>NC_140581.1:671866284-673106845 GCF_964204655.1 Triturus cristatus | reverse complement strand
TCTCACCCTTCCACATTATTTTTCTCCCTCTCTATTGGTTTATTTTTCACGTTCTCTCTCATATTCTGTATCTACTTCTCTGTCTCTCACATTCTTTTTGTGTCTCTCTCTTCCTCTGTCATCCTCCCTCATTCTATATAGTTCTCTATTAGTCTATTTTCTTTTAATTACGATTTCAAAAACTTTTTCATTCTTATGTAATGCTGTTTGATTGGTTTTAGCAGTGATATCATAATTGATGCCAATGGGATTGTCATAAGAGATATCATCATTTGTGTCACTTGTGATATCATCAATGATGTCATGTGCAATGCCATTCACATGGTTTGCACTGTGAAACATAACTGTCGAATTTCAGTGTTTTTTCACATTTGAGGCAGAAACAAAACTCAGTTTCAATTGTTTTTATGTGGGTGTGGGTGGTGCGAGTGTGGGTGTATTACATATACATCTATATATGAGTGTAAAGGTTTAGTACATTAAAAAATGTAAATTGTATGACAATTAGATGCGAAGTAAACGTTCATGAAAAATATTGTTTCCAGTGTTTAATTTGTGCCGCTGGTTTCCGGTGCTGAGCACCAGCACTTCTTTCCCAGGGCCGGGTCTATTGAATTTTTCTCCCATGTACATAGTTGATGCACTGGCCTGCACTGTGCATGGGCCATTAAAACGCGCTTCGGAGCTAGGCTTGTGCAGATGCATGTTCATATTTGGTGCATGCTGGTGTGCTTGCTTTGGTGCTCGCTGATGCCTTCAGGGTGGGGGCAGGCTGGGTGTGTGTGTTGTGTCATGCTCAGTTTGAACTGCACGTGCGATGAACTGGGAACATAATTTAAGCTGCGCCAGTCAGCAGTCTGCGCTTGCCAGTGCCAACGAAGCTACAAGGTTAGGTGAGTAGTGCGTGCGCCGTGCGTATATTAAACACGAGTTTTATCCAAGAGGCAACAGAGTAAAAAAAGTGCTTGGTTGTGGGACACAGTAGATAAATTCCGGCGCGACGGCACCCGCAGGAAACTGCCCAGTAACTGCCTGCCTCAGGAGCCCAGGCAAGGCCTTGCAGAATTATAGCAAAATACGGGAAGCAACTGAGGGTGGTCCGAAAGAGAAAAAAATGTCCTCCTGCCATTCAGCATATTAGTACCTCGCTTATACCTGTCCAGTACTCTCTCGTCCCTATCGCATCCGTCCTCTCGTTTCCGCAATGACCGCCGTTGCAGCCACAAGCGTCTTAAAGAATGCCTCCCATCCCTGCCACTGCAACTGTGCCCTACCGCTACCTCTGACAGTGCCCCTATCTGCACAGTGCCATTCTCACCTGTATCTCAGCGCCCCTCTGTCCACAGTCCCCTAACCCTCCATATCACAATGCCCCTCCCTGCCACAGCACTCGCCTACTCCTGTTACAGTGCCCCTCAGATTCCTGCCCTCTCATAGCACCCCTCCCCACCGTAGCTTGGTATTTAAGCCTGCACTAGGCCCTTATTACCCATACTTTCAGAAATCGCACTTGAGACCGAAGGCCTTCTCAATCTTAGCCACTCGAACCGGGGGGGCTTTCTCCTCACCGGAGAAAGGATACACAGGGAATTTCCCAGCTCCTTCAACCTGGAGGAAATATTACATTAACTCAAAACGTGCTATCAGATAGGCTAGGCTGTGCTGGGCGCTCTATACCTCCCCTACCCCTGCGAGCCTGCTGAGATATATATAACCCACACCATCTCTTCATCTGTAAACCCCTGCTGCGTACTTACAGCCAGGATGTTTAGCGAACTGCACTACCTTTCACCCGATACACATTTGTGTTTTAGAACGGTGCATTCAGTTTTCATGTGCAGTGTACGCCTTCCTGCCTACCTGTTCAATTCTGAGAGGTTTCCTGTTTGTTTCCCATCTGTATTCACATTTAATCCTGAGAGGTGCTGTGCACAGCAGTGCATAAAGGTCAGCAGTGAGTGTCTTCTTGTGCGCAAGGTCAGTCTGACGTATGGGGCAACTTCACTTCACAGTTAAGAACTATAACGGTGTGTGCAGTTCCTGTAAGGGGATGTGGGGAAGACAGCTCTTTCTTCGTGATGCCCTCACACACCCCGAGAGTGTCATGCTTCATCATTGGGCTGTTGCCCGTTGTCAAGCCAGCGCTGCAATGCCTGACTGGCTCCCGAAACCGGGGCTCTTTGGCGGGGATCTTTTGAAGAAGAAGCCGTAAGGTGCGTGCGGGTGTGGGGGCTAGGTAGTGCACAAGGGAGTGAGATAGTTAAAATAGGTAAGGAGCAGTCCTATTGGGATCAAATTTTAATAAGCTAGGTAGCTCCTGCCTAATTAAAAACGGTGTGTGTGCCCCTGTGTGGAAGATAATGTTCCTCAAGGGTCAAGTTATGTGTGAAAGGTCAACATGTTTCGTGCCTGGTTTGCCCCTAACGGGTCAATTGGCACTTCATCAGGACCGAGAATGTGTAAAGTAGTGCACTACCACCTGGCATTCAGTAATTTGACATAAAATACCAGGAAGGTAGGAAGGCCTAGTAGACGTATACTGGGGCGATCAGTAGACCCCTAGTACAAACGTCTACGGCTGACGGGGCGCGCCGGAGCACGTCGTTGCTCCAGTGATAGGTTACTGGAGGCAACTTGCCTGCGTCCTACCCTTGCTCCGGGACCCGGGACCTTTCACTCATAACTTGACCCTTGAGGAACATTATCTTCCACACAGGGGCACACACACCATTTTTAATTAGGCGGGAGCTACCTAGCTTATTAAAATTTGATCCCAATAGGACTGCTCCTTACCTATTTTAACTATCTCACTCCCTTGTGCACTACCTAGCCCCCACACCCGCACGCACCTTACGGCTTCTTCTTCGAAAGATACCCGCCAAAGAGCCCCGATTTCGGGAGCCCGTCAGGAATTGCAGCGCCGGCTTGACAAGGGGCAACAGCCCAATGATGAAGCATGACACCTCTCGGGGTGTGTGAGAGCATCACGAAGAAAGACCGGTCTTCCCCAAATCCCCTTACAGGAACTGCACACACCATTATAGTTCTTAACATTACCCCAGAGCCTATGTGCAGGACCTCTTAGACCCGGCTCTCTGTCCCTCCTTCTTGATTTAGCAACTTCACAGTTGCCAGAAAAGCTGGTGTGTTAGGTTAGGTTGTGGGGTGATTTTTGGCTGTTTGTGGCCTTGTTTAATGGTGTGGTGGGCCAGTTTTTACTGTTAATTTCCCTGATATCACAACATATAGTGACTGCAGCAAACACAAGTGCATGCAGGCCCCCAGAACACATATACAGTGTCTATACAAGTTTAAAACAGCCCTACTTTGAAAATGTGAGCCACTTTTTAAACTAGCCAATTTGTCAGTGGGATTCCTGGCCCCAATTTCTGTGTCTGACCGGCTCTTTTATTTTGAATATTCCAGCGGACCCTGCTACCCCATTGGGGATAATCCGTGCTTCTGATCCTGGTTGAGTGAGGGGTGTGTGGATCCAGTCTTTTGTGCCATTATATGCATGGTTAGGACATTCTGCGTCTTTCTGAAATGCATTTAAATTTCTTTGCATCCGTCAGAATCCTTTGTGTTCTGCACTGCCCATGAGGGGGCAAACTGGGGCAGGAGATTCCAATGACACAGGCATGCTGAGTAGGGCTCAAAATATGGCATTATCTCTTTGCAGGCCACAGTTTGCAACTTTTTTGCCAATTACCACAAAGGGCAACATCTTAACTTTATTTTTTACAGCTTGATAAATTCCAAGGAACCAGCATTTATCTGGATTTGTAGGTGTTTGTCTTCGGAGAGATAATAAAATATACATTTCACTACACGAGCAATGCAAATCAGGGAGCCTTATGCATTTTGTTGCATTTCTGCAAGGTTTAATTAGATTTCAATCTAAAGCCACCAGAAAATAAAAACTATGTGGATTTTAATTTCTGAAGAAAAAAAACATGTGAAAACATGTGTCACATCCCGAGAAGGACTTCAAGTCAAAGTCACACTTTAAATCCCTGGGTTGAGATCCCTGGGTTGAGGTTCCGTTTCAATACGGATTAGTAATTAGAGACTGGGCTAAATTGTTTGCCGGTATGGCTGCACCTGTGCAGAATTCACCTGGACTTCACTTCATCAGAGGGGATGACGCTAAAATGACTGTATATAAGAAAGCTCCAGGGAGCCCACCTTAGCAGCATGCAATCATGCACCGCGCACTGCCCAGCACTGTGCACAGGCTGCGGCCCTCTGGCCTGAGATCTCCTGAGCCCCAGAGTAAAAGGGGCGCCCTCATGTACTTTGCAGGAGGGCCCCCTCAAGTTTTTTTACACCACTGAGTGCTGCACTTGCTCGTGAAAATGCAGGGGGACTAGGCAGGTGGGGGAGTCTAACGCTTTTCAGGTCTGCATTTTTTATATTTTTGTCTACCACAGGCCCCATGTGCACCTGCCATGTTTAGGTACTGAACTTGTTTGGAAACTCTGATGTACAAGTTTCATGTATGTATGTTTTGTCCTGTGCTTTGCAGTAACTTCCCGTTATTAGCAGCAGTGTAAGAAAGTCAGACAATAAAAAGTTAATTCTTACATGATTCTGGCAATGTGCATTTGGATTCTAAAACTTGTTCATGTTGTTTTGGGTGACCAACAGCTGGGCATCAGACAGGGCCGGCTTTTAGGGTGGTGAGCACCTGGCATTGAGTTTGGGGGCACTGAGTTGAGGGGCACTGTGTTAGGAAATAACTTGGATTGAAAGCTTCTGCTACAGAGCTCCTTGTGTGTTCCGGCAAAATTCAGGCTACAATAAAAATGTGGAGATAATGCTGCACGCTGGTGATTAAATGTTATGTCCCTGCTGGAGAGAGATCAGTGTTTTGTCTAGTAGTAGTTTTAACTGTAGCACAGAGAGTTAAAGTGCCTTCTGCAAAGAACATGTACCTTGCAGATGACAGAACTGTATTTATGTGGATACATCAGTGGGTTTCTGTTATTGTCGTAGAGATCCTCTTCATAAATTACAATCCTAATATAGCACAGACGGCAGACTCCGTTGAATTAGTTCAAAAGTGCTTCTGGAAGCCTCTCTGAATGGAGTTGAATGTTTGACTTCATTTGAAAATAGGTGGAAGTGGGATTTCGCAACTTACAGCCTGATCATGTAATAGAACTATTGGCTTGAAGCATGAGACCCTGGTTCTCCATCAAAGCTTAATTCCAATGGTATAACTGACACTTTATTATCTTTCATTAGGAATACTTATTGTGATGCCACAAAACATCTTTTGATGGCATAAAACCTTAACACAGTCAAAGAATCCTTATTCTGTGTCTTGGACAGCACAGCTATGCATTGGTGAGACAGGCCATGAATGATATACTGCCCTGTCACCCCTCAACTTTATATAATGAATACCTGTATCTTTAATAAAGCAGAGGTGTACTCTTCTCTTGCAGTCCCTCAGTATCTGCTTTTCTTCCTCCCTTTCACACCTCACTCCTTCCCTTCTCTTCATTCTTCTTTAACTTTCTACCCTACGTCCGCATTTCCTCTTAATCGCTGCCTCCCCTCCTTAAATGCTTTTCATTGCTCACCTTCCCACCTTTCCCTTACACTCTACTTGCATACGCTCCACACTGTCCGCTCTTCTTTTCTTGCCTTTATCCCATTTCCACTTTTCATTCTAATCATGTTACACTCCAATCTTGCCTTCCCCATCTCTGCTTGCCACTGGAGGAAGTGGGCAAAGCCGGGGAAGTGGGCGTGGCCTCTTAACAAAATGTGAACGCATGCACTGATTGTCTAATGTAATTACAGGAAAACTCACCAGCTATGTAAAGACTGCAGATGTATTGCCTGTGATTTAAAGGTACGGCACCCCAGAACCATTCTACTTTAAAAAGGGGCGGGCTTCATACCTGCTGCAACCGGCCAAGCGACCAAATTGGCTGCTCATTGGCTCGAAATGTACTAGCAACATACATTCTAAAACTCGTACAGCTGTGCTCCCTGTTCATGGTCACACAAAAAACAAAAAAACACAACTCCCCGTGATAAACTCGGTCCCCTATTCACAAAGAAGGCACAAGGGGCTTTTAAGAAGGTCCAGCATAAATGCCGCTGACCGCGGCCCCCGCAGGGGGCCACTCGGCGGTCGGCGCCTTAGTGGCCCCGGGGCCCCGGTCACCCCTCCCCGCTCCCTCCTTCGGGGGGGGCGGGGGGCAGGGATCCTGACTGTTGCCCCCCTCTGTGTCAGGGGCCGGAAGTGTCGCGCAATGCGCGTCACTTCCGGGCCCAGGTGTGAGGGGGAGGCTATTTAGCCTTCCCCCAACCTCACTGGCGACCTCTTTGTCGCCCACCTCGCCTTGAACTCACCGCATCGGTCCGTCGTCCGCGCCGTCTTCGTGCGCCTCCGGCCCCCGCGGCACTGTTGTTTGTCGTCGCTCCCACGCTTCTTTCTGGTGAGTCTTGCAGCACCCACTCCGCCCCGGCCCTGTCCCTGGGCAGTACCAGGTCGACGGGGCCCTGTGGCAAGGATCGCCACGGGCGGAGGGGGCGCAAGATGGGTGCATGGGGGTTTGGAGAGGCGGGGTTGGGCTAATGAGCATGCGCAGTTGGGAATTCGCTCGGACCGTTGCGGAATTTGGGGAGTGCGGGCCACGCATGGCTGATGCCATTGAGCTGCGGCCCCGTCCCCTTGTGTCGATGGTCGTGCCCTGCAGCCTGCCTGCTCCCGGGCGTTGAAAAGCCTGGGGCGGGCCTCGGGCCACGTCCTTTAGTTGAATCGGGGGAAACGGGGCGAGTAGTGCAGGGCTGCCCTCGCGAGGGCGGCGCCGCCCACCGGTGGGGGTTGGCGTCCAATGAGCTGCTCAGGCTCGCGATACTGACAACTGTATTGCCGGAAACGCAGGGGAAAGGGTTGTGGTCCGTCGGCTGCGCGGCCGCCTCTGGTGCAGTAATACAGAGGGGGCGAGACGCGAGGTCGCGTCCACATTCTGTGTCACTTAATCACTAATTCACTCAATTTCCCGTGCCTAATTAAATGTACGTAAACATGAATTTAATTATGGTTCTATGTAGAGCGTTCGCTACGATGAGTTGGCCTAACGGCCAGGGCGCTCGACATCGGACCTCGGGAACTAGGTTCGAGTCTCGGTAATGCCGCTGAACTTCCTGTGATTCGGGGCAAAACACTTAATCTCCCCGTGCCTTACAAAACGTGAATGTGGGTCCTCATGTAACGTAACGGGGGCTATATAAGGCGCTGTAATACTTAATTGGTTTCGGGTCAAGTTCGCGCTATATAAAACTCGGCAAATATTTTCAATGCCTTCGGGTCGAGCTCGCGCTATCTACAATATGCGTAAAGGCGTAACCTATACATGAACCGAGGCTCATGTCCTCAAGGTCCGCTAGGAGCGGTGCCAGTTCACTGAGGCTCGGAGAATGGACGGGAGCGGTGGGAGCATCCCAGTCCCATGGTGTGTCCTCCTGTGCGGGACCCTAATCTCTAAAACGGTGTCTTTTTCACCAATATCAGCGTGAGAAAAGAGGTTGTGGCGTAACGGCCAGAGCTGCCGACATTGTAAATAGGAACCAGGTTCGAGCCTCGGCGTCGGCAAAACATCCCGTGATTCGGGGCAATTCACTTAATCTCCCCGTGCCCAACAAGAAACAAGCAACCTCGGAGCGGGGGACCAGGGTGCGAGAGTCGGTATTGTCTTTAATATTGAATGCGGAGACGATTCATAAAATATGCATAAAAGCATAATCTAGACATGAACCACGCCTCATGGCTTCAGGGTCCGAATCTGGTTTGTGTTTTCGCGGCTCGGGGCCGCTTTCGCATCGCGAGATAGGCCAGCCACTGATTCTACTAGGGCCTGTGTAATGTGACGCGCCTGGTTTGATCCCTGGTTCGGCAGACACCTTCATCCCCAGCGAACGGATATGGCCCAAGGGAGAGTGGGGAGCGGTGCCGGTTTCTGAGGCCGGGCGTATGGACGGGAGCGGTGGGAGCATCCCTGTCCCATGGTGTGTCCTCCTGTGCGGGACCTTGTCCGCCTGTCGTGGCATCTCCTCACCCCCGCCGCACTGACTCAGGGGGTGCGAGGTCTTAGAGCTTCGGAGCCGCGTCCGCATCGCGAGTCGATAGGCCACCCTGATTCCACTCGTAGGGAGCAAATGCGTCTGTCGGCTTTTACATCGGTGCTCGGGTACAGCGCTTTCAGACCTTCGCGATGTACAACTATAGTTGGGTTGTGATTTGAATAGCGAATGGCCCTTGGCCCTGACAACGATACAGGGTACTTAACCAGGGGCGAGCCGCGAGGTCGCGTCCACATTCTGTGATTCGGGGCAAATCACTTAATCACTCCGTGCCTCAATGTGTATGTAAATACGGTGCTACGGGATATATGCATAAAGAGCGAAACGTATACAAGGACCGAGGCTCAGGTCCTCAATCTCAATCTGGTTGGTGTTTCGAGTCTCGGGGCCGCATTCTGTGATTCGGGGCACATCACTTAATCTTAATCCCCACATTAAATAGGGTAAGTGGCTACTGAGCTCCCCGTGCCGGGCGTAATACTAATACGGGCTCATGTAAACGCGCCCGAGGTCGGTTGCTTAATCTTTCTGTGCCCTGAAAGGGGTTTTAGAACTAACTTTCAGCCGTGCAAACACTTTCCTGCGACATAAAACAACATGTCACAGGATGCAAGGTGTTAGCGGCTTTAAAAGAATGACGCGCATAGTGCATAGCGACGGCAACCGGCCACTCGGCGGGGTGAAACATGTGACGGGGTGAATCGGTGTAGTTGGCCTACGGGCTCAGGCGGTCTTTATAGAATGGGGGGACCCGGTTGCAAGCCTCGGCAATGGCGCTGTACAACCCAGTGATCATGGGCAAATCACTTAATCTCCCTGTGCCGGATATAAAAGGAATGGTGTCCGCAACTGTGCTCCGCCTCGCTATGATACCCGATGTTCCTCCAAGCGCCTGAGCCCACCCCCCACTCACTGCCTTATAAGATCTCATCTCACGTGGCGATAAAAGATGTAGTTAATAAATAGTGATTATTTGGCATATATCCTTTGTAAAGACCTAACTAAAACGTCAAACCTGGTAGCTAGAGGGCGTAGTGTTCAAACACTAGTACCATCAAACATATAAGGCGCTGAAAGGGCTGTGCAAAGGGGGTGACCAAGGATTGCCTGCATAGAAGGTGACATCGCTGTAATCTTTCTTGTCAACTCGGAACCCAATACACTTTAAATCTGCATCTGCACATGCATAATATTCAACTTTTTATGATGTGATGGTTGGACGCTAAGATGTACAATTTTGGGTCGTGGGTGAAATCAACAGTCTCTACTTTGTGATTTATTGCAGACTGTTGACGAGTCAGCCTGCAAAGGGACTAGTAGAAGTAGTAGTTATAGTTTATTCGATCATTTTTTGACCATTCCATAAAAGCAAATGAATCAGGGTGGTCCGCATGGGGGCCATGCCCATCCTTTTATGCCCATCTGCATTCGTGGTGCGCCCCATCCTTGGTGATTTCGGCCAGTATGACACCCCCTGCTCCGGAATGGGCGGTGCTAGTGCCCGGCGCTTTAGGGTTTTCGCGCACAGTACAGGTTTGAAGGAATTTCGGTATTCCACGCTGCTGGGGCGAGCGGGGGCAAGGGGTAGGCGTTGTAACCTGTGAGTTGGCTGTTGATTTAGGGTAACCAGTCCGGCCCGCGGGGTTGCGTCCGCATTCGGCCATTACTATACCCCCCGCACCTCACTGGATAATCGGGTGCGGTGCTCGTGTTATCTGTTACACTCGATCACGTAATATTGTATTTTGAATTAAGCGCCCAGTGCCTGGATGTGTAACGTAAATAGGGCACTCATGTAAAGCGCTCCAATACCTTCAGGTCGATCTCGCGCTATATAAATATGCAACATGTAATTGCGGGCTGCCTATATAGGCAGATCCATGATACCAGTACATGCATGGCTCGCAAGATTTTGCTCCATATACTCGAGCACGTAGGAGACTAGCGTGGGTTCACGGCCCCAAAACACCAGCACTGCACGGCTGGGAGCTGCCTGGGTCCCCGCTGATCGCGGGAGGTGCAACACATGTGGCGCTCCCTGGTTAAGGTTATCGCCCCCCTCCCGTCGGCTACGCTGCCGTTGAGGGTGGGGGGGCATGCAGTGGGCTGCGTGCGGCAGGCGCAATGGACCTGGCACGGGGATCGTTTAGTATGATACGAATCTTGTAAGCTCCCCGTGCTTGAATGTGTAATGTAAATAGGGTGCTCAGGTAAGGCGCTCCAACACCTTCAGCTTGCGCTATATAATTATCCAACATGTATTGCTGGCTTCCTATAAGGCAGATAAATAATACAAGTGCATGCAATTTTCACATACGCGATTACTGGCATTAATAAACCCCCCCGCACCTCAATGGAGAATCTGGTGCGGGACTCGCGCGGTTCGGTCGGGGAGCGGGTAATATGGTATGAATGTCGTAAACACCCCCTGCCTGAAGAGGTAATATAAATACGGTGCTCATGTTAAAGTGCTCCAATGCCTTCCGGTCAAGTTCGCGCGATATAACTATTCATCATGTAATTGCAGGCTTCCTATAAGGCGGACACATGATACCAAGACATGCACTATCCACATCACGCGATTACGGGTATTACTGATCCCCCCCGCTCCTCAAGGGTTAATCTGGTGCGGTGCTCGTGTGGCCGGGCACGGCGATCGTGTTATATGGTACGAATCCCCTATTCTCCCCGTGTCGGCTTGTGTAAGGACGGTGCTCATATACAGCGCTTCAATGCCTTTGGCGTCGAGTTTGCGCGACACAAATATGCAACATGTATGTGCTGGCTTCCTATAAGGCAGATACTTGATACAAGTGCAGGCATTGTTCACAAAAATTTGCACCAATACCTTCCGGTCGAGCGCGCGCTAGATAAATAGGCAACATGTGGTGGCTGGCTTCCTATGATGCAGACACATGATACAGGTACATGTATTACTCACAAGAAGTTGCTCGTGCCCACATTCGCGCGCATTAGGCGATCCCGGGCATTACGACTCCTCCTGCACCGGAACGGGTTATTTGGTCGGTGCTTGTGTCCGGCGCTCTAATTATTTGGTGCGCAGTACGGTTTGAGCTAATCACTAATCGACCGTGCCCGAATAAGGTATGTAAATACGGGGCTCATGTTCTGCACTCCCAACACCTTCGGGCGGGTCACGCGGTGACTCTGGCCAGATAATTATTATCCACGTGCCTGATGATGTATGTATATACGGTGCTCATGAACGGCGCGCCATTACCTTCGGGTCGAGTTCGCGCGACATATAAGGGCTAATTACAGTAAGGGTCGCGCAGTCCGATCCTGACCACACGTGACCACGTGTCGCTCGTCTCCAACCTTTTGCTGAAAGGGGGCTTGGGTCGCTTGTCATTGTTGTTGTCTCGTTACCCACCCCCATTGCTTACGGCCTCGCCCTCCCAGGTGCATCTGTCCTTGGGCAGGGCGGACCAGTGTGGGGATAGTCCTAACGTAGAACTGTCATTGCCATGTTAGTAACAGTTAAACACGGGTCGCTGCCGACAGTCTAAAAGAGGTATGCTTAAGCCCGCAACTTGGCCCCGCCAACATGCTTATGTGGGCCGCCTTCAACGGTCACTGACATGGGGAACTCACACATATCTAACTGTAACCTAGACACCCGGGTGGGTGCCTAGTCGGGCAGGGCAACGCAACCGAGATAGAATGGTAGTTATTATCTAATGCTAAAGGAAGTCTGGATTGAGCCACTAGATGGGTTAGATATGGGTGCAGCTCAGCGCCCCAATCGCATTGAATTCGGGGACGCACTGACATAGCGGCAAAAGAATAAGTGGTCACCACATAGCGCATCACTAGGGCCTAAATCACGGCACAAGGTTACCGGCGTGATTGTCCAAGTGGTTGCGGGTGCGCCGCTCGCGAGCGGATTGCAACCCGTGGTTTACCTCTGTCTCAAATCGACCGATAGTTCATGGTTAAGCCGATTGGCCTGCAGAACACTGAGCTGGGCACCATAACCAAGAGTTAGGCCTGCAGGAGGAGTAGCTGAAGGAACCATATAGGAATAGGTCCAGATGTACTTTGGGGGGCATTCCCCTGCAACCAAAGACAGATTTCGGGTTGCTTCAATGAAGACCTTCCACCCGGCTGGTGGGTGGTATGGTTGTTATATAGCAAGTGTGCGGTCGTTCAAAGTTTGGTAAAGACCACGTAGAGCCCCAGGGCATCAGGGCATTATTGACCGTGCAGCACTCGCTACGCTCAGAATAGGGCCGGTATTTGCACCAAAGTTTCCGGTTGGTTCCCACAGACTTGTCTGCTCCCAAGGTTATCCTCTAGGGGTAGAACTTGAGACTAAGGGGGCATGGCCTGCTTCGGCGGCACAAATAAGCGATAGCTACGCCGGGATGGAGTTACCATGCAGGTCCTGCCACCACTGGGTTCCCCCCAGGTGATGGGATCAAGTTAGGTGGGACCGCGAAGTCTACGGTTCTTGGGAAACTCCCTGCAGCAGGGCAGTTAACACATAAGGTATCAGCGTGTGAGTATCAGATATCTGCTTTCCAGCAGCACCGTGCCCTGGGAGCACACGCGTTGCCCTAACTCTGTGGCCCTCCCACAAGGGAGCCGGGTAGCAAAACAAGTGAATAGGCTCCTTAGGCGGGCCTCTGGCCTTCAGCTGGGTGTAATCACCATCAATTGGAGAGAGGCCCAGGTAAAAATGGGCTTTCCGTAATGCTTGGAGGACCATTGCGGTTGGTGGCACTCCCCACCGGAATCACTGGTCGCGTACGGCAGCTGCAGGAGACTGGTGCTGCTGTCCCAATATCTGGGGTGTCAGCGGGGCAAACACAAGGGGACATTATGACCGCGCGCAACGCTTAAGCCAAACAGATTCCCGTAGCTGGTATGCCTAAGGGATCATCACTGAGGGATCCGTAGTGGCATAATTCCTATAAGGTATAAGGGATGGTGGGCAGGGGCAAGAGTCGCCCCTTGCCCATGGTCACGCGCTGGCAGTGAGGTGCACTCCCGTGCCCCAGGTTAACTATCTGAGGGGACTGTACAAATGTTAAGTAACCCTTCTCGTCATAATAGTCAAAGCGGGCAGGCCCAGGATTGTGAATAGGTGTAACCTTCCCGCTGGGGGGCGAATAGTTATCGCACATCTTCACAGGCCCCTCTATTTCAACAGACCCTATCCGATTGGGATAGCGTCTAGGGATTGGGGACATAGATGGGGCCATCTACAATCCAGGAGCTATAGCTCACTGGTATGTCTTGGGCCTGTGGTTATAAGGGATCTCACAGGGTTTGAGTCCCGCGAGCACTGTCAAACTGTCTTGAGGTGGCAGAATGTCAATCCCTTCTGTCTGCAGGGATGGTTCCCTTCCAGCTAGTTGCAGGAAGCCCTAGATAGGAGAGGTGCTAAGACTATAGCGGGTTGGTGGGGGGCCCTGGCTGCGACGGTTAGCCGCCTCCAGGGCTGTGGCGGAGTTACAGGGCGATCTGGAAGCAGGCCGGTACAAAGGGTACCTCTGCGCGGCACCACGTGGTGCCTGAGCCAAAACGAGGAGCCTCCAGAGAGGTCCCGGAAGCCGGTCGGCGCCCCGCTAGGCCTGCGGGCGGTTGTGGGCCTGAACAACCGGGGGCTTGCTATGCGACGCTCCGCCCCGAGAGGGGGGGTGTGAGTAGAATCTCAACGGCACGTGATCGAAAAAAGAATCACTTGGGGGGCAGCACTTGCGGGTCGTTCCCGTGCTGCCCGGCTCATCAGGCGGGGCAGGTGAAGTAGATGGCCGCCTGCCCTTGGATCACCCGTAAGATAACCCACCTATTACATATCCTGGAATTATGTAATAAAACCTGCAGCATTTGTTACCCACTTACAACTGTTTCTTGTGTCTTCTTTGGGTAACCTAATTTGGGGGAGGGGGGAAAGCGGGGTGCCCCTGGGGGTACTATGCCGCTGATCGCGGCCCCCGCAGGGGGCCACTCGGCGGTCGGCGCCTTAGTGGCCCCGGGGCCCCGGTCACCCCTCCCCGCTCCCTCCTTCGGGAGGGGCGGGGGGCAGGGATCCTGACTGTTGCCCCCCTCTGTGTCAGGGGCCGGAAGTGACGCGCAATGCGCGTCACTTCCGGGCCCAGGTGTGAGGGGGAGGCTATTTAGCCTTCCCCCACCCTCACTGGCGACCTCTTTGTCGCCCACCTCGCCTTTTTACCCTCCCTACCGCTTACCCGGCGTAGGTGTGGCGGGGTGGGGTTTTTTGCTGAACGTTTTAATGTTTTCCTTTTCGTTGCAGGCGGAGTTACAGGGCGATCTGGAAGCAGGCCGGTACAAAGGGTACCTCTGCGCGGCACCACGTGGTGCCTGAGCCAAAACGAGGAGCCTCCAGAGAGGTCCCGGAAGCCGGTCGGCGCCCCGCTAGGCCTGCGGGTGGTTGTGGGCCTGAACAACCGGGGGCTTGCTATGCGACGCTCCGCCCCGAGAGGGGGGGAGTGAGTAGAATCTCAACGGCACGTGATCGAAAAAAGAATCACTTGGAGGGCAGCACTTGCGGGTCGTTCCCGTGCTGCCCGGCTCATCAGGCGGGCAGGTGAAGTAGATGGCCGCCTGCCCTTGGATCGCCCGTAAGATAACCCACCTATTACATATCCTGGAATTATGTAATAAAACCTGCAGCATTTGTTACCCACTTACAACTGTTTCTTGTGTCTTCTTTGGGTAACCTAATTTGGGGGAGGGGGGAAAGCGGGGTGCCCCTGGGGGTACTATGCCCCAGAGGAAGTATAACAAAAGAGGTCATACTGTTGAACAGCATAACCTCTTTCTTCAAACTAGGCCCCCTCTCATATAATTGGAAAGCTCCGTACCCACTCTGAAATATCAGCAGCTACAAGGCGCTTAGCAGGTCTGTACAACAAAAACCTAAATCCAAGTACCTGAAGTCCTTTACTAAACATATATGTTAGCTATGTCTGTTCTCACCAGTCCGAGCATGGGGTAGTCATACTGCCATAGACTGGAGTTTCTTTACAGAAAGGCTGGTCTTTCGTCCGTCTAATTCCTATTCCGGACTGAGAATGCATCACAGATGTGTGCAGACAGAGCTCTGAGCGCAAGTCAGCTGTTTATGACTCCTTTGGCAGGGAGAGATTTCTTACAGGTTTGTACAACAATGACCTCCGCTCGATAAAACCAATCATTATATGTAATTGCTTGACTTAGCTAGAGCCCTCAGGGGCCAAAGCAATTCAACAGACCGGGTCTTACAGCGCTTTTTAAGTATGACTGGAGTGGTGAAAAAACAGGGGAGCCAAAACACATCGGTACAAGATGGCGTCTGTACCTCAGCTGAGGAACGTTTGAGCATATATGTTGAATGCTTCACAGGAGGTCTACGTGCAAGGGGACCCAGCAGGCGTACCTCTCCAAATCCGAAGGTCAGAGTCGAGCATCTTGTCCTTGCAAAGTGAGACCGTCATCACCCCTGTTAGTCGCCTGTGCGTGGGAGTTATTCCTGCTGATGACTGCGCACGTGCATTAACCCACGCACACAAATCGCCAGTGGCGTGCCATTGGAGACAGAGGGGCAGATTTATGAACCCTTGCGCCTCATTTACGCCGCCCGTGCGTCACTTTTGTGACAAAGCGGCGGCGCAAATCCTGTGCCATGCTGCGGGGTATTTACAACGTGACGCATCTGGCAGATGCGTCACGTTGTAAAGTCCTGCTCCACATGTAGGCGTTCTGGAGCAGGGGGGGGGGCTTTCCGGCGCAGGAACGCCTCCTAAAAGTGGCTGAGTGAAATCTACAAGATTTCACTCAGTCACTTTTAAGGCCATGCTGCGTCAAAACCCTGCGCCTGCTTGAAGCAGGCGTAAGGATTGACGCAGCATGTAAGGGATAGGGTACCCCCGAGCCTTGCTGGAGCTGCGTCGCGCTTGCGACGCAACTCCAGCAATGCGCCGCCTTTCCGACAGGAGATGCGTCACGCATCTGCCCATCCGAGTGCCACGGTGCGCCGCATTGTAAATGCGGCGCATCAATGGTGGCGCACGGGTGGGCAGATGCGTCGCAACTCTTCTGGCGCATCTCTGCTGATTAGCAGAGATGCGCTAGACGTCATAAATCTGCTCCACAGACCTTAAAGAAGGAAAATGAGTCCCCCGTAACCTCTGATTGGGTAAAAGCATAACTGGGATGCAGTGGGCTTTTTACACCCCAGTGTCCTGGAACCACTACACTTGCGCCATCGATGCAGGCTCCTACCCCACCAACCGCTGTTGAACAAAGTGCTTGACACGTGAAAAAAAAATCCCGAAGCCACTTTAAAGAATGTGAGTCGAACTACTGATTGTTATAGCGATTGGATGAGCACGAAGGCAACAACACACATTAACAAGCATTTGCAATGCAACAGGTCTCGCATTTACCTGAGCATGAGCTATTGGCATTGTAAATAAAAAGGCCTTTTATTTATGTTTTGGTTTTTGAAATATAAATAAAACGCATTGTCATTTACAATGCTAATAGCTTAAACTCGCGTAAATGTGAGACATATTGCATTGCAAATGCTTGTTGTTACCAGTCATTGGTACATGCTTTTTCATCCTTGCCTCATCTGTCGACGTTCCATTTATAACCAAAAATTATTCCACCAGTTTATCTACTCATGTTCTGTATTTTCTGTTAACTTAGCTATCTGACACATGCTGGTGATCCAACATCCTTAAAATTATTAGCTGATTTTGCTTCAACCACAACCATAAATGTTTTCTTAATGAGCATTACTAACCCTAATGCTGCCTAGGCGAGACCTAAAAAAATATGTTTTGTGGTGCTAAGAAAGCAGTTTATATTCACTTTATGCTGTGTAAAAAGCATATTTGAGGAAGGTTGTTAGCAATGCATGGTTTACCACATTTTGGAAATCAAGCATTGGTTTTGTAGCCATGAATACAAATTAGAGACTGAATATTTTTTACATTTTGCATTTTTTCCATCAGGGAGCAATCACAAGGAGGCAGTGCCACCTATCGCACCACCATAAGTTTAAGATGTGGTTATAAATATATGGATCTCGGGAAAAAGAGTGTGTGTGTGTGTGCGAGAGAGAGAGAAAGAGCGAAAGAAAGAGAGAGGGGGAGGGAGAGAGGGAGAGAGAGAGGGACAGAAAAAGTGAGAGGGATAGAAAGAGATGGAGAGAAGAGGGTGGGAGAGAGAGAGAGAGGGGAGAGAGATAGAGAAAGAAAGAAAGAGAGAGAGGGGGAGAGAGAGAGAGAGTAGAGCGAGAGGGAACGAAAGAGAGAGAAAGAGAGAGGGAGAGAGATAGAGGGGGAGAGAGAAAGGGAGAGAGAGAGGGAAAGAGAGAGGGAAAGAGAGAGGGAAAGAGAGAGGGGGGAAAGAAAGCTAGAGTGGGAGAGAGAAATAGAGAGAGAGAGAAAGAGAAACAGAATGAGAGAGGGAATGAAAGAGAGGGGAGAGAGAGGGAGAGAAAGAGAGGGAGAGAGAGAGAGGGAGAGAGAGAGAGAGAGGGACAGAGAAAGAGAAAAAGAGAGGGAGAGGGAGAAAGGGAGAGAGAGGGAGAGAAAGAGAAAGAGAGAGAGTGAAAGAAAGAAAGAAAGAGAGAGGGAGGGAGAGGGGAGGAGAGAGACAAAGCACAGTGGGACAGCAAGAAAGATGGAGAAAAGTCATCATGGAAGAAGCGAGGGGGGAGAGAGAGAAAGAGAGTGGGAGAGAGAAAGAAAGAAAGAGTGGGAGAGAGAAAGAGCGAGAGAGAGAGAGGGAAGGAAAGAGAGAGAGAGAGAGAGAGAGAGAGAGAGAGAGAGAGAGAGAGAGAGAGAGAGAGAGAGAGAGAGAGAGAGAGAGAGAGAGAGAGATAGGACTGCAAGAAAGAAGGGGAAAAGTTATCATGGAAGAAGAGGCTGAGATAGGCAAATAGAATGAAAGGTAATAAAAGTGGAGAGAGAGAAGGGCGGGAAAAAAAGATTTGCCTATTAGCTGAAAATATAGACTAGCATGCCAAAGACATGAGACAAAAAAAAGTACTAACAAAAAAAGACAACAGTAATAATAACAAGTAAAATAATAACGCCAATACAATAATTATAGGACTGCAATAGTTATTATTGATATTAATAATGATAATAACTATAAGAAGGATTTAATGTTGATACCACTATAAGTAAAGCTATTTTATCTTTCTATTTATTATTTTACTGTTTTAGTGAAATGGTCTAATTCTTAGATATGAATGGATTCAGGTGTGATATAATTATTGAACGTGAGGGGCGCCTTAAACTATTGTGAAATCAGGCTGGTTATCTAAACAAGTGTTCATTTCTGTTTATGGCTTCATCAGTGTCACAGTAGGGTCAATATTGCATTCGTCTCGGAGCCGGTGTGCCGATGTTTAATACTGGCACTGCCCACTGTGTAAGCAGTAGTGCCATATGTGGTATCCATGGCTTTAAGGCGCCGCGTCAATGTGAAATTCATATTTAAAAGCAAGTAAGAGGCTGGCACACACATCACTGCACATGCATAATCCCTTCCAGAAGCCGTGTGCCCTGCTCGGTGGGTGCGACCACCGTGCACAAAGGCCGTAGATGTCCCTCGGGCTGGGGGATGCCACGCAGGGTTGGTACAGCGCACTCTGGGCTTTGATGCTGTGCCTGCCAGCCCCCTCACATGCCAGGCCTACTCTGCGGGGGTGAGCCAGCTGCACGGGGCCTGGGGTGTGGGCAAACATATGCTCCATTTGGGAAGGCTAGGCCCCGGCCCGGGGTAGCTTGCTCTGCAAAGGGGGCTGGACTCTGATTATAGGCAAATTTGTTTACGTCTTTGATGTCCACTGCCAGTGACAGCGCTGTGCTATGTCCTGTTTTACTAGGAAACATTTAGGTCTACAGCTCGAGTAGGGTCATCTAAGTATACGTGAGTGGTTCCGGAGCGAAGATAACAAGCATTGGCAAGGTCAAGTTTCAGATTGCCGATGTCCGACATTTGTGTCTGCCAATGTGCAGTACGCCTCGGCGGGCTTCTCCCTACCTGAGCAGGGAGATGGTGGAGGCCTGCTCGCAGAATGGGCGGACCACCGGAGGACTGTTTCTGCTGTGTTTGTGTTCGGAGGGTGGAGGGCGGCTGATAATGGAACAGAAAGCAATTGATTAAAACAGCGCGTGTGGGCTTGAAGTCAAAGCAGTGCACTTCATAAATATACAAGGAAGTTAACCGCGAAGTGACAGAATCTTGCCAAATTGCATAACGGGAGCTTGTTAAAGTGCGGCCGCGAAAGTGAAAGTGATCAAACATCAAAGCGGCCGAGCGGCCGCGAAAGTGAAAGACAACGAGTGCTTTCAGGCTGCCAAATGGTGCGCGCGCCCGGAGCACATGCACTGTAGTTGGCGGCCTGAAAGCACTCGTTTGCACTTCCAAAAGTGCTTACTATAAGTCTCGCCAGAGCAGCGCTAAAGCGCTGTCTCAGGCGAGACCTAAAAAGCATGTTGGGAAACCGTAATCCAGGCTTGCACTGACAAAGAATGTCTTTTGTGCCAGGGTAAAGGATGCTGATCAGAACTGTAGTTTATCTACTTAATAGGTCAAAAAAAGCAACGCCGTGTAATGATTCTATTCTCTTTTTTACAAAAATATGTTGGTATGCAACGTGTTGTTACCAAGTTTATTGTAGTATCTTTAAAAGGTTGGGGGCAGATTTATTAAAGAGTTGCATCGCACATGCGCCACGCAAGGAGGCGCAAGGGCGTCGCAACTACTAAAGCAGATTTATCAAGCCACGCAAGGCCACATTGCATGTCCCTGCATAGCTTGATACAATTAGAGTAATGCAATGCAGAGCAAATCGCTGCGTTGTGTTACTCTGCCCCAGGAAGGCATTCTGAGGCCAGGGGTCGCAAAGGAAGTGCCAGGAGTAGCAGGGAGCAAGCTAGAGGTAATTGCTGTGACCCCTTACTAATTCCAAATTACATCCATGGGAGAAATAAGTTTATTTCTCCTCGTTTTTTCCTCTTTCTATGTGCAGCACACATAAAAAGAGGACAGTGCCTCAGAGGATTGTGTTTTTTGCAGGAAGGTATCCCTTCCTGCACAAACGATCCTGTCTGCAACACAGGCAGGCTTGCATCACTGCGGAAGGAGGTTTGCTTTGGCAGTAGGCAGCACGCGAAGGAATGCGCCGTACAATTTTAAATATGGTGCATCATGCCCTTTCCCTTTCAAGCAGCGCAGCACAGGACATGGCTTAATGTGTTGTGCTGCTTAAAATATTGATAAATCTGCCTTTGGAGTTTTTAAAAATAATGATTTTTTCATAATGCATGATTTCTTAATGGTGTGTTCTGCATCAAGTCTAATGTTATTCTACTCTCCAACCCCCCGCCTCACAATGCAAAAAATAGAATAGACACATTTCAATCCTGTAATGGCTGCTTTTCCTTTCAAATCGATACGCACAATCAGTTCGTATTTGTTCTCTACCTGATGAGAATGTACAGCAATAACCTGAGAGAGATGCTTTTGTGAAATAGACTAAATCCGTCATCTGAATTACCAAAGTAATTATGAGTGCTTTCCCTGACGCGACCAGGAGATCACTGACATATTGTCGCTTACAACAATATCAAGACACAGAAATATTGTGTTAAAAATATTGATTACAAAAATAGTGTTTCCCTATACTTATAATAGTAAATACAAAAATATTGTTTCCATATACTTATAATAGTAAGTACAATATCAGAAAAAAATATTGTTTCACACTAATATTGTTAAGAAACATAGAAAAATATAACTTTTTAATATATATATATAGTTTAAAATAGTAAATCTTAAATATTTTAATATAGAACATTAATACAATGTAAATTAAATAAATGTAATATTTGACACTATATATAAATATATATTTATCATCATCATCAGCAAACTTTATTACGATCACACAGATCCTAAAAAGTATACAGCACAGGTAGTTTTTCCTTTAAAAAACATACACCAGCAATGCCATTAAAAAGGTAAAAGTTAAGAAAAAATCAATAGAACATTTATACAAATTCAAAATAGGAGGGCCCCAAGAACAATTGAAAAGTGCAACGTGCAAAAGCAGCCAAATATATAATAAAAGTTAAAGTGCTTAGTGCTCATGCTTACACAGCCAGTAGTAAACAGTTTCATAAGATTCAAGTCAAGCAGCACTTTTTAAGATAAGGTATCTCCCATACAAAGTTTCCTACATATAGTCCAAAGGGCATGCTAAACTCTAGCAAGACCAAATACAGTGGATTGGCGAATGTCAGTGGACAAGAATCTAAGGACATTTAAGTAATGCCCCTGTCCCGCTAGGAAACAAAGCGGGACGATCCATTTTTTTCTCAGGGACTGGTAGCTCGGGCAAAAAAAGACTAAATGGACTATGGATTCTGGACTTCCTTGACATGTAGGGCACAGATCAACCAAATCATTACAGCTAGACCATTTTGAGCAAAACAGTTTAGTGGGAAGGGATTTGTAACGAAACTGCAGAAAACGTTTCTGTGCCATCGGCTGAACAATTTCGTCGATGGTTGGCTCAAAAAGCGGAGAACATTTACATTTTAGAAAGTCTTTGGTTAGAGTGGATTCTGCGATTGTAAGATCTACTATTTAAATAGATTCCCAAAGCTGTTCTTTCATTCCCACTCTTGGCATTTATATATATGTGTGTATTTTATATATACATATATATAATATAACTATTTTTTTTTAAAAGTATTTTTTACACAATAATACACTTTTTGTGTTATTTTAAATGTAATGTAATGTAAAGGGCATTTGTAAAGCGCTCTGTTACTCCAGGGAGTGCCCTGGCACTATGCACCTCATGTGTTGACTGGTAGAGAGATCTAACCATTAAGCCTGATTAAAAAGCCAAGTCTTCAATTTCTTCCAAAAATGGGAGGTGGTTAAAATGTTCCATAACTCCAAAGGGCGTTTATCCCACGCTGACTGTCATAAGAATGAGAAGGACCTGCCACCCATTTTAGACTGCCTAATCCTTGGGACTTTGGCCAGAAAAAGGTTAGCTGAGCGAAGGTACCTGGATGGAGCATAGAAACAGATCCAATCTCTGAGGTACCCAGCACCAGCCTGATGAAGGCCCCTATGTACCAATAACAAGGTTTTAAAAAGGATCCTTTCCCGAATAGAGAGGCAGTGCAATGCCCTTAAATGGGGATATACATGTGGTCTCAGTGGTAGGCCTAGAAGAGTAAATTTACTACGGTTAAAAGTGCTATTATAAAACAAATATACAATATATATATATATACATACATATATATGTATGTATATATATATATACAACTAAATAATAGATATTTTTAAACAATATTAAAAAAAAGTATTGAAATCTGGGAATAATAGATATATTACCACGCCAGTCTGTGCAACAGTAGGGAAAGCGTTGCACTTGGAAGGGTAAGATTTACTATTCTCAACTCAGTCTGTGCAATAGAAAGTAAAGTGTTTGGTTTCCGAGGGTTAAATGTACTATTCCCACTCCAGTGTGAGCAACAGTTGGGAAAGTGTTGGACTTTAGAACGATTAAATTAACTATTCCCACTCCAGTCTGTGCAAAAGTAGGGAAAGCGTTGGACTTCAGAAGGGTTACATTTACTATTCTCTCTCCAGTCTGTGTAAAAGTAGGGAAAGTGTTGGACTTCAGAGTGGTTACATTTACTATTCCCACTCCAGTCTGTGCAACAGCGTACGACTCCGGAGGAGTAACATTTACTATTCCCACTCCAATCTGTGCAATTGTAGGGAAAGTGTTAGACTTTGAAGGGGTAACATTTACTATTCCCATGCAACAGAAGAGAAACGTTGGACTTCGAAGGAGTTAAATTTACTATTGCCACTCCAGCCTGTGCAACAGTGGGGAAAGAGTTGAACTTTGGTTAGGTTAAATTTACTATTACTATTCCCACTATTTCCACTTCACTGCAACAGTAGGGCAGGCATTGGACTTTGGAGGGGTAACATTTACCATTCCCACTTCACTCTGTGCAACAGTAGGGAAAGCACTTCACTTCACACACATAACATATTTGTAACATAACCCTATTACTTTATAACAAATATAAAACTCTTAATATGAACTTTATTGATTGATATATATATATATATATATATATATATATATATATATATATATATATATATATATTACCTACTGGCGGTCGCCAGTAGGTAGTTATAGTTAGGACCACGTTTCCATAGGAAAACCTCAACATTCTATTTTGAATAACTTTGGCGCCGGTCGACGAATCCTCGCGAATTTCTCAAAATAGGTGGGGCGCTACGCTCCGCTCCTACCCTGAAAGTCTCGGGGGGATTCGTCAAGCGGGGGCTGAGATAAAAGGGGGGTCCCAAAACGCGTTTTTCCCATGCATTTTTCCATAGGACCTTTAGAACGAGCTACAGCCCGAACGGCTGAACAGAATTACTAGAAATTTGGCAGAGAGGTAGTCCCTAGGTCAAGGAAGTGCCTTTTGTAGGTTTGGTGTAAATCTGTTCAGTAGATTCTGAGAAAATAGCCTTTAAATCAATATATATATCTGAGCCCGCTTACGGTACGCTTACCGTACGCTTACCGTACGCTTACCGTAAGCTTACGGTGGCGTGCGCGAGCGCGATTCTGATTGGCTCTTAGATCTTAGTAAACATTCGAATCGGCCGAAACCAGGAAGCGGCGTCCGCCATTTTGTCTCTCGCACTGAGTGTTGTTTATCAAACATGATGGCCAAAAACATGTTACGGGGCTGTTTTGACAACTCCCTCCCACATAGTCATGTTGAGGGAGTCCCCAAACATCCCCCAAGAGCAAAAACGGTTTTATTTTTTTTTCGGCAATTTCGCGGGGTACGCTTACCGTACGCTTACCGTACGCTTACCGTAAGCTTACCGTACGCTTACGGTAAAAAAATAAAAATAAAAAAAACACTATCCACACTTACCCCACCCCCTGTGCTTTTGGTGGCCGCAGGCCACCAAATGTGCAGGGCTTATTAATAGAGAAAAAAAACGTAATTTTGGCAACATGAAATTATAAAATCGAAATAAAAAAAACACTATCCACATTGACCTCACCCTCTGTGCTTTTGGTGGCCGAAGGCCACCAAATGTACAGGGCTTATTAAAGTTGATAAAAACCGTGCACGGAACGAACTGCGTTAAGTGGGCGCGCACGCCACAAATGGCGTAAAGTAACTTAGCATTTAAAAAACCGTACAAATTCACTGAAAAAACCATAGGTTTCACACACGTTATAGTTAGGAAATAGCATTTAAAAAACCTTGCTAATTCACTGAAAAAACCATAGGTTTCACACATGTTATAGTTAGCTGGACATTTTACTGATAAAAAACCAATGAAATTCCCCCGTTATAGTTACTGTAGGCAACTATAACTCACGCGACCGTAATCCTCTGCTGATGACATATGTGTCTTTATGAAAAAAAAATATTTGTAATATATTTATAGCTAAAATTTAATGGAAGAAGATATGGGCAAATAAGTGTCTAAATACAGTATTAGCATCAGCAGAGGATTGCGGTCGCGTGAGTTATAGTTGCCTACAGTAACTATAACGGGGGAATTTCATTGGTTTTTTATCAGTAAAATGTCCAGCTAACTATAACATGTGTGAAACCTATGGTTTTTTCAGTGAATATATATATATATATATATATATATATATATATATATATATATATATATATATATATATTGATATATGTATATATATTCACTGAAAAAAACATAGGTTTCACACACGTTATAGTTAGGAATTAGCAGTTAAAAACTCTTGAAAATTCACTTAAAAAACCATAGGTTTCACACATGTTATAGTTAGGTGGATATTTCACTCGTAAAAAACCAATGAAATTCCCCCGTTATAGTTAGTTCAGATAACTATAACTCGCGCGCCCGCAATCCACTGCTCATGACATCACATATTACATCACTCATGACATGGTCAGTGGCATCACTCATGACATCACTGATGACATCATCCTTGTGATAGAGTGGTGGTCGCGCGAGTTATAGTTATCTGAACTAACTATAACGGGGGAATTTCATTGGTTTTTTACGAGTGAAATATCCACCTAACTATAACATGTGTGAAACCTATGGTTTGTTAAGTGAATTTGCAAGGTTTTTTAAATGCTAATTCCTAACTATAGCATGTGTGAAACCTATGGTTTTTTCAGTGAATTTGTACGGTTATTTAAATGCTAATTTATTTATGTTTTATTATTTTTCTTATATATTTATTTGACAATAAACTATGTATTAAAATTTTTATTTTATTTTTTTTGGTTTTTCACAGTGCGCGCACCCCCGCGATTTAAAAAAAAAAAAAATGAAAAAAATTCTGCCTTCGGGGTCCTTCAGGGACCCCCTGACAAAGGCTAGGGGGTCAGGAACTCTCTACCCTGCCCCCTTTTCACGTTCGCAACCTTCCTTTTTTCACTCTCGCACTGAAAACAAACAAAATGGCGGCCGACACTTCCTGATTTCGACCGATTCGCACGTTGACTGACATGTAACCGCCAATCAGAATTACGCTCGCGCACATTAGGGTGCTCGCACGGTGCACGCACGTTGCGCGCACCGTGCGCGCTTATAGATATTTATATGCTTTTAAATGCTATTTTCTCAGGAACTACTGAACAGATTGACACCAGACCTGCAAAAGGCCCTACCTCTCTGCCAAATTTCAAGTAATTCAGTTCAGCCGTTCGGGCTGTACCTTCGACTAAAGGTCCTATGAAAAAATGCATAGGGAAAACGCGTTTTGGGACCCCCCTTTTTTCTCGGCCCCCGCTTGAAGAATCACCCCGAGACTTTCAGGGTAGGAGCTGAACGGAGTGCCCCATTAGTTTTGAAAATTTCGCGAGGATTCGTCAACTGGCGCCAAAGTTATTCAAAATAGAATTTTCAGATTTCCTATGGAAACTCGGTCCTAACTATAACTATCTACTGGCGACCGCCAGTAGATAATATATATACATATATATATCCAAAACAAAGTTACCCAAAAACGGAAGAGCCTCAATCAGGTAAATTTCGCTGAAATCTTTAATGGAGTTTGCTGTGTGAGAGTCCAAATCAAACACAAATCAGAATGAAAATTGTCCAGCATGAGCCGAGGCGTTTCGTGTACCAGCACTTCTTCTTGGGCTAGGGTGGTCTGGGCATACACAAACAGTTTTTCGAAGCACCTGTATTAGCATTTAATACCCGCCTGGATGGGGGTGGCTATTCTGCTCAGCCTCTTGGTATTCGTAGTGCTCCGGTATTCCTACAGTGAGTCTGTCGTGCATCTCAGACAGTATTGATACATAAAAACCACAGTGGGTCGTTGTGCATGTTTCAGTCATTTCACCGACATCTCATTACCTCCATTAACAGCTCCTGTCCCTCAACATGGCTATGCCGCTGGCGTTTGCCGAGGGTCTGCTACACTGCAGCGGGCTCATTCCACGGCGTAGGCAAGCCGTACAAATCCAAAACAAAGTTACCCAAAAACGGAAGAGCCTCAATCAGGTAAATTTCGCTGAAATCTTTAATGGAGTTTGCCGTGTGAGAGTCCAAATCAAACACAAATCAGAATGAAAATTGTCCAGCATGAGACGACGCGTTTCGTGCACCAGCACTTCTTCTTGGGCTAGGCTGGTCTGGGCATACACAAACAGTTTTTCGAAGCACCTGGATTAACATTTAATACCCGCCTGGATGGGCGTGGCTATTCCGCTCAGCCTCTTGGTATTTGTAGTGCTCCAGTATTCCTACAGTGAGTCTGTCGTGCATCTCAGACAGTATTGATACATAAAAACCACAGTGGGTCGTTGTGCATGTTTCAGTCATTTCACGAACATCTCATTACCTCCATTAACAGCTCCTGTCCCTCAACATGGCTACGCCGCTGGCGTTTGCCGAGGGTCTGCTCCACTGAAACGGGCTCATTCCACGGCATAGGCAAGCTGTACAAATCCAAAACAAAGTTACCCAAAAACGGAAGAGCCTCAATCAGGTACATTTCGCTGAAATCTTTAATGGAGTTTGCCGTGTGAGAGTCCAAATCAAACACAAATCAGAATGAAAATTGTCCAGCATGAGCCGACGTGTTTCGTGCACCAGCACTTCTTCTTGGGCTAGGCTGGTCTGGGCATACACAAACAGTTTTTCGAAGCACCTGGATTAACATTTAATACCCGCCTGGATGGGCGTGGCTATTCCGCTCAGCCTCTTGGTATTCGTAGTGCTCTGGTATTCCTACAGTGAGAATGTCGTGCATCTCAGACAGTATTGATACATAAAAACCACAGTGGGTCGTTGTGCATGTTTCAGTCATTTCACCGACATCTCATTACCTCCATTAACAGCTCCTGTCCCTCAACATGGCTACGCCGCTGGCGTTTGCCGAGGGTCTGCTCCACTGCAGCGGGCTCATTCCACGGGGTAGGCAAGCCGTACAAATCCAAAACAAAATTTCCTAAAAAGGGAAGAGCTTCAATCAGGTAAATTTCACTGAAATCTTTAATGGAGTTTGCCGTGTGAGAGTCCAAATCAAACACAAATCAGAATGAAAATTGTCCAGCATGAGACGACGTGTTTCGTGCACCAGCATTTCTTCTTGGGATAGGCTGGTCTGGGCATACACAAACAGTTTTTTGAAGCACCTGGATTAACATTTAGTAATCAATTAAAAGCAATTTAATTATCTTTAATACAATTTGTTACTTTAATTCTTAAATTCAAATAGATTACTAAAATATTTTATAACTAAATAATACATATGTACTAAGTTTAATTCTTTAACTTTAAGTTGTAATTATTTATATTTGTGACTATTTTCAATGATTTATTAAAATTATTTATATGGGGCTTTAGTTTAAGTCCCTGAATAAATAGATTTTTATGGAAGGGTGCTGCAGTACCAGTAGCTAGGCATGAGTGGTGATAGATTTACTCCAGCTGTGAGCTGAAGCAATTTACAAATGTTTTGGTGACCTTTTTGGCTGTAGACGCTTTAGAAGTGCAGTTTGTGATTAGCAATGGGTTTGTTTTTTTGTGGTTGTGTCTGTGTCCCGCCTTAAACTCCTCCCTAGTCCATCTCTAAATCATTCCTTACTCCTACCTAACTACTGGCAAATAGTAAACTTACGCTTGTGAGGATCTCCCCATAGAAAGAATAGGAGGTTGACGTGTAGATTTACACTTATGATTTATTTTAAATACATCACTATTCCGCACCAATCTTGTCCTAACGCTACCAAGGGCTTCTGGGAGATGACGGACCAAATTCCTTCAAGACGAATGGCATATTGATTTCCATCTATCAATTATCCAGATTTTACACAATCGTGGTACTATAAATAACAATGATACACACGGAAGTCACTGTAATGCGTGATCAAGACTGAGATCGAAACGCATTGAATGTTTGTTTGAAACTATCAATGATTTGTGATAAACGAAGGATCTAAATTACCCGAATTATCATCACTTTTTGAAGGCTTGGCTCAAGTCAGGAGTGGTTCTCCCAAGAGGTGAGCCCCGCTGAACTTGCTGTGCATCGCTGGAAGGTTGGAACCCTATCAGTGAAGGATATCTATGTATATGCATAGCCTAAATGTCAAAATAGTTGAATTATTTTACCATTAGTTCCTATGAGTAGTTATTTCATTTACCTGACTCCATTATTTTATAATGGGAGGTGTTGCAGTACCTGTGAGTGGCCATCTGTGGTGCTTGACTTACTTCAAGGCTGGGCTAGCATATAGTTACAGCTGTTTTGACACCTTTCTGGCTGTAGTGACTTTAAAAGTGTCATGAAAATGTATGGCCTTACTCTTTTCTGGTTGTGTGTTTAGATTAGCATGTCCTGCCTAAGCTCCTCCTTAAATTTCCCTAAATCCCTCGCATCTAGCAGTGAGTATTTACAGTCTTCCAGCCACTTTCTCTTGTACCTCCCACATTTACTACGAAACATATACCGTGTCTATGTCTCCACAATCATTGTGGAAATCACCCCACAGAAATATAAGAGAGGAGGACGTTACTATCCGTAGGTTTTGTGAATAGCATTTTTTAGTATATGAGTAGTACTACTGTACTGCTTTTCATAAATGCCTATTCACAAATGCAGTTTGTCAATAGGTCCTGTGTGTTTGTATGACAGTGTGCACCGGTATTCGTTCTTGTACTTTGCCTGCATGCGTGCAGCCAGCAGAAGACGAAATTGGAAGCAAGCACGAAGGGTGGTTGTTAAAATGTGTTGCCCTTTTCTTGTTCTCTTTCACATCCTCGTCTCTTTCTCCTTGCCTTTGATATATTTAGTGATTCAACTTCCATAATTAACATAACAAAAACCGGGCTATCTTAGGATCTCTAGCACTTGAGGTTTCTGGTCATTCAAATTCAGTCCTAACATGCAAAATGACTATTTCTATTTCAGGTCACCTACAGACCCACATTGAAAATTAACTGTTTGTATTCAGCCAGAGAACATTTAAAATGCTTTGATAAGCGTTTGCATATTTTTTATTTTTATTGCATACATGTGTTCTGTAAATGTTGTAGGAGCGTATTGCGCTTGTAGAGGATTTGTTAAAATTGTTCTTCTTTCATTTAGTTATTGCACATGCAGTACTTGGGAGTCAGCTACCCTTCACGTTGTAGTTCTTGGACACCATAAAACTACAAAAATGGCTTCTTCATTTTGCATGATTCCGATTGATTGCTTATGAGAACTCAGTGCACACCTTCCCACATTGACAGGACTGAACAGCAGAGTACAGTCATGGCTATTCGGACACATGATTGTCACGTTAGGAAAAAGAGTGAGGGGAGAATCCAGGAAAAAATAAAATTGCTTGGGAAAAAGGAGGATGACCTGCTCGGGGAATGGTAGAGACTTGAGTTCAACCCCGGGACTATAAAATATGTGCCAGTACTGCACACATATTACATCCCATGAATGAAGAGGCATCGGTGAGCAAAAAAATAAAAATAAATAAAAGGAAAACAGTAACGTCGAGTTCAATGTTTTACAAATTGCCACCATGTCATTATCTGTTCACCTAATCCTCCAAAATAAAACAGGTGGTGCTGATCCCTAAATGCATAAAAAACTGCTTAGTACACAAACCCAGGCAGAACATTAAACGCAAAACAATTCTATTTTTCTAAAAAAACACTTTTAAAAGTACTTCTGCATGCCGTACATCTCATAAAACAAATCGCAAAGATTGTTCAAGTCCAAAAGCATGTCCCAAGTACAACCACACCAAACCCTTCAATGCATGTTATTTATCACACATAACAAAAACCTAACTGGTGCTAATCAGAAAAGTAATGTCCTCTTACGCCCTACAACAACAAAACAGCTGATGCACCGCACAAAACTCTTGCTCTCAACGGGCATGGGTTTCGAGTCTCCCACGTATTGGTTCACACTTGTTATTCCCATGGTTTATCAAAATGAAAGAAAAACAATAGAGGCTTACCATCCAACACATATATAGAATAATTTACAGGTTTTAATTTCAGCTCAAAGGCTTGAATATATTCATCAAAGTGAGTGAATTAATGAATTGGCACACCTGCAGGGGTGTAGCTTGGTCAATAAGATTGGGGGTGTGTGAGCTTCATATTTTCCAACTATCAGGCTGGTTAAAATACATTGTATGAGTGGCAGGTGGGGGGCTTAATGAGCAGCAGGAAGGGAGAGGAATGCGGATTGTGAGGGGTACTTAAAATTCAATATTTTGCTAAATAACTATTAAGACCTTTAAAACAAAGAGGAGAGTGTGTGTGAGTTTTAACTGCATGTGTATGTACAAATCCCAAGTGAAATCCAACATGCACCTCACCATACCTGACTTAAAGCACCTGTACCCAACTATGTATTACCTAATATATTTATTACGGGGTGCAACACCCCAACAACCCCTACCCCCAACCTCCCATCCCCCGCCAAAGCCATGACACTGCAGACCTGATTGTTTTGGTAATGCCTCTATTAAAAAATAGAATCTTCAAATCACCAGGAATGTAACACATATGTAACATACCAACGCATAAGAACAGAACACAATTGAAATATGTTGTTTTGTATAGTTCAACTTTCCATTCATTAGAAAATAGCAGTTGTCTCCGCAATTCTGTAATGTAATATGTTTGAATAATGTAGATTACACTGATACTGCATAATAATATTTTGATACTTAAACCTTCTAAAATTATTCTCAGCCATTGCCTAAGGTCCTTGAATGTTCATATCTTTTGGTCCCTTAGGTCTTAGGTCAAGATATAGTCGTAAGGTCAAAACATGACATAGCTCTAGGTCACCGCCTTCGGCTTCTGTCCATCCTGTACTGCAACTTTCTTTTTTGCCATAAAGTACTATTTCAAGGTCAATGGAAAAAACTTAAAATTGGACTCTGTTTTACAAGAAAATCTGAATAAAACGAGTGTAAACACGGAACGGATAAGTCTGCGTGGAAACAATCAGTTCTTTGGCCTGTGGAAAATGTTGTGCCAGTAAGGAAGAGCTGTTATGGGTTTGATTTTAAGAACAGCTATTAGCTCACTGCTGCACAGTACACGAATAAACCCAGCGTTGCCTTTTATCTTTTCCGCACCATGAACCTTAGGCATTCAAATTCAATAAACCTCTGTAATGGACCATCAGTAACATGGCTGAGAGTAGGTGTCAAAGTAGAGGAGTTGGGAATCTCCAAATAACTCTAAATCCCCCTGTGCCATTTCTCGTTAGGGGTCACACTGTGGAAATCTTTACACTTTTAGGGACACCAGGACGACAATAGCACAACGACAATGTATATTTCATTGCATTTTTAAAAGGTATTATTGAATATACGTGCAATGCTTGAAATCTTATATATGTTCACAGGTGCCATTTTTAGGTCCAGCCTACACAGCGCTTGCACGGTTGCTTAGTAACCCATTGTAGATGATTTGTGGAGTCCCAACTCCGCCCATTACTTGCCTTTGCTTTTCATTTGTCTATGTCAGTGTCCTTTAAAAATCCTTGCTTGTTAGTGGTCAGTCCTGCCTCTTGGTCCCTCCTTTTTCTCTTCAGTTCCTCCCACTCAGCAGGGATTAAGTAATGTCTCATTACGCCGTGGTTCTTTGTCTGTTCTTTGGGAGACACTTATTTTCTTGGTTTCCTGCTCTGTTACCGTTTGCCTGTGTTCAGCTTCAGCACCATAGTTGCTTACATTTAAGTAAAGCATTGCTCCCTCCCGCCTCATCTTCATGCCACAGTTGTGTTAGTGCTGCTTCCCGCCGTGCCTCTCACTTTGTTGGCTGTATTCTTTTTTTTTTGCCATTTACAATGTCGCCTGTCAGTTGGGCTTCTTTTGGTAGGATGCTCTTTTGGTTTTGGGCTTCCTTGTAAGGGGATTGGGCTTGTTTTTATTTGAGAATGAATGTAGTGAGCTGTTTATATTCACCAGTATTACACAGTGATAAATGAAGGACAAATGTGATGATGTTTGCAGTCATTCTAAGACATTCCAGGGACCACCACAAAATTGGGTATGCTCATTCCGATTTTCACTCACATCTCAAACTGCTACAAAATGAAACATAATAAAGCTGTGTCATCTGTTGTAAAATACATATATTTTGAAGCAGTTAGCTTGATCAAGTATCTGTTGTGTTATGCTTGGTTGAGCTTGTCAGGGTTTTATCCGATGTTGGCAGAATAAAGTTGCGTTTTGGAGATTAGATCCGATGCCGGTAAAATGTGCACTGTTGTGTGACCACTTTACATCATGAGCCATGCTTCACACTGCTCATTGCAAGTCAGTGATCTAGTCTAGTTATCTCATACAAGGCGTGTCATTCAAGTATGTTCATGTTCCAGTGAACCCGGTCCCTTCCAGGGATACAGTTTCGGAATGCACACACTATCTTCTTGCAGGCGCGCACAGACGAACGGTATACTTGCCCCCAGCCAATACTCCGCGTGGCCCAGCATACCTTAAGAAAGGTACGGCGCATGCGCAAATATTTCACTAAAACACGCAGGGACCAGTAGTCCACCCGGCATTCCTACATGGTAAAAACAACGTAATCCCCCTCAATCCATGTAGTTTCCAGACGTGCTGCCACACCAAGCACCGTACTATTTATTACAAGGACCTGGCAGCAAAATTTTAATCATTTCTATTTACTCCTTGCTGCATTTGTATTCAGCTTCTATAAATTAGGAGTACATATTTGTAGCAGTTGTGAGTGTTACAGATTCAGCAAGTGACACTCTGCTTCTGGGCACTTGCTTATAAAAGGGGCAGAATCTCTCTCGATGGTCTCGTGCTCTCACAGGCTCTATAACTGAAGTGAAGTTATGCACCAGAGCTCAACTATTGCAGGCCCCATCTCATTTTGTTCAATACTCGGGTCAACCCAACGCTGCAAGCATCATGGTAAGGTGGCGCATTAGGTTAATGCCATAGTGGTACCAATTTGTCCCGTTTGTCTAAGTGGCATGTTTGAAATCCAGTGGGACTGGTTTGGCATTTCCCCCTTGTGATGTTGACAACACGCATGTTATTGATATTCAGAGTTCGCTACAAATGCCAAAGAATTCAACACACCACATAAATAAACGCCCCTACATACCACGACAACAAACAAAATACAATTCCACATAATTACATTCTATCACACAAAATCCCTCTCCATATAACTTCAGTACACTCAACATCACATAATTACTATCCACATATTTCCACTGCATACCATGCCACATAATGCCACCACACAACTAACAATTTCAATCCAACTCACATAATTCCACTCCACTCCACTCCACACCCCATACATTCACTCCACTCCAAACAAAACACATGGATAAAAGACATTGTCATTTACAACGCCAATAGCTTAAACTCTCAAAAATGCGAGACCTATTGCATTGGCAAATGCTTGTTATTTGGAATAACTGTGAGCAAATATACTTGCCATTTGGAGGGTGGGGTGTTACCTATGTTATTATTGCAAATACTTGCATATGTTATTATTGGAAATGCATAGCCGTTAGGGACATGTTTACTTTGGAGTTAGGGAAGTGAGCTCTGGAATGTGGAGTGGGATATACAATGAGTGGGGGATCGGTTTGGGGGGCTGGGTGGAAGGCATCTTGTGACTGGGACAGACTGGCAATCTGTTAGTTGCTGCTATCTGCGGACTCCAGTAAATGCTTCTGTAACTACGTATTCATTCCAGTAGTGTTAATCATTTTCATCTACTTACCCTACAAGTAGGCTGATGATTATTTTCTCACGAGGGTGGCACAGGATTAAAAAGTTTGAAGATTATTGCTGCAGCGCAAAAAGCAAAGAGGCAAGTCTATGCGATTTGCTTCAATCCAGACAGCATGAGAAAGGTGGCAATATTTTGAAACCATACCATGTGTTTCCCCAGAGTGAAACAAATGACACAAATGTGTTACACGTGAAGATACATCGCTTTGTGTCCTGTCTAAAGATGCAGTTATTCAATGTAGTCCAGATCGGAAATTTGATCTATCCTCTTGCCCACATAACCCCGAAAGGGTTCAAAAAGTGCTATTTGCCAAAGGCAGAAATGTTAAGGAGACTCTCAATTGTCAATGACTATAGCACTGCATTATTATGGCTCGCGAGGCAATATATATGGGAAGAGTGTACCCAACCGGTCCAACTGAAGAACATGCTCAAGAGACTATCTTCTGTCCGCTGACAATTGATACATATGTGACAATGAATGAATCTCACAAGTCTCAAATAGGACCATTCCCACCTCAGGATTTCACTTTCTTCTGTTACTTTTTCTGTCTTCTGAGTCGTTCCTCTATTAATTAATCACGCAGCATGGATTTTTGAGATTGGCTAATAGATCCAGTGATCAGCAGTCCACTCTCACACAGCATCACTTCCAGTCAAGAGGCTACCTCTATTTGATTTTATAAAGCTTCAGAAATGTGTTATCCATGTTGATCAACATAGCACTGTCCAACAAAGGCCCCTTTGAGTGTGAGACTAGAAGGGTTGTTTATCCCACATAAGTAAATCAAATGTATATAGGAGCATAGACTAAAGTTACTGTTCCAGTTCGGTCCTTATTAGCTTTTGTAACCACTACCCAATGAAGGAAACCAAGAAGGGAGTTCCCTGCACAACGAGGCTGCGCTTGCATCATACCAGGACAATTTAGTCCACAATTTAGGAATATCAAATAGAGTTAACCCCACCATTTGTCTTGTGACTCACTTCCTAAAGTAAACATTCATGCATTTCAGTGCACTGTTATGTTTTGCTGCAGAAATAATCTGGCTTGAATTGTGTCCAGAATGGCACCCAATATTTCAAGTGATTATAAGAATCTACCACAGGGTTCTACTGACTTCGCTAAATGGCTAACTCAAACAGAACCATTCTACCTGTCAGGAACATAATGAAAATTAGTAACTCAATGGACCGCGAAGCAACTGGCGACCCACATACATATAGTAGACACTGAGAAGAGCTATCATTGTTCTAATTTTCCTGCTGGTGTGAGAATGTGGAATTGGGGTGTTCCGTAAAAAAGTTTGTCTACTGAGAGATCAAGTCTATCAAGGCATGTTTACACTATTTGCTTCAAAGTACCCTGAACCATTAACAGGGTGACCATCTTGACATTTTTTTTTTTTTTTTTTGTAAAACATTTTTATTGGCATTTATAAACAGTTATACACGTATGCACAGGCGATAGCGCCATTATCATATAGGCTTACATATCAGAAGCGCACAGTCACATCCCTTTCGGTCTCTCAATCTCGTGGGCCCTCGGGCTGCTCGCCTCTACCCTGAGTTGGGCTGCAGGCATGTGTCCGGGATCTGCCTCTGGGTATGCCCTACTGGACCGCGCAGTGATCGCCTCGTTGACATTTTTTTATTTTAGGAAGAAGTTTGTGTTTCTCAAATCTATCATTAGGCATGGATCATCAGTCTTGTTTCCTGAAAGGTGGAAAGATCTGGAATAACAGGGGCAAATGTCTTCTTCCCTCCCTAAGCCATATTGTAAAGCTACTTTAATACAATCAATTACTTACTTTATGTAGATGTACATATATACATAAAGCAAGTACCCTGTACAACGAGCAGGGGAACACTCTCACTATGAAAAAAGCTAAATATAATATAATTTAAGCAGAAAATCAACAACACCCAGCAGCACAGAAGAAGTGGACCAAAGAGGGGGAGCTGAGTAAAGGAAATCAATGTTGGCTGAACTGGCCCTGGAAAGTGAAGTTTTTAGCTGCTTTCAGAAAATGAGGAGAAACACTGCAAGCCAAATGTCATCACGTGTGGAGCAATCAATCCTGAAACTGAAGACGAAAGTATAAAGACAGCATGTGTGAGAGTCTTAATTGATTCTTTTAAGGGAATTTCGAGACAAAGAGGTGGTTAACTCCTAACAGATCCTGAGCCCACAGTGTTGATAGCTAATTGATGATACAGACTAGGGGGCTAAATGCTAAGCGCAGTATATAATTCAAGTAATCTTGAATATACGATGAGTATCAAGGTACAGACAAGGCAGTAAAATGATCAAAGGAGCAAACATTTTAGATCATAAGTGCCCCCGTGATGAGAGAGGAAGCTTTTATGTATACTATCTCTCACCTCTTAAGGTGGTGTCTCTACACACATGAGAGAGATCCAAGGCCTTGGTGAGGGTCAAAGGGATATTTCCAATGGTGGCTTGAACTCTTGCACCACATCCAGTGATTCAATCACATAGGAATGAGGACAAACTTGGAGGCATTGACAACAACTTGTCATATTTCCCTTTCTACTCACAAATGAGCAATAGATGCTCTGACATTTTCTATTGTCATTATTCTTCCTTCAAACAATGATATTTGGATAGGCCTTCTTCTGTTTCTGTTGCAAGCCTATTTGATCTAATGCCTATGTTGGGAGGCCTAATGAAGAAATAACATCTCTATGTGTTGACTATTTCTAATACAGCACTTCGACAGTGTAATGCTTAATTATTGCCTTAGCCAATACAAAGGCGTTGGTGAATCAGGGACCTACAGCACAGTGTTAATTAACAACAGCTATGCAAACTTTACCTTCTGCACTTCTTTTACCAGACATATTAAAGAGGAAAGAGGTGGAGGCTATGTGCCTGTTTATAAAAGCTCCATCTACCCATGTGGCTACAGCCAAGTAAGATTAATTTGGGGTTTCTCAGCACAAAAAACATAATTTCTGATTTTGACAAAAATTACTCCCGTCTTACAAGTTAATGGAGACTGTCCGGATATGCCTTGGCAGTACTCATGGAGGTGCCCTTCCATCATCGCCAGCAGAAAGGGTACTTCTGGTGAAAAAGATTTTGCAGCACTTCTCTCATAATACATTATAACTAGGCGTTTCAGCCCAGAACCTGTTTTACATTATTGTGCTTCCTTTGAGCAGTATCCTGGAGTAACAGTGCACCTTTTTTTCACTCTCATTAAGGGGCCGATTCCGATCCGGGTCGGAAAGCACTCCGACCGACCCGGATCCGGAGTGTTTTCCGACCAAGCCGGAGTCCTGCAGTCCGACAGAGCAAGTACGATGCGGCCGTATGCTGCCGGACTCGGTTCGGTCGGACTCCCATAGAAGTCAATGGGAGCCGGTCATACGACGCGTACATGGGCTCCCATTGACTGAATGGGTACGTCACGGACAAGCGCGCCCCCTACAGTGGGTACGCGTCAGTGCCATCCGCACCGTACATGCCTGTATTGGGGAGACCCATGGGTCTCCCCATGTGTACGAGTCGTAGGGCTGCGGGTGACAGGGGGTCCAACGCAGACCCCCAAGGGCAACCACCCGACGATTTGCGAGCCGGACACTCTGGCTCGCACAGGCTGTCTGACGCGTGCATCGTACTGGCTCGGTCGTGAATCACATCCATTGCACGCCACGGTTAGCTTAAGACCGAGACGTTCGGAGCGGTTCAGACCCGGAAACAACTCGGTCGGTGAATTTCATGTAGCTAGCATTGTACTTGCTCGGCCGGAAAACACGCGTACGGCTCGTAGTTTTTCTGGCCGGATCGCGTTCGGTGACCTTCCGACCCGGATCGGAATCGGCCCCATAGTGTTTAACATTTAAGGGATTTGTTTCATCAATAACTAATTCGGATGAATTAGAAATTATTAAAATGTCTTTAGTGAACTGTATGCTATAGATTTAAGATTTAAATTAGAAAGTTCGGTAAGTGTACTTTAGTGTCAGAACGGATTCACTATGAGGGACAAAGACATAAAAAGGCATTGACTCAATCTGGAATGAATTAGCTTACTTTTATTCACCATAACACGATTTTAAAAACAACTACATGCAAAAAAGCTGCAAATTAGATGAATAATGTACTACAAGGATTAATAAACTTTTTTCATTTTCCCTGTACTTTAACTAGAAGATCTCCACCCTGATTGTGGAATCTCCCTATGGTAAAGTATAGGGAAAAGTAAATAAATGTGTTTAATGCTAAAACAAATTGTAAAAATATTTATATTTTAAATATTAATGTAAATTAATTGTTCACATTTATTTTAAAAGTAGAACAAAATTAGAAAATTGCGACATCCCTAGTAACTTAATGTTGAATTACATCTTTAATTAATGTAAATATAATACATCTAATATTTTTCTGAAGTTTAAATTAAAAATACATTTCCACCAAAAACAAAAAACTATGGGGCATATCAGCAAGGACCTGTGCTAATTATCGCAAATTGCGCTTAGCGCGATTTGCATTATCGTCGCCTATCGCTGGAGTACACCGTTTCAGCGGTGTATTATCAACGCTTTGCACAATGGCGATGTACATTCCAGCGATAGACGGCGATATTCGGCATCTGCGCAGGAAAATCTGCGATAATGGCAGTGCGTTACGGTAATCCTTGCTGATAGGGGAGTGTGGATTTAACATGTTAATCCACCTCCCATTGTTAGCATAGCTAAGTCAGGTCTGGAGCAGGTGTTAATTTCCGGCAATAATCGCGGGCAGCGCAGCTTTTGTTGTCGCTTGATCCACGTTGTTAATAGGGCGATGTTGTGGTGGTGAGGGATTTCATTCAGGATTAGGTGAGGTACACCCACTTTGCATGTCATTAGCGATTATTATCGCTGACATGCAAAGCAGGAAGGACACAGGCGCTATTGCCATTAAGCTGCCGCTAACTGCTGTTAGCGACAGCTTGTTAATTGGGTGATAATAATATCGCCGCTTTAGCGGCGGAAAGTGCCGCTAAAGCGGCGATATTGCCCTTGCTAATATGCCCCTATGTTTTTATTATGCATCAATAATTAATAAAGTGATAACATTATATTTAAAAGTGATATAATTATATTTAGTTAATGATAATATTACATTAATTTATAAATTCACAAAAAGTAGGTAAAATATTTTAACATTAAATAATAAATAGTTTTTATTTTTAGACCTTTTTAAACATCAAATTATATTTATTTACATGTTTAACTTTTTTCAATAATTAACTTGAATTTAATATTATTTCCTATGGAGTTTTATTTTAAGTTCCTACAAGTATTCTATATAGGAGGATATTGCAGTACCAGTGGCTGGAAATGTGTGGCACTTGACTTAGTCCAACTGAGTACTTCGCTACTGTTTTGGTTCCCTTTTTAGCTGTAGTGTCTTTAGAAGTTCAGTTTGTGAATAGCAATCGGCTTACTCTTTTGTGGGCCGGTGCAATCCCTTCCTGACCATCTCCCTAACCCTCTCTATGCCTCTCCTTGCTCCTCCCTGACCCCCTCTCATTTATTTGTATGTATGCCCCTTTTTCAAGCCACTCACACTGGCCCCTACCAAGTTTACTACAAAGTAGTAAACTTACATGTGTGAGAATCTCCCTATAGAAAAGATAGGAGAAGTGGAGGTGGAGTCTTACACTCATAGGTTTGTGAATAACATTTTGTAGTTCTTTAGTAACACTATTGTAGTACTATTAAATAAACAAAATGCAATTTGTGAATAGGCTCTTGAGTCTATATCTAGACACAACCCATACTTATACATCAATTTAGAGGTGAAAGCTTTGTATGTGGTGTGCAGCGTTTTAAGGCAACAAAAGGAGACCTTGTCTTCATACACTGGCTCTTCAGCAGTCATAAAGGAACGTTATAAATCAGTTATTGCCTCATTTTCATGTTAGTTTTATGTATTCCTTTGCCTTTAATTCTAATATGTTCATAAAATTGCAGGTGTTGTTCAGAATATGGTGGAAAGTGCTTATTCTTTTGATTACTATTTTTCCTCCTGTTAATGAAGCATCTGTACACATATCTCGACCAGGAGAACAGAACAAAACCAAAATACATTGCATTCTTAAAGAAACGGCAGGTAGAATATCTTCAAGCAATATGTTCAATGAAATATGTAAGTGAAAATTCTGAATATTTCTACTTAAGCAATATTTGAAGGGATATGTTCCAGGATTTTAAGTGCTGTTTACACATAACATGCAAATTAAAATCCATTGGACTGGCAATGCATCTTCCATCATGCTATTTATATGATGTATGTAATTGAATCTAGTGATCGCCCTTCTTCCTGTACCATTTAATTCCATAACTAAGTGATGGCTGTTAATGTTCAGGTCCTGGAAAGTTCTTCAAAAGAGGCTCACTCTACTCATAGATGTTATGTTAATTTAATTTATACTGAACACGAATCACCTCTGGAGGGGTATCTCGTCGCCACACAGCACATAATCAAATAATCAGACTACTTAGGCCAGAAAAAGCAGTGTTTTAAGGTATTTTCTGAATTTGAAGTGGTCAGCGCATTGACGAATGTAGATTGGGAGCTTTTTCCAAAGCAAGGATCTACCTCCTGTATGAGATTTAATGATCCGTGGTACTGTCAGTAAGGCTATATCACTTGATCTTAAAGGCCTGCCTGGATGATAGTGGGTAGGTTTAGAAGAAAGGTAAGTTGGACCTTTTCCATGAAGGCAGCCGTGGTCCGTGCAGGTAACAGTGGTGGGGTGGTGTAAGGGTGGATTTCGAGGGACGATGCTGAGGGAAAATTAATTATTTATTTAATTTTCCCTCGCCTAGTCCCTCGAAATCCCCCCTTATCCGGCCCCATCTCAATACCGCTGTTATCTGCACGGACCGCGGCTGCATGAAGAGACTTATGGGTCAGACAACAAACCTTGAATATGATCCTGGTACGAATCGGAAACCAGTGAAGCGCGGCTGAGGCCGTCCTGGCTGGAAGATTTTTGATGAGATGTGCTGCCCATGTTTTGCACAACTTGCAGTTTACTTAAGGCGGTCTCATTTATGGATGCCAGTAAGGCATTGAAATAGTCCAGGTGGCTCGTGACCAATGCTTAGACAAGGGTTTTCCTTGCTGAATGTGGGAGGAAAGGGATAACGCTCCGTATGCAGATATAGCATATGAAAACAGGTGCCAGTGGTGGTAGCAACTTGTTCTTTCATAGTGAGCACTTGGTCAAGGCAGACACCTACATTTTTTTCCAATCAACTTAGGAGTAGGGGCAATGACAAGTTCAGATGGCCAGCAGTAGGGTGACCAAAACTGTTGGGTCTTGCCAAACAACATAATTTCAGTTTTGTTGGAATTTGGCTGGAGACAGTTCTTTGTCATCCAGGTCACAATGGTTGTCATACCTGCTGAGAAACGAGCTATAGCATTGTTCAGAGCTTGGTCGAAGGTGAAGATTAGTTGGGTATCATCATCATATGACAGTGGTGGAAATTCATACTGTTTAACAAGGTAGGCAAGGGGGACCACGCAGATGTTAAAAAGTGTAGGGCTCAGGCAGAAGCCCTGTGGCACCCCCTTGTCAAGTTTCTGGGTGTGTGATTTGAAGGCTCCTAGAATGATAGTCTGGGTTGGGTTGGTTAGAAAGTCCTTGAACCATAATAGGGCCATGCCATGAAATCCTGCCTCCTGCAATCTTCATAGCAATCTAGGATAGGAAACAGCATTGAAAGTTGTGGAGCGGTGCAACAGCACAAGTAAGGATGGAATGTTTTTATCTAAGTAGCATCTGGTTACATCGGTCACTGTGACCAGAGTAGTCTCAGCACTGTGAATGGGTCTAAAACCCAACTGAGATGGGCCCAACAGCTTATTTCTTTCCCGCTGTTCCATAAGTTGGAAATTGATTTGACCTTCCAACAGCTTACTCAATAGAGAGATGGGAGAAATGGGTTGATAATTGGTGAAATCCATAGGTGACAAATTGGTCTTTTTTTAATAGGAGTGACCATTGCTGCTTTCCAAGCAGAAGGAAATTTCCCAGTATAGAGGAATAAATGAAATAGTAAGCAAATGGCTTTTGCTAGTTGAGAGGACAGGGTGCGCGAATATGCAGGGTGAGCAAATGTCTAGAGGAGACCCTGACTTAACAGTTGCCAAAACCTTCTGGATTGAATCTGGCAAGAGTGGCTTAAAATTGCCAAAGGGCAGGACCGTTGGAAGGGAGTGAGGAACAAAGAACAAATTGCTCTCTGTCTTGCCTTTTTATTATTGGAAAGTTCTCATAGATTATATTGATTTTTTCATCTAAATGATTCGCAAGATAGTTACAAAGAGCTTGTGATTGGATAATTTCTTGAGAACAGGCTTGAGGCTTTAGAAAGGAATTGAGAACCTTGAAGAGCTCCTTGGAAGAGTTACCAGCCTGATTACTTTGGAGGACGATGTGTGCCTTATGGGCTTCTTTACGTTACAATGATTCTTTGTTAAGGCTAGTTTGTATGCCTCTTTGTCAACAAGGTTACTGGAATGACGCCATCATTCTTTTTGCATAGAGCTTTTTCCATACGCAGTTGCGGTGTGTACCAGGATGGATGCGTGCCGCGGGTAGAATTAGGGCAAGAATTTATAGGTGCAATCTTATTAAAAGCTGCATTTGCAGCTAGGTGGCAATCTGCTAGACTTTATCTACCGCATTATCTTCTAAAGTCAGCAAAAACTTAAATTCATTGAGAAAGTGTCTGGGTTAAATTTTCCGCCAGTGTCTTGTGTTGTTCATCAAGATCTTCTGTGTATGTTCATGTACCTTGGGTTTGGTAATCTGAAAACGTATTAGAGAGTGGTCTGTCCAGAGAAGGGGTTGAGGGGCGTCACAAGATAGAGCTGGAGAGTTTGTGAACATCAAATGTAAGGCATGGTCAGTGAGATGTGTGAAACCTTGAACTTTCTGTTGGAGGCCCAGTGAAGCTAGGTCAGAGGTAAGTTGAACTTCCTCAGGATTAGCGGAATCCTCTCCATGGAAGTTGAAGTCGCCCACCAAAAGAAATGTTGGTATGTGAGAACATGTACAGCAATTAATTCCATAAGAAGCTGACTAAAGTCTTGTTTTGGTCCCGGAGGGCAATATATTAACCCCTTTGCCGCGGCAGGAATTCCGCCGCGGCGCGGGGGAAGGTTTGGGGGCAGCACGGTGGCGCTGTGCTCGTGACGGAACCGCTCCGTCACGAGCCACGGTTGAGCTGTGCTCATGACGGAGTGGTTCCGTCACGTCTCCGCCCACTGCGCTAATCGCCCGCACAGGCGGGAAATTAGCGCCGCGTGGGCGGAGCGGCGGCCAACGGCCGCAGCATGACGGAACCACTCCGTCATGAGCACAGCGCAACCGTGGCTCATGATGGAGTGGTTCCGTCATGAGCAGGGAAGGGGTTAAGGAGCCCCTCCAGATGCCATGGCAGATCAAAGGCAAAATGCATGGGACTCCACCTCAGTGTCCCCCATTGATGCTTCTGGAGTCTCGCTCACGGATTCATACAGGTCCTCAAACTCTTTCAAAGAGATGTTATTGCTAAAGAATCAGGGGTGGTTTCATATATATGATTCAACTGCAGTGAGAGAAATGTTCTTCTGGAACATAAGGGTTTAGCTAACAACCAGTTTTATAAAGGCCTTGACTGATATAGAAAATAAAATCTGCGTATTCATTACATACATATTAAAGTCTGAGCCCAAGCTACATAAAATCAATATCTGCATTTTTATCTAGATCAGGATGACAGCATTGCATACCCATTAAATATGCCAAAATTAATTCTGTGATTAAAAATCAAGAAAGGACACTTCGCAAGTACATGTGGTTCTATAGAGGAATCCACACATTCTGGTAAGTCTTTTGTGAACTAAGATGACCCCACAAAATAAGACACATTCTGTATACCATAAGGAAAGAGGGTATAAATATATGTATTACATAGAGCCTTTTGTTCTTTTCACATTCCATTCTGTATGTACTCCCTTGTGTTTTCATCTAAACACCTGTCTCTACTCTGATGCACCTTCAAAGTTAATCCACTTGTACACTGTCTATTCTTAACAACAGGTAAAAACAATCATGTGGTTATTGCCTCCAGAGAATACATCTAAAAAGTCACTAAAATCGTCTTTGATCACTCAAAACTAATTTGGCCTTCCAAAATAGAAGGGCTTCCTCTTCAGTTTAAAAGGGAAAATATATATTGTACAGCTTAAGCATTGCCGTGCAAGGCAACCACAACTATATGCAAAAAAAGGATCCGCGGAAAGGGTTTTCTGCTTTTCCTACACATTTAATGAATATATTATTCCCATACAAGCCAAAACATTTTATTAATAAAGTTAACCTGACATATTCAGTCAGTATCTCTTTACAAATTCTTTAGCGTATTCTAAGAGAAGAAATGTAAACCAGGGCAGTGTTTTCCTTTCTCTTTTTCATTGGTTATTTACAAACTTCACTGCCCACCAACCTCAGACACTTCATTAAATTGCTTTTAGATCCGATATTTTGGCACTGTTGGACAGTCTGGTTTCATCTTGGAACACGGAAGCTACCGAACAAAATTTACCAAAAGCTAGAGGAAATATTTTTAGACATTAAAATCTAGTTGCGTTGGAACTCGAATCTGTTACACAAACATGAGTGTGACAGGAGCTCTTTAATTCTATGATCAAAGAAGGCATATTTTCCTCTGCTCAATGTCCTCCTCTTTAATTTCTAACAGCGAAGAAACAGAACATGTGCAGAGGTTGGCATAAAATTTGGAAAAATATGTTACAGACCTCATAGATTCATGTGTTTCTAGCGTAGGTTCAGTAGGGACAGAACTTTGTGGTATCACTGATAATTTTAAGGTAAATACAATTAATTTAAAAAGAAGTCATCTACATAGTCGGCCCTGGACTGTGTTGGACACCAGATGACACACCTCTTTCTGAGGGCAACAGGGCAAGCAGGGGCTACTGGGCCTCAGCATGGGGTCTAAGGTCCTTGGCCTCAGAAGTCTTGGGGTCTGTTCTACTATGGCCCTGTAAAACTGGGCCAAGTACTACCCCTTCAGCACTCGTCTGTCAGTGGTAGCAGGGGTGAGCAGTCACTAGCCTCACAGGGACATAGAGTGGGGGTAGACAAGCTCAGAACTCAACAATCAGCCACTAGCTCAATAACTGATGGTCCAACCCAGTGATTTACTTTGGTAAAGAAAAGTACTTTAATACAGATATAAAACGTACTACTACACAGAACAGGCTACAGGCACAATCACTTTTTCTGATGCTTGGACTACTGCGCCGGAGTGTCCCTCCTTTGTGCGTTTGTAAACATAATAAGCAAAGACATTCTTCCTTTTTCATTTCAATTTAATGTACTTGTTCTACCCAGGTCATTCTACAAGTAAATCACTCCATATGAAGCTTTTTAGATTTTGACAAAAAGCGTGCATTAGTATCATATAGTTCAAAACGTTTGCAATATACTCCATAATTGGCCAACTTGGGTCATCAACCATCACCCATTACTAGGTCCTTCCTTTCATGTCTCCATGGATCTACCAGGGCATACAATTTCAAAGGGGTCATTTAACTTTTGGAAATACTGTTTGTTGTGGTAACATTGCTGCCCCTACTGTCTCCTCTGTCAGCTTCAAGTAGCCCCACAATGATCTAACACTAAAGCTGTAAAATTGCAACATTAGTTCTCCACAACAACACTGAATCTGAACTACTGCGTAATTAAAACAATGCTTCATCTCTATAACTCCAAAGGTTCAACAAAGTACAATTACACAACTGAAAAACTGAAGTAACACAACTCTAAGGGGCATATGTATCAACATCACCATTTGCGATTCTCAAATAGCGATTTTTAAAGAATCGCTATTTGAGAATTGCAAAACGGGATGTATTTAAAAAATTGCAAACTTTTTGCGATTTCTTTAAATTCCTTAATTGCGATTAGCAAATTGCGAAATCGCAATTAAGGAATAGCTGCCCATTCATTCCTATGGGCCAGGAGACCCATAGGAATGAATGGGAAGTAATTCTCAAATAGCGAATCGCAATTTGCTAATCGCAATTTGAGAATAATTTCAAAGGTGCAAGGGTGTCATGATGACACCCTGATGCACCCCTGAAATTAGCATGTGTGTGCATATGGCGCACATACATGCCCAAAGGGCATGTATGAGCGCCACGTGGCACTTTGTAAACTTCAAAAAAGTGCTTTTTGAAAGGAAATCGCAAATTACCATCAACTGAAAGTTGGTGGTAATTTGCGATTTCTTAAGGATAATTCGCACAACTTGGGTGCTTTTTACATATCATTTAAGAAATCGCAATTTGCGATTTCTTAAATGCTTACGCAAAATTAAGAAATCGCTAAATTAGCAATTCCTTAATTTTGCGATGGGATTTGCCTCATACATCCCGATTACCGATTTTTTAATGGCAAACGCTGTTATTTTGCGAATCGCAGCGTTTGCGATTAAAAATTCGTTTGATACATATGCCCCTATATCTCTGAAGGTGCTTACTTTACTAAGTCTATAAATACACACATCCACAACTTCACGACTCCATTACTTCACAGCTAAAGCTCTACAATTAACTGCGCATTTACAAACTTACAAAGAAGAAGTCTGCAAATGGATTGTTGCACTTCGTAAAGAATACTATACAACTCTATAACTACATATTTACAACAGCACAATATCCCATTAACAAAACTACAAATTTTTCAAATCTGCACCTGCACAGCCCTTGAATTATTCAACTGCACAGCTAAAACTCCACAACTTTTCAAATGCATGATTGCACAATAATAAAACTACAGCTGCACAATAGCACTACAGCTAACCTATAACTTGGCAATAAGCAGCTGTGCAACTATACAACATAGCAACTACTCAGCTACACAATTCCACAACTGCACATGAGTACAACAACCCAAATCTTTAAGTGCGAAACTTTACAACACTACAATTGTCTAGTTTTACAATTGTGCTCCCCAGAGCTACAAAGGTCTACAGCTGGCTGCACAAGTACAGACGCACAAGAGCATTGCAACTGAAGAACTACCATAGTTGTGCCTCTACAACTATGCTACAACTGTAGAACGGCACTCATAAAGACCACACAACTGCAAAACTCTACACCATGCACAAATATACAACACCATACCTCAAGACCTTCAATGCTCTACAACTGTGCAAATACAACACTACCAGTACTTAATTTATAAAAGAATATGTGCTGGAGTACAAAGATTTCCTCAGATGCCCGCGGCCGCTACATTATGAAAGGTCAGGGTGCCGAATACCAAAGCTGCAGAGTACATTTCAACTCTTGCCTCTTTAGTACACCACCAGAGGCCACCTCATTCTTTATCTCACTCTTGCAAGCTTATTTCATAACTGCTTTTTCCCCATTGTCTGTATTTTTCAGTCTTTTTCTTCCTTCTGCTCAGGGCCGGCTTTAGGGCAGTGCGTTCAGTGCGATCGCATTGGTCACTGACTTGGGGTGGGGGAGCCATGTTTTCAAAGCACCTGATGCCGCGTACATTGTCCCAGCAATTTTCAGGCATCAATAAAAATGACAACTCCGGTGATTATTGTTCTTCCTGGAGAGAGACAGGAGCTTTGTCTAGTGAACGTTTTGACTCATCATAGCACAGAGGATTAAAAGAACGTGTCCCATTCACATCACAAAGTGCATATAATAGGTCAATGGGTTACTACTTTTGTTAGACATCCTTTTGTTACTTGCAGTTTAGAAGTTAAAATCCTGATATAGAGCAGTGGGCTATTTACTGCTATCAAAGCGCTGCATGCAAACTGCAAGGAACATATTAGAACTAAATATTTTTTGGCCCAGTCAATCATTGTCCAAATCTTGCAAAAAGGGTTCATTTAGGTAGAAATCAATTCTTATTATTAAAGAAAACCCGTAACAATAGCGTTACATTTTAAATTCTGAATGTGTGCTTTTCCAGTCCAAGGACTCTTAAACTATATTGCCTACCAGTCTGTATGAAATGTGACTCTACTCCTTCTATGCCTCTGTCCTATGAAGTGTTTCCTATATACTGATTTACACAGGTATGATTGTCTCTGTGCATTGTGTGTGTGATGTAAAGTGTTCTAATATCTTAAACTGGTATGAGTGGCGCTATAAAACTAAATTAATCTAAGAGACAGTGGTTAAGGAGACTTGAGAGGCACTGTCAAATGGTGGTAGTGAGGGAATCCGTGGCAGAGGTGGTCATTGGGGCGGGGGGGGCAGCAAACATTGTCGCACAGGGCACCACCAGTACTAAAGCTGACCCTGCTTCTGCTTTCCCCTTTTTGTGTTTTTCTCTCTTTCTTGCTCTGGATCAAAATCTATTGAGGGAAAATAAGGGCCAGGTCCCAAAAATGAGTGTCGGTGGGCCACACCTGCAACTGCCAGCTCGAATTAAGCACTGTACGCTACCATAACAACTCCACCGCAGAGCTACTACTCTAGACCTCTACAACTACAACACTTCAGTTCCACAATATATGTAAAATTACAACACTACAATAACAATTGTAACAATACAACTATGAAAATACAGATAGAATGAAGACCCTACAAGAATAACAAAACTATGACTGTATCTTGAGCACTACCATTACAACTGTGATTATAGTACTGCAACCAGGACTACCGCAGCATGTGTAACCTGAATCCACAACACGTGGTTTTCTTGGATCAAACAAGCATACTAGGCTTCAGCATACATTGCATTCACTGATGATATGTCAACTGATGCTTTTATCCTTTCAGGGAAAGCATCAGGCACTGGAAAAAAGCTGACCTGGCGACGCTGAGACATGCTTTGGTAATGTTCCAAGATGGTGAGCTTCGTGGCCAGCTCAAGATCATACTCTCACAGCTTCATCAGTGCTGCTTGGCATCACACAAATCTTTAAAATGGTGAAATGATGAGCTCAATGGCTGTTTTATGTGCTCAACCCGGTTTTATTGGCAGTAGCGCTCGGGCAGTAAATTCCTTGCCCTTTGTGTAAGTAGTGATACCACGAACAATGAGGCTGTCCGAGAGCTGGCACTTTGATGAACTAGGCTTGGGTTCCCGAGCCGCCAGGAGGGGCTTTAACTTTACAAGGCTGTTGACTCTTCCTTTTTAAGAAATATTTGAAGTCAAGCAGAGACTACAACAGTAGACAGCTTAGCTACGCACAGCCAGCAGCCATGGAAACAGAAGAAAGGAGCCACAATTGTGTTCCATCTGTAATATGTAAACACAGTCCTCCTAACTCACGCAATTTACATAAGCCGGAGGCACCCGAGTGTGTCTGAAACCTGAGGTGCACTCACGCCTTGATATAATCAACAAAAATGTAATTCAGTTGTGTTTAAGAAAGACACTTTGGCGACCTCTATTAATCCATCTCTTTCTTTCAGTTATTGAAAAATAGAATAGACCCGGCATTACTGTGCCAGTGTCTGCTTTCCTCTGAGAAGTACAGTGGTTTTTGCATTGGAAGTACTTCATCCTTTTTTTAGGCTTTGCCTGCACAGCGTTTACGCTGTGCTTGTGAATTCTATTGTATTCAACATAAATCTTAAAAGGGGCTTACATTCTGCCCTTGCTTTTCATTGGTTTGCCTGCTTGCCACTTACTTTTCCTCTGTTTCTATTGGCTGTAGCACACTATTTCCTGTTGTTCCTCGTGTTCTTCTCTTAGCAGTCTCCTGAGGCCCAGGATCTCCTTTTCATCCTCGTTAGTTGGTGGAAATTCTTTTGTTCCGTTTCAGCTGCACCACGTTTTTTGTTTAGGTTTACCTAATCTCTCCCTACCTGCACACATTTAAAGCGTGCTTGTAATATCTCCCTGCGTGCATGCATTTGAAGCGTGCTTGTCGTCTGAATTTTTTTCACTGCGCCCGCTCCAGTATGTGAAGCCCCTCACGTTTGTGTGCTTATGAGCCAGCCTCCTATTTCCTGGAAGACTTTGAAGATCGAGCCATCTAGAATGGGGCGTAGTTGCTTCCTTTTAAGGAACTATTTACCGTGGATCTGAAGCACCACTGGTCGTCTTCACTATGGTTCTACTTTTAGCGTTGCAAGCCCCAACGCACAGCCCGTGGCTTCATGTTGATGCCCGCGCAGCCACCGCTCTCTTATCTGACAGCCTTGTGCCTGGCCCACTCCCTGTCTTCTTACTCTATCGGAATTACATGGGCACTTAGAATAAGGGCCTTAGCTGCAGGATGGCTTAGTGAGTTGAATGCTCATCTGCAGGACACATCTTCTGGCAAGGTTGACTAAGCCCTACAATCTTCTGAGTACCATGAAAATGAGTCATACAATACCTGTTATTTACAGCGGTTAGAAACTGTAGAAGCACTGTATTATTATTCTTATGTGTGAAATGGTTCATAACCTCACCAGAGTGGGGATCGGAATCCTAAACTCGCCTGACGGGTGGGACACACTGGGGTGGAGGAACCAAGAGTGGTGACCTTTTTACCTGCACATGCTTTTACAGCCTGGTAAAACAAAGTACTATTTCTCTCTCTGAATACTCAGAAAAACGACAGACTCGCAAGGACGAGCACGTGCGGTTCACTTGTTATTTTTTGGAAACTAGAGGTAGTTAACTACCTGTAAAACATGTAGAGTGAGCCTTAGGGTGGAGCTTGGGATATTTACTTTTGTTTTCCATTCATGGCCAGCTCTCCGAGGTCGGCTAACAACCCACTGAGCCATGTTAAGCAGTGGTAGCGTAGCTTATATGAATGTCCGCTTCATTTGGAAGCAGATCTTGGCTTCAAATATGTGGCCGTTAAAAAATGTGCTTGTTGTATTAAAAAGTATGGGCCCTCTTAACAGTTGGCTTATCAGTATTACAAAATCTACTGAAATTCTACATGCTTTTTAACCAGCAAATAATATGTATTGGAAGAGTTTAATGAAAAAATGGGTTATGGAGTGGAAACACAAGTTCTCACTAATATTCCTCATTTCTGATTGGGGAACATGTAATCAGAAGAAAATGTCTGCCCCTGCAATTACTGTCCCCTTAAATATCTCTAATTCACTAGTGAGAGCCTTTGAATTTTTGGTGTACAGTTTTATATACTGCGGACTTGCCCCAAAGGCATTGCAGTGTTTTACATAGACACCAGTTACTTTACACATGCTCTCATTCTTTTTTTTTTAAGACACAGCGAGGTTAATTTATTTCTTGGTTGTTTGGAATCAGGTTCTTACGGTTAAGAATTGTGTGCTATGCCCTAAGCCTTAATAACTCACACCCTTCTTTATCATTTGAAGCTACGGATAGCTAGCTACCAGTAGATCATGTAGAGTGAGCAATGAGGTAGCGTCTAAGGTATTTGTTTTTTTCATTCATATCTAGCTCTCAGTGGCATGCGCTCAACACACTAAACTCTCTCACACAGTGGTGGCTTTTCCTTTTAAATAGTGAGATATCGGCACAAGGGCATTATAGCGCTTTAGATGGGCACCACCTACTTAACACGGTCACTTTAAAAAAAATACATGGCAAAAATAAGATATTTCTTAAATTAAAAATGTATCCCTGTTAAGGGGTGCAAAAGCCATAAGCCTTAGTGACTTATACCCCTTTGAATTGTTTGAAACTAAAGGTCGCTAACTGCCTGTAGAAGATGTAGGGTGAGCATTAGGGTGGCATTGGGGCTATTTGCTTTTCTCATTCATGGCTAGCTCTCAGCGGCATGTGCTCAACACACTGAGCTATCTCACTTAGTGGTGGCGCAGCCTACATGTATATTAGAAACTTTCTGAAGCAGACCTTGGCTTCATAATTGGGTGCGTTAAAAACATACTGTTGTTTAATTAAAAAGTACAGACCATCTTTGTGCGTGGATTATTAGTATTACAAGTTGTATGGAGTTACCGCTTATTTTCTCAATGCAATCCAGCTTGAATACGGTTGGTATAATCCACTGGAGTGCAATGAAAAAGTGGGATACAGAGTAAAACATGGAATTGAATTATTTGTTCCCCATTCCTTCCACTGCAACTTGTAATCTGATAAAAAAAAAGCTCTGCGCCTGCATTTACTGTTCCCTTCCGAATTTGTAATTCTCGTGTTGGGCAATAGAGCATGAATTTTTGTTCAAATTTATATCGCGCAAACTCAACACTGGGGCATTACACAGGGGCGGGCGGCACGGCTCGCGGGTGGAGGGGCGTGGGCTGCATTTAAAAAATAATAACACTTACCTTGCTACCGCCATAGCCGCCGGGACCCGCGTCTTCACTCCTGCTCATCTGTATCCGACTCCAGGTTGGAACAGGAAGCAGGCAGCCAAGCACCCACCCCTAAGCCAATCAATTTGTGATTGGTCTTAGCGCCGTGACACAGCGCTCTGCCAGGGGCTGGAGGGGTGGGCTTGTTCTCCATGCAGGCTGTAATGCAGCCTGCATGGAGAACAGGAAAGTGTGCATGACTGTTCTGGGAGGCCTGAGAGGTCCAACCAAACAGTCATTGCGCACAGGAGTGTTCTACCACTCCTTCCCTGCTCTGCAGCCCCACCCGGCCCCCTCACATATGCTGTCGCAGCAGGACAAAATAAAATCATAATAACATTCCGTTATTATGAATTTCTTTTTTCCTTTCTTTTACTGGCAGAGAATCTACGCTCCTCCACCTTAGCAGAGGAGCAGCCATTGGCATAGCAGCGCTTTACATGCGCACCAGTTACTCTATGCAAGGTTTTTTTCACACAATACAAGATTTAATAATTTCAAGGCAGTTTGAAAACATGTTCTTTAAGTTAAGCATTAACACCTAATTAAACCTGGGCGGTGATCTACGCTCTGCTCGCGGAGTTTGCGAAGTTCTCCGGACTCCACGTTACACGGAGTTCCAAAAACCTTCACTTCATGTAGCGGAGCAGAGTTTTTTTCCTCACTCGTGTTCATCAACGTCAAGTCGGCGAGCGCGAGCGAGGAAAATCAACCTCCCGGTGAGATTTTTCCTCAGTTGCGATTGTCATCATCAAGTTGGCGAGCGCGAGTATGGAATATCAACCTCCAGTGAGATTTCTCAACGTGGGGGAACAGGTTTCTCATTGCGAGTGGTCGTGAATGCTCACGACTGCTCGCGTTGAGAAATTGCCCGTTCGCATTGAGAAAGCTGCCGTTCTAGTAAAAATCTACTCGAGTGGCAGAAAAGGAAAGCAGGGACTGCTTGCGCTGTGGAAGGTGCCGTCCGCAATGATTGCACAGTGCGGACAAGCATCCGGCACTGTGCAATCACCGCGAACGGCATTTTTCTATCGTACTCCGCTGCTTGCGGAGCTCCGCTTGCAGAGTTCCACGTAGTGCAACTCCGTGAACTCCGCCCAGGGTTACACCTAATATGGATTGTGCAATGCTGTAAACATTAATAACTCACACCACTCTTTAATTTTGGAAACTCCGATAGATAGCTACTTGTAGAACATCGAGAGAGAGCGTCTGGGTGATGCATGGGCAAATTGATTTTTACAGCTATGGCCAGCTCTCAGCTAGAGCTTCTCTGCCCACTGCACTAACTCACTCAATGGTGGCGTGGCTTGTGAGTATGTTCAACTCTTTCGGAAGCCAATCTTGGCTTCAACAACTTGTGTGTTAAAAAATGCCTTCGTTTTTTTTTTTAAGTATCCGTTATACATATTGTACCAAAATGCCTCTTCCATTTTAACTCTGGGAAAAACTGCAGAAAAATGTTTCGGAAAATGGTTTGGAGTGTCATGAAAAAGTGGAATACTGAGTGGAAACACAAATTTTCACATTTGAACATTATTCATGGCACTGCAACTGGTACTCGGATGGGAAATTCTGCGCCCTGCAATTACTGTTCCCCTCAGTATCAGTAATTCTCTGATGAGAGAATTTCGGCCTGATAGTTTTTCACAATTTCATATAGCGCAAACTTGGTACAAGGGCATTTCTACACTTTACAAGAGCACCAGTCGCTTTACACAAAGTTACATCATGTTTTGGGGTTAACACGGAGGGACTAAAGAATTTCCTGGCAGTTTATAATCAGGTCCTTTCAGTAAAAAAGTAACCCATATTGAGGTGTGAGCAATGCCCTGAGCCTTAATAGCTCACACCTCTCTTTATTATCTCACACTACGGGTAGCTAGCTACCTGTAGAGCTTCAGGGTGAAGTTTGGTTAAATATGCTTTTTAAATTCATAAACAGTTCCCAATGGCAAGTGCTCAACCCAGTAATCTCTCTCACTCAGTGGTGGTGCTGCAGCTAATGCACGCAGCAGTAGCCTCACCTGGGGCCGTGTTTCAGCACGATTAGTGCCGCATCAGCGTGCCTTCATCACGGCAGCACATAATACTTCTTTCTGCCTCTCACCCCGGCACCAGGAGCCTGCGACAACGTCTGTACCCACCTGCTCAGGGCAGCAATACATACTTTACACTTAGTAAGTCGCTTGCCCATGCATTTTTTTTTTTTTGTACCACTCTGTTCTCCCTGGCTCAGCTCATTGTAATGTTGTCCCTTATTCTCCTACAGTGTCCCACAGAGACAATGGTGTCATTCTTTTGCATGACATCGATCTGTAGCATGCACACCTGTACCTTCTGGCTTTCAGGTACCCCCGTTCACATATTTTAGTTTACCAAATCTGTTTTACACCTGCTCACCAAGCTAAAATTTACAACAAAATAATTATTAATAATCCCGTAGGTGAAACCTATTGCGTTTATCAATGCTTGTTTGAGTAATGTCAATACTCATCCGTTAACACTCACTTGCCTAACGCAGTTTGCCAGAGTACACGGTTTACACATTGTCTTAAAAGGCGGCTACAAAAAAACTATTAATAAAAGAAAGAGTATGTGCGACGCAAAGAAATGTTTAGCTTAAAAAACACTGAAATGTGGTAAATGTGCAAGACGGGAGGCGCGGCCCGCGCCTGCTGCGCGCGACTGGCTGAGACGGGAAATAATCGTGCAGAGAAGCCTCGGCAGGAGTGTCGCTCCCTCGGCAGGAGTGTCGCTCCGACATCCGTCCGCTCTCCGCCTGGAATCGCTCTCCTATAAACCTGTCCGAAGTCGCTCGCCCTCCATGTCTGCAATACCCAGTAGCAAAGTCGAGCTGTCACTGCGCATTACGGAAGTGCTATAAAGACACAGGGATGTGTTTTACCCGCAGCGTGGGTGAATTGGGGTTTTAGGGCCCTTCAGCAACAAAGCCGCAACATTCAGTGTCAGAAAACCCATTCTCTCCAGGGCGCTTTATTTGGGCTTCAAATCATTCGATGGTTGGTTGCATCAGTAAGCACGCCACGGCGCGGAGATCACATAACATGTGCGTCTAGTACCCGCATAACAGCGCGGACGGTCTCGTGGCCTCTCGCGCCAGAGCTCGTGTCAACAGCCGGTCTGTGTCAAGACGCTCCAATGATTCCACGATCGGTCGCACCGGCGCGCAGTGTCCAAGACATACCCTTGGCGGGGCTCAGATCTGCACAATCCTTGCAGAGGGCACAGCTTTGAATTTAAGATGGTTCAAGTTCACTGACTTAAACGAGGCATGATTCTCGTTTATGGCCCTAAAGTTTGCATGCCTCGCTTCCAATGCCTTCAACTTTGTGTAGTTCGGGCTCATTAACCTAAATTGTGCATGGCGGTTCGCATTCATTGCCATATCATTTTCATAGTTCAGATGTATTACCATAAATTATGCATGCTTTGGGCTGATTACCATAAAGTATACATGGTGATTCAGGTTCATTACCATAAGCCTTGCATGGTTCAGGTTTATTGCCATTGTTTTCACGTGCTCCAGTTCATTGCCATACATTGTGCATGTCCCATTACCATAAACTTTGCTTATTGTAACTGTCTCTGGACCTGCGGCTGCACCACAATGCCATTCAAGGGGAAGCGCAGTCATTTTTCCCAAATTCTCCCCATCTGCAGCGCATTTATTGACATGGAAAGTCAAGGTCATGCCTGGGTTACAGACATGCCTAGCAGTAATTGCCTCTCTGTCTATGCCAGCTCGGCTTTCTACCGCTTGTGCATTAACTCTCACATTTTCTGAGTTGATGTAGGCTGTGTAGGCAGATAGGTTTCAGGAAACACAAATGCACTGATCTCTCCCAGTTCTGGGCTGCGCACTGAACGGCATCAGATATCCGAACCTTAGATGGAGCCCTAAGTGCTGTGTACTAACGCTGTTGACTAACTCATCACCTACCTCACACAACATGCACACAACAGGCCTTTGGTTCACACTGCAGTGGATATAGCCAGGAGGCAAGAAACATTCCCAAAGGGGACCATCCAAGAACAGCATGGACCAATCCAGGCCATCTGAAGATCAAAGCGTCTCTACTTTTCCTTCCGACACCTCCTAGGAGCACGTCAGGTGCTCAGCAAGGCCGGGCTTTCTATAGATCTCAGCACCAGGCATTAATGTACAAGTACGAAACAGCCCTTACGCACTCACATTACATAGCCATGGAGATCCTATACTGGCTTACTTGCTATGTTTGTCCCCATTGCTTTTGCCTCCTATACATGTGCATTTTTATTTTTCAGTCTGGCCTCGTGTGCCATACTGCCCTTGGGTTGGAGGAAAGACTAATTTGCGTATGGGTAATTTCTTTCTGTACAGAAACTGAAAGTGATGGGATGGAATCCTACGACAGGAATTTCCTGAGCTAACAATTATCTAGAGTTTCCATTTTTTACTGAGTAGTTGATTGTCCCTGAATGATTTATATGTTGTGAATATATTCAGAATGTAATAGAATGAGGTATACACACAGGACTTGAAATCGTGGGTATCAATTCCAGAGTCATAATCACCAATTCCTCTCGAAAAGGGGCCCTCTCACTACAACAATGAAAACGAAAACTGCCCTGGTGATTTTCACAATTCCAACTGGATGAATCTGGCATTTTTCTCCATTATTTTCTCTGATTTGCCACTTTTCCTCCTCTCTAACAATACCCGTCTCTGGCCTCGAGTACCATTCTGCTCTGCTGAATAAAAGGAAGAGGGGGCACACAGAGGAAGAGACAGAGTGAGGGAAAGAGAAAGGTAGAAAGAGGTGAGGTTGAGCGAGAAGTTGGGAGAGAGAGGGATGGGTGAGGTACAGAGATGTGTTAGACAGAAATAGGTGCAGAGTAGAATGAGACATAGAAAATGACCGAATAGAGGTGATGTGGCAGGGTGATTTAAAGAGAGAGTGAGCGAGCAAGAGGAACGATGGGCCTGATTTTGCATTGCCGGATGGGTTACTCCATCACGACGGTGACGGATATTCTGTCCGCCAAAATATAAATCCTATTATATCCTATGAGATTTATATTTCATCGGACCAGATATCCGTCACTGTTGTGACGGAGTAACCCATCCACCAATATCTAAATCAGGCCCTTTGGCTGGATAAAAAAGTAAATAAAGCAATTTAAGTGGTGTGTAGTGGTGGGGTGGAGATGCGTAATGAGAGAGGCGAGGTAGAGAGGCGGTGAGGTTGAAATCGGAGTTAGAGCAAGAAAGAGGGTTGAGTTAGGGAGACAGAAATGTTACGGAGACAGAAATGTGAGCCAGAAAGAGAGAGAAATGTGAGGTAGAGGAGGTGAGGTGGAGTGAGTGAGTGAGTGAGTGAGTGAGTGAGTGAGTGAGTGAGTGAGTGAGTGAGTGAGTGAGTGAGTGAGTGAACATATCCACCAGGAAGTCACAACATATCCAATAGCTGCCAAGTGCCCCATGTCATGCGTACAATTTTCAGTCTGTGCTGGCTTTGGTATTGACATTTCACACAGGACATGCAAGCCTGTATTGTTTATGGAAAAAGCAAAGCTATATGTTACAGAATGCAAAGTGTATCTGAGTAACAATTAGTACTGATTGTAGGTTTTACACTTTGAATAAGTCCAATGGTTCTACCAGTCTGGGACTTGTAGGTGTGCTTTTCCAGTTAGACAAATTTGAATTTTTGCAAGGCCAGGAAAGCAAAAACATCAGGGCTGCTTAGAAAGATCGCATGTGGCAAGCAAGCACTTGAGATTTCTGATTACAGACATCCAGAAACAATAGACACACACACAATGAATCCCACACAGCAAACCGTGGTCCCACCTACAGCAGATGATCTCACTCAGATTTAAAGGGCAAGTGTTATCCACTTTTTCTACGAAAATGTACTTCTTTATTAAAAAAAAAAAAAATGGTATGGTCTTCCTTACTGTTTTTTTTCATTGTGTACTCCCTATTTGGAAAAGTGCAAAAGGGGCATAGGCTTTCTATTTGTACTGACTGCACATGAGTATTCTCTGAATATTCCCATTTTAGATGTTTTGGGCCAATTCACAAAAGTGTCTACGAGTGTGTAGAGCAGTAATACTGTACTGCACCTTATGACTGGGTGAACTGGCCTCCATAGTTCTGTTTCTTCACTCATTTCTCCTGATTAATAAGATTCAGGGCTTCAAAAGCTTAACATGTTTCTATTGTTTTAAACTACATTCCCTTTTTGGCTATTAGATCAAATAAACCATCAGCTGTCGTTCTTTAGCTCTTGAATATTAAAATATAGCTGAAATGTGGTCTTGTCGGACTAGAAGTTATGTGCTCTAATCCAAGTGCCCTCACTTGACTCCATCTTATTAGGCCTCATTTCCCTTTCTGCCAGCATCATAAGCACTTAGGGGCTTATTTACAAGCCCCTTGCGCCACCCATACGTCACTTTTCTCATGTTAAAAATTATGCAAAAGTCGCGCAAGGGGCTTGTAAATCTGCCCCTTAGAAACGAACGATCGCTGCATAAAAATGTGTAAAAATAGACATATAGACTGAATTAGGTAGTACAAAGAGAATGTTCTGGCATCTCCAGTGGACTGGCTTCTGAAGCCATGCGCGTGAGGGGGTGTTTTATGCAGCTTTCATTGGTTGGCCCGCGCATGCTTTTATATCAACAGATTAAGGTGTCCTATTATCCCTAGTGGAAGATGTCAGAACTATGACAAAAGAAGTGCTCTGTACACCCATGTAAGATGCTCACGTTCACCAGGGACGCACATCAGAACTACTCATGCGTCTTGGAGGGGCATTTAAACTTCATACACATTCAATTATTGGCCTCTCTGGTGAAACCACCAATTTTAAAGGCGTTAAGAAACTAATCCAAGACCATTAATAACCATGATGTGTGTCAGCGGGCAATGGATTCTACCCACGGTTGGCCCAGGTCACGATTGAACATGCATAATGAAAGCTTACCACAAGATACGTATGTATACTACTACATAAATACGAACAGTGAACATTCTGGACTGTGCTTTCTCTTGCGAAGATGTGCAATGAATATTTCTGGTTTGTTAACACTGTACGTCGCCTATCACGCCCTGCAGCGGTTTTCTGTTTTCTTCTTACAATTTGGAAACTGTACAGAACATTCGAAACATCAGAGGAAAGTTATGTTTAATAAAACCAACAAAGCACAGTTCGTCTCTTACCGGCATGGCATGTTCCTTCGTGTGTGACCGTTTGTAACAGCCATACCCATGTAAACGTGTGTCATTGTGCGGCCCCTGTTTTGAATCCCAGGGCTTTGCCTCCCTCTCGTTCCCTTCGCAGAGTTCTGGTGAGCCTGAATGCCAGGCGCTGGCACTGGAGGGAATGGGTGCCCTGGGCAGGGGGATGCTGTCTGTGTTCTTTAAACACTGCATTACTCTTTCTATTCGTTTAAAAATCAATTAGGCAGAGTCCCGACCTACATTATTAGGACGTGTTTCTCGTGTATTTGTTGCTTTCCGTTAATATTTCAAATGGGGAAGATTAGTAATGAGTTTCATGTCTTGGCATGAACCTAAAATACAAGCAAGGCTGGTACAAGTCTGGTATGTGGCAAGCCTAAATCCCAAAGAAAACTCTATGCAAGCCGAAGAAAAAAAGCAATTAGTACAGACTGAGAACACATTAAACATGTATGATTAACATGTGGACATACACTTTGACAGTGGCCATGTGAGTCCTTCACAGGCACCACCTGGGTCGAAGAGGGACACCGAGAGTCTCGTGGAAGCACAGAGTGGGACCGCAGATGGACTGAGAATGGGACAGAGACAAGAGACAGGTCAGTGGGAGAAGGGGTGGGGCACAGGGGTATGGAGGGAGTGAAAGGAATACAGGAAGGGACAGAGCGCTAAAGGAATATAGGGAGGGACAGGGGAGGAGAGAAGGGACAGAGCGCTAAAGGAATACAGGAAGGGACAGGGGTGGAGAGAAGGGACAGAGCGCTAAAGGAATACAGGAAGGGGCAGGGGCGGAGAGAAGGGACAGAGCGCCAAAGGAATACAGGAAGGGGCAGGGGCGGAGAGAAGGGACAGAGCGCTAAAGGAATACAGGAAGGGGCAGGGGTGGAGAGAAGGGACAGAGCGCTAAAGGAATATAGGGAGGGGCAGGGGAGGAGAGAAGGGACAGAGCGCTAAAGGAATACAGGAAGGGGCAGGGGCGGAGAGAAGGGACAGAGCGCTAAAGGAATACAGGAAGGGGCAGGGGTGGAGAGAAGGGACAGAGCGCTAAAGGAATACAGGAAGGGGCAGGGGCGGAGAGAAGGGACAGAGCGCTAAAGGAATACAGGAAGGGGCAGGGGCGGAGAGAAGGGACAGAGCGCCAAAGGAATACAGGAAGGGGCAGGGGTGGAGAGAAGGGACAGAGCGCTAAAGGAATACAGGAAGGGGCAGGGGCGGAGAGAAGGGACAGAGCGCTAAAGGAATACAGGAAGGGGCAGGGGTGGAGAGAAGGGACAGAGCGCTAAAGGAATATAGGGAGGGGCAGGGGAGGAGAGAAGGGACAGAGCGCTAAAGGAATACAGGAAGGGGCAGGGGCGGAGAGAAGGGACAGAGCGCCAAAGGAATACAGGAAGGGGCAGGGGTGGAGAGAAGGGACAGAGCGCTAAAGGAATATAGGGAGGGGCAGGGGAGGAGAGAAGGGACAGAGCGCTAAAGGAATATAGGGAGGGGCAGGGGAGGAGAGAAGGGACAGAGCGCTAAAGGAATACAGGAAGGGACAGGGGTGGAGAGAAGGGACAGAGCGCTAAAGGAATACAGGAAGGGGCAGGGGCGGAGAGAAGGGACAGAGCGCCAAAGGAATACAGGAAGGGGCAGGGGCGGAGAGAAGGGACAGAGCGCTAAAGGAATACAGGAAGGGGCAGGGGCGGAGAGAAGGGACAGAGCGCTAAAGGAATATAGGGAGGGGCAGGGGAGGAGAGAAGGGACAGAGCGCTAAAGGAATACAGGAAGGGGCAGGGGCGGAGAGAAGGGACAGAGCGCTAAAGGAATACAGGAAGGGGCAGGGGTGGAGAGAAGGGACAGAGCGCCAAAGGAATACAGGAAGGGGCAGGGGTGGAGAGAAGGGACAGAGCGCTAAAGGAATATAGGGAGGGGCAGGGGAGGAGAGAAGGGACAGAGCGCTAAAGGAATATAGGGAGGGGCAGGGGAGGAGAGAAGGGACAGAGCACTAAAGGAATATAGGGAGGGGCAGGGGAGGAGAGAAGGGACAGAGCGCTAAAGGAATACAGGAAGGGGCAGGGGCGGAGAGAAGGGACAGAGCGCTAAAGGAATACAGGGAGGGGCAGGGGTGGAGAGAAGGGACAGAGCGCTAAAGGAATACAGGGAGGGGCAGGGGTGGAGAGAAGGGACAGAGCGCTAAAGGAATACAGGAAGGGGCAGGGGTGGAGAGAAGGGACAGAGCGCTAAAGGAATACAGGAAGGGGCAGGGGAGGAGAGAAGGGACAGAGCGCTAAAGGAATACAGGAAGGGGCAGGGGCGGAGAGAAGGGACAGAGCGCTGAAGGAATACAGGAAGGGGCAGGGGCGGAGAGAAGGGACAGAGCGCTAAAGGAATACAGGAAGGGGCAGGGGTGGAGAGAAGGGACAGAGCGCTAAAGGAATACAGGAAGGGGCAGGGGTGGAGAGAAGAGACAGAGCGCTAAAGGAATACAGGAAGGGGCAGGGGAGGAGAGAAGGGACAGAGCGCTAAAGGAATACAGGAAGGGGCAGGGGCGGAGAGAAGGGACAGAGCGCTGAAGGAATACAGGAAGGGGCAGGGGCGGAGAGAAGGGACAGAGCGCTAAAGGAATACAGGAAGGGGCAGGGGTGGAGAGAAGGGACAGAGCGATGCAGATTGGAGGAAGCGAAAGGAATACAGGAAGGGGCAGGGGTGGAGTGAAGGGGCAGAGCCCTGAAAATTGGAGGGAGCGAAAGGAATACCGGAAGGGACCGGGGAATAGAGAAGGAACAGAGTGCTGCAGATTGGAGGGAGCAAAAGGAATACAAGAAGGGGCAGGGGTGGAGAGAAGGGACAGAGCGCTAAGTGAATACAGTAATGTAAGGCTGCCGGGGGGGGGGGGTTGCGTAGCGGCCCGCCCCTTAGAGGGCGGCCGTTTTAGTGCCACAGGAAGGCACAGGGGTGGGAGGTCGAGTCCCTGGGCTAGTCCAGGGGAGACCCCAGCAGATAGCTGCTTCCGGCGAGGGCGGGGAGGAGACAGGGGTACATATACTGTCTCCGCCCCCTCCTCGTCCTCTTGTCCGCTCGTTCGCCTTGGGTCGAGGTCGCAGTCCGCCGTCGTGGATCCGTCGTAGTGCGCGCTCAGCCTCCTTGCAGCCTTTGCGGTGAGTCTTGCCGGTCACCTTCCTCTCACCCCGGCCCTGTCCCTGGGCAGTACCAGGAGACGGGGCCCTGTGGTCGGTGTACCACGGGCGGGGGGGAGGGCCGTGCACGGAGGGCTGGCTGTGTTGCGTTGTTGTGGGGGAGCAAGTGGCCTGTGTGGGCAGTCTCGGCTCGGCCTCCCACCGACGGGGTGTGTTATTATGTTTAGTCTATCATGCGTTATCTCATCACTCCGAGGGGCCTTGTTCTCGGGGTGGGCCTAGCTGACCGCTTCCTCCTGCAAGGCTCCTGGCGACCTCGTTAGCTGGCCTACCTTCCCCCCCCGGCCCCAAGTGTGGGAGCGACTGTACCCTGCTACACCCGGCGCCGGCTCCTCCGCGGCGGGGACAGTAGTTTATATATACATTACATATATACAGGGCGCACGTCCGTGCACCTGGGGAACTTGGTTCGAGTTTGGGTAACAACGCTCTACAGCACGTGGGCTGTCCCGGGTGAGCGGGTCCCTTGTCTCGGTGGGATAGGAGTGGGCCTGCGGGTTGGTCGGACTCCCTTGAATGGGGACCTCGGTTGGAGTGCCGGCCATCCGCTGTTACCTCCTGGGACCTGGGCTTTACATCTACTGAGTCACTGTGGCCTGAGTGGCTATGGCCGAGACTCTGTGACTCTAGGTTAGTTTTCTATTCCATTCAGATTCCTGTTGAGGATGTTGTCTGTAGGCCCAAAAAAGTGCCGACTGTGGTGCAGCAATCCAGGGGCGAGCCTCGGGCTCGAGCGCACTCCCTGCGACTCTGGCCATTGCAAGTTACTCCCTCGTGTCTGACTATGAAATGCCATGCCACGCTCATGCCAGCGCTCCTCTCCCTCATGTCGTCCGTGCCAGATTACTAGGTCTGAGACTCGCCGTCTCGAGGCTACAGTCCTCTTCCCATTCATTCTTTCAATTTTGCCAAGGCGATCCTGGCCATTTGCAGTTACCTTCCCGTGCCGGAACATTTATGCACATGACGCGCTCATGCACAGCGCTCCCATCTCCTCCATGTTGTTTCAGCGCTAGATACACATGGTCGTAGAATCCTAGTCTCGAGGTTACAGCTTCCTTCCATTGATCCTTTTATTCAGATCTCCTCTGAGGGTGTGGTCCGTCAGCTTATTCTGCCGACTCCGGTGCTTACTCCTGAAGCGAGCCTCGAGTTCGCGTCCACATCGTTGATTCGGGGCAATTCAAATAATCACCTCGTGCCGGAGTATTTAATGTTATGCCGCGCTCTTGGGAGAGGATGTGGTTCATCGGCTTAAACTGCCGACTTTGGTGTAGGAGACCAAGGTTCGAGCCTCGAGGTAGCGTTCACATCCTGTGATTCTGAGCACATCACTTAATTTTCTTAGCGCTCCAATCCAAAAAAAAAAAAAAAAGAGGAGGACGCACCCCGTTGCACCTCACCTACCTGGAGTACACCCTCACGAAGCGCTCCGACTCTGATGGTGTGAGGGGTGCCCCGGCCTTGCCGCTCTCCAGGCGCGGCGGTGCCCGGCGGCCTGCGCGGCCCTCGCCGTGCTTGTTGTGCAGGCGTCGTGTGCTACGCAGTGGTGCTCCCCCTAAGCGCCTCGCTAGTTGAGCATGCTTCCGGCACAAGGTACCTGGTGCTCCTCTTTAGCGCTCCCCTCACTTAGGGCCCGGATCGGTGCGCTGGTTCCGGTTCAGGCATCCGCGCTCACGCCCGTGTCGCGCTTCGTGCGCCAGCGACCAGAATTTTGCGGGGGAGGGGAGGCGTGCCACATGCATTTAGTGAGCCTGCGAATGCGGTCCACGGACCATGCACTTCCTGGTCTGCGGCCTCTCGGTCTCGCGCCTCGAGTCCTGGTAGGGAATTTGCGTTGCTTTCCCGCGCATCAGGCTTCAGGAGGGGCACATGGAGCTTTGTGTGCATGCTACCGGTGCTCCTGCGCCCGGGGGCGCATCCTAGGCATCACCTTCGGGCCGTCCGACCCGCTCTGCTGGCGGGAGCGTGGCGGAGGTGACATCCCCACGGGAGGGGGCCCCTATGACCTTTTCCCTCTTTCGCCTTCCGGCCTGCTCCCCCCCACTTCAGCGGCACGCGCTGGTCGCGATAATGCCTGCAGGCCACAGAAGCAAAAAAAAGAAAAAAAAAAAGAAGGTATTAACCTCTCCATTCTCCCCCTAGATCGTGCCTGGTGTCCGGCTGACCGGTGGAACTCGCTCGCTGCTGGACAGGGGTGTAAGTTCGCTAGGGACGGGGAGGGACACGGAGAGTAAGCTCTCGGCCTGCAAGCACAGGAGCAAGGTCGCCGTTGGGCGCGGAATATAATAGTTGTTGTTCTTTATTTGATACAGGAATATTGAGATACCCTAAGTTCGGATCAGACGGCCGCGCGCACGCCACCGTGAGAGTTAGGACCCAGTCGAGGGTACCCCAGCGCTCTTCTCGACGCCGTCCCAGGTTGAAGAGACCCAGCTGGGCACCTCCCAAGACGCACAGATAGCGGCCATTATTGACCTCGCAAAATCTAAAGGCCTGGCCTGGGCAGCAGACCTCCTGAAGGCCAGCAGCCCCGACGACTCTGGGGTCTTTTCTGGTGGTCCTACTTTGGGACAAGAGCCGACTGACGAGGCGGGCCCGCCCCGGTCCAAACGTATTCGCAGGGCCACCGTCAGAGATTTCCCCGCAGAAGCACCACCACTCAGGATCCGCTCGGTGCCCACCGCCATGGGTGCAACCTGGCACCCTCCCCTGGGCGGAACTGCGGGGAGCGGCATGACGCGATCATTCATCGCCAGGCGGCGTCTAGCGCTGCCTTCCTGTGCAGGCACAGGACAACCCTACGTTAGGGTTACGGGGCGTGGCCCGCCGCATTGTGTTCGCCTCGTGCGCCAGCAGCCACCCCAGTGCCACCGGTAGGGGGGTCTGAGGGGCCCTATGAAACCGCGGCAGGTGAGGCACTGAAAGAGGGGTTGCGGAACTAGGTTCAGAGCGCTGGACACAGGGGCGCGGCACTCCTTGTGATTCTGGGCAATTCACTCTATCTCCTCGTATCTACCTGATAATGAATGTGTTCTTCTGTGGTGCAGCCGATGCTCTTTTAATGCGGCATGCTCACGCACAAAAAAAAACAAAAAACTATCCCTCCCTATTTTCCCTCACAGATCCTGCCGGTGACCCACAGAGTTGCGGGTACCACTCACTAGGGACTAGGAGTGTAAATTGGGTCGGTGGGAACAGTGGGGGACTCTGAGGCGTGGGTGTTCAGCACAGTTACCGACTCGGTTTGAAACACTAGTCATTAATTTTGTTTTTCTCGATTCTCCATATAATGAGCATGGGTAGCGGGTGCAACATGCTCCTGCCCGGCGATGTTTCGCGGTTTTGGAATGATTTGAGGTGGGGTGGTGTCCCCCGGGCGGCTGCGTGCGTATCTCTTCGCAGTCGGCGGTCAACGCGAATATAGATATGGTGTTGGTCATATCTGTCATCTTGCGGCCTATCTCAGATTAATGCGTGGGGGTGTGCGTTTCATAAATGTACAGGGTGCCATTGCAGAGATTGCCAACCGTGTCCTCTGGGCAGCTCAGCGGGTTTAGTTCGGCGGTGCAGTCCTCCCAGGTACGGCGAGAGGCGTAATCTGCCTGGGTCAGCACCCGTCTTGGGGGAATTTTGACATAGTTCAGTGTCAGCAAAGAGGTGGGCCCATCATTAAAATGGTTTACCTTTCGCAATGAGCTTGGTGAATGGGATGACATCCGCGTAAGGGTAGTCTCAGGTATTTACAAGACAATGAGGGAACATCAGAGGCATATATTATATTAGTTTCACTATTGGGTAGTCAATACTCCAGGAGGAGGGACCCATACATATCTCCCCCCCTGCCACAGAAAGCCACGGTGATACACCCTGCACCCGGTTATGCTTCGCGGTTTTGGAATTACTTTAGGCATGCTTTGTCCACTGGCAAACCGCGTGCGTTTTCGTCAGTCGGCGGGGAATCTTACTAGAATATTTGTGTTCTGTCATTTACGACCAATCCCAGATTAATGTGAGGGGGCGTGCATACATAAATGGTCAGGGTGCCTTGCTGAGATTGTCATCCGCGTACTCTGGTCAGCACAGCGGGAGTGGATTGGCTGTGCGGTCCTCACAGGTGAGGCACGAGATTTAATCTGCTTGGGTCAGCACCCGTCTTAGGGGCTTGTTTTCAATGCTTTGTTTCATAGGCTAATGAGACCGAGTGGACTTGGAACACCTAGTAAATGCGCGGTGTGTTGGTGGCCGGTCGGTATGCCATAGCCAGTGCCTGAGCATGCTGGGTAGCCCTGCAGACCAGTTGTACTCTGGCAAACACTTGTAGCTGCGCAGGGCTCCCTTGGTCTGTCGGGGTCTGTTATATTAGCCGGGCACTCCTGGGACGCTTCACCACTATGGTCGGGAGCAGGGGGAGGTGTCACCTTGCTTCCAGCACCTAGGCTAAGAAAAGGTTTACTCCTGTGTTGAGTGAGTGTTAATGTTACCTGGTCGTTCATTGGGGCTCCGTAGGGTAGGATGACCTAGCGGCAAGGTACAGCTAGGGTGGTTTACGTGTGCTTCAGCGATCAGGAAATAAGTATGCATCGCGGGCCCTGGCTCACACGGAAGTGGGCTAAGATCACACACACCACAGGTGCCGAGGCCTGCTCTGATGCCTGGCATTGGGGTCCCAGGTTACTTCTGAAATGGTTAGCCCTTCAGATGCGGAAAAGATGTCCGTTGTTAGTTATTCGATTGTTAAACGATTGGTTACTTCCTGGGTCATCCGCGGGTGTAGAGCGTTAGGCTCTTGTTGTCTTTCCAGCGGGTCGGTTTGATGCGGGATGGTGTTTTTTGGGCACAGCTACGTGGTGGGCCCTGCTGTGTCTGACTGGGGTTAGCCTTCCTAATCTCCCGGCTTGTCACACACGGTTGTAAGACGGGGGGGGGCAACTAGCCCTGTGCTGATTGAGTTGTTACTACGGTTATTGTATTAATCACATCAGGTTCTCGTGGTACTGATATTTGCACCCAATCAATAGGTACTCTAGGACGCATGTCCTCCATTCACACATCTCCAGACAGGACTGCCCCTCCTCCCCCTCCAATGCTTGGAGCAATAGGGGTCCAAAGTCTTGTGGGGCTGGCAAGCTTGGACAGTGGTTGGTGGCGAGCTCCCACATCATTCGGTAGGATGATTTCGTAGAGTCTTGGAGCAGGGCACAGGCCGCTTCCTCTCGCTTTGTTTGTTCTTCTAGGTGTGTTCGGGTCAAGTGACGGAGGTAAGCAATCATCGCGTGGTATATCTGGGCATGTAGGAACGCCAGGCAAGATTGTAGCGTAGGCAGATAGTGGTACTTATCGGGGACTGGATGTTGGTCTCAATGGCATGCCGCCATACAAGGGGACCATGTACCTAGGTCACGTACATCAGGCAGTGACAGGTGAACTGGGACCATGTGTACTAGAATATACAGGAGTGGTTCCCACCACGGTCGGTCAGATGGGAAGCTGTCATCTTGATTCTCACTGGATACCCTTACTCCATCACGCCTATTGTAAGCTGAGGATGCCTGTTGACGCTGTAAGACCTGCTATTAGTTAGTACACTCACTGTTGTGCCTTGGCTCGGTTTGTCTCGCATCAGGGCCAGTTGGGGTTACTGGCGAATTGTTTGCTCTACGGCTGAAGCGGGTGCTTCTAGAACAGGGCAAGATTGATTAGGCCAGGCAGCATTACAAAGGTCTTTCGGCACTGGCAGAATGGTGCAGGCTGCGAAGTAGTGCCATTGCAGAACATAGATTTGTCAACATTCGGCTAGGAAATGATTAGCAGCAGGAAGGTATTGAACCATGGTGAGCAATTGGTTTTGGGTTCATGCTCAACAGGAGCAAGGGAATTGCATTCTGTTCCATCAGGGTACGGGGACCATCTATAGCACCAGATACTGTAAAGCCGCCAATTTTGCCCTGGGTGGGGGTGTCAAGGTCATCCAACTTTGCAGCCAGACTCTGAGCAGGCAAAGGCATACTTGCGATGGTGCAACGGGCACTCAGCAGTAGAGTTAGATGTGTCATCATACCCCGATATAACGTCAGTGATGAAACATAGGTTGTGGCTACACACGACCAGGCACTCTAGGGCAGCTGGGGCGGGGGTGTGCCAGTGCCAAGAGGGTGCGGGTTGCCTGGGTAGGGCTGCTGGCTTGGAGGGAGCACTACTCGGATCGCCACAAGGGCACGTTTTGTTTCATAGAAGGATGAATTGATACTTTTATGGCATGGTGCCAGTTGCTTTAGCTATGCGCATGTTTCTTGGCAGTGTCAGAAACATTCAGAACGCAATGCTGGTGGTAAGCCTGTTGTCATGCTGTTCAGAGGTATTTTAGCTCAGGCATGGCCAAGCATGGGTTATAGGCCGGTGGTCTGCCCTGGGATTCGTGTTAACAGGCAGGTGAAGCAGCAGAACTTGGAGGGGCTTGGGTTTGACCTCTGGATACTAGGGCGGAGCCTGGTTGCTCACTTAGTAGCCCGCCCTTGAGTTCGACGAAACAGGTACCTTTGATGCGAGTATCGGTACCGGGTAACTTCTCCCGCCCTCCAGCACTGGCTGGCAGCTATGCAGGTTGTGGAAGTGGCCTTCCAACGGGGGCTTATGGTCTATATGATTAAGGGAAACACCGGGGTAACATTTTTGGGCTACAAATCAGCAGGAGAACAATTGGCTTTCCCAGTGTTCAAATAGAGAAGAATTTTACACGTTGTTCTCCTCTGTGGTCACCCTGACCTGTCTCTCCCTGGTATACTAGCAGAATTTTGGGAGGGCAAGGCTTTACATTTGGTGGTGAGTGATGGAATACGATGGGCGTACTCCAACGGAGTGAAAGAGGAAGTAAGGCGGGCTTGTCAACTCTTACCTCCTCCTGCATTGGCACTGCCAGGCAGGAGTGTCTTGTCAAAGGGATTGTTCTTTAGCCATGCAATGGCAACTTTGGACCATCGCCTATTTTAGGTTTAAGGTCATTTCAGTCAAATCCACGGGGTAGTTTAGAAAGGATGGGGGAACCTGTCCTGATGGTGCACGCTGGCCGCCGGCCCGGTTGGGCGTAGACTTGTTTTGGCTGGACCTGGGAGAAGCCCGGTATCAGTATGCTGTAGGTATAAAGGCCTACCGGAAGCCATGCGCAGTTGCGCAGAGCAAAGAGGTCTTGGCTTCATCAGGCATGGTCTTATACACGCCAAGTCCACAGGGTGCCTGGAGGGAGATGGGGTGCACCTCTCTAGTTTAGGCAGGGACCTTTTCCTACTGGACCTAGGGGAAGCTTGGGCTGCAGCAGGTTGTAAGTAAACAGGTCTACCTTGGTGGGGGGCCCTGGCCTGGTAGTGACGGTGGCCACTCCCAAGGCTGTGGAGGAGTTACAGGGCGATCCAGGGTCTGCACATACCAAGGGGTACATCATGCAGCAGCACCGCGGGGTGCTAAGCCAGGATACCCAGGGATGTTTTAGCGTTGTCCCCTGGAAGAACGACGGCGCCCTGTTAGCCGACAGGCGGTTGTGGGTCTGAGCAACCGGGGGCTGCCATGTATGCTCCGCCCACCCATCACGGGGGGGGCGTGTGAAGCAAGTGGACTGGGGGTCCACGGATGGGAGGGGTGGCCCCTCCCAATATTTGGTATACACCATTTGGCGTTGCCATGGTGACTCTAGGCTTATCAGACGGGCAGACGGCATAGGGGCTGGCCTGCCCTGGGATCGCCCGTAAGATAACCCACCATGTTTGCATATTGGTTATGCTAATAAACCTGCAGCAATATTTCTCCACTTACATTACAGTGTCGTCAGAGACGTTTTAAGGCATGGGCAAAGTGGGCTCTGGCCCAGGGCCCCAGCCTTTCAGGGGGCCCCTGATAGAGCCAGCCCTGTTCTGCAGAGAGTCTTGCCCTGGTGACCTTGACTAATTTTTATACAGATTGTTGTAAACAGCGTGTTTCTATTATTCATTTTTAAGGTGTGAGAGTCTATAACAGATATTTTGCAGACAGAATGTGTTTATGATTCATGCAACATCCATATAAAAAGTTTCTTTTAGATCTATACAAAACCTATCGTATGAGAAATGGGAGGGTGCTACAGAAATTATTTGCAATAATACTAGTGAACTGCTGATGTTACAATATTGAAAACACACATCACTATGTCTGAATATTAGATGTAAGCACACTTAGAATATGACCAAAGAGTTTATGAAAGAGCTGAAACTGGATCATAAAATCAAAGCTGTTCCGAACAGAGGCCCCCAAAATACATCTGGCCCCGGGCCCCCAAAATCCTTAAAACATCTCTGAGTGTCGTGTGTTTTATTGATGTACTTATGTGTTTTGTGATAACTGTTGCCGATATTGGCACTATAGGCATGGGTGGAGAGAAGGGACAGAGCGCTAAAGGAATACAGTAATGGGCAGGGGTGGAAAGAAGGGACAGAGTGCTGCAGATTGGAGGAAGCGCATGGAACACAGGAAGGGGCAGGGGAGGAGAGTAGGGACAGAGCGCTGCAGATTGGAGGGAGCGAAAGAAATACAGGAAGGGGCAGGGGTGGAGAAAAGGGACAGAGCGCTGCAGATTGGAGGGCGCAAAAGAAATACAGGAAGGGGCAGGGGTGGAGAGAAGGGACAGAGCGCTAAAGGAATACAGTAATGGGCATGGGTGGAGAGAAGGGACAGAGCGCTGCAGATTGGAGGGAGCAAAAGAAATACAGGAAGGGGCAGGGGTGGAGAGAAGGGACAGAGCGCTAAAGGAATACAGTAATGGGCAGGGGTGGAGAGAAGGGACAGAGCGCTGCAGATTGGAGGGAGCGAAAGGAATACAGGAAATGGGAGGAGAGAAGGGACAGAGCGCTGCAGATTGGAGGGAGCAAAAGGAATACAGGAAGGGGCAGGGGTGGAGAGAAGGGACAGAGCGCTGCAGATTGGAGGGAGCAAAAGAAATACAGGAAGGGGCAGGGGTGGAGAGAAGGGACAGAGCGCTAAAGGAATACAGTAATGGGCAGGGGTGGAGAGAAGGGACAGAGCGCTGCAGATTGGAGGGAGCGAAAGGAATACAGGAAATGGGAGGAGAGAAGGGACAGAGCGCTGCAGATTGGAGGGAGCAAAAGGAATACAGGAAGGGGCAGGGGTGGAGAGAAGGGACAGAGCGCTAAGTGAATACAGGAAGGAGCAGGGGTGGAGTGAAGGGTCAGAGCGCTGCAGATTAGAGGGAGTGAAAGGAACACAGGAAGGGGCAGGGGTGGAGTGAAGGGGCAGAGCCCTGAAGATTGGAGGGAGCGAAAGGAATACAGGAAGGGGAAGGGGTAGAGTGAAGGGACAGAGCGCTGCAGATTAGAGGGATCGAAAGGAACACAGGAAGGGGCAGGGGTGGAGAGAAGGGACAGAGCACTAAGTGAATACAGGAAGGGGCAGGTGTGGGGTGAAGGGGCAGAGCCCTGCAGATTGGAGGGAGCAAAAGGAATACAGGAAGTGGGAAGGGGTGGAGAGAAGGGACAGAGCACCAAATAAAAAGAGGAAGGGGCCGGGGCGGAGAGAAGGGACAGAGCACTGCAGATTGGAGGGAGCGAAAGGACTACAGGAAGGGGCAGGGGTGGAGTGAAGGGGCAGATGCAGAGAGACATTGGACCCAATGGTGCTGTAGCGGCTGCACCCTCCCCACACAAGACCTGAAAGGAATTAAGAATGGAATCATTTTGTGTATTTTTCTTGCTGTATTAAACGTGTGTTCAAAGAAAGTCAAAGTTAATCAAATCTGTGGTAATGCCTGTAGGATGCCAGATCCTGTTTATCTCCTGAGTGATTTGTATCTGTTTCTGTGTGGTCTGTTCTCAGAACCATATTGGAATGAATTAGATGCCCTGAGAAAGCCCTAGGCCTGCTTGCAGACAGAGTGAAGCCCATTGCTGGCTGAACTTTGCAAATCCATAAAGTACAACAAGCATTTGCAAAGCAATCAGTCTCACCTTTGGGACCTTACATGTATTTAGCTATTGAGTGATAACTTTATTTCGGTCAGAAGACCATAAAAGTATAAAAATAGAATACATACATACATAGCATAGCACATCAAATAAAATAATAAATATAGGTATTTCACTTATTAAAAAAAAGAATTAAACAGTAAGTTATCAGACATTTTTCGGTAGTTTAGATTGGTTTAAAACGTATCCTACGGCGCCACATACCATAAAGGAAACGAGAGACAGCAAATACAATGGGCGGCGAGGTATCATATTTAAGAACTCTACATGCCTGCACACAATGTCTAAAACCCAAGTTTCTGCATATTGGGATAAGCCAAGTTTTGCGTATATTGCTATATGGTGGACAGAAAAATAAAACATGAATGACATCTTCTCTAATGTAATTACATGCCGGGCAAGTTTCATTTTCAGTTTTTGCCCATTTCGAAGTAAATGGCCTAATAGGTAGGGAGCCATACCTTAATTGAGCATATAGTTTCCTCGCAAGAGGGGGTTGGACTACATCAAAGAATTCCTCCCACCCCATTTCAGATTTGACTGAGAGGAACTCAATAGAAAGCCTACCATAGGATGTTGACCGTTGTAGTGCACTTAGATTTTGCTGCCTCGCCAGATTTAACAACTGGACCCTGGATATTCTCGGGCAACTCAACTCAGGGGTCCCCCATAACTGAGGCAAACCTATTTTGAAGGAAGGAGCCCTAATATGGGAAAGCCATGGAATATTTTTGTTTTTTATCTGTTCCCAGATCTCCCGAAATTCAGCTCTAAAGGATACCAGCTCTGGTACTGACCAGAGCCTCCTCCAATAGAGCAAGGGTCGCACAGCTGCCAATTTCTCAATAGACTCCAGACCCAAGTCCACTCGCAAGGGGATGAGGGGTGTACTTTTCGGTAGGCCCACCAAATTCCTCATAAAGGCCTGTTCCACCCTCAGAAGGCTAAGTACGTTCTTATGGCCCCAAAGTTCGTTGCCATAAATGGATGCGTCTGAGCTTGGAGGCCATAGATCTCAAGGGCGGGCGCAACCGGTTTGGAGATCGATGCTCTCTGTAGCTTGCCAATACCCCCTGCTATTTGTGAAAGTCTAAGGGCGGATCTGGTAATCTGATGGCCCCAGCCAAAATCCTCCGTCAAAGTGATCCCAAGATAGACGAACACCATTCAGAAGAGGGTTCGGGCGCGTACGCCTCGGGGGATAAAAGATCATAAACTGGGTTTTATCCAAATTGATCTCCAATCCCCTCGAGGCACAAAAGCACACGAAACCGTCCAGGACGCGCTGGATGGCCGAAGATGTTCGGGATAGCAACAGGGTGTCATCCGCGAACATTAATGCGGGCACCCGACCAGTCGTCAACCAGGGAGCATCATTATCCTTTACATCCTTTAAGGTGTCGACAAGGCCATTAATAAATAAGCTAAAAAGGGTAGGGGCTAAAACGCACCCCTGCCGGACACCCCTGGAAACAGGGAAGCGGTCCGAGAGATCCCCGTGTCTCCCAGACCTGACCTGTGCATAATTTCCAACATGCAAACGGGTCAGGATATTAAGCAGGTAGGGCGGAAGGCCCAGGTCAGCCAATACCTCCCACAATTTTTCCCTAGGGACTAGGTCAAAAGCAGCCCGCAGGTCCACAAAGGCAAGGTAGAGGCAGCCACCCTCAACCCTTGGGGTTTTCCAGAAAAGGACCTGGAGCCGGAAGATTTGGTCCAAGGTTGAGATACCGGATCTAAATCCAGCCTGGAGGGTAGACAGTATTTCCCATTCCTCCATCCAAGCTTGTATCCTGTCCAATATGATTCTACCCATTAGTTTTTGTGTTGTGTCTAACAGGCTAATGGGCCTGTAATTTGAGGGGGTAAGTGGGCATCCCTTATTGTAAATGGGGACAATCTCAGCCCCCAGCCAGGTGTCCGGTGGATCAGACCCCATAAGAATCGCGTTGAACAAGATAACAAGGTATGGCGCCCATATTTTTGGCTGGGATCGGAACAGGTCCCCCGGCAATTTGTCGAGGCCGGGAGCCTTGTTTGGGAGCAACCTAGCTATGGCAGATTCTACCTCCTTCAAGTTGATGCTCTCTGGGGAGTCAGAAGGGTACAAGCTCGGTCCCGACCCTCCACCTGAGGCCCCCGCCAGTCTATACTCATGACGGGGGTCTGGGGCAGGGGCCGGGCAAGTGTCGCGACTCCCTCCTGTTGGAGCCCTGGGGCAAGCTTAGGTCCTAGACGAAGTGTGTCATCATACTCCAAACATACGTATAGTGCCCCGAAATGTGCTTCCCACACTGAGGGTGCAATGTTTGGGAAGATAGCTTGCCCAGCTCCCTTAGAGCCTGTACTAACAATGGCCCAAAATGTCTTTGCGTCCTTAGTCAGGAGCGCACTTCTCAGCTCTTCCCACCTTGTTTCCTCCCAGTCCCTCTTGGCTCCCTCGATTGCCTTTTTATAGAACAAACGGGATGACCTAGTTTCTAAACTGTCCTTAAGTTTGATTGCAGTAAGGAGGTCCTTCTTGGCATTCCTACAGGTAGCATTATACCATGGGTGTATCTTAGCCCCACCTCGTCTAGGCCTACTAAGCGGGCAAAGAACATCCCCCAACGCACTGGCCAACTGCCTATGAATTTTTACAGCATGGCCGTTTGAGGACAAGTCAGCCATCTCAGCTATCTATGGTATAGCAAGCTGGTATAATTCACCCAGCCTAGACGGGGAATCCTGAAAATAAGGCCATTTGACCCGACGTCGTTTGTTCGAAACAATAAGGGGCGTGATCATGCTGGTAAGACCAGCTTCAGGGTTAGTCAGCCCAAAGCTCCCCGGCTTCAATGTTAGGACAAGGGCGTTGTGGTCACTATCATATCTCGGTTGCACTCTGAATTCCAACAACCTATCCCAGTGTCTTACTTCCATCATGATGTAATCAATGGTGGAAGTTTGTTCTACCCTGTTAAATGTAGGAAATCCCGGATGGTCAGGGTCCAGTCTCCCATTACACGCCCGCAGAGACGTTGCAAGTGAGAGTGATTTTATTTGAAGGACCAACCGGGTCCATGCCTTGACAGGAGGGATCTTTGGTTCCGGGATACACCAGAGCAGGTCTTCATCATCCTGCTCATCCAAATCAGGGTTAACCAAGGGCTCAAATTGACAATTAAAGTCCCCACCAACAATTATTGTGACTGAGGGGTCAAGTGTCTGAATAAAGAGGTCTAGTGCTTTGATCGTGTCTGACTCCTGCCCGCTCCTAACTGGCCTAGAGTAAATATTTATTATGACTATTTTTTGGTGAGTTCAGGGGTGTCAATAACACACATTGAACATCAGGGGAGTCAGTTGGTATTTGGGTAGCTTGAACGCTCAAGTGGGTGCCTATCCAAATTGATAGGCCACCAGATGGGCGACCTCTGCCACTAGTTACTGCCAAGATGTGAAAAGTTGCGTAACCTGGGCTAGCACTCTCCTCTAAAGCCCATGTTTCCTGAATCAGGCAGATATCGTGTGCTGCCATGAAGGTGCCCCAGTCAGGAATAAGTAGTTTGTTTTTTAACCCCGCTACATTCCACGAAAGAATTTTTATAGTTCCATCATCTACCTTACCAGTGTCTTTTGGAATCCCTGTTGCCATAGTGGAAGAACCGTCGCAGGTAAGAGTCTCGGACTGAACTTTCCTTTCCGTTTTGTCTATACTAGGAACTTCCCCCCCTACAATAGAAACTCCCCGCAGATGCTTTGCATCCCCCAATTCGCTCCTTCCCACCCAGTTCGAGGAATTGAGTAGTGTACCTTCTGCTGAGGTAAAGGTTTTAATATTTCCCTCCAATACAATTAAAGGGGTGGATGTTTCACTAGTGTTGTTCAGGACAAATTCCTTGTCGAGTGAGCGTCAATCTACCTGATTCAGTACACTAAACCTATTTCTATGCGCAAAGGATGACAAAGGGGGAGTATAAACAAAAAAGTCCTCCCAGCTTGTTTGCCCCTGTTGCACTCTAAATGGACGACCATTTTGGCCCTCGTCATATTTAGCACTTTTACAGTGAACTGGTCTCAGATGGGGTATAGGATAAAAATATGACAGGTGGAGGGGGAGGATTTGGGTATTTAATCTAGAGGGAGACATACCACAGATGTAATCAACGGCAGCGATATCCCTAAAATGTATTACTACACAATTCACTGTAATAGTTTTGGGTCCCTTCCCAATCCAGTCTATTCGTCTTACAAAGAGTATTTCCCCAGAAATATGAGAGGGGAGAGGTCTGTTTACATTAAGCCACTGGATGCACTTATTTTTTAAGTCAGTATGACCTTCATTTTTTCCCTGGCTTAGAAGTGGTACCCCCGTTAAGACTACAACATACGGTAAAGATTCTGGGGGAATATTAATGGTTTGCAACTCCGGTGAGGTAGCTATAGAAGATGGCTTTATATTTATTGGGACCAAAACATCGGAAGACCCCCTTACCAATCTATATCTTTCGCATCCTGTTTTCTCATCACTGGGAGAGACTTTTGCTTTAGGAGAAACCGGGGCAGGGTTCCCAATTACCTGGGGGCCATCAGCAACTGAATTTATACATAGAGGGGGGCTAGCAATTTCCAAAGCTGGCTCATTGTTGGTGGGGGCCAATCGTGTTCCTTAGCTCCTAGTAACACTATCAACTACTAAGGCAGTCCTAACTTGAGAAACCATACCGCCAGCTTCACTAGAGGCAGACTTCCCATGTGGGACCGTTAGGGGCGTTTTCCCCAGACCCATATTATTAAGAGTAGAGGCTAATCTATCGATCCTAGATGCCAGGGATTTAATGTGTTTACCAATAGTCTGATCCAAGAGAGACTGAAAGTCAGCTACTAAGCTAGTAACCCACAGCGGAGCTCCCGCATTTGCTGGGGAAGGGCCGGTAGTAGCTAGTACAGAATCGTACTTAGGCCCTATATTTTTATTTGGCTTTTTTACAGGTCTCCTTTTCTTGCCTCTAGGGCCCGGTTTATTTATTATGATGGTGTTTGGGGGAAATGGAGGTGAACTTAGGGATGAATTGCTAGCTTTTGCATCTGTAGGGACCTGGGCACAGGGTAAATCAGCAAATGACGACGTAAGAAAAGAGCTTACGTCAGGAGGATTTGTTACAATTGCTGAATAGTCCCCTGCTTGCTCTACCAAGGGGGCAGCGGGAGTAATTGACAACCTTCACTCTGTGTTTTCAATTGCAGTTACCACTACCCCAATGGTTTTTTGAAGCATCTTATCGATAGCCGTTAGTGTAGGGAGGGGCAGTGTCGTGGCCACCTGTTGTCTCGTCACGGGGTGGGAAACTATGACCTTTTGGTTTTTACCCATTATGTAGGATGGTTAAAAGAGATAGTCCATTCCTACAAAGCCTTTGCTGAGAAGCCCAAGGGAATAATAATAATCAGTGATAACAGTACCTTTGGGTCAATGTCCAGGCTATCAAGGGTGTCCAATAGCAATGTTAGGGGGGTGGCCCGTCCCGGCCTCCTCCGGCTCCTGGCGGCCACAGACGGCCCGCCCTTTGTCCGGGTGTCGTCCGGCGCTTCCCGTGCGCGTCCTCGCGGGACGAGGGACCGGGCTAACCTTTAAGCGCCTCCTGGCGCGCACAGCTGAGTCTACCTGCCCCTGAGGACTCTGGATGCTGTAGTCCAAGGACGTCCGGCGGAGCCAAGCCCGGCCGGGTGTATCAGAGGAGCAGGGCACCACCGGTGATAACAAATGCTGGGACGGGGGGGCAAAGCCAAGCCCGGCCCCGTGAAAAAGGAAAAGGCGGCAGAGATCACCAGCACACAAAAGCAGCACACCTCGGGACTCCACACCGGGCACACCTTTAAGCGCCTCCTGGCGCGCACAGCTGAGTCTACCTGCCCCTGAGGACTCTTGATGCTGTAGTCCAAGGACGTCCGGCGGAGCCAAGCCCGGCCGGGCGTATCAGAGGAGCAGGGCACCACCGATGATAACAAACGCTGGGACGGGGGGGCAAAGCCAAGCCCGGCCCCGTGAAAAAGGAAAAGGCGACAGAGATCACCAGCACACAAAAGCAGCACACCAGCTATGCAGCACATTAGCCTGGGTGCTGAAACATCTTCTTTTCTTTAACATGGAGGGAAAGTAAGCACCAAACTGCGTGACACGCCAGGTATGGGAACACATGGAGAGCGGGAAATGGTATAGTCCAAAGCACTGTTTTTAATACAAAATCATGGCCTTCGTGGTCATATCACTGAAAATACAAGATTTGAAGAAAATATTATTGCCTATGGGTGCTCGTGGAAGACAATTTCTATGGACTTGAATCTAGAGAATGCTAAAGTGATTCTGGTATTTTACTGATCTCTGCTGGTCGTTTTCTATCAAGAAATTTACATAGAGGCAGTTGCCAGGAAAATAAAAAAAGAAAGTCCCTCAGCAACAAGCAATTCCGGTATTTTACTGACCTTCACTGGTCGTTTTCTATCAAGACAGTTAAATAGAGGCAGTTGAACAGAAAAAAAAGTCCCTAAATGGAAGCAGACAAGTCCTAGGGATGATCTCCGGAGCCCACAGAGTACATACACATATAAGTATATACTAAAGTAGATCCAAGAGGTTTCAAATGCTCGACCTAAAAAGTACAACACAATATTGAAATTAAGACTATACCTGAAAAATACTGATTATTGTACTATGTTCTTGAATTCATCCATCGTCAAAAGCTGAAAATAACAAAAGTGCTGTGCTTGAGGAGTGCCTGTACTTTATATTATGTTTGCCAACTGATGATATGTTTTGAGTTGAACTTTTGCTGGGGTCGTTGATAGATGAAAGGTGTTCTAACGAACATGAAAATAAGATTTTACTGAAAAATATCAATTTTAAAAAAGCACTGGCAAAGCCTAAAGGCTTGACAATTGCACGAGAGAGCAGACAAAAACAATTTTAAAACTGCCTGTTTCAATGCAAAAAAATGTATGAAAGGATTGTTTTCAATAAACAATGCTTAGATGCTATGACGAATTTTGGGCCAGATGTAGGTAAAATACATTTTGCGAATCCTTGATAGCGAATTTTACCGATTCGCTATTAAGGACTTGCAAAATTGAAAGTAGGTAGGAATCGCTAAAATATTTGCGATTCCTTAATATTCCTTAATAGCGAATCGCAAATTGAGATTCGCTAATAAGGAATACCTACTCATTCATTCCTATGGGCTAGGAGGCCCATAGGAATGAATGGGAAGACATTCACAATTTGCGATTCGCCAATAGAGAATCGCAAATTGTGGGCGCAATTTCAAGGGTGCAAGGGTTCCAAAAGAAAACCCTGTTGCACCCCTGAAATGTGCATGTGTGCACATGTGGAGCACATACATGCCCCAAGGGCATGAATGTGTGCCACATGGCACTTTTAAAAAAGCAAAAAAGTGTTTTTTTTAAAGGAAATAGCTAATTACCACCAACTTCAAGTTGGTGGTAATTAGCGATTCCTTAAGGCTAAAGTTCACTTTCTTTTGTGCTACTTACATTGCATTTAAGGAATCGCAATTTGCGATTCCTTAAATGCAATCACAAAATAGGGAATCGCAATTCTTGCGATTCCTTATTGTGCGAGTAGGTTTAATCTTACCTACATTGCTCAAAGCCCAATTGCGATCGCAAAGGACGAAATTCTGCGAATTTCGTCATTTGCGATCGCTATTTGGCTTCCTACATCTGGCCCTAAATGTTTGATGATAGAGTGGACTTTTCAGTGGGAGCAGAAGGGTGCACCCAAACAGAAGGCGAGACTAAAATACTCCAGTGGCTGATCCTGATGTGATTGACAATCTCTCAAGCGAATGGCTGAAGTTTGCTAGAAATACGGTGTCATGCATATGCAACTTATTAACCCCAACACACATTTAGCTGATAGAAACAATAAAACGAATCAGTACCACTTCTTGAATATTCGCTTAGGATAAACCAGTCTTTTAGAATTCTTTACAAGAATCTTGGCCACAAGTTAACAGGGTTGTAAATAAAGATAGCTATTCAGGCTGAAGAGTAGTCTTCACACAATTATATAAACAAAGTAAAGAACATTTACACAACTCTTTTCAATGGGATCTTACAGGTTGTGTGAAAAGATGGGAGGACTGTCTGAATTGGCAAAGAAAGAATTGGTACAGCTCTTCCTGTCAGGCCAGATGGTATACAGTCTTAGACTGGCATTGTCAGGTATTACCACTGCTGCCCACCCAGGCTGGCAGCCACTTTACTCAATGATGTCATGACCTGAAAAAGATATTGTATTAAGAAGTGTAGGAAAATACATTGGTGAAGACGATGCTCCATTGACACCAGCATCTCTATGGCAACAGGGCGTAACAGACTACAACCTTTAACCATGTACTAAGTAACTCCTGGGGCCATATTACCGGAGTGTCCCGGGGGAGCAACAGCCATTTGCGCCTGCATTGCGCACCCTGGGGCACTTTGGTATTAAAGAAGGGGTCGCAAACGCTTGTGCAGTCCCTACTGTACAACTGAAACCACTGGCGTACATACAGCGCCAGCGCTTTCTCAAGAAGGCGTTCCCTTATTTGCATGGGGCGTGCCTCATACAAATGAGGGAATTCCTTTACCTCTGAGCTTTATTATAGATGCTGGTGCAGAGGTAAAGTAGCGGTCAGGCGACGCACTGACAGTGCGCAACCTAAAAGGTGATACACTGTAAGTGCACCCTTTGACTGCAGCCCTCTGAAGGGAGGAAAGGGGGTCCTGTGGACCCCCTATACAACCCCTTGCAGGCAGTGCAGTCACTCACTCCAATCCCCTTTAAAAGTGCAGATGGTTTACCACCTTCACAGTGAATCACGGAGCGGTTACTTCAAAGCTGCTCTATTTTTCACCTGAATGCGCTGCCTATAGGGCAGCGCAAGTTTGCGGCTGCTCTGGGGGTAGCACAATCTATGGAATAGGGCTCACTTTCCTTGTTTTTACCCTGCGCCCCTTTTTTAAGGTGCGCCGGGCGGAAATAGGGAAAGTGTGCCCTATACATAATACAGCCCCTGGTGATATCAAGAGTAGAACACTGTGAAGTGTTAATAATATCAACAAGCATTGGCAAAGCCAAAAGGTCTCACCTACGCAAGAGCTATTGCTTTTGCCAATATGTTTTAGCCATGTTGTACACCAGTGTGGCTACTGTTCAGCATGGATAAAAGTTAGCGAAGTAAAGGAGAGTGGAGTGGAATGGATTGTCATAAAGTGGAGTACAGTGGAGTGTTATGGAGTGGCATAGTTAATCATGAAGTAGCATAGAGTGGTATGGAGTGCCGTGGAGTGGTGTAGAGTAGAGTGAGTGGCGCAGAGTGAAGTGAAGAGGAGTGTCATGGAGCGGTGTAGAGTGTTGTGGGGTGTTGCAGAGGGAGTTGACTGTAGCAGACTGGAAAGGCATATAGTTGAGTGGCATAGAGTGGAGTGGAGTGTCTGAGTGGAGTAGAGTGTTGTTGAGTGGAGTGGCATAGAGTGTCAAGGAATATGTAGAGCAGAGTGGAGTAGTGTTGAGGGTTTTGCATAGAGTGGAGTACAGTGTTATAAAGTAGAGTGACGTAGAGCAGGGTAGATTGTTATGGAGTTGAGTGGTATATATTGGAGTAGTGTAGGAGAGTGGAATGGCATAAAGTGGAGTAGAGTGTTGTTAAGTGGAGTGGCAGAGTAGAGTGAAGTTACACAGAGTGTCAGAGTGGAGTGGCATAAAGCTGAGTGGCGTAGCGTGAAGCAGTGGAGTTGAGTAGAATAGAGTAGTGTGTTGTAGAATAGAGAGGAGTAAAGTGGTATAGAGGGAGCTGCAAAGAGTGTTGTATAGTGGAGTAGTGTTGTAGAGTGGAGTAGAGTTATGCAGAGTGGTGTGGCATAGAGTGGAGTAGAGTCATAGAGTGGAGTAGAGTTAAATGGAGTACAGCGTCATAGAGTGGAGTATCGTAGTGGGGTGTTGTAGAGTGGACTAGAGTGAAGTGGCGTAAAGTACAGTGGTGCAGAGTAGATTGCAATAGACTGGATTGGTTTTCAGTAAAGTGATGTAGAATACATTGGCGTAGAGTGCAGTGGCATAGGGTAGATTGCAGTTGCATCGCAGAGTTGAATATACTTGTGAAGAGTAGATTGGTTCAGAGTAGAGTTAAGTGGCATAGAGTGGAGTGGCATAGAGTAGAGTGTTGTGCAGAAAAAAGTGGAATAGATTACGATGGTGTAGAGTAGAGTAGCGTAGAGTGCAGTGGCATAGAGTAGAGTATTTCAAAGTATAGTAGCATACAGTGCAGGGGTGCATAATAGATTGGCATAGAGTGCGGTAGTGTAGTGTACTGGTTTTGAGTAAAGTGGTGTAGAAAGCATTGGTGTGACGTGGAGTGGCGTAGAGTGATATGGTGCAGAGTGAAATAGAGGGGCGTAGAGTAAATTGTTTCAGAGTGGAGTGTAGTAGTGCAGAGTAGATTAGAGGGATTCAAAGTGGATTGGCAGAGAGTGTAGTGGTGAAGAGTGCAGTGGTGCATAGTAGAGTAGTGTAGGTTAGAATGCATTAGCATAGAGTAGAGTGGTGTACTGTAGAGAGGCTTCTAGTGAAGTAGCATAGAGTGGAGCGGTGCAGAGTAGAGTGCAGTGAAGCAATATGGTGTGAAGTAGTGTGACGTAGTGTGAAGTGGTACGGAGGAGAGTGCAGTGGTATGGAGTGGTGCAGAGTAGAGAGGAGTTGGTCATGGTGTGGTAGAGCACTGCCATTACAAACAACACATCTTCAATTTAAATGAACATTACATTTGCACAGCCATGCAGTTTTACTGATGAAAATATACAGTGCACAAACGATATTGTGTGGAAATGTCATCACCTAGTGTATTGATTTGTTTTTGTCGTATTAAAATATTTGCTTACACCACACTTCAGAATTACAAAAATATGTGCTTCATTTGTGCTTTCCATAGTCTGGAATGTCTGCCCAGTTCAATTACAGACATTTCAATTTTGTTTTGTCCTAGAAAAAGAAATAACATGCAGCACACCCTGAGTAACCAGTATGATTGTCACATAAATTCTCTCTCTCTGAAGTCAGAGAAAGAAAAGTAAACATCAAGATCTCCAGAAGACAGCATGTGACGTTTGACGTATGTCTTTGAACGCACAACAAATTAAACAAGATAAGAGCCAGAATCAAAGGCCTGTTTACAGAAATTCAGTACTGATGGAATAATTCAGTAAATAGAGTTTGGGCAACAAAATGTACAAACTCAAGATGGACAGCCTAAAACAAATAGAGCCAGCAAATAGAAAGTAAGCAATTGCTACTTACAAACCACAAAGCCAATGGTAAGCAACAAGAAAATGCATTATCAGGGATTCTTTCCAAATGTCCCCAAAATGTCATTAGCAAACCAGAAAGCTGCACTGTCTCGTAGGCTTTGACCTAAAAAGTACATGATCGTCAATGAAAAATCGAATACGGTGTAAAATGGTTGTATGTTCAAGTACATGAGCAAAAAAGCTGTTAATAGCGCTCTAGCTGCATTTCTTTATATTGCCAAGTGAGAAATCTCAAAACACAGGACAAAATTGCTTATGAAAATCCAAAAAGCTGAAATCAAATATAGGCTAAGCAGAGCATTCTCAGTGCAAAGTCACATTTATTGAATCTTTCTCTCAAAATAATTAAGACATTAGTCCTTAAACAGTAAGCACCGATTCTCAACAGCTTTATGAAACCACAGGAAAGCATTTGTTCTAAGGTAACTATGATGAAACCTGTGCTACAAGACGTCTTTGGTAATGTAAACATTATATGCCATAATATATAGAAGAGATCAATGGAATTATGTGTACCACCAGGCACAGAACTCTGAGTGCGTCTATCTTATCAGCACAAAGCACTGAGTGAGTCGGGATATTAGCAGAAACAGAGCTCTGAGCTTGTATTATCAGTAGCAGAGGAAGGAGTGAGCCTGGGTATTACCAGAAACAGAGCTCTGAGTTTGTATTACCAGTAGCAGAGGAAGGAGGGAGCCCGGTATTACCAGAAACAGAGCTCTGAGTTTGTATTATCAGTAGCAGAGCAAGGAGTGAGCCTGGGTATTACCAGAAGCAGAGCTCTGAGTTTGTACTATCAGTAGCAGAGAAAGGAGTGAGCCTGGGTATTACCTGAAGCAGAGCTCTGAGTTTGTATTGTCAGTAGCAGAGCAAGGAGTGAGCCTGGGTATTACCAGAAGCAGAGCTCTGAGTTTGCATTATCAGTAGCAGAGCAAGGAGTAAGCCTGGGTATTACCTGAAGCAGAGCTCTGAGTTTGTATTATCAGTAGCAGAGCAAGGAGTGAGCCTGGGTATTACCAGAAACAGAGCTCTGAGCTTGTATTATCAGTAGCAGAGCAAGGTGTGAGCCTGGGTATTACCAGAAACAGAGCTCTGAGCTTGTATTATCATTAGCAGAGCAAGGAGTGAGCCTGGGTATTACCAGGCGCAGAGCTCTGAGTTTGTATTATCAGTAGCAGAGCAAGGAGTGAGCCTGGGTATTACCAGAAACAGAGCTCTGAGTTTGTATTGTCAGTAGCAGAGCAAGGAGTGAGCCTGGGTATTACCAGAAGCAGAGCTCTGAGTTTGTACTATCAGTAGCAGAGAAAGGAGTGAGCCTGGGTATTACCTGAAGCAGAGCTCTGAGTTTGTATTGTCAGTAGCAGAGCAAGGAGTGAGCCTGGGTATTACCAGAAACAGAGCTCTGAGTTTGTATTGTCAGTAGCAGAGCAAGGAGTGAGCCTGGGTATTACCAGAAGCAGAGCTCTGAGTTTGTACTATCAGTAGCAGAGAAAGGAGTGAGCCTGGGTATTACCTGAAGCAGAGCTCTGAGTTTGTATTGTCAGTAGCAGAGCAAGGAGTGAGCCTGGGTATTACCAGAAGCAGAGCTCTGAGTTTGTACTATCAGTAGCAGAGAAAGGAGTGAGCCTGGGTATTACCTGAAGCAGAGCTCTGAGTTTGTATTATCAGTAGCAGAGCAAGGAGTGAGCCTGGGTATTACCAGGCGCAGAGCTCTGAGTTTGTATTATCAGTAGCAGAGCAAGGAGGGAGCCTGGGTATTACCAGAAACAGAGCTCTGAGCTTGTATTATCAGTAGCAGCGCAAGGAGTGAGCCTGGGTATTACCAGAAGCAGAGCTCTGAGCGTGTACTATCAGTAGCAGAGCAAGGAGGGAGCCTGGGTATTACCAGAAACAGAGCTCTGAGTTTGCATTATCAGTAGCAGAGCAAGGAGTGAGCCTGGATATTACCAGAAAAAGAGCTCTGAGTTTGTATTATCAGTAGCAGCGCAAGGAGTGAGCCTGGGTATTACCAGAAGCAGAGCTCTGAGTTTGTATTATCAGTAGCAGATCAAGGAGTGAGCCTGGGTTTTACCAGAAGCAGAGTTCTGAGTTTATATTATCAGTAGCAGAGCAAGGAGTGAGCCCGGGTATTACCATAAAGAGAGCTCTGAGCTTGTATTATCAGTAACAGAGCAAGGAGGGAGCCTGGGTACTACCAGAAGCAGAGCTCTGAGTTTGCATTATCAGTAGCAGAGCAAGGAGGGAGCCTGGGTATTACCAGAAACAGAGCTCTGAGCTTGTATTATCAGCAGCAGAGCAAGGTGTGAGCCTGGGTATTACCAGAAACAGAGCTCTGAGCTTGTATTATCAGTAGCAGAGCAAGGTGTGAGCCTGGGTATTACCAGAAACAGAGCTCTGAGCTTGTATTATCAGCAGCAGAGCAAGGAGTGAGCCTGGGTATTACCAGAAACAGAGCTCTGAGCTTGTATTATCAGTAGCAGAGCAAGGAGTGAGCCTGGGTATTACCAGAAACAGAGCTCTGAGCTTGTATTATCAGTAGCAGAGCAAGGAGTGAGCCTGGGTATTACCAAAAGCAGAGCTCTGAGTTTGTACTATCAGTAGCAGAGCAAGGAGTGAGCCTGGGTATTACCAGAAAAAGAGCTCTGAGTTTGTATTATCAGTAGCAGAGCAAGGAGTGAGCCTGGGTATTACCAGGCGCAGAGCTCTGAGTTTGTATTATCAGTAGCAGAGCAAGGAGGGAGCCTGGGTATTACCAGAAACAAAGCTCTGGGTTTGTATTATCAGTAGCAGAGCAAGGAGTGAGCCTGGGTATTACCAGAAGCAGAACTCTGAGTTTGTATTATCAGTAGCAGAGCAAGGAGTGAGCCCGGGTATTACCAGAAAGAGAGCTCTGAGCATGTATTATCAGTAGCAGAGCAAGGAGTGAGCCTGGGTATTACCAGAAACAGAGCTCTGAGTTTGTATTATCAGTAGCAGAGCAAGGAGTGAGCCCGGGTATTACCAGAAACAGAGCTCTGAGCTTGTATTATCAGTAGCAGCGCAAGGAGTGAGCCTGGGTATTACCAGAAACAGAGCTCTGAGTTTGTATTATCAGTAGCAGCGCAAGGAGTGAGCCTGGGTATTACCAGAAACAGAGCTCTGAGCTTGTATTATCAGTAGCAGAGCAAGGAGTGAGCCTGGGTATTACCAGAAACAGAGCTCTGAGCTTGTATTATCAGTAGCAGAGCAAGGAGTGAGCCTGGGTATTACCAGAAACAGAGCTCTGAGCTTGTATTATCATTAGCAGAGCAAGGAGGGAGCCTGGGTTTTACCAGAAGCAGAGCTCTGAGTTTGTATTATCAGTAGCAGCGCAAGGAGTGAGCCTGGGTATTACCAGAAACAGAGCTCTGAGCTTGTATTATCAGTAGCAGAGCAAGGAGTGAGCCTGGGTATTACCAGAAACAGAGCTCTGAGCTTGTATTATCAGTAGCAGAGCAAGGAGTGAACCTGGGTATTACCAGAAACAGAGCTCTGAGCTTGTATTATCAGTAGAAGAGAAAGGAGTGAGCCTGGGTATTACCAGAAACAGAGCTCTGAGTTTGTATTATCAGTAGCAGAGCAAGGAGTGAGCCTGGGTATTACCAGAAACAGAGCTCTGAGCGTGTATTATCAGTAGCAGAGCAAGGAGTGAGCCTGGGTATTACCAGAAACAGAGCTCTGAGTTTGTATTATCAGTAGCAGAGCAAGGAGGGAGCCTGGGTATTACCAGAAACAGAGCTCTGAGCTTGTATTATCAGTAGCAGCGCAAGGAGTGAGCCTGGGTATTACCAGAAACAGAGCTCTGAGTTTGTATTATCAGTAGCAGCGCAAGGAGTGAGCCTGGGTATTACCAGAAACAGAGCTCTGAGCTTGTATTATCAGTAGCAGAGCAAGGAGTGAGCCTGGGTATTACCAGAAACAGAGCTCTGAGCTTGTATTATCAGTAGCAGAGCAAGGAGTGAGCCTGGGTATTACCAGAAACAGAGCTCTGAGCTTGTATTATCATTAGCAGAGCAAGGAGGGAGCCTGGGTTTTACCAGAAGCAGAGCTCTGAGTTTGTATTATCAGTAGCAGAGCAAGGAGTGAGCCTGGGTATTACCAGAAACAGAGCTCTGAGTTTGTATTATCAGTAGCAGAGCAAGGAGTGAGCCCGGGTATTACCAGAAGCAGAGCTCTGAGTTTGTATTATCAGTAGCAGAGCAAGGAGTGAGCCTGGGTATTACCAGAAACAGAGCTCTGAGCTTGTATTATCAGTAGAAGAGAAAGGAGTGAGCCTGGGTATTACCAGAAACAGAGCTCTGAGTTTGTATTATGAGTAGCAGAGCAAGGAGTGAGCCTGGGTATTACCAGAAACAGAGATCTGAGTTTGTATTATCAGTAGCAGAGAAAGGAGTGAGCCTGGGTATTACCAGACGCAGAGCTCTGAACTTGTATTATCAGTAGCAGAGCAAGGAGGGAGCCTGGGTATTACCAGAAACAGAGCTCTGAGCTTGTATTATCAGTAGCGGAGCAAGGAGTGAGCCTGGGTATTACCAGAAGCAGAGCTCTGAGCTTGTATTATCAGTAGCAGAGCAAGGAGGGAGCCTGGGTATTACCAGAAACAGAGCTCTGAGCTTGTATTATCATTAGCAGAGCAAGGAGTGAGCCTGGGTATTACCATAAAGAGAGCTCTGAGCTTGTATTATCAGCAGCAGAGCAAGGAGTGAGCCTGGGTATTACCAGAAACAGAGCTCTGAGCTTGTATTATCAGTAGCAGAGCAAGGAGTGAGCCTGGGTATTACCAGAAACAGAGCTCTGAACTTGTATTATCAGTAGCAGAGCAAGGAGGGAGCCTGGGTATTACCAGAAACAGAGCTCTGAGCTTGTATTATCAGTAGCAGAGCAAGGAGTGAGCCTGGGTATTACCAGACGCAGAGCTCTGAGTTTGTATTATCAGTAGCAGAGCAAGGAATGAGCCTGGGTATTACCAGAAACAAAGCTCTGGGTTTGTATTATCAGTAGCAGAGCAAGGAGTGAGCCTGGGTATTACCAGAAACAAAGCTCTGAGCTTGTATTATCAGTAGCAGAGAAAGGAGTGAGCCTGGGTATTACCAGACGCAGAGCTCTGAGCTTGTATTATCAGTAGCAGAGCAAGGAGTGCAGGAGCATCGCTATCAGTTTGTGTGCTGGCACAATGTCTTTCCTCATAGATCATGCTTTACTTATTTTTTAGCTATGTTATTTATATATGATCACATGCCATAACAACGGTTCAGCCTTCTTTCAAGGACTGTGCTCCGTGAGTCAGCCTCACTAAGACCATTGGTGGCCAAACTCCATCGATAGAGTCTCAACATGCTCCAACACGCGCTTCATCAAGCAGCATCTGCATGCTCAACCCAACCGGTTGGAAGACCGGTCTCGACACCTGCTGAGGCGGAGCGGTGAGAGTGTGGGTGAGGGTCATGTCCTTATTATTCCCAAGCAAGGTGTGCACCATAGAACTAAACAATGTCACAAGATCACACAGTTAGAGTGCAGGTAAGATACACTGCAGCAAAGAATAGGCCACGGAAAATAATGGCAAACTACTATCAGTGTCACGGGGCGTGGAAAGAGACAGAGGGGCACCATGTGGAGAGGAACAGGATCGTCACGTGGGCATGTGGGGAGGGCATGAAATGGAGCACAAGCCCGAGACGTTCCGTGAAAGCAGGGAGGCCGAATTTATCTGATACGCTTTCTAGCAATTTAGAAGAAAGAAAACGTCCGCATTACTCGGCATCCTGTAAAGAGATAGAAACTGCAAAAAAAAACACTAGGATCTCCTATTTTTTAACCTGGAGAGAGTGAATACTCCCAATGATACAAAGGGACCCTTATTTTCCTGAAAGAAATATATAAATCACGGTGGTTTTCACGGAACCCAGACAAAACCTCATTATCATTAAGGCAATATAGCCCGTGGGCTGAAAACGAATTACAGAACTTGGAAAGGCCATCCTCCAACTAAAACGTTTATCAATTAAAAAAGATAAGATTGAAACAAAACTTCACTTTTTAGTCCTGAAGAAGGTGGAAATATCACTATTGACACCGAAACGCTGCGTCGACTTTTAACTTTTGTGACTTTTAATTGTTTGAATTATTTGGACCATTCTCTGATATAGCTAAAGATAGAGTGTAACCCATTAAGGGAGGGATAAAGGTATATGGTCCCAATGCAATGTGTTGTACTATAAAAATTTTATGGTTTATAATAAATGATTATATTTTAATCTACTAAGTTTTACTAAGAGCTTCTTTAAGTGCAGACAACATACAGTGCTCCCAGCAGTAATGATAAATTGGTAACATAACAGCAGTCCTTTGTGTACAATATTGAGTTGTAGTTCAATATTTCAATAATAGGGACACTTTGTTTATTTTCTCTGCATACACCCCCGTCCCTTTGTGTGGTGCACATTGGGGTAACTCCCCTCTTGTTCTTTGAATCTATGAAATGGAGCAACGCCATAGAAGGGGCACAGACAAGGGGGCAGAGGACGGCGCTCCATGGGGGCAGTTGACTTCAGCTGAGCAAATATGGAAAATGAATTGCCTTTTTATGTAAGTGTGTAATGACTACACTATACCGTTTGTGGCTTGAATTTATGACATTGATTTAATACAGGGTGCTTTTTTAACCCGCACATGTATTTACATCATTTTTTTGTAATCTCCTACATGCGTACACTGCCACGCACATATCATTATCTTTGGATAGCGCTCAACGTGCAAAGTGATAAAAGCGGGTTGCTGGTATGTTCGAAACAGTTTATTTGCACAGATAAAAAGAAAAACATTGTCTTAGGTTGGAGAAAATACCAACCAAGAGCGCCAACATAAAATATACTGCTTTTTCACAAATCCCTCCTTATCCGTGCAATAATATTTACATTTTATGAATATTTATAACTGCGCAGCAAAAGTCACAAGTCGGTATGTCCTACTGTGCGCAGCTCACTGCAGGCGTGAAGCAGGGCAACGAGCGCACACACTTCCGGGTCCCACGTGGACGCTCGTGGGTCCCTCTGACACGCGCCGGCGCTCGTGGAACTATTTGTGCTTTACTGTCGCTACAACTACACTACAAGGAACAGACTGCAGAACACAACATGCACAAATGAACCCTCTGTGTAAGTGGGTTCTGTTCCTGACTCGTTAGCCACGCTCTACAATGCCCGGGCGTGTTACTCTGGTTGTCGCCAGTGGTGGGAAGGGCAGAGGTGAGCAGTGACGGAGAGCTCTGTGATGGGCAGTGAGAAGAATACCGCTGGGCAGGCAGCGAGATGTGCAGTGTGCAGAAAAATTAGTTTTTAGTGGGTGGAAGGAGGCAGCCTGTTATCAGCGATTGAATGGACAGCGGAACGTTGTGGAGGACAGGGGGAGAAAATACATTTTGAGAACTTCATGGTGGAGATGTGGAGGGTGCAGTTGGGGTGGTGCTCTGGAGGCCAGTGCGGTGTGGCACATGAGTGGGCATTGCAGGGTATTGTGGTAAGCTGTGAGGGGCTGCTCTCCGGAGTGAAAAGGGAGGCTGTGGTCAGGAGTGTATAGTGACAGGGCGCCCTGTGGTGGGCATTGAGGGAAGACCAAAGGTGATGGGTAGTGTGCTAGTCTCAGGAGGGGGCCTGTGGCAGGCAATGAGGGGGCTGTGACGGGCAGGGAGAGAGAACCGGTGGTGGACAGTGACGGTATGGAGACACTAAAGACGAACACCCTCTGATGGCAAGGACCTCAGGTGGGCAGTGAAACGAAGACCCGTGCTGGGGAGCTGTAGGGGAGCAGTGACGGGAAGCACTGTTGGTCTCCTGCCTTAGGATCACAGCTAGCTGCACCTGCGTGCGTCTCTGGAGCCGGCGCTCTCTTGTGTGCTGGGCATGCACCGTGGGAAGGGTCAGCTACCTTCGGCATCTGTAAGGGCGCCGCGGCCACATGAACTCATTATCATCCCCCTCCCCCTTTAGCTGGCGAGGCAATGTGCACATACAGTCACACCCCTCTTCAGAGTGCAGTAGAAAGGCGCCACTGCCCCCCGTTCACCCTCAAACCTGCCATAGCATTCTAAGACCAGAGCATCCCTGCCTCTCACAGGGGCTCGCGCATGGCGCCTGGCGCGCGGGTGATGGCGAGTGACAGCTGGCACCCTGTGCCCGCACGGGAGGGTGAGGCGCCGCCGGGGCTTCTGCTTACCGTCCCAGCTCCGACTCCAGCTCGTAGTAGCGGGTCAGGGTGTCCTTGTTGGAGCCATCAATCCAGTACTCGGTTGCGCCGCTGCCTGAGCGAGAGGACGACGACGAGCCAGAGGAGGATGCTGACGAGGAGGACGAAGAGGACGACGAGGAGGGCATGGTGACTTTCAGCATCTCCAGCGGCGGGGGGCGCGGGGCCGGCTCTGTCCCTGTGCCGCAGGGGTGGGTGCAGAGAGCAGCTCCGGCGGCGGCTGTGTCAGGCTCTGGCACACTCCAGCATCCTCCCGGCGCACGGAGGAGAAGGCAGCAGCTCCCGCGTGTGGGAGTACCGGAGGGAGCGCAGGGGCAGCCGCTGGATGGAAGCAAGCCTGCTGATTTGTATGCAGCTCCAGGAAGGCAGAGGCAGAACCCGTTGCAGCGAGGTGGGGAGGGGGAGGTAGGTTGGCTGCGCTGCTGATGTGCCAAACTTGATCCAGAGGGATAGCTAAGAGAGGAGCCAAATAAGAGGGTTCGGTCACTGGCGCACTTCGGCTGTGTTTATTGGCGGCGCTGCCATCGCAACCCAGCCTTCAGCCAGAGCCGGGGACCGTCCCACTCTCGGCACCGGCTGCAGGGTACCTGCGCTGCCACCTGTTCGCCTCTGCCCGGGTCTGAGGGGCAGTAGCACGCCCACTGCTCCCCTGCAGCTCCAGCAGCAGCTCAGCCGGAGACGGGGTCTTCCCTGGCAGCGCTTCAAGAGGCTGTTATTGTTCCAAGCCACGCCCACCGCCCTGAGCTCCATTCACTGGCGTGTGCCTCGGCGTGCCCTGCAGCATCCCCGACCTCAGGCCCCTTCCAGCGCCTGCCCAGAGGTAGATTTGTTATATGAGGACGGTGGCATGACCCTCTTGTGCCAGGGAGCATGTATGACTCTTGACAACAGTTTTCTTCTGTTGTCCAAATCATGTCACCCAGATGTTTCGTTCTTTTTATAATTAGACTGTCCATAAGCAACTTTTACGTTATCGTTTGCTGTCTGGATGTAGCATGTAATACTTCTTGCACGTCACCGTTGCCTTTTCGCAAGCACTTTAACATCTGTGGGAACTGGAGCAGAGGGCAATAAAAACATGTCTTTACCCAGGATCACACAACTTTGGGAAAATGAGCAAACATCTAGTAGAACTTCGGTGCCCTGGTACCACTGAAAACTATTTAGCAATAAGGTCACATCTACAAAATATCACCATGGTTAAAGACAACCCATCGTGCTAAATGTGTCACTACCTGCAGAAGACCCATACACCAGTACAATCAAAATATATCAAAGCTCTGCCAGTAATTCAAGCTATCCCTTCTGGCCCAAGCGTAAACGAAGATGCTCTCTCCTGTTTGAGGGGAAACAGGGAAACCACAAAAGCGTGCAACGTAACTAGCCCAATATGCAGGACCTGCACATGGAGGACAACTACCCAGTGCTACACCTGAGGAGTTCAAAAATCAATCAGGAAGGAAAGGACAGTGCAGACTCGCGCGGTGGGATTGCCTTGCTTCTCACAAACACTGCCCCGTATGCCTGGCCCACAGATGCCATCAAGACAGACTGCAGGGTGGTCCCCCATTTTCATTCACGGGGATGGAACCTATCTCAGCAGATTCGAATTCACCTCCGTTTTGCGAATGGTATTGGCCTGGGCGGGCTAACGCGGCACGCTTTGTGTGTCATTCCTGCCGCATCGGGGCATCCTCAACCGCGACCACACCTGGTGTGGGGGCAGAGGGTGTCCACCAACTTAGGAGATGGAAATTCCATGCTTTTAATACCTACATCAGGCCTGTCAATAACGAATGTAAGGTTAATTTTTCGCCACAGAGAACGGAGCAGGAAGGCGAATGGTTTGGATAGTAGGCCACTCATTCATCACAAGGGCTCAGTGGTGGACCAATGCACAGAAGCTGTACAGACGCATATGGCTGCACAACACCAAAGTGGGGTGGCCGAGCAAGCCTGGAATGAAGTGGAAGTAGCTCCTTCCGAAAGTGCGGGGCACGCAACAAGCACTCGGAAACCCCGACGCCATAGTGGTGCATCTGGGTTACAACAACCTCATGGAGCTTGTGCGCAGGACACTTAGAAGTGATGAAGGCAGATCTGGCAGTCGTCTCTCAACTGCAACAGCCTGCCGACATACTATGGTCGCAAGTGATAGCAAGATATGACTGGCGAGGGGCAGTGAGTCATGGGGCAGTGAAAGGTCTAGGAGAAACCTAAACATTGTGATGAGTAAATTCTGTTAGGGCATGGTCTGGGAGTTTGTCAGGCCTCATCAACCTGACAATGGCAGGTTTCTACCCAGACGACGAGGTAGACTTTTCCAGTGTCGGAATGGATATGTTCCTACTGAACATCACAGGGCACTAGAACTCTGAGGTTTTTCATAGGCTAGAGGCGGAGCAGGCGGCGGTCAGTGAACCGCCATCAGCGTGGCAGGGGAGCTACAATGATTTAAAGGACAAGTGCCCAAACTGAGTCCTGGGGATGCCTCATGGCAGGAACACTGAAAAGCAATCAAAGGGCTAAGAGATGGCCAGCACAGGGCAGACACAGAACTCGCAGCCCAGGCACGGTCACAAGGCCATGAACACCAAGCATCTGTAGCAGGGGAAACCTCGAGTCTGCGACCTGGTTCACTAAGTAAGCAGAAGAATGAAACGTCACAACAGGATTCATGGTGATGGAAAGTGATTTTTGGTCAACCGTTAAAAGAGCTGTTCTGACTTCAATGATGATTTATGATATGTAATGACATACAAAGTTATGCAACTAAAAGGAATTGATGCTCACCGAATGACCAGTTATGAACAAAATTGATTGACATACAAGATATTCGCATGCCTGGAACATATTAATGACTGTTGCTATCGTGAAAATGTACATACCAGCTTGTGAAATATAATAAACTGCTGCCATTCTCACACCAAAGAGGGTCTTGGTGTCCATTATGTGGACGGTTAAATGGGGAACGGGGAGAGGGCCCGAAGGAAGCTTGCACAGCTGGGGAGCTAGAGGTTATCAGCTGGGAGATATCAGAGTCTAGAAAGACAGAGAAGCTTACAAAGATAGGCTTTCATTTCATGCTGCTGATTGGTGAAGAATACTGCACTGCAGGCCTCTAACTTTGGATGCACCGCCTACCTGTAATATTACTGGGCAGCATACCTCCTTCCTGAATACTGAGTGCAGCTACACAGCCGGGTGTGCCAGCGTATTAGATTTGTGAGTCGCTGCCATCCCATCCCATTTCCTGTGCTCAATGTCCCCAAAATGTACTCATAATTTTGCAAAACAAACTTGTGATGATGGAATTGGTGAGGTGCAGATGTTGTGCACAATGGGAAGTACAGAGTAATAAGCGGTGCAAACTAGAAAGAAATAACATGCCCATTCTGAATAGTGGGCCGGTGAGTTATTGCAAAAAATCATTTCCATTCCAAAAAAGATGAAGTTTGAGACAAACATTAGTCCGCTCGTTATTAGCAAAATCAGGGTAAACCAAGACTCCTGCCCAGTGCTACACCACCAATAACCCTAGTCACAAACTAGGGCAGTGGCTTATAAATCAATATAATATAATAATTGTTTCTTGAGGACAAAAGGATGCTTTGCTGAAACTGGTGTTAGTTGGTTATGGACAAATATGGGGAGGAAACTAGAAATAATGTTGTTAAATCATAAAAGGTATATATAACTCATTTGATTAGATTCCACAAGAAAGCAGCTTTATAATTGACTGTTCCAAAGATTGTGCATTGATACTCCTGAAGGCTTCAGGAGCCTTGAAAGAGCAGGTACTCCACGAAACACATGTCGGCTGTGAAGATGATGTGTTTGGATCTTGGATTCATACTTTGGTTGTGAAGACTGCTAGATTGGAATTTGTATAAACGTATTGTGGCAAAGAGGTAGTTATATCTTCTTCTCTTGTTACAAAGACTTGATGAACTACCGTTTGAAAATAAATCCTTGTTAAAATTGAAATTGAGTAGATATCTGATCACTTCCAAATTGCTTTAATTTTTATTTTAATTGCATCCAGCACCTCAAACATCAAGAATAATTACAGAATTGTGGGGCATGCCCTGGCCATCACACATGTGGTAGGTGGCCTTGGTGTGCATTTACCCGCACTTCATATCCTGTGAAGAGTTCTATCTTACAGCTGTGTAGCTTGTCATATGGTGGCCACACAATGAAACAAGTCTGAGACCATATTACTGAAAACTGAGAAGCGATTATAAGTCAAAGAGAAAATGCAATATTTGTGGCCCACTACAGGAGATGTAAAATGATGCAGATGACATGAATTGATATGTATTGGATTAAGTGCTCATAACTAAAGGCTTGGGAGACATTGTTTATTGTTGCTTAGGAAAGATCAAAGAAGTATTTTTTCACTGAAGACTTTTCAATCAGGAATAAATGAGATATTAGATTGGCAAGAGCCTATGGTGTCCTGTATTAGACAAAAATGGAAATATTGGTTATAGCACACAAGCTAGAAAGAAACAAGAGGATTTTCATACTACCTCATTTCTTGAAAACGTTTTCCCGTTTTGCAAAAGTTGAACTTATTACAATGTGATCAAGTTTTGTAAACTAAATACATTATGGGTGTAGTTGTGCCTAAATTATTTTCCAATAACTAATAAAAATATGCAAGGTAACTTCTAAAGAACATCATGATACTATATGGGATAAAGTATCATTTGGCATACATTATAAGGATATTCCAAGTTACCCGGGAATTCTGTTTTAATATAGATGATGAGACTGAGGGCCAGGTTTCTTTATACGGTTTTGGAACTCCAAAGTGACTTACAGTATCTTTTTTTTTCCTGTTTGAAAAGCTTTATTAAATAAATGATTAATACAAAGAGATGTCTTGTCAACAAAAAGAGGGATAGATGGGTAGGTTTAACGAGGTCCAGTGTACATACCCAAGCAACTAGTAAGACAAAAAAGGGTACAAAGTTCCTCAGATAAGTAAAGAAAAAATAGTAGTGATTTCAGCACAAGTTGTCGTTTGCCATGAAAACGGAGGGGGCCCCTTACCCCCACAGCACCCTTCGGCAGGAACAAAAGATCCCCGCCAAAGAGCCCCAATCTTGGGAGCCCGTCAGGAATTGCAGCGCCGACCTGACGAGGGGCAGGCTCAAATGATGAAGCATGACACCTAGCTTGCTGGGTGTGTGAGGGCCCTAGTTCCAACTAAAGGGTTTCCCCCTCCGTTTTCATGGCAAACGACAACTTGTGCTGAAATCACTACTATTTTTTCTTTACTTATCTGAGGAACTTTGTACCCTTTTTTGTCTTACTAATACAAAGAGATATCAGCAGCAATCAGAGATAAAGACAAAAATACAAATACATTGGCCAAGCTAATATCATATAAGAAGAATAAAAGCATTTTGTAAAATTTTATAGGAGAGGGGATAAAAGGGAAAGAAGGGAGGGGAGGCAACAAAGGAATAAAAGGGGGAAAGGAAAGATAAAAAATGTAACACTACAGTATAAAAATGTAAAATATGTCATATCAATAATTGCTGTAGATAAAGCAATAAATACGATTCAGCATGACAGGAAAATTATTGGAATATAAGAAAAAAGAAGGAACCTGTACAAGGAAGATAAAAAGTAAAGATGTAATCTCCTTCAAGGGGGTTTAAAGTTTTCCGAATTGACGTTTGACAGATTCTTCAGGGCCAACTGGTCTAAGTATGAAGGAAGAGGTAACCAGAAGAGATCCCTATTGTGAGCGGGATTGTAGGAGGAAGCAAAGGCAACATCAAGTCATTGGAAATGACATAAAGAGTTTCACCAACTACGTATAGAGACCGTCATAAGAGATTTCCAATTAGAAGAAATGTGTTGAAAAGCAAGAGCAAGCATGAGATCAAGAAGACCATGAGAGTGTGAAGGAAGGTTGATAGAGTCAGAGAGGCTGCCAAGAAAAAGAAGAGGTATAGAATACGGAACTGAGAGGAGAACTATATACCAGAAATTTACAGCCAAATATTTTCCCAGAACCGAGAAACCACAGGACATAGAAAAAAGAGATGAAGAAGATCAGTGTTAGGAGAACCACAAGTCCAACAGTTAGAATCAGGAGAGGCAGAGAATCGTGCTAAAGAAAGAGGAGAAAGGTAAAGTCTATGATACAGATAGAATAAAGATTGAGTAAGAGATGCAGAGCGAGACATTTTCAAAGATCTGAACCAAAGTTTATCCCATAGGGCAACAGACCAGACACATCCCAAATCCGCCTCCCAAGAGAGTTCCAACTTAGACTTAACATGATCCGGATTAGGATAAGAAAAGAATTTATAAATGAGAGAAGCTTTAGGAAGGGTAGAAAGGAGTTTAAGAAGAGGAGAAGTTTGGGAAACAGAAGAAGATGAGGAAGGAAGAGAATAAAAAAGGTCAAGAATCACTGCCATAAGAGTAACAAACTTCTGCTTAAAGGAACAAGGGCAATGAAAGGAAAGCTGAAATTGAGGAAAGGAGCAAGGTGACATTCCGTCAAAGAGCTGGTTAACCCATATGATACCTTTCAATCTCCAAGAGTTCCAAAAGATGGGTCTATTATTTAAAAGGATAAGCGAGTTGTACCAGATAGGGGTATGCAAAAAAGATTCACGGGTAACAGAGGCCGGGCTGACGAGGGGTTTTAAAAGAGAAGAGGTATATTTAAATAAGGGAAATAAAGTATGAGGAGCCTTGGCAGATAAATGGACAACTTCACTAAAGGAGAAAGGTAACAGCAGTGTTTGTTCAATGAGAAGCCAAAGAGGAGTAAAAGGAGAGGAAGCTGATGCGAGCCATCGTGAAGCCTGACGTAAAGAAAAGGATCTATGGTAGAGGCGAAAGTCAGGGAAGTTGACTCCACCATTAGGCTTGGGCTGTCGAAGAAGAGCTAAAGAAATTCTAGACTTCTTGTTATTCCAAAGAAATTTTGACAGACATGAATCAATACGTTTAAAGTAGATTGCTGGATTATGAACGGGTAGCATAGAAAAGATATATATTAGAATAGGGGCTATCATCATCTTGATCGAGTCTAATCGCCCCCACCAAGAAAGAAAAAGAGGGTTCCAAGTGGAGAATGATTGTTCAATTCGAGACAAGACTGCAGACATATTTAGTTTGATTGAAGAGGGAATAGAATTAGAGAACCAGATACCTAAATATTTTATCTTCGAGCTGTTCCAAGCAAACCCAGTAGATGAGAAGAGATGGGGGAGGCAAAATTTAGTAAGAGGAAGAATTTCAGTCTTATCTGAATTAATTTTGTATCCTGAGACCTGCGAGAATGAGTCGAATTCAGATAGTAAAGGGGGAATAGATGTTTCTGGCTCGGAAATGAATAAAAGAATGTCATCTGCATACACAGAGAGCTTCAATTGATTATTACCATAAGGAAAACCGGAAATTGAATCATTGTTACGGATAGAGGATAAAAAGGGTTCAAGGGCTAGAACAAAGAGAAGTGGAGATAAAGGGCAACCGTGGCGAACACCCCGTTGGAGAGGAAAATATGAAGAAACTTGTCCATTCACTAGAACCAAGGCTTTAGGAGCAGAATACAGCAGAGAAATAAGAGAAATTAAATGAGGACCAAAACCATGCCAACGTAGTGAAGCAAACAAGAAAGACCAATCAACTCTGTCAAAAGCTTTCTCTGCGTCAACAGAGACAGCAGCCAAAGGAGTAGAAAGGGATGAAGCTTTATTTAAAACATTGAGAAAAAGACGAGAATTATCCGAGGTAAGGCGACCTTTAACAAATCCACATTGCTCTTTACCAATGAGATGGGGCATAAACGGATCTAAACACAAAGCAAGTACTTTGGCAAACAATTTATAATCCACATTGACTAAAGAGATCGGTCGATAATTCTTACAAAATTGGGAATCACGACCATCTTTAGGGATGAGGCAAATGGTAGCTTCTTGAAAAGTGCCCTCCGCCTTACCAGACAAATAAAACGTTTGGAAAAGAGTTTGGGAAGTAGAAGATCAGAAAAATGTACATAAAATTCAACTGAAAAACCATCTGGACCTGGTGATTTATCCTTGGAGAGGGTAGTCAAAGCTGCGGAAAGTTCGTGTAATGAAAGGTCAACTTCAAGGTCTGGAAAGTTAAGGTGAGAATTAGAAGGATTAGGGAGTTTCTCAAAATAGGCTTGAATCAGAGACGGATAGGGAGGAGATTCTGGCGTATAAAGAGTACGATAAAAAAGCTGAAATTGGTCAAGTATGTCCTGATCTTTATGCAGTAAGGTGCTATCAGAAGAGTAAATGGATTCAATAAAGGAACGTTCTTTGCGCGATTTAAGGTAGTTAGCTAAGAGTTTCCCTGCTTTATTGCGACCACCATAATATCGAGCACTACTACGAAGAAGTATCGATGAAGCATTATCGGTAGTGGATTTATTCAATTCCAATTTAGCGCGGATAAGATCCGGAGAAATGGAAGTATTCGAGGAAGTATAGAATTCATGTTCCAGAGATTTAATATTAGCCAATAAGGATTTCCGCTTTTGGAGAAAATGTTTCTTCTTCCTAGAAACAAATTCAATAACGAACCCCCGTGCCGAGGCTTTAAAGGAATCCCAGAGAAGATGGGCTGGAGTGCTGGGATCATCATTGAATGAAAAGAAATCGTTAACAAAAGAGCGAAAAGAAGAAGAGAAATGATGGTCGGTAAGAAGAGAATTATTAAAGCGCCAACGAGAAGATTTGGGGTGCGGGAGGAGTAAGTCAAGGTCTGTTACAATAGGGGCATGGTCCGAAATGACTATGGGCTCAATAGAAGAAGATAGTACATTTTGAGATAAGGATTGAGAAAGTAAAATGTAATCAAGACGAGAGAAAGATGCATGAGGGGGAGAGAAAAAGGAGTAATCTAGGGTGTCAGGGTGAGAAAGCCTCCAAGAGTCAATGAGATGTGATTGAGAAATAGTGTCCAGGAACTGTTTGTGAGGTAGGAAACGAACAGTTGATTTAAGATCAAGAAACTGATCCACAATCTGGTTACGATCACCACCTAGAATAAAAAGGTCGTCTTTATGTTGAATACATTTGTTCGTAATTAAGGACCAGAAAGAAGAATCAAGCTGTGTAGGACCATAAACATTAAAAACAGTTAGAGGTATAGAATTAATTAGTAACCTAGTTATTATCCATCTACCTTCAGTATCAGTTTCTTGCTACAAAACTTTGCATTTTAATTTCTTGTGACATAAAATGGCAACACCATTCTTCTTACCGGCAGAAGGCGAGAATAAGACCGTACCCACCCAGCCTCTTTTTAACTTGAGAGACTCAGATTCAGTGAGGTGAGTGTCTTGTAACAGAACTATTTCAGGGTTATATGAAGCTAGGTGGGAAAGGACTCTCTGTCGTTTAATAGGACTAATAAAACCCTTTACATTCCAGGAGATTACTCTGAATTTAAAAACTGCAAAAAGGCAATAGAAGCAAAAACTACAGCAATAAATAGAGAAAAGAAAATGCCAAAAAGTGAAAGAAAAAAGGGATGAAAAAAGAGGGAGGAATCAGTGGAGAAGCCAAAGAAATACAAAGAATAACAATTTGAAAGTGTACAAATAAGAAAATAGGGTAATAGCACAGACAAAGGAATAATAAGTGTAGGCGACATGGGAAGGAAAAGGAAAAGAGAGGAAGGAATAGAGGAAAAAGGCACAAGAACCGACAGTACATATCCAAAAAGGATGACTGAAAGAGACATACCTGAGGGGGACATAGAAGAAGACAACGGGGCTATGGCGACACTCAACAAGACAAACCTCCCGAGATCAGGAGTCCAGACCGCACCAGGACGGAAGACTTAGAAGAAGAACCATATGGGATGAAGAGAAGCACACCAATCAATCAGAATGAAAAGATATAAAAGGCAATTAGGATGAGGGAAAAAAAAAAACATAGGAGAATATATAAGGATATATACCACAATCGAACAAACAACTGGAAAAAATCAGAGAACTAAAACAAGAACGAGAAGAGACATGTAAGGAGAACAAACAGAAAGAGAAGTAAACATTAGAAGAAACCGTACTTAAGTTCTTCAAAAATATCAATATAACAAACAAAGGTAAGTACAAAAAACATTATCTGAAAAAACCTGTAAGAAATAAGAAAATTAAACAGTCAGCCACAAGCAGAAGTGGAAGTGTCCATGCCACTTTTGGTCTGAATATGAATAAAGTTTTTAAGTTCAGCAGGGTCTTGAAAAGTCCAAGTTCGGTTTTGGTGGGTAACTTTGAAGATACATGGATAAAATAAGCCGTATCTGGCACCGAGAGAACGAAGGGGAGTGCGGAGGTTCAGAAACTCTTTCCTTCTTGACGCAGTGACATTAGAGACATCCTGGAAGAGAAACACCCTCTGACCCAACCAGGAAACTTGACGTTTGGATCTTGCTGCAGAGAGGAATGAGAGGAGATCAGTGAATTTCAAGAAGAGAATGATGACTCCTCGTGGTTTCGTTGAAGTAGATGTGCGAGGACCAAGCCTATGAGCTCTTTGAATACTAAGAGAAGTGGTAGGAGGCATATCCAAAAGTTTCAGAAGGAAGGAGGAGAAGAACGAGACAGGGTCATCACCTTCCAGGGATTCCGGCAGACCATAAATGCGTAGGTTGTTCCTTCTATTCCTGTTTTCCAAATCCTCAATATGCCGTTGGAGAGCAAGAACAGACTTTTCCAAAGAGGAGATGCGTTGAGAATTGACTTGGATCTCTGGAACCTGCTGCTCCATGGAAGTCACCCTGTTTTCCATATTCGACCATTTCTCCTCATGAAACTGAATTTTGGTATTGGTTTTCCTCTAAAAGTAGCTCCATGGAGATAGGAGATGACGATTTATCTGGAGAAGGAGAGTCATGCTTCAAACGTTTAGTTGATGTAGTAGGAGGAGAAGATTTGTTTGAACTTGACTGCGACGAAGAAGGGCGATTGGGAGCAAATCCCGCCATTTGGTCTGCGGTAGAAGGAGAGTCTAATGATGGGGAAAAGGAAGATGGTGGCGTGGAAGCACTCTTCGAGGGAACAAAAACGAACTTTGGATTACGTAATTTGCCCATAGAAACCTGAGTGCTCAAATAGTGAAGTGCGTAAAGATGAAGGAAACCAAAGGAGTAAAGGTTCCACTCAGAAACAGTGACAAGTAACCAGTATAAGGCAAACAGATCTCTGCCAGAAGCATTGAAGCACCACACTGGAAACCATTAAAGCTAAAAAGTAAGCTTGTGGGAATAGTAGCACGAAGGAGTCTTGACACTGCGTGGCTGATTAAGAGCTAACAAAACAGGCTTTATGATAAATAAAAGAAAAAATTGTGGCACAAATAATGCAGAGGCATCCAGAAAACCCCTCAAAGCTGGTACATTATACAGTTGAAAAGGACCAGTAATATGAGCATGTCAATAGTGCCAAAGCTGGGTCAGTGAGGCAGAACAAAGCAGCATGTACCTTGCTGTGGCTGGCTGTCCAAGGTAAAGGAAAACAGTATGCAGGCAGCAGTTGAAGTGAGCAAAGGAACGTTGGAGTTGACAAAAAGGCCACCAGAACATGAAGATGGTGATTAAAAAATTGAAGAGGTAAAGTCCTTGACGCGCGCTAGCGTCGCGCTAGTGTTGGACAAATCCCAAAATGGCGGACATTCTGAGGCGATAGAATCCGTGATGGAAACTAAGTTAGTTGAGCATAAAAAAGTTCATGGTAGCGCTCACCGGTTGCGCGCTAAGTTCCGACGCCAGGAACCATCAGGAAATTAAGCAGAGAAGCGTGGAAACGGGATCGGCATGCCAAAGACCGTCCCGATACAGCGGAGTCCCTGGCTCAGGCGGCCATCTTTGTCGGCGCTAAAACCACGCCCCGACTTACAGTATCTTTTTAACTTACATTCTAAGGCTCTTTATTCCTTACACAGCATGGCCACACCATTACCCTCCCCCACCAAAAGCATCCATCCATGGCCCTCTTGCTCCTCGAAATGAAGGAGCATGGCTACAAATATGGAGACTTAATCCAGAGTCTATAGTGCAGTATTAAACATATACAGCCGGTAATTTGTTGCAAAAAGCATACACTCAGTGCAATGTAAAAAAACATTTTTTTTAAACCTGCAGGTTTAAATGTGTGGTTACATTTAACGACTTTCCTGCTTTCGCATAATGAACTATAGCTGTGCACAGAATAAGCACACTGTCATAAGTAATTTCTTTCTGGCACTGTTCATTTCCGATAGTTCAGAAGAGCTGAAAAGCTGGGCATTGTTTTCATTGATAAAAAAGCAGCTCTAATTCTGTGACCTGCTTTTCACATTCTCTGCTGGCTCTGATAGCGGGCATTGTGACATCACAACGCAACTGTAATTGAGAAGCTAAGTTATGTTAATTTTACAGGTGCTTAGTGATGTCACAAGTAGACTGTATTAGGAACAATAGAGATAGTTTTTTATGAATGGACTAACGACAGCCATGTATAGTGCTACTATATTCACTCATTGATTGTGAAGAATATGGTGTCCATCCCATCAGACTGCGCTGTTCTGCCTTTTTGAATTTGGCAACTAGTATTGTAATATTTATTGGTGAAGAGGGCTAACACCTTCACTGGGAGTGAAACTAGTTCCATGTTTCTTACATGAACATGACAAGCAGTTATACAAGCATTGAAGCACCTGCAGATTGACAGATGAAAGTACTGATCAAAGACATTACTAACTTCAGATGGTTAACAGACCGGCCGACATGATTCTCCGATGAGGCAGAGTAACATATGTATGAAATAGGTAAATCACATTGTATCTGTCCCAACAGCAAGCATGCACCAACTGGGGCAGTAATTTTTCCATGAACTTGGAGTCTGGTGCGTTAATAAGATCAACTAAAGGCAGTCCAAATGCCCAAGGGCAATGCTGGACGCCCCATGCTCCATTGTTAGATTGTCAGGTGCAGTCATGAGTACTGAGCTGGACTTTATAGCCAAAGATGAAAGATGGCTGCCCAGATGTGCTGTTCTTGTGAGATCTTCCTAGTCTTATGAAAGCTACATGAATGCGTGCATTTCCCTTGACCTTTCCTCTGGCCCAGGGCCTGCTCATTCAACAAGGGGCAGACCTATTCCACATATCTTCCTGGAATCCTGGATTACCCTTACACCAAAACCCTTGCAGCCAGGCAACAGCACCTATGTTAGCATCATCAGATAGGAGACATGCCACACTCTCAGTGTACTTCACAGACTTTGGAGAACTAGAGGCAAACATTGTGTAGATGCCCACTTTCAAAATTAACCATAGTCAAGAACAAATCCCCTTTGGGTTAGCTTAATTCAATTAATTGTGTAGATTGAATTATGTGAATGTTTTTATCTTTTTTTAACATTGTAAAATGATCTCTTGCTCTTGATTATTGTCGGATAATTTTTAATAAAATATTTTTATACTTTGTACACATTTCGGCCTTTGATGGTGGTGGCATTATGTTCTGGTGATATTTTGAATGTGATGAGTGCTTTGGCTTTCTTGAATTAAGCTAACCCAAAGGGGATTTGTTCTTGACTACGGTCTATTTGGTGCCCTACTCCTTTGGTGGTTAAGGGGTCACTCTCATTTGTTTTGTATACACTTTGAAAATTAGTCAACATTATCCAAAAAATCAACATTGAGACTCAAGTAAATTGTAGATGCTTGTCAAATGGTATGCAAGAATGCTCAAGCCATGCGCAGAGTACATTTGAATGAGTTTACAATGCAAACCCCATGCAGTTCTTCAGCAATACCTCCTATCGCGGTAGTCTGGGCTCAGCCAAGATATTGGCCTAATCCTCCAGTGCCCAATGCACGCCAGTGCAGATACAACAGGTGTTCTGTAATGGTGCACCGCCATTGAGAATGCTTCCTTATACCCAATGGCATGTGATTGAAATGTTATGTTGCTCGGCAATGCACCAGCTGCCTGACAGTGAATGAGGTGTATGCTGATGCTGTATCTACACTAGGACAGAGGTGCAAAGATGTGCACAACTGCCTGGCTTGAGGGTCCCCTTCCGTTGAAAACTTGCAACTGTATGGCAGGGCCTTTGCTTTCAAATGTGCAATATAACCACCCTCAACAGCGATGCCCTCTGTAGCACCTGCCACTTCCAGCGGGCAATCGTGTTCCCCTTGGTCGGTGAGCAGTGGTGCATTCGTATAGTTTGGATGCACTTTTACCAATATTAAGTGCATAACAAATAAATAGTAGAGCATTAGTAAATCTATACTATAGAAAGTATAGCTTCCAACTGAAAGGTTGGCTCAACTGACCTTGCTTATAACATTACTACCAGAGAATTGATAGATCCATTAATTGAACACAGTTTAGCTTTAATGAGGGTCAGGAATTGAAAAAAACATAAGAGGACAAAGAGGGATTTACATCTTTGCCTGGAAGTACTTTACATTTGTTACCAATTTTCAAATATTCACAGTCGAACACCTGAAAAGATGTGCCACCTGCAAGTTTGCAGGCATCACGTGACATCCCACAGGCTCATATTCCTCAAGGTGCGCAAATATACACAGCATAAATTTAAACACACAGGCAATGGAGCCCGCAGGAGAAATGCATATTTTTTATTTTCATGGGAAAAATATGATTCTCTATGGAGAAGGCCTTTTCAATACATCCACTCTTAATCTAGAGGGGATTCCTTTCCCTTCCTATCCTAGGGAGAAATACTAGAGCAAATTTAGGACCATTCCAGGGCGGGAAATGATTGGATGAATATTAAGGAATGTCACAAACATGCAAATTTGTGGCTTTTCTCAGCCTTACGCGGCTAACCACGCCTTGCAACGGCCACTTGCCACCCTTCCATGGGCTTTCTTGCTGCAGATATCTCTGCACTTCGGACGGAGGACTCCACTATAGTAAATCCATTTACGCCTGGCAGGAATCCTTTGGAGAGTTACGGTCAGGTGCACATGGAGCTATTTTCGCCGCAAACACACGCCTATGACTGAAAGTACCTTTGTGACTCGGACTATTGTTTCCAGTAACCTCTACTGAAACTGAATTTTGGGAGAGGCTAAAACCTTCTGTGCTATACACAAGTGACTTAATACACTTCATATGCTCTGGTAGCTACGAGAAATAGATGAGAATTACTGAATGCAAAGACTCCAGTTCAGTTGCTTTGAGTGAAGAGAGGGAAAAAAGTTCTCCATTCATTGATGTAGTAAAATGTGTATTTACTTGTGTAGTTCACACCGCATGTCTTGATTGCTTCTTGGCACTACAATAGAGAAGGGATCTTGGTTTTAAAGGTGTTGAATGGGCAGCATTTAGTTATAATTGTGTGATATTGAGTAATTAATGCAGGATGAAGATAGAGCTATATAGGTGTGTGTGTGTGATCACACCTAAAATATTGACCTTGTACATACATACCTCAATGCATAGATGTCCACAATGATATCTGGGTAATTAAAGGAGGAATGCAGTTTCAGTTTCAGCCTGAAACCCATGAGACTGGAACACTGAAAAGGATTAGGTGTGGATAGTTCCAGAGGTGAGAAACATTGGAGGAGAAGTGCTTGGCCCCTCTGTATTTCTTCTCTGTTCATGGAACGATGAGGAGATTGACGTCATCTGATTGACGGTTGCACCAAAGACCTTACTTTTTCGATGGTCGAAGCAGGGGTATTTTATCCATTAAGTAGAGAATCTTAATCGTGACTCCGGTTTGCGCGAGCCATTAGTGTAAACATCTTAAGCAAGAAGAGACTGTCACATTCTGGCGATCAGTCACTCCTTCGAGGCGTGCACCAGACCGTCGGCATAAAGAGCCATGACATACCAGGCCATCCACAGGTGAAGTTTATGGTACATTTCAGTGGTTCTCATCGGTAGGAGAGAGGCTCGACCTCCGCGCCCACCAGATAATACTAGCAAGCGAGATGCACACCTTCCAGGCTCCAAACCTACTTTTGGAAGGTCACTGTGTTTCCTAGGAGCCAGCAAGAGTGGTTGAGGTTCTTAAGGAAGTGGGAGAACTTAGAACAAGTAGTTCAGAATTCAACCTTTTTAGTAGCTGTGTCAGAGACCACATCACTAGTAGAATGTCTTTTGTAAGCATTTGCTCCTTGCATTACGGTTAGTAATAGCTTGAGCGGTAACATGTTTTCAAATACATTGGAGAGTTCCGTGCCACATCAAACTTTGACAAATTGAGGAATGAACACAGGGGACTGTTTTGGCTTCTGCACCACATTTGCTGTCGCGAAACATTTTGGTTCAGTTAAGCAATTTAAAGCACTACCAACACGTAATCGCTAAGACTGATGCCGTTCAAATTATGAGACTGGAGCAGTGTTAGGCAATGGGCACGCTCAGAAATGGATATCATAGTCATAAAAGGCTTTATTTTAACCTGCGGGTTACTCATCACTAGTTCATTTGATAGGGATGCCAGAATAGCTTTATAAAAACACCTACTTGAGATTAACTGTGTTAAATTCAGAGTAGATGGGAGTAGAACATATGGCTGGCACCCATGTGCTACGTGCCAGTCAATAACCATGGCTATTTAAATACTGCTACATTAATACCTAAACATAGACACATTTCATAAAGCTAAAAAAGTTTCGTTGGTTGTAGGTAAGTGAGAATTGTGTGAGCACTCTAGTTGCTGACACAAGACAATAGAGTCCAGATTAAAGGACTGAGAATGCAGATGTCCTGGGCCATTTTACACATGCTGGTGATTTATAGGCAGTGGAACTAAAGAACATACCACAAGCAGAAACTTGTTGAGGAAGATTGTAGGATTGCTGAACTGCTTTCGTGATTAATGAGGTCAAGGCAGGATTGATGTTGTTGTGGGGATTATGGAAAGGAGATAACCCTAGTGAGTTGCTGCAGGGATTCAAACGACGTAGGCGAAAGTGACTGGCATTTCTGTGGATTAGATGATCAGGGCACAGTTGATGTAAATTAGGACGTTGGGAGGGATGGTGTTGGACTTGGCCCTTTTTGCAGGGTTATCCCCATTCTGCTTCTTCCGCCTATTTTTTCCTGACCTGTGTTTGTTGGTTGTAGGGCTCTGAGCACTTTACCACTGCTGATCAGTGCTAAAGTGCATATGCTCTCTGTGTAAATTGTTATTATGGATTGGTGTTTCCATGGTTGGCATATTTGATTTACTGGTAAGTGCCTAGTAAAGTGCACTGAGTGCCAGGGCCTGTAAATCAAATGCTACTAGTGGGCCTGCAGCACTGACTGTGCCACCCACAGGAGTAGCCCTGAAAAGCAATCTCCGAACTGCCACTGCAGTGTCTGCACGCAGTTGTTAACTGCCATGTCGACTTGGCAAGTTCACCCACTTGCCAGGCCCTTACCTTCTCTTTTTCTACATGTGAGGCACCCCTGCGGTAGGCCCAAGGTACCCCTCTGGGCAGGGTGCAGTGTATGTGAAAGGTAGGACATGTACTGGTGTGTGTGACATGTCCTGATTGTGAAATACTTCCAATTTCGTTTTTCACTATTGAAAGTCTATCTTGCCCTATAGGATAGAATGGGAGTTTATTTATAACAACTTATAAATATACCTTACCATTGGGACAAGATAGAGGAATACAGTTTGGGCTCTCTGAATTTAGAATGTAATGATCCATCTTTTAGTAAAGATGGTTTTTAAATTGTGTGTTTGAAAATGCCACTTTTGCACTTTTAGAAAGTAGGCATTTTCTTGTTTAACCATTCCGTGGGCCTCTTCCTGTTGTGTATTAACTGTCTGTTTTTGGAGTGCCTGGGGCTGGGGATGTGCATTCTCTCAGACAGCCACCGGGAGAGGGGGGTTGATGTGTGTCCTGCCTTTCCTGAATTAGTCAGAACTGGGCTGAATAGACCCTGGCTGAATTTAGAGTAGTGGAAGGAGATTTCCTTGCACCTGAATAGGGTCTGTCTCCCTTTCTCCCTGTGATCAGACTGCACCAGTGAGGACAGAACTGGTTTGGACTGGGCTCAGAGACCCTTGTACAAAGAGAAAAATACATTTTGGGGTATAAGTATTAGACCTAAAACACAAGCACTTTAGACTACTTCTGGAATGAAGAGGAAGCTGTGCCAAGGAGAAGAGCTAGAGAAACTGGAGGAGGAGTACTGCCGCTTTGCTGTGTGCTGTCTGGGGTTGGCCTGCAGTAGCTGTTTCTGCCAAGGAAAGGAGAAGGACTTTGCTGTGTGCTGTGTCCCCATGCTTGAGGAAGATCTCCAAGGGCATGAGTAGAGCGTGCCTCCTGTTCTGAAGTCTCAGGAACACAAAGACTTCACCCCCAGCTCCCCTGAACTTCCTTGCTGGGAGTTCTGACCTGCCAAGAGGTGCCTGTGACTGTATTGGGCCTCTGGAGGTTGGTCCTGCTGTTAGGAGCTGGAAAAACAACACAGCCACAAGTAAATCGACGCATCGCTCCTCTTGCGGCTGTTTTTCCGATGCAGCACTGCTGTGCAAGAAGAATCTCCACTCATCGCCACACCGCTGCTGAAAGCGACACAGCTCCTTTCACCACCGCAAGAACCAACGCATCGAGGGATCGCAGCTGAAGAAACCGACGCAGTGCCGCTCGACGCAGTCGCATTGATCACCGACGCATCCCAGATTTCCACGCATTGTATCTGTGCGGGAAGTTTTCCCGAGGCATCACCCGCGGACCAGAATCGTCTCGGAATCAGCGCATCACTGCCCCCTACAGACCGGATTCAACGCATCACTTCTGTCTGCCTGCAGCAGAACTGTCGCATCGCCTCCCCATGGTCTCAGGAACTGATGCATCTCTTTGTTTTTCAACGCTTCCCATCTCTGCGGCTGTGTGGCCTTGGAATTTTGTCTCAGCCACAGGGACTTTTAGAGAAATCACACATCCATAGTTTTCTATGGGCCAAGTTGTTTGAAACCTTTTGAAAGTCATATTCTTATTACATCTATGTTGGATTTTTGTCGTTTTGGTCTTGTTGAGTTTAGATAAAGATACTTTATTTTTCTAAACTGGTGTGGTGTCCATTTGTGGTGTTATCACTCTATTACTGTGAGTTTTGAGTACAAATACTTTACACATTGCCTTTGGGATAAATCGTGCCAAGTTACCCAGGGGGTGAGCAAGGGTTATCTAAAGTGTGTATCTACCTTACCCTACCTAGAAGCCAGCACCCCTATTTGGGCAAAGGTACCTCTGCCAACTAGAGACCCATATTTCTAACAGATGGAGGTAGAACTGTAAGGACCTTTGAACAGTTTGGGTAATTCTGTGGGGTATAACACAACATGATCATGTGTTTGTTGCATTGTTCGGGTAGATGCATGCTCATTTTATGTTCATGGTAGAGATAGAGCCCATTTTATTCTCAACATCAAACAATTTAGGTCAATTTGTATATGATGCCTGTGTGACTGCTGGATTCTGCCACAATGCGTTCATTTCCCTAAAGCCAAAACTGGTCCATGTAGGCTGGAAGTGCTGGTTGTACTGTCCCTTGCACTAGTGATCCAGTCTCCCTGACTGTCTTTTTTTGATTGCTAGCTGTGTCGATGCCTATTCATATTTCATTAAGTCCTTTCAATTTCAGTGAAAAACGTACAGATTCCAGTGGCACAATCCACCAGCCGAATGTCCTCTACCATTGTTTAGTACTTGAATATTGTTTTCAAAATATTGTCAGCACGAAATATCCCGCCTTAATGTCGTCCACATAAATATCGTCCACATTGAATTTAATAACAGAAAGCCTACCTCATTGGATGACATTTTTGTACACAATGTTCTGGACACAATTTGTATGTCATTTTGTTGGCATACAACCTTCAAATAAAGGGATGTGTATTCTGGGAAAAATTCAGAAGGTGCCTTGTACTCCGTAATTGGAGTCTGCTCCATAAAAATGGAAGATGTTTATTTCACTCCAAACTCTAAATATGGGCCAGAGTTCTGAGAGTTTGCTTCATTTTACCACATCTTTTTTGTGGCTGCTTTGCTTTGGAGCATATTTACAAGGAAATGACACAGCGCTGCAGCAAATTTTGCAGCTCTGTGCCATTTCCAGAACACAGTTATGCACCATATTTGCAATAATATGGTGCATGCCTGTCTTTCTCCTAGTGCTAAAAATAGCTGCCTAGCACCAACCCCGACACTCTTGTGCCATTGTGCAAGGGTGTCTGCGCTGCAGGGATGATTGTTCATGTGCAGGAAGGTGTCCCACCCTGCACATAAACAATAAATAATGGTAATTTGCTACTTCTATGCATGCTACATTCATCAGCACACACAGAAGTAGCAAATCACCATTCTTTAATGATTGTTTTTGAGCAGGAAGGTGTCCCTTCCTACACAAAAATAATAATTAATGGCGTTTTGCCCTTTCTATGTGTGCTGCGGAATCAAACACACAGAAAAAAAAGAAACGAGGAGAAATAAAAGTGTTTCTCCTCATTGCGCCAATCTAACACAGGCTTCTGCATCGTGTTAGTTTTTGGTTAAGGCTCAGATTTACATATCCTTGTAAATCTGGGGCAGAGTCAAAGAGCAATGTGTGTTGTGGTGGAACGCCCACAGCAACACCCATTGCACACCCTTTTCACTCAGACACCTGCGTGAAAGGGTACCATATTTACAAAGCGGTGTTAAGCCATGCAATATGGTGCAGGGCATTGTGCCACCGGAAAGTCGAAAACAGTGACGTTCTGGTGGCACAATCCCTTTGTACATATGCCCCTTTGTCTGCTGACAACACGCAGCCGAAGCTCATATCTTTGTAGCATTCACATGAAAAATGTGCTTATCTAAACTTACTGGTCAGCTATTTGGGTGGTTTATCACAAAACGCTAAAGGCACTTGTTCAGCATCTTCCCTTCTCCAAGGGCATGTGCCTGCACCGTTTTGTATTGTGGATGTCAAAGCAAACCTACGTGATTTCACAATGTAATGGGGTGAAGTACTACATTTCCCCTTTTAATCAATGTAGGTAATTAAATCAGTACTCAAGGTCGATTAAAGTTCTTTTTGGTTGACATCTCAATGTGAATATTATTTTTACTTCCCTCGTGTTGGTCTTGTTTTTCTATTCCTTGTTTAGAGTGATACTATTTAATCTTATATTTTAAGTGCAAGCATTCTTGTTTTTTGCATTGGTTTATCATCACTGAGAACGTTTGTTATCTGACCTGTCCACATGTTGGCTGTGACTTGTTGGTACGTCTGAAAAGTAAGAAAATAAGAAGTGCGATACAATTATGGGATCATTACCCTGCAAGCTATGGGCCTCATTTATGAGGCCGTAGCTGCACTTTTGTGCCGCCGGAACGTCACTTTTTTGATGTTCCAGTGGCGCAATGTGCCACTGGCATATTTATAATGCCACATAAAGCCACATTACATGACTTTTCATGACCTTATAAATATCTGCCTCTTTCACGCAGAAAATGTGAAAGGGGAGTTCCATGGGTGTTACTGGGGGTGTTCCTAGCAACATCCATGGCTTTTTGACACTGCCCCAGATTTACGAGAAATCATGAGTCTGAGGCAGCGCCAAAAACGTATGCATCCCAGAGGAGGGGAAAGGGAAGCACAACGAGGAGAAATATATTTATTTCTCCTCATTTTTCTTCTTTCAATGTAAAAGGAAAAAGCATTGTGTGATTGTTTTTGTGCTGGAAGGTTTCCCTTCCTGCACAAAAATAATCTGCCCCGCAACGCAGGCACCCTAGCAGCATGGTGCAAAGCTGCTTGCGTTGGCGCACTGCAGCCCATTGTGCGCTGGCACAGGGGAAAAAGACAGGAATGTGTCCTGTATAATGGCTATGGCATATTCCTGCCCTTTTCTTTTACCGTAGGGCAGCACAGCAGCAAGGCCTGCTGCGTTGCCCTACAGCAAAAAAACTGAAATGAGGCCCTATTTTTGTTTTTTTGCCAAATGCTGCTGTGCTATACTTAGCACAAAATATTATTTTAGGAAACATATTCGGGTTCTGCGTTATGTATTTCACATCGTCAAGATGTGTGGGTTCAAGCACCATTAGTATGCAGACCATTAATCACATTTTTGGACTAAGTTTAGGTGTACATCGCCTGTGCTGACTGCTAGTGACTGTTAGACCTGGCATCCTTGGCGTGGTTTTCCCTAACAGTGACCTCACCTAACTCAAAAAGAACAGTTAGCTTCCTCCGGGCTGCATTGCTGGAGTGATGACTGTAGAGGTTTTCGGCTGAGGGGAGATGGTAAGATGGCTGCCTCCTGTGAGGTAATTGGTTGCCGAGCTGTCTCTTTTGCCCCATGGCCGCTGTAGTTATAGTGTCTCCTAGCATTAGAGCTTGTCCTGTGTTTCTGAGGCAGCTCTGATGCTGATCTAAATACCTGAGAAATTGGAGTGGCACATATTATCCTGTAGTGGCCATTTCATGGGGTTACTCGGTGGGTGCTGCGGACTTCAGTTCTTGAAACAGTGATAGCTCGAAACATCTTCTTAGTGAAATGGCAGACCCCAGGCTGCCCTAAGCATGCTTCCTTCTCTCACTCTGCAGTGCACATGGCATGTCTGCAAACTGTTCTGTCTTGCTTGTGTGAGAGATTGCAATCAGCAGTCTGTTCTAGCAGGAGGCTGCTGAACCTAGCAGATCAGGCTTTTATTCCCTGCATCATACACAAAAGTACTGGGGCCGTATTTTCATTGTTTGCGCCGGGCGCGCCTTTTAAAAGACAATGAAAAAGCACCCTCTTATGACAAATGCCGCTGACCGCGGCCCCCGCAGGGGGCCACTCGGCGGTCGGCGCCTTAGTGGCCCCGGGGCCCCGGTCACCCCTCCCCACTCCCTCCTTGGGGGGGCGGGGGCAGGGATCCTGATTGTTGTCCCCCTTCGTGTCGGGGGCCGGAAGTGACGCGCAATGCGCGTCACTTCCGGGCCCAGGTGTGAGGGGAAGGCTATTTAGCCTTCCCCCACCCTCACTGGCGACCTCTTTGTCGCCCACCTCGCCTTTACCTCACCGCATCGGTCCGTCGTCATCGCCTCGCGGGTCCCGCCGTCACCATTTGCAATACGTAGGTGAGTCTTGCCTAACCTTTCTCGCCCCGGCCCCGTCCCTGGGCAGTACCAGGTCGACGGGGCCCTGTGGCCCGGATGGCCGCGGGCGGGGAGGGCGCAAGTTGGGCCTCGGTGGCTCAGGGCCTTTGTGTGGGATGTTGTTCGTGGCGTGCGCGTACAGACACCCCCCACCCCGATTCAACATTGCTGATAAGCATCGTCTGCTTAGCGTTGGGTGGCTAGCCTCTCCTGGGTCTTGGCCGGGGGGGGAATTTTCGCCCGTCCTTGTGTGCGGGAACTGTCGGCCGGTTGCGAGTATTGGGTCGGTCTCCGGGTGCCCCCCCCCCCCACACTCCCCACCACTCACGGGGCATGTCGGCGCTTAGATCGGGGGATATCAGCCTGCACTTACGGCGCAGCGAGGCGCGAGAGGGCTTGCAGGCAGGACAGCTCAGGGGGCAAATGCGCATATGGTAAAGCGGTCGAGAGGTCGAAGGCGCTGGGGAAACGTTTCTGTCTCTACGGAGACGTGGGTTTTGAATACCACTGCTGCTATTTATGGTAGAACCAAGGCGCTGGGGAAACGTTTCTGTCTCTACGGAGACGTGGTTTTAAATTCTATTCCGTGGCACACCGCGTGGCCAGTCACCCCCCGTTCTGTTTCTCAGGGGCCGCGGGATTATCACAGAAGCGCCCAGGGTTTCTCAGCTTTGTGCCAGCTGTTTCTTGGGAAACCCGTGCCCGGTCATGCTTTCAATCTGGTATTGTAGAGCAGTGCCTTGCTAGTGGCACAAGCCTCGGGTGCGGGGTTCCGGGCTGCTAGGTATGGCCTGGGCGAGCACTTCGTCCCGCCCCCCGGCACTAGGGGGGGATGGGCCTGGATGTGGGTTGGCGGCTCAACTTGCCGAGCTCGGTGCCAGGGCGCGTCCACTTCTCTGTGAGCCGGGGCTTACGCACGCACCCACCCGTGCCAGACTGTCCTAGGTTCGGTGTTTCTGTTCTGTGCTCTCATTCTGTGCCATGTTTTCCCGATGCGCACGTATGGCGCTCCAATCATATGTAACGCTTTCACGGGCTCAGGTGCAGCGCTCCGATCTTGTGCAATATTAACTATCGGTGCTGAAGTTTAGTGCCCAATCCTGTGCAATGTTTCACGGGTGCTCACGGGGACTTGCCTATTAGGAAAGGGGGGGATCCTGACAGGAGATGTGGTCTTGTTGATAATAGTTGCCTGGGGAACTAGGAGACTCCAGTTCTAATCCCGACTTCACCACTTCACAGTCAGTGTGGTCTTGGGCGAATTATTCATCTTCACGTGCCCCGGTCCATTTTTCACGGGGCGTATGCACAGCGCTCCATCTCCTGGCACTGTCTTCGGCGCTCGTGTACAGCACCACACGACTGCTCCTGAGGGTCATTGCTTTCGGGGAGGATGGGGGGTCAGCGAGTCCCTCGTGGCCTCCCTCTGGGGCTAACCAGTGCTTTCTGGGAGGACGGGAAAGGGTGTAGCGGGTCCCTCACGGGCTCCCTCCGGAGTTCAGTCTCTGGTCCAGGGGCAGGGCAGGGAGTCCGGAACCAGCAATGTTTCCGATGTGCTGGGGTTTAGCACACGGACTGCAGGCAGACAAGCAGGCACCGCAGTGGGGGACCGTAACAGCCTGAACGAGGTCGCTACGCCGCCGGAGGTTGCAAGTCACAAATTATGTTCCACTGCATTCAGTGGGCACTGGGTGCGATGTGCGTTCCCTTGCTAGTTGAAGTACAGTGTGCCTTTTAGTGAGGCCATTGTGTCGAGCCATGTTAGCAGGCGTGTGTCTGGGGACCGGGGTTCGAGTTCGGTTTTGACGCTGATCCTCCTGTGATTCTGGGCAAATCACAATCTCCCCGTGCCCAACATAATATGGAAGTTGTGTCCCCATGCAACGTAGCTGGTGCTATGTCAAGCGCCCTGATACCTGATTTGATCCCGGCAAGTTAGTGCTTTACACAACTGCACTATTACAGATATAACAAATGCAAGTTTTCGGCTACCCTACATGCTTTCCTGAGCTCACCGTGCCGGGCGTAATACTAATACGGGCTCATGTAAACGCGCCCGAGGTCGGTTGCTTAATCTTTCTGTGCCCTGAAAGGGGTTTTAGAACTAACTTTCAGCCGTGCAAACACTTTCCTGCGACATAAAACAACATGTCACAGGATGCAAGGTGTTAGCGGCTTAAAAAGAATGACGCGCATAGTGCATAGCGACGGCAACCGGCCACTCGGCGGGGTGAAACATGTGACGGGGTGAATCGGTGTAGTTGGCCTACGGGCTCAGGCGTGCTTTATAGAATGGGGGGACCCGGTTGCAAGCCTCGGCAATGGCGCTGTACAACCCAGTGATCATGGGCAAATCACTTAATCTCCCTGTGCAGGATATAAAAGGAATGGTGTCCGCAACTGTGCTCCGCCTCGCTATGATACCCGATGTTCCTCCAAGCGCCTGAGCCCACCCCCACTCACTGCCTTATAAGATCTCATCTCACGTGGCGATAAAAGATGTAGTTAATAAATAGTGATTATTTGGCATATATCCTTTGTAAAGACCTAACTAAAACGTCAAACCTGGTAGCTAGAGGGCGTAGTGTTCAAACACTAGTACCATCAAACATATAAGGCGCTGAAAGGGCTGTGCAAAGGGGGTGACCAAGGATTGCCTGCATAGAAGGTGACATCGCTGTAATCTTTCTTGTCAACTCGGAACCCAATACACTTTAAATCTGCATCTGCACATGCATAATATTCAACTTTTTATGATGTGATGGTTGGACGCTAAGATGTACATTTTTGGGTCGTGGGTGAAATCAACAGTCTCTACTTTGTGATTTAATGCAGACTGTTGACGAGTCAGCCTGCAAAGGGACTAGTAGAAGTAGTAGTTATAGTTTATTCGATCATTTTTTGACCATTCCATAAAAGCAAATGAATCAGGGTGGTCCGCATGGGGGCCATGCCCATCCTTTTATGCCCATCTGCATTCGTGGTGCGCCCCATCCTTGGTGATTTCGGCCAGTATGACACCCCCTGCTCCGGAATGGGCGGTGCTAGTGCCCGGCGCTTTAGGGTTTTCGCGCACAGTACAGGTTTGAAGGAATTTCGATATTCCACGCGGCTGGGGCGAGCGGGGGCAAGGGGTAGGCGTTGTAACCTGTGAGTTGGCGGTTGGTTTAGGGTAACCAGTCCGGCCCGCGGGGTTGCGTCCGCATTCGGCCATTACTATACCCCCCGCACCTCACTGGATAATCGGGTGCGGTGCTCGTGTTATCTGTTACACTCGATCACGTAATATTGTATTTTGAATTAAGCACAGTGCCTGGATGTGTAACGTAAATAGGGCACCCATGTAAAGCGCTCCAATACCTTCAGGTCGATCTCGCGCTATATAAATAGGCAACATGTAATTGCGGGCTGCCTATATAGGCAGATCCATGATACCAGTACATGCATGGCTCGCAAGATTTTGCTCCATATACTCGAGCACGTAGGAGACTAGCGTGGGTTCACGGCCCCAAAACACCAGCACTGCACGGCTGGGAGCTGCCTGGGTCCCCGCTGATCGCGGGAGGTGCAACACATGTGGCGCTCCCTGGTTAAGGTTATCGCCCCCCCTCCCGTCGGCTACGCTGCCGTTGAGGGTGGGGGGGCATGCAGTGGGCTGCGTGCGGCAGGCGCAATGGACCTGGCACGGGGATCGTTTAGTATGATACGAATCTTGTAAGCTCCCCGTGCTTGAATGTGTAATGTAAATAGGGTGCTCAGGTAAGGCGCTCCAACACCTTCAGCTTGCGCTATATAATTATGCAACATGTATTGCTGGCTTCCTATAAGGCAGATAAATAATACAAGTGCATGCAATTTTCACATACGCGATTACTGGCATTAATAAACCCCCCCGCACCTCAATGGAGAATCTGGTGCGGGACTCGCGCGGTTCGGTCGGGGAGCGGGTAATATGGTATGAATGTCGTAAACACCCCCTGCCTGAAGAGGTAATATAAATACGGTGCTCATGTTAAAGTGCTCCAATGCCTTCCGGTCAAGTTCGCGCGATATAACTATTCATCATGTAATTGCAGGCTTCCTATAAGGCGGACACATGATACCAAGACATGCACTGTCCACATCACGCGATTACGGGTATTACTAATCCCCCCCGCTCCTCAAGGGTTAATCTGGTGCGGTGCTCGTGTGGCCGGGCACGGCGATCGTGTTATATGGTACGAATCCCCTATTCTCCCCGTGTCGGCTTGTGTAAGTACGGTGCTCATATACAGCGCTTCAATGCCTTTGGCGTCGAGTTTGCGCGACACAAATATGCAACATGTATGTGCTGGCTTCCTATAAGGCAGATACTTGATACAAGTGCAGGCATTGTTCACAAAATTTGCACCAATACCTTTCGGTCGAGCGCGCGCTAGATAAATAGGCAACATGTGGTGGCTGGCTTCCTATGATGCAGACACATGATACAGGTACATGTATTACTCACAAGAAGTTGCTCGTGCCCACATTCGCGCGCATTAGGCGATGCCGGGCATTACGACTCCTCCTGCACCGGAACGGGTTATTTGGTCGGTGCTTGTGTCCGGCGCTCTAATTATTTGGTGCGCAGTACGGTTTGAGCTAATCACTAATCGACCGTGCCCGAATAAGGTATGTAAATACGGGGCTCATGTTCTGCACTCCCAACACCTTCGGGCGGGTCACGCGGTGACTCTGGCCAGATAATTATTATCCACGTGCCTGATGATGTATGTATATACGGTGCTCAGGAACGGCGCGCCATTACCTTCGGGTCGAGTTCGCGCGACATATAAGGGCTAATTACAGTAAGGGTCGCGCAGTCCGATCCTGACCACACGTGACCACGTGTCGCTCGTCTCCAACCTTTTGCTGAAAGGGGGCTTGGGTCGCTTGTCATTGTTGTTGTCTCGTTACCCACCCCCATTGCTTACGGCCTCGCCCTCCCAGGTGCATCAGTCCTTGGGCAGGGCGGACCAGTGTGGGGATAGTCCTAACGTAGAACTGTCATTGCCATGTTAGTAACAGTTAAACACGGGTCGCTGCCGACAGTCTAAAAGAGGTATGCTTAAGCCCGCAACTTGGCCCCGCCAACATGCTTATGTGGGCCGCCTTCAACGGTCACTGACATGGGGAACTCACACATATCAAACTGTAACCTAGACACCCGGGTGGGTGCCTAGTCGGGCAAGGCAACGCAACCGCGATAGAATGGTAGTTATTATCTAATGCTAAAGGAAGTCTGGATTGAGCCACTAGATGGGTTAGATATGGGTGCAGCTCAGCGCCCCAATCGCATTGAATTCGGGGACGCACTGACATAGCGGCAAAAGAATAAGTGGTCACCACATAGCGCATCACTAGGGCCTAAATCACGGCACAAGGTTACCGGCGTGATTGTCCAAGTGGTTGCGGGTGCGCCGCTCGCGAGCGGATTGCAACCCGTGGTTTACCTCTGTCTCAAATCGACCGATAGTTCATGGTTAAGCCGATTGGCCTGCAGAACACTGAGCTGGGCACCATAACCAAGAGTTAGGCCTGCAGGAGGAGTAGCTGAAGGAACCATATAGGAATAGGTCCAGATGTACTTTGGGGGGCATTCCCCTGCAACCAAAGACAGATTTCGGGTTGCTTCGATGAAGACCTTCCACCCGGCTGGTGGGTGGTATGGTTGTTATATAGCAAGTGTGCGGTCGTTCAAAGTTTGGTAAAGACCACGTAGAGCCCCAGGGCATCAGGGCATTATTGACCGTGCAGCACTCGCTACGCTCAGAATAGGGCCGGTATTTGCACCAAAGTTTCCGGTTGGTTCCCACAGACTTGTCTGCTCCCAAGGTTATCCTCTAGGGGTAGAACTTGAGACTAAGGGGGCATGGCCTGCTTCGGCGGCACAAATAAGCGATAGCTACGCCGGGATGGAGTTACCATGCAGGTCCTGCCACCACTGGGTCCCCCCCAGGTGATGGGATCAAGTTAGGTGGGACCGCGAAGTCTACGGTTCTTGGGAAACTCCCTGCAGCAGGGCATTTAGCAACAGATAAGGTATCAGCGTGTGAGTATCAGATATCTGCTTTCCAGCAGCACCGTGCCCTGGGAGCACACGCGTTGCCCTAACTCTGTGGCCCTCCCACAAGGGAGCCGGGTAGCAAAACAAGTGAATAGGCTCCTTAGGCGGGCCTCTGGCCTTCAGCTGGGTGTAATCACCATCAATTGGAGAGAGGCCCGGGTAAAAATGGGCTTTCCGTAATGCTTGGAGGACCATTGCGGTTGGTGGCACTCCCCACCGGAATCACTGGTCGCGTACGGCAGCTGCAGGAGACTGGTGCTGCTGTCCCAATATCTGGGGTGTCAGCGGGGCAAACACAAGGGGACATTATGACCGCGCGCAACGCTTAAGCCAAACAGATTCCCGTAGCTGGTATACCTAAGGGATCATCACTGAGGGATCCGTAGTGGCATAATTCCTATAAGGTATAAGGGATGGTGGGCAGGGGCAAGAGTCGCCCCTTGCCCATGGTCACGCGCTGGCAGTGAGGTGCACTCCCGTGCCCCAGGTTAACTATCTGAGGGGACTGTACAAATGTTAAGTAACCCTTCTCGTCATAATAGTCAAAGCGGGCAGGCCCAGGATTGTGAATAGGTGTAACCTTCCCGCTGGGGGGCGAATAGTTATCGCACATCTTCACAGGCCCCTCTATTTCAACAGACCCTATCCGATTGGGATAGCGTCTAGGGATTGGGGACATAGATGGGGCCATCTACAATCCAGGAGCTATAGCTCACTGGTATGTCTTGGGCCTGTGGTTATAAGGGATCTCACAGGGTTTGAGTCCCGCGAGCACTGTCAAACTGTCTTGAGGTGGCAGAATGTCAAACCCTTCTGTCTGCAGGGATGGTTCCCTTCCAGCTAGTTGCAGGAAGCCCTAGATAGGAGAGGTGCTGGTAAGACTATAGCGGGTTGGTGGGGGGCCCTGGCTGCGACGGTTAGCCGCCTCCAGGGCTGTGGCGGAGTTACAGGGCGATCTGGAAGCAGGCCGGTACAAAGGGTACCTCTGCGCGGCACCACGTGGTGCCTGAGCCAAAACGAGGAGCCTCCAGAGAGGTCCCGGAAGCCGGTCGGCGCCCCGCTAGGCCTGCGGGCGGTTGTGGGCCTGAACAACCGGGGGCTTGCTATGGGACGCTCCGCCCCGAGAGGGGGGGTGTGAGTAGAATCTCAACGGCACGTGATCGAAAAAAGAATCACTTGGGGGGCAGCACTTGCGGGTCGTTCCCGTGCTGCCCGGCTCATCAGGCGGGGCAGGTGAAGTAGATGGCCGCCTGCCCTTGGATCGCCCGTAAGATAACCCACCTATTACATATCCTGGAATTATGTAATAAAACCTGCAGCATTTGTTACCCACTTACAACTGTTTCTTGTGTCTTCTTTGGGTAACCTAATTTGGGGGAGGGGGGAAAGCGGGGTGCCCCTGGGGGTACTATGCCGCTGACCGCGGCCCCCGCAGGGGGCCACTCGGCGGTCGGCGCCTTAGTGGCCCCGGGGCCCCGGTCACCCCTCCCCACTCCCTCCTTGGGGGGGGCGGGGGCAGGGATCCTGATTGTTGCCCCCCTTCGTGTCGGGGGCCGGAAGTGACGCGCAATGCGCGTCACTTCCGGGCCCAGGTGTGAGGGGAAGGCTATTTAGCCTTCCCCCACCCTCACTGGCGACCTCTTTGTCGCCCACCTCGCCTTTTTACCCTCCCTACCGCTTACCCGGCGTGGTGTGGTGGGGTGGGGTTTTTTGCTGAACGTTTTAATGTTTTCCTTTTCGTTGCAGGCGGAGTTACAGGGCGATCTGGAAGCAGGCCGGTACAAAGGGTACCTCTGCGCGGCACCACGTGGTGCCTGAGCCAAAACGAGGAGCCTCCAGAGAGGTCCCGGAAGCCGGTCGGCGCCCCGCTAGGCCTGCGGGCGGTTGTGGGCCTGAACAACCGGGGGCTTGCTATGCGACGCTCCGCCCCGAGAGGGGGGGTGTGAGTAGAATCTCAACGGCACGTGATCGAAAAAAGAATCACTTGGGGGGCAGCACTTGCGGGTCGTTCCCGTGCTGCCCGGCTCATCAGGCGGGGCAGGTGAAGTAGATGGCCGCCTGCCCTTGGATCGCCCGTAAGATAACCCACCTATTACATATCCTGGAATTATGTAATAAAACCTGCAGCATTTGTTACCCACTTACAACTGTTTCTTGAGTCTTCTTTGGGTAACCTAATTTGGGGGAGGGGGGAAAGCGGGGTGCCCCTGGGGGTACTATGCGCTGTCCCAGGGATGCCGCGAACGTGCGCTGCCCTGAGAGCAGCGCATTTATGTGAAAACAAGCTGCTCCGTGCTTTCACAGTGCAGGCGGCAACCCACCTGCGCTTTTGAAAGGAATTAGAGATCCCCTTGCAGGCGGGTGCATTCAGTGACTAAGAGTGGCAAACCTGGGCATGCAGCAAATTGTGCAACTCCCCATTAGAAAACAAGAAGGAGATGCCAGTGCTGCCCATTTTTTAGCACCAATGTACATTCGGAATGTGGTCAATGAAACACCACACTACTGACTACTTTTTTTGTCGGATTTAATCCTCAAGCATTTAGATTTATAAAAAACAAATAACCATATATTGTGCCCCAAACCAAAAAGCCTAATTTACAGTGGTAAACATTAATTAATATTTACAAAATTCATTTTTTGTTTTGAGAGAAAAAAGACGCAACAAAGATATTTGTACAAAAAACATTAAATACATCAGTCATACCCATTCATACCATTCATATCATGTACAAATTACAATATACAACAACATTGAAAACGGCCATCAGTGTAATAGAACTCAGTACACTCTATTTGAATTAAACTAGAAGATTGGCCTTCGACTACAGGTCGACGCGTTTCAGATCCCCTTTCATGTGGAGATCCTCATCAGGACCTATGCGTAACTGAAACACAGAAAAGACAAAAAAACCTTATTTACTTAATGACCCCATGTATTGTGAGTCACAGGCTGCCGACTCTTTTGATGCAAAGCTTACCTGCAACAATGCAGAAACCAGATCAATGGACCTAAAGGGAGGTGGAACAAAAGACTCTAGATATAGTCACACTAAGTTGCAAGTAAGCGTCCGTCAACCAAAAACCAAAACCGTCAATGTTTTATGTGTAGCAATTGGATTCTTACTTGTGATATCTTGATGTTGTATTGACCCAGCTACGGGCGGCGATGGAAGATAAACTGTGTGCTGAAAAAGAATAGGCGAACACCTATAAGAACAGTGTTTGCAGAAGTGGAACAAGTTGACACACGCTGCTGGATTTTTTCGAAAAATGGTACCTTTGATCGTGGCGTTTCCCGGTTGGGGCGAGAGCAGGACTAGCGAAGACTTTAGTATATTGTCCGACAATTTGTTAATCTAAAATAAACGAAAACGAACGAATTAACATGCTGTGTAACAGCGGTTATGCCGATCAGTTGCAGAGTGATGGAAAGGCATAGTTCGTAGTCTTTAACTCTGAGTGAAACAGTGTCCTGTGTAATCTCTTTCTCGCGTTGGCGCCTTCTCCAAAGTGAATTGCCTGTGAGAATCGCGTATTCTCGCGATCTTTATTGCCGCTGGGAGTTGTAGTTTCTTTTCCGTGTACACAAACGAATCAACAAGCTTTATTTAGAACCTAAGTTTGTGACACTGTCTTTAGATATACGATTAAAACCGCAAGTGTTTGGGACAATGTATATTGACTCGATGTGGTAGAAAATAGGTGGGGGCGGACTCATTGTTTCCGTTTTGGCGCATCAACCGTCTTTATGAATCCAGCTGTTCTGTTTCGGATATTTCACAAATTAAAGAAGCACTGGTTTAATGGGACGGTGTGGTATTCAAAAAACTTTCTCCATGGGGTCATTAAGTAAATAAGGTTTTTTTGTCTTTTCTGTGTTTCAGTTACGCATAGGTCCTGATGAGGATCTCCACATGAAAGGGGATCTGAAACGCGTCGACCTGTAGTCGAAGGCCAATCTTCTAGTTTAATTCAAATAGAGTGTACTGAGTTCTATTACACTGATGGCCGTTTTCAATGTTGTTGTATATTGTAATTTGTACATGATATGAATGGTATGAATGGGTATGACTGATGTATTTAATGTTTTTTGTACAAATATCTTTGTTGCGTCTTTTTTCTCTCAAAACAAAAAATGAATTTTGTAAATATTAATTAATGTTTACCACTGTAAATTAGGCTTTTTGGTTTGGGGCACAATATATGGTTATTTGTTTTTTATAAATCTAAATGCTTGAGGATTAAATCCGACAAAAAAAGTAGTCAGTAGTGTGGTGTTTCATTGACCACATTCCGAATGTACATTGGTGCTAAAAAATGGGCAGCACTGGCATCTCCTTCTTGTTTTGTATATTAGGCTAAGCCTTGCTGCTAATTAGCCAAGACCCTGAAAGTTTTCTGGGACTCCCCATTAGAGGCATAATGAGGATAAGTATCCTTAATTCTTCTCGTTGTTTCCTCTTTCTAAGTGTGCTGCTTTCTGCAGCATACTTAGAAAAAGGAAAAAACCTCTAATCATTGTTTTTGTGCAGGAAAGTGTCCCTTCTTGCACAAAAACAATCCTGCCTGCAACACAGGCAGCCTTGCATCATGGCGCAAGGGTGCCTGCATTGGCACAGAGCACCCACAAGTGAGGCAGCGCAAGGAGAGAACAGGAATGTGCCATAGCTTGATAAACATTCCTCCCCTCTCAGTTTGATGCAGCACAGTGCGGCAAGTTGTTTTGCTGCTTTGCGCTGCTTCAAATGTTGTTAAATCTGGGCCTCAGTGTCCCAATGTTGTCTAGTGGTAAATATAGAAAACAGAATCAAGTCCCGTTCTGAAATGTAACTATGGATGTTGAATAGTAATTGATTTTACGCTGTTAAAAAGGCTTCCAGAGAGACATCTGTGTAAAACAAGCTTAATTCTCAACCATGTTCACACTATCACAAATGATGTGATTAAAATGAATTATTGAATTATACTCTTTCAACATTTATCATTAACCTTGCATGCAAATCTAAGTTGTCAGCTATTTCTAATGTGTTATCCTATAGCTTATTTCAGGTGACCAAGGCTCTGGGCTACAGCCATGGATGATGATCCTGTTTACTGCTCCACAGAATGATGGCCAGAAGCCATACAATGCTGCTTTGAGGAAAACCTGCAAGGTTGTGGAAAGGATATTTTGTGTACTGAAATCAAATGTGCCTTGCCTAGATCAATTGCGCCTCTACACACCCACAATGGTGTGTAAAATCATCATTGTTTGTGCTATCATGTACAACATATGTGTCAAAAGTAATCTACAGTGGCACTTGGAATGTCCATTGACATCTCAGCATGAGGAGAATGATGAATCAGTTAGAAATTGTACACTCAAAGGCAGGGCGTGCCAGGAGAGACAAAATTGTGTCAAAGCTTTTTGCAAGTTATAAAATGAAACATACAAGCATTACCTAAATGTGCACTGTCAACAGACACGTATGTTAAAACAAAAGAAAGACAAAGTCATGTTGTTGCGTTTGTGTGAATGTGAAACAAGAATGGTGCTGATTATGTTAAAAGGACTCTTACATTTATACATATATCACTGAATTTTACATGTATGATACTTAAAGTGTGTGGACTGGTTTCTATGCAATGGCAGACACCTGAGGCATGACCAATGCACAGAGCTGCAGTCTGGGGATGTATGATGATAGATGAGTAGAGTCACCAAAGAATCATCAACTTATGTATATAAACATTTCCTCAACGAATACCTTCACAGTGGTATTGCTTAGTTGTCTCACATTGTCATGATTAATGTACAATGTGCAGAACAATGACAAAGTACAACAGGTGATGTGTGTTACTGTATATGCGGGTCACCAATCACAAAGCGCATGTGCTACAATACAAATTATAGGTAGAAATAAAGTACTAACTTAGATTTCACTAATGCTTCATGTGAGGTATGTAGTATTAGGAGCGGACCCATCGGGGCATGTAATCATGAAAAAATTAACATGGTAGTTGAGGCACATAAGTGTATGAATTATCCAATTAGATACAAACAGTATGTATTGATTTAAGGTAACACATTTAGCGATGCAATGTGTGTCTTGTTTATTCTAAATGAATGAAGTCCAATGGCTGTCACTTAATTTCACAAGCTTGCATTGGGATGGTGCCCCTTAGAATGATCATGTGTGTACCTATGTATAGACCAAGGTATATGAACCGCACTGAGAAGTCACATAGCTTGTAATGGAAGAGCTATAAACATTGTAAAGGGGGGATGATGTGGGAGGGGAGCTGGTAGCACGTGTAATCTCAATGTCAATAAAGGAACAAAGACAACACATTATGTCGATTATGTAAATTGTGACATCTATTGTTTATAAAGCATCTTACAGCTATAAGCCCAAACATTACACAAACAGTACAACATCTCTTTTCATGTAATCACATCGCACTACATCTTTGAATAGTATGTGTCACATACTGCCATGTTCTGCCCACACTATGGAGAAAATCAATGATGTATGCTCTGCTAAGGAACTTGTTGGTGCTGTGAATGTTTAGAGAGTACGTATGTATTTTTTCTTTAACTATGCAAGATAATGTTGCCTATCCACTTGCGGTGATGTGTAAGTTAACAGGGATAGTGCAGAAATGCACCATATGTGACAAAATATGAGGCATTCCTGGCCTCTTACTGCACTGTGCCAATTAGTGCACTATAGTGCAAAACCACGCACCCTTGCACCAATGGTGAAAGCTCTCCTCGTTTTGCACTAGGCAATAATTAATGCCACATCACTATGAGGAACCTGAAATGTTGATGTGTCCTTGTTACACAATGGTGTGCAGCAGGGTGCACTGCTGTGCTATGTAGCATAACTTCAGATTGATTTTAGGTTAATTTGTGTGTATTGGCTTGCGTTGAGGTAAAGGTAGATTGATACCACAATCAACACAATTAAAATGTGGTAAGGTGTACTATCTGTGGTAAAATTGCCTGCTGCGTAGGACAAACATGCTTTGCATCGCTCCTGCATGGCATTATGGGACAGTGGATAGTACAAACGCCTTGTGTGGGCACCATGGTATTATGCGACACTGCTTAGCGCAAACATGTCATGTGTGGGCCCAGAGTTGTAAAATGGAATTCTGCGCAGCACATACATGTCTTGCGTGCCCCTTGCGCTGGAAAAGAGAGTGGATGCACCAAGGAAATGACTCAACAGGTGTGGCTGCATACCAGGAAAAGTGAAAAATTTACTTTCTCTTCGTGCTTGTTGCTTGGTGGTTATGTGTGGAGTTTTTGGCTGGATTGTGAGAGGAGATTGGCGATTGTAGGTTTTATCTTTTGTTCTGTTACTGAAGTGTAGTGTTTGCTAGTGTGAATTTGTTTGTCATTTGTGTATCCATAGGTGATCCAAAAGTAGTCTTTAAACTTGTCATTTGTTTGTCTGTTTGAGGTAGTTTAGGGGGTTAGTATTACAAGGGTGTTAGGTTTTTTGGGGGGTTTTCATATATTTTTTTTAATATTGTGTGTGACTATGACATCTCTTATAAGGAGAAAGAGTGCGAGAAACTATGAATAGATGGAGGTAGGGACCTTAATATATCTCATTGTGCACTACCTCCCTCATATGCTCGGGGCAGAAGGAAGAGTTAGCCAAGGGTATGGCTACAAAGAGCGATGTATTCTCTGGAATGGGTCCGAAGATCCCTGCTCCCTGTCCAAGGGTGGATCACAGCGTTCACCAAATACACCATTGGGCAGATTTGATGGATCTCTGGGGGGGGGGCTGGAGATTGCTGGGTCAGTTGGTATATATACAGTTTCTGAAACTACCACTTTATTAATTACAGGAATGAGTAACTGACCAATTTTCTATATGCATATCAGTTTAACAAGAAAGGAAACGTACATATTCTCAGTGATTTACATAGACAAATCAGTATGTTTGTTTTACAAATCCATGTAAATGTGTTATATCACATGTGTAAAGTGCAATTACCAAGGGTTCGATGATATTGCTATTTGTAGTGTCCCCTGGAGCTTGAAATGCATTGGAAATAGAAATGTTAACTCTGTCTAATATTTAATACATCACAAACTATGGCTCAACGTTCAACTTCTACATATGTAGATGTTTAGGGCATGTGTGTATCCTATCAGAATTGTGCTACGGTGAAAATAGTCCTAATAATAATTCTTTCCATATGTACAGTCATTACACAGAGGGCCAGATTTATTAATATTTCAAGCAACACAGCAAGACAACTTTCTGTGCCACATGAAAGGGAGAGGGCAGGAATGCGCCATATTTACCAATATATGATTCATGCTCTCTGCCTGCTCTGGCGCACAATCTACTGCCTAGCGCCAGTGCAGGCACCCTTGCACCAGGGTGCCTGCGTGACACAAGAACAATGCAATCCCCTTATATATCTGAACCATAGTCTGCATCTCAGGCCATTATAATTGAATGAATAACAACGTAGGGCCCTATTTAGGAGAAACTAATGCAGTGTGTTGCCACACGTCATTTTGTTGCACCGCGCTGTGTTAGTTTCAAGCACAGGGAGGCAACATATTTACAATATGTCACATCTCCGTGCTTTTCCCTGTGCTGCCGCGCAAACTGCTGCCATGTGCCACCGCAGGCACCCTTGCACTATGGTGCAAGGATGCCCACGTCATGGGGAGATTGTTTTTGTGCAGGAAGGTGCACCTTCCTGCACAAAAACATTCAATTGAGGTGATTTCCTCTTACAATGTGTGCAATAGAATGCAGCACAGATTGAAAGAGGAAAGAAATGAGGAGAAATGAACCCATTTCTCCTCGTTGTGCCCTGTGGTGGCTTAGCATACTGATGCATTTCCAGGTTAACGATTGCTCGTAAATCTGAAAATGCATGTGCCTAATGTCCCAGATATGTAGGAATAGATCTCTACCTCACTCCGAGGAAAGAACATCATATGGCAATTTTATACGTGGCAGGTATATTTATATTCATTTGATAAGTGAGTCTGTTAGCTCTACAGCACTACATTTGCATTATGAGGTTTATTATTGTGTAACATATCAAGATGTTATAATCCGCTTTGTGCCCACAAGTAACACGGGTCTCCTACCATTACTTTCAAAAGGCCAAAAGCCACATGATGCGCAGGAAATCACTACTTTCTCTGATCCAAATGCCGAGGGTAATTGTGAGTAATCCTGTACCATTTGAAGCTGCTACATGAGTGTGTGGCAGTTATTTTTTCAGGATTTACAAATAAATAGACTTGTTTTTATCAAGCAAGATAACAAAACAGAGATGTTGTTATCCCATGATCATAACTAAGTTATGTAGAAGGTGTGAATACACAAACACACAAGTCCTCTACAACACCCAAAAGGAGGACGGCTTGTTTCTTGTCTGAAGGATGTCCAGGGGTGTGTCCAAACACAACCTTATCAGTCCCTCTCCATTACACACAGGAACAAATATGGCACCCTTTCTTCCGCACACTGTTCTTCTCCCCAACAGCATACTCGCCTATTCCTTGATTTAAGAAAAATTGAGGCAGCTCAACCCAGCTAGACAGCTTGCTGTGCTGTGTCAAGTGGAGACAATATCTAACAAGGTATGGTGCTTTGCCGATCTGTCCTTGTGCTTTCACCAACGCAGCCACCGTTGCAGACAGGATTGAATTTGAGCATGAAGTGACTTCTTTAGGCACAAAAACAATCTGTAGAGGCATTGCCCTCATTCTAAGGGTGCTGTAGAATGCAACACACTTAGGGGCATATTTACAATGCCCCTGCGGTACGTTTACGCTGCTCACCCATATTTACAAGGCCACGTAAAGTCACCCTGCGTGGCAGCTCCTGGGCTTATAAATATGGAGTAGGGTAATGCCTTACTCTGCACGGAAGGGGCGTTCCACGGGTGTTGCTGTGGGTGTTACCACGCAACAGCCATGGTTTTTGACACTGCCCCAGATTTACAATATAGCGTAAATCCGGCGCAACGCCAAAGCTAAGGCCTTCCCAAAGCAGGCGTAACACGGAGACATGCTTACATTTCTCCTCATTTTTCCTTTTTCCATGTGTGCAGCATTCTGCAGCACACATAGAATGAGGGAAATGCCTCCTTTGATTGTTTTTGTGCAGAAAGGTGCACCTTCCTGCACAAAAACAATCATGCCAAGAACACAGACACCCTGGCACCATGGTGCAAGGATGCCTGCATTTGCACTTGGCTGCAGTTTGTTCGCCAGCGCTGGCAGGAAGGACAGGAATGCCCCATATATTGTAGATACGGTGCATTCCTGCCCTTTTATTTTGACGTAGGGCAGCGCAGCTAGCAGTCTTGCGGCATCGTCTACGCTAAAATATTGTCAATATGCGCCTTAGTATGAGGAAACACAATGCATACATTTGGATATTTCTCCTATTTGCTCCTCCCCTGGTAAGGTGTAGCATTTTGACCCATTCCTATGTTTACTAGCGTTGGTAAATCTGGAAATTGCCAAGGCGCGCCCAAATCGGGTGTGCCGTGCCTATGGCGGGTTGCGGCAAGCCCATTGTTTTGGGGCTGCCTGCATGTGTCGGCACCACCAGCAAGCAATATCTGCCTCAGCGATTGAGCCTTGGAAGGGGGGGCAAGACCAGGAAGTGTTTTAACACTTCCGGGTCCACGCCGATCCGGTCTGATATGGGTCCTCTGCATAAAAGCGGTGATGGAGTGGGCAAGCAGTCTCTTTTCCGCTCACCGCTCCACCAATGGGATTCTGCTGATCCCCCATGCCGGGTACCAGATAAAGCTCAAGTTTTTTGTGTCATCGAGATGCCCCATCCGCTGGAACAGCATACTTGGCTGCCGCAACTCTACAGCCACATCCCTCACAGTTTCTTGGGTGCCCCCGGGAGCCAGGGGCATAGCACAGGCCCCGCAGCCCCCTGCGGTGCGGGGAGGCCCCCTATCTCCAGGGGGCCCACTCTGCACTGCACTACTGCCGGAGATCTCCAGGTTTAGTCCAGAGGGGGCCCCTTCAAGTTCCCTGCATGGGGGCCCCCTCAAGTTTCGTTACGCCTGTGCCGGGAGCCGCACGGGTTGGAGAGCTCTTTCTCGCCCGTCCTAAGTTGTTTGCTAGGCAGGTACTCTGTGGTAGCTACGGGGGGGATGGGGGGGGGGGCGGGGGCTGTGAAGGTAAAGGTTCTTGGTGGAGCGGGTGCGCATAAATATAATTTCTCGAGCACTTTGTGTTCACTTCCTCACTAGTACTGAACCATCTGCATTAAGAGTAGCTGTTATATTGCACCTCATTTTTGTACTCAGAAGAGGAATGACTAAATCAGTGATAAGAAGAAAGGAGGCTTCGGTAGGTTCATTTTTCCTGTGATCCACCCTTGGTCTAGCATACGCCAATGATTGTTTTCTGAGTACCTTAGAACAGCACGGAAGGCAGTGTCAGAAATGAATCCCATGGGACGCGGGACTGATTATATATGATGCTGCACCTGTGGCACCCCTTTATTGGGTTGTTCTCTAAAGACTACTTCTTGTGTTTGACAATTTCATGATGCAAAAAAAATGGCCTGTGAATGACAGGGTGATATGGCAATATCTTTATTGTCTCATTAAATGTCCCCCCCCCCCCCTTCATAAATAGGCCCACCTTCTCTTATCTCCTGAAGTATTTGTTGCAGCATCGGGGTATTTATTGAACTTTACACAGTGAGCATCTCGACAAAAGGTCAGGTATTTTTGTTCTCATAGTAAAGGGGGGCCTGACATTTAGTTAACCTTAAAGGGGTGGCACGGTTGCCTGTTTCCTAGACATGGCTTGCTCTCATAATAAAGAAATGTCTTAAGGACATAGGCGAGCCAATAATGCTTGCCCGAACACCATGGTGACCCACTCAGTCCGCATGGCTGGGTTGGTCCATCCGTAGGTCAAGTGTTGGTCGGATTGTTTTGTTAGAGAAGTGAGTAAATGAGATTAGAGACCCTGCTGCAGCTTCAGTAGACTCTGGATGGAGGGCATCACACCAGAGTTAGCAGACTGATGCACCTGGCTGTTAAGCAATGCACACACGAGTTTTATTGCTTTTTTGGTGTAATTTACATCTTTTCCGTTCACAATACTTTCGATTAATTTAATTCCAGGGAGGGGAATGGTTCAATGGCATTGATTTTGCCTGCTAGCGCATTCCCACTCGAGCCTAAATCTCCCCGCATAAAGTCACATTTCAAGTCGCCTGAACCCACAATAAGGGTCCCGGTCTAGAATGTATCTTCAAAGTAATACAATCATTTTGCTCTTACGAATCCTTAAATAAGGAAACAGACTAAATGCCTCCAGTGGCTGGCACCATTATTAAGTGAGCGCCCAGGCAATTGGATCCGCTTTACTAAATCAGCCTGATCGGAGTATGCTGCAAACCATGACATGAAATGGCTCTGTGTCAAAGGAGTGATACGCAGTACTCACGTCTGCATTGTCTATAGTTTCACCACTAGCATCTCAAAACGCTAAACCATGGAGTCCCACAACATCCCCTGATGTCAGGTGCAGTACCTCCGGGGCTCACATTGGTTAGGTCTCGCTTGACCCAGCGCATGCGCTGGTCTGGCGAGACTTATTGAGAGGGCTCCAAAAAGTGCTACCAGGCCAGCCTAGAGCTACAGTGCATGTGCGCGGGCGCGCGCCGCGTTTTACCGAGATTACTTTCACTTTCGGCCGCACTGCCGCTTTGATGTTTGATCGTGATTACGATCACTTACTTTCACGGCCGCTTTGCATAGCCAATAGGTCTCGCTTTTGGGACCTTATAAGTATTTAGTTACGCAACTGTTGCATGGCTAAATACTTGTAAGGTCCCAAAGGCGAGACCTATTGGCTATGCCAATGCTTGTTTTTTAAGTGCAATGTTCTGCTTCGCTCTCTAGCAGGACCAAGAGATGTCCATGGGTTATTTTAGCTGTAAGGTGCTGTAATGTTTATACTTCGGGGCACTGCTATGGGTCGCGGTGCATTGTTTGGTTCCATGTGGGCAGCTGCATCCAGACCCCTTGTGGTTGAGTCTGCAGCCCACGGATAGTTTCAGTGAGTCAAGTGTGTGTGAACAACCCATGGGCCTCTGGCTGTAGAAGGTCCCGCCCCTTGCTCCTGAGTAAGTAGCGAGGAGAGGGGTAAGGCGGGCATAGTTTGCGGGAGTACCAAATGAAGAAATCAGTTTGCGCCATGCTATACTCGAGGGTCAATCTAATATTATTCTGCTCTCATAGGGTGTGGCCACTGGCAGAATTTCCATTTTTAACGCATGATGGTACAGCAGGGGCGGTGGGTGAGATTTTAAAGTGGTGGGGCGCAAACGAATTAGCATACAGCACCGTAGCGAGCGAGCGCAGCGAGCGAGCCCGAACCCCAAAAGGGGGGTTTGGGGGGATAACCCCCCCCAAGAAAATTTTGAAAAAAAAGAAGAAAAATCGTGCATTTTCAAGCAAATTTGAGAAAGCAGGAAGGTTAATAAAGCAATTGTGAAAGTGCAGTTATTACATTAATAGATGGCATAACATAGGTAGCAGCTTATTCAGTATTACCACAGAGCTTCATACATTCTGTCCTATTATGCTCAGGTGCTGAATTCAGACTATAAGACTCATGGAAATCTCAGCTCTAAGAGTAGAAGAAGTTGCACAGCAGTGTAATGGTTGCCAGGCTCGTTCCGCAGGAGCGTCAGGAACTTGAAGAAAAGTCCACAGTCTTCCCCTACGGCCTTCCGACTCTATTAGACTCTAGAGTAACGAATGGCACGCAAGGGGAAAACAGGGAAACAAAACAAGGAAAGGCGGGGGAAGAAAAACAGTCTTACAACATACTGAATAAGACTCTAGAGTAACGAATGGCAAGCAAGGGGAAAACAGGGAAACAAAACAAGGAAAGGCGGGGGAAGAAAAACAGTCTTACAATATACTGAATATAAAAGAGGCAGCGCAATGCGCTGTTACCGTGATTCTGGTTGAGCTGAACTTTGTACACACACTTCACATAGGTCCACGCAAGTACCCCAAATATAAATGGTATAAAGCAGTGTTTCCCAAACTGTGGTCACATTCCCAGGGGGGTCCTCAGGCAGTAATTTTAAAAGCACAAAAATGTTCCTTGTAGAATCAGCAGTTTTCCAGCAACAATAAAAGTGTCAAGATTACGTCGGTGATTAATGTACCTGCTGGAGAGAGATGAGAGTTGTGTCAAGTGGCAGCTTTGACTTATCTAATGTAGCACAGAGGGTTAATATGCCTACTGCAAAGAACGTGTACCATGCATTTTGAAAAACATTTTTTATGTGCCTAGGTTAGTGGGTTACTGCTTTAGTCACAGATTCTTTTGTTACTGTGCAGTTCATAAGTGACAACCGTAATCTAGCACAGTGACCTATAAACTGTCATCAAAGAGCTGCTTGCAAGCTGCATGATACAAGTTAGAAACATATGTTTGTTTCAAGTCTTTCATTATCCTAATCCTGCTAAAAAGGTTTATTTGGGTGGAAATACATTTTTATTGTTAAAGTCAATGCTAACCACTGTTATGTTCTGAATCCTGAGTTTGTGCTTCTCCAGACCAAGCACTCTTTAAAAATGCCTACCAGTATGAATAACATGTGAATCCTACACCCTGTAGTCGCATTTGCCTTATGTAACATTTTCTATACACTGATTTACACGTATGAATCATTGTCTCCATGGGGCAGATTTGCAAGAAAATTGACTGTGTGTCGCAAGCCATTTGGCTGCGCCGCACTGAGTCACTTTCGAAGCACAGGGATGCGACATATTTACAACAATATGTTGCATCTCTGTGCTTCCCCCTGTGCTGGCGCACAAACTGCTGCCATACGCCTGCACAGGCACATTTGCACCATGGTGCAAGGATGCCTGTGTCGTGGGGAGATTGTTTATGTGCAGGAAGTAACCCTTCCTGCATGTAAACAATCAGAAATGGTGTTTTTCAACTTCTAAGTGTGCTGCATTAGCACACATAGAACTTGCAAAACGTCATTGTTTTACTGATTGTTTATGTGCAGGAAGGGCACAGGGGAAGGGTCTGCACGGGGGAGGGGCAGGGCAGAGAGCAGCCTGCATGCAGGAGCACAGTGCAGAGAGCATCCTGCAGCAGCAGCAGCACAAGGCACAGATCAGCTTGCAGCAGCACTGGGGCAGGGAGCCGCCTCCTGCATGCAGGGAAGGGGCAGACAGCACGGAGACAGCCCCAGGTGAGTGTCACAGCGGGGCGCACAAGGGCAGAGCCTACAACAGCACTGGGGTAGAGGACTGGGTGCAGCATGCATCTGCACAAGCCCACCCCCAGGTCGGTGCCACAGGGGAGATGAGCCAGATCACAGCACGGCAGAGAGCATCACACAGCAGTAGGGGATATGTGAGAGGGGTAGTAACGCGCTTCAACGCCTCCTCAGGGGTAAGAGCTATATAAATGCAATTACAATGCAGTAGCCATCCGACAGCCTGCATGAGTGGAGGGTAGATATCAGGGTTCAGCAGTTCAAAACAGAACGGGCTGCACAGGGGAGAGGCTGCATGCAACAGCACCGTGCAGACAGCGGGTTTCAACAAAAATACTAAGCAGAGGTGCATCAGTGCTGTGTCAGACAGCAACCTGCTGCAGCCCAGGGGGCAGAGAGAAGCGGGCACTGCAGCAGTACAGTGGCACCCACAGCAGGGCATTAAGAGTGATCTGCGTGAGGAGCTTATCCATTCTGGGACTTGTGGTCCTCATATAATGGGATCCACTCCACAAACTGCAAAAGATATAGAACTACTGGACTTGATGCGCTACTGATGCAAGCAACTGGTGAACTCAAGAATCCTTATGACATGGGTGGAGCATTTCAAGGACAGGGACTTGCAGTAAGAGGCGACGAGCAACCTCCTGTACCAGAGGTGCAGCTCCGAGTGAGTGTCTCAGAACAAGGGCAGATGACACAAGGCGGCAGCACACGAGCAGATAAGGGATTCAGCAGCACAAGTGAAGCCTCGGGTGAGTGTTGGGAGCAGCAGGTGCAGGACAGGTACTACAAGCAGAAGCTTGCAGGATAGCACTCTTGTAGCAGCACAGAGGCAGATAACAGTGTGCTGTAGTAGAAAAGGGCAGAGAGCAGCACACAGGAGCAGCATTGAGCTCAGTGCGTGTGTGGCATGCATCATGTGAGAGAGGTCAAACAGCCAGAGAAGGGCCCACAGGGGTTTAATAGCATTCAGCAGAGATATTGAGACAGAGGGAAGCAACTAGGGTGGCCACATCTCTCCAGCTCATTCAGTCCTGGACTTTTCACATTCAAATCGTTGCTATAATTTGTTTTACATGAATTAGTACAGTGGAACTTGAAGCAATGAAAGACTACAACACCCAGAATGCATTAGGGTTGTCACATTAACGCCTAGGAATGGAGTTAGGGTATGTGATAAACAGGTGGCCCCTGGTACTGGGAGAGCAACATGGGGGGATGAATATCCCGCACAAAGGAAGGCAGAAAGCAGCCTGCAGAGGGAGAGAGTAGAAAGGCAGAGAGCAATCTGTAACAGCAGAGGGAGAGATTCTGAGGCCACATAGTGTAGCCTGCAGCAGAACCTGGGTTAGACAGCAGCCTGCTCCAGGTATCCTGCAGAAACAGGGGCGGCAGTGGTGGAACAAGGCACTTTGGATCACCACAGAGGACAGAGAGCAGTTTATAGAAGCACCAGGGACAGAGGGCAGTTTATAGAAGCACTGGGGACAGAGAGCAGTTAATGGAAGCACCCTGGATAGAGAGCAGTTTGTTGAAGCACTGGGGACAGAGAGCAGTTTATAGAAGCACCGGCGACAGAGAGCACTTTGTAGAACCACTGGTGACAGAGAGCAGTTTATGGAAGCACCAGGGATAGAGAGCAATTTATAGAAGCACCGGGGATAGAGCGCAGTTTGTGGAAGCACCGGGGGCAGAGGGCAGTTTATGGAAGGACCGGGGACAGAGAGCAGTTTATAGAAACACTGGGGACAGACAGCAGTTTATGGCAGCACCGGAGACAGCAGTTTATGGCAGCACCGGGGTCATCAGAGGAGTTTATATAAGCATCGGGGACAGAGGGCAGTTTATGGAAGCTCCGGGGATAGAGAGCAGTTTGTAGAAGCACCGTCCGGGGGCAGAGGGCAGTTTATCGAAGGACCGGGGACAGAGAGCAGTTTATAGAAACACCGCGGACAGAGAGCAGTTTATGGCAGCACCGGAGACAGAGAGCAGTTTACAGAAGCACTGGGGACAACTTGTGCGTGACTTGCACACTCACACATGAAGTTCCTTGTTTGAACAGAGAGGTCATTGGGTTCCTGCCAGTCGCTGATGCAAGAAACACGGCTGTTGGTGCAGCACTCGAACCCTGCTGCAGCTCCACTTCGACGGCTGCCCATGTTCTAAAGAAAACTTACCCTGTGTCCTTGCTGGCACATAGGGTGAAACGCTGAAAAGCAGTCGGAAACATCAGACTGGCACGTCCCCATACCTGCCGTACCTGAATCCACACGCCAGCCAGCACCAGTGCACCACTCCACACACCACGACGAGCGAGGTCCACGAGGCGAGTCCGCGACGCGAGTGAACGACCGTTACCGAACCGGATACGACACTGCAGCGCCGCGCGCCGCAAATGGCCAATCGCTGTGCTGCGCGGTGACCGGCCAATCCTGGCGCTACATGCAGCGCCAGGATTGGCTTGGAGGGCACACTAACTGCTCGCCCTGTCGCCGCCAGCATAAACCTTAACCTGCACCCTCCCCCCCCCCCCTACTAGCTAATGGGGCCCTGGCTGGCTTTAATGTGCGCATGCTCGGGCAAGTTGCTGCCCGAAGCATACATGCGGGAAGAGGAAGACTCACACAGTGTCATGTGTCAATCACGTCACCAGCCCGGCAGCCCGCCCCCCCGCGCACTCCCGATTCAGTCGGGTGCTGCCCGGCGGCGCCGGATAAATATCGACCGTGCTAAGTAGGTAAATACTGTAAATGTAAAAACATTTATTTTACTTATTTTTCCATACGGCAGTCGCGGGTCTGGGGCTGGTGGGGCTACGCCCCTACGCCCCAATGGACGCACCGCGGCTGTGGTACAGTGACTGCATTATTGGGGCTGTTGTCCGGCATTATGCAGAAGTGCGCATGCCATCTTTGATACAAAGGATTCAATGCCAGCATGATGCAGGGGGTACAGCGCCTGAGGATACAAAGGGGTCTTTTGCCAGCATTATACAGCACTCAGAGCAACCCCCCCCCCCCCACACACACACACACGCTCCGGATCCAGTGTGCTCAGTGCAGGTCTCAGGCCAGGGACCTGCCAGTGCTGGAGTCCCCCCCCCCCCCCAGGAGCCAGGGCGGGGGCAGTTTGTCACCACTGATACAGGTGGTGCAGTTTTGGAATGATGCTCATGTGCGGTGCAATCATCATGAAGAAGGCGCGTGCCAGCATCAGGTAGTGACTGCATTGTGCAGAGGATAGAGTGCCTGCATGATACGATTTGAGCCAAGCCATTGTTTACACCGGATGCCAATATGTGGCAGCGGAAGGGGGTTGTTGAGCGGTGAGGTCGAGGGCACATCCTGGGTTCAGAAAGGTTCCGTGATAGTTATTCGGGTTTTTTCGCTTTCACTGTCACATTTTTCAAATAATTCTTCACTTCTACAGCAACACAATTTGTAAGAAGCGCGACCAACAGGGTTGAAGATTTCACCTGCGACTGTTATCGTAGGACATGTTCATTGTTCAGCAGGGGTTCCCCAGCCAACCCAAAAACCTCTGTCTCTGTGCTATGTACTTAGCGGCTTCTCTGACTGTGCGCATCGCTCGGAGGAGTTTGGGCAGAAGGTTTAAAGCACAGGGCCTCATTTATGAAAAATGACGCATCGCTGCGTGAAAACAGAGATGCGTCACTTTTCATTGCAGCCTTCTTACGACATGACGGATGCGTCATATTTACTGTATGACGCATCCTGTCACAAGGAATGACAGATACGTCACTACGCATCTCTCAGCGCAAAAATGACGCATTGTTGGATTTGTGTCGGAAGCATGATGCAACTCCAGTAATGCAGGGGGAGGGCTATGGATATAGCACTGCGTCACCCTTACGCCTGCCCTGAGGCAGGCGTAAGGTTTTGACGCAATTGCGTCCTAGAAGCGGCGCTGTGAAATCTCATTGATTTTACTGCATCACTTCTACGAGGCTCACCTGTGTGGGAACCCCCCGCATACATTATACCTGACGCAGGTATATTGTAGCGCAAAGGTTTACAAAGTGACGCATCTGCTTAGATGCGTCACTTTGGAAATAGGGCGCAAATACGCCGCTGATGCGGCACAAAAAGTGACACAACGGCAGCGCAAAACTGTCGCAAGGCCTCATAAATAAGGCCCACAATGTTTTTACGTAGCTGTGAAGTTTCCATTTGCTTGCGCATGACATTTTCATAGTTTGGGTATGTATGAGTGGCCTTCAAAATCCAAATGTGGAACGCTTATTGTGACACTCTCTTGCAAATCAATCAAGCAATGAAGTCCATTCGAAAGACAATTCAAAATGACACCTCTTTTGAGCAGCTGTAAGCTCTGAAACATTTGAAATCTGCGCTAGAGGACGCACGATCTTCGAGGCGTAGGCCCCAAACAGTTTTCCCCAAGCATATGCCCTCCTGTTTGGCTCTGTTGAAGAGGGTTAGGTGTTTTAGCCCAGCAAATCTGGGTGGCCAGTTATTGTATAGTAGCTCCTCGCAGTCGCCAGTGTTTTGGCCCCGGACAGCTTGGGTCTGATTCAATCTTAACGGTTGAGGCACTGCCATTCTAAGGCTCACACTCATTTGATTGGGGGCATCACAACGGCGGCAGAAACTGGCTAGCTGGGCTGGTGGTGCCAAGGTCCTGCAGGTTGGGATTTGGCCACTACAAGTGCTAGGTGATTTTAAACCTGTCTTTCTGGGCTGTCTCTACTTCCTTTTTTCTTGTATTCTCTGGTTAATGCAGTTGTGAGTAGCAGAAGCAACAGCGGGATACCTCGCCGCCTTCTGTGGAAGAGGTTACAAAGGTGCTGGTGCAGGCCCGCTCGTACATGGGGCATTGTGAGGGTGAAAGGCATGCGGAGTTGAAACACCAGCTGTATACCTCGTCGCCTTCTGTGGACGCGGAAGCGGTTAGAGAGGTGTTGGTGGGTTATACGTAAAGCACTGATAACCTTTTTTCTTGTCCTGTGACACAGTCTGGAAGTCTTAAGTGCCAGGTCTGTTTTGCCAGATACCTGGGTGGGGGACAGATACAGGGGTGCGGCAGCTGGGAACTCCATTGCTTTCTGTCAACATGAGACAAAACGTGTTACAGTGGGGCTGATATTGGGCCGCCCTGTCGGGAGCGTGCAACGGTTGCATCTGCTTACGTTGCATGGCTAAACAAGCATTGGCATAGCCAATGGGTCTCGCCGTTGGGACCTTATAAGTGTTTAGCCATGCAACAGTCGCATAACTAAACACTTATAAGGTCTCAAAAGCGAAACCTATTGGCTATGCCAATGCTTGTTTTAACTGCTGCAATCTATTGAAGCCTCACGGAGAACATCAAAGCGGCCCTGCGGCCGCGAAAGTAATCGCGATCAAACATCAAAGTGGCCGAAAGTGAAAGTAATAGCGGTAAAGCGCGACACGCGCGCCCACGCACATGCACTGTAGGTCTAGGCTGGCCTGGTAGCACTTTTTGGACCCCTCACAACATGACTCGCCAGACCAGCGCATGCGCTGGGTCAAACGACCACCATTACATCGCAAGTCGTTCCTACATTAACATTCTACGACTTGCTGTAGGGGGCGCGCTGGATTTAAGAATAGTATAATGTACTATTCCAACTCCAGCGTGCGCAACAGAAGGGAATGTGTTTGAATAGTAAATTATACTATTCTTAAATTTATAGTGCGCCCCCTACAGCAAGTTGTAGAAATGACTTGTGTTGTAATGGTTAGCGTTATAACAACTTGGTCATTGTAACGACCGTGCTGTAACCGCATGCGTTGTACCGCATGCGATGTAAACGCTGCTTCCCGTATCTGAGGTACATTTTTTTACGCCAGACCTTGCATTGATTACGGCGCCAGTATGAGTGTTTGTTGGACAGGTGCAGGCTCATATGATGTCATGAGGTGAGAGGTATAAGATGCAAATAACTGCTGCAGTTAAATGCTAAGATCAATGGGTTGGACCTCAGGGGTGAACAAGTCTTGCAGTTTAACAGTGAGTCTTCTTCTGATGGGGTATGTTCTCACAATAAAATGCTTCATCCACGCACACCATTGCAAACTAGTGAAAGTGGTCGTTTCAAGATATAAAGTAATCATAAAATGTAAAGATGGCATTTGTGATTTTATTCTTTATGGGAAAAAAATCTGTGCCTTTTAAGGTCCTTGGGCTCTATGCATGAAAATGGCACGTACCTTAAGACACAAGCATTAGAGCACACACCCTGAGCCTGTGCTGTGCAGTCAGTGGTTTTAGAAGAGAGGCCCAGGCTGTCTACTTAGCCGTGTAAGGCCAACACATGATAAAATGGCAGCTCCTACGGAGGGGGCAACAGAAGGTGAAATAGGAAAGCAATGACTCATTCATTGTGAGGCCGAATCACCCCACAGACCCCACAATCGGATCCTACAAACATTGCATGATGGCCCGAAGCGCTCCAACTACTCTGTACTAGCAATAGAAAGAACCAATGTGATTTTTATCTGGCTCTCCTAGGCACACATATTTTAATTGTATTAATTTAACACAGAGTGCTCTGAATGAACAGCATGGAGGCCAGGTGGGCGCCGTGGGTCTTCGGTGGTCGCAGGTTGAGATGAGTGCTCAGCGAGTTGTCGCTTCCTTCCCTTTCCATTTCGGGTATTGCGAAGAAAAAGATTGCAAAAAAGATTAAACGTGTAGCACTTCCCACCTGTCTATTTTTACTCGTGGCTACGTCATCGCAGCAATAAACACTGTAAGTGTTAGCACCACATTTATATGTTTCCCGCAATCGACATGAAAGCCTCCTTCGAGCGAGTGCGGGAGGTGTGAGAGCACAGGAAATGGCTGTGATCGCTCTCGGAGCAGCGGGAAGACGAGTAGGTAACAGCCATTCACATAAGAAAGTCAGCGCCAAAGAATGTCACAGGTGCAGTACAACGTGGCCCCTGCTGCTGAAGATAAAAATATGAATGAAACATGAAAAGCTTCCGTGGACTGTTTCTAGGCATTCCATTCACACATTTTCTACTTTTGAGTGTGCAGAATTGTTCTAGATAAAGATATATCAGGCATCTACAACGGACGTGTGTAATTATGTTATCAATTCAGAATTCGCTATTATTTTCTCTTTTATTTTGGCATTTTTAAAACATGTTAGTAACATTTTTAATAATGTTAGAAAATGGGAAATGCATTGGACTTCACAGTTATAGATTCTGCAGAGCCGCCTATGCTTGTTAGCACATACAAAGGCATGAATATTAATTTCAGAATATGGGCCAGCAGAATATGGGCCAGCAGATTACTGTGTGTGAGGGCGGGCAGTGTAGGGGCTGAATGAGCGACAAAAGGAGTTCTCTACCTGAATAACATGTGAGAAGCCTGAGCCTGGGCTCATACCCTGATCCCATCAACCTTACATCCCTGATGAACAACTCCAATCTCGAGATATCTGCTGCCCTAGATTTATTGTCCTGTCAAATCTCCCAAACCCAAAGAAGAAATGAAAGTACTCAACAGAGTGTTGAATGAAGATCTTGTTGAACTGAAATCTGTAATTCCAGTCAATAAATCCAGGTCAAACGACGACAAAACTCGCATAAAGATGCTTATAAAAGGTTACCACGGGCAATCAGATGAGCCAAAAAAGGCACGTTGCAAAATATTTTACTAGGGCATCCAACACATCGAAGGAGATCTTGAACATCTGCCAGAAACTGGCCAATGCCAAGTCACTGAGAAGCAACGATGTTCATCTCAACAAATGTGCAAAGACTTATTTATGTTAGTTCTTCCAACCGAAGAGTTTGAAAAAATGCAACTGTATCTTCAACACACCAGCTCCATATCCATATCCACTTCCTTGCTGATGGTACAACTACCTGCATTCACCGCCACTAAACAGTTAAACAGTTAAGTACTGAAAAGATGCTTAGCCTACCTGCTAAAATAGAGGAATCCAACTCGCATACGGACATGTGCTCAGCCACATGCCTTAAGCAACTCCTTTCTTCTCCTGTACTGTACACTACACATATGATACATATGATCAACGCCTCTCTCCAAATAGGGGTTGTGCCTCACCCTCTCCAGAATGCTACCATTAATGTAAACAATGCATACTCCAAAGTCTTGGCTAATTAGAAGCCCATCTCTAACCTCCCATTCATCAGTATGATCCTGAAAAGGGGGTGAAGAGACAGTTACACGAGGATGTTGAACCTGACTGTCCCCTCCACGACCTCTAGTCGGAGTTTGGACCTATGACGGGGTACCAAAACACCCATAGTCAACATTTATTATACTTCTGAAAACGTTCCCTGTGCTCCTCTCTCTCAGTGAGGAGGTTGTAGTCTGCACGGTGACTAGGCGCGAGGAGGTTCCTGATGATGATGCATGCAACCTATGGTGGGTGAGGGATATCCTCCTTTAAAAGGAATACTCCATCGTAGCTAGGTTATTTTGTTTCTGGTTTTCAATTTTCTCTTGTTCAGACTCAGGTGCTCTATTGTATTACATATGTGAAATTGCTGACCATGTAATTTTTTTGGACAGGGTAGAAAATGGGCGGGAATAGAGTTCACTGCTTTACCCTGAGTCCAGTCTTCTCTCTTTCTAACCATAGTAAACAAATATCAAGATTGAAACAGCTGAATCTTCCACACCTCAGCTCTCCTCCATCATAATTGAAAGATCATCTTTATCTTGCCTTTTATTAAACTTCTGTGTGCCCTTTCCACCACTTCTCCAGCAGAACAAAGTAAACTTCCATAAGTGTGGAGGTGACACATTTAAATCCATTTCTGGCTAGACAACAATCCAAATAACACTACCTACATCATCTTGTGCTTGACTCACATCCTCCACAGGAAGAAGGGAAATTTGCTCTGCAAGAACAGAACCAGGACTAATATCATCATAATAGGAGAAAGTGAGGCAGTGTCAGTACCCTTAAATTGGCCTCCATGTTTTGGCACCCCAATTGCACCAACCCTCAATTATTATCTTATATTCAGAAATGTTTTTTCTACCAAAAGTCATTACATTGCAGACCATCAGGTAAAGAGACTCGGGGGATATTCACAAGGAGCATTGCCGAGTTAACAGCACTTTATCACAGCCAAAGTTGCGATAAATTTATCGCCCCATTCACAAGCTGGTGTTAACAGCCCACCGCACCAGTTTACCCGCAATAGCAGCCGCAAAAAACATCGCCACAGAAGACCCCCGCAACCATAGCTAATGTGATGCAGAGTAGGCGTTCACGTGCCCAAAGCCGTGACAACACCCCTCCACAACATTCACAACAACCAGCCAGAACTGCGATAAGAACACAAAACAGGTGACAAGGCGCGTTAGCAGCAGGAAAATAACACCTCCTCTGACCTGGTGCAAAGTCGGACCACAGCCTGCACCACAAAAGGGAGCACAGCCCACAGCCACATCAGAAGGGAAACAGATGCCAGTGAGCCACTGGTCATGCGGCCTGGACACCCAAGAGGGCCACAACACCCACCGCCACCACCCCAGGACCCCAAACCCCACCCGTAACATCCCCCCCGGACCACCACAGAGGCAGTGCAGACAAAGACAGCGGACCCCCAGGAAACACACCAGCCACACAGACCCAACACCTGACAATGTCATTGCCACTACAGGCTCAAAAAGACAACCATCGTACGCATCCTGACCAACAACGCCCAACAGGCCAACGGCACTAACACAGCGGATAACCAACATCCCACCCCACACAAAGCTGCTGGCTGTGCTGCACCTGTTGGCCCCTGATATCCCCCAACCAACACCTGCCACAGTCGGAGGAGTCACACAGCCAGCCACATCCAAGTTCCTCACACCTGACCTGGACATCATCATCAGTCTGGTACCCCAGTCCCCACACGTCCAACACAATGAGCAGGATCTGCTGGACACCAAGCAAGGCCCATACACCATTGCTGGATGCACACACGTGTTGGGGGCAATCCACAGCACACATGTCATACCTGTGCCCCCTGCCAACACAGCACACAATCACCGCAACAGAAAGCACACGTCTCACATCAATGTGCAGGCAACAACTGAACACCGTGGAACCTCCACCAATCTCGCCTCCAAATACCCAGCCAGTGTGCACGATTCCTCCATCCTCCGACAGTCCATCAGCAACCAGCGTCCTTAGGATGGCACCAAGGAAAATGCACAATTCCTTGGCAAGTTCCAAATGAACACCCCACTCACCTCAACTCCACAACCATGCAACTACAACTCTGGCAATGCACAAATCACAAAATCAAAACCAACATGCTAAACAATAAGCCCAGCCACCAGACACGACAGAACAACTCACAATGGTAACCTGGGCAAGCCGTGAACATGAGCCATCAACGGCATAGCACCTCAGTCACACACTAGCCCAATGTGGGGAGAGGTGGCAACCAGGCATGTGTGAAGGAGGCAGGAGAACCATGACTGGGAAAGCACACAATGCCAAGAGTTGCGGAGATGTGCTGGACAGACCGCAGCATGCAGAACACACCCATATCCATAGCGACATGGAGTGTAGTGGATGCAACCATGTCACCCCAGCCAGCGGGGGAGTTCGCGGAAATGTTGCCTGTTACGCCTCTTCCGGAAACGTGAGCGGAGTGGGATGGTCTGGCGTACACCAGGCCAGCATAGGGGTGTGAATAAAAAGCAAGCATGTAGCCCTGGGCGTGGTCCTCTTCCGGAAAGCACAACGTCTCTGCCATGGCAGCGCCTCTCACCACTCCACGATGCCGATGCCATCCTCGTGAGCAGAGTTGCCTGCGATCCTGCGCACCTGCCGTATCCCGGCCCACTGTACCCCGAACCCGTCAGGCCCGCCCCTGCGCAGCCAGGCCACACGGATCACCTTCTGACACCGGCGTGTGTCAAGGAGGGCCCACCACGTGCCTGCGCAAGTAAAGGAGGGCCCACCACATGCCTGCGCAAGCTCCAAACCCAAGGCCCGCGACATTGGCAGCCTCTCAGACCATCATGGCCTCCATGGTCTTTTGCAGACTCTGTGTTCTCCTCTATGGAGCTTGGCTGCCCGGGTCCTGGTGGTGGGTTGCGTGGGATGTCCATGGGCTGTTGTAGGGCCGGTGTCAATGGTGTGGTGGACCTCTCCGGCATTACAGATGGCGTTGTCTTCTGTGCTATGCTGGAGGAGTTTTGTGCCCCTCTGCAATGTGAAGGGAAGATGCATGTTGACATTGTGTTGACATGTATGTTGGCGCATTGTTCTGGGTTACATGCAGACTGTAAGATAATGTACATTGTGACTGTTTGGGAGCTGCTGACTACTGCTGCGGGACAGTGTACATTTGGACTACATGACTGATGTGAGGTTGTACACGTACATTTCCAATTCACGGTTTCCTGCTCTGTCAGATGTAGTAGGCATGTTTCTGTGCATGTGCGGAGCCAGTTGTGTCCTCTGTTCTGCAGTGTCGGCTTTGTGCATTGTACAACGTTGTCGTCAATGTGGGTGTGCTCTTCTTGCTATGTGTGTGTGCTGCAGTGTGCCAAGGGGATGAGGGACATGATGCAGGGTAATTGTGGGTGTGCAGTGTGCTACACCTCATTGTGCATGTGTGCCATTGTGCCCATCTCCCCCCGTCCCCCCAGTCCCTGGTCGTTACTCACCCAGTTGATGTTGTGTCAGGTCCTCTCGAGCTGTATCTGTACTCCCTACTCCTTGCACCATCTCCACACTGATGACTGTGGCCTCGGTTTCCTCCAGCTCCTCCTGTGGCGCAGGACTGCCGCCTCCTGTTGCCGTTGCAGCCTTCCTGTTGGCAGCGGGTTTGTGCCTTGTTTAGGTTGTCACATCATGCCAGTGCCTCTTGGCCTCCTCGATTGGCCTCCTCTGCATTCCGACTGCATTCCAGGTGGTCTAATGGTGGGTCGTTGCGGGTAGTGTTCTGTCACCTCTGTGACGCTGATCTGGTTTTGCTATGGATGGCACCCGTCTTCCTCTCCCTCTTCTCCGCGGCCGTCCCCGTCCCCGTTGTTCCTTGCTGGTGGTCTGTGGGGGTTGTGGGGTTCGCGTTCGCCTCTGCGCTTGGTCAGGGGCATCCATGTTGCTACGTGCTTTGGCTTGCTTCTGGTGTGTTGGTTCCATGGTTTTTATGGTGCATTTTCCCACCAGACATGTGGGATTTGCAAGCCTGTGGCTGGTTTTCGCTACTTTTTGTACCGCGATTGGCCTAATCGCATCATTTTTTCAGTTCACGTTTCGCATTTTTGCGGCGTGGCGTTGATTTTTGCACGGCCATTTGACACGTTATCTGGTGACTATCGCATGCTACCGCCCCGTTGTGAATACTTGGTTGTCACAGCGTAATTGTCCCGCGATAGTCTGCGATGTTGAGAGTTGCGTTAAGCTACTCTTGCGGTAGTTATCACACGTTTTTGTGAATATACCCCTAGAGCCCTTGCCATGTCTCACCTGGAAACCATCCACACAGGCATCATCAAATCTTCTTTCACGAGCTACAAAGGCCACATAACTAGGAAGCTAGAATGTGCGTTAATCTTTGTAAGGAGAAGCACATCAAACCTCCACTAAAAGTGCTCCACTGGCCACCAGTTGAAGCTAACATCACATTCAAGATTCTAAGAAACAAGCCTAAATACGTGTATAATTTACACGTATAATTTACACTCCAGCTGAATATCTCCAACTCAGTGGCTGATATGTTGATCCAGCAACAGTAGATAAACATAAAGGCATATCCCTAGAAGTACAAGGTCCAGAGTCCTGGCCTCAGCCCCTCACTGTGATGAGCTAAATTTTATGCATTTCTGAAAGTTCCTGAAAACAGAACTTTCTGGGACAGCGGGGACCTTGACAGCAGAACCTCAGCTCTAGGCACCCACCCAACCTGACTGAATGCGTTCTCCTTCTAAGTTACTCTTTCATCAGAATAGATAGTGGGGCATACTTACAAGCCCCTATTGCCACAAGAAGGTCACTTTTTGTGACTTCCTGTGGCGATAGAGGCTTTGCCTTATTTACAAGGCGGCGTTAAGCCACTTAATGTAGCTTAAAGTCGCCTTGTAAATGGGGCCCCATTTCACACTACACTTAGCGTGAAAGGAGTGGGCAATGTGTGTTGCAGTGGGCGTTCCACCGAAACACCCACTGATTTTGACACTGCCCCCTATTTACAAGGGTGGTCTAAACATGGTGAATGGAGGAGAAATGCTTTATTTCTCATCATTTTTGTTATTTCTATGTGTGCTGTGTTATGCAGCACACATAGAAACAGCAAAATACCATGAATCATTGTTTATGTGCAGGAAGGTCTCCCTTCTTGCACATGAACAATCATTAAAAAAATGATGATTTGCAACTTCTATGTGTGCTGCACAATGCAGCGCACATAGAAGTTACATTTTGCCATTCTGTATTGTTTATGTGCAAGAAGAGACACCTTCCTGCACATAAACAATCAATTCTCCCCAATGCAAACACCCTTGCACTATGGTGCAAGCGAGCCTGAATTGGCGCTAGGCAGCTAGATTTAGCACCAGCGCTAGGGGAAATGCAGGTGTGCACCCCATTCTTGTGAATACTGCACATCCACGAGTTTTCAGAATGGAGGAATGTGGCGTTAGCAATGTTTGCTTAACGCCACACTTCTCCATTCTATTGTAAATATGCATCAATGTTTCAATCCCCGTTTGTGCCTAAAATAAGTGAGAGGTCACATGCAGTGCATTGGAAAACTCCCAAATAAATACAATGAGGTCTAACATGCATCCAGATCACTGTGACACTCTTTTTATCTACAGATTGACCACTGTAAAGAACTCAACAAGTGCATACATTTTGCAATTCAAGCAAAGCAAGTTGACAACCCAGATTGATTTTCATTGTAGTAGTTTCCTGCAGCAAAGTGCACAGATATCTCAAACAACATCTTGATCATCACTCAACACCGTACAAAATGAGATAAAAAAGAATTCTGTAAGGTACAGCACCTTACATAATTCTTCTTTATCTCACCAAGATCCCATTTCCAATAGACTACCCATACATAGAAAATGGTACTGCTCTGTACATCAAGGGGAATAAAAACTTTTTGTCAGGATTCCTGCTACAGGGCACCTCTCTTGACTATCACAATATACTGACATGACTCATATTATTTTTCCAACACTTATGAATGAACAAACGTCTTGCACCATGACTTTTGACCATATTACATGCTGCAGCTAGTGTTTCACAGTTTGTTTGAAAAGGCCTAATAGCTTTTACGATGTGACCTTCATGAACGTTCTAAAGCAGTCTTATTTAAAGACTGTCCACATTTCTTCCCTTCGCTTAGCCTCTTCGCCTGCCACTTTCCTGTTTCTCAGCTTCCAGGACTCAGTCTTGCCAGCTGCCTTGATCCTCCTGCTTAATCCTCACTGCAAAGAATGTCCTGCATTAGTCTTGCACCTAAATGAAAAAAGAGCAAGGATAAAAGGAGAGATGCATTAACAGACTTGATTTTACTACGCGCTGAGCTCAGCTGCAACATTGTGATGTAAACAAAGTGTGTTTGTACAACTTGTACATACTGTTGGCAGGACTCTACCAGAGAGGACTTGGGTTAAGCTAACCATGTACAAATTTGCTTGTGGATTTGGTGCTGAAATCACACTCACTACAGTTTTAAAAAGTTTGATAAATGAGTCACTACAGACAATCTAAATAAAAACAATACAACAACAAAACTAAAGGTTCGTTGAGATTTGAAAAGCTTTTGTGAGGTGATACTTTAAGAGATAGAGTCAATACTAGACTGAAAGCGTATTCTTTGTTTGGTTGTAGGTACCATATCTGTCGATACCATTCATCAGACTAGTGTGAATGCTTGCTGCAGTGTTGCTGCTGAGTAGATGAGCCACAACATCTTTCACTACACGCTCTCTCCATCCCAACCCCCTTCCCCCTGGGATTTGCCACCGGAGCAGTGTCTCCTCCTGTAAATCAAGGACAAGTCTCAGGAGGATTCGGGAAGTAGTTTTGCCGGTCTGTTGGACTCATCTGTAGATGGCTTATGACAGAAGGCTAAGTCACACACCTAACATTCCTTTCGGGTGGCACCATGACCAATCAAGACTAAAAATGTATGGACGATCTAGCAGGTGCCTTATCAGGGGACCTCAATGATGCTAACAATCTGCCTGAGGTAATGCAGCAGTAGCAACTAGATCTGAATAGGTTAAAAGCAGAAAATGCAACACTTTAGGAAGAGTTGCAGTGAGAGAGGGCACATTTCACTCAATGTGGGATACTAAACCCAAGGATAGTCGCCCAGTTTTGACCCAGCCTCGATTTGGAGAACCATTTCAGAGAGGGGCGTTTACAACTACTGACCAGAATCTGCATTTATCTGTCTCTGCAACCAGTCCTGTGCACTTAGCATTTCCCAAATGCTTTCATGGTGACAGTACTTAATTTCCAGCCTTGATGAGTCAATGTCAATTACATTTCCTATGCAAACCTCAGGCGTTCCCTAAAGAAGCTGCTAAAGTAGCGTTTGTAATCTCTTATTTGGTAGGTGTATGTGCTGACTGGGCAATTCTTTTAATAGAAACAAATGATGTCCTGTTGTACAACTATTCTGCTTTTAAGGCTGCCATAACTAAACTATTTGAATAACATGTTTTATTCACGCATTCAGCAAGTTCTAAGGACCTGCTGACTTATATCTCTAATTTCAATCAACTGGTTGTGCATACGCGCTGGCCAGAAGAGAGAAGAACATTCTTATTCCAGCGAGGTTTAAGAGATTACCTTAATGATTCCCTCTTGTACATTGTTGATCTGCCCAACGGTTGTGAAGAATTTATTGATCTTGTGGTTAAGTTAGATCACCGATTGGGCAAGTGAAAGGGTGACCGATCTCGCAGTGACACCAGAGTAATTGCTCTCAAAACTGAGAAGGAGTCAGACAGTCAGACACTTGGTACTAAACCTATGCAGAGAAGCGGTATAAGGGGCCCACTATATAATGAGGAAAAGGAATGTTGCCGCAAATTAAGCCTATGTCTTTATTGTGGCAAAGCTGGTCCTGTCATTAGGGAATGTTTTGAAAACCAAAAAACACTAAGGCTGTGGCTAGTATAGAGGTTGATCAACACCAGGGAAAACTAAGGCTCTCGACTAAAAGGGAGATTGTCTCGTCGACAGAAGCCACACAGATCTCACAATATCTAACCAATGCAGGAACACGAATTCCATGGCATCTAACTATATGAGTCACAGTAATCCTATTCCCACAATGGAGGAACATAATATCCATGCTTATTGACTCAAGGGCCACAGGCAATTTCTTTGATCTGATCCCAGCTGCAAAGATCGGGCTCATAAAAGTTCCCAAAGAAAAACCTGAGCCTTTGTGAGCAGTAGATTGTTCAAAGGTATCGTCTGGACACATTTTTCTTCAGACAGCGGCTCTAACCTTAGTGTGCGATAAAAGGCATACTGAATGACTTGTCTTGGATCTAATTGACTTTCTCACCTTTGGGGTAATTTTGGGAGTACTTTGGCTAGAACCCCATAATCCAAAAATCATTTGGGTACACTGCACTGTAATCATGGACTCACTACCACCTGCTACCAAGAGACTTCAGAGATGGGAATACCTCTGCATTGTGCCTTGCTCCAAGGAACAGAAAATACTTGAACTACCCAAATAATATCAGTACTTTCAAGATGTTTTTGACCCCGTGAAAACAACCCAACTGCCCCCACACAGAGCCTTTGATTGCTTCATAGATCTCCTTCTGGGTGCAACGCTGCCTTGCAGTAGAGTTTACGAGTTGACAGAACCTGGAACTCAATATCTACGCAAATATCTGGATGAAATACTAGAGCTAGGTTTTATATGCCATTCCATGTCGCTTGTGTCTTCCCCACTCTTGTTTGTACCCAAGACAAATGGGGAGTTGATGGCTTGTGAGGATTATAGGGTGGTCAATAAGGTGACTATTAAGAACCGCTATCCTCTCACGTTAATACTACTTGATAAGGTCAGAAATTCCACCATTTACATGAAACTAGATTCACAGGGAGCTTACCACTTAATCCGTGTACGAGAAGGCAATGAATGGAAAACCGCCTTTAGGACTATCTTTAGGCTTTTTGAGTATACTGTTATGAACTTTGGGCTCTGTAATGCTACGGCAGCATTTCAATATTTCATTAACAAGGTCTTGAGGGAGTTTTTGGATGTTTGTGCAATTGTCTACATCGACAACATTCTGATTTACTCAAACTCAAAACAAGAACATGTGCAGGATGTACATGTCATCTTGAAGAGCCTTAGAGAAAACGCTCTCTTCGCTAAATGATCCAAATGTCCCTTCCATGTACAGTCAGTAAAGTTTCTGGGGTATCACTCATCTCTGACAGGGATCACTATGGACCCAGTGGCAGCTGGTAGGACATGGTGGTGGACAGGCAGTGGAAGGTAGTGGGGTTTAGGAAATACAAAAAAGTAAGCTTACCTTCAGGTTGCCGTCGCAGTTGCCGCCATTGCCAGCCATTGCCTCTCTTTGCAGGAACAGGAAGCACCCAGGCTTCCAGATTCCCCTGACCAATCACAATGCTTCTAATAGCAGCATTGTGATTGGTCAGAGCACCGTAGTTCGGTGCTCAGAGAGGGAAAGGGAGCCTGGACATGTTCTCCACCCAGGCTCTAATACAGCCTGGGTGGAGATAATGCAAAGTGTGCATGGCTGTTTGGCCGGTCCGAGACGGCCGGCCAAACAGTCATGTGCACTTTAGGTGCAGCACCAGTCACTCCTCCTTCCTGATGCCACAGGACCCTGCCCCGCCCTGCCCTAACCTGCCGCAACAGGAATACAAAAAAATAAAATGCTTTAAAGCAGTGGGGCGACACTCCTCCATCTTAGTGGAGGAGCCACCTCTTTATGCACCCCAAAAAGCTAGAAGCCATTACCAATTGGCCAAGTCCAACAAATGTCAAGGAAATTCAACAGATACTTGTCTTCACCAATTTTTAGCGTTGTTTCATCCCACACATTTCAGAGATAGTGGCGCCTATAACACTGCTTCTAAAACAGGGGCAATCATTTGCGTGGTCTCCAGAAGCCAATCAGGCATTGCAACTTTAAAAAACTAAATTTATCACTACACCCATTCCTCACCATACCAATCCAGACCAGCCTTATTACGTCAAAGCTGATGAGAAATGCTATCTCAAAAGAATCCAAGAACTGGCCACATGCATCCCGTAGCCTTTGATTCCAATAAACGTCTACCAGTGGAGCAAATGTATACAGTGGCTGAAAGAGAACTTCTGGCCATCAAACTGGTGTTTACTGAATTGAGGTATTAATTACAGGGGGCTAAACATACAGCCAAACTATTCTCAGATCATACAAATTTACAATTCTTTAACTCCGTTAGGACTCTCACCACCCCATCAAATGCGATGGCTGCATTTCTTTAGTGGGTTCCATTTTATCATCACCTATCACCCAGGGATGACGCAGTTACACTCTGATGTTCTTTCTAGACTTGGGTATGCTCACTCTTCCCATTCCAAATCAGACTCCCCTACTATCATTTCGCCGGAAAAGATAGTTGCAGTCAGCGAGGGTGACACCTTTATGGCAGCCTTACATGAAGAATATAATAAACTAAAGGCCAAAGAATGGATCAAAACACCTCACCATTCTATCACAGACAAGCTGTTCCTTCACGCTCAGAAACTGTACATCCCTACCATATAGAATTAAGACATCAGGTAATTCAATGGTATCACGACACAACATTAGCAGGGCACTCAGGTATAACAAAAACCCTAAGGAATTGTCAAAAACATTCTGGTGGAACAACATGTGGAAGGATATACAGGAATATGTATCTGGTTGCCCAACTTGTGCACGAAACAAGAACACTCTCACTGCATCTGCAGGCTTATTACAACCTCTGCCTATACTCTCAGTTCCTTTGCACACCATTAGTCTGGATTTTATTAATATCCTTCCAGCAAGCAATACCTTCACTATCATTTTAGTAGTTTTAAACATGTTATCAAAAATGGCACATTTCATCCCCCTCAAAAAGATACCTACCGCTGCAGAATTTAGTCAAATATTCATTGATCATATCGTAAGACTGCATAGCCTACCATCTAAAATCATCTCAGAACACGGGTTTCAGTTCACATCTAAATTTTGGACAACACTCTGTGATAAGTTAGGAATAGAGGTAGCCTTGTTATCTGCCTTCCACTTACACACCGATGGGCAAACTGAACGGGTCAACCAATCCCCAGAAACTGCACTACGGTGCTTACTATCCATGAACACAGGGCAATGGGATCAGGCCTTACCGCTAGTTGAATTCACTTATAATGACAGCACCCACTCAGCCACAAACTACACACCCTTCTTCTTCATATCAGGACAACATCCTCTAGCCCTTCCCATTGTTATATCAGGAGTTTCTAATATGCTACCTCCAGTAACTGAAAGATTAGAACAACTGCATGAGATTCAAAACACGCTAGGACAAGTTTAGCAAAAGCTAAATTGGTTGTGAATGCACAAGCTGACAAGCATAGAAGTCCAGCACCTATATACAAGGAAGGAGACAGGGTATGGTTATCAACATGACACCAACAACTTGAAGGCCCAAGGAAACTATGACCACAGTTTATAGATCCTTATGACATTATCAATATAGAAAATCCAGTCACCGGCACGTTACGGCTTCCTCCTGAATACACTATCCACTCAGTGTTTCACATTTCACTGATCAAGCCATTCCACCCGCCCCACAAAAAGATAACCACCCCCTACCCATACTGATTAATGGACAACAAGAGTACGAAGTTTACTGTATACTGGACTCTAAATGATCTTAGGGAAAACTATATTACCTTATAGATTGGAAGGGTTATTACTCTTCATTGCGTTCCTAGGAACCAGCCTCGAGACGATTCTATGCCCTGCATCCCACCAAACCAAGACTACCTTTGGGAGGGATAACTGTCAGGATTCCTGCCACAGTTCACTTCTCTTGACTATCACAATGAACCGGCATGACTCATATCATTCCTCCCAACACTTATGAATGAACAAACATTTTGTACCCTGACTTTTGACCATATTACATGCTGTTGGTAATAGCTAGCTACAACTGGCATTTGCTGGTTTGTTTGGAAAGGCTTAATAGCTTTTACAAATGTTTTACCATGCATATGAAAGGTCAGGTTTCAGACGCCACGGTAACATCCAGAAAATCCACTGGAATAAGCATCAAACAACCGGAATAGATGACCTCAAAGTGAACCTTCCAGATGACAACACTCATCAAATGAATCCCCTGCACCTATTCCTTGCTATAAGCAATTAGTATGCAACCTTTGTGAACATTCTAAAACACCTTCCAGAAGACAGCCCCATCAAGTTACTTGTCTGCACCTGTTCCTTGTTACAAGCAATTACCTGACCTGGTTATATCCCAAAGCGTAAACCAGGCAAGCTGTCATGACTCCTTTTTGTTATCTCTGTTGTCGTTCCTCAGTCTAAGCGCCAGGATGCCTGTAGGGCGATAGCTGCGCTATATAAGTTCCTCATCAATCAATCAATCAATCAATTAGAATGTGACCTTTATGAACGTTCTAAAGCAGTTTATTTAAAGACCGTCCACACTCCTCCCCTTGGCTTAGCCTCTTCACCTGCCACTTACCTGTTTCCCAGCTTCCAGGACTCTGTCTTGCCAGCTCCCTTTATTTTCCCACTTCGACGTCACTGCAAAGAACGCCTTGCATTAGTCTTACACCTGGATAGAAAAAACAACAAGAAGAAAAGGAGAAACTCATTAACAGACTTGATTTTACTACGCACTGAGCTCAGTTGCTACATTGTGCTGCAAACAAAGGTAATCAGTGTTTTTGTTCAATGTGTTCATACTGTTTGCAGGGCTCTGCGGAGAGGACTTGGGTGAAGCTAACCCAGCCCAAATGTGCTTGTGGATTTGATGCTGAAATCATATTCACTACAGTTTTTGAAAATTTTGATAAAGGATCCTCTACAGACAATCTAAATGAAAGTAAAACAACAACAAAACTAAAGGTTGGTTGAGATTTGAAAAGTTTTTGTGAGGTGATACCTTAAGAGATAGAGTTAATACCAGACTAAAGTCTTATTATTATCTTTTTGTTTATAGGTATCATATCTGCTAGTACCAGTACCATTCATCAGACTGGTGTGAATGCCTGCTGCAGTGTTGCTGTTGAGTATACAAGCCACAGCATCTTTAACTCTACACGGTCTTCCATCCCAACCCCCTTCCCCCTGGGATTTGCCACAGGAGCAGTGCCTCCTCCTGTAAACTGAGGGCAAGTCTCAGGAGGATTCGGGAATTAGCGTCACCACCCCATTGGCATGATCTGGGCTCCAGGTAGGAAGCTTATGACACTTTTGCTCCATATGACCTCAACATCAAGTTTTCATGCTCCAATCCATCGGTCCACAGGGAAACTTCAAAGTCTATGGGCACTTCCATATTTGGCTTGAAATCTCCTGTCAGCACTTATTCATGTGTCCTCAGCATGTTTACAAAGTTCACAAATTATAGAAGACTTTTTAAGTGACCATAAACACCTTCATCCACGATTGATCATGTAAACTGTGCACAGTTCAGCAATCTACCTCCAGATACCATCCCTAGTAGTGCAGTGGTTCAATTTGGTACTTTATCAATAAATGTAAAGAAACAATTGCTTTATAAAGATTAAAAACAAAGGGTAGTACATGAAAGACTAAAAAAAAGTAAAAAAGCAGTATTGAAATAATAATGGTTTCTAGAATGTTCATTGATTTAGTTGTCAACGATGATATTAAATACCTCTCACCTAGTTATTCATGCCATCTATGTGACCCTGGCTTCAAAGACTGCAACCAATTATCCAAATGTCTCTGACATTGGCAGTGTGATCATAGTTATAGTTGCCCCGCTCACTAGATGCAAATGTATTCTTTTCAAATCCTCAATAACTGCATATAGATATGTGATGTCTTGTGTGACCCAGTGCAGTACAATAGTCAATAAATTCTGGGGTATTGACTTTGTCAACAACCGACTGACAAAAGCTTGCTACTGCTAATAGCAATGTGTGATGTAGTTTTATTGAGTCATTGAGGAATCAGAATCAAGTCATCCATAGAGGTATTCCTGCAGAACTTTGAATGTGCACAATCAAGAATAAACAGCAAAGCTGTATTTTTCTCCAAATCTGAACTAAGAAATGTAAGCACATCTAACTAAACAAAGTCTAATTTATGTTGTCTCTGCCATACACCATTCTCAAGAACTTAAAATGTATGTGCCTCCATTCCCTTATCTGTGGCCCAGAATTATTAGTGCAGACACAAAGAAAAATTGATCTCTTCTGTGTAACTAATATTTGGAAGGTCATATTAATTAAACAAAACTTATACATGGATACATTTAGAACCTTGTCAAAAAATGTCAAGATTCCTGGGAAGGAGGGCTATTAAAGTTCAGTCTAAGCCGCACCTCACACAGTGACCATGCATGCAAAGACACGTATGACACCACAGATAAGGAAGTTGGATCAGTGATTCTAAATGAAACAGGCATAGGAACAAATCCAAAGAAGAAAGCCAAGATGCAGGATAAAACATGTCTTCCCTTTTCAATAAATGTCAAAGAAATAACTTCCAACAATCACCAAACATAGCAAGAAGAAAACATAGTTATATCATACGGCAGAGTAAATAAGTCACACCCTGACAAATTTCAACTATAAATAACAGACAGAGGATTCAAGGGGTACGTGCTGAATAAGAGCAAACAAAACACCACACATCAGTGAACATTCACAAAGATCATACATACCATGTACTGGTAGGGTCAATCCGGTAAACTTGTTACTTCTATTTCCACAGTCCGATTTAATTAACTCTATTTCTTCTTAATTCATGAGATGACAGCTGAAAAGTCTCAAGAACTTTCAGCATCTGCATACTCCATTTTTCTCTGTGAGTAAAATATCTAATGCTAGGTGATTCTGTGAAACCATTGCTATAATAGACACTAATTCTGTATTAACAACTGATAGAGCTCCGGAAATACTGGTTGCCAGTTTCTCCATAACTGTTGAAAGCTTTCTAATTTTCTCCTCATTTCAAACTCCTACTAGTGGTATGGTCACTCCAAAAATATATCCAACTAGTTGTGTTCCATCAACTATGCTATGCGTATGTCTGTGTAATTGTGTCATTGGCAAATCATTTATGCTATATACATGATACATCTTAGAAAATAGCAAAACTAAATAGCAAATACCCTCTCAATCAGCCAGCATTTGAAAATAAGCATCCTGAACACAAAGGAAAAAACTCCAGGAAGGACTGTTCTTCTCCTTGTAAAATTTGCCTTGAATCTCCCATTATCTCAAATCTATGCTCACAACTACTAATCCCTACCTGTCTACTTCCATTTTGGGTTCTTCTGTTGTAAATGTATATTTTCCCTTTTTGCCTCATGCTAATTTGAATTTAGGATAGATCATTTAATTCTTTAATTCATCTCTTTCTTTCTTCCAAATTTCTACTGTGTCAAATGTTTGTACTCCTTCCTTCTAATGTCAGAATGAGTACTTTCTCTATTTGTCTCATTAAGCAGGTTAAATTGTTTTCATACGCCTTAACACTATCTAGAGGCATGGATGGCCTAAAATAATACACACCTCAGATCATTAACTTGGATTTGTAAAGCATGGATAATCACCCATGAGGGAGTTCAGGCGCTGTGTTCTTGCTAGGGTCAGTCGAAAAGCCAGGTTTTTAGTCCCTTTCTGAATTACGGGAGCTAGCATGATATTTGCAGGTACAGGGGAAAGTCGTTCATGAACTTGGTGGCAAGGTAGGAGAAGGAACGTCCTCTACTTTGGCTTCAGTGGATGCGGGGAGTGTGAACGAGGGAGGAGGAGTGCAGGTGTCTGGAGGGTTGGTGGAAGTTAAGGCAGTGTTTGATGTATGCTGGTCCCTTGTCATGTAAGGCCTTGTAGGGGAATGTCAGCATTTTGAATTGGCAACTTTTCTGGATGGGGAGCCAGTGGAGGCTCCTGAGGAAGGGGGTGATGTGGGTCCATTTGGGGAGGTTGAGAATGAGTCTGGCAGTCGAGTTCTGCATCGTCTGGAGTCTCTTTAGGTTGGTGAGTCCTGCGTCAAGTGCTTTGCAGTAGTCGAGCTGGCTAGTGACTAGGGTGTGAGTGGCAGTTTTCGTAGTGTTGACGGGGAGCCATCTGAAGATCTTAAGGAACATGCAAAGGGTGTAGAAGCAGGAAAAGGTGACTGCATTGATCTGGTATTTCATGATGAGTTTGCTGTCCAGGATGATGTCAAGGTTGCAAGTGTGGTGGCGTGGCCAGGCTGCCTACCAAGATGGCCTAGCAGCGCTGAAGCTCCACCGGACGACCCCTACAACTGCATCCTATCCTAATCTAAGCCACCCTAGACCTACAGTGGGACGGGTGCCCGCATAGAAGATGATACTGTGGTGCCGTGGAGCCGTCTATAGCGGACAAAACTAAAGAAATCGCCCAGATCCAAGGCCGGCAAATGAGTGTGGGCGGAGCCGGTTGCTGCGGTGTGGAAAGGCCTAGAAGAAGGCTGCGCCTATTGCACACTGCAGCCTGGTGACTCCGGCGATGCAGTTTCGAAGGAGGGGTGAAGTCCTTTTCCCGCTGCCGGCGAGGTGAGCATGCCTGTATTTGCCACCGTCCCCTTTTCCTCCTCCCGCTGTAACCGGCTCTCACTGCCCAGTGTGAGCGAGACCAGCCCAATTTGCTCTGGGAGGTCCTGCGGTGATAGGGCCCGCAAGTGAGCATGGGAGACAGCCATTCAGCTGAGCGGGCCGGCCGGTGGGGGGATACCAATGCTTTGGGGCCCTGCCTGCACAATGTGATGCGTCGCCCATCCTACCGGGTGCCACGGCCTATGAGAGGCATAAATATGATCGGAGCAGCACCAGTGCACCATCGGCACTAGGCCAGCACTCCTGGGCATTACACAACATTGGGCATGGACATAATCTGTCGAAATGTTCACGTGGGTGGCGCAGATGTTTTACTGTAGCCCATGCAGCGAGGGCCCGCTGGCGGCGGTATATGCAGCATACATCATATTTCAGTGAGCTTGGTTGACTCTTCTTGCCAGATGCTGCCTGATGCCTGGAGCAAGAGGCCCCTTGTTTTTTGCTGATCAGGCCTGTGCGCCACATAGAGGCCCTCCGGCCCCTTCAGCTGATACCTGGCTGGGATAGATGCTACCATCCAGTGGGTTTCTGCAGCATGATATGGGTCGTAAAGACCACCAAGAACGGCTACTGCAGTTTGGTAAAACCACAGAGAAAACGCCAGAGGCGGGAAACAGCTTGGCTGAGGGTGGCTTGGATGTGGCCCCCACAGGCGACCCTCCCACAGGCTCGAGCTTGCTACTGCAGGAATTGAGGGCTGGCTGCAGAGCCCTGGATGGTCGGTTTGACACCCTGGAAAAACACGTAGACCATCTGGACGCCAAGCTAGAGGTACATGACAAGCGCCTCAACACAGTGGAAGGTAGGGTGTTCGACCTAGAAGATGGGGCAGCCCAGTCCATTAAGCGCCTGGACCGTATGGAAAAGATCCGTAAGTATGTAGCAATATAAAAATAAAGATTTGGAAGCGCGCAGCAGGCGCAACAACATTCACATCCTGGGAGTCCCAATACTGGCTGCACGGATCTTTTTGTTGAAACCCTGCTGGCCGGCATATTTGGCATAGATGCCTTTGCTAGAGCAGAGTTTTCAGTTTGAAAATTAACTGGGTTTTGAAGCTCTGGCATGTCTATTTGTTATATTAATTTATTAATTATTAATTATTAATTATTTGTCTTGTGTAAGTGTTTATACTAATCAACTCGTTTGTTTTAACAAGAGAGAATTACACGTGGGAATGCATAAGTGTGCTGTTTAATAATAATGTGCGTGTTTACATGTTTAAAGATTGCTGTGTGTTGTTTATTTTTAAGCATAAAACGCTTTTCAAATTAATGCTTTTCTATGTTGCAAGAGCTAGATAATTGCATACACATAAGGGTATTAGTGGGGTTAACACTGTTCAATCACTATGCTGTGGTAACGTTGTTTTTGTCTCTTTTAATTAAGATGGTCTATTGTGGCCTATTGTGGCCTAAACAAAGATGGCTGACATGTAAAGCCTGGCCTCGAGTAGAAATTTGTGACGAGAGAGAGCCTTGCTGAATATGGTCCTGAAGTCAGCTGACCACAGTCCTTGCTTTGCCTGGTTAAAACTTTCCGTGAGGACAGCAGCAGTTTTGGGCGATCTCCAAATGAAATGAAGCGTCCTTGGCAGCTTTGGGAAACAAAGGAGCTTTAAAGAAAGACTCTGAACTATGATCTCATTGCCGAGGAGACGTGGAAACTACAAGATACAAATGTATTTTTTGGTTCCTGTTCCGTTATGTTTATTTTGTGATTTTTCCTGAGCGGAGATTTTCAAATGTAGCGATGCTACATCCTTTCCTTCTCGCTTTGCTCAGAGGTTTGACGGAAGAAGTCAATACAAATTATATTTTCCTTTGTTTGACTTACTATAAGAATTGTTAGCCTAGAGAGGGTTTTTGCCACTTGCCATTTGCCTTTTGCCGCGTTCCGAATCTGCGTTGGTGAGGATCGTTGCTGAGAGGACTTCGTCTTAAGAGACTTTACCGAGAGACTTGTCCTGACCCGTTCTGACATTTAGCTAGAATAGGTAACTATGAGAAAAATGATTTATTCTGATTGATTTCCTTTGACTAATTTTAGATAAAGCAATATAATTTTGAATATGGTGTTGGTTATTATTTCTTGTCAATTATTGAGTATCCTATTTTGATTATTATTGTATAGATTGTTTAGATTATGTTTAAGGGCAGTCTCAATAACTAGATCTTATCGACCCCGATATAGATGCAGGGTGTTTAGGAGTTTTTCTTTCCACAGGTTATTGCTGGTAGAGTATTTGAGCGTATGTTAGTGAAATGGGCCCTAGTGTATGAAGAATGTATGTGCGTGTAACTGTGAGATTACTCTATCCGTGGAAGTAGGGATATTATATACACCCTGATCTCTATCAATTTCCTGGTAGCAGAGTAGGATGGTTATTGATGATTGTTTGATTTGATTAGATTACATATTGATTATTGATTATTGATGTTGGTAAATGTACTAATACTATATGTTGGAGTTGTCATGTTGAGTTATATGTAGTGCTTCTGGAACTTGGAAGCTGGTAGCAGTTCCGTAGTAGGGCAGAGGGAAGTATATGCTGCTCTCGGGAAAGACGGGATTGTTGGTCCTGTATGTATGCAGGAAAATTCACATTGTCTGAGTTCGGAATCAGTGACATTATTGTATGTTACTATTAGAATATATTTCTGGTATATAAGGAGTGTGTATGGTAGTGAAGGTTATCTGTGAAACTCTGGTCTTAAGTCCCAGGGATCCGTAAGGTTTACCGTTAAAGCTTATCGCGGGAGGAGTAATAGGTATTCTCTGAGCTTGTTTGAGGAACTGGGCAGGGTAAACTGCTTGGTTAATGTGTGTTATAATTCTGTAGTGGAGCAGATTGTTCGCTGTTCTCGGGAAGCAGGATTCTGTGTGTATGTACTATATTTTCTTGTATGAATGTGCGTGAATGTATATGCATTTAGTTGATTGTAAGACTCTTTGGACAAGTCCTAGAGGAAACAGTTAATGAATGTATGTTAGAAGGGCAGAGTAGAGGGATGTGCTACTGTGTCAACGAGAGGTTCTTGTGAAATAGATTTCTTTTACTATTCTGTGGTTAGCGAAGCAGACAATGGAGATGTTTATATGTTGTAACTAATAGATTTTGTAGAAATTTTGACACGAAGTCTACTGAAAAGATTTTGTAAAGGAGGGGTAGACGAGTGACAGGAGACAGGAGACAAGCGACTGCAGCGACTGCTGACGTCAGGAAGACTGCGCTCTGATTGGATAATAGATCAGAATAGTGTTTGCGCTGGGATTGGTGCGTTGGTGTGAGCCGCGCAAGGATTGGAAGAGCTATTCTAGTGACGTAGACGCTCCAGGAACACAGTTTGAGGCTTTAGTGGAGTGGGAAGAGGAAGTACATGAGCGAGAAAAACAGAGATCTGGAGGACAGTACAGGTACATGTTTGGGAGGAGACATGATCGTGAGACTCATCATGATCGAATGAAAAGGTGGCGAGATGCTAGTATGTCGGAGGGATTATATCCAATGAGAACAGTTGAAGAAGGAGCAGAGAGGGTTCCTGAGTCAGAAATGAGAAGATATGGAGTTAATGAATATGAGGATGAAGTCTTTAATGACATGATATACAAAAGACCACCTCCATATAGACCAGAACCAGATGAGAGTACACCAGTTGTTTCTCCAATAAGAGATACAGTTTGTATCATTGAGACAGAAAATGTGACATCTGAATCAAGAAGTGGTAATTCTTTCAGGGAGAAAGGGAATCGAAGTGGTGACGAAAATGCAAGAGAATTAGCTAGAACTACAACAGAGCTGACTGAAAAGATTAGGGAGTTAACGAAGAATCTGGAAGCTGTTACGGTGCCTGTAACAATAGGTCCGGTTATGCCTGTGTTTGACAAGCAGAGAATAGGTGAAAATGGTTTGGTGATTCCATATGTTGGGAATAATTTGATAAGTTCAGTTGGTCCTTCAGGAGATTCAGGAAAAAGGACAGGAAGTAGTGACCTGAGACAATCCAGACATGACACATGTAGTGAAATATTAGATGCTAGTGAAGCTAGTTGTTCAGGGATGCCAATTTTAGAACCGCAAAAGAGAGTGGTTCCAGTGAGAAAAACTACTGCAATAACAGCTGAAGATTTGAATGATTGGATGAAAGTTCTTCAGAAAAAGGATAAAGATTCACAAGCAATTGATGTGGCTAGGTTACGGGTAGAATTAGAAGAGCTTGTTACAGGGACAGTTCCAACAGAAATTCTTAAAAGTCATCATGATGGTGAATTAATGTTCATGTGTAAAAACATTACCTGGAGAGCGAGAAATACACATGACAGGTTAAGAGCAATAGCGAATGAGCAGGGAGTTGACATTGATAAGGTTAAAGCTTTGCAAAAAACCTACAGGATGGATTTTTCAGAAAAGGATATTGAAAATTTGAATGCAACTGGTAGAACAGGACAGATTAAAGAAATGGTTGCATTATTGCGAAGATGGGGAGATGTAGAAAAATGGAAGGATAGGTGGTATAAGAAAAGAGAGGAATCTGAAGATAGAACAACTTATACAGCTTTTCCAGTGAGAGAAAAAGAGAAACCAGTGGATAATTATCCTATGAGAGAAATACCTGGAGGAGGATATGTACATGTTCCGTGGACCAGACAGGATATTTTATCATTTACGAATGATTTCCCTCGATTGAGAGAAAAGCCCGTCGAGTGGTATAGGCAGGTAGATAGGTTTGTGAAATTGTCAAAAGTGCTGTGGATTGACCTGAATAGTCTCTTTGATATAATTGTTCCAGCAGACTTGTGGACTGAGTGTAAAATAGTTGTGAGTTGGCCTACTGAGGAATATCCAAGAGATCCAAGAACAGGAGCACCAGATCCAGAGGTAATGAGAAAGTACAATCAGGTGATGGTATACCTGAAGAGTAAAGTACCTGCAAAAGAGACAGATTGAGTAAAAATAGATAGAACACAACAGGAAGCAAAAGAATCAGTTCATGCTTTTTACGAGAGGCTGATACTGGCGTTTAAACAATTCAGTGGAGATGAACACCTGGGTGACAAAGATTTGAGTCATTTTGTATACAGATTTGTATATGGCCTGAGACCTGAAATTGGTGAGAGAATTCGTGAGCACACAGTGGATTGGCAGAGTAAGAAAATAGATGAGATTCTGAGACATGCTAAATACTTCAGTGATGAAATTGAAGCAAAACAAAGAAAGCTGAAAGAGAAAGCAATGTGGGCACAAGTGAAAGTTGCAGAAAGACAGGAAGCACAGTTGATGGAACAGGCGAATAATCCAGGAAATAATGCAGGGAATAGACCTAGATATGCGGGGAAAGGAAAGGGGAATCTTGAGGAAGCAAAAAAGAAGTTTCCTTGTCACAACTGTGGCCAATTAGGGCATTGGAGATCGGAGTGTACCAATCCACCATTAGTGAATAATGAGGGAAACTCCTTGAATCAACAGGTGCAGAACGAGGGGAAAAATCAACAGCAGCAACAGCAGAAAGTTGTGAGACAGCAGAGTCAAGAGCCAAAACCGCCCTTGCCGCAGAATAGAGGAGCACAAAAGTATAATCAGGATTCGGGATTCTACAATGATGAGCAGGTAAACAAACCAAGGCGTTCTAATCAGGTACAACAGTACTTGTTAAAAAATGAAGGGAGTGAATCTGAGGGTGATTATTGACGGTGCCGAAGAGAGGAGGAAGAGTGCATACTTGGTGCAACTCTAGAAATAGACCAGGCAGGACCATTTGTGGATGGGAAAATAAATGAGGAGAGTGTTACTTTTTTAGTAGACACAGGTGCGACAAGATCAACTGTCAGGTCAACAGATGTTAGAAATCTTCCTCTCTCGGATGAAGCAATCCAAGTAGTTGGTGTAGCCAATACACAAATTAGAACACGTCTTACGGAACCAGTAAGAGTACAGATAGGGAAATTTTCAGACATGCACAGATTTATTGTCTGTGACACGAGTCCAGTGAACCTGTTAGGTAGGGATCTGTTGTGCAAGATGAACTGCACAATTTTCTGTACACCGGATGGAATAGCTTTTGAAACACCAGATGAGGATGTTTTGTACCGAGTGACTCTAGAAAATAGGGAAAGTGAGTTAATTGGTGCATTTGCTGTGTTTGATCCAGAGGATTTGCCTCGAGAGCTGAGGGATGTCGTGGTCCGGTTGTCCTCAGAGTCGCACGATGCTGTAAGGGGTCCACCTCCTGATAACCCCTTGGTCTGATATATATTATGCACAGACACAGAAGGGTGATCAGGCGAGGGAAGGAAAGGAAGGGGACAGCAGGGAGGGAGATCTGTAATGAGAAAGAACAGGAGGCAGCGGTTAAATCAATCCCTAGCTGTCTTATATCCCTTTCACCCCCTAACTCCCCCTTATACCTGTAAACGAAAGAAAGCCCTCTGGAAACAGGAGACCGGGTGGACCTGATCCCCAGGCAACTGGAACCCTACAGACAAGACACTGGTCAGCCTATGGTGTGGCAGTCGTAAGAATACCCCCTTGTCGTAGTACCCCTCTGCGACCTGACCTACCATAAGTTCTGGATTCTTTTATGAACAGGGGGGAAGGACGTATGCCAGCAGTGACCTTTCCTCCCCTGTAGTGATTACAAAAACGAACAAATAAAACGCAGCAGGGCAATGGATGATGAGTACTTTCAAGATGCCCTAGAAGGTTTCTCCCTACTTTACTGTATCTATATGTCTGAGGCAATGTTCACCACATATATATGTAACAGCTTTATCACGGATGCTGGCCTCCTCCCTCGTAGAGGTTTGCCAACAAACACAGTTGCGAGATCCTCTCGCTCAGAACTTAGCGGCAGCCCTCCGCCCTCTTCTTTTGTCAAAAGGCGGGCTCGAAATCGTGATAGCAATATGCAAACGAACTATCCTTCAGGAATTGCGACCCCGCACACCTCCAAGTGGCATCCAACGGGGCCACGAAAAACTCATACAACGTATAATCAAACTACCCTCCGCCTGACTCGACGGGGGTAACCAAGAACAAAGGTGCGTACCAAGTCAGCTTAGGAACTAAGGGGTTGGTGCAGAGCACCCCTACCAGAACGCCGTTCTCCGTCCGCACCGCACTCCGACCTGGATATCAAAATAACCGGCACCCAACTGATGCCGGATGTTCCTTTTCTTCAACGCTGCGCCAAACGCGCTGACGTCACGAGCGTCAGCCCGCATTGTTCCATGGGACTTGTAGTTCCCGTTATGTCCGCCTCCAGCGGATGGTAGACGCTCCGACTGACAGTGCTCTATTGCGTTCCATATGGGCCACAACAGTACATCCCTCCCCCGAAGAGCACTGACACAAACATGCTTTCTTAGGATATTTCTTGTGGAACTGGGCTACAAGAGTGGGGGCGTGAACGCTGGTAGCTGGTTCCCAAGAGTTTTCCTCGTCCCCATAACCCTTCCAAGCCAGTAAATACCACAACAGAGAGCGATAAATCTTGGAATCAAGAACTCCTCTCACTTCGTATTCTGCTTCGCTATTTACAATGACTGGAGGAGGGTTCTTACTCGGTCCTACCAGAGCAGGCTTTACTAGGGACACGTGAAAAGCAGGATGTATCCGCAAAGAAGAAGGCAGAGACAGCCTCACCACTACCGGATTGACCAATTTCACCACCCGATAGGGCCCTATGTACTTGGGGTTGAATATGCTATACTTCATGAAACGAATGTTTCGTGTAGATAACCATACATAATCCCCCACTTTATAGACTGGACCAGACCGTCTACTCTTGTCTGCGAAAGCCTTGTATCTGCTCTTAGCCTCTCTCAAATTGGTTCTTGCCGCCTGTAAGGTTGTGTGAATGCGCTCTAGTCTACTCTGCGCCTCCGGTACCTTTTGTGTTTGAACAGGACTAAGGAAGGGCGAAAACCTTGGATGGAATCCATAAGAGCAAAAATAGGGCGTCAGTTTGGTGGAAGCATGCAACGCGCTATTATACGCTACCTCCGCCAACCAGAGTAAATCTACCCAATCATTCTTAGAAGCGCTAGAATAGCACCGCAAGTATTGCTTAAGGGTTTGGTTAACCCTTTCTGTCTGACCATCAGTTTGAGGGTGAAAACTAGTGGAGATGTTGGACTCTATTCCTAACGCCAAACACCAGGTCTTCCAGAAATGTGCTGTGAATTGTCCCCCTCTGTCGGAAACAATCCTCCTAGGCAGACCGTGTAGACGAACCACATTAACCAAGAGCAGGTGTGCTAACTGTCCTGACGTGGGCAGCCTCTCACAGGCTATAAAGTGTGCCATCTTTGTTAAATAGTCCACTATGACAGTGATCACTGTACAGCCCTTGTCACAAGGCATTCCCACTATAAAGTCCACTGAAATGTTTTCCCACGGGAGGTCAGGAGTGGGTAGTGGTTGCAGCAATCCTGCTTGTTTTGCATGTGAGGCCTTCATTTGGCTGCATATTCTGCATTCTTTGATCCACGTGCTCACATCTTCCCTGACTGTAGGCCACCAGAATTGCCTCAGGAGCCTTTCAAGCGTTTTCTCCCTTCCGTTGTGACCTGCTATAGGTAGAACATGACACCATTTGAATGCTAGAAGACGTAAAGCTCGGATGGGAAGGAGAATCTGCTTTCCTCGTAAGGGTATGTCTTGTACCAGCTTCCAGTCAGGATGTTTTCTCAGCCAGTTCTTCCATTGTGGATTATTAATGTTCCGGGATACACTCTTCAAAAACGGATCCGTGCACGTCGCCCCGATAACATGTTCTGGGCTGATGATGGCTCCTTTAGGAGAGATAGGGAGATCATTCTGGGATGCCTGCCTGGATAAAGCATCTGCTTTTCGGTTTTCCTTTCCGGGCCTATAAGTAACCAGAAAGTTGTATCCCGCAAAGAAGAGAGTCCACCTTAATTGACGGGGTGTAAGGTGTCTAGCCGCTGTCATGAACTGTAAGTTCCTGTGATCGGTATAGACCGTCACCACATGTCTAGCGCCCATTAAATGATGCCTCCATTCACTGAAGGCGTCTTTGATGGCAAGTAGCTCTTTTTCAGCAATGTTGTAATTGCACTCAGCGGGGTTTAATTTTCGTGACATGTACGCCACCGGATGTAATTGCCCTGTTTCGCCATGCCTTTGGGACAACACAGCTCCCAACGCTGTGTCGGAAGCGTCCGCCTCCACGATGAAGGGATGTTCTGGGTGCGCATGAGCCAACACAGGGGCCGTAGAAAACGCCTCTTTTAGTTCTTCGAAACCTTTTTGGGCACCTGCAGTCCATAGAAAAACGGACTTCTTACGCAACAGCTGGGTGAGAGGGGTTGCCAATTCTGAGAAATGGTTGATAAAACGACGGTAAAAATTGGCAAACCCTAAGAAACACTGTACATCTCTAAGGTTGTGTAGGGTAGGCCACTTCTTTACTGCTAGAACCTTCCTCTCTGACATTTCCTGCCCCCACGGAGTGAGGTTTACCCCTAGAAATTCCACCGATGTCACCCCAAACTCACACTTGCTAATCTTGCAAAATAAGTGGTGTTTTCGTAGGGTCTGGAGAATGGTTCGTACGTGTTGATTATGTTCTCTTGTGTCGTGGGAGTATATCAATATGTCATCGATGTATACTATGACAAAATGGTCCAGATATTCGCGAAGGACATCATTTAGGAAAAACTGAAAGGCCGCAGGGGCGTTGCACAGCCCAAAGGGCATAACCAAATACTCATAGAGCCCGAATCTAGTTTTGAATGCGGTCTTCCATTCGTCCCCACTTCTCATTCGGACCAAATGGTACGCCCCTTTCAGGTCTAAATGCGTGTAGATCACGGCCTCTTTTACCTGCTCCAGCAGAACATTAATTAACGGTAGAGGATACCGATTCTTCACGGTGATGGCATTTAATGCTCTGAAATCCACACACGCGCGAAGTTCTCCGTTGGCCTTAGGGATAAAAAAGAGGGGCGATGCAGCGGGAGATTTCGATACTCTGATAAACCCCAGGCCCAAATATTTATCCAAATACTCCCGAAGGTATTTATGTTCTGGCTCTGTTAGCGCATACACCCGTCCAGCGGGAATGACCGCTCCCGGTATCAGTTCTATTTGGCAATCATACGACCTGTGTGGCGGCAATTCTTCTGCATTGTCCTCATTAAAGACATCTTCGTATTCTTTATATACCTCTGGTAAGGCTACTGCTTGTTCTACAGCGGTAGCCACTTGGTAACAAAGCACCAATGAAGTAGCAGGGTTCTGTGTGGGAATTGTGCAGTTTGCCAAACAATAGTCGGATGTAAACCTCAGGGTTCTTTCGGACCAGTTGATGATAGGGTTGTGAAGGCATAACCACGGTAATCCCAGAATTAATCCGTAATGGGGTGCCGGAATAACGTTAAAAGAAATCAGCTCCTGATGCTCCTTCCCCTGTCGTACCGATAAGGGTCCCGTATGGAATCTCACGGGTCCTGAATCCAACATTTTGCCATCAACAGCAAATACCATCTCAGGCCTCTTCTTCTCCTGTAACGTTAGTCCGAGTCGGACCACCTGATTCTGATCCATAAAACACCCTGTGGCCCCTGAATCCACTAACGCCCTGACTGGCAACCATACGTCTTGCACCATAATGTGTACTTCCACATAGAAATGATTTCTTTCCTTGGTCTCTATGTCTTCCAATGAAGGGATATACATGGAGCTCAAAGGATTCCCTTCCTCCTCCTTTAAGCTGACTCGTTTCCCGCCACTGAGGCGTTTGTTCTGGTTACCGCAGCTTTCTGCTCCATTCTTGAACCTTTAGGCCTCAGACTACATTCACGTATGAAATGTCCCTTCCGTCCGCAATACAAGCATAAGCCTCTCTTCCGCCTGTACTCGCGTTCTTCTGATGTGAGCGGGGAACGGACAGCTCCAATTTCCATGGGTTCCGATTTTGTTGGAACCTGGTGGTTCGCAGCTCTGGTAGGTTCCAAGCTAGGTACTGGTCTCTCCCTCCGTCGGTGATCCCCTTTCCTTGCGCTTATGCGATGATCCAACCTTAACACCAGACTGATGAGAGCTTCGCATGTGACAGGTTGTGGGTCAATCTGAGCCAACACGTCCTTCATCTCTTCGCTTAACCCCTGATGAAAAATGGCCAATTGCTTCTCTTCTGGCCACTCGGTTTCTGAGATCAGTCTCCTGAAGTCGTTAAGATAGGAGATAACATCCCTACTACCCTGTCGTAATTCGAGCAGATCTCTGTCTGCCGAGAGTGTGGCGGCTCTGCGGTTGAAGGTTTTCTCGAATTCCTCCAGAAAGGCATTCCAATCGTAGAGGAGTTGATCATCTCTTCTCACCAATGGGACTGCCCATTGAGCGGCGTCCCCAGATAAATAAGAGAGAAGAAAAGCGACCTTCGCATGGTTGATGTTAAACGCTCTTGCCCTACAGGTGAAATGCAACATGACCTGGGTGAGAAATACTTGCAATTTCCCCCCATCCCCATTGAATCTTTCGGGTGTGGCTAACTGAACTTGCGTGGGAATCTCCACTACTACAGGGGCCACTGGGGTAGCTCTTTGTAAGCCCGCATCAAATGGATTGCGTTCCAGGCGGTCTACCTGCGCCTGTAGTGTTGCTGTCTCTGTTCTAGAGGCAACCACCTCAGCCTGTAACAAGGCCAAAGCAGCTATGACATCCTCTAAAGTGGCCATCCCACCGTGCGACTGGGAGGACAGTAATCCGTGGGCCGGTTATTCTGTCGTGGTCCGGTTGTCCTCAGAGTCGCACGATGCTGTAAGGGGTCCACCTCCTGATAACCCCTTGGTCTGATATATATTATGCACAGACACAGAAGGGTGATCAGGCGAGGGAAGGAAAGGAAGGGGACAGCAGGGAGGGAGATCTGTAATGAGAAAGAACAGGAGGTAGCGGTTAAATCAATCCCTAGCTGTCTTACATCCCTTTCACCCCCTAACTCCCCCTTATACCTGTAAACGAAAGAAAGCCCTCTGGAAACAGGAGACCGGGTGGACCTGATCCCCAGGCAACTGGAACCCTACAGACAAGACACTGGTCAGCCTATGGTGTGGCAGTCGTAAGAATACCCCCTTGTCGTAGTACCCCTCTGCGACCTGACCTACCATAAGTTCTGGATTCTTTTATGAACAGGGGGGAAGGACGTATGCCAGCAGTGACCTTTCCTCCCCTGTAGTGATTACAAAAACGAACAAATAAAACGCAGCAGGGCAATGGATGATGAGTACTTTCAAGATGCCCTAGAAGGTTTCTCCCTACTTTACTGTATCTATATGTCTGAGGCAATGTTCACCACATATATATGTAACAGCTTTATCACGGATGCTGGCCTCCTCCCTCGTAGAGGTTTGCCAACAAACACAGTTGCGAGATCCTCTCGCTCAGAACTTAGCGGCAGCCCTCCGCCCTCTTCTTTTGTCAAAAGGCGGGCTCGAAATCGTGATAGCAATATGCAAACGAACTATCCTTCAGGAATTGCGACCCCGCACACCTCCAAGTGGCATCCAACGGGGCCACGAAAAACTCATACAACGTATAATCAAACTACCCTCCGCCTGACTCGACGGGGGTAACCAAGAACAAAGGTGCGTACCAAGTCAGCTTAGGAACTAAGGGGTTGGTGCAGAGCACCCCTACCAGAACGCCGTTCTCCGTCCGCACCGCACTCCGACCTGGATATCAAAATAACCGGCACCCAACTGATGCCGGATGTTCCTTTTCTTCAACGCTGCGCCAAACGCGCTGACGTCACGAGCGTCAGCCCGCATTGTTCCATGGGACTTGTAGTTCCCGTTATGTCCGCCTCCAGCGGATGGTAGACGCTCCGACTGACAGTGCTCTATTGCGTTCCCTATGGGCCACAACAAGGGACACAGTGAAAAGGACAGTTTGGGATTTTACTGGAGAGGATGTGGGATTGATGAATAATGTAGATCCAGTGAAAATTGCAGTGAAAGAGGGAATTACATATCCTAACATTCCTCAGTACAAAATGACACCAGAAATAATTGAGGGAATAACTCCTATAATTGAGAAAATGATTCATCAGGGAGTCCTGAGAGAACTACTGAGTAGTCCGTGTAATTCACCGATAATGGGGCTAAAGAAGCCTAATGGGAAATTCAGGATCGTACAGGATCTGAGAAAAGTTAATCAAATTGTGGTGGCATGTTGTCCTATTGTGCCAAATCCATCAGTGATCCTGTATCAGATTCCACATGATGCTGAGTGGTATACAGTGATTGATTTGTGTCATGCGTTCTTTTCAATACCATTGCATCATGACAGCCAGCCGATTTTTGCATTTAGGTTTGGCCAGCGTATTTTAGCATGGTGTCGAATCCCACAGGGGTATACAGAGAGTCCTTCGATATTTAATCAGTTGTTGAAAAAATCGTTGGAGAGTTTGATCATGCCTGAAAATTCAGTACTAGTACAATATATTGATGACCTACTTGTGGCATCAAAGACACGAGAAGCTTGTGAAGTAGATACCATAGCTTTACTGAATCATCTGGCAGATGGAGGGTTAAAGGTATCTCCAGCCAAATTGCAATTTTGCAAGAAAGAGGTGCATTATCTTGGACATAATATTGAAAAAGGTCTGAGAAAAGTGACTGATGACAGAATCAGAATCATCAGGGAAATGAAAGCTCCAAAGACCCAGAGAGAAGTGAGGATGTTTCTGGGGATGGTGGGTTATTGTCGTCAGTGGATAATTAATTTTTCGCTGATAGCAAAGCCACTGATTAAGCTGACAAAAAGTGAGATGACAGACCCATTGGAACTAGATGGAGAACAAATGGCAGCATTTGAAGAGCTTAAAAATAGAATGTGTGAGGCTCCAGCTTTGGGTATGCCTGACTACGAAAAGGAGTTTGAATTGTACTGCAGTGAGAGAAATGGATGTGCACTTTCAGTGTTAATTCAGAAGCATGGATTACTGAGAAGGCCTATTGCGTACTTCTCATCGACACTTGACCCTGTAGCTGTGGGTTTACCAGGTTGTCTGAAATCTGTGGCTGCAACATGCAGGAGTCTGGAACAGAGTGAGGGAATCATAATGGGATATCCTGTAAGGGTATTCGTACCTCACAATGTGGCAATTCTTTTGACAAGAAGCAGAACTCAGTACATGTCACATAGTCGGTTGACTAAATATGAGAAAGTGATTCTAGGAGCATCGAATGTGACTCTTGAGAGATGTGTAAATGTGAATCCAGCGACACTTTTGCCGGATATTGAAAATGTGGGTGTGAAAACGGAAGATGATCATGATTGTTTGGATGTGCTTGATTACTGTACAAAACCGAGACCAGACATAAGGGATCTTCCCTTGCATGAGAGTGATCATGTGTTGTTTGTGGATGGTTCATGCCTGAGAAATGATGATGGTGTGCTATGTGCAGCATATGCGGTGTGCAAAGTTTCAGAGGTTATGGAAGCATCACCATTGAAAGGAGTGAAATCTGCACAGGTTGCTGAATTGGTGGCATTGACAAGAGCTTGTGAAATTGGGAAAGATTTGAGGACGACTGTGATGACTGATAGTCAGTATGGATTTGGAGTGGTGCATGATTTTGGCCAGCTTTGGCTACAAAGAGGTTTTTTGACATCGAGTGGAACTCCAATAAAGAATGCTGAAGTGATTGGGAAATTACTTGAGGCGATACAGCTGCCTAAGGAGTTAGCAGTTGTAAAGTGTGCTGCCCATGGACAAGGGGAGGATTTTATAACGGTTGGAAACCGTTATGCAAATGACATTGCTCAATACTGTGCGAAATCCAATCAGTCAATTAATAGGGAACGAGAGGGGGAAATGTCTTTTTGCTCTGTGATGTTTACTAATGTCTTAGAGACATGGGATGAAGTGAAGCAGTTGCAGGATGAGGCAGGAGAGGAAGAGAAAAAAGATTGGATTAAGGCAGGATGTGCCCCAAGAGAAACAGACCATGTTTGGGTCTATAGGGATGGCAGACCAGTAATGCCCAACTCCATTTTGTCGTCAATGGCAAGGATGTATCATGGCCAGGGACATTTGGGGAGGGATGCGATGATTAGGTCGTTCAAGCAGACCTGGTACAATGCAAAGTTCAGGACAATTGCAGAGAGCATCTGTCAAAGGTGTTTGATTTGTCAGCAATTTAACACTGGGAAAAAGACAGTGGTGAGTCTGGGAACAATAGGCAGAGAAGGAGGTCCTTTTACAAGAATGCAGATTGATTTCATTGAAATGCCCCAAGTGAATAGACTGAGGTATGTTCTAGTGGTAGTCTGTTTGTTTTCAAGATGGGTTGAAGCTTATCCGACTAGGAGAAATGATGGAGTGACAGTGGCAAAATTACTGTTAAGGGAGTTGATTCCTAGGTACGGGTTTCCAGTGACGATTGAGTCTGATAGAGGTGGACACTTCTATAATGAACTCATGAGTTTGATTTGTGAAGCATTAAGCATACAGCAGAAGCTACATTGTGCATACAGACCAGAGGCTTCTGGTGTGGTTGAGCAGATAAATGGCACAATCAAAAACAGGATTGGTAAAATGTGCTTAGCCACTGGCATGAAATGGCCGGACGTCTTGCCTCTAGTGCTAATGACTATTAGATCTACTCCAGATAGAACTACTGGTTTAAGTCCGCACGAAATAATCATGGGACGTGCAATGCGCCATTCATTTGTACCTGTCAATAAGTTGATGACAATAACTGATGACATGATTTTGGATTACTGTAAAGGCCTGGCTGACGCAGTTCATTCTGTGTTTCACCAGGTTGGAGAAGAAGCTACCACATTTGAGAAGAAGCAAGCTCATGATCTGAGTCCAGGAGACTGGGTGAGGATTAGGGTGCACAGAAGAAGAAATTGCTTAGTTCCAAGGTGGGGAAGGCCGAGACAAGTCATTCTAACAACGACAACTGCAGTGAAGTGTGCTGGTGTGAAAAACTGGGTGCATGCGAGTCATACTCTGAGAGTTCCAAACCCAAAAGAGGGAACTGGTAAAGAGTACTTTGAAGAATCAGATTCCAGTGATGATGAAGACCCAGAACCAGTGAGAAAAGAAGTAGAAAAAACTCCAAGAGAACAATTGAGAGTCTCAGAAAGGAGATCAGATTCTGTAAGAGAGCCTGAAATTTCAAAAAGCAGTGAAGAAAAAAGAAGAGAAAAGAGCAATTCCACAGAGATTACTCCTGAATCGGAAGAGGAGGAGACTGAAGAACCACTTGAGATTATACCTGAAGAAACAGGGTCAGAAAAAGATAGAGAGGGACAGATTGCGGTAGACCCCCGAGGAGGTGTAGGGAACATTCTTGACAAGCTAGGTGAAGGGACAAGTAGACAGCAAGAAGATTGCGTGTCGGAGACCCGAGGAGGGACAGGAGTAGGGAAGTCTCAAATAGTGGTGAAAGAAACTGTGGAGGAAAAGAAAACTGCTAGAAAAAGAAAACAGAAGGCACTTGAAACAGAATTGGATGAGAGTGAGAATGAACAAACAGAGGGTCGAGTTCTAAGAAAGAGAACTTGGATTGGAGAAAGAAACAATAAAGAAATTAGGCCGAAAAAGGTGATAAAAGGAGATCGTTGGCCTAACAACAGAGTAAAGGGATTGAGATACAGAGTAATAAGAACAAATACATCAAAAGCTGAACAAGTGAATGAAGTATCGAGTCAAAATGAAGTAAAAAGAAAGGAGCAAGAAGAATCAAGAGAACCTGAGGAAATAAAAAGAATAAAAAGACCCAACCAAAAGTACAGATCACCGGAATGGTCTTATGTGGCACTGTCTGAAGAAGGAGAAGAAGAAACAGTGACTCGAGATAATTCGGAGGGGATCTTGAGAAAAGTGGTTGAGGAAAAAGAAGGAATCTTAAAAGTTATCCTGACAGACATTGGAGAAGAGTCAGATGCACAAGATGTTGTTGATGATCTGATACAATTTGATGTTACTGAAGAAGAAGGAGTGAAAACTGATGAATATCCAAATTGAGTGAACTGAAAAATCACTTGGAGGAAAAGTGAAAAAAGAAAGTCTGAAATTCAGTTGTCTGAAGTAATCCAAAGTATAATAGTAGTGGAGTAGTAGAGGCTAAGTCAAAAGACAAGGTCAAAGTAATAAAATGGCTAACATAGAGGATAATCAAAGTAGATGTGCCTTCTTTAAAAGATGGTGTAGAATGTGCTGCTGCTGTACTGGATTATTAATGCTACTGTGGGGAGTTTTAGTTTTATTAGTTACTTTTAAAGTTACATTTGAGATGCATACAGAAAATATGACAGATATAGAGAAGAATTCGCAAAAAGTAGTTTTGACTAGAATTAGTAATACTTACATACACAAAGATAGGTCAATTAATAATTTTTCTAGTAATGTTTTTTCGAAGTTGTTGTATGAATATGTGAAAACAATGGAAGTTAGGGATTGCTACGTTTGTATGCAATTACCTGCATCCGTTTCAGAGGGTGTTACTTATCATCATTTGCCAGCTACATATGGTATTTCATGTAGTATATTAAGTAGTGTTTTCTATTTGTTAGGGAAAATAGATTATAAGATGTCTAACAGAGATAGTATTTTTGGGCATTTGCCAATGAACAAAAAGCTGAATCCAGCTAAAGAAGCTAACACTTTTGGTGAAATTTTTATTGAAGAGAAAGGATTAACATTAGATTACATTTTTAAGAATAATTTAACTTGCAGTCTGAAAGAAGAGGAGAAAGCTTTCCTGGATATGGTAGAGGAAAGGAGATTGAATATGCATGAGAAAGCAGGGAAATATAAAGTGAGTGAGACAATTTGGGACATTGAGATGGGGAAAGAATTGAGAAATGGGGCTAGTCCAACTTTAGCTCTAGATGTACCACAGAAGGGTAAGCTATGCATTACAAGAAGGAAATCCCAATATGATACATATTTTGTTGGGACTAGTGAGTGCCATGATACATACTTCATTGCAACAGGTTGGGGTTTCAGAGGTGGAGAAGATACAGTTTTCCCAGGAGTGTATTATGTTTGTGGGAACAAGGCTTATTACAAGTTGCCTGACCATTGGTATGGCACGTGTTATGTGGGTCTGGTCTTTCCAAAGATTTTTCATATAGATAAAATAAGAGATGTAGAACATATTAATTTACTAATGCGTTTCAAGAGAGAAACCTGGTCTGAAATAGTGGGTGATATTTTTGGGGTTTTAATTCCAGCAGTGGGAATTTCTTTAAATGCTTATGGAATTCGGAAACTGTCAACAGTGGTGGATCGCTTATCGACAAATACCGCTGGAGGTTTTTTTTTAGTGAATACGGAATTAAGTGCCGTACGTGCTATGTCAATGCAAAATCGACTTGCCCTTGATATTTTATTGGCCAAGGAGGGTGGAGTTTGTGGAATGCTGAAAGTTCAACATTGTTGCACTTACATTCCAGACGAAAGCAAAGACCTGAAGGTCTATATCAAAAATATTACTGATTTGTATGAAGAATTAGTACCACTTGAAGCTGAGAGTTTATGGACTAAAATAGCTAATAAGGTGATAGCTGTTAAAGATTTTATTGCAAAAATAGGTAGTACTATTATAGGTAGAATATTGTTTCCTTTAACTTGCATAATTATTGCTTTATTGATACTGAGATTAGTGTGTGTGTGTTGTAAAAACAGGGGAGGGAAGAAGAAATTGAAGAAAGAGAAGAAAAACAAAAGGTTGAAAAGAGAACCACAAGAAATTGAATTGGAAGAATTGAGGGAGAGTGTTTATTTAGAAACAAAGAGGGATGATGAAAGGGTGACTGGTGTGTAGTGTTGTGTAAGGAGGAAAAGACATTTCCGATTTCTCCTAAAATGGGACTAAATTTTCACTAATTTTTTTTTTTGGGCTTTATTTGGTGATAAAATCACCAAAGGGGGGATTGCTAGAGCAGAGTTTTCAGTTTGAAAATTAACTGGGTTTTGAAGCTCTGGCATGTCTATTTGTTATATTAATTTATTAATTATTAATTATTAATTATTTGTCTTGTGTAAGTGTTTATACTAATCAACTCGTTTGTTTTAACAAGAGAGAATTACACGTGGGAATGCATAAGTGTGCTGTTTAATAATAATGTGCGTGTTTACATGTTTAAAGATTGCTGTGTGTTGTTTATTTTTAAGCATAAAACGCTTTTCGAATTAATGCTTTTCTATGTTGCAAGAGCTAGATAATTGCATACACATAAGGGTATTAGTGGGGTTAACACTGTTCAATCACTATGCTGTGGTAACGTTGTTTTTGTCTCTTTTAATTAAGATGGTCTATTGTGGCCTATTGTGGCCTAAACAAAGATGGCTGACATGTAAAGCCTGGCCTCGAGTAGAAATTTGTGACGAGAGAGAGCCTTGCTGAATATGGTCCTGAAGTCAGCTGACCACAGTCCTTGCTTTGCCTGGTTAAAACTTTCCGTGAGGACTGCAGCAGTTTTGGGCGATCTCCAAATGAAATGAAGCGTCCTTGGCAGCTTTGGGAAACAAAGGAGCTTTAAAGAAAGACTCTGAACTATGATCTCATTGCCGAGGAGACGTGGAAACTACAAGATACAAATGTATTTTTTGGTTCCTGTTCCGTTATGTTTATTTTGTGATTTTTCCTGAGCGGAGATTTTCAAATGTAGCGATGCTACATCCTTTCCTTCTCGCTTTGCTCAGAGGTTTGACGGAAGAAGTCAATACAAATTATATTTTCCTTTGTTTGACTTACTATAAGAATTGTTAGCCTAGAGAGGGTTTTTGCCACTTGCCATTTGCCTTTTGCCGCGTTCCGAATCTGCGTTGGTGAGGATCGTTGCTGAGAGGACTTCGTCTTAAGAGACTTTACCGAGAGACTTGTCCTGACCCGTTCTGACATTTAGCTAGAATAGGTAACTATGAGAAAAATGATTTATTCTGATTGATTTCCTTTGACTAATTTTAGATAAAGCAATATAATTTTGAATATGGTGTTGGTTATTATTTCTTGTCAATTATTGAGTATCCTATTTTGATTATTATTGTATAGATTGTTTAGATTATGTTTAAGGGCAGTCTCAATAACTAGATCTTATCGACCCCGATATAGATGCAGGGTGTTTAGGAGTTTTTCTTTCCACAGGTTATTGCTGGTAGAGTATTTGAGCGTATGTTAGTGAAATGGGCCCTAGTGTATGAAGAATGTATGTGCGTGTAACTGTGAGATTACTCTATCCGTGGAAGTAGGGATATTATATACACCCTGATCTCTATCACCTTCACCCCTGGTTTTCTTGTTTAACGCGCACAACGTTCTCTGGGCCCCCGCCTCAACCCTAGTATCCACCCAGACCCATAATTGCGCGCCTCCTAAACTTTCGAGACAGAGGTACGGTACTGCGCCTGGCGAGAGAGCAGGGTGCTATATCATGGCTGGGCTCGGCGTTGGACCTGCTCCATGATTTCATAGCGTGGCACAAGAGGCAAGGCGCAAGTACAACGGAGTCAAGGCAACTCTCCGGAATCTGGGATTCAGATATGGTATGTTTGTATGTGGTGAGTGAGGTGGTAGTCACGTCACGGGGGATGGGATCGGGATATGGGTACTTTTGTATAAATTGGTTGGTATCAAAGAAGAATGGGAAATCATGGAGATAGTTATTTCATATCATGTGGGACGGAAATGCAATGTGACTGACATACATATTTTTACAACTTGTAGATACTCCTGATGAAGGTTTTCTAACCGAAATGCATTGAGTAGGATGTGAATCTAAATGTTATGGAGGAAATTCAGAACACGTTCATAGGCCTGGATGGGCAATACATAGAACAAGTTACATGCAAAAAATGTTATCAAAGAATTTCGCAGCTTTTGACGTAATGGAAAAAATAAGTGGAAAAATAATGCTGAAAATTGAAGAAAATAAATTGGACAAAAATTCAGGTGGATGTGTATTACTTTGAGATACCAATGTGCGTACAGTTGTGCAACCTGTTTGACCTGATATCTTGCGGGCCACTACTTGAGTGAATTATGCTCAGGTGCAGAAGGAACGGCGCACTAATACGGGTGCTGCACGCCAAACGATAAAAAAGGAAGGCAACATGAACCATAATGAAGAATAATAAGGGTGTGCTTCGGGACATTCTTGTCGTCTTTGCTGGTGCGCCATTATCTTTGTAGGCGTTTACAGTTGTGTTTCATGTTCTGGTGTGTACCAGCTGGCTTGTTTGGTGGATTTTTTGGTCTTAGCAGGCTTGATATAGGCCACTCTCTCGGCACTGTTAGTGATCCAGGCAGAGAAGTGATTGACAGCCTGTTCCAGATTGGTTGCGGGTTCCGGAAGGGTGGTGTTGAGGGCGTCCGTCCACTGGATCTCTGTCACTTTGTTCCAGCTGCAGTGGGAGGAGCTGGGAGGCTTGGTGGTGGTGCCTGAGGATCCTGCAATGGTGAAGTAGACAATGGCGTGGCCGGTTCAGGTGAGGTTGGTGGCATGCCTGTACTTAACTCTGTCGCTGGCAGTGAAGATCGTATCAAGTGTGGGTCATGAGCTTTGTGTGGGGTGGGTGACAAGTTGAGCGATGCCGCTGTTGCTCATGCTTTCCAGGAGGTTGGTGATGTTTGTATCTTTGAAATCGTCGAGGTGGAAGTTAAGGTTGTCAGGCTTGCCGGGTCCGAATCCTCAGGGCTGTGCCGATGCTCTATGGGGCCCACCTCTGAATCAACCCAAGTCTGGCTATGGATATACACAGACTTTTGGGGCAATTGAGCGGGGGAAGGAAAGGGTGGGGACTGCGGGGAGGGAGACCTGTGGGCGAGAGACAAGAAAACACAATAAGTTTTTTGATTCACCCTTTCTCCCTTACTCTGTGCTTCACCCCCTCTCAATCCACCCTTTCTTACCTGTAAAGAAATAAGAGCGATGTAACTTGTTAAGGAGGAGATGTGGGGGCTGCAGCTTTGCGTATCTGGCTCTCTGAGGTTTAGGCGTACGTCTCTTGGACTATAAAAGAGAAGCACACACGTACACCAGAAAGGAAAGCAACAAAAGAATAGGAATGCTACCACTGCAGCGCTAAAGAAAATGTAGACCTGAATAGTTCTGAGATGGAGAAGGGGCAGGTATTCGTTAGTGGACTTTCTCCCTTCCCTTTCCAAATGAGAGTTCCTGGTATACAGATTTGAACAAAGTCATGAAACAAATAACGTAGTATACTCTGTTTAGGAATTTAGAGGAGTAGGGCTACACTCATTCATCCATTCAAGGTTCCTTTTTCCAGGCACGATATAATGTTGTATAAACGGAATGCGAGACTGTCTTGGGACAAACAAACACGATGTGCGCAACTTGGGGATGCTCAGAGGGTTATCGTCACACTCATTCATCCATCCAACGTTGCAAAGCATACCATTCGCGGGCGCGTATTCACCCCGCACGAAACCGGGACCGGTTTCACCAACGGGGTCAATCTGGCAGCCCAAGCGCCACTAAGTGCGCAGTCGCTCCCCTGCACAGTGAATCTCTCACCTCCAACAGGGGAGTCACAGAAGTCGTTCTATGAATGCTTTGAAGACACTCAAGGGATGCGGTCGGAGGGTGTGTCCTTTGACACTCTTACCGCCAAAGTAACTGCAAGGCAAAGCGTCCAGCTTTCCCGCGGGAGATGTAGAATAATCGGCACCGTGGTCCGGACTGCAGGGCTTTTATTTCCTGCTTCCGGTCCGCTGCCGTCGTCCGATGCGTAACGTGCTCGCGTTGCCAATCGGGATTTGTAGTCCGTGTGGTTCCGCGTCTCGCGTCTCTGCCGTCTGCAGCGAGCGCGATCGCGGGAAGGCAAATCATGACAGCACATCCCCCTTTACCGGGAGCGTGAGCTGCAAGAGGGTCTTTCCGGGTGCAGACGATGAAACTGGGCAACCAACTTGGGAGCATGCACTGCCTCCATAGGTTCCCAGGAGTTCTCCTCCGGGCCGAAACCTTTCCAGCTAACCAAATACCACAACTTCCTTCCCACCCTCTTGGAGTCCAAAATGTTTTGTACCACATATTCCAACTCCCCCTGCACTACCACAGGAGCAGGGCGAGATGAGATCTTACCCCGAGCGGGTTTCAGGAGGGAAACATGAAAGACGGGATAGCTGCGCATATGGGAAGGAAGTTTTAGCCTCACTGCCACGGGATTGACATGTTTCTCTACCTGATAAGGGCCTATGTATTTCGGATTAAACACACTATACCTTCTAAACCTGATATATTTTGTGGATAACCACACCTTTTCCCCCTTGATGTAGGTTGGACCTGGTCTACGCCTTCTGTCTGCTTGTGTTTTGTACCTTTCTTTTGCCTTGGCTAGGTTGCCCTGTATGGCCACGAGGGTTTTGCGCATGTGCTGCAGTCGTGTGTGTACTTCAGGAATGCGTGTAGTAGAACTGGGAAGCGGCAGTGGTGTGACTCTCGGGTGGACACCATAGGTGCTAAGAAACGGGGTGTATAGAGTGGAGGAATGTTTGGCGCTGTTGTAAGCGACTTCCGCTGCCCACAACCAGTCCACCCACTCATCGGTGTTAGCCTTCACATAGCACCTGAGGTATTGTTTTAAAGTCTGGTTGAGTCTTTCGGTCTTGCCGTCCGTTTGGGGATGGAAACTGGTTGAGATGGTGGAGGCCATTTGTAGCTCGGAACACCATGTCTTCCAAAATCCAGCAGTGAACTGGGCCCCTCGGTCCGAAACAATATCCTGGGGAAGACCATGGAGACGGACAATGTGAATCAATAACAGCTTCGCCAGCTGACTGGCCGTAGGGGCTTGTTTCCACGCTATGAAATGGCCCAACTTCGTTAAATAGTCCACCACCACTATTATGGCGGTATTCCCTTGGTCTGTTGGTAAGCCCACTATGAAGTCGACCGAAATCCTTTCCCAGGGGACTGTCGGCGTAGGCATGATTTGCAAAAGTCCTTGTGTGGCCTGGTGATCTGTCTTTGCTCGCACACACTTGTCGCATTCTTGGACCCACCTCAATACGTCTGGACGGATTGTGGGCCACCAAAACTGACGTAACATCTTCTCCAGTGTTTTGGCGCCTCCTGGATGGCCGGCACATGGTGAGTCGTGACACCATACATACGCAGCCCTACGAAGCTTGTAAGTAGGAAGCAATAGTTGTGGTCCTTTCATGGGAAGCCCTTGTCTCACTCTCCATTCTGGATGTGCCTGGAGCCAGCGTTTCCACGTGAAGTTTTGTATTCCCAGTCGGGTATCTTGTAGGAACCTTTCGGATCGTAGAGTGCATATCACCTTGTTAGGTTCGATGATAGAATCCTCGCTTGTTTTTTCTTCGGGGCAAGCGACTTCTTGTCTAGACAGAGCGTCTGCCTTCTTGTTCTGGGATCCAGGACGGAAGGTTACCATGAACTGGTATTCCGCAAAGAATAACATCCACCTGAGTTGGCGGGGTGTAAGATGTCATGCTGCCTTCATAAACTGGAGGTTACGATGATCAGAAAACACCGTAATTTTGTGTACTGCTCCCATTAACCAATGCCTCCATTCCATGAAAGCATCTCGGATGGCTAATAGTTCCTTCTCTGCTATGGTGTAGTTCTGTTCCGCTGCGTTGAGTTTGCGAGACATAAAGGCAATGGGATGGAGGCTTCCCGTGGTTTCCTGATGTTGCGAAAGTACCGCTCCTATCGCTGACTCCGAAGCGTCTGCTTCTACTATGAAAGGAAGGTCAGGATTGGCATGTGTCAGTATGGGAGCAGTGACAAACGCGTTCTTGAGAAGGTCAAAGGCTGCTTGGGTATTCTCGGTCCATAGGAACGGGACCTTTTTTCGAGTTAGTCTTGTCAATGGTGTGACCAATTCCGAGAAATTCCTGATAAATCGGCGATAGAAGTTCGCAAACCCCAACAGCCTCTGTATGTCTTTGACAGTATTCGGACGAGGCCAGTCGGGAATGGCTTTCACCTTTCTTTCCGCCATCACTTGTCCGGATGGGGTGAGCATCACTCCCAGGAATTCCACCGTTGTGACGTGAAATTCACACTTTGTGATCTTACAGTACAACTGATGTTTTCGCAGAGCTTGTAGGACTAGACGTACATGCTCAACATGATCTTCTTCGTTGTCCGAGTAGATTAAGATGTCGTCTATATAGACCACCACGAATACATCCAAATACCGTCTCAGAACCTCATTGAGAAAGAATTGGAACGCCGCGGGGGCGTTACATAGCCCGAAAGGCATTACCAGGTATTCATAAAGACCGTACCAGGTCTTGAAGGCGGTCTTCCATTCATCTCCTGCTTTGACGCGAACCAAGTGATACGCACCCCTTAAATCCAACTTTGTGTATATGCTTGCGGCTCTCACTTGTTCCAACAACACAGGGATAAGGGGGAGAGGATACCGATTTTTGATGGTGATCTCGTTCAATGCCCTGTAGTCAATGCAACATCTCAAATCTCCATTGGCCTTGGGAATGAAAAAGAGGGGAGATGCCGCTGGTGATCTTGAAGGCCTAATAAACCCCAGCTCGAGGTATTTGTCCAAATATTCTCGCAGATACTTTGTTTCAGGTAGGGTAAGGGCGTATATTCTCCCACAGGGCACCACTGCTCCTGGGATCAAATCTATGCGACAGTCGTACTCTCTGTGTGGTGGGAGTCTTTCGGCCTGGCTGTTGCTAAAGACATCTGTGTAGGGCGCATAGTATGATGGAAGCGCAACCTCTTTCTCAGCGGCAGTGGCTACATGGTGGCTATGGGCTAAAATCTTTGAAGGTCTTAGCGGCGATGCGGTACAATGGACTTTACAATACTCCGACTCGAACCTCACGGTCTTGTGGGTCCACTGGATGGTGGGGTTGTGCTTTTGTAGCCATGGTAGGCCTAGAATAACACCATATTGAGGAGCATGTATGATGCAGAACGTTATGTTTTCTCTATGGGACTCATCGTACACGATTTCGTACTCCAGCGTGTTATGGGTGATGGGACCGGTTTCCAGCTCTTGTCCATCCACCGCATACACTTTCTCCGGATAGGGTCGGGGAACTGTTTGCACCTTCAATCGTTGTGCTTCGTGGAGGTCCATAAAACATCCGGTGGCTCTAGAGTCTACCATTGCCATCAGGTGTTGGGTTTCGTGGTGTACTGTAATTGTCAGCGGTATAAACAAATGATTGGAAGTATCGATATCGCATGCAGCCACTGAAGGGATGGCATATTCGCCTGAAGACTTCCCTTCTTTCGTCTTCAAGCTTTGTCGTTTCCCTCCTCCTTTTCCACGGTTAGGGCAGTGGTTTGTCCTACCCTTCCCCTACCGTACTTAGGTTTCACTGGGCATTCTCTGAGGAAGTGTCCCTTTTTTCCGCAATAGAGACACAACCCTTGTTTCCGGCGATGGTCACGTTCGCTGAGCGTTAATGACGCCCTTACCGTGCCTATTTCCATGGGTTCTGTGTGGTTATTCGTCTTATCCCCGCTGTAGCTTCGGTCGCTGAAACCAACCCCTTTTTCATTCTTTTTGTTATCCCCTCGTCGTTCTTTAAGCCGGTGATCCAATCGAAGCGTTAAGTCTATCAGCTCCATTCGGAGGAGCAGTCGGTGGACCTGTTCGTGGAGGACCTGGTGGTGAACCATCTGGCGCCCAAAGGCCTCAGTAAGTTCTTTGCTGTCGAACGGGCCCATAGAGTCCCTGGCGGGAGGCCCAAGGTGGGGGCCCCTCTGAGGCCGATTGTCGCTAGGATCTTTAACTTGAGGGACCGAGATGCCATTCTGCAAGCATCGCGGGTGGCCGGCCCGCTGCCATTCCAGAACACTACTGTAAGTTTCTATCCGGACTTTACCCAGATGGTGCAGAAGCAACGGCAAGGCTTCCTGGCGGTCAAGAGAAGACTACGTGAGATGGGACTAAAATATGCCATGCTCTTCCCGGCCAGGTTGCGGGTGGTGTTCGAAGAGCGGACTTTCTTTTTTGAGTCACCTGACATGGTCGGAGACTGGCTGGACACATTGCCCCAAGGACGGACTGGTGTGGAACGCTCCGGTGGCGCAGACGGTGGTGGGGATGAACACTGAGCCAGGACTTAAGTACTAGGACTCCGGTTCCTCCGGGAGGTTGATAATCCGGGGGGTAGCGGGGGCAGTATGGGAGCTTTTTCCTCCTCTGGGGTTCTTTTCGTAGATCAGTAGTTTTAAGGGGCGACAGGCACACTGCAAGTTGGGGGGCACTTTAGAGCTTACGCAGGGGTGCAGGGTGGGGGGTGGATGGGGGTTGTTGTTGGGGTTGTTGTTGTTTTTTGTTATGCAAGGCGTAAAGATGCAAGCTTCTGTGACTCGGGTCTGGTTCCATGCGGGGGGTGGTGGTCTCCTTACATGTTGGGATGGGGGGTAGGGGCCTAAAAATACTCAGTTGGAATGTAAATGGCTTGGGGGATCGTATTAAGCGTGGGATTGTCCTGCAATTTCTGAAGCGATGTACCCCTGATATTGTCTTATTGCAAGAGACGCACTTGATTGGTAACATGTGCTATGCACTCAATCGTAAAGGCTATAAATTTGTTGCACATTCCGGGTTTTCCTCGGGTTCTAGAGGGGCGGGAATACTAGTCAGGTCCTCTCTGCCATTCGAGGTTGACTCCACTACCGTTGACGATAGGGGACGCTTCGCGGCAGTGGCGGGGCGGTGGGAGGGCAGGACCCTGGTCCTGGTGTCGGTTTATGTCCCCCCTGCACTGCAGCCCTCTACACTAGCGGACTTAGAGAGGACATTGTTGGATCTCCCAGAAGGAATGTTGGTGGTGGGTGGCGACTTCAATGCGGTTGGCTCGGGCCTGCTCGACAGACACCCGCAGAGGAGTTCGGGGGGGGGCTCAGAAGTGGCTCCCTGATTTTATAGATACCCTTGGGCTGGTTGATTGTTGGAGACTGTTGCATCCCACACAACGACAATATACTTTCCACTCAGGGGCGCATGGCAGTCTCTCCAGAATTGATTATGTCCTTACCCTAGCTGCACACGCCTCCTTTGTCTCTGAGGCCAGGCACATGGCACGAGGTATTTCCGACCATTCCCCGGTGTGGATCTGTATGGATGTTGACAGAGGAGTGGGTGGTAGGGTGGCCCCAATTAACCCGTGGTATTTCAGGGACCCTGCGACTCGTAGTGCGGTACTGAAGGCGGTCGACCGTTACTTTCAAGAAAACCTCGGCTCGGTCACGTCGGCGGTGTCTTTGTGGGAAGCGTTCAAAACAGTGATTAGGGGTGAGGCCCTCTCCTTGATAACAGCGGCCAAGCGTTGGAGAGACGCGGAGGTCGCCCGGCTTGAGGCGGAGATCGCGGATCTGGAGTTGGCGCTGGAGGGGGAGGTCACGGCGGAGGCGCTGCACAAGTTGAGCCTTAAACAATCGGAGTACAGGGCCCTCGTGACGGATGCAGCCAAAGCCCTGAGTAGGGAACAGCGGGGCCGTCTGTACGACGTCGGGGACAAGGCCGGGAAATTGATCGCGTGGCTGGATAAAAAGGAGCGGGTCAATCGTGTAGTGCCGGACCTTGTGACGGAGGATGGCGTCATGGTCACGGAGCCGGACGGCATAGTCCAGTGCTTTGCGGATTACTTCCACACGGTCTATACCTCCGTGTCTGACAGGCCAGTGGAGGATTCATGTGAGCTCCTGCGCGATCTTGCCCTGCCTTGCCTCTCCGACATAGACAGAGACGATCTTGATGGCGACATCACAGTCGACGAGATTGCGGGGGCTATCCGCTCTTTGCGTCCGGGCAAGGCCTCGGGTCCGAATGGCCTGCCAATTGAGCTTTACAAACTCTGACCGGACAAGATCGCTCCGCATTTGCGGGCTATGTTTGTGGAGGCGCCGGAGATGGGCTGCCTCCCACTTGACCAGCGCCTGGCAACGATCGTGGTCATCCATAAAGATGGCAAGCCCAGGAACCGGTGCAGCTCATACAGGCTGATCTCGCTCCTTAATGCTGAGCCGAAGATCCTTGCCAAAATCCTCGCAAACCGGCTGGTCAGGGTGGTCGGGGATCTGATCCACCCTGACCAATCTGGCTTCATCCCGCATCGTAATACCGCGTTGAATCTTAGGCGCATTCACGGAGTGATCGCAAGGGTAGGGACGATGCGGGAGCCGGCCATGGTGGCTGCGCTCGACGCAACGATGGCATTTGACACGGTGGAGTGGGCATACCTGTGGGCTACGCTTGCGAAATTCGGCTTCGGGCCCGGATTTGTGGGCTAGGTAAGGCTATTATACGAAGGGCCTCTCGCCAAAGTCGCAGTTAACGGTAAGGCGTCCCGTCCCTTCGACCTGGGGAGGGGTACCAGGCAGGGGTGTCCTCTATCGCCGCTGTTGTTCGCTCTCGCCCTTGAGCCGCTAGCGGCCTGGATACGATGGCACCCAGATGTGAGGGGGATTCGATGGTCCCCTGATCACGAAGACCGCATTTCCCTCTATGCCGACGATATTCTGCTCTATCTTACTTCACCCCGGAAGTCCCTTATAGTTGTCTGCGACATATTGACTTCCTTCGGGAGGAACTCGGGGCTAACCATTAATTGGGGTAAGTCATATCTGTATGCCCTGTGTGGGGACGTCCCGGTTCCCCCGCGGAATTGCCCGATCCAGATCGCCCGGGAGGGTTTCCTGTATCTTGGGATTTATATCTCTGCCGACCCAACGGTACGGTATGAGATGAACCTGCTCCCTCCGTTGGCGCGCCTGCTGCGGGACGTGGCGGGCTGGCGGCGGCTGCCGCTTTCCCTCCTTGGCCGTGCGGTGCTATTCAAAATGATGTCTCTTCCCCGTTTTCTCTATGCCCTGCAGAACACCCAGGAGCTGGTTCCGGCCAGCTACTTTCGGGAGGTTGAGAGTCTGCAGCGTTCGCTGCTGTGGGACGGCCGCCCGCGCATAGCGATAGCAAAATTAACTCTCCCTTGGTACGACGGGGGTATCGAGCTTCCCGACATCCGAAGATACTATTGGGCCTCCCAACTGAGCGCGATCAATCATGGAGTCTACGGTCCGGCGCTTGGCCCTGGCTTTGCTATGGACCGGTGGTTGCTGCGGGGTGGTGGCTATTATAGAGCACTTTATTCGAAGCCACCGGCTGGGTCCCTCACAGGGCCGACCGGGGTGGCGGTGCACGTGTGGAAGACAGTCACGAACTCCCTGGGATGGAAGGATAGACTCACCCTCGCCACTCCGTTGTATGACTCGGACATGTTGGGGAAACTCTGGCACTCTAAGGGATTCGACAAATGGGATCTGATTGGCATCTCCAGGGTGGGGGACATGCTGACCAAGGGGCGGATTAAGTCATTCGATGAGCTGCGGTCGGAATATGCGCTTGAGGGCACAGAATACTTCCGGTACGCGCAGGTGCGCCATGCGCTGCAGTCGGTCCTCGTTGAGGGGGAAAAGGTGCCTGAGTCCTCTCCATTGGAGGACCGGATACTGGACGGCCATATGCCGGAGAGCGCAATCTCCCTAATTTACAAAAAGCTTGTGAATGTTCGGACCGATCTCCTCCTGGGGGTGCGGGACCAGTGGACTAGAGACGGCCTTGAGCTGGACGATGAGGATTGGCAGTACGCGGTCTCCTCTCCTAAGGAGGTCGCAATCCCCGCCAGGTTGCGGCTTGTCCAGCTTAAGATACTCCACAGAGTCTATGTCACTGGGCCCCGATTGGTCCATATGGGTTTTTCCGAGGATGGGCTATGTAAGAGGGGCTGCGGGATGGTGGGCACCTTTCTGCACATTATATGGGAGTGTGGTGTGATTGCGGAACTATGGAAGCGGATTCACGTTGTGATGCAGGAGGTCACGGGCATTGTGTTGCACCCAGAGGCGCGGCGCTGTCTTTTGAATGTGTGGGGTCCTACAGACTACGACGCGGCGCAGACTCAATGGGTGACCCTAGGTAATATGGTGGCTAAGCAAGATATTGCAAGATTGTGGGGATCCCCTAGCCCTCCCACCCTGGATGCGTGGAAGGACAACATGGACTGGTGCATGTTCTGGGAGAAAACGGTGTATAGTGCGCGGGGGAGGCCCAAGAAATGGCATAAGGTATGGGGAGGCTGGAACCAGTATAGGGGGTACATATGTTTGCCTCCTGCCACTGAACCACTAGAGGAGCAACTTTCCCCCTAGCCTCGCGTCCGACCTGGGTCTTTCTGATGCACCTCTGCTGGAATGTTAGCGCCTCTGCTTCTCCCTCCTCCTCTCAATCGGTGGCTTGATCTGATGTTGGAAATGGGGCCGCCCCCTCGCTGGGAGCTGACGCGAACTCATGATGTATATTGCCTTGCTTGTTGTGTTCATTTTAAAATTGGAACCTTTGTTTTTATCCTGTATGAGAGCTGTAGATGACTGCACGTGTCGATTGAGGAGCTGCCGAACCTCCGGGTTGTCGGCTGAATAGCAGTGTATCTGAATTATACGAATAAAGGTTTAAAAAAAAAAAAAAAAAAGTCTATCAGCTCCGCACACGTACGAGGTTGAGGATCGATTTGCGCCAATACATCTTTGAGGTCTTCCGAGAGCCCTTGGTAGAAGATAGCGGACTGTTTGGCTTCTGGCCAATCTGTCTCTGCTACGAGTCTCCTAAAGTTATTTAAATAACTAACCAACTCAGTGGTTCCTTGCCGTAATCTCAAGAGATCTCGATCCGCTGAAAACGTGTCGGCTCTGCGGTCGAACGTTTTTTCGTAACTGTCCTTGAATTCATCCCAATCGTATAATTTCGTATCGTCTCTCCTCACAAGGGGAACTGCCCATTGAGCGGCTTCTCCTCCTAGGTAGGAAATTAAGAACGCCACTCGGGCCTGATTCGTACTAAACATTTTGGGCTTACAGTTGAAATGTAGGAGGACTTGTGTGAGGAACACCTGTACCTTTTTAATGTCCCCAAAAAACCTCTCCGGTGGTGCTAGCTGAATTTGGGCTGGCATCTCTACCACTACTGAAGGTGTGTGTGTTGTGTCCCCTGCATTAAACGGATTTCTTTGTAGCCTATCTACTCGGGTATGAAGCGCCGCAGTTTCCTGACGTGAAGCGGCCAATTCAGCTTGTACAAGCGTTAGGGCCGCGACTACGTCTTCTAAGGAGGCCATGATAACTCAGCACAACCAGGAGGACACTGATTCGTGGGCCGATTATTCTGTCAGGCTTGCCGGGTCCGAATCCTCAGGGCTGTGCCGATGCTCTATGGGGCCCACCTCTGAATCGACCCAAGTCTGGCTATGGATATACACAGACTTTTGGGGCAATTGAGCGGGGGAAGGAAAGGGTGGGGACTGCGGGGAGGGAGACCTGTGGGCGAGAGACAAGAAAACACAATAAGTTCTTTGATTCCCCCTTTCTCCCTTACTCTGTGCTTCACCCCCTCTCAATCCACCCTTTCTTACCTGTAAAGAAATAAGAGCGATGTAACTTGTTAAGGAGGAGATGTGGGGGCTGCAGCTTTGCGTATCTGGCTCTCTGAGGTTTAGGCGTACGTCTCTTGGACTATAAAAGAGAAGCACACACGTACACCAGAAAGGAAAGCAACAAAAGAATAGGAATGCTACCACTGCAGCGCTAAAGAAAATGTAGATCTGAATAGTTCTGAGATGGAGAAGGGGCAGGTATTCGTTAGTGGACTTTCTCCCTTCCCTTTCCAAATGAGAGTTCCTGGTATACAGATTTGAACAAAGTCATGAAACAAATAACGTAGTATACTCTGTTTAGGAATTTAGAGGAGTAGGGATACACTCATTCATCCATTCAAGGTTCCTTTTTCCAGGCACGATATAATGTTGTATAAACGGAATGCGAGACTGTCTTGGGACAAACAAACACGATGTGCGCAACTTGGGGATGCTCAGAGGGTTATCGTCACACTCATTCATCCATCCAACGTTGCAAAGCATACCATTCGCGGGCGCGTATTCACCCCGCACGAAACCGGGACCGGTTTCACCAACGGGGTCAATCTGGCAGCCCAAGCGCCACTAAGTGCGCAGTCGCTCCCCTGCACGGTGAATCTCTCACCTCCAACAGGGGAGTCACAGAAGTCGTTCTATGAATGCTTTGAAGACACTCAAGGGATGCGGTCGGAGGGTGTGTCCTTTGACACTCTTACCGCCAAAGTAACTGCAAGGCAAAGCGTCCAGCTTTCCCGTGGGAGATGTAGAATAATCGGCACCGCGGTCCGGACTGCAGGGCTTTTATTTCCTGCTTCAGGTCCGCTGCCGTCGTCCGATGCGCAACGTGCTCGCGTTGCCTATCGGGATTTGTAGTCCGTGTGGTTCCGCGTCTCGCGTCTCTGCCGTCTGCAGCGAGCGCGATCGCGGGAAGGCAAATCATGACAAAGGTAACTAAAGGAGAGGTAGTGCTTGGAGTGAATGGTGAGTGGGGCAATGAATTCAGGAATGGCATTACAGAAGCCAGGGTGTGGTCCTGGGGGTCTGTAGGCGAGGGTGCCTTGGATGATCATTCTGCAGTCAGTTAATAGTTGCAAGTTGAAGTGTCTCATGATCAGTGTAGGGTCGTCTTCGGTAGTGGTGCAACAGATGGTGTCTTTGTGGATGATGGCGTTGTCACCTCTGTGTTTGTTGGTGTGGCCCCAGTGTTTTATATAATAGCCGTACCTGGGTGTCTCGGTGGTAATATCGAGCATGGAGGAGGGGTTGAGCCAGGTCTCTAGGATGAAGATAACATCAGGGGTGAAGGTGGTGATGGTGTACCAGATTTCGGTGGCATGTTTGCAGAGTGTGGAGCGTTGAGCAGGAGGCAGTGAAGTAGTTCCGGGATGGTTGTGGTCGGTGAGGTGGATGTTGTGATGGTTTCTGTGAAGGCAGGTAGCCCTGAGTTACAGGTAGAGAGAGAGACAGTGGCAACAGGTTATGGGTCCTAACGTTGATAATGGAGATGAGATGCAGCAGTTGTTGATGCAGCGTCGGGGGTCCAAAACTCAGAGTTCTGTGGATGAGCATCTGTGGGTGGCCGGAGAGCCTAGTTCCTGGAGCTGGGCGCAGTCCAGGTGTAATCTGGTTTGCCTTTGGCATGCCAGCAGCATGGCCGTGCTGCGTCCTCCATTAAGTGGGTCCTGGGAGGGGGAGCTGGGATGGGCACTGGATGGAAGGAATCAGGAGAGCGAACGGGCAGGAAAGGAGGTGCAAGAATGAAGCAAACAGCTCCTAAAATGGCACGGCACAATAGGAAACAACAGTATGAGCAAAAAAGGTACAAGAAAACTTAGGGGGATAGAAAAAGAAACAGCAGCACCAAACCTTAATTAACACAACATTAGTTAGCAAGGCAAAACATAGGCGATACCTGAAAAAACAGGCAAGTAGTGACGGCATGCAGAGTCAGGGAGACCTGCGGAGGAGGAGCGGATCATGGATCTGCTTAATATGGTAGTGCTGTGGCCTCCATTAAGTAAGTCCTGAGAGGGAGTGAAGCACTGGGTGGCAGGAAGCGGTAGGGCAAGTGGGCGGAAAGGAGCGGGCGGGGAAGGAGCAAGTGGCTCCTAAAATGGCACACTACAATATGAAACAACAGTTGGAGCAACAAAAGTAAAATAAAACTTAGTGGGACAGGAAAAGATACAGTAGCACTAAACCCTAATTAATACAACATTAATTAGCAAGGTAAAACATAGGCAATACCATCAGGAACAGGCAAGCAATGAACGCAGGCAGAGTCAGGAGACCTGATGTGTGGAAGCAGATCGGGGATCTGCTTAATGGAGTCACGTTGCGGCCTCCATTAAATAGCTGCTAGGAGGGGGCGGAGCACAGGGTGGCGGGAAGCAGGAGATCGACCGGGCTGGGTAAGAGCGGGTGGCAAAGGAGCGAGCAGCTCCTAAAATGGCGAAGCACAATAGGCAACAGTAGCAGGAGCAAAAAAGGTACAATAAAACTTAGGTGGACAGAAAAAGATACAGCAGCACTAAACCCTAATTACCACAACTCTAATTAGCAATGCAAAACACTGGTGAATCCGGCAGGAACAGACAAGCAGTAACAGCATGCAGAGTCAGGGAGACCTGTGGCGAGGGAGCTTATTGGGCTGTGTCCATTTCTTTCGCCTGTGGATGTAAATTCATGCTCTTCTGTAACGGTACATGTGAAAGAATCATGTTGTAATTTGAATAAAAATATTCAAAGTGTTCTCGTCTATATACTAAGCTAAGCAAAATACTACATGTGATTACATATGGCAGCTGATGAAGGTAAATGGGCACAGACATAACAATCCTTTGTGTCTAGTGCCTGTGTGTAATCTTGAACTAATCTAGAATAAATATTAGTAATCTTCTTTCTTGTAGCTCACAAAGGACGCATTTCATTTTGGCTCATCTATTGTGTGTGCGGATGTTCGCGGTTTCAGGTGTAGACATAGGCTTTTCTATCTCTGGTGTTGAATAAAACCCTAATAATATAATTCCCATAATAATTTTGCATCTATTCCAGGTTAGGAAGCACATGTTTCTCTACCATCAGATCGTTAAGCAAAAATAGAGCAGCAATGAATCAACAGTTCGGTTCAGATTTTCTTTAATGCAGTTTCTTTAGGTTTTCTTATCTTGTAGTCAATTTCTTTTCAGACTAAATTACAGCAGTCTTCGTATAGTCATCCCTAACCCTATTCCGTCTTCTTCTAAAAGTTTTATCTGTACTCTTCTTCAGCAGCGTTGGGCCTAGAGAAATGTTTAAAACAAAAAAAATGATTTCAGTATTTTTGCATTCTCTTTAATGATGTCTCCCAGACTTTTGTTTCTTTTTCAGAAATCTTTTACAAGTAACTTTGTCTCAATTTGTTTCTAACATGATGTCATGGGGGTTCAAACAGTTCTGATCTCAGATTAAGCAATACTTCCACAGGCACACGGACCACCTGATTCATGTAGTGTGTTCATTCAGGTGTAGAATACCTCCAAGGCACTCCTGCTCTTTTGAACCTTCTTGGTGTTTGCTGATCTTCTTCTGTGTCACTTATTCCAACTTGACTCTGTCTCTTTAGCAATTGTTTGTGGTATGCGATCAACTGACATTATTGATCTTAATTGTGGCCATTCAGTATTGTGAGTGAGCCTTCTTTTTCCAGTACATGTTCCTTCCCCGGATCATCTGTTAGTCCTGATGTTGTCTCAACCGTTTCTTAGGTTGAGGCCTTGTCTCTTCTTCTTCTTCTTCTTCAGAGACTTCAATTTCAATTTGTGAAATCACAGGAGCCAGGATTGATGCAACTGTTTGTCATTTTTCACCCCCTCTCTTTCTTGCTGTTGTGTCTCTTCACCTTGCAATTGTACAACTTGTGATGACTCTGTCAAGTGTGCTCTTCGTTCTGGCTCATAGAACACTATCTCTTCATATAGACTTCTTACTCTTCGAGTGTGCAATGCATGTACCCAGTTTGGTACTCCAGCACACTTAACAGTGTTCATGATGAGAATCACCTTGTAGGGGTCTTTTCATCTTGGTTCCAAGCATGACTTCCGAACATGCTTCTTGACCAATGCCCAGTCACCAGGACTGAGGCAGTGGCACTGTTATTGATGCAGATTTAAAATGACAGCTTCAACCTGGTGAGAGAAAGAATGCACCACATTAGCCAATCCTTTGCAGTAATTGAGTATCATGTCATCTGTGATGTTCACAGGGTGAATTTGAAGGTACAGAAGGCAGTCTCATTGTACGTCCTATCAAGGTCTCATGTGAAGATGACCCTGTCTTCCTGTCAGGAATACTTTGAAGACTCATCAACACCAAAGCCAAAGCATCTGGCTATTTCAGTGATGTGAAAGCACAAACGTTTGCCAATCAGGACCTTATGGTTCCATTGAGCTGTTCAACAATTCTACAGACTTTTGGTTGATAACTACAATGCACTCTCTGCTCAATCTGTAATGCTACACAAATCATTCTTTAGACTTCATTATTGGAATGAGTCCCACAATCTCACTCCAGAGAAACCTGTTATCCTTAGCTAGGTATCAACTCCCTCAACAACAATTTAGCTACAGTGAGACTGTCATTTCTCCATATTAGGTAGGTTCCACCAATCAAGTGAAAATGCACTCTATAAACAGGACCTATATCAACCTGTTACAAACAGGCATCTGGATGAAGTCTATTTGCATTCTGTTGAAGGGTCCATCTGCTCTCCCTATTTGACTTAGTGTTACTGGTGTTCTTTTGCCTACATTCATCTGTTGACATGATACACAACAATGGCACAATTCTTCTGTAAGCATCCTAAATCTGGGGAGAAAACAATTCTGTCAGAATAGTTTCACCATTGCATCTCTTTCTGGATGTGTTGGTCCTGGAAGTATTGTGTCATGCAAAACAATAAATTGTCTAGCAACACTGGTCTTCCATCTGCTGACATCCAAATGTCATTTGCATTTTTCTCACATCCCGCTCTGATCCAACTCTGTTCTTCTTCTTCTTCTGACACATCTTCCTGCAATCTTTTGAGCTCTTCCCATGTATCAGGTCTGTTGCCACTCCTGTGAGCTTCACATTTAACAATTGCAACTTCTGTTGGCTTTTGCAGTGCCTCAAGCAACTTTCTTACATTTTCCCCGTTCCTAATTGGGGTTCCAGATGAGGTCATAAAACCTCTTAGTGATCATAACTGTCCAAAGTCATGGACCGCACTAAAGCCATATTGACTATCTGTAAATATAGTTACACACAATTGAGCTGTTAGACTGCATCTCTTGTAAGGGTAATTAATTCTGCAACTTGTGCTGACGTAACACATCAAAGTCATGTAGCTTCTACAATTTCTTGAGTTGTACAGACAACGTAAGCTGCTCTCAAGGTGGCTTCATTGTTTCTCAGTAATCACTAGAGGGTAACTGTTCCTACTAGAAAAATAAGTAAACCTATTTGGTAGCTTAAAGAGACTTGTGAGAGAAAAACACTCACAGTAAAGGTGGATTTTGATGAAGGTGGGGGAATTCCTCCTTTTGGAAAGAGTACCCTCACACACCCATGCGGGTATCATGCTTCATCAATGGGCGTATGCTCCTCATGGGGGTGGCGCTGCTGTCCCCCACAGGCCCCACGAGAGGGCTCCTTGTCAGAGATCTTTTTAGGAGTGACGCAGCAGTTGTGAGTGTGGGTGTTTGGGTAGGAAAACTAAGTGAGTGAGTTAAAATGACCCCCTCGCTACCCAGAAACAGAGCTTTAGTCAAGGGTCCGAGTGGTAAGGTTAAAAATAGTAGACAAGGAAGGCCTCTTTAAAATAATTGCAGAGGAGTGAGTATTTTCTTGCTGTTCTCTTGTCAGTGAGTGTAAGTGCTAGTGATGGTGAGTACATTAGGTCAACATGTTTCGTGTTTCGTTGGGTCCCTAGTGGATCCCGTTGCGCTTCATCAGGACCATGATAGGGGTGTAAAAGAATAAAAAGAAGAAAAATAGGAGTCAGAGACGTCAACACTCTATATTCCTAGGGTACCTAGATTCAGGTTATAAGGCGTCAATGTGGGATGTATGATGGTACAACGCGTACCATCACAACGCGGTATGTTACATCGCGGTTTTGACAACGCAAGTCGTTACATCGACTTGCGTTGGAGGGCGCTGGATTTAGGAATAGTGTGAATTACTATTCCAACTCCAGTCTACGTACAGTAGGGAAGGTGTTGGAATAGTAATTCACACTATTCCTTAGTCTAGAGCGCCCTCCAGTGCAAGTCGGTGTAACGACTTTCATTGTAAAAACCACGATGTAACCATCCCGCGTTGTAATGGTTGCGTGGTAAAGGATGTTTCCCGTCAATGTGCCTACTTGAACATCCAACGGGCGTTCCTGGATCCAACCTAGTAAGAAAAAAGCAATAAGAGAAATAATACAGTAATGGGATGACAGTGCTCATTCACTCGTTGATGATTGGAGAATGAGCCTACTCGCGTTTACGAAAGTAAATGCCACATGAAGGCACGCTGTATCAAACATAACCCTGTCCCCAGTAATCATCAATGCAGTGCGTATATTCATCGCTGTAAATGTGTGACATGCTCAAATTCACTTATCACAGATGGAGTGGCACCTCAACATAAAGCCAAAGTGGTGAGGGAACCCAGTGTTTGCATGCAAGACTTTTCTATAAAGGAGGGCACACCTCTATTGTGTATCAAATCAAGGCGTGGGAGCCATTGTGGGTGAAACTGTCCATTATGAATAGCCTGTAGCGCCTTGTGAAATGTGGTATGTTACCGTGCATTCACAATCAACTCGTTGGGATGAGTGCGACAAACATGGAGACAGACATGGAACATAGAACACCAATCTCTCTCCTACCACTCAAATAATAAAGGTTGGCCTCATCGGCATGTTGGTGTGGTGATGAAGAGGAAAACCTGTGGGTAGTACATCCGTAGTGAGCTCGAGAGAGAGAGAGAGTGTCGCTAGAAACATACCTGCATTCATGTTAGAGTCAGCTGGGAAAATACTCACAATACCCCTCCTCAATTGCAGCCTATTACCTGCCCCTCCTCTGCTCGAATGCCGGTGCGATGAGCATGGCAGCCGAGACTGGTTAAATTCCTGAACCGGAGATCCCACCGGAAGTACGTTGGGGGAGCAGGGCGGAGCTCGTTATGGTGTGTGAAGTCTAAAGGTCTAGTGCAAAGTGGCAGCCAGCCATCTTAGATGGGGAAACCGATGGGTAACTGGTTGTGTATTCCTCATCATCTGAGTCGTACTGTAAGCATGTGGGAGTATTGTTTGCTCTCCTAATATTCAAAAATATTTTGCAGACGGATGAGTAAAAAGTTGTGTCCTCTCGTGGGTCCTGGATCTTAGTAGCCATCAGAATGACCTTAATGTTGCATTCTTTGACCTGCTGATCTCCGTTCATGATGGGGCACTCTTCACCACCAACTATAAAAAACCTACAGATAGGAATAGCCTCCTCCTGTACGACAGTCATCATCCTAAGGACCTGAGGGACAATCTCCCAGTAGGATAGGTCCTTCGTCTACGTCGTAACTGCAATACTATGAGAGACTTTGACAACCAAGCCAAGAGCCTGTTCAAGAACCTCATTGAACGGAATTACCCAAGAAAAGTGATACGGCAAGCACAGAAGAGGGCAAAAAACAACCACAGAGAGGGTCTATTAGAGAGCAGAGAAAAAACCAGCACTGACACTCTCACATGTGTCACCACATTTACACCCAGCTCCAACAGAATTCAAAAAGTGATTAAGAAACACTGGGGCATTTTACAGATGGGCAACTTCTCCCCTGGCCCAGTCCCCCTTTTTGCTTTCAAACGTACTCAAAACCTAAAGGACTTACTAGTCCATACCCGCCCAAAACCACAAAGAATGAGACAACACACCCTATGGTCTCTCCCCCCAGTAGAGGGACACTTTTCCTGCGGGTCATGTTCTGTATGTCATCTAACAACAGCAACTAAGCACTTTGACCTAGGTCTCCCAAGACCCAGGTACCAAAAGAAACATACTAACTGCAATACTAAGTATTGCATCTATTTAATAACATGTCCCTGTAACCTACAATATGTAGGTATGACGACAAGACTAATCAAAACACGAATATGTGAACATAGGAGCACTATGCACTGTAAAAAGACCAATACTTTGATGTTGAATCACTTCCTTGAGAAGAACCATACCCCGGTAGCCTAAAATGGACCATATTTGAATCCAACATTCTTTGGGCAGCCAGTACCCTATTTAAACAAGAACAGTACTGGGTGTTCCGTTTACAGAGTAACTCAAAAGGCCTCAATGATGAGATTCCATGGGCGAAATTACCAACGAACACCACACTACACGCCCATTATCAGGGTAAACCACACCATGTAGTAATATCACATTTATATAAAGGAACCCATGTCGGTAATTCTTTTTTTCATCATTCATTTACCATTCATTATTTGTTATGCCACAGGTCATTTGCCACTATGAACCTTTACCGCAAGAATAGTGGCGACTACATAACACAATAAGCGTAACAGATATATGGAGACCGGGCCGAGTAGGTAGGGACTATGATAATTATATATATATATTGATAGGTACATAGAAAAACATGTCATAAGATACATCTGAGGTCTATGTCAGTTAACCTTCCCGTCCACCACCAGATATGTGTCGATATCTTCACCTTCCATCATAGGTAACCTCCTCCCTAAGCGTTCCACATGAAGGGGCAGGTTTACAAGCCCCTTGTGCCTCCTTGCGCCGCCGTTGCGTCACTTTTTTTGACGCAACGGCGGCGCAAACAATGCGGCCTATTTACAACATGACGCATCTAGGGAGATGCGTCACATTGTAAAGCCCTGCGCCACATTATACCTGCGTCAGGTATAATGTATGCAGGGTGGGCGTTCCCACGCAGGCAGGCCTCATAAAAGTGACTCAGTGAAATCTACAAGATTTCACTGCGTCACTTCTAAGATGCCACTGCGTCAAAACCTTACGCTTGTTTGAAGCAGGCGTAAGGAGTGACGTAGTGAAGTGGGAATAGCCCTCCCCATGCATTGCTGGAGTTGTGTCATGCCTGCGACACCACTCCAGCAATGCGTGACTTTTGCACCAATAGATGCGTCAGAATGTCTGAAGCATCTGTCAATCCTTGCGCCATGGTGTCCCGTATTGTAAATACGGCGCATCCATGATGGTGCAAGGGTTTCTCAGGGTGGCGCAGGGAAAGTGACGCATCTCTACAGATGCGTCACTTTCTTGTAAATCTGCCCCAAAGTGTTTCCCTTCTTGATAACCAGGTTACACTTCAAACGACAATTTGTTTTTCTATTGATCAACATGGCACTCATGCTACATCACAGCAAGCTGTATGCTGATATGTCTGACTGTTAGTTCTGTACTCAGTATTCATGCTACAACACACAAATTGTACACAAACATGTCTCACTGTCCTCGCAAAATAAAGTTTTCAATGGGTCACTAAGGTCATTCTCACGGCTAATGAGACCCAGAACCCACGAGAGGCCACAATGTTTTACTCATCCGTCTGCAAAATCATTTTGAACATTAGGAGAGCAAACATGCTTACAGTACGACTCAGATGATGAGGAATACACAACCAGTTACCCATTGGTTTCCCCATCTAAGATGGCTGCCACATTGCACTAGACCTTTAGACTTCACACACCATAACGAGCTCCGCCCCTCTCCCCCAACGTAACTTCCGGTGGGATCCCCGGTCCAGGGATTTAACCAGTCTCGGCTGCCATGCTCATCGCACCGGCATTCGAGCAGCGGAGGGGCAGGTAATAGGCTGCAATTGAGGAGAGGCATTGTGAGTATTTTTCCAGCTGACTCTAACACGAACGCAGGTGTGTTTCTAGCGACACTCGCTCTATCAAGCTCACTACGGATGTACTACCCACAGGTTTTCCTCTTCATCACCACACCAACATGCCGATGAGGCCAACCTTTATTATTTGAGGGGTAGGAGAGAGATTTGTGTTCTATGTCCAATGTCTGTCTCCATGTTTGTCACACTCATCCCAACGACTTGATCGTGCACGCACGGTTAACATACCGCATTTCTCAAGGCGCTACAGCCTATTTATAATGGACTGCTTCACCCACTATGGCTCCCATGCCTTGATTTGATACACAATAGAGGTGTGCCCTCCTTTATAGAAAATTCTTGTCAAGATTGTGTTGCATGCAAACACTGGGTTCCCTCGACGCTTTGACTTTATGTTGAGGTGCCACTCCTTCCGAGACAAGCGAATTCGAGCATGTCACACATTTACAGCGATGAATATACGCACTGTATTGATGATTACTGGTGTCAGGTGTGTGTTTGATACAGCATGCCGTCATGTGGCATTTACTTTCATAAACCCCAGTAGGCTCATTCTCCAATCATCTACAAGTGAATGAGCACTGTCATCCCATTACTGTATTATTTCTCTTATTGTTTTTTTCTTAATAGGCTGGATCCATTAACGTCCATTGGACGTTCATGTAGGCACATTGACGCCTTATAACTTGAATCTAGGTACCATAGGAATATAGAGTGTCACTGTCTCCGATTCCTGTTTTTAATATTTGTATTATTTTACACCTTGATCACAGTCCTGATGAAGCGCAACGGGATCCACTAGGGACCCAACGAAACACGAAACATGTCGACCTAATGTATTCGCCATCACTAACACTTACACTCACTGACAAGAGAACAGCAAGAAAATACTCTCTCCACTGCAATATTTTTAAAGAGGACTTCCTTGTCTAATGTTTTTAATCTTACCACTCGAACCCTTGAATAACGCTTTGTTTCTGGGTACCGAGGGGGTAATTTTAACTCACTCACTTCGTTTTCCTACTCACACTCACAACTGCGGCGTCACTCCTAAAAAGATCTCCAACAGAGAGCCCTCTCACGGGGCTAGTGGGAGACAGCAGCGCCGCCTCCATGAGGAGCAATCCCCCGATGATGAAGCATGACACCCACATGGGTGTGTGAGGGCACTCTTTCCAAAAGGAGGAATTCCCCCATCTCCATCAAAATCCAACCTTTACTGTGAGTGTTTTTCATACACGAGTCTCTTTAAGCTACCAAATAGATGTGCTTCTTTTTCTATTAGGAACAGTTACCCTCTAGTGCAGGGGTCTCCAACGAGTAGCTCGGGAGCTACTGGTAGCTCGCCAGCACCCTCAAAATAGCTCTCAGAGGTGAAGACAAGCCAAGCCAATCCCAGAGAGTCAAAGCATATAAAAGAAGGCAGGACCGCTCTTCAGGAAACCCTTAAAGTGAAAGCCAACCAAACCAATGGCAGTGCCTTATAATTACTCTCATACACAAACTGTGTTGGTTTATGGGTTTTGTTCCATGACCATCCGTATCCACTCTAAATCCAACTCACAAGGAGATGGCCCACGTTATACCCCCTGCTCTATCAGTCGCTCAACACATGTGAACAATGCACTATCAAAGAAAAATGGTAGCAGTAATCAGTGCTGACCCACCAAAATATGGGACTGCAGGAGCCAGAGTGAAAATGTGCTTGTTGGTAACATGATCAGCCCAAGAGCTGATGAGAGCAGGGTATGGATCCAGAGGAAAGAAAAATTAAGAGCCTCATCAACATTTATTTATGTGTGTGTCTATCTGACATAGTGTCTCCCTAATAAACTGTGCTGTTTCCTGGAATCTACCCCTAATGTCAAAGACTGTCAGATTTGTACGCTGGCCCACATCATAAGGGTTTTATCTCTGGCACAATAATGTCCGTGCACGGAAAAATAGTGGCAATGGCATAATAACAGTCATCCTTTACTATAATGGCCAAATTTTAGTCTAGTTGTGTCACACAGGCTGCCATCATTGACATATTAAGGAACATGACTGGCCTACTTTTTGCCACCCCTGACAGAAGGATGACTGTTCCTCACATAATAATGGGCATGACTGCTATATGGTGAGCATCCTGGATGTTATGGCATTCTGCCTTGGCACAATGGTGCCCCGGTTATAATGGTGGCCATTATTGGCATTACATAGGCATCCTTGGTGTTATAGTGAGCATCCATGACCTATGTTTGTAATACCTTTTATTCAAAGAAAAATATGTTAATGTGAGGCATTTTTACATGGTAATACTCGATGAAAATGACATGCTGTTAATTGATTACTGTACTTTAAAAAAACGAAAACTGATATTTTAATGGTAAACATTGTTTAGAGCCAATTTTACTTCTGTAAAATTGAGTTTATTTGCCCAAAATGGAAAGTGGTATTTGATAGAAAAATGTGTATTTTCAGAAATTAAATATGCTGACAAAGACAAAATATTGCAGTTCTAAAACACATTTAAAGTTGATAGCTGAATGATAATTCAAGCTGAGTTGGGGGGAATTGCTAATGTGGTTATGACTTTTGTGCTGCAGAGCATGTGACGATTTGAATGTTACTTCGTTAGTCAGGTGGAATCATTTAATACTGAGAAACATTTTCCTCATCTCTTTTGGTAACCTTGTCTGGAATGCTTGGTTGTCACTCCGAATAATTCTGCTTAGGGAGGTCATAGTGTAATGTTAACGTGTTATCACTATTTTAAAGGATAACATTTGCTAGTAGCTCAGCAGGACTTTCCTTGAGCAGAAGTAGCTCTCAATACAGAAAAGGTTGGAGACCCCTGCTCTAGTGATTACTACGTTAACCTTGGGAGCACAGGTACTGGACCTATCTTTTCCTAAAGTTCCCTGTCCCCCCTCTTCAGTATTTTGTTCATTGTTTTTCAGACATGAGTCATTGACAAAAATTACATATTCAGGTTCAATCAAAGATTCATCTTTTATGTCTGGCCTTGGCATGGTGCATAAATCTGTGACATCTAGACAGTCATGCTCAACTTCATCTGAATTTAATTTCTCATTTACAGGTAACAGAGTTGACAGATTTCAAATCTGACAGCATTTTAAAACAATATTCTCATTAGCAAGGATCTGTTCCTCATACTTTGTTCATCTGCTATTTGTTATGTACTGGGTTTTTGTTCTAGTGAGCAATCTTTCCATGGAGTGAGGGACCATAACAATTAAAAGACGTCCCATCACTATGTACTCACATCTCTTGATACTGACTAAAACACCTGCCACCAATTTAAGGCAGCCAGGCAGTCCGGCGGCTACAGGGTCATGGGAAGTCGAAAATAAGCCACAGGTCTTCTTGCATCTCCCTGTATCTGGGTAAGCATACCTCCCTCTCACTGCAAAACAATGTGAACATCTTACTGTTATCAGGAATTCCCAATGCCGGGGCATGGCAAAGACTTTCTTTCAGCTCCAGGAAAGCTTTTAAGCACTCATTGTCCCAGATCAGGAACATCTTTGTGTATCAGTCTCAGTAAAGGCTTAGCCGCTAGGGAATAGATTGGTATCCACTGTCTACAGTTGCCAACAATTCCTAAAAACATTCTGACTTCTCTCTGTGTTTTGGGTGGATTTGTTTGAAGAATAGTGTCAACTCTCTCTGGTGACACTTTTCTTGCTCCTTTCTCAATGATATGTCTGGAGTATTAAACCACTTTTTGACATTATTACAACTTACCTGGAGATACTTTGTGTCCGTTTTCAGCAAGGTTATTTAATAGTGCAATTGCATCCTGTCTGCAAGCTTCTCATGTATGTAATGCCACAAGTAGGCCATCGATATACTGTGCAAGAACTGAACTGTAAGGCATCTGCAGAGACTCAAGATTCTTTTTCAAGATCTGGTTGGAAATGGATGGGCTCTGGGTATACCATAGTGGAACTTGGCACCATGCCAAACCTTTCTCTTTGAACACAAAAAAGAACAAGAACTGGCTGTCCTCATGCAATGAAACAGAGAAGAAGGCCTGATATAGGTCCACGACAGTGAACCATTCTGCAGTGCATGGAATTTGGAAATGTATGATGGCTGTATACGGTATCAACATGGAACAAGCATGCTTTTAATCTCTCTAAGATTCTGCACAATCTGATATTTACCATTACATTTTTGTAAACCCATGATCAGAGAGTTGCAAGGACTTCCAACAATTTCTTTTAAAATATCTTTGCTGAGGCGTGGCCAAGATGGCGGCGAGGTAGGACGTGTTATCCATAGCTCCTACCCGCCGCCCGGCGAAATCAGCATCTACGAGCTTCTAAGGGACCCAGAAATAGCTGGTAACACATGCGGAAAGCTCCCCCGGTGAATCTCTACCCCCGACTGCCCCAACGTCCGGCCGCGGACATCAATCAGCAGCGGCTTGACATGGGCGGTGGGAGAGGCGGTTCGGCCTACACCCGCCGACGCTCGGCAGAGGCTTCAACAAGGCGGCGGCCCGTGACAGGGGCCACAGGGGCCAGCTCCTCATCCATCGGCCTCTGCCTGGGGACCCGGACGACACACGGGTCGCCCACCACACCGCCTAGACGTCAGCCTCTCCAGCTTCAGAGATCAAGAGGGCCTACGCTCTGGAGGTGGCGTGGACCTTGCTGGCCACACGGCACCTCGAGCCGACCGGGAGTCCCTGAGAAGCCCACACCTCATCAGCCACCTCTAGCTGGGATTGAAGTAAGATCACTCCCTCTCCCACGCTGACCGCGGCTAATCCGTCCGGGGGACATCACCACCCCACATAGCGAGTGACGCTGCTGATTTCCCAGCCTCGATTTTAGTGGAGGTGGCCCACAGCACCACCCGATTAGACCCGGAGGAGGGCGCAAACTGCTGCGCGGCCTGGGGGTGGAGGCCCGAGACTCGGCGGCTTGCCCTGACCCCCGCAAGAAGCCCTGGGGTCGCTTCACACCTCCGTGGACAGACCTGGGGAGGCCGCGGTGGCTTCCCCCTTGCCCGCATTGTAATCATATATCTCCCTGCGAGGTCAGTGAGGCCTGCGTTCCCCTGCCTTGGACCGCGAGTGCTGTGAGCGGGGGTCAGGGGTGAGTCGCTGCAGCAGAGACGCGCTGCGATTCTGCCATCATATCAAGGGGCCATTACCACGCACTGCGGGCAACATCGCTGGATCCCCGGCCTCGAGTTTGGTGAAGGCTGCCCTCAGCACCAACCGACTAGGCCCAGAGGGGGCGAAGCCACGGTGTACTTTGTAGTGAGGCCTGTTGTAGAGACCTGAGACTCGGTGGTGGGCCCTGATGCCTTAAGGGAACCCCGGAGGTGCTCTTTCCCCTCACAGACCAGCTGGAAGAGACCACGGCGGCTCCCTCCCGCCCAGCATTGTGAACAGTCACCTCTCTGTGGGGACAGCGAGGCCCGCGTCTCCCTGGACTAGGCCGCGGGGGCTGGGAGCGGAGGCAGTGTGGCAGAAGAGCGTTGTGGCTCGGCCTCGCCCCCTTAGGTGGCCGTCGGTCCTTCCCTTGCTGTGGCCCCGATGGATGGACCCGCGTCTGGGGGCAAAAATCACCTAACCTGCACCCCAGTCTGACATCAAACTCTGACTTGTTGCCAGAGCACCGGACACGCACGCAGAGAGGGAGCCGCCACTGGTTTGCACGGGCGGAGTGGTCATTGAAGTTGCCCCTCGCTCATGCGGGGTAGGGGGTACTGATAGCAGCATGGTCCCCACTGGATCTGTCACATGCTCCCGGCTGCTGAGGGGTGACCTAATCTGGCACAGACTATACATCGCCTAATCTGAAAACTTGCACGTACTGTGAGACGTGCCCACACCGATTACATCTACACTCCCGGGGCAAGTACACCCAGGAGGCGGGCAGAGTTTCCCTCGTGGCCAGCTGAAGTGGAGACACGCGAGACACCCGAGGCCAGCTCTGTCTTCACAGTGTCGACGCTTCAGCACCCTTCAGTACGTGGCAGCAAGGCAGACACATAACCCCCATCGCTGACCTTCTGTCGTGGGACACATGACTATGTCCTCATCCAGGACGAGGAAGCCGAAACCTCTGAAAGACATCTTTGGACGCGCACATTCTATTCCCAACCTAGCAGCCACCACCCCCAAAATGGCGACCATGCAGCAGTCTCCTAGCACCGGTGATGAGCCCATCACTAAAGCGTTTTTGGAATCACCCTTTCACACTCTCAGAGCCGATTTGCAAACTGTGAAAGCAGATCTCACACGTGAGATAAAGGAGATCCGAAGAGATGTTGACGAAGTGGGGGAACGCGTTGGAGGACAAGAGCGATACTACAGCGAAGTGGCTATGCTCCAACAGGAGATACTCCGCTTACAAGATCAGCACATTGATGTCCAAACTCACCTGGAGGACTTGGAAAACAGGTCGCACAGGCATAACATTCGGATCTGGGGAGCGAAGACATCGGATGACACCAGAGACCTTTTTGCATTCACAACGGGCCTGTTCCACCACATCCTTGGGGCTCCTGATGACGCGGAAATCATCTTAGACAGGGCACACAGAGTTGGCCCACCACGCGCGCCTAACCCCCCCCAGCTGACATCCTTGTGTGCGTCCAAGACTTCAAAACTAACGAAGCTATCCTCACAAAGGCGAGATCCCTTCACCCTATCTCCTTCCAAGGGCACTCCCCAGTACTCTACCAGAATCTGGCCCTGATCACTCTGCAACGCCGCCGGCAATTCCGTCCTGTGACTGAACATCTCAGGCAGCAGGGTATCCCGTATTCCTGGGGCCATCCATTCTGCCTCATCTTTCGGTACAATGGCAAACTCCATCAGCTACGCTCACTTATTGACTCCTGCCGTCTACTGGGTCTGGCAGTACCAAGTGAAGAGGGCGACCACCAAAGCACTGGCTCAGGGCCTGAGACCTCCCCATCGGGATGGCAGCACCAGAATCGACGCCGACGTGTCCGGAAGCCGAACAAGATGGACATAGCAAGAAGCCAGAAAGACGCCCTAGCATCCGCGTCAGACGCCCTAGCCGGGATGAGCCCCAGTGCCGAGTGAGCATTTGGAACCTCATGTTTTTTCTGAAATGGGCTCTCTGACTCCTGGTGGGCGGCGGGGAGGGCCGAGACCCCCTCTCTTGGTCACAATATGGCCCCCACTCCGACGATCTCTTGGTCATTCCTGGATGACAGACTTTTTCCTTGGACCTTCATTCTTCTATTTGTTCTTGGTTTTGTCTTTCTGGTTGGAACTCTTGTTTTGAACGGGTTTTTTTTTTTTTTTTTGGTTATGGGCTCCCTCGTCCACCTCCTTTTGTTGCTCACCGAGAGCTATTTGTCACTAGACTTGACGAGCCGCTCTGTCGCCCCTTTTTGTTCAATATAACAAACAGCCTGCATCGCAACCTGTATTACCCCTTGATCTTTGATGCCACACAACTCCCTTAAGGTTCTCACCCTAAGTGTGCGGGGGTTGAATAACCCGATCAAACGCAGGGCCGTCCTTCATTACTTAGAGCACTCGAAAGCTGACATATGCCTCCTACAGGAGACTCACCTTCTCTCCAGGGACCATCATAGACTGAAATCCCAGACTTTCCCTACACAGTTGTTCTCCTCTAACACCTCCAAATCAGCCGGGGTAGCTAAACTGGTCTCCCGATCCTTTTCTGGCAGGGTCATACAGAAAGAGGCAGAATTGAAGGGCCGTTTACTTACATACCAGTTCTCATTGGGAGGGGTGACCTTTGTAGCCGGGTACATTTACGCACCTAATGAAGGGCAGATCAAGTTCCTCCTCAATGCACTCACTGAGGCAACCACATCCTCGGATCGCCGCTTATTGTTGGGAGGTGACCTAAACATTATCTTTGATAACAACACTGACCGTTCCTGTCAGAGGACAAGCCAGGCGGGCGTTCTTACGTCTGCGGAATGGGCTCGCCTCCATGACCTGGGGCTGACAGATCTCTGGCGCCATTTCCATCCATGCAGTCGAGGATTCAGGGGCGCATAAAACATACGCGGGATTAGATTACTTTCTTAGCTCTTCTTCACTTCAGGCACACGCATCGAACACCGAAATTTTAACGGCCTCCCTTTCAGATCACTCCCCGTTCCTAGCCACCTTTCAGCTCCCACCATCATCGCAACCTCTCATACACTGGCGCCTAAGCGACACTTTGCTACACCACTCCTCTGTAATCGAGCAGATCCAGAAGGCCATCACGAACTATATAACCCTTAATGCTAATTCGGACATATCCTTAGTGACAATATGGATGGCATTGAAGGCAGTCCTTAGGGGGGAATTTATAGCTATATCCTCGGCCCACAATCGAGCGCGAAGTCGCAAGCGGGCGGAACATTCCCAGCGAGTCTCAGAGCTTGAACAGTTGCACCAGAGAACCGGCGCTTCCCGCGCTTGGCGTCAGCTCTGTATAGAGCGGAAGCAACTCGCAGCCTTGGACCAGGATAGGGCCGAGTATGCGGCTCTCAGACTCTGTCATATTATACGGGAGGAGACAGATGCGGCCGCCTCCTAGCAAACAAGCTTCGAGAGACTAGACAGAGACAAGGTGTCCAAACTATCCGAACCCCTGGGGGCGTGTCAGTCTCTGATGACGCGGCTATAGCGGAAGTCTTACGAGACTTCTATGCAGACCTCTACACGGGTGACTCTCTAGATGCCCAAATAGTGCCAACTATATATCTACAGCTCACATGCCTTCCCTAACTCAAGCGCAGGCTGACCACCTGGATAGGGCCATACGGCCGGAGGAGGTCATTACCGCGATCTCCCGCCTCAAGCTAGGTAATTCGCCCGGACCAGACGGCTATACGGCTGCCTTTTATAAGACATTTTGTAGCCAGGTAGCCCCGCTTTTGACGGGTTTGTTTAATACCTTTGAACAAGCAAGGGCTATTCCGGAGGAGAAGTTGGAAGCAGCAATAGTTGTCATCCCGAAACCCGGGAAAGACAAGACGGCTTGTAGCACATACAGGCCAATCTCCCTATTGAACATAGATATCAAATTATACACTAGCATTATAGTGACTTGACTAGCACCCTACATGACCCAACTGGTTGAGCCGGACCAAGCCGGCTTCATCCCACAGAGGCAGACAAGTGATAATTCTAAGCGCATTTTGCACCTGATTGAAAAGGCGTCACGTACCTAGGGAAAATACATGCGCCTGGCCATTGACGCAGAGAAGGCCTTTGACAGAGTGCACTGGCCTTACTTGGAGCTGGTCTTGATGAGTGCTGGCTTTGGTGAGAAGCTACGCACACGGATCCTAAACTGCTACCGCTCTCCTGTGGCGACGGTTCGGGTTAATGGTCATACTTCCTTCCGCTTTACCATTGGAAGGGGCACTAGGCAAGGTTGCCCTCTATCACCCCTCCTATTTGCGCTCTACATGGAGCCTTTGGCACTCCGAGTCCGACAGCATCCCCTTATTTCTGGGATTAAATTTGGGGGAGACGTTCATACTATAAGCCTATACGCAGACGATATCTTGCTCTCCCTCTCGGATACGATACCAGCTCTGCGCTCCCTCTTCATCGAATTGTATGGCTTTGCACAAGGGTCGGGATTTAAAATCAATTTGGACAAGTCGATAGCTCTTAATATTTCGCTTTCCCCGCACACTCTTGCCCACGTCCAGGAGGAACATCCTATGCAATGGGCATCCGCTTCGATTCCCTACTTAGGAATTCACCTGGCTCCCACCATTCAGGCCACCACTGACATCAACTACTCTAATCTCCGCTCCCACATACGCAAAGAGTTGAACAGGTGGAAACATTGCACGATGTCCTGGCTAGGCAGGATTGCGGCTCCAAAAATGACCATTCTCCCGCAGATTCTGTACCTCTTCCAGACCCTTCCCCTTCATCCTCCGGCGGGCTGGATACAGTAGACCCAAGCGGACCTAGCGCGTTTATATGGCACCGTCGCAAGTCCCGATTCCAACACGAGGTTGCGGTTCTCCCACCGGAGAGAGGGAGGGTGGGGGTGCCTGACCTTCAACTCTTCTTCCACGCTTCGCAGATCAGATACTTAGTGGAATGGCACCGCCTAGAACCGGAGAAACACTGGCTGTTTCAAGACCAAGCGGTAGCAGCCAGGCCCTTACAAGGCATTCCCTTTCTCCGTAAACAGCATAGACAGCCCAATCTTTATGCCTCATATATCACAAGCACTGTTATGGAATCCTGGGACTGCACTAACATTGTACACCAACTGACCACCTTTCCATCCCCCCTCACACCACTGTTTGATAACCCAGAGTTTCATCCAGGCATGGATGCCTGGACCCTCCACGCCTGGCGCTCCTCCTCTTGCAGGTCCCTAGGCCACCTTTTCGACGTGGAAGGAATCATCACATTCACACAGCTCAAAGAATACTATGGCCTTTCAGAATCAGAGCGTCTGCCCTATCTGCAAATCAGTCATTAGGCACTTCACCCGCATATCAGACCTCAGGCACAGCGCCTTCTGACCCCTTATGAAAAATGGCTCATAACACGCACGTCCGATAAGAAAATTATCTCCGACCTCTACAAAATGCTTTTATCTACTACCACACACACATACAACGCAGGCTGAGCCTGCTGGGAAAGGGATCTGGGCAGGTCTCTAAGCCACAAGGAATGGGAAGGCATCCACCACAGGGCACGGCACTCGGCATACCATATGGATCTCACAGAGACCTTGACCAAGATTGCCACATATTGGCATTATACGCCGGAGCGCTTACATCGCTTTGACTCCCGCCAGAGCGCCCTATGCTGGAGGGGGTGTGGGGAGGTGGATCCTCTGGAACACGTCCTCTGGAGCTGTACCTGTATACAACCATACTGGTCCCAAATCCTTGATGAATTAGATCTCCACTTTGAGACACAGCTCCTGCGATTTCCTACTTATGTCCTCCTGGGCCTACCCAACCCATTGACATACCCACTTAAGTCCCGGAGGGGTCGGCTGATGGCTATTGCCTTAGGCGCAGCGACACAAAACATTCTGATACACTGGCACTCCACCCAACTTCCAACACATTCCGGATGGCTCCAGAGACTCTGGCTGGTGTTAGGCATGGAGAAACTAACCCTCACGCTAGCCGGCAGAGGGTCTGAATTCCCAGAGTTGTGGCGGCCCTTTCTAATCTTACTAGTGTCCGAATTCCGAGAGTTGACATGTCCTTGTTACCTTTGACTACTCCGCCTTCCAGACACACAGATCCCAAGCAGCGATTCCCTGAAGCGTCGCAAACAACGGTGCTGATCCCTAGACTGCTCTTTTCCATTAATGGTGGACGAGAGGAGGGGGGAGGGAAAGGGGGTGTACTGTTGGTTTTCATTTATTTGTCCTGTTTCCCTTTTAATGTTTATAGGCCCGCTCCACGCTTATTGCCTTTGGTAATCATATGACTTGCGACCTCGATGTCTCATTTCCACTGTCTCCAAGGAGCCGAGGGTCTTGTCTTTTCTACTTGTTTGAAAATCAATAAAAGATTTAAACCATAAAATATCTTTGCTGAGCATGTCTTCAATTATTGGTACTATTCCTGAAACTCTGTCTGGGGTCAAATTATATGGTGGTGTCGTTGGATACACAGCGTTTGGACTGGTTGTACACCTTTAATCAGTCCGGTAATTTTTCCAATAAAGTCCCATACTTGTGGGTCCACGGTTCCTTTTAAATCGGGAGGCAATTCTTTAACTGTCCTTCATGGATACAACGCTACAGCTGTTTCTTGGTTGGGCCATTTTAAATTCAACATCTTCATCCTGTGTTTGAAATTCAACCCCACCCGACATACAGCAAATAGTGCAATTTAACTTGCACAATAAATCACTCCCTAACATGTTTACAGGACCAGAATCACACACAATGAACAGATGAGTTTCTTCAAATAAACCAATTTTTACCGGGACTTTTTCTGAAGCTGAGTGTGTTATGTGTTTATTTGAAACTCCTGCAACTTGGATCTTCTTTTCTGAGAGGGGTCGGTCTGGGACCTCTGCTGATCTAACAGTGGATCGGGTAGTGCCGGTGTCGATCAAAAATGATACTTAGTTGCCATTAACTTCCCTTTTTACAAATGGTCAACTCTGGTCTACCTTGAAGACTGTGCCAAGTACGCAATCTTCCTCACCCTAAGGCATCGTCACTGGGAATTGTCGGAGCCATAACTGTCATACTCTAGTATTGGAAACTGTTGAAATGGATTCTGATTTTGGTTCTAGAATAGGTTTATATGTGCTATGGCATCAGATTCATATTAAATCTAGGGTTTACCATATTCTGTGAGACCATCTGGGCTTGAGAAACCTACATCATTGGAACCTGTTTCTGCATTGACACTTGCATTTGCTAAATTGGTACATTCTGCATCTGATTTCTTCCTTGCATTTGACTATTTCTGCTCATTCTGTCTGGATTATGTCTACACTCCCTCTTCCAAAGCCTGATCTTATCATAGAAGAGACAAGGAGTCATTTTCTTAAGCATTGCAACATCTACACCAGAATTTAGATCAACCAGAACACCTCTACCTCTACCCTGTGAAACAGCAAATCCTTCTTGAACACCTTGAGTCTCCATCCAACACCTTGCATTACACCCTGATTTCCTGCAAACAACTAATTCTGAAAACTTTTCTGAGCAAACTTTGCCTCTGCTAACATTAATTTCTCCTTAAGCTTTTTCTGTTTCATCTCTTGTTCATCACTGCAATACTTTGCAAGCCTCAGGATCTCATCCAATGATTTTGTCTGCCAACAAATCACACTCTGTTGTATGTGCATGCTGATATCTGGTCTTAACCCAAGAAGAAACTGAGACTCAAAAAATCCCATATCACTCAGTTCAGGATATTCTCGTCCACTGTGTTATTGAAACACCTGAAGCAATATTTCATAGTAGTGATGCACTGATCCCTTGAGATGTTATTTTAATCTTTACCCCATCAATATCTTTTGGAGGAACCTTGCCTTTCAGAAATGTAATCACTGCACCATATTTCTCCATAACCATAGGAGATGGTGCATAGTGTAAACATCTTGTGTTGGTATGAGGCCATTGTACAGCAATGTTACATTCAACCGACATATCACTTGGCAAAACAATATCAACAAATGTATTCAAATGAATCCACAGCACTTTTGATATTGTTACAAATTTGTCAATTTGCACGTACCACTGTACAGGCTTATGTCTCAATTTTGGAAAACTAATTTGTAAATGTTGCAAGATCACCTCTGTTCCAAGTTACATGAACATACCCTTCACCTGGTATTTCTCTCAACAGATAACCTGAAGCTTCTCCATCTGTCGGTGGCTTGTCATTTTATTTTACTGCCTCTGATTGTTTCTTTCTCTTTTCCTTTTTCTTTGACCTTTTGCTTTCTAATTTATCAAATTCAATCCACCTACAAATGCATTTTACTGATACGGTGATGTGTAATTGCATTCCTGAAGAGAATAGCTCCATCATCCAATTGTACCCTGAAACATTTCTGAGATGGAACACTTTTTGAAATATCAACTTCATATTTTCTAGCTTAGACTGCTAATTTATCATGAATAGTTCCTGTACATCTAGTAATTTCTTTGCTCAAATATATCAGCTCTTTTTCTTGGTACTGATTCACATGTTCAAAATCAAAACATCCTCTGATTATTTCTTCTGGTTCTATTTTTAATCTCGGGACATTTAATGGTCTCTCCTTCTCTGTCTGCTGTGCAGTAGAATCCTGACTTTCAAATAGGTTAGTCTCGCCCTGTGTTATTAGTGTTGTAAAGGCAATCCTTTTCCCTTATCTCAATGATTGAACTGTTTGCAGTGGTGTCCAAGCAACAATCTGTGAATTCTGTGATGCCGGCATAAACCCTGTCACCTGTCTGGTGCTCCTCCAACAGCTCCTTGTACTATTGCATTTGGGACAACATTAATTGAAGCAGTCATTGTGTTAATCTCTAGTGGCTGTGCTGTTGTTACCCTAGTAACAGATGCTGGCACAGTTACAATGAAAGCTCTAATACCTGGAGGCATCACTGTAGGAACATTCTCAATTTCGTGCAGGCACAACGTTTCATATAGCAGAGTGTACAACATTTTGTGTCATCTGTAATGGTCTTTCAATTTGAATTGTATTCAGTTCAACAGGGGATTTAGCCACTGTCACATGAAATGTCAAAGTACCCTCAAGATTTGTTACAGGGGGCACATAAGGTGGTGGACGCGCGGCTAACAATGTATCCAAATGTTCATCCCTTGCTTCACTCTCTGTATCTGATTTATTTACTGTACACTCATCATCATTTCCCTGTGTCTTATTCTTTTCAGCTTCTCAGGGTTTTCAATAGTAATAACTGGATAGTCTAGTCCGTTCGACTATAACTTTCCCCCATCTCTGTTGTTTCTCATCCCATCGAGTGTCTTCATAATTATGCACTGCTCTTTTAGTTTAAGACTGGTGTTTCTCTTTCTCCTTAGCATGTGCTGTTTTCTCTCAAATATTTAATGCTTCATATTGTGGGGGTCTGGGTGGTGGCCTCATCTCATATAGTTTTTCTCTCAACCTTTCAATTACTCATTTTCAGTTATCTTGCACGATTGACAAAGCCACAAACATGTATGCCAACCTATATTCGTTGTCATATAATGTGCTGGTGTACCCTCAGGGGAAGCCTTTTCACGTCCCTGTACCAGAATTGTTACATCACCGCTCACAAGATTCTAAAAACCCTTACAACATTTCATGATTTCAGATTATTCAACTAATAGCAAACAACGTAATGCAAATTCCCAAATGTTCTGATACTATTCCGTAAACGTCCAAATTATTTTCTCCAATCCTATTAAAGCTTGTAATACTTGAACACTCGTTAACCAATCTCAATGTGGCACTTAAACAACAATTGACCTATAGCAGCTCAGCACTTTGTATCGTCATCAACCAACAGCAGTGCGGCAGTACACCAACTAACCAATCTCAGCGCAGCACTGTATGACATATGATCTGACTACTTGCAGTAGCTCACCCTCCTTTACAATTTTTCTCGGGTGCACAATTCTACAACTCAAAGCAAATGCAAATAAGCAATCTTTGTCTGCTCCCCCAAAGAAAAAAAAAATGTATTTCGCAAACACCAATGAAATCTTGACCAGTGGGAAGACATTAATAAATGTAGTTTCACCTTTTGCGCAATTAGATTCTGCCAACACAAATCAATATTAGTATATCCACAACAGTCTGTTATAATCTCTATCTCAATTGTGTAGTCAACGGTACCTCACAACCTACACCACAAATCTTATGCAGACAAGTAAATCATATCAAGTGTATTCTACATTTATCTCAATATTCTAGGATCTTAGGATACGTTGAGCCTAATAACCTCTTCGACTTCTGCAGCTTCTTCACAATAAACATATAAACATCAGAAAGTGGGTAAAACTTTGCCAGATTTGGTGGGTCAAGAAGTGGAGGTGAGTCTTGCGTTGGTAATCTTTGGGGTAATACCGGAGGAAGACTCCATCAATTGGCATTTATCTTCATTTTAACCCTACTAGCACGTAGAGAGTTGTGCATTAAGTGGATCTCACCTATTGCACCCCTTGAACATGAATGGTAAACTCGATTCATAGAATAGCTAAAATGGACAGGGCAATGCGCTCCATTAAGAGAACGAAATAAATGTTGGAGCATCTGGGATAATTGGGTTAAGAGAGCATGCTCTTAGAAGTAGATGTATCCCCTCACTCTTTTATTACATGGTTCTCACTGAAAGTTCTATCTCTTTCTTCACTTATTTTTTATTCCTGCTCTCTTTATTGGTTTGGGTGTCCCTTATTTAAATTTTCAATTTCCACTTGAATCACTGGCTATTACTAATCCAATGATTAAGCATCAGTAAAAACAGGCTGTTCTCGAGAGCTCAGGGGCCTTAACAAGACAAACTGGTATCCCTGGAAAGAGAACCTATGCAAGTACCTGTGACTTTGGAGAAAAGAGTCAGTCGACCTCGCAGAAGAGGGATCCCATGATGGTATCCATCCCCTCCCTAGTGGAGTATCCGGGTATCACCCCATACGGAAGGCAAGAGACTAAGTCGGAAATCTCTTTTATCTCCAGTTTATACTGATCAGACATATGAGGACAAAAAAAGCAAGAAAAAAAGCATATAAACATCACCAATTCATTAAACACTCTTCTTCAAAATGTAAACAAAATCAACAATCACAACAACAAGCGTGATACATAACCTCTTGAATAATTACACTTCCAATACAGCAACAGCCTTCGTAATCGCACCTTGTCAGACTTTAAATTCTGGACTTTAGGCTATGAGCAAGGCCACTGTAATTAAGTCATGAGAGGGCCAAATTATCTGGCTGAGCTGAGTAAATTATGTGGGAAGAAAAGGCAAATTATGCAGCATAATGTGGCACATTTTGTAATAGTATGACTTCATTCTTTCATAATATTTAAACTTAGTAATGCTCCATAGACATTGGTTGCACCTGATTAGTGCCAGTGTAATACCCAAATATGGCAATAAAGTAACAGAAAGGTGATCAGCCCAGCTTTGCAAAGGGCCTTCCACTTCGCATTTTGAATACATTTTGAACCGTTTGACCTGGAAACAATTGTTTTTGTACAATCTGCAGATTATGTGGCAGATGAAGGATTAAGTGGCAAATGCGGCAAATGTATAAGTATGCAAAAATCACAGTGGCCACACAATCGCGTAATTCCAGTAGCCCTGGCTATGAGCCTCTGGCATTACGCTAACTCGGAGTCATTATTTATAGCTCCTCTTCTCATAATGTACACCTTCTCTCTGCTACCAAGTTTGTTAAAACTGAACTAAACCACAGGGACTTAAAGTATCGGTTTACCAACATCAGGGCTAACTCCTGATGCTCACTTCCAATACAATAGCTTTCTGCCATTGCTTTAGAGAAGATCAGGTGCTCAGCATCAGATAAAATATAATCACAAACATTTAACTATTTTGACTCAATAATGAGAGATTGGTATGAGTTAAAGGGTTTTATTGATTAAATCTTTTAGTAAATCATCGTTATTAGATCTCAAGTTAATTCGTATTAATCTTAATCATCAATATATGAAAAGAAATAGAAAATCAATATTATTCAGATCAGATCAAAAATGCATTGAACTCATTTTATAAAGGAAAGAATCCCTATTCTAAGAATTTGGGTGGAGTCAATAAGAACCCATAGAGATTTCTAATTCAAAAGAGTGAGAAAAGCATGAGGTGGTAGCATTAAAGTCAGCTCAAATAGATCAAAAATATCAAAGCAGTACGTCCCATAAAGAGAGATTCGATAAACTCAGTAGAGTCTCAAAGCAAGTGGGATAGAGCCTGGAGGAAAAAATGGAGAAGTCGTAATAGCAAATGGGCTAAACAGAAGTGGTCAGGAAAAGTGTCTGGGTCTGTTCTAGGAACACGCACTAATAAAGACAACACATTTGATCAATTTTGCACTTTTCGGCCTTCAGCCAGCCAATCAGTGTCCAATGCTTCCCGGGCACAGGATCACTCCTCGTCTTCTCACAGAAATACAATAGTCCACAGAAAATAATGTTAAGTTTGCAACTTAAGTTATAAATCCTAAATTAATGTGGGTCATTCTCCCATTCAGGCCTCCTTTCCCATGTTTAATCTACATTTATAATCCTTTTAATATATCACATTTATTCACAATGGTTTATGTAGGAGTTGAAACATGAATATAATGAAAAGAAAAGATTTAGCTCAACATCCATTCATATTCTTTAAAAAATGCCGCATCTTCAATATATGAACTTTTCATTTCCCCATTAAAGACTGATTTCTAATCAGTTGTTTACAGTGATCTTTGTGTAAACAGAAACATTCTGTGAAATATATGAAAACATTTAAGCAACTATTAAAAAAAATTAAAAACATGTTAATGGATAGGTCAAAAAATAAACATTTTATGCAAATTTAGCTTTTTTTAGTCGTCAGCTTGTCAAGCAAGGTTGCTTTACTTATTTGAGGACTAATGCAAATAAATATGATGCCCTACTACATTTTTTTGCATTTTTAAAAGGCATTATTTTAATGAAAGCTTACATGTTAATTCTGCACATTATAAATTATATTATTTTCTTATTATTTTTAAAAAATCGCATCTAACATGGCAGAAACTATATCTTTAGATGTCAATATTAAATTTTTATGCGCTGTGATTGTAGTAGTGCTCAAGGAGAAGCATTCTTCTTGAGTATGTTAAGATATTAAAGATCCTATGTCTGCATGAAGTTGCTCTAATCATGTGACCGATGTACTTATGTGGTCCCATTCGAATGTCAGGGAAGGCTGTCTTTTTGAGAGAGAGTGAGTATTGGTAGGTAACTGGGGACAGAGCAGAGGCTCAACACTATGTGCCCAGATTTGTTTTCTGTAGCGGACCCAAACCAGGTATAATATCCCAGGATAGAGTTTGTCTAAAACACTGCGGGGCACATTTGAAAGCCACTAACGCCACCAGAGGGTCACTTTTTCTGATGCTCCGGTGGCTTTGCTCTCTTTGTAAATATGCCCCTTACCGCATCAGTCCGCTGCATCAAAGGGGCGGGCAATGGGTGTTGCTGTGGGCGTCCAACTTAACACCCATTGCGTTTTGACACCACCCCCTATTTACAAGGATGGGGCAGTGCCAAAAACTAAGACCAGGTAAAAACTGGTTTTAGGAAGGGATACAAAGAGAAATGATTAACTTCTCCTCGTATTTTCCTCTATATGCAGCACACATAGAAACAGCAAATCACCTGTAAAGATGTTTATGTGCAGGAAGGTGTCCCTTCCTACCCATAAACAATTGGCCCTGGAGCACAGGCAACCTTTCAACATGGTGCAAGAGGGCTGCGCTGGTGCTAGGCAGCGTTTTTAGTGCTAGCGCTAGGGGAAATGCAGGGATGCGTTGAATATTTGCACATACAGCGCATCCCTGTGTTAAAAAAAAATATCAGAGTGTGGCATTTCCAATTTTGGAGTAACACCGCGCTCCCATATTTTATTGTAAACATCTCCATACCTCTTCTCTCACCTTGCTTTTAATGATGGAAGGCTCAAGCACTCATGTCCATGACCCAAATTGGGGGGAGTATTCACTTCTTACTTTTGGAAGGTCCAGACAGGAGTTAGTTTCCTGGGCCCGATTCACAGAACTAATCTGAGACAAAATCCTAAACGTACTACTTTTGGTATTCACAGAAGGCATTTAGTACTAGTAAAGTTAGGATTTTGTCTTAAGTTTGACTTAAGACAAACTTAAAGCAGGCTTAAGACAGACTTAAGACAGACTTAAGACAAACTTAAGACAGACTTAAGACAGACTTAAGATAGACTTAAGACAAACTTAAGACAGATTTAAGACAAAATCCTAACTTTACTACTACTGAATGCCTTCCTTGAATACCGAAAGAAGTACGTTTCTCTCAGAATACTCTTGCACAGATTCCCTGTGTGCATGCAGAAGAAAATTGGCAACGCCATTTGCAATTATTCTGGATGCACCTGCTTGTTTTATAAATGATATAGACCATTACGTCCTGTTTTCATTGCGCCGTCAGAGGCCAAGTTATGCATGATATTTTGGCGGCAACATATATGAAGGACAAGAAAGTGGAGTGTTTCCTGTAGGGCCATCACAGAAAAAAAAATCATTGCAATCTGATTACATTTATTAGAGTTCCTACATTAATCTAAATCACCTATGAGAACAGTCCTATACTGGAGGTGTTTTTGCAACATTAAGTTCATTTATCAAATTAGCCCCCCCATTTGATTAACACAATAGTGAGTTCCTTTTAAGAGCCCTTTAGATGACAGTTTTGGCAAATGAGGGCTCCTTTTAATTGATAGAACTAATCATGGAAAGAGAAGTAGATGTGCCTATTCAGTGCAGAGAGAAGACTTTTGCGGCACAAAGTATTTAAAACCTTTCGCCAAATGACTAATATTGCATCCTACAACATTATATAATCATATTCATGGGAAGTAATATTTCTTCCTCATTTTGGAAAATAATATTAATTAACTACCTAAAATCTAGAAAATTACTGTCAAAGCCTAATTCATATCACCCCATCACACATTGTTAAATACAAACTAACATTCTCGCCAAGGTTTTAACCAGTCTCTTAATTACAGAAGTGCCTTCATTGATTGATATAGAGCAAAATGGATTCTTGCCAGGTCCTGACACTGCTGCAAATACATATTTTTTTGGCTGAAGTTACAGATTTGTCGCTCTCCAATGGCAGTAGTGATGCAGATGCGGAGAATGCATTCGCTCTCATGAGTTAGGAAGTGTTGCTAATAATTCTGAAGCTTTATGAATTTTCTTCCTAACTCATGAGGCTGCTAGTGTCACTTTATCATGCCTCATCCTCAACAAAAAATGCTAACTAACTAACAGACAGCAACAGTGCATACAAAAAGGGGCAATCATAAGAGCTGCCGCATGCCTCCAATCCCTTTTCACCCTTTGTATAGAGCGAGTAGCCATCTATTTCAGCCCTTGGAAACCCTGCCTCCACCAGTTTTGGGTACGTGGATGATATTGCTTTATTTATCCATGCTGATTCCCAAACTAGAACTTCTGAGATAGAAGCTGACAAACTCTGTTCCACTCTTGGAGAGTATAAAATGATTGAGTTCAAGTCAATAGCAATTTCAAGGGATATATTGAGTCATGTCTATGACTCAGTGGAGGGCGGGGGTGCCTATCTCTGTGTGACCTGTACCATACAGACACATTTGTAACTCTGGAGAAGGCCCTGTGGTGTCTGTACATCATTTGTTAGTGCACTTCATTTATATGCATATGTTGGAATGTTACTTTGTACCTGTCATGCTTTGCCTTCAATTCCTCTAAAAGAGCACACTTCAGGCCCATGAGGTGTTCAGGTTGTTTCTTGACCAGTTTCTAAAATATGCAAATTTGAGAAATATTTGAAAGAGATTTAGACTTATTTCCCATCTGCACCGGAGTTTCCCCGACTCCAAAGCAGTAGCGGCCCGCACAGGTAAGAGCAGTGGGGCAGAGGGGTGGGGAGAGGGCAGGGATGGTGAAAGTTGACAGACAACAGGATAAGTAATATTAAATCAATATAACCACTTACTTTGCGCTTGCCGCAATGCAGCTAGCGCAATGTAAGTGGTTTTATTTATTTAATAGAAATTATCCCGTTTTCTGTTAACTTCCACCACTACCCACCCCACCCCGCCTCACCGCTCTTACCTATGAGAGCCGCCACTGTTCCTCAGTTACTGTTGGATGAGGAATAGGATGAGGAATAGGGTAAAATGATGTGTCCCCACTTGTATAAGGCACTGAAGAGCAACTAGGCGCAACTACCTTTGAAAGCCAGGCAACAGTGTGAAGGCGATCAATAAGGGCCCCTCACAGATAATAACTGGATGACGTCTTGTTTCAGGTACAGGAGTAAGCAAGTAATGCTAGATTTAAATTGTACATTTTAAGTTTCTACACCTTACATATCTAAACCTGGTGAAATACACAGAATATATGACAATAGATCCTCTGCATGCCCAAACTACAGAAATCATAGCACATCATTCCTGCATGTGTCCTGGACATGTAGGTTCATAGTAGATGCTGCGACAAATGATCCCCATAAATGTGGAAAGCACAGTACAGCAATGGCTCCTCTGCATCATTCCTAAGCCCATTGGAACAAAATGCAACAACAATTTGCCATACTAGGTCTATTAATAATAAAGCGATGGATTGCTATACACTGGTTCTACCCGAGGCCCTCAATAACATATGCCTGGGAACGGGATATTATAGAATGATCTTGGGCCAAGGAAGTCCTTTGAAAGAAATTAGAACTGAAAAGAGGACGACAGAGGAAATAGACATCTGGTGGAAATGATAAATGCAATGAACCGCCTCCCAATAGAGGAATAATGTTAGGGCAAATATGTACTGTTAATTACACTAAGGGCCATATTCACAAGGACTCATCTCCGATTTATCTCCACATGAACGCATCAAAAGTGGAGATAGATTTAACACCCCATTCACAAGCCGGTGCAAACTGCAGACATTGCCAGTATTCACACGATAACTGCCACAAAATTTATCCCCACGGTGGACACCACCAACTAACACTAATGAGATGCAGAGTAGGTGTTCCCCTGCAAAAACACATGTAAAACCACAACACAACATTCACAACAAACTGCCAGATCCGCAATGCGAACCGAAAACAGGCGACAAGCCCCGGTAGCAGCAGGGATTTTACACCTGCCTTCTGCTGGTGCTAAGCAGGATGTCTAACTGCAGCATGAAAGGGGGCCTAGCCAAGAGCCACACCGGAAGACCCACAGTCATGCAACTCACGACACTGCCAATGGGCACGCAGCACAACTACAGACAACATGACACACAACATGCCAACCAACCAAACACAACAACACGACCCCATTGGGAATCCGGCCTTGCCACGCACACAACCCAGCCACGTCATGGCACCACAGACACAAACTAGCAGGATGTGAGGAGAGGCATGGAGCAGGCAGGTGCGAGATCGGAAAGTGACCAAGGAATGTCAACCCACCCAATGCCAGGTGTGGCGTGGTGGTGCCGGACAGACCACAGAGTGCAAACCACGGGATTGGCCATGTGGAGTACAACTGCTGGTGCATGGAGTGAAGTGGCCAGATGACGCCACCATGTCCCCACAGGCTGCGTTGCAGAACGAGGAAATATTGCACGTTACGTCCCCCCCTGCATGCGGGTGCGAAGTGGGTTGGACCTGCGTATGCCAGGCCTGCGTAGGGGTGTGAACAAAAAGCCAGTCGCAATGCTCATGGTCCTCATTCGGAATGGACAACGCGCCTGCCAGGGTGGCGCACCGCAGACCGCCACGACTCCTGCACCAATCGCAGCGGGGCCTGCGTCCCTGTGCACCTGCTGCACCCCGTGCCGCTGGACCACAGACCTGTCATGCCTGCCCCAGCGCACCAATGAGGCTCCGCTCACCTGCCTACACCGTCGTGTGGCAAAGAGGCCCACCACGTGCCGGTGCAAGCTCCAAGCACCAGTTCTGCGTCCTCTGCAGCCTCAGCAGACCATCACTGGCCCCCCTGACACTGGCCGATATTACACCTTTCTCGTTTACATACTCCTCCGGTGTTCTCTTTGGCCCAGTAGGTCCCACATGTGGAACTGTGTCCTGAGTCCTGAATGGCAGTGACCCCAAGGGCGTGGCAGCGACCACAGTGCCAGACCCCCTTCGATCAGTGTGGCATAGTTCCACATGGCAGGCAGGCGACGCGTGGTGCCACTAACCCTGTTCAATGCCAGCCGGCAACACGTGGTGCCACTAACCCTGTCCAACGCCAGCCAGCGACATGTGTATGAGGGCTCCGGCCTACCCTGCGGACCAGTAGGTTCCACATCCAGCACCTGGTCGCGAATCTTAAATGGCTGAGTCCACACCAGTGAACGCACAGAGAGGAGTAAGAGGAAGATGCGGCTCAGTCCGGACGTATGCCAGTTCCAAGTCACGGAGGTGATCGAACACTATCAACAGCTGACCTGGTGCCATCAACCCTGTTCACCGCAAGTCCGTGGGCCACCAAACCTGAACTACGCAGGCCGGTGGGGCCTTCAACCTAAGCCTGCGACACTCGGTGAATGGCCCGTACTGACCGCTGCCTCAGGCCTACACTGCGGTCCAGTATGTCACACATGTGGAACTGTGTCCTTGGCAAGATGTGGAGGACCCAACACCATTGGCCAGGCCTCATCACAGGCGGCATCCCCTAACGGCACTGGTGCCACTAACTTGGTGCGCAATGAGTCATGGGCACTATCTGGTTGGAGCTTGGTGGCGACTGAGTCCAGAGGCTGGTGGTTTCCTGCATCTCCATCTGGCTTGGACCGGACTTGGTGTCTGACATGTGTCTGTTCCATTCTTCTCCGCCAAAGTGACTGTTTCTGCGTGGTCCTGCCCTCTGCATCATGCCCTGGGGGCACACCTTCCACTGTCCACCGAGACACTCCGCGACAAACCCCCTGCCATCTACGAGAACCTGCTCTGCGCTTGTGACCCTGCCCCAGTGCACCGCAAGTCCGCGTCCCGTGGCGCTAGGCCCGTGCAGGACGCTGGGCATCCGAGGCTGCTGACTCTGTGCAGCACAAGCCATGGGGCCCTTATGGTTGAAGGGTTGTGCTCTATCCGCTGTACACTGTTGTCCATGTCTGACAGCACCAGGCAGCCCTTGCTGGCTGGTGTGCACACCCCCACACACATCCAACACAGGTGTCACTCAGTATGTGTGCCTGCTAATAAATGTGGCTATGCGCACGTGCACATAGCCATTCACACCATCTGAGCAAGTGTGTCCGTGTGGTCATTGTGACAGCATGATGTGCATGGGCCCTGCAACTTCACAGTGTGCTATCTTCAGCGGACGACACCATGTCACCTCAGCGTTGGCAGTGACCCTGGACATGTAGATCCGCACGCATCACCCTGTATTCACGAGCGCCGTATGCTGGTCCGGCGTACGTCTGGTCAGTGCAGGGGTGTGCTGATTCGGCAGGGGGAGCAGGGCATGGCTCGGACCCGGCCTTGGGCAGGAAGTGTGGTAAGTGTTAGGATGTTGTCACCACCAGGGCCACAGTAGCTGATGTTGCAATGTGGCATGCACCAGGAGGGCAGGGCCGCACGTATGGAGACAAGTAGGATCGCAAGACCATACGGGGTCTTGGCACATGCATGCCAAGTGTTCTGTGTATCAGTCCTGCGGATGCATGAGTCAGTTGCCTAGCCTAATTCGCAGCGCGATCACTGCCCGCCATGCGCTGTACACCTGAGTCCACCCTGCCTGGACCATTGGCCTGCACTCACGTGTCCACCCACCCTCAGAGGCCAGCGTCACGGTATTGATGCCATGCCGCTGGACATGCGCGGACAGGCATTACCATGGTGTGCCGTAGGAGTGCACGTGAAGCAGCCGGGCAGCGCACACAGGTGTGGGGGCTCGTGGGATGGGTGGGGCAGCTGTGTGGCAGCGTAGTACAAAGGGAGGCTGATCATGTGCAACGTGCTGGGCATATCAACCTTGGGTCCCAGGTTCGCCGGTATCCCACCACACCCACGACAGGCCTCTGTACCTCTCCTGTATGCATGCAGATGGGGAATTGATTGTAGGGATTAATGGTCCTTTGTCTGAAGTATCAAGCGGTAGCCCATCCGCAGCTCTGAGCATGGACTTGCTTTTGGCCAGCACCCCCTGACCGATACGAGAGCATTTGCTTGAGACTCCCACACTACGCACTGCCCGCCGTGAGACCAACGTCTACACATACCACACGCAGGAGTCCTTGGTCGTAATTAGCCTGTGTGAGATGTCCTTCACACGTACACCCACCCCAACCCAGGCCTGCACCCGTTGCACACAGACACTGCTCATTGCACCGAGCTGTGCCATTTCATCCAGCGGACTGACGCAGGGTAAGCCATTGCCGCTTCAAGCAGTGCCACTGACACGATGGCAGACCATCCCGGACACATGCTCTGCTCCAGTCATGTGGACCTGTACCGTGCACGTCTGGTGCATGTACTGGGGGCACTGCCGTTGGCAGTGTTGCGGATCAGTTACCAGCTGAGCTTCTGCCTTGAGGATGTCTCCTGCATTCAGCCTGTGTTGCATTGTCGCTGGTGCATGTTCAAGTGGTCCATGGATGTCTGCCTCTCCAACATAACGGTGGCTGACCTGGATTTTGACATGTGTGTGTGCCCCCTGTTGGACCACGACCAGGAGTGTCACCTTGATGCCTGGCTATGGCATGCATGGATGTTTGGTATGCAGACTGGAAACTGGACCTGGGAGATTGCACGAGTCGTCGTGTGCAGTGAGCACATTGAGCCACTACCCGATTGGGCTTTGGTGCACATTGGGTCCAGTGGTTGGAGTCAGCACATCTGTCCGGGTCAGCTGATGGATTACATCGATGACAAGTCAGATGTGGTGGACAACGATAGCTCACTGGAGATGTTGGCATATGCTGCTGCACTCGCATTCATGGACGAGTGACAAGGTACCTGCAGCCACAACTGGATGTGACCTATTGCACATGGTTGCATGTTGTGAATCTGGTCCCATGTCCCAAGACGACAGTGGACATGGCTGCATTGGCCTGGACTCATGATCCCTGGGCGGACAACCAATGCGGGTTGGCACTAACTTGTGTTGATGATGGACTCCCCTGAGGTGGACTTGGGCGCCTTCCTACGTTCCTCCTTCAGACATGCTACTGCATTGGTTTGCATCTCGTGGCACTTCTCTTGTCCGTACTGACAAGCACTTGTAGATAAAGTTCCCGCACTTTCACTTATTTCCAACTGTGTTGTGTCTTGATTTGTATGCCAATGTGTGTGTCAAGGACTCTCTGGCTGCCTGCCATACGTGCATTGCTACCCCATCAGGGCGGTGGGTTTGTACTTGTGCATTATCATGTCCCTGTTTCGTTCTTGGCCAGATGCATATGGCAGTTTATCAGCCACTGGCGGTGCACTTGTGTCCTGTGTTTGGTGGTGCAGATGTTGGTGTTTGTACGACATTGTGTTCGAGGTTGGGGTGCTGTGCTTCCTATGTGTGTGTGCTGCATTGTGTGTGGGATGTCCCTTCTGCTCTGATTTTGCTCACCCTTCTCCCTTTCAGGCAGTGTGGTTTTGACGTCTGTGCTTGTTTGTGGTGTTATGTTGCCAGGATGTGTGACTTGTGCTCCTGGTTGGTGTTGTTACTCTTGAGCATGGTTTGTCTGCAGTTATGCTGTACTTGATTGTGCGTGTGTGCCATTGTGCCCATCTCCCCCAGTCCCCCCATTTTCTGCTGGTTCCTCTCCCTGTTGCTGTTGCTGTTGTTTTGGGCAGTTTCAGGGCCCCTAGTCCTGCCACCATCTCCAGACTGTGGTGGTGGACACCATTTCCTCCATGTCATCCAGCTCCTGGTGTGGCGCTGGCCTCCCACCTCCGATGTGCATTGATGCCTTCTTGTTGTGGGCATGCTTCTGCTTGTTTGTGCGTTTCGCATCATTCCGGATGTTCTGTTTTTCTGCCATTATCCTCCTCCGCTCTCAGGCTGCATTCACCTTGTCCACGATGACCTGCCATGTACAATGTTTTGTTGCCACTGTGGCTTGAGGGGTTGTCCGCTGGCTCGAATTGGCTCCATTGTGCTTAGCTGTTGTTTTCTGTTTGGTTTGTCTTTCTTTTTCAGGCTTTGGTTATGCTTATTCCCGCCTGCTGTGTGTGTCTCGCGGGCCTGGCAGTGCTTATCCCTGCTTTTCTCATCGCGAATGGGCTCATCACACATTTTAGGTGTTGTGGTTTGTGTTTTTATCTCGGTCGAAATGGTTGTATCGTGGACATATGCCGCGGTGTCGGCAGGCTATAGCATGCTACCGCCTTGTTGTGAATTCCATGTTGACACGGGGTTATTTCCCCGTGATTGGCTGCGATGAGTAAAGTTGCGTTAGCATTTTTTGGTGATGTTAAGCAGTCGTTCTTGTGAATATACCCCTAAGTGTTAGCGTTAAAGTTTTTTCTGATGTATAATTTTTGTGATAAGGTATTAGTGAAAATTAATAATTTTATTGATGCATATAGTCCTAACAGATGAACTAATGATGTTACACTTAATACAACATGATTATTTTGTTTAGAAATGTGATGGATAATGCAGTATTCTTATGTCACATTTTTAAGCGAGACACTATTTTAAAACGGATGCAATTTCCGGTGCTCAGCTTGCCTTGCTCCTGTCTCCTCCCCTCTTCCAATCAAGGCCCCGCTGTAAAACATCTCTTGCCACAGTTTCCGCAGAGCACATAGCTATGACGTAGGAGGTGAACTGTTTTAGAAAACATGTATTGTGAATGAAACTTTCCATCCTGCACCTGATGTATCAATTTGAAGGTCCTCCACATTCTATGAGCTATTATGAGGAATGTTTCATTATATGTTGTACATCTCTGGAGTGCAGTTGCTGAGAAAGTAAACAGAAGATTACTTTTCTGTAAGAAATGGATAAGGTACTAAGAATCTTTGGAAATTGGGTTTTTATTTCTGATTTGCCAGTGCAACCTAATCATCATCATACCATGCTGGATCTGCAGATTTATTAATTATTATGCATAATTTACGTATAGAAATCTGTGGTTTTGAACTATCGGGTGGCGACTTTCCATTTTCCTCCCAAAATTCTACGCAATTGTTTTGAGAGTTTCTAAGGTTTTCCTGAGATGTTGCCAGTACTTTTTTATGAGCTTGACATTTAGAATGTAGAGAGCCTTAATTGCTTACATAGATATTAATAATATGATTTGTGATTCTGGATTTCTGCACCTGTACCCTTAAGGCAAATTCATGCATCTTTCTGTATCATTTTTACTAATAATTCTGTAATAAATCCTTTTAACTCTATTTTTGATCTGGGACTAGTTATTAATGATTCCAGTTTCTATTTTGACTTGATAAACTTAATGCTTATCCTGATGAGAAGTGTAATCTCTTACCATAAGATCAGTGAGAGACTTTGGAGCTCAACTGACTAGCCACAAAATGAGGGTGCAGAAATATTGGGATTCAAGTAATTATTGGGGTTCGGCTCCCACTATTTTGGTAGCAGAATATGGTTTGCGTAACAGCACCGCCTCTTTAAGGGGTCCCTGAAAGTTTATTGTAGTTTTTTTAACTTGTAATGCCAGGATCAAAGGAGAAAAGAGTTTTGGATGTTTCCCAGCTTTCTTCTGTCGGATCCTATTGGGAAGTGACTAGCTGTTTTGGGTGAGTGGTCCAAAGGGAATTTGGAGTGTAATTATGAACAGAGAGAAACTGAGGGCCTTATTTACGACAAAGTAACACAGTACGGTGCGCAAGCCATTTGGCTGCGCCATGCAGCATTATTTTCAGAGCATAGGGATGCGTCATATTTACAACAATATGACAGATCCCTGTACTCTCCCCTGCACTGACGCACAATTGGTAGCCATGTGTCAAAGCAGGCGCCCTTGCACCACAGTGCAAGGGTGCTTGCGTTGCAGAGATGATTGTCTTTGTGTAGGAAGGGACACCTTCTTGCACAAAAACAATCATGAGAGGTGTTTTCCTCTTTATATGCGTGCCGCAAAGGAAGAGGAAAAAACAAGGAGGAATAAAAGTATTTCTCCTTTTTGCACCTCCTTACCCCTCCCCTGGAGAGGTGTAGGATTCTGGCACAATCCCATGTCCTTGTAAATGTGGAGCACCACATTGTGCCACCGATGCATCACAAAAAGTGATGACTGGCAGTGCAAGAGGCTTGTAAATATGCCCTTGAGTTTGTGAGGGAGATTCAGGGTATAAACTTGTGTTGGGGGCTGGCTTAGTATATGGTGCACACTTATTTAAGTGAAGCACCATGCACTAATCCATACAACCCTTAAGGTAATTTTTACTCTTAGACAATCATAGAAAGCTCTTTAAGTGGTAGCTGTGGAGAGCAGCCTTCAGGATTATCCAGAAGGAGTGTTAAGCAGCTTTCGTTTACCAGATCCAATCATGTAGTGTAGGTTAAACGGGAAAAAAACAACCATACAGTGTATATATAAAAATATGACGGTTGCAGTTTTGGAAAGGAAGGACCCTTCCCAGCGGATCCTGAAGAAACCCCGTGGAAGACAGAAGGTTGGAGAGTCTCCCCACCCATAGATACCTCAGGAACCAGGATACCTACACCAGGGAAGCCGGGTTCATAGGTGCAAAGTGACGTCGGAAACTGCCATAAATCATAATGGAGGACTTCAGTAACGATGCCGCTGGCAAAGACTGTGCAAGTCTCCAGAGAAATCCAAGGGTGGATACTTGAAGCGAAGAACCTGCAAGCAGAGGGGACAGAGTCTTTGCCACTCAGAAGTGATCAGGGGGCATGAAAGAGCAATGCCCACCGATGTCGGAAGGTGCAGGTGTGATGAAGGTGAGCATGTCGCTGGATCTGTAAGGACCAGGCAATGCTGAGGAAGACCAGGAGCAGTGTACGAGCTGCCCCATGTCGCAAGTCAAGAACCAAGGGGTAGGTTTCCAGCAGGAGCACCAACAAGCCTTGGCAGCTGCAACAGGCGTGGAATGCGAAGAAGGAGCAACGTTGGGACCAGAAAGGTTCAAGGGACTCACCACAAGCAGAAGAGTCAGAGCAGGCCCCAAGCAAGCAAGGGTGTCCACTGAAGCAGAAGACCCTCAAGAGGACCCACAGGCCAAAGGCACTGGAGTCACAAGAGGACCTCGAGCAGCTCATTAAAGATAAAGGCCCACGGTGCAGACGATGTGGTGAGGATGATGATCTTGGTGGGCAGAGATGCTGGAGGCTGGAGCTTCTTGTACCCCAAAGATCTCTGGAGTGCAGGACCAACAAGCCTTGGCAACGGCAAGTCAATGTGTTGCACAGGGGTTCGGTCCTAGCGGTTCCGATGAGGGATACTGGCCTCAAAAATTGCAGGGAGGACAGGTTAGGCCTCGAGGGAGTTGCAGAACTACCACCTGTTTGCTTAGTTTTTAAAAGTCGGTGGGACATTAGGAGCAGCAGACTGGTCAACTTCGTTGTGTTGCCTACTGATGCAAGGGAGTGACCCCTCACTCCAAAGGAGATTACTTTGAATGTCCTTGATACCTACAGGTCTGTTGAAGATCCTGGATGAAGCACAGTCACAGACAATGAAGAAGAATTGCAGAACAGCAAGACCAGGAGCAGCAGGAGTCTTCCATGATGCAGTCTCAGTTCAAGGCAAAGTCCAGGGAAGTCCAAGTGTCCAGACTGTCAAAGAGGGAAGTAGTTTCAGGCTTCAGTCTTGCCCCATGACGAATCTGAGGACCCACCCACTGGTAAGCCCTTAAATACCCTAGTAAAGGGGTTAGGACGACTCAGGGGTCACTCCCAGAGGAGGGGCTGACGAGAGCAGAGGATACTCCCATGTGCTTTGCCCAGTTTCATGCCAGAGTGGGAGCCAAAGGCTCCCTGATCTCGCTCAAACCAGAGAATGCAGTGAAGTGTCCTTCAAATCAGTTTGGTGGTGCTGGCAAGCGCTCCCACCCCAGCCCAATACACTAAGTCCTGTCAGGGAGGTGACCACACCTCCCAGTGACAGGCAACCTATTGTTCTACCTTCCCCTGCTTGAGCTCAGCTCAGCAGCAGGTGGGCAGAATCGTTGCTAGCAGACCCTGAAAGGCTGTTACTGGGAGTACTGGGGGCTTCCAGGAGGAGCCCCCCGGTGCATGGAATCATACCTCCAAAACCAATAACGGTGTTGGGGTATGATTCCAACATGCTTGATACCAAACTTGACTAGGTTCGTCACAGCCACTGTATAATCAGCCATTGCGTAATGACAAATGGGCGCTATATGTATCAAAATGGCTGATCACACTTACAAAGCCTGGATAATTGACTCTTGGGTTTGTAGGGGTCCCCCATACACTTATAACCCAGCACCCTGCCTTCAGGATTGAAAGGCCTGCCTTAGGGGTGACTTATAGGTTTTAAGTGTAGTGACCTCGGATATAAGGAAACCTATATCCGTCGTAAGTGATGCTAGCACCAGCCTACACAGGCTTCAATGGCAGGCCTGTAGTCAGTGTTTGAGTGGTCTCTCATGGGTGGTAAAATACATGCTGCAACCCATGGGAGACCACTGGTGTACCTATGCCCTGGGTACCTTAGTACCATATACTAGGGACTTATAGGGGTACACCAGTAGCCAATTGTGGGGCTACATAAAGTACTTACCAAGTCTAAGTTAGGGAGGAAGCACAGTGACTGGGGTCCTGATTAGCAGGATCCCAGTCAGACTAGTCAAAAAAATGTACTGACACCAGTAAAAAGTGGGGGTAGCCATGAAAGCAGATTCTACTTTCCTACTGCTTGTAATCATGGATCTCCGTTTCTGTGCCGAGATGCTTGGATACATGATGATGCTTGTGGGTTCAGTTGGTGAATTGATTACTGTTGCACTGATGTATTATTCGTATTTGTAATCCATTTGATGAATATGTTGTCATTGGATTGAACTGTATTACTTAACGGATTTGTCAAAAATCCAAGGACTCGAGATTTTTTTATAATTTGTCTGTATTGTGGTGTGTTGAGCGAAGTGCCGTATTCGCATCTATAGGGATTCTGATTTAACATTCTCCCTTTCAGGTCTGAACATTTAACTTGAGTTATTGTGCTTACCCTGAGTGCACAGGGTGGTGTACATTAACTAGGAGGTAGATTTCTGCTGGTCTGGGATTATCAAATGAGAACGTCTGCAAGCTATTGTGTTGTTCATTCTAGTTTCTTATTTCTGTTTTTTCATATGTTTTGTATTTGAGATTCCGTTTCTACACTTTGCAAAATAATTGTTTTACTTAATGGCCTGACTTTTATTTCCTTTCTGGGGTATGCAGAAAAACGATTTATTGATTTTAAATGATTTAATGTGGCACTGTAATATTTGTTCCTGTTCACAAAGAGGCCACGCCGTGATTGATTGATCAACCAGGGAGACGCACTGAGATTCATAAAGGAGTGCTCTGATCGGTGGGTTGACCTTTGACAGAGCCGCGCTGCAATTGGTTATTATTGCTATGTTGTTTTATAGTGTTTTTTTGTTATTTTGAAGTTCTTTTGAGTTCGTTTAGGTGTAAAACATGGGGAATCTATTGACAAAACCCACACTTAAAGTTGATATACAGAGAGTGGGTCAGAAATTGCAGAGTGAGGGAACGTTGGCATATGAAAGGATGGTAGAGGTTGGGTATGACACTTGCACCTGGATCTCTGAATGGAATAAATACACTGCACATGACGAGGCATTAAAATTTCCAAAGTAGGGGACATTTAATATTAGAAAGTTATTATCTAAGACAAACCTTGTACAATATGGGCTCAATGCCTAGAACTACACAATTTGAGACACTTAATAAGTTGGATCGCATGGCAAGTGAAAAGGAGAGGGGGGAAAAAAGAGATAAGTAAGTCATTTATCGGTCGGCTAGAAAATAAACTAGATTGTCAATGCCTAGCACACATGGAAGTGCGGTATTAGATGATCAAACACAGGTTATTTCTGAAAGGACAGTAGTAATAGACCCATCACCTAAAGAAATTAGAATTTAGTTTTTAAAAATAGAAACTGCTGAAATGCTTCATGAGAAGGTATACTTAAACAGACTATTGACTTATAATGCTGATGAGATGAGGTATTTGATCAAGTAAGCAGCTAGATGTGCTTATGAAGCGCATGATAAATTGGAAGAATTAGCCAATGAATTAGATGTTGGGATTGGTACATTGAAAAATGTGAAAAAAGATTCTTAAAAATGTGATTACTTTAAGACCCCCACATTAATGGTTTTATTGAGACAATCAGAAAACTGGAATTGCTTGAAAAAATATCGAGAGGAATGGAACGAAGGAACAGCAAATAAAAAGAAAATGAAAGGAATTGAGGGAAAGGCGAGAAACATTGCAAGGGATTCAGACGTAGAGATGAAGTCAATGGCAGAATTTTCATTTAAGGAAGTACATGGAGGAAATTTGGTGCATGTACCCCAGACGATGGCTGATTTATATGCTTTTACGCCAAATTTTCCAAAATTTTGAGAAGATCCAGGAAAGTGGTATAATGAAATACATAAGTTGTCACACATTTCCTGATGTTATGGACTGATTTAAATACATTGTTTGAGTTTGAGGTCCTTGGAGATTTATCGTTACAATGTAAGGCAGAAGTTGGTTGACCAACACAAGAATTAGCTAGACTTGGTCCTAATTATGTGCCAGGAGCAGAGATAGCTGACAAATACAAGGATGTACCCGAGTATTTGAAAAAAGCGAATTCCAAAAATTGATATAAGTTGGGAAAAGTTTTTGAGAACAACACAGGAACCTAAGGAATCAGCGCAAACCCATTAAGAAAGGTTGATACATGTTTACAAAATAGTGGAGTCATAAATGCAGAGAGAGAAGTAGTTCTTGACTTTGTTTCTGCTTGTGTGAATGGATTCTGATCAGAAATAAGTAATCATAGTCAAAAGAGTGAACTAGGTTGGCAGACAAAAGGGATTGATGGGATTTTGATGTAGGCGAAAAATAGTAGTGACTATTTTTAAACAAGGCATATGAAGTTAAAGGAGAAGATGATGATTGTTGAAACGAAACAGTTTGAGAGAAAGTTGCAGAATCCAATGGTTTCAAATATGAATTTTGTGTAAAATGTAATGAATGAGATAAATCAAGTGATGCAAGGAGGTAGAGGAGATGGGATGAATGCAAATGTTGAAATGTTGAAAAAGAATACATTGTGTCAATCTTTTGTAAGGAATGGACACTGGAAAAGAGAATGAACAGAGAATCCTAATAGAATCAAATGAATTTGGAATACATTCAGCAAATACAGAGCGTTAAAGCAATGTTGAATACCTAAAACCTGTGGCTGAACATACAAAATCAGGAATCATCTCTAATATCTATGCTAACAGACCCAGTAATGCAACAAAACATGAGAAATAAAATACACATAATGCAGGATTCCAATAAAATACTATGATTTTGGATGACGACGTTGCAGGAAGTAGTTTGCAATGATGGTCCTGGAGGTAGACCAGAATGTCCAAAATATTGACAGAGAAGTCAATGGCCATCCCTTTTCTTTCCGGATTCCTGATTGATAAGGGTGTTACCAATTCTACAGTTAGATGTGTGGAAGTCCCAAAAGCTACCCCTCTTGGGAAGAGAAGTCCAAGTTGTAGGTAACAGCAATAAACACATTGTTAATCAGGTTACAGCAGATAAACAATAAACACATTGTTAATCAGGTTACAGCAGATGTTCCAGTTAAAATAGGACAAATAAAGAATAAATATCCATTTATATTATGTGTTTGAGTACTGGGAATTCACAAGGAAGTGACCTTCTTTATGAGATAAATTGCATGATATATTTCACACTGGGTGGCGTAGGGATTAACACGCAAGATGAAGATTCAGTTTTCAAACTGAATTCAGAAGATGATAGAGTTGAATTGTACACAGATCTGACAAAAGAAGACCTATCTCTGGATGTAAGACATGCTGTTGAAAGTGCAGAAAGAGTCCAATATTTTAATTTTCAGTACCAGTTCAACATGTGATTTACAAGAACGGTCTCCAACTCTGCGCCAAATCTTTCTCCTACGCAACACATCTTTGCCATGGTTTTTGAGTGGAAGCCAAATTAAACCATCAAAACATATTAATCAACGTCAAACTTAATCAGTTCTTAATTTAAACAATAATGAGAGTTTGGGATTGGCTTTGTAAACCTTTATTCTCATAAAGAGATTAGTAAAATTATGTAATCATGTTATTCAATTAGTAAGTCAGATAAAATCAGTTTACAGAAATTCAAAAAAATATGGCTAAAGTAATTAATAATGCAAAAATGCCAAATGTGTTCCTTAAAAGAATTAATCCCTATTCTAAATAGAAGTTCAGAATCAAAAGTTATTAGAACAAATAAAGAGTTCAAGAAAAGAGTGAGATCAAAGGAGCAATAAAGTTAAATCAAATGAAGTAGTCAAATTCCCCATAAAGGGCAGTTCATAAAACGCAGTCTCTATATTCAAAAAGCATCAAAATACAGTTGAATTAGCAATTTGTACAAATCAAGCCTCAAATAGGGATAGATATGGGGCAATGGGTGAAGCAGTAGCAACAACCGTCAAGGACAAGAAGGGTGGTAAAAATCTCTAAGAGAGTCTAGGAGCCTATCCTCAGAATGAAAAGGGTTAGTGGAGGTTCTCTATCTAGAACACGCACTAATATAAACAACATCATTGCAGGTTAGATCACTTCAGTCCAATAAAAAGACATCTTTTGATAATGAGCAGGCTTTATTCTTCCTTTCCTACAGAAACACATAAAGTCAACAGTCTACTAGCAAATATGTAACAGACATCACTTATCATTTGTGTTCCTGGAAGTGTTAACCTTTGTTCCCAGGGAAGCTTAATGCAGAGTTTATTCTGCCATTTATTCAATGTTTCACTGCATAACAATGAAATATAAGAAAGACAGAAACTTTTACCTGCAGATTTCTAGTTAGGCAATGCTTTTCGTACTTCATGTAAGTGAGAATTATTGTTCAAATATGCAATTCTCTATTTAGTATTATATGAATACACAATAGATGTCAACTCCATCTTGACTCAATACCTAGAAGCTAATTTGATTCTAGAACAGTCACAAAACTTCTTCTGGCCTAAAGATAGTACGGAATCTGCACTATTTGCAGTTACGGAGCAGCTACGGTCTGCTTTGGATGAGGGCAGAATCTCGGCAATGATCCTGCTGGTTCTCAGCGTGGCCTTCAACACGGTTTCCCACAGGATTTTGCTTTATCGGCTAGAGTAGATTGGGTTCAAGGGCAAGACCCTGGTCTGGTTCGTGTTCTTTCTGACCGATCAGTCCTTCCAGGTCTCTGCTCCTCCCTACACCTCCAATGTCCACCCTCTCGGCTGTGGTGTTCCTCAGGGATCTGCCCTGAGCCCCACTCTATTTATCATTTATGTCTGCCTCCTAGCCCTTCTGGCCAAAGCCCGGAATATGGCTATGGTATCTTACGCCAATGATACCCAATTGGTGTTTACTTTTTCTAGCAACACTAAACAAGATCAGGCAAAATTCCAAGGCGACCTTACGGCCATCTCTGAATGGATGGCCAACAACTACTTACAATTGAATTCTGCAAAGTCAGAAATGCTTTTGGTGGGTCGAGAGACCCATCTATGGGGCAATCAATGGTGGCCTAGAGCCCTTGGTACCCCTCCCCAGCCGAATGTGTGGTTCAGAATCTGGGAGTTCTGATAGACAGCACCCTTTTGATCGAGATGCAGGCGGGTATTTTTGACACATCCACCGACAGACGATTGTTCAATCCACCGTGCTGTCACGTCTAGACTATTGTAACGCTTTTTGCACTACCTAAACATTGCCATGCCTCTGACCTCCTTCGATGGCTTCACTGGCTACCTATAGAACATGGAGTTCACTTTGAGAACTTATGCACCACACATAAGATCCTACATGGCCTTGGTCTGCAAATTTTGAGCAAGTTGTGCTTGGTGTATATTCTGGCTTGAGCCTTGCACTCTGCAGACCTGCACCTGGCCTGTGTCCCGCAAGTGCGCAGGACCAGAGCAGGAGGGCGCTCTTTCAGGGTACTGGCACCTGCCCTCTGGAATACCATCCCTCTTGCTGCCCGCAGCATGTAAGACCATTAGGCTTTTAGGAGAATGATTAAGACGTGGCTTTTCTCCAATATTTAGCCAACAGCCTCTCTACCTGCCTCTATCTGATTTAGTGCTGGGATGCCCCGTTGCTGGGACAGCCATGCCCTCTATAAATTCTGATAACATAACATAGATAGGAAGTTTAAGTGTGGGCCAGATGAGAACATATATTTTGAAGAAGATAATACATTTTATAAAAACAGGAACATTTTACAGTCATGATGATGTTTCTAAGCAAGTCACATTAAGATCAAATTATCAAATACTTTTGTGTAAAATTCTACAATTTCTAAAGCTTCTATTTGTTAAAGAGAACTATAACTGTGGCCTACCAGTGAATATGACTGTCTAATGCATTTTGCACATTTTGACTTCGTGTCCTTTTACAGTGTATTTTCACGCTAAAATCTAAGGCAACTTATCAGCGTGATTAATTTCTTTTTAATTTACATTTTCAGCTTTACCACTGTTAAAGAAGAGGTATGGGATTATACTGAAAAAAAGACTGGACTGATTAAAAGAGCAGAACCAGTGAAAATAAAGACTAAACCACAGGCAGTAACTTTCAAAAGAGGCAGAGAAAAAAATGAAGCCAGATATTTCGAAAATGATCAAGCAGGGGGTTCTTTAAGAATTGCTTGGTAGAACTTGTAATTCTCTGGTGATGGGAATTAAAAAGCTGAGTGGCAAATGGAGAATTGTGCAAGTTCTTCGAAAGATAAATAAAATTATTGTCCCTTGTTGTCTGGTGGTACCGAATCCAGCAGCCATAATGTTTCGATTTCCATCAGAAGCAGAATGGTATAGAGTAGTTGATTTATGCCTAGCATTCTTTTCAATTCCACTACATAAGTAATTACAGTTCCTCTTCGCATTTTAATTTTTGAACAAGTTTCTAGTGTGGTGTAGGATCCCACAAGTATATACTGAGAGTCCATCAATTTTCTCACAAATACTAAAAAAAAGATCTAGAGAGTCTAAAATGACCGTGTAACTCAGTCATAGTCCAGTATATAGATGACTTACTAATAGCATTCAAAACAAAAGAGGACTGTAAACTGTATACGATTGCCTTGCTGAGTCACTTGGATGAAAATCGGCACAAAGTCTCCCCAACTAAAATGCAGTATTGTAAAAAAAGATGTAATTTATCTGACACCATATTGAGAAGGGTATGAGGAAAGTCGCTAAAGAACACATTTCTGCAGTTCTGAAATTGATTCCACCAACCACCGAGGAGGAGGTTCAGATATTTCTTGGAGTTGTTTGGCACTGTTGTCAGTGGATGCCAAACTATTTTATTAATTGTAAAACCTTTAGTAAGGTTGACATGTAATGGTGTACAGGATCCGGTACCATTTCAGTGTTTTGATACATTTCAAAATTTGAACGAGAGTTTATGCCATGCGCCCTCCCTTGGAATTATTGATTAAAAAATTATTTTTTCATATTTTGCCAAGAGAAATATGGATGTTTACTTTCAATTCTCACTCAGAATCATGGAAAATGTATGTGCCCGGTAGAGTATCTTTCAGGTGTGTTGTATCCAGGTCTTTCAGGTTGTTTCAAATCAGATGCAGCTGTTTGCTTGGCAATTGAACAAAGTGAAGGAATTGTGATGGGCCATACTTTAGCTGTTTATGCCCTTCATTCACTTGAAATCCTTTTAACAAGATCGAGAGCACAGGACATGATGAACAGTAGGTTGATTCATTAAGAGAAACTATTCTTGCAGCAGAAAGTATTTCCTTTCGAAGATGTCATGTCCTAAATCCAGCCACACTGCTTCCAATTTCAGACAAAAATTGTGACAACAGGGGTATTCTATTGGAACCAGCTGATCTGACAATATTTGTTGATGGCTGTTATCTGAAAGATCAACATGAAAGATTAACAGCTGCTTATCCAGTCTGCTCTATTACGGAGACACTTGAGGCATCTTCCTTACCAAATATGATGTCAGCACAAAAGGAGGAATTTATCGCCTTGACAAGAGCTTGCTACTTACCAGAAAACTTGAATGTGACGATCTATACAGACAGCCAATATGGTTTTGGTATTTTTCATGATTATGGACAACTTTGATCACAAAGAGGATTCATGACATCTTCAGTTACCCAAATAAAAGATAGCATGTATATATTGGATTTGTTGAGCGCAATTCCGAAACCAAAAGAGGTATATGTTGTCAAGTACACAGCCCACAAGGCTACATTGGGAAACACATATGTAGACTATATGGCCAGGTACTGTGCCCTACAAGAAGAGTCAGATGTTCAAGAGAATGGAAATGTTAATTTCATAAATGATACTGTACAGAGTTCCAATAATGTGAATTGTTTCTTAATGGATTCAATGCTAAAATCTTCAAACGAGCGGAGAGATTTGTAGGAGGATGCTTCTGAAAATATGAAAAGAAATGGGAAAAACTGGGAGATAAGACACATTATCATGGTTTGTATGTAAATTCAGAACAAAATCAAGCAATCAAACCCATGCAGAAAGAGATAGCCTGGTCAGGATATTGAAAAAATACTGGCAAAACACAGGATTTGGACATGTTGCTGAAGATGTATATAGTTGTCGCCTGACATACCATTTAAATAATCAGGCCATGAAAACTGTTACGATCATGAATCAGATTGGCCAATCAGTAAGCCAGTTCACATTATTTAAAGGAAGATTTTATTGAGATGCCACAGTGTAATAGTCTGAAATATGTTTTGGTAATCATCTTGTTGTTGTTGAAAGGAGTGGAAACATTTCTCGCTAAGAGAGCAGATGGCCTTACAGTTGCCATGTTGTTGTCGAGGAAGTTGATACCAAAATGTAGTCTCCCAACTTCTATTAAGACTGATCGTGAACATTTAGTGTTGCATATAATCTTGCATTTCATTGTAGCTGTCAACCACAACCTTCAGGTTTAATGGAACATACAAATGGCACTCTCAAGAATAAACTGGAAAAAGTCTGGGCTTCAAGTGGATTGAAACGGCCTGATGATCTTTTCCTTGTTTTGCTGACTATGATGAAGTACTCCTAACAGGAAGACAGGCTTATCACCCCAAGAGGTAGTGATGGGCCGCACAATGAGACTTGCATAGGTACCTTCAGCTGCACTTGTTTCAATAACTGATGACATTGTTTTGGATTATTGCAAGGGTCTGGCTGATATCATGACATCTGTCTTTTGTCTGGTGATTGTGACAGGTAAAGGTCACAAGGATTCACCTTTGTAGAGTCTGTCTCAATGAAAGATGGAGAAGGCCATTCCAAATAATATTAACAACAAATAGTGCTGTCAAGAGCACAGGAATGCTTCAGTGGATCCACGCTGCTTACACGGAGTAGAAATAGGTGAAGAAGTGGATGAAGCAAATTCTCAACATAAACAGTCTGCTGAACAATCTCAAAGTCAAGTCCAAGTACGCAGCATAAATCCAGAGAGAGGTGAAGAATTTTCTAGACCTGTTAATAACAAAAACACAGTCTAAAAAGGTAATCAAAGGTTTCAAGTGAGCAAACGCTTGGATGAAGAAACTGTAACACCTGATGTACAGTTTCAGAGAGATGAATCAATCAATCAATCAATCAATCACATTTATAGAGCGCGCTACTCACCCGTGAGGGTCCCAAGGGGGGGGGGCGCTGCTACAGCTCGAAGAGGTGCTTCCTGAAGCTGAGATGGTCCTGGGTCAGTCGTAGGTGAGTGGGGAGGGAGTTCCAGGTCTTTGCTGCCAGGTAGGAGAATGATCTTCCTCCGGAGGTAGTTCTGTGAATACGTGGGACGATGGCGAGGGCGAGGCTGGTGGAGCGAAGCTGGCGGGTGTGGGTGTAGAACAAGAGTCGGCTGTTGAGGTAGTCGGGGCCCATGTTGTGGAGCGCTTTGTGTGCGTGGGTGAGCAGTCTGAACGTGATCCTTTTGTTGACGGGGAGCCAGTGGAGGTTTCTCAGGTGGGTGGATATGTGGCTGTGGCACGGGATGTCGAGGATGAGTCGTGCAGCGGCGTTTTGTATGCGCTGGAGCCGAGTCTGAAGTTTGGCGGTAGTTCCTGCGTATAGGGCGATCCCGTAGTCCAGTCGGCTGGTGACGAGGGCCTGGGTGACTGTTCTTCTGGTTTCTGTGGGGATCCAGCGGAAAATCTTTCGAAGCATTCGCAGGGTGTTGAAGCATGAGGATGAGACGGCGTTGACTTGTTTGGTCATTGTGAGGGAGGAGTCCAGGATGAAACCCAGGTTGCGTGCGTGGTCTGTGGGTGTTGGTGCGGTTCCCAGCACCGAGGGCCACCATGAGTCGTCCCAGGCAGATGGGGATTGCCCGAGGATGAGGACTTCCGTCTTTTCTGAGTTGAGTTTGAGACGGCTGTGCTTCATCCAGTCTGCTACGTCTTTCATTCCTTCCTGGAAGTTGGTTTTGGCGGTGGCTGGGTCCTTGGTGGGGAGAGTATCAGCTGGGTGTCATCGGCGTAGGAGATGATGTTGATGTTGTGTTTTCGTGCGATGGTGGCGAGGGGGCTCATGTAGATATTGAAGAGTGTTGGACTGAGTGATGATCCTTGAGGTACGCCGCAGATGATCTCGGTGGCCGCGGACCGGAAGTGGGGGAGGCGGACTCTTTGGGTTCTTCCGGAGAGGAACGAGGTGATCCATTCCATGGCCTTCCCTTGGATTCCAGTGTTGCTGAGGCGGTGTATTAGGGTGCGGTGGCATACGGTGTCAAAGGCTGCTGAGAGGTACAGGAGGATGAGGGCAGCTGTTTCTCCGTTGTCTATCAGGGTTCTGATGTCGTCTGTGGCTGCGATAAGGGCGGTCTCGGTGCTGTGGTTGGCTCGGAATCCGGACTGGGAAGGGTCGAGCGAGTTGTTGTGCTCGAGGAAAGCAGTCAGCTGTTTGTTGACGGTCTTCTCGATGACTTTAGCCGGGAAGGGGAGAAGAGGAGAAGAGAGATGGGTCGGAGAAGGGGAGAAGAGAGATGGGTCGGAAGTTCTTGAGGTCCTTGGGGTCTGCTGTGGGTTTCTTCAGGAGGGCGTTTATCTCTGCGGGTTTCCAGCTCTCAGGGAAGGTTGCTGACGTGAAGGAGCTGTTTATGACGTTCTGCAGGTGGGGTGCGGTGGTGGTGCCGGCTTTGTTGAAGATGTGATGGGGGCATGGGTCGGAGGGGGAGCCGGAGTGGATGGTGCTCATGACGTGAATGGTGTCTTCACTGCTGATGGGGTCCAGGAGTTGATCGTGATGCTGGGGGTCGCTGGTTTGGTGTCCTGAAGTGGGGTTTGGGGTCCAAAGCTGTTGTGTATGTCTGCAATTTTGCAGTGGAAGAACGTGGCGAGGGAGTTGCAGAGGTCCTGTGAAGGGGTGATGTTGTTGTTGCTGGCGTTGGGGTTGGAGAGCTCTTTGAAGATGCTGAAGAGTTCCTTGCTGTTATGGGTGTTGTTGTCCAGTCGCTCTTTGAACGATGTCCTCTTGGTGGTCCGGATCTGCTGATGGTATTCGCGGGTGGCGGCTTTGAGAGCTGTCATGTTTTCTGTCGTTCGTTCTTGACGCCAGGTCTTTTTGAGTGTTCGGCAGGATCTCTTTGCGGTTTTGAGGGCGTCTGTGAACCATGAGGGTTTTCTGGTGGTGGTCTTGCTGTGGGGGTTCTTCAGTGGAGCGAGGTCGTTGCTGCAGTTGGTGATCCACTGTGCGAAGTTGAGAGCTGCGCCGTTGGTGTTGGGTATGTTGGTGTCGGCAGGTGGGTTCTGGCTCAGTGACGTGGTAAGCTCGTCAGTGGTGATTTTGCTCCAGCATCTGCGGGGGATACGAAGCGTGTGGTGGTGAGATGTGGTCTTCTTGAATGTGAAATGTATGCAGCTGTGGTCAGTCCAGTGTAGTCCTGTGGAGTGTTTGAAGGCGACGTGGTTGCTGGCGGAGAAGATGGTGTCGAGGGTGTGGCCAGCGAGGTGAGTGGGGGTGTCCACCAGTTGCTTGAGTCTGAGGTTGGCGAGGTTGTCGAGCAGGGTGGAGGTGGTGTTGTCCTTGTTATTCTCCAGGTGAAAGTTCAGGTCTCCAATGAGGATGTATTCTGGTAAGGCTAGGGCGTGCGGGCTGATGAGGTCGGCGATGGTTTTGCTGAATTGTGTGTGTGGGCTTGGGGGTCTGTAGATGAGTGTTCCTCTGAGGGTGGTTTGGGGGTCGGTGTGGATCTGGAAGTGTAGGTGATCGGCGGAGGAGATGGAGTCTTCGGCGTTGGTCGTGACGCTGATGGTGTTTCTGTGGATGATGGCGATCCCTCCTCCCGTTTTGTTGATCAGGTCCTTCCGGGAGATTTTGCAGCCGTCCGGGATGGCTATGGCGATGTCGGGGGCTGAGTAGGCGTTCATCCAGGTTTCCGTGAGGAAGGCGACGTCAGGTGCTGTTGTGTCGAGGAGGTCCCAGAGTTCGATGGCGTGCTTGTGAACGGAGCGGGTGTTGAGGAGGATGCACTTGAGGTGGTGGTTGTTGCTGTTTGCTTTGGCGGGCGGGGTACGGAGTCTGAGGCAGGTGAATTTGCAGGCTTGACAGGTGAAGGGCCCGTGGGTGCGTCTAGGGGTGGCTTGATAGCAGGCGGGTGGGCGTCCAGTGTTGAGTGCGTTGAGGGTGGTGCTGTCGTATATCAGTCGGTTGGTCAATACAACAGTGGCACAGGCAAATACACAAGGACACAGTAATATAAAAGCACTAGATACTCAAAGCATAGGAGCAGCATCGAACTCGCGGCACCAGCGGTGAAAGTCCTGGGAACACACGGGGAGCCGTGCGGTGCGTGGAGCGACCGGCACTGCGAGCAGGGTTAAAGGTCACAGCTCACCACCGTGCGGTCTCCTCCATATATGGCCAAGTGGGAGGGAGGAGCAGCTGGGAGGCGGGAGCGGGTTGGCGAATGGGCGTCGGGGAAGCGGGTACAGAAAGCAAAAGGGGCGGGGCCACCGGGGAGCGGCGGCGGGGAGCGGGAAGGCACAAAGCGGGAAAGAAACAATCACGGGGAGACCAGAAAGGAGTAAAAACAGGCAATACAACAGTGGCACAGGCAAATACACAAGGACACAGTAATATAAAAGCACTAGATACTCAGAGCACAGGAGCAGCGTCGGACTCGCGGCAGCAGCGGTGAAAGTCCTGGGAACACACGGGGAGCCGTGCGGTGCGTGGAGCGACCGGCACTGCGAGCAGGGTTAAGGGTCACAGCTCACCACCGCGCAGTCTTCTCCATATATGGCCAAGTGGGAGGGAGGAGCAGCTGGGAGGCGGGAGCGGGGTGGCGAATGGGCGTCGGGGAAGCGGGTACAGAAAGCAAAAGGGGCAGGCCGCCGGGGAGCGGCGGCGGGGGGCACAAAGCGGGAAAGAAACAATCACGGGGAGACCAGAAAGGAGCAAAAACAGGCAATACAACAGTGGCACAGGCAAATACACAAGGGCACAGTAATATAAAAGCACTAGATACTCAAAGCACAGGAGCAGCGTCAAACTCGCGGCAGCAGCGGTGAAAGTCCTGGGAACACGCGGGGATCCGTGTGGTGCGTGGAGCGATCGGCCCTGCGAGCAGGGTTAAGGGTCAGAGTGAAGAGCAGTTGCAATGCAAAAGAGCCAAGCTTGATTGGCAGCAAGAAGAAGTAGCCTCTGATCAAAACTGTGACAAGTTACAGTTAAAAATAAAAGTGAAAAAGACCCCGTTTGGAAGAAAGAGATTCACTGAAGAAGAAGCAGGCAGAAAGGAGCATTATCAAAATACAAGTTCATGTCTGAATCAGACCCTTGAAGAAGACAGAAATCGAAACACTGTCAGAAAGAGTAAGCTGAAAATGACATTCCAAGAAACAGAACTTGCAAATAATATCACAGCGAACCAGAAACAGACTTCGAAAGGCAGCTAAATTCAGAAACCAGGGGGAGTGAGTTGCCAGTTGCTAAAAGATCAACCACAAGGAGGGTTCTGAATAGAAAATATGTCTCACCTGATTGAGTAGGTTTAGCCACAGAATCAAAAGAAGAAGAAGCAGATGAAATAGAGGAAGATTATTTCGAAATGAACAAATGCCAAGACAGTTATGAGAGGGGTTCATTTCTGGAAACTGAAAGTGAAGAAGAGCCACCTTGAAATGTGAAATAGAGACTTTGAAATATTTAGTTTTGATGCAAAGCAATGGAACGAATCAGAAAGATATTTGCTTAAAGACTGGGGAAATTACTGAAAAGATATTTGAAGTCTATGTGTTTTATTCTTTTTTAGAGTTTTATATAGCGTGAACTAGACCCAAAGATATCAGGTATCAGAGTGCCTTAAATAGCACCAGTTTTGTTACACAAGGACACATTCATGTTTTATTAGGCACGGGGAGATTAAGTGATTTACCCAGAATCACAGGATGTTGAGTGTCGTTGCCGAGACTCAAACCCTTTTCCCCAGCTTCGACGTCGACCGCTCTAGCCGTAAGACTACATCCTCTCCCCAGAGTTGATCTAGGAATGCTTTGAATTTTGAGACATGAACATTTACAATGACTGAGAAGCTGACACTGATTTGAAAGAAGAAAAGTGTTATTATTTTAAAGAAAATTTTGATTATTTTTTTATTTTTGTCATCAAAAGATTTGTAGCTTCAAATGAGAAGATGGGCAGTGACAGATGCTTTTAAAATTGAAGCGTTAATGCTGCTAATTATATTATTTTTAGCATTAGTTGGCTCGTTGGTGTGCTTACTGACTCCTTAGGGAAATTATTCAATTTATATAAATATTATTGCGAGAGTTAAAACTTATCATGAAGAACTTAAACAAATGATATTAATTCATGAAGAACACATATTTAGTAGTTAAGGACCATGTATGTACTAAAATGATTGCATAGATATCATGAAGATTAGTCGATGCTACAAATGCACTAACCTTCCTATGTTTTTGTTGCTATTTTTTTATCACAAAGAGTTTTTTTCTCCTTAACTAACTGATTTTAATGTGTCTCTGGAGAATTTGCAGATTAGGGAGAATAATAGTGGAATTAAATAGGGTGACTATTTGAGGCTGATTGCACAAAACAAATACAATACTAATTTGAATGGAAATATTCATGTTTGTTGAATAATGAAGAGCAGGATTTTATTAGAGAATATAATGATAGAGGAGTGAAAATAGTAAGAAATTTAGAGGAACAAAATATTGCTTGAGAGGAAAAATAATTTAGACTTCCACGTTTACATCCTAGATTAAAAATTGATCAAGCGAGGAGAGGTGAGATGTGTGTTGTAATATGTAGTCCTATGGAAGAGGAGAAAGTAGAATTTGTAGGAGAATGTGTTTTTGGGAAATCTTATAATGTCAGTGGGAATCTTTTGTCTGGAAGAGAACCTATTATGAGAGGAATGTATTGAGTTTGTAGAGAGACTGCTTATTTTAATTTGCTATGAAATTGAGTTGGTTCATGTATTTTAACTTTAGGTTTCCCTACAATTTCTCATGTGGAAGAATTGGATGCAACACATACTTCGACAAGAGTGTTATATGTACACACAGTAACGACTCGGCAGTGAAGTCGAAATTTTGATTTGGATTGTATATGCAACTGTTTACGAATGTGTAATCAATGTCTGATCAGCGTTGTCACTACTGTAATCATACCAAGGTCGACTATATGTGTTTATATACAAAAATGAATACTTGGTACAATGTACACAGAGAAACTGTTAACAATCAGAAAATCAATAAAATCTGTGTTAAAAACAAAATACTTCTACAAGAGTGAAACAAAGCTTTGAACAAGTAGTTTTAGACATTTTAGGAGCTATTATTCCCCCAATGGGAATAGTAATGAATGATGTGAAGATTAGACAACTGTCTACAGTGGTAGATAGATTTGCTAAAAATGCTTCTGGGAAATGATGCTTAAATATATAACAGGTTGAAGCTATAATAAAACCATGCAATATTGGGAACCCAAATGATTTTAAGGGTACTCCATTCTGTGTCTTTCAACTTATTTAAATACCTTCTGAGTCCTCCTTGTCTCCGAAAAGGCATATTAAAAGTCACAAAGTTTACTAATTAGGGGTGACGTCCATACACCATTATACATCATTATAGAAGGTTCCTTCATAGGTACATCAAAGCCTCTGCCAACAAGCAGAAGTCACTTACCCTCAATTTCGAGAGACATAGGCCTTCTCTATTGTTTTGACCATTGTATATTTCTATAGTGCTTAGCACAGCAGTGACAAAGCATGTGAGCCATTATGATGCCAAGATCTACTTATAGGTGCTACATATAGGCAGGCGACTGAGAGTGTGCAGCTGAGTCAGCCACATTATGTGACAGGGTTGAGTAAATTATGTGGCATGAAAAGGCAAATTATGCAGCATAATGTGGCAAATGTCACAATATTATCAGAGACATTTAAAGGCATGGGCAAAGTGGGCTCTGGCCCAGGGCCCCAGACCTTCAGGGGACTCCCTAATAGGTCCGGCTTTGTTCTGAAGAGAGTCTTACCCTGATTGCCTTAAGTAATTTTTAAAATGATTGTTTTAAATACTGTTATCCCCTTGCTTTATTTTTAATGTTGGTGATGTGTGACAGTCTATTACAGGCATTTTGTGTTTATGTTTCATGCACCATAGAAAAAGTTTCTTTTAGATCATAGCAGGACCTCACATATGAGAAATGGGGGGGCGGGGTGTCACAGAGATTATTTGTTGTACTATTAGTGAGCTGAGGTGTGTTATAATATTAAAAACACACATCATATCACTGAATATTAGATGTAAACACATACAAATTTGGACCAGTGTACTGTGCACTGTCGGTGACCTGGCCAAAGAGACCATGAATGAGCTGAAACTGGATCATTAATCCAAAGCTGCTCCGAACAGGAGCCCCCAAAATACATTTGGGCCAGGGCCCCAAAATCATTAAGATGTCCCTGATTATTAGTTCATTATTTCATCATTTTTAAACTTGGTAACACTGTATGTTCTCACTGTATGGCTCATTAGTACCAGTGTAACACCCGAATACAGCAATAAACAACAGAAAGATGACCATTACAGCTTTGCAAAGGGCCTTCCACTGTGCTTCACCCGGTGTCACAAGCATTTTTAGTAACTTTGAACCGTTTTAGCGAGAAGTTTTTTGTTGCCATCTGCAGATTATGTGGCAGATGGTGGATTATGTGGCAAATGCGGCAAATCTATCATTATGTTGAAAATTGCAGCAGCCGTACAACTGCATAACTCCAGTGGACCTGCTTATAAGCTTCTCAGACCCTAAATAAATCTTTCAAGACTGTGTTTTTGTAGAGCAATTTAATGCATGCTTAGCAAGTAGACAAATCTCATTGAAGGAAATGGCTGAGAGAAAAAGATGAAAAAGGAGATAATTAAATGTGTCATAAATGTAGGGTGGTGGGTTTTGCTGGCATAGTATCATATTAACGCTGATAGCTCTCAATTTGTTGACCTTGGAAACAGGGAAATCTTAGTTTGCCCTACTAGGATTCGAAGTTGTGACCTATTGATCCCTGCACACTACATCACAGTGACTGTTAACACACTCTCTTATTTATCATTTAGTTGCTAACTCACTCTCCTGCTAGCCATCACATGCAAAATGTCATAATCCTACATTGTCCAGTGACTTTCATGGTATAAAGTAATTTCTGCGAATTTGGTTTCCCACCATACCAATGCAGCACTCCCTAAATGCAGTGATCCCAGAATAAAGGAAAAGGAGAAAATATCTTCACAAAATTCTGGCGCACATGCACAATAAATGCTTGTAATTGATGTCCCGTGCTAACGCTGCCATTTTAATCCCTCAGATGGACACCGTGAGTGCACAGTTGCTGTCAGTAAGTAGTAGAGATGACCCTCCCCAAATACCGGGCAACACGTGGAGGCCTCTCTCCTGCTTTCACCTGCATTAAGTCTGCACCGTTCACTTTTGTATAAAGCAGCAATTTTATGTCCCCATTCGTAAAACTCGTTGGACTAGCAGATTTTTTGAAATTCTTAAAAGTTGGTTTTCCACTTGTAAAATTATTTATTCACGAGAAGATTTTCTCGTGAGTAAATCTACTAACCGGAGCATTCAGTGTGCATTTTTAGAGCTGGAGTGCCCTGTGAGCTTTTGCATAATTGCTAATTTGCACATTTGTTATTCACAAAACTACTGCGTGACTTCTGCCCACTCTGGAAAAGGTCGGCTCTTTCTAGGGTAATAAGGAGAAAGGTACCTCCACAGAATAGGGGGAGGGTTTTTAGGAATGGTCTTTCTCGATGAGACAAATGTTTTTTCTGTTGAGAAAAAAGGAAAGACATAGCAAGTGCAGATAATGCGTATATTTGCTCAGGTGAAAATGGATTCACAACAGTTTTCCAGGAGTGCACCTGAAAGCTTGCAACCGTCACAAGTTTCCAGTTGCAGCCTGGCAAACCTTTGTGAATGTCAAGGATGTCAGTATACCCTATGCAAGCTGGTAAACCACTGGGACCCAGATTTGCTATTCTTTGACGCAAGACAATGCTAAACCATAGTTGCTGCACTGCCTTGCATCAAAGGGAAAGAACAAATGCAATGGTATCTAATTAGATATGGGGCATTTTTCTTTCCACTGGCACACTTTTGGAAGCCATGCGCCAAAGCACACACCACTGTGCCATGGTGCAAGGGTCTGTGGGTTCTATGAAATATAGGTTTTGTCCTGGAATGGGTCCTTCCAAAACAAAAACTATGCTTTACGGCTTTTCCCACTTTGAATGTGTACTGTACAGTGCAGCAGACATGTAAAGTTGGAAAAACAAGGAGGCATGAAAACATTTTTGCGTGTTATGCCTGCCTGGAGGAGGCGTAAGATTTTGCCGTTAGTTCCACTTTACCAATATTTATAGATAGGGATTTGCCCATGGCTGGTTGCATAGGAATGCCCATGCACCACTCATGGAATGCCCCCTTGATGCAAAGCCCAACTTTGGATCACTTTGGGATACTATCCAAAGAAATACTTTGCGTTGGGTTTGTTTCACAAAAATGACACAAACCCAGCTCACAGCGTTGATAAATCTGGTCATGGGTGTAAATTTACAATGTTTTTAGAAACATTGGGGCATATCTACAAGGCGGCAATATAAAATTATCGCCGCTTTTGCAGCCGTTTTTGGCTGAAAAGCGACGATAATTTTATCGCTATATCAGCAAGGTCACGCTATCGCGTGAAACCTTGCCTTAGCACCTGAATTCCTAACGCCCATCTTTGCATCTCTAATGAGAGGCAAAGTGGGCGTTCCTCCCCAGGATAACGGGAGAAATGTCACTAAGCGACATTTCTCCTATTATCAAGCCTCACGCAAAGCAGCATAGCGACAAGAAAAGTAGCGATAACCTCTGTTATCGCTACTTTCTTTACGCCTGCTTTGAAACTGACTTAGCCATGATATCCTATGGAAGGTGGATATCATGGCTAAGTATGTGAGGCCCTATCAGCAAGCTATCGCCAAACTTCGTGGGATTATCGCTGGGTTTCCAGCGATAATCTCACGTTTGGCAGTTAGCGCTAGGATTTTTATCGCTTTTGAGATAAGCGTTGCTAATAGCACACTATCTCAGCGATAAAAATCCACGCTAGCCGGCGATAATTATCCTAGCGCTAAGTGCGCTTAGCGATAATTATCGCCGGTTGTTGCTGATATGCCCCATTGTTCTGGGAACATAGTGTCTGACACACAGACAAGTCACATGTGATGAAAAGAAAGTTCTAAAAAGAGGGCTGCCCTCTTTTGGCAAAAGCAATCATCCAGAATAAAAAAATGATTCACTAGAAAATAAAAACACATTTTTTGTGCTTTTTTTCATGTTCGAGTATTCTGCACTTTAACATAACAACGAGCATCGAGTATTCTGCACTCTAACACAACAACGAGCACATCTCAACTTGTGCCATTCAGTCACATCGAGGTGGTCGGTACGTAAGCCTTCGATAAAGCGCCACCAAACAGATACACAGGGAAACGCAGATTGCGTACCTTTTCTGGGATATCGTTCCTTAAGAAGGTCAGGGTTTTCTTGTTGCCCCGAAAAATTAATAACTCTCGACATGTGTAAGAAACCTTAAACATATACTTATTGAAAACGTATGTTTCGACTTCATTAAGGTTTGCAAATTAAAAGCAAACCCCTAACTTCAGCTAGAATTGGAAACTAGTTCTTTTTTTATAGTAGATTATATGTTTATTTCACTGAGGAAATCAAAATTACAAATTAATTTAATCAGACAATAACTTCACTCTCTTCACTGGCACAAAACACCATTGTCTTTTAATTTAAAATACACTGTTTAATTATTTTGATAGAGTAATGAGGCAGAATAGGAAGCAGGGTTTGTCATGTGGGATATTTACAAGCACACATTCTCTAAAAAGTGAATTTGAATGAGTGAATGCAAAACGTCGTGTTGAGGGGCTTAGGTACGCACCCTGGACCACGCTCAGGAGAAAAACAAGTACATTGGTATAATGTCCCTGAATGTAAACAGAGGTTTCATTCCCTTTATGTAAGAAAATGCCTCTTTTTGCATGGTCATCCCCATTTGTTGTGGGCTATTGCTGCTGGTTTAGAAACTCTGCACAATAATGCACTGCTATACAGTCCCCTCTGTATGAACGTAGAAAATATATCCATAGCATGATAGTTAAGGGTCACATGTGGTCTGCATCACATATTGTACTATTTACTAGGCTAAAGAAAAACGTGGCTTTAGGCCTACGTGTGTATCCTGACTGCTTCAGCTTTTAGACCTGCAGGAAGACCTGTTAAAATAACCCTTTTGACAGGATCAAAAACATACTTTTAAATATAAAATAATTCATCTCTAAGTAAGCCTTTCAGTCCACAAGCTAGAGGGCTGGTATTAACAATGGGGTGCTCTATGGGAAACATTGAAGTACAATAAAGTACTATTTTAGTAACTTTGATTTGGGAAAAGTTAAAGAGTCCATTTAAGTGCAGTTTTCAATATTTGTTACAATTGCAAACCAATGGGGAAGTTGGATTTTGATCAATATGCAAAAGTGACATTTATAAAGTTATAGTTCTCCTCCCTAAAGCTCCAGTGAACTAATTAGCATTAGCCTGCCTGGAGCTTCTCTTCCTAGCATTGATTTACCCCATGAAGAGGTGTGAAACTGTTCAAAGTGCAGAGACACTGGCTTGGGCTTTTTGGCAGGATGGCCAGGTGTGAGAGACGCTGCTTATCTCGGTAAGGGACATTTCAGAGGGTCCAGGAACTTCATTAACTTGAACGGGCGGCCTGCCCTTTCATAGTTAAGGGAATATATGATCTTGGGAAGTAGGGTATCTTGACCCAGGGTACACAACAGCCATCCTGAATTAATTCAAAGTGTTCTACCATGTTGGATTGCAGTATGAATGGTGGAGTAGTTTGCAGTAAGGGAAACAGGATGCGCAGAAAATAGCAAAAGTTAGCCCATGGGAACTTTTTATCCATTGGTCAGAGAGTGCCTAGGAGTTATACCCACTCACTCATCCTCAGCTCTTCAGACACATCTGGACTTGTATTAAGACAAGCCTGCTGTCTGTGAACTGTCTGGAGACATGAAGGACTGGACTTGCTCCCATTTGTACCCAGGACTAAGAAGTGGCTCCAAGAGTAAGTTGCCAGGCATCCTGTGTGGCAATTGGGACACCGAATTCTGCATGACGATTTCCCTGGAATGACCGGTGGTAAGTGGACCTTAACGTCACTGTGCTTGTCGCCTATCCTAGACTCTAAGCACTATCCCTGGGGCCCTGTGAGCCTTAAAAGTAACCAAGAGGAACTGCTCCAAAAAAAAGGTAAGTTGGGACTTAGAAAACGTTCATCTTCCTGAGGGCCCAAGGTGTGCCATTGACAGGCAGGAAATCAGGTTGGTCCTGCTCAGAGCTTTTTGCTGATGGAAATAAGGGTTCAGTGGACTCTTATGTCCAAGACTTGCCCTGCTAAAGATTTTTGCACTCTATTAAAGAGACTAAGGACGGGTGGCGTGGCTAGGCGCCCGAGAAGAATGGCGGCGCCGGCGTAGAGCTCCGTCCGAGCCAGAGCTTACCGGCGCTTCGCACGCCACACGCGAACTTTGGAAGGAAGCCTCTGCTCTCTCATGATGCTGAGCATGCCCTAAGCCCACTTCTGCCGCCGTGGCGGTCTTACCCTCGACTCTGCTGCTCCATTTCGTCCCGGTCGCGGCTCTGTAATGACCGCGACCGCCATTTTGTTTTTTGTATGCCCGGATTCTTCTCAGCAGCGCGTTTAATCGCGCATTGAATTCCCGGCTGCTACAACGAACCTACAATGTTTCCAGCATTATCAGCGACACAGATGACACAGGCCCGCATATTTAGGTGACTTTTTTATTCATTCTATGGCTTCTTTATGATTTACTGGACATTTCTTGCTCTCCTCAAACCCGGCAGCCATCTTAAGACTTCATTCTGCTTCTCTCGGCTTTTGATATTTTTTGTCCTTCCTGGCCTGGCATATTTTCTCGCTAATTCTTTTTAATTGCCTCTCTTTTATTTTTCACGTTCTTGAGATCCCGCGAAGCGCCTGTTTTGCTCCCAGTCGTTTTGTGATTTCTCAGTGAACCTGTACTTCATAGACACATTGATGGCTGACTGTTCTGGCAAGGTCCAAAAGCGCAACTATATTAAGAACTCCAAGCTTTTCACGGAACTGGCTCATCTAGAAGCTTCTCAGTCCCTTCCCTCCACTGAGATGACGTCGCATGCGGAAATCTCTCCACAACCTTCAGCAAAAACAATGCCTAAGAGGTTGAAAAAAGATCCACCTTCGCATCCCAAGTCCTCTTCGACCATCTCAATGGAGTTACTCCTTGAAGAGATACGGGCCTTGCGCCCTTTTATGGAAGAAACCAACGCTAAGTTACAGGTTCTTACTGACAATTGGGCTTCGATGGATGAACGAGTGTCGTCAGTGGAGCGTGATGTCTCTTCTCTTCAGGACTCTGCTGCCAAGGTCACCCATTTGCATGCACAGGTCTCCTCTCTCCAGAAGCAGGTGGAGGACTTGGAAAATCGAAATAGGCGCAACAATCTTCGCCTCTATGGCCTGGTGGAAGGATGCGAGGGGAACGACCCTATCAATTTTTTCAAGTCTTTTCTTCCCAAGCTTTTACACTTGCCCAAGGACACACCGCTCAATATCCAACGCGCCCATAGGCTTGGGCGAGCTCCCTCCTCTTTGTCTACGCCAGCAAAGCCCAGAGGTGTAATAATGTACTTCCTGGAATACACAGACCTACTGAAAGTTCTTTCAGCAGCCAGAGCCTCTCCTCGTCTCACATGGTCGGGTTCCACTCTGTTCTTTGCGCAAGATTATGCCAGAGCCACTGCGAATCGACGTAAGGCCTTTTTGGACATGAGACCTGACCTTCGCTCCATTGGTGCCAGATACGGTCTTTTCAACCCTTGCTTATTCAAAGTCACCTATAATAATAAAACAACGACATATGAGGAGCCTACGCGACTTCGGAGTTTCCTGAACTCTTGCGGTCAGATTGGCATGGAGCTTTCTGGGCCTTCCTCCTCTCTCCCGCCATGACTTTCTCTGAAGTTTTATTATAATCTTCCAGTTTCGTGGGTTTGCTGATTTTTCTAACTCAAATGTTCTTCGACTTGTATGTTCTCTTGATGAGTTTTTGCTGTTTACCGAATTATTTGTTATTTACGTTGTAATCTCTTTTTTCGCTCTATTCACTGCTTGTATTATGCCTTAGTCGTTTGTTGTCACCTCACCTTGTTATCTTTCTTCCCTCACAGCTTAATGTGCCGCGTTCCGCCTTGTTCCTCTGGTCGGACGTCTCACTGACCCCGAGTGTCCTGCCTTCTTCAGTTGGCCCTACCTTCCTCCCCTCGTCTCCACGTGCGTCTCTGTTTGTTCCTGTTCCTGATCATATCTCCCCTAACCTACCCCTTGTAAGTATTCCTCACACACTTTTTGACATGTTTGCTTTTGTTCTGTTTCTTCTGACTTTGATTTTTCTTTCCATGTTTTCAGGTTTATTGGTGTCAATACCTCTTTTGCGACCTTACTCTTCTTTTCTTTCTCTTTCCCCCTTTCTCCTCATTTTTCACTGCCTCTCTTGGTCATGCTTCTCTCTCTTTATACATTTTGTCCCCATATCACTTCATTTTTCCTTTGACTTCTACTTAGGTCCCTCTCCATTTGGCCGTCCTCTCTCTCATCCTGTCTCTTTATTGGTCTCTTTACGCATGTTCTTCTTTCTCTTTTATTGTACCTTTCTTATTAATATCTCCGGTCTTCATTTTATCGTCTCACTGATCTTAGTAGCACCTTGGCTTTACTTTATCTTTTGGTATATCTCAGCCTTCTACTATTCTTCTTTTTCTTGTCCATTCCATTTCTTCTTTACTCTTTTTCTTTCTTTCTTTTTTCTGCGTTTTTTATTCTTCGTGAGGCTTTCTTTCAATGCTTTAATCTCTCCTTGCATTTCCCTTTCAATAATCTTTAATGTCAGTTCGTATTGTATCCTGGAACATTAAGGGTCTTCACTCTCCCATTAAGCGGCAAAAAATCCTTTCTCACTTAGCCAAGTTGAATGTAGACATTGCCTTCTTGCAAGAAACACATTTGTCTGATATTGAAGCCGCTAAGCTCAGAAGGGGTTGGGTGGGTGATGTTTTCTCTGCTCCTGGGGATGGTAAAAGAAATGGTGTGGCTGTGTTAATTCGCAAATCTCTCTCTCATTCGCTTCTGACTTCTGAGTCAGATCCTGAGGGCAGATGGCTGTATGTCAAACTTTCCTCGAAGGGTACCCCCATCTCCCTTCTCAACATTTACGCACCCACTGGCGGTGACCCCGCCTTTTGGCGCACAATGGCTTCTCGTATTTCTGAATCCATTGATGATAATTTTATTATGGCAGGCGATTGCAACTTACCCCTTGACCCCTTTTTAGATAAGCATTCCAAAGCATCCTATGTCCCTAATAAGTCTCATAAATTGTTTGTTCAGGCAATATCCCAGCACAAACTCGTTGATGCCTGGCCTTTGTGTAATCCTACTACTAAAGAGTTTACCTTTTACTCCCCATCTCATCAATCACAGTCCCGCATTGATTACATTTTCCTTTCCCATCATATCTCTCAATCCCTCACTCACACCGATATTGGCCCCATCTTGTTCTCTGATCATGCCCCTGTTCTGGTTAACATTGATGTCTTACCCAAGTCCTCTGGGCCAAAAAGATGGCGCTTCAATAATACTCTCCTTCGTGGTCCCAAATTCACAACCTCCTTTGTTGAATTTTCCACAGAATTTTTTACCATCAATGATACACCCAATATGCCCAAACATGCTATTTGGGACGCTTACAAAGCTGCAGCAAGAGGTTTCATCATTAACCATGTGGCTAAAAAGCGTAAAATTGCTCGCAAACGCATTAGTGACCTCCTCCTCACGATCAAAAAACTGGAGCATTCTTTTTACACCTCCCACTCGCAGGAAAGTTTGACTACTCTTATTGAAGCTAAGATGCAATTTAACAAACAATCCACTGATGATGCTTCGTTATATCTGTTGACATCTAGTTCAAAATTTTATGGGGGTAAGAATAAAGCGGGGAAGGTATTAGCCAATTATTTAAAAGTCAAGCAACACAAACTGAACATTGAGTCTGTTTTTGATGTTAATTCCGTTTTAAGGCGCACAGATGCTGATATTTTAGAGGAATTTTCCCGCTTTTATTCCACGCTTTACTCTTCTGAAACTCACCCTACTGCCCAATCCCTCGCTACCTTTTTCTCCACAATTCAGGCTCCCCCCAATTTTCCTGTTGACTTATACATTCTTGAAACGCCTATCTCCAGCTCCGAACTACATAATGCACTCCAGTCACTTAAGAAAGATAAGGCCCCGGGTCCGGACGGATTTACAGTTGAATTTTATCTACATTTCTCTAAATTACTATTACCCAGATTACATTCTCTTATTGATTCTTTTATCCTCAGTGGTACCTCCTCTGGCACCTTCTCAGATGCCCACATATGCATAATACCCAAAGAAGGAAAAGATACCCAGTATTGCAAGAATTATAGACCAATCTCTTTAGTTAATATTGATTACAAGATATATGCTAAATCCCTTGCCATAAGACTAGACCCCTTTCTCCCTGAATTGTTGGGCCCAGAGCAGTCCGGATTTGTTAAAGGTCGGTCCATTACAGATAAAACTAGACTTCTGTTTAATGTTTTGTCCAAATCCTCACGATTCCAGGAATCGTTGGCAGCAATTGCTTTGGACGCAGAAAAAGCGTTTGACAGGGTAGAATGGACTTTCCTTTTTTCAGCCCTCAGATGGTTTGGGTTTGGTCCTAATTTTATTTCCTTTGTTTCTTTCCTTTATTCCAATCCTAGAGCGGCGGTCTGTGCTAACGGCCTAGTCTCTTCTTTCTTCAACTTAGGTAGAGGAGTTCGCCAGGGTTGTCCCCTCTCCTCTTTCTTTTTAATCTGGCCTTAGAACCCTTTCTCTCAAAACTCCGCCAAAATCTTAACCTGCATGGTTTCCAATTTTCTCAAACAAACATCAAACTTGCTGCCTATGCAGATGACATCCTTCTCTTTCTTTCTAACCCTGCCATCTTCATTCCCGCATTTCTAACTGAAGTCCGTGAATACTCCCAAATTTCTGGTTATAAACTAAACAACGACAAATGTGAAATTTTACCCCTCACAAAATTTACCTTCAAATCCGATTTCGCTGCGTCCAATTTCACTTGGAATGCCTCACATATCAAATATCTTGGTTTGCACATTACCCCCTCCCTCCCCGACACTGTCTTGTTATGCCTTAGTAGGTGTACCCAGAGATTGTCCGATCTTACTTCCAGATGGCACCCGCTTTACCTTTCCTGGTGCGGTCGCCTAGACACGATTAAAATGATGCTTTCCCCAATAGTTCTTTACACTATTTCCAATATTCCAGTTTCTATCCCGGCTAAATTTTTTAGGAAAATCAACACTATTCTTTCCACTTTCCTCTGGTCTGGCAAAAAAGCGCGTATGTCCCTGTTTAGACTACGACTCCCTAAATCAGAGGGTGGGGTTAACTTTCCAGATTTTCCCTCTTAGCATAAAGCTTTCCTTCTGCGACAAGCTTCCCTTTGGTTGCGAGATCCTGCTGAATCTCCTCCTTTATGGCTTGTTATTGAACGTCTTTCTCTATCCCCCTTTACCTTAGCTGAATATCTCTCTTTTTCTCGCAAACCCCGGCTCAATTCCACTCCCATCCACAAATTCACTACCAAACTTCTTCTTTCCACTTCTCCAAGCCCTCCCTCCTCTGTGGCCGAATTTCTCAATACCTCCATTTGGTATAATAATAGCATCCTTATTAATCACAAGCCCTTTTATTGGAAATCTTGGAGGCAAAGGGGATTGATCTGGGTATTCCACCTCTTTTCTGGCTCTGATTTCTTACCTTTCTCCGTTCTTTGCCAAAACTTCAGTATCCCCCACTCCTTTGCCCATAAGTACCTCATGCTCAAGAATGCTGTTATGTCCACCTATACCAACCTCTCCAGCTCTCTCGCCCAACCCGATCCTCTCAACCCCACTTTACGCCTCCATTCCCTGCTCCGTACTCACACTACTGCCTCCTTAATCTACCACTCATTTCACAAGACTCTCACTCCCAGGCCAAAATCCACGGTAGAGGAACAATGGGAGTATGACTTTGACACCTCTTGGCCCACCTCTCTTTGGGATAAGGTGTGGACCAAACTTCGCAAATCCTTCAGGGCTGCCTCCCTCACGCAAACCCTTTTTTTTAATCTACAACAGACTTCTCTTTTCACCCTATATGTTGAATAAGAGGTTTCCTTTAATCCCTGACCATTGTTGGTCCTGCTTGACACCCAAGGCTACTCTTTTTCACATGCTTTTCTCCTGTACTGCTGTGTACAATTTTTGGAAGCAAGTTTGGGCTCAGATTAATACCATATTTCACACTGCATTCCCCTTCTCCTTTACCACTGTTTTTTTAGGAAGTCTCTGTTAGAACCGGCGGTCTCTAGTTGGCAGAGGTATACACTTCTGACAAATAGGGACCAACCAACTCTAGTCAGGGAAAGGGGATTACACACTCAGATAACCCCTGCTACCCCCTTGGTAGCTTGGCAGAGCAGACAGGCTTATCTCAGAGGCAGTGTGTTAAGCATTTATGACCACATACAGTAATAAAGTGAATACACTACAGATGGACACGACACCGAAGTTATTATAGAAATAGGATCTTTATATAAGGTTTAGCACAAGACCAAATAACGACAAAAATATACCACAGTCTTAATAAATACTCTTTGGAAGGAAAAATAATAGTTCAAGTAAGGTTTCTTCTTGGCAAATAGTTCTTTAGCAAAGTATTCTTCTGAGCACAGTTCTTTGGCAACAATGTAACCCCCACGGGAGTCACACGACGTCGAGTCTACAAGATTCCCAAGGTTCGGCGTCGACCGCGAGGAGCGCTACGTCGAGCCTGGAGTCGCAACAGACCCCACAAGTACAGTACCTTGAGAAACGAAGAAAACGATGATCCACGGCGTCGAGATGTCGGCGTCGAGGTCGGCGTCGATCGTGCCTCGGAGTCGGGTCAATCCGCAGCGGTGTCGAGGGATGTCGGGCCGGAGCAGCGCTCACGGCGTCAAGACGGGCGTCGAGTCGATGCGATCAGCAGCGGCGTCGGGACGGGGTCGCTTGGAGGCAGAGCCGATACTCACTCCTCACTGGCGTCGATACCGGCGTCGAGACGGGGTCACTTGGAGCCGGGGCCGATACCCACTGCTCACTGGCGTTGCTGCTGGCGTCGAGACTGCAGATTTTCCCTTGTGTACTGGAAACAACACTTTCCAGCAATTCAGCAATTCCGTAGATGGTGAAGTCCTTTGGCCCTGTGACTTCAACAGGAGACTGGCACTCTTCCAGTCCTTGGAGATTTTCTAGCAAGTGTTCAGAGAGTACACACCAAGTTCCTCTCTCCTTGTTCCTTGGCAAAAATAAAGAAGCAGCTTTCAGGTTCCTCCACAGCAAAACAGCACTCTGGCAGAAAGGGGAGGCAAGTCCTTAGATCAGCAGGCTTCTTGTCCTTGGTACAGGTTTCCTTGTCAGAAGTGATCTGAGTTCTTGGTTCAGGGGTCCTTCTCTTATACCCCGTTTTCCCTTTGTTCCCTTTGTCCAAGCAGGGAGATTCCCACCATCTCAGGTTTGTTGTGGGTGTTGCCAGGCAGAGGCACCTGGCCTATTCACTGGGCAGGGCAGAGTCCTCAGCCGCCCAGCAGGAGGCGGAGCCAGTATTGTCACCGGCAGGAGCAGGGCTATCAGTCGCCCAGCAGGAGGCGGAGCCAGTATTGTGTCAGGCAGGGCAGGCTACTCTTCCCTCACTCTACGTGTAAACGCCCCATTCACCCCACACTGACTCACTCAGACCTCTGGAGCCACCCAGGCCCTGACACACACACCAAACCAGCAGAGACCGGTAGATAGTTGGACAAGAAAATAGCCACTTTCTAAAAGTGCTATTTTCAAACATAGAATTTAAAAACCATCCATCCTAAAGGGTGTGTTATTAAATTCTGAGTTCAGGGATACTAAACTCGATTTGCTACCATTCTCCCTGAGTCAGATAGATTATAATGGAGTTAATAATCAGTCTGCCCAGTCTGGCCTATTGGAGGCAGGTAGCCCTTCAATAGTGAAAAACGAAAATGGCTGTAATTCACTATTAGGTCATGCCACACACATCAGGGCATGACCTACCTTTTACCAACAATGCACCCTGCCCTAGGGCCTACCATAGAGGTGTCTGAAATGTGGCAAAGTGAAGGTTTAGAGACGGGTAAGTAGGTTTCCTTACCAAGTCGACATGGCAGTCAGGGACTGCACGCAGGCGCCGCGGTGGCAGGCCTGAGACACCTTTTACACGCTGCTTCTGTGGGTGGCACAACCAGTGCTGCAAGCCCACCAGCAGCAGTTAACTTACACGCCCTTGGCACACGCAGTGCACTAGACTAGGGTCTGAACAGTAAGTCAACCAAGCCAATCATGGTAACACCAATCAATGTAACAATTTAACATAGGGAGCACTTGCACTGTGGCACTGATCAGCAGTGGCACAGTGCCCAAAGCAATAATTCAGCAAAAACATCGTAAACAGAGGAGGCAAACAGAAAAAAAATGGAGGAGAGACTCATGCCAATGATGCCAGGTCTAACACGTGTCCCCTCCAGCTGAAATGTGGGGAGAACTACCCTTCACCCAGGGAGTCCTCATCACTAAGGCGGAAAAATCTGGACAGACCATCAGCATTGGCGTGATCTGTACCAGGGCGGTGTTCCACCGTAAAGTCCATCCCCTGTAGGGAAATGGACCACCTCAACAGCTTTGGGTTCTCACCCCTCATCTGCATTAACCATCTGAGGGGCCTGTGGTCCGTCTGAACCCGGAAGTGAGACCCAAACAAGTAGGGTCTTAGCTTCTTCAGCGCCCAGACCACAGCAAATGCCTCACGCTCTATCGCACTCCACCTTTGTTCCCTGGGAAGTAACCTCCGGCTGATGAAGGCTACAGGTAGGTCTCGGCCCTCCTCATTCATCTGTGCTAGAACAGCCCCCACACCATGCTCTGAAGCGTCTGTCTGGACAATGAATTCTTTTGAAAAGTCGGGTGCCTGGAGGACCGGTGCTGTACACATGGCAGTTTTCAGGGTGTCAAAGGCGTTCTGACAGGCGTCAGTCCAGATCACAAGTCTCGGCTGCTTCCTGGAAGTCAGCGAGGTCAAGGGGTGCACAATGTTGCCATACCCCTTGACAAACCTCCTGTAGTAACCCGTGAGACCCAAGAAGGCTCTCACCTGAGTCTGGGTTTTGGGCGGTTCCCAAGCCAGGATGGTATCTATCTTGGGTTGCAGGGGGGCCACCTTGCCACTCCCTACTTGGTGCCCCAAGTACACCACTGAACCCTGCCCAATCTGGCACTTACTAGCCTTGATTGTGAGGCCTGCTCTGCGCAGGGCCAACAACACTTCCTGGAGGTGGCGCAAGTGCTCCTCCCAGCTGGCGCTGAACACTGCTATATCGTCCAGGTAGGCGGCGCTGAAATCTTCCAGCCCGGCCAATACCTGGTTAACCAACCTCTGGAATGTGGCAGGGGCATTCTTCATCCCAAAGGGCATCACACGGAACTGGTAGTGCCCATCTGGTGTGGAGAATGCAGACCTCTCTTTTGCCCCATCAGTCAAGGCGATCTGCCAGTACCCAGACGTTAGATCAAACGTACTAAGGTACCGGGCAGCCCCCAACCGATCGATGAGCTCATCAGCTCTGGGGATGGGGTGCGCGTCAGTCTTGGTGACCGAATTGAGTCCTCGGTAATCCACACAGAACCGGAGTTCTGGTGAAGCACCAGGCGCTGCAGCCTTTGGGACCAAGACCACTGGGCTGGCCCAAGGACTGCTAGAGGACTCAACCACCCCTAAGGCGAACATCTTGGAGACCTCCTCCTTGATGTATGCTCTGACCTTGTCAGTCACCCTGTAGGCCTTGTGCCTCACAGGAGTGCTGTCCCCAGTGTCCACATCATGGACACACCACTGAGTGACACCAGGGATCAAGGAGAACAGATCAGGGAATTGTACCAACAGATGGCGACAATCTTGCTGCTGCTCAGGGGTCAGTGTGTCAGAGAGGACAACACCATCCACTGACCCATCTTTTTCTTTTGCACACAGGAGGTCAGGAAGAGGCTCACTCTCCTCCTCCATCCCAGCATCTGTGGCAAGGAGCATGCCCACTTCGGACCTTTCTAAGTGGGGCTTTAACCGGTTGACATGCAGGACCCTTAAGGGGTTCCTGGGAGATTTCAAGTCCACCAAGTAGGTGACATCGCTCTTCTTCTCCACAACCTCAAACGGTCCAGTCCACCTGTCCTTGAGCGCACAAGGTTCCACAGGGGCCATGACCCAAACTTTCTGACCAGGTTGAAGCTCAACCAGAGTGGCATTCTGATCGTACCACCGCTTCATCTCTTCCTGGCTGGCCTCCAGATTTGCCTGAGCAAGATCTCTGAAGCGCCGAGTCTGGTTCCTAAAGGCCAGCATGTAACTATATACATCCTGGGGAGGTTTCCTGGGAGATTGCTCCCAGCCTTCTTTGACCAGACTCAAAGGTCCTCTTACCGGGTGACCATACAAAAGCTCAAAGGGGCTGAACCCTAGAGACTTCTGTGGCACCTCACGGTAAGCAAACAGCAGGCATGGCAAGAGGACGTCCCATTTACGCCTCATTGGTTCTTCAAGACCCATGATCATGCCTTTTAGGGTCCGGTTGAATCTCTCAACCAGCCCATTACCTTGAGGGTGGTAAGGAGTGGTAAACTTGTAGGTTACCCCACACTCCTTCCACAGAGACTTCATATAATTCGAAATGAAGTTGGTGCCCCGGTCTGACACCACCTCTCTGGGGAACCCCATGCGGGAGAAAACACCCATCAATGCCCGTCCCACCACGGGGGCCGTCACTGTTCGGAGAGGGATGGCTTCCGGGTACCGGGTGGCATGGTCCACCAAGACCAGGATAAACCTGTTGCCCATGGCTGTCTTGGGGTCCAGTGGCCCCACAATGTCAATTCCCACTCGCTCAAAGGGGGTACTGACGACGGGAAAAGGTTGGAGGGGAGCCTTCTGCTTCCGCCCACTTTTCCCACTTGCCTGGCAAGTTTGACAGGTCCTACAATGGATATCTGAATCCCTTCTCATCTGAGGCCAATAAAAATGGGTGACAAGCCTGTCATAGGTCTTGTCCTGCCCCAGATGTCCAGCTAACGGAACGTCATGAGCCAACCCCAGTAGGAAGGCTCTGAAGTGCTGGGGTACCACCAGCACACGGGCTGACCCAGGTTCAGCAGCCTTAGGCTCGCTATACAGGAGGTCGTTCTCCCAGTAGACCCAATGTGATCCTGACTGATCACCTGTCGTTTGGGCTGAGGCCTGCTGCCTCATACCCACAAGAGAAGGGCACACTTTCTGTTCAGCACAAAATTCCTCCCTGGAGGGACCACCATCCTGCTGCCAATGGGTCAGCTCGGGCAGGTCTCCCAGTTCGGCCACTTGTTCTCCTGTCGGTTCCAGGGCATCCCCCTCAGGGTCTGCTCCCTCCTGGACCGCGGGAACGATGGGGGACGGTTTCCCGCGCCCCCTGCCTCTTCTCTTCATGGTTGGGACCTGGGCCATACTTTCAGGCTCCGGGCCCCCATCAACACCCTTACTGACTGACATGGACCGGGTGGTCGCACACACCCACTCGGGCAGACCCAACATTTCCAGATGCGCTTTTCTCTCCACCTTAGCCCAAGGGGAGTCCTCCAAATCATTGCCCAAGAGACAATCAACAGGCATGGCGGGCCTCACAGCAACCTGAAGAGTACCTGAGACCCCCCCCCACTCAAAAGGAACTTGAGCTACCTCACACTTACTCTGTGAGTTGTCAGCAGCTACAACGGGGTAGAATGCATGAGGGATCACCTGCTCTCTGGACACCAAGTGACACTTGACAGCTGTCACACTCGCTCCGGTGTCTCTGAGAGCTTCCACCCTATGGCCATTAATGGTCACCCACTGCCTATATTTCTTAGTGTTACTAGGCAGAGGGGTTGGAGGGACCATTTCCACGTCTCCTAAAGAGACCAGGGACATTTCTGCGGGACCCCACCCACCGGGGGCACCCATCTCCTCCCCTCCCAGGGCTACACTCGCTACCTGACGAGGGGGTGCACGCGGCGGTGCATTCGAATCCTTCATGGGACACTGGGGATCATAATAACGGTGTCCCACCTGCTTACAGGCATAGCAGGTCATGGGGCCCCTGTGAACAGGTTTACCTGTCGGGGCCTCTGGTTTCTTTACAGGGGGAGGCTGGGAACCCTTCCCTTGGTTCCCTTGGGGACTACTTTGGGGCCCTTTCTGAAACTCCCTCTGTTTACCCCTGTCCCCCCCCACTCTTCTGCTGGGGACCCTGCCCACCCTTGGCTGAGTCTCCCACTGGACCCTTGTGGACCCTGGTACTGACCCAGCGGTCCGCCTCCTCAGCAAGTTTTCTAGGGTTAGATAGCTTGCTGTCAACAAGGTGCTGGCGTAGCTCTGGAAAACAGTTATTAGACAAGTGCTCCCAAGCAAACAAATCATAAAGAGCATCATAACTATCAACCTTGCTACCCTTTATCCAACCATCCATGGTTCTGCAGAAAAAAGACACATATTCAACCCACGTAGTACCAGGCAACTTCTTACATTCTCTAAAGGTTTGTCTGTACTTTTCTGGGGTTAAGCCATATCTCAGCATTAAAGCATCTTTCATATGAGTATGAGACATCCTATCCTCAGCAGGAAGGCTCAACAAGGTATCTCTCCCCTCGTTTGTAAAGCGGCTCCACAACCCCGTTCCCCAATCCTTCTCAGGGACCCGGTGGGCCAACAATGCTAACTCATACGCTTTAAACCATTGGCTAATATCTTCATTCTTACTGTAATCTTTGATCACATCCTTAGGAAAATAAAACCTACTTTCTGCAGGCACGGATGGAGTGCTGCCACCAGAGGGATTCAACTCTAAACTCTTAGTTTTAAGCTCCATCTCCCTCACCATCTTCTCACGTTCAAACGCTAATTTCTCTCTCTCAAAATCTAATCATTTGCTCTCCATTTCAGCTTCTCTCTTGCTTCTCGCAGTCTCTAATTCCAACTGCCCTCCTAATTTAAGTTTCGCCATTTCTAACTTGTACCCCCTCTCCTTCTCCCTGTCTTCTAATTCTTCGGGGGAAAGGCTCCTAGAGGACGCACTACTGCCTGGAGATGACACTGGCCCACCTGTGGGCTCTTCCTCTTCCTCTTCTTCTTCCTCTTCCGGTACCACCACCGGATCAGAGGGATTCCTGGCCTCTAACCAGGCCTTCAGCGCTTTGAGGAAGTCGTCTTTCCTTGTGAGACCTGTGGTAGGAACTTTAAACTGCTTGCAAAATCCTTTTAGATCCTTTAGCACGTAGGAATCTATCTTCTCCTTATCAAATTCCCCCACAACAATCTCCACAGGTGTAGCAGCTCTGGCATTCTCCATGGTCAAAACTGGCAGTGTTTAAGAAAATAAGCTCCAGGAAAGCGGAGAACAAAAATAGAATATCCTACCAAACAGACTGTGGCCGCGTTATGGTCTGCTTTCACTATGTAGCGTACACAAATCACTGCACATGAGTCATAAATGCAAAGTTCAAATCCTCACCGCTGACCACCAATGTTAGAACCGGCGGTCTCTAGTTGGCAGAGGTATACACTTCTGACAAATAGGGACCAACCAACTCTAGTCAGGGAAAGGGGATTACACACTCAGATAACCCCTGCTACCCCCTTGGTAGCTTGGCAGAGCAGACAGGCTTATCTCAGAGGCAGTGTGTTAAGCATTTATGACCACATACAGTAATAAAGTGAATACACTACAGATGGACACGACACCGAAGTTATTATAGAAATAGGATCTTTATATAAGGTTTAGCACAAGACCAAATAACGACAAAAATATACCACAGTCTTAATAAATACTCTTTGGAAGGAAAAATAATAGTTCAAGTAAGGTTTCTTCTTGGCAAATAGTTCTTTAGCAAAGTATTCTTCTGAGCACAGTTCTTTGGCAACAATGTAACCCCCACGGGAGTCACACGACGTCGAGTCTACAAGATTCCCAAGGTTCGGCGTCGACCGCGAGGAGCGCTACGTCGAGCCTGGAGTCGCAACAGACCCCACAAGTACAGTACCTTGAGAAACGAAGAAAACGATGATCCACGGCGTCGAGATGTCGGCGTCGAGGTCGGCGTCGATCGTGCCTCGGAGTCGGGTCAATCCGCAGCGGTGTCGAGGGATGTCGGGCCGGAGCAGCGCTCACGGCGTCAAGACGGGCGTCGAGTCGATGCGATCAGCAGCGGCGTCGGGACGGGGTCGCTTGGAGGCAGAGCCGATACTCACTCCTCACTGGCGTCGATACCGGCGTCGAGACGGGGTCACTTGGAGCCGGGGCCGATACCCACTGCTCACTGGCGTTGCTGCTGGCGTCGAGACTGCAGATTTTCCCTTGTGTACTGGAAACAACACTTTCCAGCAATTCAGCAATTCCGTAGATGGTGAAGTCCTTTGGCCCTGTGACTTCAACAGGAGACTGGCACTCTTCCAGTCCTTGGAGATTTTCTAGCAAGTGTTCAGAGAGTACACACCAAGTTCCTCTCTCCTTGTTCCTTGGCAAAAATAAAGAAGCAGCTTTCAGGTTCCTCCACAGCAAAACAGCACTCTGGCAGAAAGGGGAGGCAAGTCCTTAGATCAGCAGGCTTCTTGTCCTTGGTACAGGTTTCCTTGTCAGAAGTGATCTGAGTTCTTGGTTCAGGGGTCCTTCTCTTATACCCCGTTTTCCCTTTGTTCCCTTTGTCCAAGCAGGGAGATTCCCACCATCTCAGGTTTGTTGTGGGTGTTGCCAGGCAGAGGCACCTGGCCTATTCACTGGGCAGGGCAGAGTCCTCAGCCGCCCAGCAGGAGGCGGAGCCAGTATTGTCACCGGCAGGAGCAGGGCTATCAGTCGCCCAGCAGGAGGCGGAGCCAGTATTGTGTCAGGCAGGGCAGGCTACTCTTCCCTCACTCTACGTGTAAACGCCCCATTCACCCCACACTGACTCACTCAGACCTCTGGAGCCACCCAGGCCCTGACACACACACCAAACCAGCAGAGACCGGTAGATAGTTGGACAAGAAAATAGCCACTTTCTAAAAGTGCTATTTTCAAACATAGAATTTAAAAACCATCCATCCTAAAGGGTGTGTTATTAAATTCTGAGTTCAGGGATACTAAACTCGATTTGCTACCATTCTCCCTGAGTCAGATAGATTATAATGGAGTTAATAATCAGTCTGCCCAGTCTGGCCTATTGGAGGCAGGTAGCCCTTCAATAGTGAAAAACGAAAATGGCTGTAATTCACTATTAGGTCATGCCACACACATCAGGGCATGACCTACCTTTTACCAACAATGCACCCTGCCCTAGGGCCTACCATAGAGGTGTCTGAAATGTGGCAAAGTGAAGGTTTAGAGACGGGTAAGTAGGTTTCCTTACCAAGTCGACATGGCAGTCAGGGACTGCACGCAGGCGCCGCGGTGGCAGGCCTGAGACACCTTTTACACGCTGCTTCTGTGGGTGGCACAACCAGTGCTGCAAGCCCACCAGCAGCAGTTAACTTACACGCCCTTGGCACACGCAGTGCACTAGACTAGGGTCTGAACAGTAAGTCAACCAAGCCAATCATGGTAACACCAATCAATGTAACAATTTAACATAGGGAGCACTTGCACTGTGGCACTGATCAGCAGTGGCACAGTGCCCAAAGCAATAATTCAGCAAAAACATCGTAAACAGAGGAGGCAAACAGAAAAAAAATGGAGGAGAGACTCATGCTAATGATGCCAGGTCTAACAGTCTCTCTTCCTGTTGGACAGATGTTGATTTTAATGTGCAGATTGTTGATTTGTTGCTAGCTGTTGCATTCCAGCAAATTACTGTTAATTGGAAACGTTTTGCTAATATTTCTTTTAGAGCATGGTGGTACAATGTATGTCATAATCACAAGTTAGATACTGTCTTTATTTACCCCCTCGGTCTGGCCAAAAAGCGACATGATCTTTGGCTTCCTGTGACCCTGTACCTTGATACCTGTGCTAAGCGCTCGTTTCATTCGTCTCATTTGCCTCCCTCTCAGCAGGAGGTCTCCAAACCTCCTTGATTGACCTTTTTGTTCCTTTGCATTTTTATGTTTCATTTTATTGCATATTATCTCCAGTACTGCTTTCTGTTATATAGCCTCAATTATTTGTTACTTCTCAATCTCATGTGTATTTCCATAGTCATGCTTATTCTACCTCTCATATTGCTGTTATGCTTTCGTTTTTCTCATGTATCGACACCTTTATCTCTCTAATAAAGATCTTATGAACTTAAAAGAGACTAAGGACCTTAATGAGAGTTTAGCAGACAGGTACTCCATCACAAACATGACAGATATCCCTTCCTCCTTATTACAAGTCCCACTGAATATAATGCACTTGTAATAAGTCAGGATATGCATCACATTTGTGAAAGAGTAACCACCAAACTCTAAATACCACCCAAAGTCCCAGCACAGAAAGCCTATCTGACTTTGAGAGGACTTGGGCAGATACAACCTTTAACCTTGCCCTGCTGGGGGAGTTCTACTTCTGAATAAAAAAAAAGATTGTCAAAAAACAAAATGTTTGATGACCTTTGTCCAGCCTCTGGTACATCATGGTCGGCCTCAACTTGAGCTTAGGTTTCAGTCAATCACACCCATGCAGTTTCTTGCCACCTTCTAACTTAAAAATGTTAGAAAAAAGAATATCTCCAGTTCCCCTGATTACATTTACACCATTTTTTACCATTTTTCCTACTGCAATGTTATTCATTTTTAGAATTTGGTTGTGGGATTTTTTATTGTCTTGTGACTTTTTTTTAAATTGTTTTGGTGCTGCTAAATTCTCTCGACTTTTCTCTAAGTTTAGCCAGGCAGCTTTGTGTAATAGCTACTACAGTGTTAAGAGAAGGCTTATTTAATGAACTCTGTATTTGACCTGACAGGATTTTGGAGTTATTATTTTGGAAGGACTCGCATCCTCCCCACTTAATAACCCAGTTTCATACACCCTAGTGCTCAGGAGCTTGTACATGACAAAGGCCAGCAGACTGACAGATGGTCCGTCAGATAATCATCCTGCCACTAGACTGGGTTCCTTGCAGCAAGACTGGATGGATTTAGTCTGTCAAGCTGCAATGACCATTACGCAGATTTGAGAACCTAGGATCAGGTCCTTTCACCTTTAAAGAGGCCTAGCATGACACCTGTAGTTGTCATTAAGTCAAGTATTGGTGTAAATATGTCCAGTGAATTCAGTTATCAGAAGCACTGCAACGTTTTACGAAAATCCATTAATCTGTTTAGGCTGCATTTGCTTCTGTTTTTCCTCATAAAGTCATAGAAAAGGATGATAGACTCACACAGATTTTCTCGTGTATATCCACCTTATCTGAAGGCAGTGGAGATTGGTTATTTGGGTAGGTAGGGAGGTGCGCGGGCCGCAGACGTATACACTCACACCCATGTATTTACACACACGTGCACACACAGCATTTCATAACACTCATCCATTTATACATACACGACTGCACGCACTCACCAAACATTTTTTTTTTAAACCTTACCTGCCCTGCAGCTCCCAAGAGGAAAATCTCAGCGGTCCCAGGATGTTTGGGACTGCTTCCTTCTCTCACTGGCTGACCTTAAATATGCTGCCATGTCATTGCAGCCCAGTAGGATTTTTGTTTCACAAACCCTAAATCAGAGGTTTGTTTCTGTAGAAGAAGATTGATGACCCTGATGCGCTACCAGTCTTCTATTAGTGGAAGGGCCATTGTTGCTTTTTGTTGTTCTCAACTCCCATGCCTGTAACTGTTGTCACTAGCAGGGGGAAAAGTGGTGCAAAACTCAGCAGGGCAGATCCATGGTATCTGTGAGGTTCACCCTGAGCCCCATGTGCTGGTGGGCTGTGTAACCCCTGATGTCAGCCTGCCTCGAAGTACACAGGCACGAACTTTGAGACATCGTCCCCATGCTTTGATACCATCCTTGACACTTTTCTACTGGAGTGCTCATGAACATCTAGATGTCTGAATAAAACCAAAGAGATGCAAAGTTCTATTTTGACAGGAAAAGGTTACTATCTTTCATTTTAAAGTAGCAGTGTCTGTCTTCAGCTTTGGGTCATTAGCTGCTTGCAAACCTTCTCTTGCGACGTCTTTGTTGCTTGCGTTGGTTCTCAATGCTCGCTGTTTAGGTACGATCCAGACTGTGCGAACAATACTGCTCCATGCACCATTCATCCCAGGTTTTTTGTTTGTTTATGGGTGTAATAATTCCGCATCCAGAAATGCCGATTCCGCAGGGTAACATCGATATGTGCCTTACGTTATTACCTGTTGTATTCACAAACTGCTGTGTCACTATTTCCATTTTCTGGTTAGTGTTTTTACATGAATTGGAAACTCGGAAGATGGGAAATTATAGAATGAAAAAATACTGTATCTGCTGATATTTTACATGTGCAAAACTGCAGAAGTTGCATTATTGAGCACAGGTATCAAAATAAATTGTCCAAGGTGTGCTACCTTTTGTAAACATAGATCATAATAATTACTTTGGGGCATATCAGCAACCACCGGCGATAATTATCGCTAAGCGCACTTAGCGCTACGATCATTTTCGCCGGCTAACGTGGATTTTTATCGCTGAGATAGCGTGCAATTAGCAACGCTTATCTCAAAAGCGATAAAAATCCTAGCGCTGACTGCCAAAACGTGAGATTATCGCTGGAAACCCAGGGAGAATCTCACGAAGTTTGGCGTTAGCTTGATGATAGGGCCTCACATACTTAGCCATGATATCCACCTTCCATAGGATATCATGGCTAAGTCAGTCGTGAAGCAGGCGTAAGGAAAGTAGCGATAACAGGGGTTATCGCTACTTTTCTTGCCGCTATGCTTCATAGCGTGGGGCTTGATGATAGGAGAAATGTCGCTTAGCGACATTTCTCCAGTCATGTCCGGTCAGGAACGCCCACTTTGCATCTGGGCGTTAAGAATTCGTGCTCTAATGCAAAGTTTCACGCGATAGCGTGACTTTGCAGATTAGGCGATAAAATTATCGTCGCTTTTCGGCCGAAAACGGCCGCAAAAGCGGCGATAATTTTCTATCTCCTCCTTGTAGATATGCCCCTTTATGTCTTATTATTCTGCTTTGTATCGCACAAGTTACATAAAAGTTGGTTAACTCCTCTAATTGAGGAGGCTGGAGTTAAATCTACAAAAGATTCCTATTATATTAAAGGAAGAGTCACCTCATGAAATTTGTTTTGGAATTGTGAAATGTTTAAGCTTTCTATTGAATACATTAATGTTTAATATGAATCTGGTAAAGCATAGGTGCGAAGGTGTTGTGTGTATTTTTACTTATAAAGATAAATAACCAAAAATACAAATAAATAAATGCAAACAAGGGTGGATACCCATAAAAAGCAATGCAGGTTGAGTGTTCCCTTGTAAAGGTGAACTAGTCCAGAAGATTAAAATCCAACTGACCACACTAATATAACTCCTCCCTGACCTCAAGTAGGCACAAACTGCAAAGGTCTGGGTGACTTACCATCAAGCAACATTTCAAAATGGACCTTCATAACCAACACAGAGATGGCATATTTGCATCAAGAGAAGAGGACAGAGCTCATGGGATATAAGAACATCCCTCACACAGAGGGTCAGGGTGCAATTACATTGTGACATATTAAAATGTTGTGAATCCCAACGGTGAATCAGATCGCACATGAAGCTCTCACCATGCTGTGAACATCTCAACACTTCAACCTGCAAGCCTGCAGTCGTTACTTGGAGGTGTTGGGATCCAAATTCAGTTTCAAATATACCCATCTGCCAACAAGAATAGAGAAGTAGCTACTACAGTTTGACTGCATTTCCTGCCAGATGCAGTAATCGGCATGGCCTTCAGACGCAGCTGAACATCTACCAACTACAACATCCTGAATGTCTAACCACAACATCACGGAGGATTCAGAGAGACAGTGAACCATATTTCAATTTCATTGTAAGTTACATAATTCACAAAGCATTCGAGTATAAAGACAATCTGCAGACATATCACTATTGCATGCAGCACATCAAGCACAATGCACAGGCGCACAGAGGGCTATACTATCACGACCACAGCACGGCACATCAGGACCCTTCCAATTATTATTAATGCAGCACAAAGTTCTGAAGAAACAGTTTACATGCAGGAGTGGCCTTCTAAAATGGACATTATATGTTCCCTATTAGCTGCTGATGCACAATACAGGGTATCTGGCAGAAAATACTTACAGGGGTTGTTGAGTCAAATGGTATGATTTTGGAATTAAAAAATGTGAATCCCTGGCATTAATAAATGTCTGGAAAAATAGAAGCACGCTGCCTAATGTGCATATCCACTTGAAATAAGACCCCTTATGTCCCCTATCATAAGGACGCCATGTATCATTTTCCTTTCACATAGAGCATGGTTTTTAGCACTCTTTCTAATAGTACCCACATCCTCATTATTGGTAACCTTATCTTCTGTTTCAATTTGAGTGTAGCTTCCTCCCATGCCCAGTAGCATGCAAAATGAAAACGCCACACACAAAGCTCATAACGGATATCTTTATGCACCAGAGTACAACATTCAACTGAACTTCTCATTATCTTCTAACCGTTAATGACCGCACCTTAAAACCTCCCCAAATTGTTATGTAATTCTCTCATTGAGTTTGCACAAAACCACAGGGTTCTGTCACTCATAGTCTTAAGATACTACCTCTCCCTTCTTGTTAAATCAAAAGGTGTAAACAACAGCAGTATTCTATATTTCTTTGATAAGTCATTTAGGTGCTCGCACTGTTCAGCCAGATCACGTGGTCTGAGGTCGTTGAAATGCACCCTAGGTGAATACCGAGGGTACAGAAGCTGATGTTTGATTTGGGCCGTCCGGGATTACAGGGGCTGATGACTGTCGAGATAGATGTCTGAAATGTGACAAACCCCTTGTGATGCATTTCCGGGACATTGCGCCATTATCATATGTCCTTTGTGCGTCACAACTCCCAGAGGTTCAGTTGCAAACAGAGGATCTCTCTTCCGCTTCTATTTTTGTTTGACAAGAACTCACACACCTTTGTCAAAGATGAGTTCCTGAGTTCTCCGATACTAATCAGCATATGACTTCATTTGATGTTTTCGAGCAGTGTCAGTGGCACGGAGTTTGTCAGCACTCTGAGTTCTTTCAGTGGTGCACTGTGGTAGCTTGGTCCTTGCAGGTCTACCAAACAGCAAGGTGGCAGGACTTTCACCAGTGGTTGAGTGAGGAGTCAAACAATAGGAACGGAAGGCTTGACATAAGGCCTGACTCCGCTCGATTACCTTAATCGATGCACGTTGGATCACTCTCTTTAGGGTGTGCATATATCGTTCCACAACACTGTTGGCTTGGGTCCACAAGGGCGTGCTCTTTTGATGCTTGACATTGAGTCTAGTTAGAAACTCCTTGCTATTGAACAGTGGCCCATTGTCAAATTTTATAATGTCTGGGATGCCGTCTAACCACTCGATAACCTTCTATTGTGTTGTTGATGACATTTCCTTCACTACAGGAAAACGACTACCATGAGATGATGTTCATTTGCTAGGGCCCCAAAGAAATCAATGACTACACTTTCCCACGCACATGCAGGATGATCAAACATAGCCAGTGGATGCTAGGTCACATTAGGGGAAAGGCAGTTACATAGGTGTCACTCCTTTAGCTCCCTTTCTACTCGATTGTCCACGCGTGGGAATCACACCCAATCTCTCAGGGCTCTTTTGGTGGCGACATTGCCACAGTGTTCTTCATGAGCGTCTGCCATCAGAGACTCTCAGATATGATGATCCATGAGCCTCTCAACACAATACCTTCTTTAATGGCAGACAGTTCATTTTGTACATTCTTTAACTTTTGAAATTCAACATCATCACTTAGAGGTCGAACAAATTGTCTCCATGACTGCGCTGAAATAATGTCTGTAAGGAAAAGCATGTCTTTATCTGGATTTGTGGCAGCAACGAACTGTTCAATGGATAAGGCAGCTGGCTGCTGGCGTGGTGGGCCTTACAATTAAGTTGATGTACTCCAGTTGTTTTCAATGTCGAGCTGCACCAATGTAAGGGTACTCATGAGAAGTAATCTTCAGAGTTTTGGTGCTTGCCTGGCTTATGCACAATGGTATAGTCGTACTGCTGTAAGTGCAGACTCCACTTCTCAATGCGAGGGGGCATCTGTCGCGATCACTGACCTGGAACAGGGGTATGGGGGTATAGGTCGTCTGCTCCTCCACCCTCCTTTGTTATCATGAGCAAGGTAATGCCTGCCGGGAACAGTGCGCCACCAGGGGGCGAGCAACACACAAGAAACTACACGACCCAGAAGCCCTTGGGACATTGACCGGGACACTGGTTCCGGCACTGCCAACCGAATCACAGCTATAAAGCCCCACCCCTTCCCAGGGTCGGGGCTTGACATCCTTTGCAGTTTTCCAGCGTTGAGCACTAAGCGGATGGTGTTCCCCGCTGGAGTTCGAGCACTTGCAAGTCCTGTCTCAGATGGCTGTGAGCGGTAGCGGGACAGGAGCCGTACTGTTTCTCGCCTTCTCTATGTACTTTGGTGAAGCCAGGTCTCGGAGGTACTCCATTCAGTAGCACGGGACTAGAGCTGCTTTTGGGTTCTGGATTCCCCCCCAGGAATTTAGGTGTGCTTTACGGTAGTGCTGCGCAGGAGCGCTTCTCCCGTGTGTGCAACTTTTCTTTGTTGATTATTCTCCCGGATTTTGGGCTATTTCAGTATTGTTTATTTGTATTTGGAACTCTCTCGCTGTGACGAACAAACAGCGACTTTGTGGGGCTGAGACTTGGTGGTGATTCATGCTGTATCCCCGGCAGCACTTCTCGATCACTACACGCTATTGTGGATGCGCTGTGAAGTGAACAGCATTGTGTATCACGATACGAAGCTGCATGACGAGTGGTCCCTTCTCAAACACAAAGAACTGATTGTGTTCTCCTTTGCAGGGATCAATGTCCTTGGTCCAACTACCCAGAAAATACTGCTGTACAGTCGAGTGAGTGGTTGGTTCTTTTTCAAACAGGGTATATGTGGTCTGAATGTTCCTTTCTGTTCCTCTGCCTAATACACGTTTTCTTGTTGTTTCTTGATGCACAGTTCTCACATGAGGGATCTCATCTGAAGCTGGGCCGACCTCTCTAACAGACATAGGTCTAGAGGATCCCATTGAGACCGCAGTGTTTATTGTTTTATCCTCCTCCCTTCTCCCCGGAGTGCTTCCTTGCGCAGTAGTGTTTGTGTTCTCTGTGTGGGGTTGCGCCCAGGGGAGGAGGGGGGCTCTCTGCGCGCCTTCGTCCCCACTGGAGTTCTCCAAGGTTAGTGGCTTCTCTTGGTTTTGCGCTACTGATATCACAACAGCATCTTAGCTTTTGGGTTTCCAAATATGGTGAGCAGTGCTCGGTGGTTGAGCACAATCAAGAAATGCTTTCCGTAAAGTAACACATAAAAGTGTTTGCAGGCCCACACCACAGCTACTCTCCTTTTCTGGTTGGAAATAGGCACATTCTGTGTCAGACAGACTTCGGCCAGCATATGCCACAATGTGTCTCTGAGCATTTGGATGCCCATTATGCTGAGCAAGCATTGCTCCTAGCCCTACTAGGCTTGCATCAACAGTAAGCTCAGTGTGCAATTTAGTATCAAAGTAAGCCATTTAAGTGCCAGTTTCAATAACATACTTTATCCTTTTGAAGCTTAGGTTGCATTCAGAGGACCATCGGAACTGGGCATTTCATTTAGTCAGGTCACTCAATAAGGCACTCACTGTGGCAACGTCAGGAATGTACCATGCCCAATAAGGATCGTAGCATGGTGACATCTTGTGGGGGTTGGGTGGCTAACAGTGCATTTACTTTATCTGGGTCAGGAGTTATTCCCCCGTCAGAGAATATATGCACAAAGAACTCGAGTTTGGTTTTGTGAAATTCACACTTTTCTGCATTTAGAGTGAGACCTCCATTTGTAAGTAACTGGCACACTTTTTTGAGAGTCTTATCATGTTCCTACTATGGTGTCCCAAATACCAATATATCATCACTGTAATTGAAAGCATGCGTAACAGGTTGAATTATTCTACATATGACATCTTGGAATATTTCTGCAGCAGATGGCACTCCAAAACTCAACCTTTTCTATCTGAACAAACCAACATGAGTCGAAAAAGTGGTAATGTACCTAAAGTTGTTTTCCAATTTGTTTTGATGTTATCCCTCATTCAGGTCAAGGCAGGAGAAAACTTTGGCTTCATTCAGCTGCATGATCATATTTGCAATGTGCGGACATGGATGTCTCTCTCTCTCTTGATTTGTTTTGTTGACCTTGTGCATATCCATACAAATGCGCACTGCACCGCCACTGTCCTTTTTATCACTACCACTATGGGCGACACCAATGGAGTGGGACCAGTAGAGCTCTAAATGATATTGTGCTTTAACAATGTTTGTAGTTTCTTTTCGACCGCTTCTTGCAGGATAAACGCTAGCGCTGTCACTTTGCAACAGTCTGGATGTCTTCGTTGGTGTGAAGTTGCACCTTCATTGTCTTGAGCTTTCCTAGGCCATGAAATAACGACAGGAACTGACTCACAATTTCAGACTGTGTATGTAGGTTATAATTGATAAATATTAGTCCCATGTCAGCAGCAGTTGCAAAACTGAATAGACATGCATTGGATGACGTACCTTAAAGAACATGAATTGGGGCTTGCACAAATGTATTTTTATGTCGTAAGGTCGTGGTGAATGATCCTTGACTCTGCAATGGTTTTGAAGCAGCCAACGTGTACGCCTTCATGTTTGACATGTTGAGTCGCGGTACGGGTGCCCAATTCTTAAATTGTTCGACTGGCATGATGTTGATCCACGCACTGCTGTCAATTACAAAGGTTATGGGGTAACCGTTAAACTTAAGTGTGATTTTGGGTAAGGGTGGGTGAGTTCCCTGAGTTGTGCTCTGCAGAATTCCACGGAGTTCCATAAAAACTCCGTCAAATCCAACCGAGTCGCCCACCCAGTGGAGCCCGATAAGATGGTGGCCTTGGCCGATGATTGCAAGTCTGGGGATAAAAATTAGAACTTATGTTTTCTTTTCCACATGTGATTAAGTACCTGGTCTCTTCCTAGGCATGGGAAATGATGATCTGTCTTTCTGTAATGCAACCTGACGGGCAACCCTGTCAGCCTGCATGCTTCCCTCACTCAGTTGGTGCCTCCTCTGCCCACAACTCCGCATGCATTGGGTCCAACTAGTGGCGACCACAACATGTCTCAGGGAAGGCAAGCAGCCTCCGTCCACCTACCCCTCCTCCCACTGTTATGTCATGTGACACACAAATCAAGATTCAAGAGTAAGGTGATAGTCAACGCTGTTTGTGATCTAAGGTGTGTGCGTCACACTGAACCAGTTTGTTAGCCCCAGGAATGCAGGCAGTTTCATGGCGAGGCCCATAACAAGAAACTATTATATATGCAACAAAGTGAAAAAATATTTCACACCCATATTTAAAAAGTTGAAAGAGTCACTTTTGCAGCAATGGGAACTTGCCAAGGAAAACCCAACAGGAAGCATGTATCCAATGACAACCTTCAGATAAAATAAGCTATGGGTAAACACATTACCAATATGCAACATTTTTCTTTAAACAGTAAGCCGTGTCCTACCATACAAACAATGATCATTGAACTCACCGCTTTATAGTCGCTATGTTCTTTCTACAAACTGCCGAAACAAAGAACGTTAGTCCACGATAGGTAAGCTTCCCTACAATCCCCAGAACATGTCCTGTTGTTATGAAAGCCTGGCCATGGAACCCACTCTTTTCCACACACATTAATGTTTGAACCAGCGTCTTATCTGTACAGGCACTGATGTGGGTGGAATCCAGGACCATACAGTGAATAAGAATCCTTCACTGGCACACAAGGGGCTGTCCTGTGACGATTACTTGATTAGTCTGAAAGTCTAAGTTCCTGTCTCTCTGAGAAAGCTGAGTGGGTTAGGACCAGGTCCTGGCTAAAATGGACTACACATTTCATCCTCCTAGATTGATAAGGAGTTTTGCTAATAATTAGACACACACAATTTAAAGTGCCAAGAGGCAAGTCAATTTTGTGCTATAGAAATACCGCTTTCTTCAAGAGAAGTGCCACTTACCGCTGCCGGAGTTCAGATGGTGGAAGCTGCAGGCCATGCTCTGGAGCGCTATGGCTCGGGCAGCCGCGGCCCATGCAGGTAAGAGCGGTGGGTATGTGAGGCCGGGTGGGGGGGATTTAGGCATATGACCACGAGGGAAAATCAATTTGTTATTTAATTTTGCCTCGTGGTCGTCTGTCGAATACCCATTCAACCTGGCCCCACCGCCCCATCACTCTTACCTGCATGGGCTGCGGCTGGACTCGGGATGCTAGAAGCTGCAGGTAAATAATTCAGCGCTACCTGCCTGGGCTCAGCAGAACATGCCCTGCTCCATCCTGCTGTCACTGAGTGAGGGTACTCCACTAGCTGTGCTGCAACAGACCCTAGACTTCCCCCTCCCCAGGGTGGAGAAACATTGAAACAGCTGAAACAGAAGCTCCTGTTCCGGCGCTGTCTGCATGAATGAGAAACTACCCGCCTCTCTCTCCTGTTCCACGGTGGTTCTCCCACCTGTCCGCCACTGCCTCCTAGGCAACGAGCTGCCTTGATTGATTTGAATTTGACTACTGTGATCAGATGTAAATACAAGCAGTAATAGGGTCTCAAAGCGGAGTGCAGAATGCCAAACTGCGAACTCCGCCGGTGGAGTGTAATTTAACGGCCACCCCTAATTTTGGGCAGTGTCCACATGAGTTTTTTTTTTCGTTGACTCACTTTTTTTTGTCATGCTTTTGTCTTCTTGGCAAGCAGTAAGGACCATGTGTGCATGTCGGTTTTTGCCTTATATGATCACCACCCATTCGCCCTCTTCACTGACGCTCGAGTGTGTCGCCGAAAAACTTTTGTTGGATAAGCTTGATGACGATCGACTTTGTTTAGTTTCCAACAGTCACAATTGAGGTTGCTTTTACTCTTTGAGGGCATGGTGAAAATCATTCTGGAACTTTCTGGCATCCATTTTCTCATCACTCCGTGATGAACGTGGTTTCACTTTTGCCTTGCAAACCATTATGAAGTGGTTATCCTTTCCGCAACCTTTGCACATTTGTCTGATGGCAGGATATTTGCCCCCATCCGAAAATGAAAATCCACATCAGAAGCACAGCTTTCCTTTCTTTCAGGATGTCAACTTACGTGAATCTACTTTGTGCTTTGTGTTTGTGTTTGCTATTCAGAATTAGTGCCGATTCACTCTTTGCTGTTCCGGTTTCCATGTCTGCATCTTGCCGATCAACTCTTTCCTCAGATCTTGCAACCATTAGCACTTTTTCTAAACTAAGCATCTCTCTCAACATGCGTTTTCTGAGCAAGTCAGAAAGACAGCCATCAATGACTCTAAGGCACATGGCTTCTACATCATTAAATTCACTACATTTACAATGTTTGATAAGCACATCAAGTCTCTCAACAAACTCATCTATCTTTTCTCCAACTTGTTGTCTGGCTTGATTGAAAATGTACCTTTCATAGTAGACATTTGGCATGGGATTGAACTTGGCTCCTATTGCTTCTAAGATTTGATGGTATGAGATTGTCTTAGTCTGTGATATTGTCTTTATCACTTCTTTTACTCCGTCACAGTCAAGGTTCTTTAGGTACTTAATGATTTTCTTACTATCTACTTCTTCTAGGGTTTCTATAAAATCATCAAACGTCTTGATCCATGCAATCCATCAGGCACCAATATTCTTCTTCTTCACAGTGTTGAATGCTGCTGGTGGTTTCAGGAATGCAGCAGCACCATACATCGCGCTCTTTTCACAGCCATTGAAAATGTCACTATTTTGAAGGTATTTTCGGTGCACTGGATGCCACTTCGTACTTTGCACGCATCGGCAGCTCACCTGAGGTTGTCATCAAGCTCAATTAGAGGTCATGTGGCACTTCCCTCTCTCAATCTGGTAAGTATGTTCGTACTTTAGGACCTGGCTATCACTGCCTTTTTCATTTTTGCATCGTACTTGGTTGTGGCTACCTTTAGCGTCACTTTTCTTTTAGTTGTACCTGGTTGTGACTGCCTTTACCATTTCCGCTTTGTATCTATGATGGCTCTGTGCTAGGCTGTGCCACAGTATCTCTTCTTTCAGCCTTACCAGTGAGTTCCTGGTGGGCTTTTGAGGATACTCCTTCAAGGCCTTTGACTTCTCTAAGGGCCGTATTTTGGCTGGAGCATGGCTTCGATTCCACACACGCCAACTTCGAACTGCTTCTCATTGAAGAGGCGTACATGGCACACACAATCAGTTTGCTGTAGCATTGCAAATTTTCAAGGAGAGCAGTTTTGTTTCTTCAGGGCACAGATCCCGCACTCGTCACCAGCTGTAGCATTCTCCCCAGTCTGGTAGCATGCAAACTGAACACGTTACACACAGATCTCATAGCTGATGCCTTTCTTCACCAGTGTACAACATTCAACTGAACTACAGTGAGCATGCAAAGATAGCAAAAATGTTATGTATGTCATTTAGGGGTTGCAGTTGCAACCCCTGGCTTGTCCGTTGTAAAGCTTTAAGGGACAACTTGCCTTATGGGCAATTTCTTCAAGTACGAAGAAACTGCTCAACTGTAAGCAAATTTAAAGATCATGCTGAGTGTCTGACTGAGCAATTGATAGCAAGACACTACCCCCGGAAACTTGTCAGACGATCATTAAAACGGGCCACGAATAACCATCAAGAAGCCCTTCTGGAACCCCCGGTTAATAAACCAGCTCTGGATTGTCTGACGTTTGTGAATACGTTCAGCACGATGGCTAACAGTATACAAAAATGTATTCAGAGGCACTGGTGTATTTTGAACTGTTGTAATGAAAAGATTGCCCCTCCCCTGTTTGCCTTTAAAAAAGCAGGCAATTTACGAGATAGGCTGATACACACACGTCCCAAATCGACACCTAAGAGGACGGTAGAAACATTATGGGATCTGCCGGCAGTGAAAGGACATCACCCATGTGGGGTGTGTTCAATTTGTCCTAAGACAAAACACACGAAGACTGTAGATACAGGAACAAACAGACCATGGGTCCAATCTAATTTCACAAACTGTAATGGCGATAACTTGATCTATTTGCTAACCTGCCCCTGTCTAATCCAATATGTTGGAATGACTACCCGTAAAGTTAGGGCTCGGATGCTTGAACACAAAAGCACTTTCAGGTGCAAGAAAACTACTACGAGGCTAACCAGACAATTTGTTGGAAAAAATCATGGAGAAGAAGATTTTTACTGGACAGTGCTGGAGAAACCATTTATACCAGCACACGTTAGTGAGGTCTCCAGATACTTGTTCATCAAAGAACAGAAATGGGTATTCAGACTTCAGAGTGATGTACGAGGGTTGAATGATGACATACCGTGGACCAGTCTATAGTCTCTTCAACCTCTGCGGCTTAACAATGTACTTAGGTTGGTGGTAACAGCTACACTCTAAAAACCTACACAGTCTGGCTCGGTATCAGATTGCAGTTTATTAAGATTGCTTGGTATAGATGTTGCGTTGTTTCTTTGTTGTTAGAGCTAGGTTTAACACCATCCAAAGTAGACCATGGGTACAGAGGATCTGGTGTAGCCCTAGAGTGGGACCGAGGTTGAAGCTATTATCAATGTATGACTAACGGCCACATGAAGATATGACAATGGAGATATGACAGTTGAGGGTAAATCTCCATTTACAACATCAGTTCTATTTTTATATCGAGGAACGTGTGAGGGGGTACAGCACAGACATTTGCTGGATTGGAACCTCGTTAACGATAGAACTACAGTTTCCAGAGGTCGTGATGTCACTTTGTAGTCCTACACGGTACGCTGGTAAGACATGGCTAGTGTCCTTTGAGGCCCTAGCAGAATAAAAGGGCGAAATGAGGAGGAGCTCTCGACATATCATCACTTCTGGCAATGCCGTGCAGGGCGAGTGGGCACTTGGGTTGAATCCGTCATGATAGGACCAAGTTTAGTTTTTTTTATTGAATAAGCTTTATTTCGATACATAGATATCATAAAAGCACATATAATTATAATAATGTGGGCAATCATAAAATCAAAGCTTTAAAAGTAACAACATCGCCAAGGTTCCTAAGCAGATAAAATTTAAAAACACATATAAACATAATAAATAGGACAATTGGATTAAAAAGATATATCAGAATAATTAAACTGCATTACATTTGGACTGCGAGACGTTTGGATCTTAGAACCCAGGCCCACCTTAAGAACTTGGAGAGTGCACAAACGTACAGGGTTCTGGTATCAGATTTAAAGATACGCAAGGCTTGATTATAGTCTCTGATCCCCATGTTTCTGCACAAAGGTTTAAGCCAAAATGACCTTGGGTGTTTATATTCCGGACAAGCAAATAGAATATGTGCTATTGATTCAGGCTTGGTCTCGCAGAAAGGACAGAAAGGCGGTGTTAGACCTGTCAGCCCTTTGGGTGGTCCCTCCTCATCATTATTTATTTTGTCCCACTTTTGACCCAAACCCTGTTAGTATTTTTCCTTTTTTTTGGGAACCACCAGACTTTTTCGTATTGATGCAGATTCAGGGAGCCATTTTATCTACCCCTGGAACTTCTGTCTGAGGGCCTGGAGCACAAAATGGTGGCCACCTGTGACATCATCAGAACCCACTGGAACCTACTAGAACCTTCTGCAACATTCTGGAACCCTGTGACAGTTGGAGGCGGTTTAGAATGTTGAGAAGCTAAAGCCAGAGTTGACAGTTGGAGCTGGCAGTTGGCACCTGACTGGTGAAGAGAGAGGAGCAGAAACCTGAAGGAGGAAGGAGTGAGGCAGCAGGGGTGGAAACTTGTGCCTGGAGTGGGGTCCATAAACCCACCCTTGATACTAGTCCATACTGACTGAGCCCAGCCTGGAGCCCTGTGTGGGACAAAGCAAGAAAAACCATCTTAAGGACCTGCACAGCAGGAACAGGCCTTAGAAGTAAAGAAAAGCAAGAATCTGACCTGTTTATTGGTTTCCCTGGAGTCCGACGTCGAGAAGCCTGAGACCTGGAGCCCGAGGTGGAGAAGCGGCGCTGACTGGAAAGCAGACGTCGTACCCGGAGCCGCCAGAGGTCGAGAGAGGGCGCCGACGGAGGTCGTGAGGAGTACCAGAGGTCGAGGAGGAAGTCACCCGAGGTCGAGTGAGCGGCGTCGACGGGGGAGTGAAGTCCGCCCTCCGGAGTCGCCGGAGACCGAGGTGAAGCGTGCCGGAGGTCGGGAGTGGAGATCGCACTCCGGAGTCGCCGGAACCTGAAGAGAATCGTGCCGGAGGTCGGGAGTGGAGGTCGCACTCCGGAGTCGCCGGAACCTGAAGAGAATCGTGCCGGAGGTCGGGAGTGGAGGTCGCACTCCGGAGCCGGCGGAAGTCGACATCGAGCCAAGACAGCCCGACGTCATCGAATCGGAGGTCGACATCGAGCCGAGGCCGCCGACATCGAACCGGAGCTGCCCAAAGTCGACATCGAGCCAAGACAGCCCGACGTCATCGAATCGGAGATCGACATCGAGCCGAGGCCGCCGACATCGAACCGGAGCCGCCTATCGACGTCGTCAAGAACTGACATTGCGCCGAGGCCGCCGACATCGAACCGGAGCCGCCTCACAGCGTCGACACGACTCCAGCGGCGTCGGAGCTTCATAAAAAGGGCAGTAAGTGGAATAGAGGGCGCCTAAGGCCCTGTGGAGCTCTAAGAGACCATCCTAAGGGATAAAGAGGTGTTAGAACCAGCCTGGAAGTGCCAGGGGTGGACTGAGACTGATACAGTGACCTGTGTGAGGGGTGGTGTAGTTTGGGAGAGCCAGATTCCTAGATTACCCTTGATCTACCTCAGTTTTAGCCTCAGCCTTACCCAAGCTAGGTGAGACACCCTCAGGCCATCCACCTAACCACAAGCTGTGACTGGGCCAAATCAGCCCATAGTATTTTAAATGTGATTTGATTTTACAAATGTCATTGTTGGCTGGTATTATTTATTGAGGGTACTGTATTTATTGTATTTATCTAAATTATTCCTGTAATGTATTTATTGTCCTGAGCTAACTTATTCCTGCACAGTATTTATTCCCTCACAGTATTTATTTGACCTGAACCTATTTATTGCACCTGTAAAGTGTTACTATTTATTTGACCTGCACTTTTTAAGGAGAAGCCTTGTGTTCTGTGATTGTATTATTATTTATTTAATCAGCAACTAAGAGAAAAGAAGATAAACACAGAGATATTTTCATAATTTTTAAGGTGTAGTGTCGTTTTTGGAACGGATGCACGCATGGTTATTGTATGGGTATTGCGTATGCTTAACACGGTGCCTGACCCCTGACCACTCGAGCCAAGCTACCACTGTGTATGTCTGGAAAGACCCCGTTACCACCACCCTTTCCGGTGTGGGAGTGGGGTTTTTCTAACATAATTGGTGTTCAGCGGCGGGATTGAGCTGTGCCTACGCATACTCGACAATAACTGTGGGTAGTCCATAGGCCTACACCTGGAGTTTTCTCAAAGCGGCCTTCCTAATTGTGAGTTTTTGTTTTTTCCAAATTTACTCTGGTGGTGGGAGGAGGTATTATTAAAGGTACCCCCCTGCATTGCTTCTGTAAAAACCTGTCTTCTGACCTGAGTGGGCAAAATGGAGTTTGTGCTAGAAGACCTGGAAACCTATACTGTGGCCCAACTCAGGGAGTTTTGTCAGCGGGAGGGGGTGTATTGTCCCCCAGGAGCAAAGAAGGGTGCACTCCAAACCAGCTTAAGGGCTTGGGGGGAGGCACGACGAGAAAGCAAGGCTGAGGAGGAGGACAGGGATAGAGAGCCCGACAGTGAGGGAGCTGGTCTGTACCAACCTGAGGTGGGGAACCTAGTAGCGGGGCCCGGAACCATTTCCAGGAAGGGCAGCAGTGCCTCTAGCGGTGGCTTGTCTGAAGTGGAGTTAACAGACCGGAGGGAGAAAAGACAGCTCACATGGGACTTAGCAAGGCTGGAGAAAGAGAAGGAGGAACAGAGGATGGCTCATGAGCTAAGGCTGAAAGAGATAGATCTTCAGATCCTAAGAGTCGGGGCACACACTGTTCCTAATGGTGGCAGCAAAGACCAAGAAAGAGAGTTCACTAGGGAACCCAAACCCTACCTGCCAAAGGACATAGTAGCTAGCTATGGAGTGGGCGACGATATTGCCAAGTGGCTAGCGGCCTATGAGGTCTCGTTAAGGGCCCATGGGGTTCCAGAGAAGTACTGGGGAGCGGGATTGTACAAGTACATGCCTCCAGCTGGTAGGGATGCTTTATTGGCCCTAGAGGAGGATGAGCAGACCCACTACCCCACCATGAAGGTGGCGCTCATAAGAAAGTTTGGACTAACACCCGAAAAGTACAGACAGAAGTTCCGGGGTAGTCACAAACTGGGCACACAGAATTGGGTGGACTTCCTGGACTATGCAAAGAAGGCACTAGAGGGTTGGATTCAGGGCAGTGAAGTGAGGAACTACGAGGGGTTGTTTGATTTAGTACTGAAGGAACACCTGCTCGAAAAATGTTTCCCTGAACTGCGTCAACACCTGGTGGATAGCAAGCTGACCAATCCCCGGAAGCTTGCTGAGGAGGCGGACATTTGGGCTAGTACCCGGGTGTCCACAAGGGGGACTGGAGGGGATACTCAAAAGGCCGGACAGGGCGCCCCCCAGAAGAAAGAGGGAGGGGAAAAGAAAAAGGAGTTCTCCAAAGGCCCCCAAAATAACTTCCAAGGGAAGGGAACAGGATTCACCCCTAGGGCTAACCCACCCAGAAACCCTAATCCTGGCCAGAGTCAGCAGCCAAGGGTTGTCCATTGCTACGAGTGCGGTGGCGTTGGACACTACAAGGGAGATGCGAAGTGCCCAAAACGACCACCCCCTCCCATTGGAGGAAAGACCCCCAGAGTAGCTAGTGTAGTGCTCGGGGAGGAGATGCCTTTAATTAAGGGAAGGGAGTGGGCGGGTGTCACTTTAGTGTCCCTGGGAGAACGGGAGATGGTTCCTAAGATCCAGGTGCCCGCAAATACCTTAAAGTATGGGCAGTGGGTCACCATCAATGGCCAAAGAGGGGAGGTTCTGAGAGACACAGGAGCCAGTATGACTATGGTACGTAGCCAACTGGTGTCTGCAGAGCAGGTAATTCCCGATGTACTCCACCCAGCCGCGATGGCTGACGGCAGAACAGGCCACTATCCAGTGGCCGAGGTTCCCTTTGAATGGGGGGGGGTTGCAGGTTCACTTCGAGTTGCCGTAAGCCCTGCCGTGCCAGTTGATTGTCTGCTGGGGAATGACATGGAGCACAATGCTTGGAAGGAGGTGGAATACCGGACTCATACTGAGATGCTGGGTACACCTGACTGGGCCTGTGTGAGCACAAGGTCCGTGACTACCCGGAGAGGGAGTTCATTTCGGCTGGAGCCTGGAAAAAAGGCCCAGCCAGCTGCCAGTCAAGGGAAGAACCGAGGACAGGAGGAGCCTGCCTCGGCGTCCACACCCCGTAGGATGGATAGGCCACCGGAGGTGGTGGACCAGGAGTCTGCGGTGGGGGATGTTACCAAACTGGAGGACCTACCCATCCCGGCCGAGTGGCACGTGGAGGGAGGCCCGTCCAGGGAGGAATTCTGCCAGGGCCAGAGGGAGTGCCCTACCCTTGAGGGGCTGAGGCGTCAGGCCGAAGCCCAGGCAGCAGGGAACGTTGAAGGGAACTACAGTGTTTACTGGGAGGATGGCCTCCTCTACAGTGAACCCAAGGCACCCCTACATGGATCGTCACGAGCCTTGGTAGTTCCTCAACGTTATCGAGCCTTCCTTCTGGAGTTGGCTCACGAGATCCCATTGGCAGGACACCTGGGGCAAGACAAGACCTTCGCCCGTCTTGTCCCACACTTTTATTGGCCTCAAATGAAAGTGTCGTCCGATACCTACTGCCGGACATGTGTGTCTTGCCAAGCCAGTGGGAAAACAGGGGTGAAGCTGAAAGCTCCCCTGGAACCACTTCCTGTCGTTAGCACCCCCTTTGAAAGGGTGGGCATCGACATTGTGGGTCCGTTAGATCCACCTACTACAGCTGGTCACAGGTTTATCCTGGTTCTGGTGGATCATGCCACACGGTACCCAGAGGCAATACCTCTGAGGACCATTACAGCACCTGTTGTGGCTAGGGCCCTGATGGGAATCTTTACCCGAGTGGGTTTTCCCAAGGAAGTTGTGTCCGACAGGGGGACCAACTTCATGTCAGCGTACATGCGGGCCATGTGGAAGGAGTGTGGAGTGACCTACCGGTTCACAACTCCTTACCACCCCCAGACCAATGGTCTGGTGGAGAGGTTTAACAAAACCTTGAAAGGCATGATCAGAAGTCTGCCTGAAAGCCTGCAGAGGAAATGGGACGTCCTCCTACCCTGTCTACTCTTTTCTTACAGGGAAGTGCCACAGAAGGGAGTGGGCTTCAGCCCCTTCGAGCTTTTGTATGGGCACCCTGTACGTGGACCTCTCAACCTGGTGAGAGACGGATGGGAGAGAACTCCCAGGAAGCTTCCCCAGGACGTGGTGAGCTACATGCTGGCCTTCCGGAGCCAAATGGCTAAGTTGTGGAAGCAAGCTTCTGACAACTTGGAGGCCAGCCAAGCAGTAATGAAGGCGTGGTCTGACCACAACGCTCACCCGGTGGAGTTGGAGCCTGGCCAGAAGGTGTGGGTGATCGAACCAGGAGAGCTTAGCGCCCTCCAGGATCGCTGGTCAGGACCCTTTGAGGTGTTGGAGAAGAAGGGTAAGGCTACCTACTTGGTGGATCTTAAGACCCCTCGTCAGCCCCTACGGGTGCTGCACGCCAACCGCCTCAAACCCCACCACGAGAGGCCCGAAGTCATCTTGATGATGGTGACTGACGGAGCAGAGGACGCGGAAAGCGAGCCTCTCCCCGATTTGTTTGCGTCTCAAGAGAAGGATGGGTCGGTGGAGGGAGTGATTCTCTCCCCATCTCTAACTCCTGAACAGCAGGAGGACTGCCGCCAGGTCCTGGGACAGTACTCTTCGTTGTTCTCCCTTGTTCCGGGTAGGACTCACCTGTGCGTCCATGACGTGGACACAGGAGACAGCCCACCTGTGAAGTCCAAGATCTACCGGATGTCAGACAAGGTGAAGGCCAGCATTAACAGTGAAGTCACTAAGATGCTGGAGCTAGGAGTGATCGAACCTTCTAGCAGCCCCTGGTCCAGTCCGGTGGTGTTAGTACCAAAAGCTGCACCACCGGGTGCCCAACCGGAACTGAGGTTCTGTGTGGACTACCGGGGACTGAATTCAGTAACCAAAACTGATGCTCATCCGATCCCTAGGGCGGATGAATTGATTGACCGGCTGGGAGCTGCCCAATATCTAAGTACCTTTGACCTTACTTCTGGGTACTGGCAGATCTCTTTGACTGATGGAGCAAGGGAAAGGTCAGCCTTCTCCACGCCCAATGGCCACTACCAGTTCTGTGTGATGCCCTTTGGGCTCAAGAACGCACCTGCCACGTTTCAGCGCCTGGTAAACCAGATCCTCACCGGAATGGAGAGTTTCTCTGCTGCTTATCTGGATGACATAGCCGTCTTCAGTAACAGCTGGGAGGATCACTTGCGTCACCTGCAAGCTGTTCTCCAGGCCCTGAGACAAGCTGGATTGACGATCAAGGCCAGTAAATGCCAGATCGGGCAGGGGTCGGTGGTGTACCTTGGACACTTGGTGGGTAGGGGAGCGGTGCAACCCCTCCAGGCGAAGATCGAGGCCATCATGGCCTGGGAACCCCCCAAGACACAGACTGAGGTCCGAGCTTTTCTGGGCCTCACGGGATATTACCGCCGCTTCGTGAAGGGGTACGGTACCATCGTAGCCCCCCTCACGGAGCTCACGTCCAAGAAACAACCTCGACGGGTAGTCTGGACGGAGGCTTGTCAGCAGGCCTTTGTGAGACTGAAGAAAGCCATGTGCGAGGCCCCGGTCTTAAGGGCCCCAGACTTTTCCAAGGAGTTCATTGTCCAGACGGACGCATCAGAACATGGCATTGGGGCAGTGTTATCGCAACTCAATGAAGAGGGTCTGGATCAACCCGTGGTCTTCCTATCCCGGAGACTACTTCCCAGGGAACAGAAGTGGAGTGCAATAGAGCGTGAAGCCTTTGCAGTGGTATGGGCTCTGAAGAAGTTGCGGCCATACTTGTTTGGCTCGCACTTCCTAGTTCAGACCGACCACAGACCCCTTCGTTGGCTGATGCAGATGAAGGGGGAGAATCCCAAGTTGTTGAGGTGGTCTATCTCCCTACAGGGAATGGACTTTCAGGTGGAACATCGGCCTGGAGTGGACCACGCCAATGCAGACGGTCTCTCAAGGTATTTCCGCCTCAGTGATGAGAACTCCCAAGGGGTTGGGTAGCTCTCCCCACTTTCAGCTGGGGGGGACGCGTGTTAGACCTGTCAGCCCTTTGGGTGGTCCCTCCTCATCATTATTTATTTTGTCCCACTTTTGCCTCAAACCCTGTTAGTATTTTTCCTTTTTTTGGGAACCACCAGACTTTTTCGTATTGATGCAGATTCAGGGAGCCATTTTATCTACCCCTGGAACTTCTGTCTGAGGGCCTGGAGCACAAAATGGTGGCCACCTGTGACATCATCAGAACCCACTGGAACCTACTAGAACCTTCTGCAACATTCTGGAACCCTGTGACAGTTGGAGGCGGTTTAGAATGTTGAGAAGCTAAAGCCAGAGTTGACAGTTGGAGCTGGCAGTTGGCACCTGACTGGTGAAGAGAGAGGAGCAGAAACCTGAAGGAGGAAGGAGTGAGGCAGCAGGGGTGGGAACTTGTGCCTGGAGTGGGGTCCATAAACCCACCCTTGATACTAGTCCCTACTGACTGAGCCCAGCCTGGAGCCCTGTGTGGGACAAAGCAAGAAAAACCATCTTAAGGACCTGGACAGCAGGAACAGGCCTTAGAAGTAAAGAAAAGCAAGAATCTGACCTGTTTATTGGTTTCCCTGGAGTCCGACGTCGAGAAGCCTGAGACCTGGAGCCCGAGGTGGAGAAGCGGCGCTGACTGGAAAGCAGACGTCGTACCCGGAGCCGCCAGAGGTCGAGAGAGGGCGCCGACGGAGGTCGTGAGGAGTACCAGAGGTCGAGGAGGAAGTCACCCGAGGTCGAGTGAGCGGCGTCGACGGGGGAGTGAAGTCCGCCCTCCGGAGTCGCCGGAGACGGAGGTGAAGCGTGCCGGAGGTCGGGAGTGGAGATCGTACTCCGGAGTCGCCGGAACCTGAAGAGAATCGTGCCGGAGGTCGGGAGTGGAGGTCGCACTCCGGAGTCGCCGGAACCTGAAGAGAATCGTGCCGGAGGTCGGGAGTGGAGGTCGCACTCCGGAGCCGGCGGAAGTCGACATCGAGCTAAGACCGCCCGACGTCATCGAATCGGAGGTCGACATCGAGCCGAGGCCGCCGACATCGAACCGGAGCTGCCCAAAGTCGACATCGAGCCAAGACAGCCCGACGTCATCGAATCGGAGATCGACATCGAGCCGAGGCCGCCGACATCGAACCGGAGCCGCCTATCGACGTCGTCAAGAACTGACATTGCGCCGAGGCCGCCGACATCGAACCGGAGCCGCCTCACGGCGTCGACACGACTCCAGCGGCGTCGGAGCTTCATAAAAAGGGCAGTAAGTGGAATAGAGGGCGCCTAAGGCCCTGTGGAGCTCTAAGAGACCATCCTAAGGGATAAAGAGGTGTTAGAACCAGCCTGGAAGTGCCAGGGGTGGACTGAGACTGATACAGTGACCTGTGTGAGGGGTGGTGTAGTTTGGGAGAGCCAGATTCCTAGATTACCCTTGATCTACCTCAGTTTTAGCCTCAGCCTTACCCAAGCTAGGTGAGACACCCTCAGGCCATCCACCTAACCACAAGCTGTGACTGGGCCAAATCAGCCCATAGTATTTTAAATGTGATTTGATTTTACAAATGTCATTGTTGGCTGGTATTATTTATTGAGGGTACTGTATTTATTGTATTTATCTAAATTATTCCTGTAATGTATTTATTGTCCTGAGCTAACTTATTCTTGCACAGTATTTATTCCCTCACAGTATTTATTTGACCTGAACCTATTTATTGCACCTGTAAAGTGTTACTATTTATTTGACCTGCACTTTTTAAGGAGAAGCCTTATGTTCTGTGATTGTATTATTATTTATTTAATCAGCAACTAAGAGAAAAGAAGATAAACACAGAGATATTTTCATAATTTTTAAGGTGTAGTGTCGTTTTTGGAACGGATGCACGCATGGTTATTGTATGGGTATTGCGTATGCTTAACACGGTGCCTGACCCCTGACCACTCGAGCCAAGCTACCACTGTGTATGTCTGGAAAGACCCCGTTACCACCACCCTTTCCGGTGTGGGAGTGGGGTTTTTCTAACAGGCGGTGTTTGTAGAGGAGGTTTCCAGCGCGCGGTTAACTCGCGCACTGGAAGGGTACCAACCCTAAATTTAAAATAGAGTGCGCGATCAAAAGGCTTCTGGATAATATCAAGGTAAGGCTCATAGCGCACTTCTTCTTTGAGCCTTAGGAATTCAATGGTGCATCTAGCACCATGGGAACTTGAATTCCTCCTCGCGATAACCCATCTCCAATAAATTAGCTTCAATTCAGGTTTAGGTGGAGAAGTTCTATTTACCCAGGCATCCTTTAGGCCAAGGTCAAACAGTAAGGACTTAACATCCCTTAGCCACTTGATATTATGCCAACACGACATAGAGAGAATTTCGGACAAACCCTCAGCATACTTCACGAGCTCCGGGGTGCGCCAGAGCCGGGCCCAAAGAAGGAGGGGGCGAACTCTTGCCGTATCCTTCAGAGCCTGGCACCCTAAGTCCATCAGCAGGGGAGTAACAGGTGTACTCTGAGGGAGTGCCATCAATTCCTTAAGGAAGGTCGACTCGGATTTGGCGAGCTGATCAATATTATTCATACCCCATAATTCAGCTCCATAAAGTGCTGAGCTTACACCTCTAGCTTTATATTTCGTAAGGGCGGGAGCTATTGGTCTAGAGGAGGAAGAACGATGCTCTCTAAGGAGGGCTCCAGTAATCCGCTTGTGATTTAGGAGCATCTTGTGTATGTGTGATGACCACTGCATTTTGTCCGAAATACGGATACCCAAATAGTCAAATTCTTTTACCCTTTCCAAATTGGCTGAGTTTAGTATAGGGGGCCGACCTAACTTCTTTGGTGGATTCAGAATTAGGTATTTGGTTTTGGAGGAGTTTATTATAAGCCCTCTATTGGTACAAAAGGATTGGAAGCTGTTCAGGAGAGTTTGGAGACCCATTGGTGATTTAGATATTAGGAGGGTGTCGTCAGCGAACAGGAGAGTTGGAATACGTTCGCCCGCCAGGGATGGTGCATCAGAAGGAACTTGTGCCAAATGCTCCACTACACCATTCACGTAAAGTGAGAATAGAGTAGGGGCAAGAACACATCCCTGGCGGACACCCCTGTTCACTGGAATTCTCTCTGTTTTTTGGCCTTGGGAACCCCAGCGTACCTGTGCGAAATTCCCCTCATGTAATTTGAACAGAAGAGCCAGCAGATAGGGTGGAATCTTCATAGTGGCAAGGACATTCCAAAGGGTGGAACGGGGGACTAGGTCGAAGGCTGTTTTAAGGTCTATAAAGGCAAGGTAAAGACTACCTTTCCCAAGAAAAACAACCTTCCAGTAAATAAGGAGCAGTCTGAAGACTTGCTCTATAGTACCAGTCCCGGTTCTGAAGCCCGCCTGGTAATCCGAGAGGATGTTATTGTCATTTATCCAAGATAACATCCTTTCCAGGATCACCTTCCCTATAACCTTCTGGGTTGAGTCTATCAGGCTAATAGGGCGGTAGTTAGCCGGGTCATCCCTGCCTCCCTTCTTAAAAATCGGAACTACCTCGGCCCCCTTCCAGGAGTCCGGGACCGGTGCTCCATTCATGATGGCATTAATTAAAGTTGAAAGAAGCTTCGCCCATCTTACTGGGTCGAGTCTAAGTATATCCCCGGGAATACCATCAGGGCCTGCTGCCTTCTGGGGGACAATGGATTTAATAGCATTAATCACTTCCCCTTCACTGAAGGGATTGATGGATGCTAAATCCTTGATGGGGGGAGCCTCCAAACAAGGAGGCTCACCCTCACTCTCAGGGCAAAATGAATAGAGCTTGGAGAAATGGTCAAACCAAGCCGCACAGGGAATGTTGCAAGTGATAAGATCTTGATCAGGTCTATTCTTTGTCCTAATGGTGCTCCAGAAGAGGCCAGAATCCCGCTTAAGGGAAGCTTCCTTTAGTGTCTGCCAGTATGAGTCTTCCCAAGCCTTTTTAGCACCAGCCACACTAGTCCTATACTCTCTCCTAGCCAGCTGGATCTCAGAAATAACTCTGCTTTTAAGGGCTACAATTAAGGCCGATTTCTTCCACCTGCAATCTTGTGAGTACCAGCCTCCTGCTGAGTTCTGCTTTCCCCCCCCTGCTGGTTGTCTACCTTTGCCTTTTTCTAAAAATAAGGACCCCAAATCTTTAATGAGGCCTTGGAAGAGCGTAGAAACCTTAGCATGATAGGTCTCATGGGAGTATAGGGAGGCTAACTCTTCTTGTGCACCACACAGGATGGATCCAATCGACTGGACTTTCATCTCATCGAGCATCACTTTGCGCCATTTAAGGCGTCTCTCACAATTAGATGGACATACCTCAAGGGTAGTCATGAGTGGACCGACTGGCAAGATCATGGGGCCAGTGTCTTTCTCCCAAAAAGGATGTATGCTTAGGGATAGCTGATTGTGGTCGCTATCAGCAGACGAGATTACTTCCATGTCTTGGACAAGTGGCCACAGTTTAAGATCAAGGAGGATGTAATCTATCCTTGAGGTGTGGCCTGTCCTATTGTAGGTGTGGGCACCATGTTGGTCCGACTGAGTTCTACCATTAACCGCCCTTAGGCCAAACTCCAGTGTCAAAGAGTTCATAAATATGACTGACTTTGACCATCTCATAATGGGAGGCAAAGATAATAAGGGAATACCTCTTTTAGCATCGTCCTCCAGAAGCTCTGGGGAATCTAGCACAGAAAGAGGCTCAAAGGAGCAATTAAAATCTCCTGCAATCAGAACATGAGAGGCCTGGGGACACTTGCGCAATTCCTGTTCAAGAGACATGAGAGTGGATGACAAAGCTCCCCCACTTAAGCCTCTAGCATAAACATTAATTAAAATAAGAGACTTTTTGCCCTGTGCTCCCTTGATAGTAATCCTTAATAGATCAGGGGAAATATGGTGGGCCTGCTTGACGGTACATCTCAGGGAGATACTAACCCAGATGAGGAGACCGCCAGAGGGGCGGCCTCTCCCAGACGGGGATAAAATGGCCGGTTCAAAAAAGGTAGTGTAACCCACCATATGGTGGGGCACTATACTCCATGTCTCCTGAAATATACAAATACAATAAGGCTCAATTGAGGAATTCCAAGCTGGGAGATCTAATTTGCTCGAAAGACCAGCAACATTCCAGCTTAGGATCTTCAAAGGAAAGTCAGTTATGGAGGGATCACAGAAGGGTGAAGAAGTAATATGATTAGGGACACCCTGTTGACAGGTGAGTAGCGGGGCCAGTGGGAGGTCGACGCTGAGCTGGGGGTATAGTCCAGGCTGTGACCTCTGGTTAGAGTCATAAGATAAAGAAAGGTTGGAAGGGAAATCCGCAGACAATACAGGGGAGGTCATCACTGCGTTATTAATAGCCTCCCCTGAGGGAATACAGAGATGAGCCATAGGAAGGGTTCCATGTCAGTATGAATCGTACTGGAAATATGGTTCTCTATGTCTATTAAGGGAAGGAATGGCAAGGTCAGTAACTCTGGTCAGCTGATCCCCATCATAGCACCCATCATACGTTGTATGGGAAAGAAACCGTGAGTGCTGGGAATAAGAAAAATCTGAATAAAATTGGCTTAGATCGTAACAGCCTATGCCATTCTGAGCAAGGCCAGCATGATGATTGCAAATAAACCTTGGGACCCTTGGGTCTCTAAAATTTACAAGGATGCAATCCCCAGATAAATTTTTACATCTATTACCCACCCAAGAGACCCTTCTAACGTGGAGAACATGACCATCCAAATGCCTCGGGAGCGGCCTATTATTGTTCAGCCAATATGTTGTTTTGTTTTTCAATTCGGAGAAGGATTCACGTTTACCAACTTTGAGATGGGGAACTCCCACTAGGACAACCACGTAAGGCAAACACTCTGGTGGTAAGTTAATGTGTGGCAAAACTTGCTGAGTGTTGGCAGAATTGGCATTCGTGTGGGCAAGAGCAGGGCTCACATCAGGAGGTATATGTTGGTTCGTAGTGGGCTCCATCTCATGAGACGATGCTCCTGCACTCGCACAACGTGATACCGGGCCATAAACTAAAGTTTCTTTATTCTTTGGTTTGCTATTCCGAGAAAGGGAGGATGGTACTGATTTATGGGGTGCAGTGGGTGGTACGTTCTTGGGCCTAGTGCTTGGGATGATATTAGAATTTGACAAGATAGGCGGGGAAGTAAGCTCACTTGACGTCGTCAGAGTAGGTTGGGCAATGACAGAGTTGTCATGGCCAATCTTCACATGCAACTTGATCAGAGATTTAAGGGAGAAGAAATTATCTAGAGAGGCCTGTTCGAACCTCTCAAGCCTCTCAGACAGAGTCCTCACCCTTTCGATCAGAGGAAGCATAAGGGATTTAAAAAGAAGTTCTATTTGATCAATTATAGAAGATTGAGACTCGTGGCCATGAGCACCTAAATTGGAAGATGGGTGTTCTGCAGATGAAAGATCAAGGGCTGGATTAGTAGAGAGCCTAGGCGATAGGTGATTTCTCTGGAGGCAAGAAGGAAAAGGAACTGTGCGTCCAGAGTTGGTATTATTGTTGTTACATGGCTTGGATTTTTGTTTCTTAGAAACTTTTTGGCGGTCCCCCTTGTGGCCACTACCTACTCTTTTCCTTTTGCTAGGAACAACTTTTGGTCCTACAGTAATAGGGGCCTCAGGAGGAGAGGCAAGAGCGTGAGCTGTTACTGGAATAGCTGTCGACTCAGGGGAGCTGGGTGAGCTACCTGCGTGGGAAAGCGAGGAGAATCTAAGTGAAGAGGAGGACCGTTACTAACAGAACTGTTGGTAATTGTGTCTCCGCTGGGCTCCACAGACTGCGTAAGACCTGGACTAGATGCAATAATCTGTGCAGGTCCTAGCACGGGGGAAACTGCTAGGGCTATGTTACCCAGTGACGACCTCTTAGTATACAACGGATCAAGTGATAAGCGCCGTTCCGTGATGGCAATTTCTTTTTCCAGCACAGAGCAAGCACGTATAATAAAATGGTCTAAAGTGCCGCTAACAGTGCGATCACCAATCCCACCTCCCTTTCCCGAACGTGTGAACATAGCCATAAATGCAGAAGAAGTGACCAGGATTACACACAAATCACGAGTGTCTACTGAAGTGCTCTGTGCCGGGAGCTTTTACCAGAGTCAGCGTGGTCGTGCGTAAAAAACCAGAAAGGGTGGCCCAGCCGTGCATGCACTGAGTATAATAGCACACACCAGTATACAAAAGTCTCAAAAGTCTCAAACAGTACCAACAGTCAGGCTTTACCTTGAGCAGCAAAACGCAGATGTAAGGGGGATAGGCCCAGCCCAGCCACGACCGGCCCCGGACGGCCACAGACGGTCCCGCCCTTGTCCCGGGCTTCTCCCGGCGCTACCCGCACGCGATCCCGCGACGCGGGAGCGGCGTCGTTAATTTAAGCGCCTCCTGGCGCGCAACTCTAGGTCAGGTGATTCGTGACCGCTAGAGCTCCTGGGACATGTGGTCCTGTCTCCCCACGGCGGCCACGCTAGATGGTGATGCGGCGGCGGGAGAGCGGGACAGCTTCGGGCAGCAAGGCAGCAGGAGCAGGCAACAGGGTCCACGGGACGTCAGAACCAAAAGAAACAACTTGCCAGGTAGGTTTCGAGAGAAGGAACCCAAGTTTAGTGATAGAACTACCATTTTGACTCCGATGACGCCATTCTGTAGTTCCCAGATGACGGAAGCGTCACGTTGCAGTTCACTCAAGGAGCGTCACTTTAATCAATCAACTGAGGACTGTATAGACTAACGGAACTACAGTCTTCATTACGATGACATCAATTTGTAGTTTTCGGTGACGACATCGAAACGAGCCGGTTGTTGTTAATGAGCAACAGGTGCGGCCAGAACTAGTATTTAAGTGGGTTTCCTGTACCGATCGTTACCTCCATCCCTGACTCATAAGACGCCGTAGGCAACGACGGACAGGTAGGAGAACGTCCTTTTCACTTAGTTTCCCCAGTCACTTGAGCGGTAATTTATCTGGTTTTATTGGTCTCCGCTGTTCCTGTTTCACACTGTGGCAGGGGTAGACAATGCTTTAAACAGCTGGAATCCAAGTATTAAAAAATATATTTTGTTTGGGTAACTAAGGCAAAGATAGTTCTTTCTGCATGATGCTGCTATTATAGGTCACTGGCAGGATACTATTTAAACAGTAGAATCGTCTGAGGCATGGCTCGTTCTTTAGCATGAGAAAGACTGTCTCAGAGAAAGATACCAAGTGTGGTGATTGGGCCCTCAGGCCCTCATGTATAGAAATGAAGGACGCAGACACCGGATGACTGGTACAGCAAACTGGCCACGAGCACGTGCGCTCGGCCCCTTTTATTGTCAGGGTCACCTGACTCGTGACGCCTGTGGTGGGTGGGTGTTCAGTGTGGGTTACAGTAAAGTGGAACACTAGAATGTATCCAGCCGGATACTACATCCCTCCCAAACTTTAATTAAAGTTAAACCAAAACGAAGTCCGAACCTGTGGGAGAAAACGCATAAGTTACAAACAAAACATTGACTGGCGAGCAGGACTTCCACGTAGTCTCTTTGCTGATGGTCGACTGCCGGCGAGGGTGTTCTGACAGCCGGGACCACTCTGTCTCTTTGGCACAATGTCCAAGTGCTCTATGGATGCGTGATTTGGGACTTACAACGTGGAAGTGCGCTTCACAGTCTCTTTCTTGTACCGCCGTCGGTGGAAGTGTGGGTGGAATGACGGTGGACCCTCGTTATTCGACCTTCCGCTGTATGCCCTGGTAGAGGTGTTTTCTCCAACTAGTAGTTGTCTTCCTACAGGACTCCCCGTTGCAGGATATCCCTCTCACGGATACCCCTCTCTCGTGGGTGTCCCCTCTCACGGGACGACCCGGAGGCCCTTTTGTTGCCAGGCTTCCACTGGAACGGTTTGACCGCGCCTTGTCGCTCCAATCGCGTTGGAGGAGTCGCTACGGGTCCTCTTTCCGTGTCCGAAGTTCCACCTAAAAGGGTGCTGTTGGCACTTGGTCCTTCGCGCTCTGCCTCTGTTCTCCTAGGATCTCCAGAGCCAGCTTCAACAGTCCATCTCTCGTCTTGGGGATCCGCTGCCACCGGTGCCCCTGAGGCCTCTGCCCCTTGGATGTCCACGGTCCTGTTTCCGTGACGTCCCAGAGGTGGTTGGTACCAACGGACCGGCCTGCTCGTCTCTGTCATCCCCGGGTGACCTTCGGGTTTACTCCCAGTGGGGCTGATGTTGTTTTCCAGGTACTAGGTCTGGGTGCCCATGCACCTTCGCACTTCCCTCTTCGGGTACTCCTTCTGGTGTGTGTGTTGACCTGTCACGCACGCCTCTGTGCTCTTCTCCTTTCCTCTTCGGGTGTTCTCCTTCTGGTGTGTGCGTGTTGCTCTGTTGCGCACACCTCTGTGCTCTTCTCCTTTCCTCTTCGGGTGTTCTCCTTCTACTTCCACTGCGACGTGATCCAGTCTTCCTGCCTTTTTGCTCGTCCTTACCAGGCTTCCTCGTGTAGCGTGCACTCTACGCGTTTCCCTCTGGTCTTGTCCCGCCACTCGGACACTGTCTTCCTTTCGCTCTGTGACTGGACCAATCATCGCGACCTTCTGTCTCGTAGTTGCTTCTGATGTTGAGTGACGTTACTGGACCTCTTTTCCTACTCCTCCTGGTCCTCTTTGTGAACCTCTCATGGGGTCCTCTTCACTGACGTCCCTTCGGACTTCCTGTTCTCTTCAGCTCTGACCTCTTGGCAGGTCAGTGCACTCTCCGACCTCTTGTAGGTCTATATCCTCCTTACGACCAACTGGTGGTCAGCTTCGTCCTCCTTGCGACCATCTGGGTGGTCGGCAACTTTCGCGCGACCATCTGGCCGGTCGGCAACCTTCGCGCGACCATCTGGCCGGTCGGCAACCTTCGCGCGACCATCTGGCCGGTCGGCAACCTTCGCGCGACCATCTGGCCGGTCGGCAACCTTCGCGCGACCATCTGGCCGGTCGGCAACCTTCGCGCGACCATCTGGGTGGCCGGCTTCACGAGGTGCGTCACGTCGTGCGACTACCTGTGTTTGCTGAGTTGTCGAGTGCTGGTGCATGCTTCTCTTCGTACCGTCGCGGTACATCTTCAGAGTCGCGTTGCTCCTTGCGCTGTGTGATTTCTTGACGTGGTGGCTTCTTGGCGCCACTGGGTGTACTTCTTCATCCTTCGCCCGCCAGTGTCGGATGCTTGCTGCGCGCATCTTCGTCAGTGAGTTCCTCTTCCTTGGCGCTGCTGTGTACCTTCCGCGTCCGGGGTACATCTGCGCTGAGTCCTTTAGTTCGCTCGAGGGTTCCGCTCCACTTGATGCGGCGACAGCGCAGTCCTCGCTGGGGTGGATGTGGCTAAACACCGTTCTTCTTTCTTGTTGCTGCGGGATGGCGCTGCATCCCTGTGGCACACTGTCTCTTCAACCTTGCCACCCAAGGCTGGTGCACTCTGGTGTCTTCACTCTTGCGGCGACTACCCCTGGCCAGTAGGCGTCACCGCACTCCACGCAACCTTGTTAGCAGGCTCTTTCCTGGAGGTTTCCTGGTGTGCGCACTTGTTGGCGTTTGCCACTCGGGTGTGGGCGGTCGTGCATACTCCACTCCACTCTGCTCTCCTGTGCAGTTTTCCCCTTGCTGATTGTGCAATTCAGCTGCAACCGTGCTTGCTCTCTTTACGTTCCCCACGCCCATTTGGGTTACTGCAGCTCCCTCAGTGCTGCATTATCCTCTTCTAGGCACTCCTTTGCCTCCCAGCCCACTAGCTCATGTCCTTTTCTTTTTCCTTTTAGCATGTAACCTTGCTGCCACAGTCTTTAATGTCTTGGGTGCAACGATGCCCTTTGGCCACTAGATGGCAGTGTAGGGTTTTCCAAGGCCCCCCCGGCAGTCTTACCGTCCCAGCTGACTTCTATTGCAGAGTGCTTTGTACCGAGGAACAGCGTGGCCTGCATTCACTGTGCAGGTGCTCTTCTGGGCCACCTTTCTGCCTCTTTCCCCACAGCTCCTGACGGCCACTCGGGAGGACTCGGTGAGTGCATTTATTTGCGTGAAGCCGCTCTTCGGCTCTTGGGATCCCAGCTTGTGCTCACGTCTGCTGCCTGGGGACACCTCGCGCTTGTCTCGTAATTAGCGCTTCTTCCGCATCCGGTGCGCCTTCGATCCAGCGCCCGTCCCCCGCTTACTTCACTTGACTCGCCCCACGGCGCCGGCCGCCTGCAGCCGCCTTTGCTCCCCGGGCTGCTCAGGGTGAGGAGGTGGGTGCCGGAGTAGCTCCGCTTGGCCTCATTCCGCTTTCACCCCGCCGCCACAGTCTCACCTTGCATGTGCTGCGCGGCGGGGGTGTTGGCGCTGTCCAGTCACCGCGGGTGGGCTCCGCTTTATTTATTTCCGACTGGCAGCCCACGCATCCATGCCGCCAACACTTTCCTTTTCGTTCTCCCCCCACCGCAGCAGCGTCTCCGGGTTCACACGCTGCGCGGGGGAGGAATTGGACGATCTCCTCTCTTCCTTGCCCCTCGCCGCCGGCTCGCTACTCACACGCCGGGTGGGGAGATTTGCGCTGCCCCTGGGGGCTGCTCACACTCGTCCTCAGACTTCTGGCTCATTCTACCGTGCCCTCCCACGCCTCCACAGCCAGGGCCTACCTTCTGCCCAGCGGGCGTTGCAATTGATGCGCTCCGCTTATCTCGCATCGAGCTCCCCTTCACTTTCGGGCGCGGGGTGGGCTCCCGCGGACCGTGCCACGCTCCGGGCAGACCACGCTTGGTCACGGGGGTGGAGGGCGCGGGGTGTGCTCCCGCTGGCCTTCCTTTCTTTCTCGGGCTCCCCTCTTCACCACCGGGCACGGCGGCAGGCTCGACGGGGTCGGGGTGGGCACCCGACGTCGTGTTGCGGGGTCACGGTGCCGCGGCCGATGCGGGTGGGCTCCGCTCGGCTCGCTCTTCTCCCCCAGGGCTCTTCCACGCAGGGGGGGCAGATCAACTCAGGCCCATGAGGTGTGAGGTGGGCTCTCAGACACCTCGCTTCCCGCCGGGGCTCTTCGCACGCCCGCAGGTGATCAGGCGCTGTCTGTGCCTGCTGGGGGTGACACGCAGACAGCTCTCACCCCTCCTTTCCTTTATTTGCTGGGCTGCTGCACGCCAGGGCACAGCCCCCTCGTCGCCAATGTGGTGATTGGGCCCTCAGGCCCTCATGTATAGAAATGAAGGACGCAGACACCGGATGACTGGTACAGCAAACTGGCCACGAGCACGTGCGCTCGGCCCCTTTTATTGTCAGGGTCACCTGACTCGTGACGCCTGTGGTGGGTGGGTGTTCAGTGTGGGTTACAGTAAAGTGGAACACTAGAATGTATCCAGCCGGATACTACACCAAGCAAGACTCTTGTTTTTTAAGTGCTTTGGAAGGTAGGATTGTCTCTGCATAACGATGGTGTGTATTTTTCGAACACAAAGATTTAATATGATTAAAACAGAAGTGGGGAGTTTGATTGTGAGTTGATAAGGACTACCTCTCTATCACCCTCCCTTCCGTTTCTGTTTTTCAGAGCGGGGCCTCATATTCCTGAGTAAGGTTCCAGGTGAGGTGAGGTCCAGTCCCCGATCAAGACGGGTAAGCAGAATATGCACATATGCTTACTGAGATTTCTAGACAATTAGCTGGAAAGTCAAGGATGACAAAGAAAGTAGAGGCCTGTTGGTCCTTGTATAAGTGAACTAATTAGGAGTATTGGTGGTTTTGTTTTATTCAGGTGCCATATGCATCCCTTGCAGCGGAGGATCTGAAAAGGAAAGGTTGTATTGATTCCAACCTTTTTAGTGGTGATACTCATTGTACATATCTTTACTTTTGACACTTTAGAGGTTTTCTGTTGGTGTGGTGATGCAGTAGTAAACTTTGACGAACTTAGGTCCTGAAGAAAGCCTTGGGCATTTTTACCCACATGGCTAAAACGGCGAACACCCATCGCAACGGAGTTATAACTTCGCAAGGACGTTACAACGCAATTAGAACATCGCAATAACGTTTACATCGTAAGGCACAGCAACGCTGAAACGTTTACATCGTAAGGCATACCAACGTAAGCCAGAACAACGCACCTTTACGATGTAAACGTTAATGCGATGGTCCTCTACAACTGCCCGGCACAGTCACGCAAAACTACAAAAAAAATTAATACAGTCACGCGAGATGTTATAATAGCATGTAGACGCGATGTTATTGCAATCATTGGTGTTTGGTGATAATAGCATTGCTTATTATAATAGTATTGTTTATTATTTGGCGTTGGCACGCATCATTATTATGATGTTAGAATAGCATGCACAGACGGGAAAGTAGACGATGTAAATGTTAATGCGAAACAAATATACATTAATAAGTAAATTAAAAATGTATGATGTTATAATAGCATTGCTTATCATTTGTAGACGCGATGTTATTGCAGTCACGCGATGTTATTATGATGTGATTATATCTTGTCGCGAAGTCATCATTGCTTGGTATTCGGCACACATCATTTTTCGTGAAGCCTATCAACTAAACACTGTTCCTCTAGGGAAAAATGTCCGGCACAAAAGGATGGATGTGTGAAAAGCTGGCAGGATGAATAATGGTTGGATGGATGAATGATGGATGGATGGATGAAAGGGTGGGTGGATGAATGATGGGTGGTTGAATGATGGGTGGATGGATGATGAGCAGATGGATGAATGATGGGTGGATGGATGAATGATGGGTGGATGGATGGATGAAAGGGTGGGTGGATGAATGATGGATGGATGAAAGGGTGGATGGATGAATGATGGGTGGATGGATGAAAGGGTGAATGGATGGATGATGGATGGATGAAGGGTGGATGGATGAATGATGGGTGGGTGGATGAATGATGGATGGATGGGTGAAAGGGTGGATGAAAGGATGGATGAATGATGGGTGGATGGGTGAAAGGGTGGATGGATGAATGATGGATGGATGTGTGAAAAGCTGGCAGAATGAATAATGGTTGGATGAATGAATGATGGGTGGATGGATGGATGGAAGGATGGATGAATGATGGGTGGATGGATGAAAGGGTGGATGGATGAATGATGGATGGATGTGTGAAAAGCTGGCAGGATGAATAATGGTTGGATGGATGAATGATGGGTGGATGGATGGATGAAAGTGCGGGTGGATGAATGATGGGTGGTTGAATGATGGGTGGATGGATGATGAGCAGATGGATGAATGATGGGTGGATGGATGGATGAAAGGGTGGGTGGATGAATGATGGATGGATGAAAGGGTGGATGGATGAATGATGGGTGGATGGATGAAAGGGTGAATGGATGAATGATGGATGGATGGATGAAATGGTGGATGGATGGATGAAGGATGGATGGATGAAAGGGTGGATGGATGGATGAAAGGGTGGATGGATGAATGATGGGTGGATGGATGGATGAAAGGATGGATGAATGATGGGTGGATGGATGAAAGGGTGGATGGATGAATGATGGATGGATGAAGTGGATGGGTGGATGGATGTGTGAAAAGGTGGGTGGATGAATGATGGGTGGATGGATGAATGATGGGTGGGTGGATGGATGAAAGGGTGGGTGGATGAATGATGGGTGGATGGAGGCAGAGCTTGACATTTAACCTCTGTCTTTGAATGCACATTACATGTGACAAGATAAGAACAACATTTAAAGGCCTGTTTAGAGAAAACGAGCACTGCCTGAACAATGTAAGGAGTGATGGTGAACAGGCTATGGTCCATTGGAGGGCAAAGTCATACTGGATAGCCAAAAACAAATAAAGCCAGTGAAAATATTTTAAAACTGTCAAAACAAATTAATTCACTTAAGCGTCCCTGCCGAGACTCGAACATGGTTCTCCAGCACCAAAGTCGACTACACTGGCAGTTAGGCCATATCTGAGCCAGTCCCCTTTTGGCACAGGATCCCTCTGGGCATGATATTTTATTCCTTGTTATTAGCATTACTAACGATGAACATGTTTCTAAAGGCGCTTTGGGGAGGACACTGTGCTGCAGCGACGACGTCCCTAGTCTACAACCAGTGGCCACTTACAGGAGCGTGGATACAAAGTATGCCCACAGCACGCCTGCAAAAGTTGGAACCTGCTCTAGGCATCCTTGCCTGCTCCTGATCACTGGAAGGCACCAGGACTCTAAACTAACCTTGATTTTAGGGCTCTGGATACTTTAAATCTGAGGGCAAAATTGATTGAAGTACGCAGATTTATAACATTCAAAAGTTGCCAAGGTTGCGGAAAGATTTTGCAAGATACAGCAAGATGGAACTTTTTGAAGTACTAAAGTTCCCTCTAACTTTTTTTAATTTGTCCGCTTTTTGAGGTTAGTAATGTTGGCGAAATGGAGTTGCGCAAATTTGCACACCTTCGATTTTACCATTCTGTTACATGGAGACCATAGCGACACATTAGTTCATGAAGGGTCTGTAAACCATTCTGGGTTTGTGGTGGGCAGTCCAATCCATTAATTGCTCGGATTCACACAAATACGTCATCCTTACAATTTTTCACATAAAAATGTCACAAGCAGTTCTTTCAAAATCTGACTCCGCTGCCACCAAGGGGCAGATACTATAAACGCAGTCTTCCATGTTTTGGGCTATTACCTCACAGAAGTCAGTAGTCTCGACACAAGAGCCAAGATGAAGAGTGGCAGTGCACCCCGACAGATGCCAACAAATAGCAGCTCTTTGGCCCCGCTCCTCTTCACCTAGATAAATGCCCCCCTCAACAAAGCACTGTCAAATGCAGGCTTGAGGTCGGTGAAGGCTAGAAAAAGCATACCTCACCTCAAGGTAACAATATCTTATAATGTAAAGTTTGCTCCACCGTTCCCACACCTGAATTCATGTTTGGGAATGTACTGTAACTTTCTTTCTAATCAGTTCAACATATAAGCAATCCAATATTTTTTTTCCTCATAAAGTTAACCTTAACTATCCAATAATGGGACAGAAGTAAAAATATATTGCGGAGAATCTACAGCCATTTAAAAAACAAAAAAACAGCCCAATATTTGCTGTTTTCCATACTCACACATTATCTCCCCCTTCTCCGACGGTTTCTTTTCACTCTGTCCTGCAGCATGTACTTGGTTTCGTCTCCTCGACGTCAACATCCGCTGTCACATTTACACACGCACACACACGCACACACGCACGCACACACAACACACACACTCGTTTCTTTTCCTACAACACTGTGCATATTTCGACAGCTTTGTAATGGATTCATAATTACAATTGGCACACATGTGACCATCACTTCGTGCACTTTGCAGAGAGGTCAAGGGCTGAATAAAAATGAAGTCAGAACACCTTTATGAAGCACATAGAACAACAAGCACTACTTTCGCCCTCGTCTCCAGAGCTCTTAGCAGTGCCATGTCATGGGCACCAACCTACACTGTGAAATCACCCGGACACACAGAGGCCTTGGCACTGAGCACCTCACACAATTCATGTGAAGTATGAAAAACAAAACTACGGCAACAGATTTGGGAAAAGAACATACTTTTAGGAAATCGTAGCACATGTACCATGTAACATGAAGCCAAATGTGTGAACTGTTAACAGGTACTGCGCCACTAACTGAATAGTGGTAAGGGCTCCTGCGCACAATGCAACTTCAGAGACGAGGGATCTTTGCTAGTAGAATTAAGGACCTGAATTTAGGAACCAGTTGGTACCCGTTTCAATGTCTATTTTCAAATGCTTCCAGTGCTGAGCACTGGCAGAACCTGTCCCACTTAAAGCCCTGCCCTGAGCCACTCCAGGTTTGACTACTGTAATGCAGCCTTTTGTGTATTTGTAGGAAAATGGAAATAGACTCGAGCGTATCCAAGAATATTTTAGAGTGCCTGGTGCCAGATGGCGAAATATACTAGATGTATTCACTTAAAGAGCAAGTCAACGTGTCTCAGTTCAGAGCAGCCTTTACGTTTTCAACCGGCCTCTTTAAAAGGGCAGTCCTGTCTGCTTTCTTTCAGTAGCACTCCTCTAGGGCCAAGACACCGCATCAGGGGGTGGGGCTTGTCCTATTCAAGTAACCCTCTAGGGTGGTGCATCCCAACCCTTTTAGAACCACGACCCACTTTTTAGTAGGACAATCTTTCGCGACCCACCTAGCTTTATTAGACGTGAGGCAGACAACGTTTTAATGTAAGTGTAGCTTATAGCTCATTGTAATTTACAGACAGCATATTTTCCATTGAAATGGACACTAAATTTGCACGGTCATCACTTTTTACACAAATGCTAATTTGAGGAAATTGGGTTTCAAATTATATTTATCTAGTTGCCAGGTTAGTTCTAAGCCAAATCCACTCGTGGATAGAGGATTCTAAGATACTATCACCTCTGCAGGCAGGGTTCCACCCCCAAAGCAGCACAATCGACCAGGTGCTCAGGCTTGTGATGATTTATTGGAGGGTTGTTATCGTAGGTGGGGGCACATTATATGCGGCCTTCATTGATTTAAAGTCCGCCTTCGACTTGGTTCCCCGAAACAAAATGTGGAGAGCCTTCTTAGAACTGGGGATGCCACTGGAACTGCTAGCCATGTTAGTTAAGCTGCATGATTCCAATTACGCTCAGGTTCGATGGGGTACACATGGAGAGGTAACAGATACATTTCCGGTGTTAAAGGGCGTGCGTCAAGGTTGCGTTCTCGCTCCTACCCTGTTTTCCTTATTCATTGACCGGGTAGTGCAATACTATTCTACATGTCCCACTGATGCGCCAACTCTGGGGGGCTTGAAATTCCCCCTACTCATGTTCGCGGACGATACCTTGATTTTATCTAAGACTCAATCCGGGTTACAGGTGGCTCTGTCCCGTTTTGAGGAATTCTGCCGCGATCATCAGTTGGCGGTCAATGTGGACAAGACAAAATTCATGGTTCTCCACAAATTTAAAGCTACTAAGGGCAAAGTTCATATGAATGGTGTTGCTTTAGAGCAGACTGAAGTGTTCACCTACCTGGTGATAACGTTAAACAAGAAGTTGAATTGGAAGCCACAGATCGATATCCTTGCCCTCAAGCACGCGCAGTTGGCTGGGGCACTCCTAAAAGGACACAGGCTATCACACACCAAACCTATAGCCCCTGCCATCAAAATTTATAACACTAAAGTTGTAAGCTCCATTTTAATGGCGCGGAGCTGTGGGGTCACGAGGACATCAGACCCATGGTTACCGCCCAAAATAAATTTATGCGGGCGTTAACGGGTCTGCCACAATCTACTCCATTGGTGCCCTTATTTTTGGATCTGGGATGCCATCACATTGAGGATCTAGTTAGTTTTAGGCCTATAGCCCTCTGGAGAAGGCTATTGGCCACCCCTGAGCTCTTACTATATGCTAAAGCCCTTCTGGATTTCAGGGGGGCGGGGACCCTAAGTAAGATCAGATGGCTCCAGTATATAAAAGAAACCTTAATAGAAATGGGGATGGGCAATTTGTGGGAGAATCCAGAATCGACCCCCTCCCCCTCAAAAAAAGAGCTTAAGGTTGTCTATTTGGATCTGGTGAAGATGAAGCGCTTTTCTTCCATCAAAGGACCTGCCCTCTCCAGGGACTTTTTATTGATAAAGCACGAGCTTGGGTTTGAACCCTATTGGGATCTTATTTTAAAACCAATTGATAGGAAGCTCTATCACCAGTTCAGGGCAGGTTCATTGCCAATTAGAGCGTTTACCAGTAGATGGCACAAGCCCACAACAGAATTATGTCCCTCATGTTTGGTCCAGTCAGAATCCATCCCCCATATACTATTTGTTTGCCCGGCCTATCGATCACCAAGGAGGAAATGGCTCAAACCTATCTGTGCTAATCTTGGCACAAGAGCTGCCATTGAGGCCTTGAGAATTCTACAGACAAGTACCCAGGAATCCATTGTTATTGCTATTGCAAAATTCTTGAGTTGGATATGGGTGATTCGGGCTAACAAACTTAAGGCACACTGACTCCACTTGCTTAAAAATCTCTGTGGGATGTGGGGTAGTTTGATTCTGATATATTTTCTTTTGTATAAAGGGGTAGATGCCGTATGGTTTACCCTATTTTATATCCTGCATCTTTCTACAATAAATGTTTTATAACATAAGACTAAGATTAATCATGGTTTAATACTTATTTTAATTGTATCATTGTGTCTGCTACATCAATGCTACTTTGCTACGACTCAATCATTTTAACTAAAGAATTCTTTTTTTATCACTAAATTTTAATAGATGCAATGTCTTTTATGGTTTTATAATCGAAATAAAGACTTTATGAAATGAAATGAAATGTATTTATTCATCACTAACTAGAGTGCCTTGATTTGTTCTGATCCTATTAAAATCTTGCTTTTCATCACATTTTGGAATTACAAACAATGTTCAACATTGTTGCTTTCCTAACTGCTGAATATATACAGTTCACTTAAAGGTATTTACATTTTACTGTGTTATGAAAAAATGACACCCTACAGCCTTTCCTTTCATACTTCATGCACCCCAGTAAGACAGCCACTTTATTCACTATACTTTTATTTCTCTGACTGTAAAGTGAGAGTGTTTGTAAACACCAGTCCCCATGTTAAAACAAATAACCAGCAGGAGACATAGCCTGACAAATGACCTCTATTTTTGAAGCCCAGCAAATGTGACAAGATATTTACAGAATTTAAAGGCATCTTTATTTACTGCTATGACTTTCAAACCCCACCAGAAATCATATTGCAACTGGACACACCATGTAGGAAACACTGCTCTAGCCAGATATACCTCGAGTACCAAACTCACACACTCACTTGACTATGCATCGCTTTGATTCACACAAACAAGCCATTCATAAAGCAAGTCTGATTGATAACATCATCAGAGAATGATTCACAGAAAGGTGTGGGGCTGCACAATTTTTTCCTATTTGCACAACACAAAGCTGCAGGTGTCTACACAAGTTTGATTTGCACGATTCTTGATAAATTTGGGCCTAAGTGTGAGTGTTCATGTACCACTGCCAGCCTGAACTTCTTTTGTCGCTTCTTGTGACTTTTTCATGTTTACAAGAATAATATATAACTAATCGTAATATCATAAAGCTCAGAGGTTGGGCAGTCAATCAATCAATCAATCAATTAAGCTTTATTCGAGAATTGAGTCATAAAAGCACATTACAATCATATCAAAAACAGTTAATAAATTATCTAAAAGTTTAAAATTACAATTAAATCTCTAGACAATCATAGAATACAATACTTAAAAGGCTATTAAGCCAGTCTAAAACCAATCCATCTTACATTTATATCAACATGGCACAGTTCAAGGGTCATACTGCTTTAGTTACCAACCAAGATTAATTACATCTAATAGATGCTAGAGAATATGGGTATATTAAAAACAATTTACATCTTACTTCAGGGCTTTTGACCGTATACCCCAGGCCCACCCCAAAAACTTAGCCACAGCTATACAGGTGGGCGGAGCAGAATCTGTGCACAAGATACGCAGAGCTATAGCGTATCTTCTAATGCCCAAAAGTCTACAAATGGGCTGTATCCAGATTTTTCGAGGTACTACATACATAGGACAAAAAAATAGTACATGTCCTACTGATTCACATACATCTACGCATCTATAGCACTTATCGTTTTTGCTATGTCAGCCCCCCCATCTGGAGGTGAATTCAGCAACGGGTAAAGTACCCACCCGTAATTGGAAATACAGCTTACGATCGAGGGTTTTTTCGATTATATCCCAATACACCTCTCAAGGGATGGACAAACCTTTAGGTCGAGGAAACGACACGTTAGATGGGTAGAAAGACCTTGTGTAGTTTCCACCTTGAATACCCATTCCCAATATATTGCTTTCAACTTCTCCTTTGTTGGGAAAACAGCATTTGATGGGTCATTCCAGAGATCGATCAGGCCTATACTACCAAGAAGAGATTTGATCCCACGTAACCACTGTATTTTGTGAAACAAATCAGATTTTATTACGTCCATAAGGCCACTCCTATAGTGGATGAGTTCACCTGTACACCAAAGCCGGCGCCAATAAAGTATTGGACGAAGCTTCACAAGATATTCAAGTGGCTTTTTGCCAAGATCCAATAATAGAGGTCGCAGTGGCGTACTTGAAGGAAGATTTGTAATCTTGCGTAAAAACGCGTTCTCAAGCACCGTCAGGCTGTTCAAATTACCAAATCCCCAGAGCTCAGCCCCATATAAGCATGAGCTCAAAACCATCATCCCATAAACTTCCAATACTGGGGAGATCGGTTTTGTAAATGAGGCTTTAAATCTGGAGAAAAGCACACCTGATTTTTATTTGTGTATAAGTACAGCACGATCTAATTGGCAGCCCCAACGCATGTCTTTCTGCAATGTAATTCCCAAATATGTAAATGAAGTAACCTGCTCCAGGGGTGAATTGTTCATATAAATCCTTCCCTTGTATGATTTATGTTCATTAAAGGACATGAACTTGGTTTTTTCAGTATTGACTTCCAGGCCCCTCACTTTGCAGAACTCTTCAAAACACCCAAGTGCCTTTTGTAAACCACTTGGGGTCTTGGAGATAATCAGCGTATCATCCGCAAACATGAGGATGGGGACACGTGACCCTGCCAATACCGGTGCGTCGGTGGGGGTCAGCGAGAGGAAGTCGGCCGCCCCGTTGACAAAGAGCGAGAACAGGGTCGGTGCCAAGACGCACCCCTGTCGCACGCCCCTGCCAACCGGAAAATCCTCCGTCACCTCTCCCACACCCCCCCAGCGAACCCGAGCGACATTACCCTCATGTAAGCGGATGATTACGGAAAGGAGTTCAGGTGCAATTCCCATTTCTCTCAAGACTTGCCAGAGCTTTCTACGTGGGACCAGATCAAAAGCCGCTTTTAGGTCGACAAACACCGCATATAAAGCACCCTTTCCTAAGACCACCGTCTTCCAATATAAAGTAACAAAACGGAAAACTTGGTCAATTGTACTTGTCCGACGTCGGAAACCAGCCTGCATTGGGCTTAGGATTTCCCGGTCTTCTATCCATGTTAAGATCTCATGTAGAAACAGACGACCAATGATCTTCTGTATTGAATCTATTAGGCTGATTGGTCTGTAGTTGCCAGCTACAGACTTATCCCCCTTTTTGAATACCGGGACAATTTCAGCTCCCTTCCATGAGGAAGGGAAATCGGCTCCCTGGGCGATTGCATTAGCAAGACGTGTAATATAACTACACCAGAGGTGTCTATCACTAGTAAACACATCTGCTGGAATTCCATCCATGCCAGGTGCTCTACCCCCAGTCACTGTGTCTAGGGCCCTTCCTACATCTATTGGTAAAAATATTGCCTTATCATAGTATACATGGCTAAAAGTGTCACCAGAATTTTCTTCACAGGTTGCTGCATACTGTGGTTTAAAGTGCTCAACCCACGCATTCTGGGCCACATTATTCTGTGGGCGCTCTGGAACACCGCCCCTATCCCATTTGTATATGTCCCAGAATTGCTTGCCATTCTTACGCATGCAAGCATCAAGGAGATCCTTCCACTTTTTATTATCCCACATTTCCTTAGCCTCTTTCATTGTCTTCCTATAGAATAACCTAGTAGACCTTACCAGTACTGAATCTTTCGTCTTGAGGGCACTACCAAGTTTAGCCCGGGCTTTCCTGCAGTCAAAATTGTACCATCCCTCGTTATTGTGGTGCTTGGTGTTTCTTTTTGAGATAGGTTTAACAAAATATTTTTTCAGACCCTCAAAAAACCTGTTGTGAACTTCCACCACAATCTGGCAGGAGTTCCAACTATCTACAGCTAAACCAGGTACCTGTAATGCACCAGTTACTTCCTCTTTGATCGCTGTCGTAATTTTTGAGTCTCCCACAATCCTACCCCACTTTAGATGACGCATATTATTAGACACAATTTGTTCGGGCTCAGAATTACCTTGCTGGGATACTAAATTACCAAATAAGGACAAATTAAATACCGAGGCGAGTGGATGGTGATCACTCTCGGTACGGTTGATGACCTTCATATCTCCAAGATAGGACCAGAGCTTCACATGAACAAGCAAATAATCTATTCGGCTCGCCCTGCGGCCATTTTCAAAGGTGTTCTTTCCGAGTTTGTCTGACACACTTCTCCCATTGGCTGCCCTCAAATGATTGCCTATGCACAATCCTTTTAACTGGATTGCCGCCTCTGTCCACCTTTTCACGGGAGCAATCTCGAGGGTTGGAATATCCCATCTAGCGTCCTCCTCTGTTGTAAACTGTGATATATCGTGGCCCAAAGGCTCAAAGGAGGTATTAAAATCACCTGCTACTAGGGGTAAAGTGTTCAAGGGCAAAGAGTCTAATAAGTCTTCCAGTTCCTTTACAACCACAGACTTTTTGCCCCCCGGTAAGCCTCTTGCATACACATTGAAAATTTCCAATTTAATCCTAGACTTGGAGACAATCCTTATTGAAAATATATCATCACTAATTCTTACACCTTGGTTTACTTGCCACCCCAAATCCTGCCTTACCATATAGTTAATCCACCCGACGGGCGGCCTCTTGTGCTTTTTAATGCAGGGACATAAAAATTGAGGAAGCCATTGCAGAACACAGGATCTATTGACCAAGTCTCTTGAAAGAGACATACATCATATTTTGTTATAAATCCCATCCATTCAGAAGAGGCAATTTTAGGACCTAAGCCTGCAATGTTCCAAGATATTATAGACAATGAACCATTCTCTCTGTGTTTTTCCTTGTTAATATCTAAACTCAGCAATGGAGCGCCTAGACCATCCCTCTCGGGGTGAGCCAGTTTATCCATAATAATAGTGCCCGTATTGGATTTGGTGCCATGCTCGCTGCCACCTCCAGCATCGCTTGGAGGGTGCAACGGACACCCCACCTCATTCACCAAAGTTAATGGGCTTACCACTCCTGTCTGATTCAGGTCAGTTGTTTTTGACCCAACTAACGGGTTTTGTTCATTGCCTAGTCTATCACCCACAACTATATTTAATTGGTCTTCACCTATCTCAAAGAGGGTTTGGGTTGGTTCAATTGTTATGTTCCTATCACCAGAGTGGGCTGGCCGTCAATCACAATCTTCCAGCCCAGAGGACCTAACCGTCCCATTATATACATTAGACCCTCTGTTATTCGTGACACAATTAACAAAACCTCTGTGTCCTTGGTCGTCTAGGGTTGGCTGTTGATGTACGCAATAAAAAAAGGACAAAGGCAAGGAAAGAATGGTAGTACACGAATTTGATTTCTGCCAATTACAAATGTGTTCAACTGCCTTCCTGTCTCTGAAATTGATTATTATGCAATCTCCCTCTATTGATTTGCTCTTGGGACCAACCCAGTCAACTCGTCTTGCAAACAGAATTTCGGCTGAAACGTGCTGGGGTAAGGGGCAATTTAAATTAAGCCAAAAAACGCACTTATTCTTTAATGCCCTGAAGTCCTCCCTTTTATCTGGGCCCAATGGTTTGACCCCTGCCAATATCACCACATAAGGTGTGGACTCAGGTGGGAGGTGTATACTTTGGGATTTTCTTGCTACTGAAGTACTAAGTGCTTCCCTCCCCAATTGCGCAGCTGATGAACTTTCATTAGCTGTTACCCTCCCTGCCCTCACTGTGTTGCATGCAAAACTCTTTTTAGTGACCCGGGTTTCCTGCCTCAGTATTGGGGAGCTGGCTTCAACTGCAGTGGAAGTAGAAGTTGGGGCAACATTAGCGGTAGTAATGCATTTGTCAGACAATGTACCAGATGGTTTAACAGACGCCTGACAATTACTAACATTCTTTAAACGAGTCTGTGCTGATGCATGTGACAGTTCCAAACATACCAATCTGTTTTCTATTGCATCCAATCTGTCATAAATTGGAAGGCATGTTTTATAGAAGATTGATTCTATCTTTCTCCAAAAGTCATCTCCCAGGTCTGGTGGCAGCTCTTTAGATGGAATCAAGGGAGGGAATATTGTTCCGTCTCCGGGGCCTGGAGTGGGTTTTTCCATGGGGGCAGGAATCATCTCACTAGCGTTTACAGGATTGGTTCTCCTTGCCTTTGCATTTTTCCCTCCATTAGCCGTTTCCCCACGCTTCCTTTTAGGTCTCTGGCTCTTCGCATTCCCGCTATTATTTGAGTTTAAGGTTTTCTCCTTGACATTAGTAGCAGAACGTGTCTTAACGCTCTGGGGCACGACGTCGGTTTGGATAAGGTTTGTTTGTCTCGCTTTTGGTCTAGTATTGAGATTAATTCCTTCAGATTCTGGGAGGCAGTGAGAGGGCCCTTCATGTAACGAAGAACTATTTGCTACCTCTTGTTCCACGAGGCTTACTTCATTGTCATTTCTCGGTGTTTTATGGTACACCGGGGAACGAACATAAGCCAGTTGTCCCAGAGAAGAACGTTTATCAGCCAAGGATCCCACAGACAAACGTTTCTCCGTGTAATCAATTTCCTTTTCTAAAATAGATGAAACTCTCACCAAGAATTGATCCAATGTCCCAGCTATAGATCTTCGACCTCTGTCTGAAGCTGACGTCATAGTACTGCCGGTAATAATGACTGTTTCTTATCCTTTATATTAGCCGTATACAATACTGATGATTTTTAGTGCAACAGGGAGCAACTAAAATGTTACTAACCTTGTCTGATAATGAAAGGGAGATGTCCCGTCCCGAACTCAATCGGCCTCTAACGGGCTCAAACGGGCCCGCCCTTGGCCCGGGCTTTGCCCGGCGCCCGTCCACGCGTGTCCGCGCAGCGGAAGTGGGGATAGGCTTTGTAGTTGCGAGGTGAAATCCGCTACAGGTGTGGAACGCCAAGCCCCCTGGGACACGTAGTCCTGGTCCCGCAGCACTCTCCACAAACAGCGATGCGGCTCCCCGCTACAGGTGTGGAACGCCAAGCCCCCTGGGACACGTAGTCCTGGTCCCGCAGCACTCTCCACAAACAGCGATGCGGCTCCCTCACCACTGTGGGTTAGTTGGTGGGCATGACCCACAAGGTGAACTTGAGAATCTCCACAACTGTAGACTATTTTGAGGCTGGAGGACCAGGAACATTCTTAAGCTTGCTTTTGCTGCCTAATAATAGTCCGAAATGTACGCATCGAAGTGGTTGGCCTCCAGCCCCACACATCAGCACGTCAGGTTGGGCAGTCAATTGTAGTTCATTCAGGCTGCATAATAGATCTCTTTTACTGCTTGACACTTACGTTCACATAAAACAAAACTGCTAAGTGGTATGTTAATCATCCAGTACTGTTCCAGTCTACAGCAAATAAACCATACATCACCAACCGAACAGGCATTGGATACGCAAAGAGATATGGCACGTACTGCTGGCAATGGAAGTATTTAAATATGTCCTCCACTGCAGGTCCTTACTAGCTACATATAACAGCTTTTTGACATCTCACAATGAAATTAATTTGTGGGATGATATTAACAAAGTCCATCCCAGCAGATAGCTCCATCATTTCCTCCTTTAATCTATGCCTGCTCAAGACCATTAACTCTAAACAAATATCTCAGTAGGGACAGCCCAATGCAGCAACCAGTTAAGTGAACTATGAATGTAACAAATATCATAAAGGGACTTGCAAAGCAGCCAGCTTAATGAAAACCATAAACTGCATGTCCAACTCTCACACTTCCTCATCCATCACACTGCAAAGTGTTGTCCCATTTCATGATAATTGCACCTCTGTGGTATCATGCACTACATGGAAACACTTTTCTCATTGGATCAAAACAAAGACAACATCCTTCCAACCACACACCCTACACAGTGTAGCATAATACCCATGTAGGCAAGGGTTTCAGCGCCTCACATAAGAGTAGCAAGCACTATATAAATAGTAAAATACAACACAAAATCTAGTTAACAAAGTAGTGTTAAATCCATAAGTCAATTTCAAAGATGACAATAATAGAAAAGGACCACAGCTAGATCAGGCATTTATCCACGTTTTTTGGCTAAATAAAGCCTTTCTGGGATTTTCTAGTAGCTCTATCTCCAAACTTGGGAGCGGTGAGGGACATCCAAATAGTAAGCATCAACATGAGAAGCCCCATGTAACTTTGCAAAGAAAACTAAATTATCATCCAAGAACCAGTAGCAGGCAGGCACTTCAATATGAGGTGACATGTCCCGCCCCACCTGTGACACGCAAACAAAGAAACCAGGAGAAAGCGTTTGTGGTCTGGATTGCGCAGAAGACATGTTGAGGCAAGCAGACTCTCACTTGGCATTGTAACCAAATATCAAGCAAGATACAGATTACTGTGGACTTAATGATGCTGACATCAACACTGTTTAGCAGCCAGTTCTTACTTTCTGTTCCTGGCTGTGATTACTATGATTTCAAAAGCTAAGTGTTGATGCTATTGTTACTTATTATCCCACATTCTACAGTTCTTCTAATGCTTCACGGTGTTTATTTATTTATTTGGAGTTTTAGGTGCGAACATGACCCATCAGGGTAACAGAGAGCTTTACAGAAGCAGTACAAAAGAACATGATAGGGTACAGGAAACAATATAAACACATTAGATGAGAGTACAATAAATACAGAATACAAAATATACATACATATGATAATGGTAGTCCCGGAGAGAGGAGAACACACTAGTATAGCATAGTTCTGGGCCTAAAACATAAACTGGAGCAATAAGAGGCAGATGACATATAGGCGGACGGAAACAAACAGATGAGTCAGAACCAAGTCCAGGTCCTCAGTGTTAGAGGAATTTGCTGGAAAGAAAATGTTTACTTCTTTTCTTAAGACGGTTGTGGGTGGGTTGCATCTGATCTTAGTAGGGAGAGAGTTATACATTTTCAGAGCAATTCCGGAGAAGGGTCGATTGTAGGTTTTCTTTTTTTGAATTTTTGTGACTTAAGAAGTAAGGAGCGCGTGCTTCTTGAGCAACTATTTCCATCTGATGGGGTCAGTTTCTGGGTCAGGGAGGAGGGAGTATTGTGGTGCAGCACTTTGTCCGTCAGGCAAGCAATTTTGAAGTGAATCCTGGCATCAACGGGTAGCTGTTTCAGAGAAAGGAGGTCTGGGGTGATATTATCACTCTTTTTTGATCATGTGATGAGCCTAGCTACTGCATTCAGTGTAGTATTCAGTGGTGCAAGTGAGGTTTTCAGGAGGCCCACCAGGGCAGTGCTACCATAGTTTAATTTTGATAGAACAAGTGCATGACCCAAATTTGTGAGGTCTGCTACGGGTAGGAAAGGTTTTAGTTCCCTAAGCATATGCAACAGATGGTTAGCTCCTCTGGTTATAGCGCTGATGTGTTTTTTCATGGAGAGGTCTTTGTCCAAGGTTCTACCTAGAGATTTAGCGGAGTCAACCAGGCATGGGGTGCAATGCAAGGCAGTGAGAAGAGGGAGCCAGTCTTTGACCATGGGAGTGGAGGAGGGTGGAGCAATCAGTAGGAATTCAGTTTTATCCAATGAAGTAGTCTTTTATACTAATTTTTATGTGTGTTGTTATACTTCTGCTTGCAAATACTATGTAGTTCTAGAGGCAACACTCTTGTTAAGCTGGAGTTTAACCTGAATATTCGTTGTCAAAAGCTTGCTAAGCAGCGACACTTGCCAGTGAGTAGTTCAGTTAAAAGTGTCGGTGAGTCACTCTTGCAGTGAGATTCACTGATGAACACATTGTAATCAGTTTTTAATGACTGAATGCCTGGCCTTGGGATCTATCAGTGATTGGCTGACCTAATCAATTTCCCTCCTCCAATATAGGAATAGGTGGGATTTATAGATAAGCACATTCTCCCTGGAAACTATGGTTCTCATGCCAATAACTTATCAATAATATAATTGCTTTAGGGCATTTGTGTTTGATATGTGGCTCATTTGTAGCCACATGGGTAGATGGATCATGCTCAAAAAAGTACATTGGTAAGATCAATCAGGAGATCAGACAACACATTTTTTTCAGCACCGCTTTCATCAACAAAGTGGAAGGCACACATTTCGATCAATCACAGCATTGGCTGGCCTCCTACGATGTTGTCTTCTTATACACCCAAATCCCACAGGACGAAGCATTGGAAGCCATAGAGTTCTATTTGGAATCTAGAACATGACCCCACTGGGTACCAATGGATTTCATAGTGCAACTAGCAGCAATGGCACTCAAGAAGAACTTTTTTAAGTTTGAGGATACTTTCAATTGGCAAACCAAGGGGACTGCCATGGGTTCTCCCTTTGCTCCAGAAATGGCCATACTGTACATGGCAAGATTTGAGGACAGGTTTTTTCACAATAACAATCCCTTTGTACAACACGTTACCCAATGGTACCAGTACATTGATGACATCTGGTGCCTGTGGAATGGCACAGACACCGATCTGGATGGGTTCCATGAATGGCTAAATTGTAGACACCCAGACATCCAACTTACCCTGAAAAAAAGTCAAACGACTTTGACCTTTCTGGATGTTGAGATTAAACCTTACTATTATTCACTCATGACCACATTGCACAAAATACCAACGGACAAAAATGCAATTTTGGATTACCAGAGCTTCCACCCAAGGAACCTTAAGGATAACTTACCTTATGGACAACTACTTAGGATCAGAAGAAACTGTTCTAGTAAAGAGGATTTTTTGAAGTGCATGGGAATGCCTTCTGTGAACAGTTGAAAGATCAGGGTTTCCCCTGAAAACTGTTAAAGCATGCTTTGAAAAGAGCTTAGTGCACGACAAAGGAATGTTTACTTACAAAAAAGATGAGGCCCAAAACTGAGAAATTGGTGTGTGTATCTACGTGCGGTCCACACACAAATACATTTCGACACATTATCCTAAGGAATTGGCATCTTGTGCAAAATCTGGAATACGGACTAGAAACACCACTCTTTGCGATGAAGAAAAACATGAGCATTGGCCAGCAGATTGTACGAGCAGAGATAGCCCGCTCGACCAAAAATCAGGATCTCAGAACCCAGTGGAAATTGAAACCATTGGTAGGCCATCACAAATGTGGCAACTGCACAGGATGCTGCACTACACTAGAAGGTACAGAACTCACACACCCCAACATCAAATGGACAAGGAAACAGTTCTCCAATTGTGAAACGAAAAACGTGATACAAGCCATCATCTGTCCATGTTCAATAATTTACATTGGTAAGACCAATCAGGAGATCAGATAACAAACTGTACAACACCGCTCAAGGATCAAAAACAAGGATATGACTGCTCACATGGTGAATCACTTAATCGAAAAAAAACATGAAGAACGAGAGTCCAAATGGATCGTCCTATCTGTCATTAAACCACACCCAAAGGGAGGCAACACGGAGACATTTTTACTTAGAAAAGAAGCCTACATGATTGCTAGATTCAACAGCATCACTAATGGTTTAAACAAAATGTCAGAAACAGGGAGAATTTAAGGTGGTCTTCTAAACAGACTCAATAAATATCGAGTTGCTTCCCTCCAGGACTCAATTTCCCAGAATGCAACAAGTTGGGTCACCGGTATTTAACTCCTGGGCACCTGGAAGTGAGATGAAGACCCGCAACATGTGTCCACGAGCTCCTGCTCTAAGTAAGCCTATATTGTTACTAAAGTAGACACTGCAATTCTTTGGGCCCAATGTTCCCACTAAAACAGGGTGTAACATTGTATAATGTTTAGTATAACCGGTTAAAGATTGAACGCTGCTACGCCAAAGAGAAAATCACATTTCCTGTGAAAACAGTAGGAGGATTTACACAATTTGCATCAAACAATTAATGTAATTCACCTTCGTCCCTCCATATTATGGGATTACCACCGAGTGCACTCGAGACAGCCTGCAGATTCTAAACGTAATTTTTACATTGCAGACGGAGTCATTTGAAACTCTTTGGACCCCTGGGGCTGCGCCCCGGTGAGAGTAAGAAACCTCTTTACCAGGTATCACAATGACTTATGCATACAAGCACATAGTGTGTAGGAAACTTTAGAGATCGATTTTTGAACAATTCCTATTCTTCCCCTTATAGATCACATCCAGTCTACACCCTGAAGAGAATCCCCAAAACCACTCTGGTATTCGAAACGCGTCGGCACCTTACACCATGGGGAACTTGCATTTGATTAATTTTGCCTCTTGTAGGAAGTTGCATAACTTTTTCACCTACCTACTAGGCCTAATAATTATCCCCCTATGTTCAGCAGCACCACTATTTGTTCAAATAATTTGGTTGCAAAAAATTGCTCAGCTACTGTTGTTGTTTTGAAAAACAAGACTGGTTTATTAATGTATGGAATTATTGTTTCTTTGTGTACCACAATTTTCGTTTTGTTTCACTTCAAATGTATGTTCGACATGCATTGTTTAAATGTGTGACAATTTTCAAGTATCACCCTTGGTCTAATTTATGTAATAATGTGACTATATTGTTAAAAAATGAAATTGATGTAGCAAATAAATTCTTAAGACCATACAATTTATTTATTGGCCTTCAGCCTGTGAAATAACAGTAACAGCAACTAAAACGTTACTGATAGTATACTTTTTCCTGTTGCACTTTCTAAAAGTGGCACTTTTAAACATACAATTTAAAAACCAACTTCACCAAAAGATGTATTTTTAAATTGTAAATTCAGAGACCCCAAATTTCAAATCTCAATCTGTTCCCAATGAGAAATTACACTTAATATATATTTCAAGGCAATTCCCATGTTAGCCTATGGGAGAGATACTCTTTGCAATAGTGAAAAATGAAAATAGCAGTATTTCACTATTAGGCCATGCAGAACACACCAGTACATGTCCTGTCTTTTAAATACAGTGCACCCTGCCATTGGGGCTGCCTTGGGCCTACCTTAGGGTGACTTACATGTAGTAAAAGGCAAGGTTTGGGCCTGGCAAGTGAGTGCACTTGATAGGTCGAAATGGCAGTTTAAAACTGCACACACAGACCCTTCAGTGGTGGGTCTGAGACATGTTGGCAGGGCTACTCATATGGGTAGCACAATCAGTGCTGCAGGCCCACTAGTAGCATTTGATTTACAGGCCCTGGGCACACCTGGTGCACTTTACTAGGGACTTACTAGTAAATCAAATGTGCCAATCATGGATAAACCAATCACCAATACAATTTAGACAGAGAGCATATGCAATTTAGCACTGGTTCAGCAGTGGTAAAGTGCCCAGTCCTAAAGTCAACAAAACAGTTCAGAAACAAAATAGGAGGAAGAAGGCAAAAAGATTGGAGATAACCCTGCATAGAGGGCCAGGTCCAACAAACATCAAACATCTTATGAGCCACTTCTCCCCTTTAACGCGGTACTAACAGAAACATGGTTAGGCGCTTGGGCCAAACCTTGCTCTTCTCCCCCCGTTAATACACAAGTTGCTAGGTGTCATTGTCCTGCTCCTGGTAACTCTGCTTTTCTTTCACAGCACCTCTCACCAGCTGTTCTAATCCCAACATATTTCCTACCCATCCCCCTGACAGGGAACGTAAGCGAGTGGAAACATACTGTAAATTAGTATTTTCATCTACCAGATCTGGTCATGCCAGCTGTTAGTTGGACCGTTACTCGCACACTCTTTGGGATTCGATGGCACAAGTCCTGGTGTGCTCAAAGACTTGGCCTGTACTCACAAGTAATTCAAAATGGTTGTGACGCTGTCAAGTTCACGATTTGTTGTGGCTTGGACACCACTGATTCCATCGGGAGGACCATAGGCACCAGTGTTACCATTATCTGCCTTGCGTGGTTGCAAAGGACTGGGTTCTCCACCAATGTCCAGTCTCCCTGATAAGCATGCCTTGGATGGGACTTGCCCGTTCAGCGAAAAAGCTGACTACGCTCTTGAGTGTTTTCAGGCGAGCAGGGCTACCGCACATTCACTGTGCCTTTCTGCCCTACCTTTCCAATCACAACAGTTCAATTACTCCTTTTGTGGCTTTGGTTGAGGTATCCCTTACCGCAAACCTGTTCCACCCCCATAGGGAACCCAGTAGTTTTGTGGTAGAGGTTGTGGTTCCCACTGCCCCCACAGACAATGTCAGCCTGCTGCCCAGCCTACCGATTGTGGCCCCATGTGTCAAACCTTTTTAGTATACTCTTGCAGGGACACAGTCTCCCAGTAGGAGGGAGAATCCACCGATTCTGATTCTTATCAGACTGGCAAGTGATCATGCCAGACAGGTGGTTCCTACAGAATGTTTGCAATGGTTACAGCTTGTCTCTTCTCTCTTCTCCACCACACCTTTTACCGTCCCCACAGCAACTGATAGAGGACCATATCTCCATTTTGCAGTAGGAGGAGCAAGCGCTTTTGGCCAATGGGATTATTGAGAGGGTGCTGTTGCCAGAAGTAGGGCTTGGTTGTCATTCCCACTACTTTCTGGTGCCCAAGAAGGAAGGAAGTCTTAGGCTTATTGCAGACATACACTCTCTCAGCACCTTCCTTCGGAAGAAGTAATTCAAAATACTTACCATGGCCCATGTCTTGTCTGCCATCGACCCTGGAGACTGGATGGTAGCGTTAGACCTGCAGGACACCAATTTTATCCAGTGGGCCCAACATCAAGGTGACCTCTACGACCACATTCAGATTTCAGAGGAGACTGCAAAACATCTGCAGGGGTGGTTACCAGACTACGATTGGGTATGTGGCAGACCCCCCTTCCTTCCCCATCCAGACCTGACAGTGGTGACCCACGCATAATTTCTGGGTTGGGACAGTCAACTGGGAGAGGTGGAGATCAGAGGCCACTGGTCTCCAGCAGAAACCCGACTCCATGGCTTGGTGTTGAAAGCCTTCCTTCAGTCCCTCAAGGGGAAGCTGGTATAAGTGCTAATGGACAACACCAACGCCATGTGGAACTTCAACAGACAGGTTGGAGTGGGGTCATGGAACCGGTGTCAGGAGACTCATCACCAAAAGAAAACAGATACTCATTACAAGGGATTATAGGGTGTCTTCCTTCCTGAGTCCCTTCTTGTCCTTCTTCCTTTTTATGAAGGTCCTGACGAAACGCTAAGGGATCCATTAGGGACCACGGGCAGCGCAAAACATGTCGACCACCCACCATTCACCCTCTCTCTCACTTTAAACTTATACACGGGTTGAGAGCAGCGGGAGAACACCTTTCTTCCCCCTACTCATTCCAGCGTAATTTGCACCTCCTTCCCCCATTTATTTTAACCAGACCCCGAGGACTCACGAATAAAACTATTGGGGTACCAAAGGGTCTTTTTAGTTTCACCACTTCCCATCTCACCCACACACCCACATGCACAACTGCGGCTACTCCTGAAAAGATCTCCGACAGAGCACCCTCTATGAGGGCCCGTGAGGGACTGCAGCGCCACCCCCACGAGGAGCATTGCCCTATGATGATGCTTTGCACCCACAAGGGTGTGTGAGGGCACTACCAGCACCCGCACAGGAGTACCTGGACTTCACTCCACATACTGGAACTTGGCCTCTGAGACTTTCCTTCCTAAACAACAGATCCCACAGGGACTGTCATTTTCTATACCCCTCCTTTCCCTTCAGGAACTGATACCACTTTTGTGTTTATGCTGAACCTTTTGGAGCATCGGTACAGGACCTTTTTCTACAATTGCTCCTTGTCCCCCCTCTTTTTTTGAGATTATTGTTATTTTTTGTGTCTCTTGGCTGGCAAAGCTTTGCTTTGGGCACAGTCAAGGGTTAGCTTTCAGCCCTTTCGGCTTTCTTACGGTTGCCAGATCAGATTTAATTATTTATGTCCCCAGTTGTTATGACCTTTTTGAAAGGTTTATAACATTTGTTTTCTCCCTCTTCCTTTGTCATGCCACAGATGGACCATAACTTGGTCCTTATGTTTCTGATGTGCACTCTCTTCGACCAAAATTCACAGATGCACCTTGTGGCTTCTCAACCTCAAGAGTGTTCCTCGTCACCTTAGCATTCACTCAGCCTGTGACTGAGCATCTGAAAGAGACTGTAGTTATAGATTCCTTACCTTTGGAATTAACCCTAGGCGTCAGACTGGATCCGGAGATTTTTTCTTCAGCAGTACCCCTGCATGTCGGTAGGTGACGTCGGTTGACTCCGCGTATGTCGTCGGTGTCATGGTCGCCAGGTTGATGTTGTGGTGTCTACTTAAACGCTGCCCCTGTGCGCCAACGTCAGTTCTTTCTTTTTCCGCGCTGGCCTAGCGCAGATCTGGAGAGACCTTACTCCTTAGTCATTGTTTGACTAAACCTTTTTTCGACTTTGTCAATGTCTTTTTCGAGTCTTTGACTTCTGGCGAGGGATGTCCCATCGTCTGACCAGATTCAAGCCTTGTGACTCCTGTCACAAGCTGATGTCCGTCACGGATCCACACCTCAAGAAGAAGACGAAGAAGCACCGTCGTTCTTTGCCTTCACCCATTCTGTCAGCTGACGTGGGACCGGGAGAGTCTTCGGAGCCTGCTTCTGGGACGGCTCCGCGCTTCCCACGTTTTCCCAGAGACAGAGCATCCCCTGCCCAGCTTCGAGCTTTCTACGAAATGCTTCACGGCATCTTTGTGCAGCCCGACTCTGCCGACGTGCCTTCAAGCCTCACAGACTCAGCTGGGGGCCCTGGGCCTTCGATGCCGGCGGCTCCAGTTCTGGCGCCAGAGGGCACCCGAGGATCTAGGCCTGGATCCGGATCAACGCTGGTCGACCTCACCGTACCTTCCCAGGTGCCAATTCCTGGGACGACACCCCTGGTGCGGGTTGTGCCCCCGACAGGGGGCCGACCTCAGCCTCACCCCTAACTTGGACATGGGGCCATACCGACGTCAGAAGGTACGTTTGTGTCTCTGTTCATTCCTGGTGTTTCTTTCATGCCTGAGTGGCAACCAGAGGAGGGTGAGGAGGACTGGGAGCGGTCTGTGGACCCTTTGACTGACCAGCTTGAAGACCCAGACTGGCAAGAGGAAATTGGTGATGCCGGTGGTTTGGGTATCTCCCCAGACCTTGGCATGCTCCCCCCCCCTACCATGGCTATGGAGGAGGGCGCTTCATACACAGTGGTGTTGCGTAGAGTGGCTGAGACCTTCAGTCTGGAGTTTCCTACAGTGGTAGTCAGGACTAACCTCCTGGCAGAGGTGCTTCAACCGGCAGCGGCCTCTTCGGAACCCCTTCTGCCTTTTAATGAAGCCCTCACCGACGTCCTTATAGGCACTGGGTCCGAGCCCAGCACAGGGGCTCCTGTGGACAGGATGAGTGCCCAACGCCACCGCCCAGCCCCGGGTGACCTACTTTTCCTCGCCTAACAACCGACCCCTGAGAGCTTGGTGGTCCAAGCCTCGTCCTCTATGGGCGCATTCCCTACTGTTCCCCCAGGTAGGGAATCCAAGAAGCTGGACCACCTTGGAAAGAAGATGTTTTCTTCCGCCAGCTTAGCGCTGCGGTCGGTGAACACTGCATGCCTCTTGTGCCGTTATACCTGTACAGTGTGGGATACGGTTATGCAAGTGCTGCCACTGTGCCCGGAGGAGGCCTGAGCCATTCTCACCAGCGCATTCGCAGAGGGTAGAGACGCAGCTAGGTTCACCAACAGATGTGGGCTAGATACCACCGACTCTCTGGGCAGAATGGTTTCCACGTCCGTAGCCTTAAGGCGATAAGCCTGGTTGAGGACATCTGGTTTCTCTGGGGATGTCCAATCCACCTTACTGGACATGCCCTTTGATGGCCGTCGCCTTTTCGGTGACATGGCGGACTGGGCGCTCAAGTGCTTCAAGGATTCTAGGGCTACAGCCAGATCCTTGGGCATCGAGGCAACCTCTCGCCCAACTCAGTCAGCTTTTTGCCCCTTTTGTGGCTACGGAAGGGGTACCCTACCACGTTCGACCCAATCTAGTCACGCTAGCTACCCAGCCTGTGCGTGAATGTGGACGTGGGACCCAATGACACAGGTCTGAATGCCAGCAGGCAGGCCAATCCACCCCTAACGCCCCTGCAGCAGCCTACAAGTTCTCCTAGTCTGACCTTTCAAGGCCACCAGAAGCCAGTGGGCAGCGGGATTCGCCATCACCTCCCCCACTGGCAAAACATCACGTCGGACAGGTGGGTTTTGCAGATAGTCCAAAGGGGTTACTCCTTCACGTTAGAGACTGCTTATTCTTCCATGCCACCATCCTTCCATAGTATGTCGGAGGATCACTTGGCCTTTCTCTGCCAGGGAGTTGCAGGTCTCTTGGCCAAGGGGGCTATCGAAAAGTCCCTGTGCCAGAAGTAGGTTGTGGTTGCTACTTCCACTACTTTCTGGTACCCAAGAAGGACAAAGGCGTACATCCTATCTTGGACCTCAGGGCCCTCAAACCCTTCCTCCAGAAGGAGTAGTTCAAAATGCTGACCCTGGCTCAGTTTCTGTCTGCCCTGGACCCTGGAGACTAGACGGTAGTTCACGAGCACTTTCATTTTACCGTGCTTCCCTTTGGCCTTACCAGTGCCCCTCGGGTGCTCACGAAAGTGATGGTGGTGGTCACAGCACATCTGCACAGATCAGGGATTCCAGTCTTCCCCTATTTCAACGACTGGCTGTTGAAGGCGGGATCACCCCAGGCTGTCTTCTTCCACCTACTGACTACAACGGACTTGCTGCACTCACTGGGGCCTCCTGTATGCCTTTCCGCCTGTACCACTTCTACCCAGAGTGCTGAAGAAGATCAAGCATGACCGGGCCCAAGTCATTCTTGTGGCCACGGACTGGGCATGAAGAGTTTGGTATCCAGAGCTCTTGAGCCTGGCCATCGGTCATCCGATCAGACTGCCTCTAAGGGAAGATCTTCTGTCACAGCAGCAAAGGAGGGTCCTCCATCCAAACCTGTCCAGCCTCCACCTCCTTGCGTGGAGATTGAGTGGCAACAGTTGACAGCTTTTGGCCTTCCTCCTGAAGTCTGTAATGTCATCTTGGCAGCCAGGCGCCCTCCACTGAGACGGTATACGCCTGCAGATGGAATAAGTTTGTGGCATGGCTGTAGATCTCCTTTCTGCCCCTCTTTCGGAGGTTCTTTTGTATATACTTTCTTTGGCCCAGCAGGGCTCGGCCCTGGGCACTCTGAAAGTTTACCTTTCGGGCATATCTGCCTTTATTCGCCTTCCTGATCAGCCTTCTCTTTTCAAGTCCCCTATTGTAAGTAGATTTCTGAAGGGCATAACTCACCTCTTTCCTCCTTCTCTGTTCGCAATGCCCCAGTGGGACTTGCACCTGGTCTTAACCTATCTTATGTGCGCTCCCTTTGAGCCTCTTTACAACTGCCCTCTCAGGCTCCTCACTCTGAAGACGGTTTCCTTGTTGCCATCACCTCTGACGGCAGACTGAGTGAGATTCAGGCTTTGTCTTTCAAACCTCCCTTTCTTGATGTTCATCCGGACAAAGTAGTCCTTCGCACAAGGCCCTCTTTTATTCCCAAAGTGGTTACCTCTTTCCATATAGGACAGACCATCACTTTGCCCACCTTCTTCTCACCTCTACCCTTCTAAGGAGGAGGAGAGACTTCACCGCCTGGACCCTAAACGTGCGCTGTCTTTCTATCTCAACCGCAGAAAAGAATTCCGGGTGGACGATCAACTCTTTGATGGATATGTGGGGGCCAAGAAAGGTCGGTTGTGCACAAACGCACCATCTCTCGATGGGTTGTCCTATGCATTAAAATCTGCTACTCCTTGGCAAAGAAGAAAGCCCCGGAGGGACTGCGTGCACCAGGGCGACGGCAGCTACTACTGCCTTGTAGCGTGGAGTACCACTCCTTGAGATCTTGCAGGCGGCCACTTGGGCATCTCTGCACATGTTCACAAACAATTATTGCCTGGACAGCCAAGTCTGGAGCGACAGCTACTTCGGCAATTCTGTTCTCCAGGACTTTCAGGTTTGAACTTGTTTCACAGACCCACATCCAGGGCTGGCATTGCTGGGGTATCTATTCTTAAGGTAAGGAATATATAACTACAGTCTCTTTCGGTAACAAAGTATCTGTAAGAGACATATGTAGTTTTAGATCCCTTACCACCCCATCAATCCTCCCCTTTCTGCGAACTGACTTCTAGGGATATGGACTACCTTCCAGGTCCATAGTTATGTGCACCAGTGGTCAGTGTCTTGCATGGCTCTCTGCTTCTGGCATGGAAAGTCGTGTCAGAACTGACGTCAGCTCCCAGGGGTGGCGTCTAAGTAGACACCGCGACATCATCCCAGCGACCCTGACGCAGATGACGAATGCGGTCGACTGGCGCCACCTACTGACACATAGGGGTACTGCTAAAGAAAAAATCTCCGGATCCAGTCTGACGCCTGGTGGTAATTCTAAAGGTAAGGGATCTATAACTACATATGTCTCTTAAAGATACATTGTTACCGTAAGTAAGTGACTTGTTCCTCAAGCTCTCTGTGTCAACCCACCATATACCTCCTCCTTTCCAGACAAACTGGTTTTGCTGACATGGTCATGCTGAAAGGTGCGATGGTGTTCCACATCAGTCAAACCATCAACTTGCCAGCATTCGATGCTGACACTCACCCCTCTAAGGAGGAAGAGAGACTCAAGCCCTGAGCTTTTATATAGATTTGAGCAAAGAACACTGGGTGGATGATCAGCTCTTTTTGGAGTAAAAGAAGATAACACTGTGCAGAAGAGAACCCTCTCCCTCTGGATCATGCTTTGAAGCTAGATCTGCTTTGTACTGAATAGAATGAAGCCTCCAGAGGACCGCGTGCTCAGTGTACCAGGGCCAAAGCTGCTACCATTGCAAAGTCCCTATACTGGACATTTGCTAGGTGACTAAGTGGCCGTCTTTCTATATGTTCACGAAGCACTATTGTCAGGACAGTCAGGTTCACTGAGAGGGGCATTTTGTCCTCTCGGTCCTGAAGGACTTTCTCGTTTGAGTCCATTTACAGACCCACCTTTGATCAAGAACTGCTTCCTTATTTAGAATTTGCATCTAGAAGTGTCTATCAAAAAACAATTCCTGAGCTTTGGTAACACTTTTTCTGGTAGAGACTCTAGCTAGCCGCATATTCCTCACCAACCCTCACAACCCCCATTCTGTGGTTGAACTCTATCCATTAATAACAACACAAGTTTAGGAATCTGAACACTGGTCACACAAATTTGCTTTTGAGGCTCAGTGTCTGTTGCCGCAAACAGTCTCAAAAGCAACTGACTTCAGTGCACTTGGGTGGCACCAATCTAGGCTCTGAACGTCATTTCATAAACAGAACGACATCAGTGCAGAGCCACAAAGCATATGTAAGAATATTCAAAAGCTTAGGAATCTGTGGCTAGTTAGTGTCTCTACCAGAAAGAGAATTGCTCAAGATAAGTAACATGTTCTTCTGTCATCTGTATCCAGAAATGGCTCTCTTCTGGTTAAAGTACTGCTTTCTGCTGCTTTTTCATAGGTGACGGGTGAAGAGATTTTATTCCTATATGGACCCCAAGCGCAAACTCCTTTCCATCATACCAGCAGTCTGTTTTGCAGGTGTCTCCTGACAACTCTTGACTTAGTCTTCTCCAGCGCTTCCATTCTTCTACATGATTAAGTGTCTTCAACTTTTCTCTTATTCCAGGAACATCCTCCTCCAACTCAACAATTGTCAGAGCTTAATCACACCTCACTACATCAAACAAATCTGTTCCATAACTTCTCTCTCTCTCCTCCACACCGTCACAGTCCCACCACACATCTTTGCTTCTTTTGAACATCTTCCATCATCCCCATCCACTTTAAACATCCCACTAGTCACTCATCCCAATCCAAGAAGTCACACAAAGTGACCCTGTACCCTAAATTCAGAATGGAAGAACAGCAAAGGTTGCTGAAAAACTTGAGCCCAAGCAAGGCTCTGTGAAGAGATGAAAGACAAATTAAGACTCCCTGTGTTGTAGCCACCATAGAGATCCTGGGCAAGGAACTAGGAACATGTGGCTATTTGCTCAATGTCCTGGATTAAGATGGAAGGCTGTCATAAATATGTTAATCTGGGACAAAAGCAGGGGGTGTTACTCTGGAGGAAGCTGGTGGCTCGGTAAAAAAAACCTCAAATCACCACATTGCTCTGTGTTTTGGTGAGGGTGTTTTAGAGAAGGTATGTAGCAAGAGGTGTGCACCTTCACAGGCGCAGTATGCAGTAGTCACATTGGTCATCCTATGTCCATGACACACTTGAGTGCTTACACTCTTAAGAATACTAATATCCAGAAAGGCCATCTAACTCTGCCGGCAGTCTGTTACCTCGTACCACATTTGTATCTTTTGCTTTTGAGAAACCTTTAGGATCTCAGAAGAACCCTTGCATTTCGCTGCATGACTACAAACTACTTTCTTTTGCAGTTCCCCTACATTATCCTGGCTTCATTCCTTTACCGTTATTCTGTACTCCAGGATCACATTATTATTTTTAATATTTGAATGTTACCTATCGTTTTCATTTCTTAAATGTCTCAAAATAGTACAACTAGGCTAAATAAAAAATTAAAAAATACAAATGCAATCAGCCCAAGTGGACTTTGACAATTAAATGTATAGTTTGATTCATAGCATTTTAGAATAGTCATTTGAATATTGTTGAGACCTCTGGGCTTGACTGGCATTGACAGAAAAGAATATAGGAGTCTCATATTCCCCTCGAGGTGGAACATTTCTCTGACTGACATACTCCTTGCAAACTCCAATGGGCAGAAGTGAAGACATTACGCATTCTCGGCAGTGGTGAACAGATCGAACCACGGTCCTCCCCATTCGCAGAAAATACCTTGTGCCACCTCCAAGTGCAATTGCCACTCGTGATTGGCTAGGTGGTGATAGCTCAGCTCATCTGCTTTGGCATTCAACGATCCTGGCAGGTGGTACACCACTCAAAATTCTTGGTACTCCAGCCATTTCCAGAGGCACAGGCCCTCCTGTAGCAGGGTCTGGGACCCTTCGCCCCCATCTAGACTTGGTTGTTGCAGTACCACACACTGGTGGAGCTGTCAGTGAGCACCGATACCAGCTCCGGAAGAATGATACAGAGCTTGGACTCTGCCAGAGACCAGAGGCCTCTCTCATCTCCACTTCTCCCAGATGGCCACCTTAAACTAAGTGATGCATTGGTCACCACTGACAGCGCACTGTCCAGTAACCACTACTGCAGAAGTTTTACAGTCTCCTCTGAAATCTTAATGTGTTCGGAGAGGTCCCCTTGATGTTGGGCCCACTGAGACTTCAGATCCCACTGCAGAGTCCTCATATGCTGCCTCGCATACTTGATCAGCAGGATGCCTGAGGCCATCAATCGCAACAGCCTCAGAGTTGATCTCACTGAAATCTAGGACCGAGGCTGAAAGATTAGAATCATAACCTGAATGTCCTGGACTCTTATTTGCCTGGGGGAAAGGCATGAAACCAAACCATGTACAAAAAGGCGTTGATGAAGGGGAGCATATGGGAAGGAGTCAGGTGTGGCTTCGGCATGCTGACAGTGAACCCCAAAGCTAATAGGAGGTTCGCCGTAACCTGGAGGTGGATGACGACTGCTTGGGGTGAGCCCTCCTTCAACAGCCAGTTGTTTGGTTGGGGGAATACTGGTACCCCGACCTCGGAAGGTGTGCTGCCACCACCGCCATCACTTTAGTGAACACCCAAGGGGCACCAGTGAGACAAACGAGAGCACAGTGAACTGAAAATGCTCCTGTTCCACCACGAACCAAAGGTAGCGCCAATTGGCCTGCATGACAGGTATATGGAAACATGCATTCTGCAGCACCAACACCACCATCCAGTCTCCAGGATCAGGGGCAGACAAGACCTGGGCCAGTGGGAGCCCAGCATGTCTATGAGGAACGACTGGATGTCGCCAGAAAAACTGGTGTACGGCAGCCAAGCCCGTCAGCGAAATCAGATACTGGTGCCGATGGCCCATCTGATGGAATTGGTGGTGTCGAAAGCCACAATAAATGGCAAACTTGGCAGCATCACGTATAGCCTCGAAGAGGGCATGCTCGAGATCCTCAGTAACACCTGGGAGGACTTGAGTCATCAAATCCCAAAGGGAGTGGGAATAGCACCCCAACAGGCATCAGGGATTTACAGATTGAAGTGCTAAGCTAGAGGATGAGACAACCATATCCTGTGGTGAGCAGGGAGGGTCCAACCGGCACCGAGGGTGAACCTACCAGCGATGTTACAGATGAAAGGCCTCCAGGCTCCATGGGGCACATAGGCATGCTAGAAGGAGTCACCAAGGATCGGAGGCGTCAAACCATGGCCTTGCAGGACTCTTCGTTCTGTTTAGGAGTGGCAGATGACCCAGCAAACACTGGTTGTGCCAGAACAAGTTGCAAGATAGGCTCTGAAGTCAATCGACTTTCGGGGCAAGATTGATACGTTTGACGCTACTGGCAACCATCTCAGGAGAGTAAGAGTGGTGGGAAGGGGCTGTGTCCCGCTTATATATATATATTTTTTTTCTTCATCTTACCCGCCTACTTTGATCGAGATGAAGACTGGCCACTTGAAACGACTCAACAGGATAAAAAATTTGACTTTGAGCAATCCTGTCACAGTGTTAAGGTGCTTGGTGATGCAGAGTTTCACCTCACGGTTCAGTATGGACTTTGGGTTCATCAACGTGCAATCACTGCAGACCTCAGAGTTGTGACTCTACTTCAGGCACCACAGGTAAACCTGATGGGGATCTGTCACAGACATTTGTTTGTAACAGTCGATACAGGGTTTAAAACCTGTCATTTTGGGAGGTGTTATTTCCCTTGAATACTGTTTTACAATTTTTTGAGGTAAAGAAGGGTCTCAAAGAGAAAAGAGGTAGCTCCAGATCCGTGTCTGGTGGCACAAAAGAAAGGAACTGACGTCAGCGCACTGTGGTGTAGCCTATCTAAGCTCCGCAAGTCAATTCCAGAGATGAATGGCATCAGTGTGGAGCCGCACTGTGTCATCTACTTGCATGCAGAGTTATTGCGGAAAAGATTCCAGACCCCCAGTGCAACACCTTAGGAATATTTAAAATGTGAGAAATCTGCTGCTAGAAGTCTATATCAGAAGAATAATCTATCCATGTACCCAGCTGATTTACGGATTACACAAGAAATAGTTCATTGCTTTGCTGGAAAACCTACAACTGTGGATTATCCATAAACCAAACCATAGGGATAGGATAAAATGCGCATTCTTGCTCACTGACAAAATGGGGATTAGTGGAACATTTGTCTGAACTTTTCGCATTATTTATGGCTACAGTGTGATGGGCATGGGAAAAGACACTGCAGATGTTTAACACCCACATAGTTACTGCTTTGCTGGTGTTCAGCACCTATGCAAAGCCAATTCCTGTGCCACTTTCATGGGAACACCCATTTTACTCCTCTACTCATCAATAACACAATGAAAATATGCTTACATAGCAAATTTCCAGCAGTTTTACACAGAGGTGAGACAATTCCTGCACAGAAAGCAAAACACGAGAAAATCACCTGTCAAATGTTCAACCTATGGGGGCATGCCGGAGGATCCACTGCTCCATGGCCAGTGAAAAAAGCTAAAAGCACACTTGCTTTTAAATGACCAGAGTTGTAGGACAATGTATTTACCTTAATGCTAAGTACATTAAGATAAATATAATGTCCGGACCCCCCCCCACTAGAAAGCAACTTCCCGGGCAGGGAAATCTGTGTGCCATGCCTGCCAGCAGGGACATCCTAGCACTTTAGCAGGCAGGCGGCACACACAGGCTCCCCCTCCTGGGAAAGTGGCTTTGAAAAGGATTGTCAGGGGGCATCCACTTTAATTAACCTAATGTAATTGCCATTAAAGAAATTACGTTGTCTGGCCCTGACAATAAAGGACCGCTCAAGAATTTCTCATGCAGTTCCTTCTTCGCTGCTTCAAACAAGGATTTTTAAGTCGAGCCCGGGCAGCGCATGCACTGCTCTGCAAGGCATGCTGTATTAAGGTATGGATGAGAAGCTCCGCTCACTCTCCACCCAGTCTTTTCATTGGCTTGTGTCATTGTTCATTGTAAAGTGTGGCTTTTCATTAGTCAATAGGCTTAGTAGTCCCTCCTTAGTACCACCTTTTCCTTTTTTGTAACCTCCCATGAGCACCCCCCCCCCCTGTAACGTGTGTTGTTGCTCGGTAGGCTTTAATTACAGCCTCCGAGCACTAGTTTCTCAAAGAGCTTTGTCTCGACTGCTCTTGCCAGCAGGAAAATGCAGGACACGCTTTTTCCTAATGCACTTGCAATGCAATAGGTCTCGCATTTGGTGAGAGTTCAAGCTGTTGGCATTGTAAATGGCAATGCCTTTTATTTATCTGTTTAAAAAAACCATGGATATATAAAAGACATTGTCATTTACAATGCCAATAGCTCAAACGCTTGTAAATGTGAGACCTATTGCATTGCACATGCTTGTTTGTTTTGCAGCGCAGTACACCTGAACTCCCACTCTTTTCCAATCATGAGCAGGTGAATACAGAAGCATAACATTACCTGCAGTTTTACATCCTTTCAACACCCCAGATTGACAATAATGGGATTTTCAATCCCAAAATGTGCTAGTTTGCTAATACAATACAAAGTATAAAGTGAATTGTTTCCATTCCATGAGACTCCTTGTGCCCCATGAGCCGCTTTGTACCTCTTCACGTCACAGTCCTTACATAGTGAACTCTAGCTACTCTCTCACCAGACGTATCAGCAAGCTTGTACATAACAGTTTGCCTTCCTCCAAAATAGTGGGCTCCCATGTGAGGCCCTGAAGAGTAGGCTCATTTATAAATATGCTGTTGGTAAGAGCTCCTGCTTTAGCAGAACCATGGACAGCGCACAAGATGGTTCTTTTAGCTTGTGGTGGAGTGTAGTGAGCACACGTATGCAGGGCCGGCCTTAGCGATGGTGGCGCCGAGTGCGACATTTATTAGCGCCTCCCAATGACCACCTCCACCACGGATTCCCTCACTAGCACCCTTTAACAGTGCCCCTAAAGTCGCCATTACCACTCTCTCAGATACATTTAATTTGTTTTATAGCGCCACTGCCACTCATGCCAGTGTAGGGAGTAAGAGCACTTTACATCATACACACTACACAAAGACAATCAATCATAGGTGTGTGAATCAGTGTATAGGAAATGTTACATAAAACAGAGGACTACAAGGTGTAGGAGTCACATGAGATCCTTACTGGTAGACAGTATAGTTTAATAGTGCTTGGTCTGGAGAAGCACAAACTAATAATTTAAAACGTAACACCATGGTTGGATGTTCTCTTTAATAATCAGAATTGATTTCTATCCAAATGAACCCTTTTTCTAACATTAGGATACTGAAAAACCGGGGGGGAAATTCATAACACTCTAATCTATATCTTGCAGTTTTTAATAAAAGTTAATAGCTCACTGTTATATATTAGGATTATAACTTATAAACTGCAAGTAACAAAAGATTTCTCAGACAAAAGTAGTAACCCGCTGACCTATTTACATTTTATGTACTTGGTGATCTGATTGGTACACGTTCTTTGCAGCAGGCATATTAACACTCTGTGACACCGAACCATGAGTCAAAACTTCCACTAGATAAACCTCCATCTCGCTCTAGGAAGAACATTAATCACCTTAGTTAGCCTAACATTTTTATTGCAGCCTATAAATTGCTTGAGGTCAGGAATGAGGCAGCAAGTGCTTTTAAAACCATAATATACTTCAAAAAGGATGTCCCCACCCGATGTCAGTGCGGTGACACTGGTCGCACCGCCCTACAGCCAGCCTTGCCTGTATGGGGTGTAGTACGGGGTGATCTGGGTTGTACACACCAAACATGAGTAGTCCAGATAAAGATAAAAGCTGTCGTTTCTTACTACCACATACACATAACCTAAGGGCCGTCTGGCAGGCTCGCAATCCACAGGCAACAGCCGTTACCCCTGAATTTCAGAACCCACCTTCAACCATCAAAAATGCATAAACAAACGAGGAGTACGTCATTAGCATAAGAACTGTAAAAGTAGGAAACAGTACCGTCAGTAACGTGAATACAGGTATCAAGTAAACACATATGTGTTATGCATATTTTCCTGTCTGAAACAACGCTATGCATCCATCCAGGAACCAAGTTAGATCTGGCTTACCCTCCCCATAACAAAGTAAAAGGAGAGATGCATGTGGTACATTGCGGAGTTGTCAAATATGCCCAGGCCTTTTATTTCTAGACATTCATACACATCCAGACCTGATGAGAGAGCAGTGTGTACTCCCTCGTTTAACAGTTGGTTGGCTCTTTCCACCGAACCATTGGCAGAGGGACTGAATAATGCAACTTGCAAATGCTGAACATCAAAACCCTTTAAGAAACCTTTCACTTCTTTGGAAACAAAATGCAAGCCATTGTCAGTTACAATGCACGTTGGGGCTCCCTCCACTTTAAAAACGTTTCAAAGATATTGTAGTGCATTTTTGGTATTTGGAGCATCCACAAAGGAAAAATATATCCATTTGAAAAAATAATCAATCAAGACAATGAGAAACCTCATGTCTGACGACAGCAAGTGGAATGGATCTGCAAAGTCCAAGGTAACTTCATCCCAAGCATTGGAAGGCAACAAAACCAGACACAGCAGTTTAGTAGTTGACTTCCAATGCTTTTGCGACACCAAACGCTGACCACCAATAATTCTGTTGAATCTCTGGCAAGTGGCAGATATGCCCAGGTGTCCCTCGTGAGCAATCTTTACAATAAGACCACATACTTCTATAGGAGGTTTGAACAATCCATTTCTCTAGCACACTAAGTTCTCACATGACAGCTCTGGTGAGATCTGATGGGAATCTTTCAATTCCCCAGACAACCCTCTTTCCCTTGGTCAACCCCTTTCAATAAAGTAAAAAAATTCACATAAAAGCAGGTCTTTCTCTGTGGCCTCCAGCCATTCTTTCTTTATTATGGAGACCACAAACCCCTGATCTGCGTCAAAGGTTGCACCAAAAAACTCACTTTTAAATTCTTCATCCATGGATTCAGAGTTAGGTAAAAGTAGACGAGACAGGGTATCTGCATGTACGTTTTTTCCTCCTTTGATATACATCACTGTTACATCATACTCTTGCTTTACCAAATCATTGCCACCCAATTTGTACACCAAGGGTTGCGATCCATGAACTCATCAAACGCTGTTCCCCAGATGCAATTTTTAAACATTTGCACCGCCCAAATACATGCAAGGATTTCTCGCTCTATGGTACTATTATGCATCTCTGCCTCCCTAAGCGTCGTTGAAGCGAATGGCACAGTGCTTTCCTTTTCTGATACCCATTGAACAAAAACTGCACCAATGCCTCTCAGACTGGCGTCCACAGTGATAAAAGATTTACAACTTGGCACATGAGCACTCAGTGCATGCGCATTAATATGCAGACCTTTCAATTTGTCAAATGCATCAGTCACCTGGGATGACCATTCAAACTTTGAGCTTTTTTTGAGCAATGATTTCATGGGTTGTACAATAAGCGCATAAACCTGAAACGAATCTAGCATAGTACTCCCATAATCCTAGGAAGGAGCGCAAGGCCTCTTTGTCAGTGGGAGGAGATGCCTTAACTATGGCATCCACATTACTGAACTTTGGCTTGATTCTATCTCCAGATACAGTGTGTCCCAAAGAGTCAGCACGTCGCACCACCAAATGACATTTCTCAGGCTTAACCGTCATGGCCCTTTCTTGTAAAACACTTAGTACTTGATGTAAAATCTCTAAATGTTGTTCTTTGTTTTTCGTGAAAATGAGGCTGTCATCTTGGAATGTCTGCACATTGGGCATTGCCCCAAATGATGCATCTATAATTTTCTGAAAAACGCTGGCCACTGAGGCCAGGCTGAATGGCAACCACAAATATTTAAACACCCCAAAGGGTGTAACAAAAGTAGTAAGTGTTTGAGATTCTGGCCACAGAGCAATCTGGTGGTACACAGGATGCAAATCTATTGTGCAGAAATATTCAGAATTCCCCACATAAGTTAACATCTCTTGTATGTAGGGCAAAGGGTGTCAGTCCACTAAAATATTCTTGTTGAGTGATCGCAAGTCAATACAGAGTCTAAGGTGACCCGAATGTTTCTTCGTCAAAACCATATGCGAAACCAAACCAGAGGAGTCGGTGGGCTGAATTTCTCCTTCAGAACATAACGTGTCCAAAAGAGTCTTCAGACCACTTCTGACACTAAGCGGTATGGGACAAACTTTATGTACCATGAGCAGGGCATTCTCTTTGAGCTTAAATTAATGTTCGAAACCCCTGATAGTCCCAATCTCAGTCTTAAAGACATTCAGAAACTTGGAAATCATTGCCTGAAGGATATCATTGTCACCAGAACAAATAGACAAAATTGGTAAACTTCCCAACACAAAATGTGGATCACATCCTGGCCGCAGTGAATGTCCAGCTTGGCTAGGTCCAACCAACCCACAATGTTTTGTCCTTTAACCACCTCATAAACCTTGGTCCATGTCTATCTAGCCAGACATTCTATATTCTCTAGGGAATAGCCCAACAAAACTATATCTTGCTCCCCAAACGCTTTTGGGCTAATGTCTGGTTTATCCACTTTCATTGAATCAGAACATATTTCATAAAAGGTGGTGAATGCCAAATTGGTAACTGGTGCACCTGAGTCAGCCATCACCAGTATATCATGACCATTAATAGTCACTTGGCACAGAAGCCCTTTGATTTTCTTTACTCTTCCTCCAAGGCCAGGACTATCTATCGTTAGTGAAACATTGGTAAACGTATCCACACATTCTTGCATGTTTCCATCTTCCCTCAGATTCACACTGGCGATTTTGACCTTGTCACCTCCACCCGTGTTTTTACATACTGCTTGAAAATGACCAATCTTCTGACACTGGTTATATTTCTTGCCCAGTGCCGAACAAGAAGCACTGTTTCTTAAGTGCCCCTTGGAACCACATCTAAAACATGTGTTAATCCTTCTTGGCCTATAGTTTTTAAAATTCACCACACATATTGGTGTTTCTTGTGCGACATAGCTGACTGGAGATGAACCCTACTGACGTGAAATAACCTGTGATGTTACAATAAAGCTTTCAATACTTTTAGGGAGGTATATAGTTTCTTTCAAACAAGGATTCCTACATGTCAGCAAGCTCTCCTGGACCTTTTTTGAAAAATAATTGAACAGGAAATTACTCTCTTATGTATATGTCTACGCTGTTTTCAAATTCACATGTGGGAGTTAGCACCCCGAGTGTCGCAATATATTCCTCTACAGACTCTTCACTCGACTGTTTAAATTTGAAGAAATTATGTCTCTCCAAAAGGACGCTAGACTGCTCCTCAAATTGCTTCTCAAGCCGTGCATTAGCCTCTATCTACGCATGCCATTCTACTCAATCAGGTGGTGCTGGGACAACAGTTAGGGTGTCAAAAACGCTCACTTAAACACGCATACACAATGCGTTGTGGATTCAATCAAATGTGACGTCGTATTTCAAATGTTGCCAGAATATCCCACAGATTATCCCACAACTACAACAAGTACTCTGGGCTAAAGACTTCCAGGCCCAATCTCATATGGCAGTATAAAAGGTACTCTAGGTTAAATGCTCACAATACTAATAAGCAAAAGACACACAATTGATGGACGGAATGCAGAACAAATCAAAACATTCTCCCCCATTCAAGAGATCTGGGTTAAATCCATCATTCTTTTGCTCACCATGCCACCCCAGTTTAGACCTGGCCATATAAAAATCAGTCTTGACCCTGTGCCTCATGGGAACAGTCCAGCCCGAACTGCCAAGCCAGGTCCTCCCTGGACCGGAAACAAGCATCCTAGGACCGGTTTCGGGGTTTCACCCCTCTTCAGCCAGGATAGCTTGATTCCAGTGGCACAATGAGCCCAGGACCCACGTCTGGTCATACCTGGCGCACTTAGGGCCAGAAAGCAAAAGACACAGAATTGCACAATACTAATAAGGCAACACATTCCACAATATCACTGGTACAAGTACCTTCAGGCCCAATCTAATATAGTGCTTGTTGTCAGCTTGGCATTCCCGCACTGGATTTTGGGGCATACTTCCCAGTACGTTCGCTGCTTTCATCCTGACAGGGAGTCAGTGTGTCTTGCTTCGGCAACGTGATGCATGAGATTGTCTTCACATCCGCATTGGTGCTGAGTTAAAATGTTCCCAAGGAGGTGAGTATAAGTCTGCTGCCGCAGAAACAATTATGATGCATAGGCACAAACTGCGCAGCCTAAGACTGCAGCTTGCAATTATAGTGGGCAGAGTTCCACTCTCCGTGTGGCAGGGGCACAAGAAGCTGCGTACACTAGGAAACCGACCAAAGTACCAAAATATAGCCACAGTGCAAAAAAATTAAAATACATTTAAATTGTCCCAAACCAGCGCTGTACTAGGCGATAGGCCTAATGAACCACACTGACCTTCCAGGAAAAGATTATCCATCCAAGTCCAGGTGAAAGCGGTCAGTGTTTAAATGTTCTGGTTGGTGGGTCTGTAAATGCTGGACATCCGACTCCTGTTACCAATATAGTATGGAGTGATCTGGGTTGTACACACCAAACATGAGTAGTCCCGATAGAGATAAAAGCTGTAGTTTATTACTAACACAGACCTACAACCTATATGGGGCGTCTGGCAGACACTCGTAATTAACAGGCAACATCTGCTACCCCTGAATTCTAGAACCAACCTTCAACCCGCAAGAATACATACATTAATAATGGAGTACATGGGGGCGTGAACGGCAGCCAATGAACATAGCCGCAGCCTAGAGGAGTTCCCGACCTCCGCCAGATTACCCGACCATCCGCCCCATTCATCCGGACCTGAATCACGTTCCAGTGCCGTCTAACACTGCTGGAAGAAGACGGGCATCGTTCGACCCAGCTGAGGTGCACGGCGGCTGCCGGTGCACCGAGTTAAATCGTGTTAAAATATTGAGGCCTACCTCCCACACTTGGACCGGGGCCTCTAGTGATCCATTGGCCCTGAGAGCTGAAACCGAAACTTCTCCCTACGTCTGGATTTGTGGGAGTGGTGCCGCTGAACTGCTGACCGACACCCCCCTGTGGGCCCGATCCGACTGAGGAATTCTGCGCCCCCGTCGGACTCCCTGAGTGCCGGTGCCCTCCCTCCATGCTATGGTCTTGCTCTGGTGCTGGAGGGTGCTGTCGGGAAGAGGCGCGTGCTGGCCGGCACACAGGCGAGGCTCGGCGGTTACGGAGGCTACGCAAGATGGATTCACTGCCGCCCCGCGCCGCGTCGAGATTTGAGCCTCCTTGCCCCTTTGTATCTGGGCCTCCCTGCGTCTGCCGTCTCGCCTGCGGTGATTGGACCCGCTCGTGCTGATCCTCAGAAGCTCGGAGGTTCGCGCCTGAGACAATACACAGCAGCCCCTCCTGCGGTGCACCCAGGATCTCAGAGGGCCGCGCCCGAGACAGTACACAGCGGCCCCTCCTGCAGTGCACACACAACACAGTACGACTCCAACAGACCTCCAGGCAGTGAGTGATCCCGCAACAGGAGAGCACTCTTTATAGGGGAGCAGGGGCTGGGAGCATATCACCGCCACAGCCCTCTGCCCCTGACCGGAGGACACAGCGTGATAGCATTGGCTGACAGGATCAGCAAGGCACCAGCAACTAGAGACACTGACCATCAGGAGAACATCTCAGAGAACCACCAAGCGGTGTATGGCTCCGGCGGTTGGAAACCCGAAAGGCCTCCTGCGTGGACCACACGCACAGGTAGGCAGCGGTGAGTCATGCCGCCTCGGTTGTCACAGGCGCGCGCCAGCTGCAAGCTCCTGTGGTCATGGGTGGACAGGGCCAACGTGTCATACCCCCACCTTGCCTACAGCAAGGTCGGCCAGGAGCTACCGGACCAGGCAGCAACCTGTCGGGGAGAACACCGCGACCGAAGACAAGGAAATTATGCTCCAAGATATGATGGCCACACTGACGAAGATACACACGTCCTTGGAGTCCAAGATTGCCACGGTATCTACTGAACTCACGTTAATCAGGGACGATTTCCAAAAACTGAGCACGAGGATGAAAGATGTTGAAACAACAACGGTCACTCTTGGTGAAGACACTGCAACCCTTAAGCGTCATATGCAACGCCTGGAGTCGGAGCACAAATTCATGGCGGCGAAGCTAGACGATTACGAAGGTCGCTCATGGCGCAATAATGTACGTATCGTGGGAGTGCCTGAGGGAGCAGGGGGGCCAGCCATGGACCTGTTTGTAGAGGACCTAATTCAGAACCACCTCCAGCCCCGAGGACTCTCTAACTATTTTTCAGTCGAGAGGACTCATCGCGTTCCTGGCGGCAGGCCTAAGCCGGGAGCACTACCCAGGCCCATATTAGCCCGTATCTTTAACTTTCGAGATCATGATCTCTTCCTACAGGCGGCCAGGGCAGCCCCTCCTGTCCGGTATGAACAGAGTACTATTTCCTTTTTCCCGACTATACGGCCACAGTTGCCAGACAACTACATAATTTTTGGGCAGTGAAGAAAGAACTTCGAGCCCGTGAGATCAAATACTCCATGATGTTCCTCTCTAAGTTGAGAGTAATTGCTAATGGGAAAACATGGTTCTTCACATGCACATGACTGGCTCGAGGGCTGGCAACAAGCCGCAAACTCTGGTGGGGCGAGCCGAGACCGTGGCCGACAAACAGGACGCACAGCAACAGCGGAACGACGGGACGCGACCCCAACGACTGAGAAGCCCGACGATGAACAATGACCAAAGGAAGGTAAACTTCCCTCTGGGTGAACATGTTCTCAACCATAACTCGTTACATACATCTGGTAACCACGACACTTCCAAGCGACTCAGGAAAACCGTGAACTACGAACTGCGGAACATCACGACCGATGGGCCACTTGTGCGTAGATAGGGGCCCTGCAGCTCCGCCAGGGGACACTTTCGAATGGACCCTCTATAATGGCAGAGAGACGTTATGGGACTGGTGCTCGTCTCTGAAGATTCCTGAGGAAACGGATCAGATAACGTATATAATGGGGTATATTTGGGGAGGTAACCGGGGTGATCTCACCCCCCTACGAAGTTACCGGAAAATGGGTTCTAGGCACTCTGCACAGTTGGGGAGGCAGGAAGTTTGCACACTGTCATGCAGGGAGGCAGGGAGGGGTGAATGTTTTGTCGTAATTTTCTAAGTTTGTTGTTTCTTTGTTCCAAGTTAAGGGCTATGGTGCACCCTTATTACACTCGTATCCGACCGCTGTAGTAGTCAGCATATGTACTCTTCCACTACAGACCCCAGTGTCATGTACGATCACCCACCCTAATATGTCCGTTACTCTACCTCAACACCCACTACACCTTTCCTTGATCTCCTGGAATGACAATGGCCTCGGTGACAAGGTGAAGAGGGGACTGGTATTACAATACATTAAATGTAAAGCGCCCTCAGTAGTTCTCCTTCAAGAAACCGAGTTGGTAGGGACAACCTGTAAGGCTCTAGACAGATGGGGCTTTAAATTGATAGTTCACTCAGAATTCTCCTCTGGCTCCCGAGGGATTGGGATTATGGTTAAAAAACAGTGCCCACTGATCATTAAGCACACATACACAGATGATCAGGGCTGTTTCGCGGCCATGTCCTCTAAATGGGAGGGATGAGCTCTTAACATTGTGACCGTATATTTACCCCCTGCACTCCACTCACTGGCATTCCCTGCGCTGAGCGCATTTCTGCTCCGGCTTCCAGTGGGAGACCTTATCCTTGGTGGTGACCTTAATGCAACCCTTAACGACATGCTGGATAGGACACCCCATTGACAACAGCACCAACTGCCCTGACTGATTTCCTCGACACGATTGGCCTGGTTGACGTGTGGCGCTCACAATACCCACAAACACAACAATATACATACCACTCGGGCGTACATAATAGTCTCTCTAGGATTGATTATATACTGACATCAGCGGACATTGTGGGGAAATTTACTGGCATGACTTGTCTCCCACGGGGGATATTGGAACATTCACCAATACTGGTAAACTACACGTGCAACACTTTTGCCCAGTGGCATCTCGTCCCTATGTATCCAGGCTATCTCAAGAACCCAAAGATCAGGAGAGTCTCACCGCTACTACAAAGTACTATTTTACTGAAAACAAATCCTCAGTCACCTCTCCCCTTTCCCTATGGGAAGCATACAAAACTGTCCTTAGGGGACAGGCTATATCCCTCATCACAAACCACAAGAGAGAAAAGGTCATACAGGTATCAACACTCGAGCAGGACTTGCACGACTTAGAATCGGAACACTTACGGGATCCCTCAGACTTCAACACGCGCCGACTCAATCTAAAGAAACAGGAATATAAGAAATACTTACGGCATGATGCCAAAACTAGATTGATAACCACGCTCCACACAACTTATGAGACAGGGGACAAGGTGAGCAAGGTTCTAGCGTGGCTCGATAAACGAGAACGAGCGAGTAGTTGGATCGCGGAACTTCGGGACCCCATGGGAGGAAAAATCACAGAACCCCAAGCAATAGTAGATGCCCTGGCACTTCACTACACTGACATCTACACCCCCGACTACCAAAATCCAGCAGGAATATGCGGCTGCATTTCTCTGCGACATACGACTACCAAGGATCACAGACGACGACATGTCAGTGTTATACTCTGACTTTACTACCGATTAGCTAACGATAGCAATAGGAAACATACAGACGGGGAAGGTCTTGGGACCGAACGGTATCCCAATAAAACTCTATAAACGAAACGTGACGGCACTTGCCCCCCACCTATTGAAAATGTACAACACGAGCCTTGAATTGGGAGAACTCCCTAAGGACCAAAGAGTGGCCACGGTGGTGGTTATACACAAGCTGGGAAAACCTGCCCAAGAATGCACCTCCTACCGGCCCATATCTTTGCTCAACGCTGAAGCTTAAATCCTCGCTAAGATGTTAGCCAATAGACAGATCCACCCGGGCCAATCTGGGTTTATGCCGGGCAGTAACACTGCCCTAAACCGGCATAGATTACATAGCGTACTTGGGCGCAGACACACAATACAAGAAGAGACAGCTATTTTGTCCTTAGAAGCCCGTATGGCTTTTGACACAGTCGGGTGTCTGTTTGCAGTTCTGGATCGACTGGGTCTTAGGCCCAAGTTCTGCTCTGGGGTGAAATTACTGTATACGAACCCTTTTGCACATGTAGTGGTGAACTGCCGCATATCCAAAGAATTCCCACTGGAACGTGGCACCAGACAAGGCTGTCCGCTGTCCCCGCTCCTATTTGCACTTGTGCTAGAACCACTTGCCGCATGGATCAGACAAGATCCTGTCATCCGGGAACTGTGTTGGATCGAGGACTTAGAGGACCGCATCTCCCTATATGCGGATGACATCCTCCTGTACATGGCGTCTCCTGCACGTTCACTGCACGGGATTTTGGACATTTGTAACTCGTACGGGAATTACTCCGGTTACACGATTAACTGGACCAAATTCATACTCTGTGTACTGGTAGGCCCTCCGCCGAAACTTCCTAAGGGATGTGCAGTGACAATAGTTGGAGATAATTTCAAATACTTAGGAATCCATATCACTTCAGACCCAGAGGACTTCATGACCCTTAACCTCCAAGAACCCCTAAAAAGATTGGGGAAAGATACAAATGATGGCGCTCCCCCAGTTCCTCTATGCATTATATAACACCCCATTCCTAGTTCCCCCATCCTATTTCCGCTCCATCGAAACAGAGGTTACCAAACTTCTTTGGGATGGAAAACCAGCCAGAATAGCGATGGCCAAATTGGTCAGGACATGGTATGATGGCGGCATAGCGCTCCCAAATGTACTATTGGGCATCACAGCTAGCAGTCATAAACCAGTGGATTCATGCCCCACAGGCAGACCCGGCCTTCCGCTTGGAGAGGTTGCTCCTGGGTCCGGAGAAGCTCAACCGTGCGCTATACAACGCTAACCAAAAACTGACCCTACTGGGTCTTACCAAACACACGATCCAACTCTGGCATATAGTGCAAAGAAAGATGGGGTGGCAGAATGTACTCACGCGGGCAACACCCCTCTGGGATACAAGTGCATTAGGTACACTGCGCAACACCAAAGAATTCCACCAATGGGATGCTATAGGAATATCTATGATAGGCGATCTCTGGAGCAAGAGAAAGGTACTCCTGTTCACTCACCTCCGAGAGCACTACACGATGGCGCCCACGGAACGATTCCGTTATCTTCAAATTAAACACGCCCTTGAAGCGGCCATCCCCCAGACACTAACCTTCCTGAAGCCTCCCCTCTGGAGGACAGGCTCTTCACCGATAATATGAACAAAAAAGCCACGTCCTTCACATACCGAAAGATAATAAACAACCATCCTGACCCCACACAATCTCTCTGGGAAAAATGGCAGACAGATGTAGGAGATCTAGATGAGACAGACTGGCAAGAGGCATTAGCATCCCTCAGGGAGGTAGCCATCCCGTCGAAACCCCGTTTAGTGCAACTGAAAGTAATCCATAGGATATATTATACAAGACCAACACTATGCACGATAGGCAAGACTGATAATCCACATTGCCTCAGACAGTGTGGAGCAAAAGGGACTTTTTTCACACGATGTGGGAATGCCCAGCAATAGCGATGTACTGGGAAGAGGTTATGACCTTTTAACTCGACTCAGTGTTGCCCCTGTACCACCGGAACCTAAACGCTGCTTATTGAACATTTGGAAGGCAACAGACCTTAATACCACTGAACAAATATGGGCGACGCTGGGCATGATGGTGGCGAAGCGAAACATAGCTAGATTGTGGGGGCGCGGAACGCTTCCACGATTCAAGACTGGAGCGCAGACATGGATCTGGCCATGGTGACAGAAAGAGCTGTGTATATAAATAGGAGGTGTCCCAAAAAATGGGAACAGTTGAGGGGAACATGGAATGCATTTAGAGGGGGGATATGTACTGCGCCAACTGCAGATTCCTCACAGGACGATGATTAACTCCCGTACACTGGGGCACTGTTTATGTTTCATAGAAACCGTCAGGATATGCTTATAAGTTGTACCGATATTATGTAAAAGTGTTGCAAGAGCAACCGGTCAAATGATTCCAGATTGTAATGCTGTATATGATTTTTGCACCAATAAAAAAAATAAAAAAATAATGGAGTACATGTCATTAGCATAAGAGATGTAAAAGTAGGTAACAGTACTGTAAGTACTATGAATACAGGTAAGTATCAAGTAAACATATAAGTGATGTGCATACAAATGAATAAATATTGCATATTACATGGGGATAGACTGTTCCCGGATTTTTTTCTTTGGCTTGATGTAAGGGAGACACGCTTTGATTGGCTGTTAACATTCCTAAGCAAACAGGAGCGCACTCTTTCTGGTTCACAGAAACGTGTGTGATTGATGAAAGCCTTTTCGACTGTTTCCAGGATATACAAAGCTGGGGATTTAAGTGCTATGATTGGTTCATTTTAAAGCCTTGTGTTTGTATACATTTTAGGTTGCTCAGTCTGTCTGTCATTGTTGTGGGCAAGATGGAGAGTATGAAGGCTAAGAAATGCTCCAGTGAGACAGATAATGTGGAGGGGAATGCTGCCATGGGTGGGCCATCAGCATCTGTGCCTTCTGTGGCTGATCTGCAAGCCATGATTCAAGGGCAGTTGTTGCTGCTTTTAAGACGAGAGAAGCTGCTCCCGCTCCAAAGAAGGCACAGCTAAATCCTGACGATCCCGACTTAGATGAGGAAGCTCTGGGCAGATTCATCCATGATGCTGACCTCAAGGAAGTATGGAAGCATAAAAGATTAAATATGTTATTTCCTACCCTCCAAGTGTGGACGGAGCTGAAGATTTTTCACACCACAAAAAGGAACCGGAAACCTTTCCCTTACGCAGTGCAAATAAAAAGGTTCAAGGGAGAGAATGGAAGGAGGTGTACAAGTATAACTTTCCATGTTTGTTGTCAAAAAGATACCCTTTGCAGTGTTTGCTGGGTGAATACCCGTCTGCAGTCAGAGGGGATTCTTTAATGGCTGGTCTTGGATCTCAGAACTCCATTACTTCTGAAGAGGCATGCCCATCAGATCTGGTGGACAAGAGAGTGGATTTGGTGATGAAGAGAGCCCATGCAGCTACCGATTTTGCTATTCAGGCGGCAGCCTATTCAAACTACACTTTATAGTATCTCATAAAAGACTTTCAGACGTTTGTACAGTTGTAAGACAAAGGAGCAGATGCTTCTCAGACATTATCCATTACAGAACAGCATGTTCGGTTCATCTTGGCCATCTTGCATGATTCTTTGAATGCTACTTATTCAGCAGCAGCTTCTACCATAGCAGCACATCAACTGTGGATGAGACCCTGGAAAGCCAAAGTCTTACAAAATGTTCTCATAACAATTCCTTTCGCGGGTTTGAAGGTATTTGGAGATCAGCTTGATAATCATATGAGGAAATCAGCTGAAGATATGTTGTTAGCTCCAGTAAGGCAAGCCTCTATGGGCAGAGGGTTCCATAGAGCGTAAGGGGCGGATTTTTATTCCAGAGTCGGGAATCGGCCATTTCACGGGAGGGGCCGGAAAAACCCTCCTTTTGACAAGACCTGGTCCCAGCAAACTACAGCAATGAGCCATACTCAGACAACCTAGACAGCCTGACTATGTCAGTACAGCATTGGACCTAAAGTTGGGAGGAAGACTGAAGCATTTCCAGAGGCAGTGGGAGCGCGCAATTCAGGACAAATTGGTATAACAAGTGATCCAACAAGGCTACCTGATAGAATTCAGTCAGCCTCCGCCACAGTTTTTCTGCATCATTCATCTCCCAAGTGATCTAGTGAAGAAAACAACTCTTCATGAAGAAGTACACAACTGTTGAACAAAAGAGCTATAATACAAATACCCTTTCAACAAAGTGGATGAGGAACTTACTCAAATTAGTTTTTGGTCAAGAAAGTATCAGGTTAGTTCAGACCAGTTCTGGACCTCAACTAAGTGAACTTTTTTATACCCATAAAGTTCAAAATGCTATCCCTGTAGTTGAACAAAGGAGATTTGCTCACTTATATAGAGCTCTGGGATGCATAAATGTATGTGCCACTTTATCCGGCATCCGAGAAGTACCTTTGTTTTTGTCTGGGGCACAATCATTACCAATTCAAGGTACTTCCTTTTGGGTTGTGTTCCGCTCCAAGGATCTTCACTAAGGTGATGGTTTTCTTGGTAGGATTCATCCAAAAGAAGGGCATTAAGCTTTTTTCCATATCTTGATGATTGGCTCATTCCTTGTTTTTTTAAGCACACAGGTTCACACCAAGGAGGTCTGTAAAGTGGTTCAGAGTCATGGCCTGCTTTTAAACCAGTAAAAGTTTCAACTGCCACCGTGCTATTCATGGGATGTTGTTTATTGGGGCACAATTCAATAGCACAGAAGGGATGGTATTCCTTCAAGGGATGAGAACCCAAAGACTCAGACTAGACTTGTCAAATCTTCTATTGAATCAAATTTCTGCAGTCAGGGAACGGTTGAGAGTTTAAAGATTGATGTCTTCTGCAATAATGTTGGTTCCTCAGCAAGAGTGCATCTGTATCCTCTGATCAATCACCTTCTATCGTATTGGGATCTGGGGTCAGAGCAGTACGATCAGGAGATTCCAAGGGACTCCCTAATTTGTCAAGAAATGCAATGGTGGATCCACAAGGAAAATTTGGTGAAGGGGTCTCTATTCAGATTCTGCACAACCAAATATTTACCACGGATGCTAGTCTAGTGGGTTGGGGTGCAGTTTTGGATCAGGTCTTACGAGGAAGCGCAAAGTGGTGCAATTAAACCTGCTCCGGTTTTCCCCATTGATAAGACAGCTGACAGCACAGATAAGGATGAACAGGATTGTCTTGAGGTATTTAAACTTTTAGGGAAGTTGTTGGATGCGGTAATTGAATTCTCTGGCTCAGGAGAGGACTCTTTGGGCAGAACAGAATGTTCTGGATCTAAAGGTAGTCTATCTTCCAAGAAAAGAGAGAGGATTATCTGAGCAGGAGCTTTCCATCGACGACGGAATTGTCTTTGTCGAGGCAGACATTCAAACAGCTGGTGAGGAGGTTAGGTCTTACACTGGTGGATCTGCTTCCCTCAGAGCAGAATGCTCCTCTTCCCTGGTTCTGCACAATTACACCTTCCCAGAAGGCATGGAGGGCAGACACAATTTCTTTTGTGTGGCCTACAGGGCTTCTGCATGTCTTTCGCCAAATTCCCCCTGATATTGAGGATTTTACAGAAGGTGAAAGAGACAAGGCCCTTCATGTTATATAATTGGTATGTAATAGTTCCCAGATGTAATCGTCGACAGTTGTTTCCAACTCTCCTGCAGGTGTCAGTAGGTCCTCACTGGGTGATTCCATTAGAGCCTTACCATTTGGAGTTTCCTGTGTTTTCTCTACCAACTTTTTCAAAGACTTGGGTTGGGGTTTGGTTGTTAACAGATTAAATCTGGAGGCAAAGGTTTGCTCTCAAGAGGCGGCCTTGCTAGTGCCTCGCTAGTGCCTCGCTAGTGCAACATTCTAGGTATTCAGCAACCTTAAAAGCCTCAATACTGGAACTCCTTTGATACTTGGTGCAAAAAACCAAAACAAAACAAAAAAGTATGTGCAGGTCCTAGTTTTGTTCTGAAAGTGCTATCCCAATTCCATTGCTCATAAGAGATAGTTCTACCTGTTCTGTGTCCTTCTCCAGATGTGTCTCTTCATTTATTGGATGTGGGTAGAGCCTCATCAATCTATCTAACTACAACTCGGTCTTGTTACTTTTCGTCTTGCTGGTCAAGGATTTAAGCCTTCAATCACTATCCTGAGTAAATGGTTGAAGTGTGCTATTATATCTGCTTCTGAAGCAAGTCCAGGAGTGTTCCAGGATAAGTCTACCAGAGGTATGGCAACGTCCTGGGCAGCGTTCAAGTGGGCTACAATGCAGGAGATTTGCAATGCAGCAACTTGGGTTCCTCAAACACCTTATAGTATGAATCATTATCAGTCGTGCTTGGGGGGTGGGTAAGTACTACAGATGCTTTTGGTGTGTCATTTTTAAGTGCTGTGAACAATTAATCTTAAAATATTCTTTGCTGTTTCCAAATGTAATGTTTATTGAATACATTTTTTTCTGCATTCAGTTGGCTTGTAGCCACTGGCAGTGTGGGAAAGAGTTGTCAAAAAAAGGAGCACACATCGTTTTAATTGTTAGGAATAAAATGTATAGGCATCTACACAGCGCTGAACTACTCAGATCGACAGCAAGTTGATGTGTGTGGGTACACAAAAAAACACAAGGGGGGAATAATCAGAGAAGGTATAGTAATCCATATGGCAACAAGTGCAGTGGAACTGGAAGTATGGATGCTGCAGCACCTATATATATCCTTGGTGGAGCTCTGATGGAGAATGAACTACAAGGCGGCCCTTATTAGTCTTGGAGCATTTACTGTGCACTTAAATTAAAACTGTCATGACAGGCAACTTGTGTAACAAATGATGCTAATTATTTTAACATAGAGCGCTGTGATTCCTGTTCCTTTCTTTAACTGCACGTTTAAGGAATGTTGTGCTTTTAAGTTATGACAGTCTTGCAGGGATACAGGTGAAAGAAGGCCACCGTGGTTTTCTAACACATTTGTAAAGAAAGATGTGCTTAATTGGCAAATTGAAACTCAAATAACTCGAAATATACATCACCAGCATGAAAAGTACAATCAAGGCTCGTAAGTGAGGGGATGTCGAAGGCCAGCACCCCCACTGTGAACATTGCTCCATCGCCATTGAACATGCTATGGCAGAGATGATGTGAAATGAGTACAAGGGTGCCAGGCTTCCAGGAATGGAATTGGCGAGAAAAACATCAGTCATTGTGGTGTTGTGGGCCCTAGGCCCACATGCTGATCAATGACTGACACCGACACCGTGGCTATCGTTATTCAACTGGCCACGAGCACATGCACCCGGGCCCTTTTATTAACAGGCTCACGTTACTCGTGATGCCAGTGATGGATGGGTGTGGGGTGCATGTGTGTCCACTCCCCAAGGGAGTGGCTAACCAACTCAGTGTCTGCTGAGACACTAGAACGTGTCCAGCAGGACACTACATTCCTCCCCAACTTTAGTGAAGAACAACAACAATTAGTTCAACATGTGGAGAGAATTAAACAGTTAACTAAATACCACATGGTCCATCAGTCTTCTGAGTCAGGTGGCAGGAGAACGTCAGACATGAGCTGGTGACTTTGCTTGTAGCAGGACTATCTCGGCAGGCACCCATAGTTTAACCTGAGGGGTTCAGGACACAACCGCCGGCTTGGAGAAGTCCGCTGCATACTGTCAGTTCACTGATGATGAGACGCCTTGCGGTCTTGCATGGCTTCCACTTTGCTGACGTCGTGATGGTCTGTGGTGAGTTCTAACAGTTCCTTATAGTGGGTTGCGTCATGAACATTGATGGGGTCCCAGGTGAGAGTTCACGGAATTGTTGCCTGATCAAATGTCTCTGGTCTCTTTTGTCGGCTTTTGAGGCAACGGTGTAGGACCCCAGTCCATCAGTGTTCTGGGAGTGGTTTCGTGTGACGCACTTGAGGACTGGCGTGATGGTATAGCCAGTTGTGTGGAGAATCTGGACGATGGCTGGTGATTACTTGCCTTGATGATTACAGGCTTTCAATCTTGAGTCGATCAACCAAGGCAGGGAGTGGCCAGGTACCTCCATCTCCCTTGGGGAGGTACTTGCATCCGTGTACTTGGACTTCTTGGGAAGTTGGTGACAGAGGAGTGATAGACCTGCTGAGAAGCGTGAGGCATGAGACTCTGTTCGTGCAGGCTGTGCGGCTTACTCTCGGACACCTGCTGTGCGGTTGCCAGTTCCTTCTCGGGTTATCATCCTCTTCTCTTGCTGTCGCTATGTCAGGACTCGCCCCTTTTGTAGCTCGGGTTCTCTTCACCATCCGGCCCGGCCACTCACGACTCCTCCTTCTGAACTTTGCCGCTTGTCCGATTCTTGGTATGGACCCTCCGGTCACACTTCCACGTCTCTTGCGGAGTGTGGTGTCAGGCACATGGCCCTGATGATGTAACTGTCATTGGGCCTGAACGACAGGTGGCGATGATCAGTTAGGAGAGGAGGTTTCTGGAGGGACGTCGTAGCTACATGACTTTGCCTCTTCTGAATCTGTTCTTTCACCTCTGGCATTTGCGGTCAGGAGCAGGGATGCCGTTCGACTCAGACTGCCGACACTCGGGCTGGACAGTCGCACTGTGAAGCGATGGGAGGAATGTGGTTAGCGCTTGCTGCGGCTCACTCTTGGTTTCCCTTGTTGCTGTCTCCAGGTCGACGGTCGCACTGTGAAGTGATGGGATCAACGCGGTTTGCGCTTGCTGCTGCTTACTCTTGGATCTCCCTTGTTGCTGTCTCCAGGTCGACGGTCGCACTGTGAAGCGATGGGATCAACGCGGTTCGTGCTTGCTGCGGCCTACTCTGGTTTCTCCCTTGGTGCTGTCTCCAGGGCCGTCGGTCTGCCTTGATGGCTGTCAGGTGTCTCTGGGGTACTCTTGGCTTGGGGTGCTATGAGTCCTCGAGCTTCTCCTCTTGTTCTCTCTAGCGACCCTGTGTCTGTCCAGCTCTGTCAGGGGGCGGGATCGTAACTCCTCTTTTCCTTCTTCTCCGGGTGCAATGTCATGAACCGTGTTCCAAAAGGCCAACAGGGCCTGTCAACTTCAATGGTCTCTGGACCATGTGGGCAAGACTTCTGTCTCTCTTCTTTGCTGCGTGGCGAACATCCACTCGTCTCGATCGTTCCTTCTTCAGGCAGCGTCTTGAAGCTCCTACTCCGGGTGTTCCCTCTCCAGGGAATGGCTTCCGCAGGCAGTGGTGAGCTGTGGTGGAGGCTGGCCACTCGTAGTGTGCGACTCTCCTCTTGCCTGTCTTGGGTCACCGACGACTCCGTCTTGAGGCTGCGTGAGGGAGGACACTGTGCTGCGTTTGGTCCCTTCTGGGCTCCATTGCTGTGGAGATGTAAGGGATCTCCCTGCCGATTCCAGCAGTGCTTTGTGTCTGTTGAGAGGTCTCTCTTCCTTCCTGGGCATTTACCTGTGCTGACGCGTTTCTGGGTGCATTTGTCGCGCACCTCAGACTTGACGCTCTTCTGCCCTCTTCGGGGTATCCGTGGTTCTGGTGGCTTGCCCAGCCACTACTTCGACCTCTTTCTGGTCGCCTCTGTTTGGCGAGCTTCCGAATGCACCTTTCGATTTCTCCACCGGATGCGCTTGCTGCGCATTAAGTTCAATCTTCCTTTCCTGGGATTGTAACAGCTGTTCCTGCACTGCTGCACACGTGCTTGGTGCTGTGCTCTCCTTTTCAAAAAACAATGGTCCTAGACCTATATTTCAATTGAATAGATCAAAGATTCTCATTTAACATATTATTGAGTAAAGCAATAAACATAGAAAATCAATATCAGAAATTGTCAACATAAAAAGTGCAACAAAAAGACCATGACCTGGATCACCATATATTTATTTAGAAAAATTAGGTGAAAACCAAACAGTATGTAATACAAAATAGCAATTTGAAAAAGGTTGCTCCAGAGGGGAGACGTGCAGTGAAACAGAGTGCTCAAGGGTGACGTGGTAAAGAGAGATGTTTCAGCAAGAATATATGTAAAGTTTCCATATGTCAAAAAAACAGCGGAACTGGTTGTAATCACCATCCTTGGGTAACCTGGCCCAATTATATTCAAACAATATTATTATATCAGTTCTTACTAGAAGTCAATTCTAGGGTAGCACGTGAAAAAGCCAGAGGGTCCAGGCTAAGTTAGTTGGGCGTCGACGTTTCGATCCGACTTATGGCCAACAGGGTAATTAGTTCCTCGGCCGGGCGGATCTTCATCAGGACTACACTGGGCAACATGAAAAAGGGGGGGACCAAAGGTCAGGTCGTTGCACTAAAAAGCTGAACTCATCACACAATTAGTGTATATGACAAAGTAGTCTCACCCGTCAAACACAGGTGTGAACATGAGTCCATGGTTTCCTTTATCAATCCAATATGGGGATATTCGTCTTCAACCGTAATCTTAAAGGAACAATAAACGCGCTTAAAAAATGTGCTAACTAAAACACATGAGATATTTAATAACCACCAAAAATGGTGAGGTAAATACCTTCACAATAGATTTCAATAAATGCACCCCGGTGAATCAAAGGAGGTGATTGCGATTCCCAGTCACCTACAGGGAGACAAGGTGATTTTAAGGTCACAATTACCAATTATTTCTCCGCATAGTAGCGCAAAATAGAACGTGCACTTCATGTACATGACCGTCATGAGAAATCACATTGTCCACTCTTTTTATATGTAACTTCTCCGATGGAGCCTATTCCGCATATATAATGCCAGGTTAACCTTTGAAAAGGCTTGGAGACATCAATAGATTGCGCGGCTAATTCCAAATGAGTAATGGTTGTTTAAGTGAGGGAAACCACGTTTAAATTGAACGTGACAATTGTGAAATGATGTCCACGCGTAAAGGGTTAAGCTAAATAATCTGTTATTTCCCTCTAACGATAGTTATATTAAAGGACATGCTCAAAGAAATAGTTTATCAAGTGTTCTCTACAGATCGGCTCCCTCTAAAATAGTAAGGTAGACGTGAGCGTTTTAGGGAAGGATAATATTTTACAAAAGGGAATCATACAAACGCTCGAGAAACTGCTTAAAAAATAATAATTGCGCTTCCTGACTACATGTACTTCGTAGTACAGCGGCCGCACGAAGGATATGGCTCACTTACTATAAAAGGTCGTGTAATCGAATTACTCCGGGTTTTTTTTTTCAAGCGTGTCTTCACTTCGCGGCCGTCTCCAGGTAGGAAAATTGCCTAATGGAGGCAGTCGACGCGCGGGCGTGTTAAATCAATTGCCGGTAACGTAACCGGTGAGGGAAAGGGAGGAAAGACTCTACCCGGTGTCGGGAAACGAGGGATATTTCAAAAAGAATATTTCAAAAAGAAAAAGAAGAAAGGAAGGGAGGCACACATGCCAGTATTTACCAACAGAGAAACGGATAATAAACAATTATGAATAATTCACATTCACAAAACTTTATATATACATTAACAATTTACATAGTGGAATCTAAAACCATTAGACAGATTTGACAATCATAACGAACGTTGCTAGAAAAACGTTGCAGGAAATAATTAATAAACCCATTACTAATGCCCACTAGATCCCTAGTGAGCTACATAGTAGGAACATGTAAATATAAGCGTAACATCCAGGTCCCTGGAATGAATAGCTCGCTCTTTCAAAATCAACTTCATACATTAGTGAGTACCGACACTTGTCTACTGATCTCCTCAAATTCATTTAACCCCCGGTTGACAGTGTTCAAGCGATGTATCCATTTGCACTCACGTTTGCTAAGCACAGTGCTAAAATCACCTCCCCCAGGGTTCGGTTTAACCTTTTCTATGACCCACCAACGGAGGCTTTCAGCTGTATGATCAAACAAGGTGAAGTGTTCAACTAATGGGGCACCTTGTACCCTACAACGTATACGACTGCAGTGCTGCAGGATACGGCATTTCACTCGCTGGACAGTTTGCCCGACGTACATGAAACCACAGGGGCAAATGATAGCATAAATGACACCACTAGTGTTGCAGTTACTGTGTTCATTCAATGTGTATGTTTGATCATTGTGTACAAAATCTGGCATTTCCTTGGTCATGGGGCAGGCTTTGCATGAGCCACATTTATGATGGCCCTTAACTGGCAGGATCCCCCATAGGGTGGTCTGTCCCGGGGCCCTTGGTGTGTCTAATAAAGACTTTACCACAGAATCCCTAATATTTCTGCCTTTCTTGAATGCATATAGGGGAGTATGTATGTTCCCCAACTCATCCGACACCAAATGCCAATGCTGATTGATGGTCTTCTTTATAGCATTACTTTTCGTATTGAAAGTCGTTACACACACCAGACGTTCATCCTTGTCATCAGTTCTAGCCTTAGGAGTTAGTAGGGTGTCCCTATGGTTATGCCATGCACGTTTGCGTGCTCTCTTTAGTAGTCACGTTCACTCAGTCTGGCTAGGAGACCAGCTGAATCCTCAAAATAATCTTCCTTTCTGGAACAATTCCTCCTTAACCTCAGAAATTGCCCAAAGGGCAAATTGTCCCTTAAGTTGCGAGGGTGATGACTAGTATATCTCAGCAATGTATTGCGCTCACTACTTTTCCTGTATAAACTGGTATATAATTTCCCTGACTGAGCATTTATTGTGATGTCCAGGAAGTTAATTGTCTCTCTACTGGAGTCAAGGGTAAACTGAATATCAGGAGAGCAGGTGTTGAGCCACTGATGGAAAGCTGTCAGGTGTTCCTCATTCCCCTTCCAGATCATTAAAACGTCGTCAATGTAACGTCGCCAAAGCATAATACAGTTTCTATGTGGATTGTAATCATTTAGAACAAACCGTTGTTCATATTCATTCATGAATATGAGTGCCAGATTGGGCGCGAAGCTTGCCCCCATCGCCACGCCCTTGGTTTGTACATAGTACTCCCCCAAGAATGTAAAATAATTACGGGTCATGGCAATGCGTAAGAGCTCAATGATAAATTGAATTGGCACCCTATGTGGCGTTGGCCGTTTGTTTAATACCGACTCAATACATGTTAGGGCAGAACACTGTGGGATGTTTGTATACAGTGACGCTATATCCATAGTGACCAGAATGTCAGTCGTGGGGTCATGTGGACGGTCATCAACTCGTTGAATCGTCTGCATAGTGCCCTTTAGATAGGTAGAGGTACTTTCAGCAATGGGTTCTAAAAACACATCGATATATTTACAGAGTGGCTCCAAAATGGATCCACAACCTGAAATTATAGGTCTACCAGGTGGACATTACATACGTTTGTGTATTTTCGGGAGGGTGTAAATTGTGGGTATCCTAGGATGTTTGTTGTTGAGGTACTCATTTTCAAGTTTGCTAAGAATGCCTGATTCAAAAGCATCACGCGTAACTACTCTTATCATGTTAGTAATTTCTTGGGTGGGATCCCTTCTCAATTTCTCATAGTTGCCTATAGTTGATAACTGGTCAAGGATTTCTTTTTTGTAATCTTCCACATTTTGCACCACAATTGCACCTCCCTTGTCGGCTGGTTTTATCATTATGTTGGTATTAGTTTTTAGAGAAGCCAAACCCTCCTGCTCGGATTTACTCACATTGTATTTCACATACTGTCGATTAGCCAGTATTTTGTCCACGTCCCTCAGTACCACCTGTTCAAAAGCCACCAGTTTATGAGATAGTAAATGGGTGGGGGAATTAAATCTAGACGGTGGTCTCAAACCACTGCCAGAGAACGTAGGATTGGACGGGATTTTTAGAAAATAGTGTTTCAGCTGAATTTTTCGAAAGAATTGGTGGAGTTCTACCTTCAGGTTGAAATTATTGGGCATATGAGTAGGTACAAAAGACAGACCCTTCTCCAGTATTTCTTGTTCATTAGGTTTTAAAGTGTAGCTGGAGAGGTTGACTACTGGGTTTACAGGTTCGTAGGTCACTATCTGTAATGTTGGCGTCTTGTTTGTATATCCCCATGTGTGTCTTGCTGGAAATGTACCTGATTGTTCGATCTCCCTCTGCCTTGGTTCCACATTTGGCCCCTGGTACCCCTGGGTCTGCCCCAGGGGCGTCCTCGACCTCGTTGACCCCACCATGAGTCCTCTACTAAAAAAGGGGTCGTGGAAGATTGCTGTTCAGTATATGCTTGGCCGTAGCTACTTGGCCCGTGGCTGGTGCAGTTGTACTTGTGCCTGGACGATCACTGTCGCTATCAGAGCCACTCCCTAGTGATGACCCCGAGAAAGTGGTCTATCTTCTATATCCACCCCTTCCTCTACTGGAGAAAGTGCCCTGTTGTTCTCTTGTGTAGTAGCCGGAGGGCTACTACACGAGAGAACAACAGGGCACTTTCTCCAGTGCCCTGTTGTTCTCTTGTGTAGTAGCCGGAGGGCTACTACACGAGAGAATAACAGGGCACTTTCTCCAGTAGAGGAAGGGGTGGATATAGAAGATAGACCACTTTCTCAGGGTCATCACTAGGGAGTGGCTCTGATAGCGACAGTATTCGTCCAGGCACAAGTACAACTGCACCAGCCACGGGCCAAGTAGCTACGGGCCAAGCATATACTGAACAGCAATCTTCCACGACCCCTTTTTTAGTAGAGGACTCATGGTGGGGTCAACGAGGTCGAGGACACCCCTGGGGCAGACCCAGGGGTACCAGGGGCCAAATGTGGAACCAAGGCAGAGGGAGATCGAACAAACAGGTACATTTCCAGCAAGACACACATGGGGATATACAAACAAGATGCCAACATTACAGATGGTGACCTACGAACCTGTAAACCCAGTAGTCAACCTCTCCAACTACACTTTAAAACCTAATGAACAAGAAATACTGGAGAAGGGTCTGTCTTTTGTCCCTACTAATATGCCCAATAATTTCAACCTGAGGGTAGAACTCCACCAATTCTTTCGAAAAATTCAGCTGAAACACTATTTTCTAAAAATCCCGTCCAATCCTACGTTCTCTGGCAGTGGTTTGAGACCACAGTCTAGATTTAATCCCCCCACCCATTTACTATCTCATAAACTGGTGGCTTTTGAACAGGTGGTACTGAGGGACGTGGACAAAATACTGGCTAATCGACAGTATGTGAAATACAATGTGAGTAAATCCGAGCGGGAGGGTTTGGCTTCTCTAAAAACTAATACCAACATAGTGATAAAACCAGCCGACAAGGGAGGTGCAATTGTGGTACAAAATGTGGAAGATTACAAAAAAGAAATCCTTGACCAGTTATCAACTATAGGCAACTATGAGAAATTGAGAAGGGATCCCACCCAAGAAATTACAAACATGATAAGAGTAGTTACGCGTGATGCTTTTGAATCAGGCATTCTTCGCAAACTTGAAAATGAGAACCTCAACAACAAACATCCTAGGATACCCACGATTTACACCCTCCCGAAAATACACAAACGTATGGAATGTCCACCTGGTAGGCCTATAATTTCAGGTTGTGGATCCATTTTGGAGCCACTCTGTAAATATATCGATGTGTTTTTAAAACCCATTGCTGAAAGTACCTCTACCTATCTAAAGGACACTATGCAGACGATTCAACTAGTTGATGACCGTCCCCATGACCCCACGACTGACATTCTGGTCACTATGGATATAGCGTCACTGTATACAAACATCCCACAGTGTTCTGCCCTAACATGTATTGAGTCGGTATTAAACAAACGGCCAACGCCACATAGGGTGCCAATTCAATTTATCATTGAGCTCTTACGCATTGCCATGACCCGTAATTATTTTACATTCTTGGGGGAGTACTATGTACAAACCAAGGGCGTGGCGATGGGGGCGAGCTTCGCGCCCAATCTGGTAATCATATTCATGAATGAATATGAACAACGGTTTGTTCTAAATGAATACAATCCACATAGAAACTGTATTATGCTTTGGTGACGTTACATTGACGACGTTTTAATGATCTGGAAGGGGAATGAGGAACACCTGACAGCTTTCCATCAGTGGCTCAACACCTGCTCTCCTGATATTCAGTTTACCCTTGACTCCAGTAGAGAGACAATTAACTTCCTGGACATCACAATAAATGCTCAGTCAGGGAAACTATATACCAGTTTATACAGGAAAGGTAGTGAGCGCAATACATTGCTGAGATATACTAGTCATCACCCTCGCAACTTAAGGGACAATTTGCCCTTTGGGCAATTTCTGAGGTTAAGGAGGAATTGTTCCAGAAAGAAAGATTATTTTGAGGAGTCGGCTGGTCTCCTAGCCAGACTGAGTGAACGTGGTTACCCCATTAAACTACTAAAGAGAGCACGCAAACGCGCATGGTATAACCATAGGGCCACCCTACTAACTCCTAAGGCTAGAACTGATGACAAGGATGAACGTCTGGTGTGTGTAACAACTTTCAATACGAAAAGTAATGCTATAAAGAAGACCATCAATCAGCATTGGCATTTGGTGTCGGATGAGTTGGGGAACATACCTACTCCCCTATATGCATTCAAGAAAGGCAGAAATATTAGGGATTCTGTAGTAAAGTCTTTATTAGACACACCAAGGGCCCCGGGACAGACCACACTATGGGGGATCCCGCCAGTTAAGGGCCATCATAAATGTGGCTCATGCAAAGCCTGCCCCATGACCAAGGAAATGCCAGATTTTGTACACAATGATCAAACATACACATTGAATGAACACAGTAACTGCAACACTAGTGGTGTCATTTATGCTATCATTTGCCCCTGTGGTTTCATGTACGTCGGGCAAACTGTCCAGCGAGTTAAATGCCGTATCCTGCAGCACTGCAGTCGTATACGTTGTAGGGTACAAGGTGCCCCATTAGTTGAACACTTCACCTTGTTTGATCATACAGCTGAAAGCCTCCGTTGGTGGGTCATAGAAAAGGTTAAACCGAACCCTGGGGGAGGTGATTTTAGCACTGTGCTTAGCAAACGTGAGTGCAAATGGATACATCGCTTGAACACTGTCAACCGGGGGTTAAATGAATTTGAGGAGATCAGTAGACAAGTGTCGGTACTCACTAATGTATGAAGTTGATGTTGAAAGAGCGAGCTATTCATTCCAGGGACCTGGATGTTACGCTTATATTTACATGTTCCTACTATGTAGCTCACTAGGGATCTAGTGGGCATTAGTAATGGGTTTATTAATTATTTCCTGCAACGTTTTTCTAGCAATGTTCGTTATGATTGTCAAATCTGTCTAATGGTTTTAGATTCCACTATGTAAATTGTTAATGTATATATAAAGTTTTGTGAATGTGAATTATTCATAATTGTTTATTATCCGTTTCTCTGTTGGTAAATACTGGCATGTGTGCCTCCCTTCCTTTCTTCTTTTTCTTTTTGAAATATTCTTTTTGAAATATCCCTCGTTTCCCGACACCGGGTAGAGTCTTTCCTCCCTTTCCCTCACCGGTTACGTTACCGGCAATTGATTTAACACGCCCGCGCGTCGACCGCCTCCATTAGGCAATTTTCCTACCTGGAGACGGCCGTGAAGTGAAGACGCATTTGAAAAAAAAAAAACGGAGTAATTCGATTACACGACCTTCTATAGTAAGTGAGCCATATCCTTCGTGCGGCCGCTGTACTACGAAGTACATGTAGTCAGGAAGCGCAATTATTATTTTTTAAGCAGTTTCTCGAGCGTTTGTATGATTCCCTTTTGTAAAATATTATCCTTCCCTAAAACGCTCACGTCTACCTTACTATTTTAGAGGGAGCCGCTCTGTAGAGAACATTTGATAAACTATTTCTTTGAGCATGTCCTTTAATATAACTATCGTTAGAGGGAATAACAGATTATTTAGCTTAACCCTTTACGCGTGGACATCATTTCACAATTGTCACGTTCAATTTAAACGTGGTTTCCCTCACTTAAACAACCATTACTCATTTGGAATTAGCCGCGCAATCTATTGATGTCTCCAAGCCTTTACAAAGGTTAACCTGGCATTATATATGCGGAATAGGCTCCATCGGAGAAGTTACATATAAAAAGAGTGGACAATGTGATTTCTCATGACGGTCATGTACATGAAGTGTGCGTTCTATTTTGCGCTACTATGCGGAGAAATAATTGGTAATTGTGACCTTAAAATCCCCTTGTCTCCCTGTAGGTGACTGGGAATCGCAATCATCTCCTTTGGTTCACCGGGGTGCATTTATTGAAATCTATTGTGAAGGTATTTACCTCACCATTTTTGGTGGTTATTAAATATCTCATGTGTTTTAGTTAGCACATTTTTTAAGCGTGTTTATTGTTCCTTTAAGATTACGGTTGAAGACGAATATCCCCATATTGGATTGATAAAGGAAACCATGGACTCATGTTCACACCTGTGTTTGACGGGTGAGACTACTTTGTCATATACACTAATTGTGTGATGAGTTCAGCTTTTTAGTGCAACGACCTGACCTTTGGTCCCCCCCTTTTTCAGGTTGCCCAGTGTAGTCCTGATGAAGATCCGCCCGGCCGAGGAACTAATTACCCTGTTGGCCATAAGTCGGATCGAAACGTCGACGCCCAACTAACTTAACCTGGACCCTCTGGCTTTTTCACGTGCTACCCTAGAATTGACTTCTAGTAAGAACTGATATAATAATATTGTTTGAATATAATTGGGCCAGGTTACCCAAGGACGGTGATTTACAACCGGTTCCGCTGTTTTTTTGACATATTGAAACTTTTCATATATTCTTGCTGAAACATCTCTCTTTACCACGTCACCCTTGAGCACTCTGTTTCACTGCACGTCTCCCCTCTGGAGCAACCTTTTTCAAATTGCTATTTTGTATTACATACTGTTTGGTTTTCACCTAATTTTTCTAAATAAATATATGGTGATCCAGGTCATGGTCTTTTTGTTGCACTTTTTATGTTGACAATTTCTGATATTGATTTTCTATGTTTATTGCTTTACTCAATAATATGTTAAATGAGAATCTTTGATCTATTCAATTGAAATATAGGTCTAGGACCATTGTTTTTTGTACCATATAATACCCAGGTCCTTGATTACTTTGGGTTTACCCCGTTCTTTATAATGGTGCTCTCCTTTTCAACATCTCCACCGGGATCTGCTTCTTCTCTCAACTAGCCTTGACAGGTGCCGTGGTGCTGCTGACCGGGTTCTGCCCATGCGGCTTCGCTGGGGCCAAGGAAGTGGTGGGTTACCCGAGGTGGTTGCTGCCTTTACTTTCCAGACAATGTGCTGGCTAGTCATCCACTCTACCAGTGAGGTTAGTGTCGCAGCATCTTGGGTGCTGCTGCTTGTGCTTGGTCAGCACTAGCCTGGGGCTGGCGAAGCTTCGGGCGTCCTGGGAGCCCTTGGTGGTGTGCGACGGTTTTTCTTCCTTTGAGAGATTGGGCAGACCGTCGGGTGGTGTGCAGTGCACCCCGTCTTCGTATGCCTCTCTTGGGGCTTGACACTTCTGTGCTGGAGCAGCATTGTCCTTTATGTGCTTTCTCTGTTTGGGCGCAGTACCACTGGTGATCACTGTGTGGCAGTGCAGTGTCCTTCTGTCGCAGTAACGTGAATGAGAGCCGCCCCTTTTCCTTCAGGGGATGGCTCTTTTGCATTTGCGCTGTTCTCCCACCCCCGGGACACTTCTCATGTGGCGTGCAATTAGACAGCCCCCCTGGCCGGAATCCGATGAGTTAAATGTCCTCTCAGTGGCACTGCAGCCACCCCTAATTCGAAGACTGTTTCTGGCCTTGTGTGATCGGCCTCCCCTCTTGCCTCAGCGTCCCTCAGACGGTGAGTGCAGCTGCCTTGCACACGGTGCTATTGGGGTAGGCCCGCAGCGATCAGTCCAGGAGTAGCAGCCTGAGGCTAAAGTGCAGCCCTGTCCTGTGTCTGACTCGGAGCTGGGGGTACTGCTGCTGTGGTGAGGTGGGACGTGTACACTGGTAAATCAGCGCTGCCGCGGGGTACGTTACCCATTCAGGAGCAGCACGAGTTCTCGTTCACTCCGGGGGCCGTTTGATGCCCCGTACATCCTCCGCGCTTCTGCAGGCTGGCAGGCTAGGCAGCTCGACTTGATGCGACCGTGGGAGGGAAGGTTTGCGGTATCCACAGTTGACCGCTGGGTGGCACTGAGTTTGCTGGGTCCTCTCTTTCCTCGTTTTGGCGGCTGAGCAGCTGCCGCTGGCTGGCTGACGAGTCTCACAGGAGCGGGAGCAGAAAGGGGCTGGAGGCTCAGCAGGCACGGCTCTTCGCTCACCGCCCGCTACAGGGTGAGTGTCATGATGTCATGGGATTGTGGCAGAGGCACGCATTCGTGGTGGGGTGGCCTCTCCTACCTTTGTGCACAGTTCTCTGGCTCACTGCAGGATGTGCTGCTGAATGGCGGTCCCCTCACCGGCTGCAGCGGCCTTCCTCCTATTCGCGGGCTTTGAGGTGCGCTGCGAGCAGCTGGCGCCAGGCTTCTTACTTGTGGAGGCGGCCGTCTGGGCACAGCAGCGGGTATAGAGCAGGCATTGTTGTCGGGGTCTGGGCGCCCCCCCTCACCCACAGACTCGGGCAGTTGCTGGGTCCTGTGGATGCACCGGTGAGCTTGGCAGCTGATGCGTAGGTGGCATCGCAGGGCACTCGCCTTCACCAGGGTGGCATGTCCTCTCCTTCACCTCTGACGCTGGCGGGAATGAGTTGTGGCTGGTCTCCGGTCTTTGCTTCCTGGACGTGGAGATTACCGCCGACACGGGTGGCCGTAGATGGCTTGGTGGGGGTGCCTCCTGCCAGGCTCATTTCCTCCCCCACGAGGGACGATGAAGTGCAGAGCAGCGGGCACGCGGGGTTGGCTACCCGCCTCGTCGTCAATGTGGTGTTGTGGGCCCTAGGTCCACATGCTGATCAATGACTGACACCGACACCATGGCTATCGTTATTCAACTGGCCACGAGCACGTGCACCGGGCCCTTTCATTAACAGGCACACGTCACTTGTGACGCCTGTGATCGATGGGTGTGGGGTGCATGTGTGTCTACTCCCCAAGGGAGTGGCTAACCAACTCAGTGTCTGCTGAGACACTAGAACGTGTCCAGCAGGACACTACAGTCATGTACCTTTTACCACAGTTTAGGAGATAAATGCGCCTAATCACGTCCCACTCTGTGAGAACGAAGTATCTCTTTAGAAAGACAGGTCGTTCTCATCTCCATTTGTGGAGCGCGTGGCACGTACGGTACTGTAATCTGACGTAGAGCGCAGTTCCCCCCAGAGCAGAGCGGCAGCATTTGTAACCGTGCCGTAAAGCAAGAACACAGTCCCACGAGAGGAAACCTTCTGTCATAACGTTTCATTTTGTCAGTGCCTCAGCATGGACTCGCACCCCAGGGTGTTTTTTCCGGCAGTGCATTATTTACTCGGCCTCGTATTAAAAGCAAAACTTCGTGTGTCTCCCATAGTAGCACAGTGTTGATTATTAAAAGACTTGTGCCGTTGCTTGCTTTCATTATGCTTATGTTTATGAAAACATATATTTTCATGAACATAAAAAAGTCATAAAAGTAAAGATTGTTCAACCAGGGAAATCCATCCTTGCACAACAAGTCATTAGTGCAATGCTTGGGAATTAAGGGGCATATTAACAACAAAGTGGCGAAGCACGTCGTTATGCCAAGAAGGGTAACGCCGCGCTCCGTCACTTTAGATACACAGGGCTGCACTATATATACAACAATATGGTGCAGCCCTGTGTTTCCCTCTGCGCTGCTGCTAAATTTAGCGACAACGCAGGCACCCCTACGTTGAGGGGAAGATTGTTTATGTGCAGGAGGGTCTCCCTTCCTGCGCATAAACAATCTTTAAATGGTGTTTTGTAACTTTTGTGTGCTGCTTGCAACACACATAAAAGTTACAAAATGTTATTTTTTTTAAATGATTGTTTATGTGTAGGAAGGGAGACCTTCCTGTACATAAACAATCATTGGCATTTTGCTGCTACCATGTAAAGCAGCACACATGGAAACAGCAAAAACGGGGAGAAATAAAGCATTTCTCCTTGTTTTGCGTGTTTAAGGTCAGATTTTTCATGATCCTCATTTTGGTGCTGCCTCCTATTTACACCACCCTTTTAAATGGGGGGCAGTCTCAAAATCAACGGGTGTTGCAGTGGAACGCCCACCGCAACACCCATTGCCCCTCCCCCTTTCATGCTAAGTACAGCGTGAAAGGGGGCCTTATTTAGAAAGGCAGTGTTAAGCCACGTTAAGGGGCTTAACGCTGCCTTGTAAATAAGGCAAAGTCTCTATCACCACCACAATGTCACTAAAAGTGACGTTGTGGTCGCAATAGGGGCTTGTAAATATGCCCCTAAATTTGAGCTTTGGTGTTACACTAAGTGAATTTCTTTATGTTAGAAAGAACACTCGTTTGCTATTTATAAGACCGCCCTATCCAATCCCAACCCATTTGACTCATACATAAACATCTAACCACCGCTGACGCATTTTATCGCAAAGTTAAAAACAGGTCTACCTTGATCCACGACGAAAGAATCGCCTGAAAATGGCGGCCACCATTGATATGGAAATCATTCTGTAGGTACACTCACTACCTACAAATCGCGTGGACGTTAATTCCCCAAAGCCTCCCTCCCCAGATGTTGGAAAGAGTGCTGTCAATTAATAGCAGCAGCGTGTGATGAAATCTTGCAAAGCAATAAATATATCACCAATCATTAGATGAGGTAAATATTAGAATATTTAGAGTCGTGGCCCCTGCACTTTCTGTAATCAACGAACTTTCGAAAAGAGAAGCCTCAGGAGGGAGGGTTTGACGCAACTCATATAGACAGCCCAGCACTTCTCTATGTAAAATATGGAAAAGATGCCCTTCCATTCACTTATCTCTTGCCCCCAAAAGTCTCTTCTGTCTTCGACAGCTTCAGGACTATAATCCATTGCTCTTCTAAACAATACATTTTAAGAATAGGAAGCGCCCCTGCAGCCTCGGATTGGTAAAGCGGGCAATCGGGCATCGGGAGATGGGCTTCTGGCTGAGGCCAGTTGGTGGGCAGGGTTTTGGACTCCACCCGTGGTGCACAGCATGAAAGGTTGTTACAGCCTTAACAAAACATGACCCCATGCAGCTGAAGTCAGGCCAGTGGGCAGTGCCCCCCCCCCCCCCCCTGCGAGGTACACAGGGCCACGCTCCGGATTTAATCCAGAGCTCTCAGGCCTCAGTACTGTGCTGAGGGGGGCCCCTGCAGTTCGGGGCCCCCTCGCACCACGGGGGCTGCGGGGGCCTGTGTTACGCCCCTGTAAGTGGGCTAATGTGGCAGAATGACAATAGGCTGCTCGGATTGTCACAGTATAAGGCGTGCCTGCCTCTGTCCGGGTGTGACAGAGGCCTCAAGGAGCTGCTGATGGGAGGCCATTAGCTCTTACTTTTCAGGAGCATGCAGCTGGGGAGAGGACTGGAGCATCGAGAGGTGGGGGTTTGTGAGGCCAGCGAGGAAGTGCCTCAGTTTTTGTCTTCCTCCACTCCAAGCAAGCAGTGGAGAGAGGACTGGAGCATCGAGAGGTGGGGGTTTGTGAGGCCCAGCGAGGAAGTGCCTCAGTTTTTGTCCTCCTCCACTCCAAGCAAGCAGTGGAGATAATTCTGTATCTGCTCTTCTCCTTTGTCTGCCACATAGCAATTACTGCAGTCAAAAGGGACAGGTTGTGGCCTGAGTTGACTTTGATACTGGGAAACCAGGTTCAAGTCCCAGCATCATTTCAACATCTTGTGATTCTGGGCAAATCACTTAACCCTCAGGAACCTAAAAAACATATGACCCTCTGTAATGTTATCTGGTGCACACAAAGCGCTCCGATGCCTATGCGCCTAGTTAGTGCTATATAAAAACTACATGTAAGGTAAGTGACACTATATTTTTTTTATTTTTGTATTTACACACTAGAATCATTCCCATTCTCAAAAAATACACGTGATGCCAGCCGCAAGTAAAACCAAAAACACATATGCACCTTTCACCAAACTCTGAACATTGAAGGGCCTCTCTTAAGCACTGCAAAAAATAAAATGAATATCATAAAAAAGTGAGTGTAAAAGGCAGTTTAGGTCTCTGCCGTATCATATTTCCGAACATTAATCAAAACATCCACAGCAAACGTATGGGTAAAAAACACAATTGTGCCCAGTATTTTTGATAATTCTGTGCTTCCAAAGTATATTTTTTTTAATGTCAATTTCCTATTTAGGTACTGGCTCCAAGCTTTAAAATACTTCTACAATCGCATCATTTCGCTTCATTAACTAACTAAGAAGTGTATTATTAAAGGTTGCAATCTACGAATGTGGGCCACTTTTTTGTGGCTGCCCAGGCTGAATTGTGTTCCCAATCCGCCCCTGGGGATGTCAGAATGCCCTGCACATTGAACTGTGTTGACTGCAGAACTTAACTGGCTTTGTGCCGCATGCTATCGAGGTACCCTCACTGTCAACATCAGAAGTTTTTATAACAAACAATTATACATTTCTAAAAGGGTGCTGTGTTTCGTACTAATCCTGTGATTGCACCAAGTAGATGGCACTGATTTATTCGCCGCTGAAGTTGCTCAGCACGATGGGAACTGTCAGGGCCACGGTTTCACAAGACCGCCCCTACCTTGAACAAGCATTGGCATAGCCAATAGGTCTCGCCTTTCGGACCTTAGAAGTATTTAGCCATGCAACAGTTGCATAACTAAATACTTCTAAGGTCCCAAAAGCGAGATCTATTAGCTATGCCAAGCGGCCGCAAAAGTGAAAGTGATCGCTATCGCGATCAAACATCAAAGCGGCCGTGAAAGTAATCGCGGTAAACCGCGGCGCGCACGCCCGCGCACATGCACTGTAGCTCTAGGCTGGCCTGGTAGCACTTTTTGGAGCCCTCTCAATAAGTCTCGCCAGACCAGCGCATGCGCTGGGCCAGACGAGACCTAAAAATCCTGCCCCATCCTAAACACACGGCATTTGTAGAGGGAAGATAACCCCTCCTGGTGCGTGTGAAGCCTGACCCAGCGTCCGCACCTCCTGATGAGGCGAGCAGCTGCCACGTCTGCGCGTGCTCGTCGAGCCTTGCTTTCCAGAGGACGGGGTTTGCGCGCAGGTTTCATTATCAGGCCTTGTCCTGGAAATGCTATAAGGTGCGCCAGGAGACAACACGGCAGCTCCAGTGACAGTTAACATTCACGGTGACCTTCCCGCTCCCCGGCTGACGAGCGAGGGGATCGCATTCACGGCTTTGTATCAGATGAGGCACATTTAAACCTTTTGTGGTTCTTGTTTCCAAGGGTCTGGTGCCTACCAAAGGCGTGCTAATGCAATCCCGTCCGCGTCAGACCGGGTCCAGGAACCCCGGTCCTTTCCAGTAGAAAAAGGCCGATTTATTTTTCTGATGAACTCAGGGCACTCCAACCTGCTCACCTTAAAAGCTGCTAGAACACCCCACCCCATTAGAACTCCTCCCAACCTTGATCCGGTATGCCAACCTAGCACTACCGCGGAAGCACACGCACAAATCACATATAACCAATCCCCCTTATGCTCGAGCATAATTGTCCCACTTGTCAACATACTCACCCCCATAACCAACACTCCAGCTAACCCATCGCCTTTACCCTCCGGGACTCCTGGCACAGATAGCCCTCAGTCCAGCCCAACACACCCGCTTCAAGTGCCAGAACATAATAATACTTTCCATCCCCACGGTGAGGATATACCACCACCCGAGCACCTTCTGTCCCCAAGTACACCTCCTACACCCTCTTCCCAACCTTCCACATCTACAGCTCAACCTGCCACATCCCCTCATCATCCTCTCGCGCCTGCTACACCTCCTCCCACACCACCCAAACCTGCACTAGCCCACAAACCTGACCAAACCCCAACGCACCTAGTCACATCCTCACTACAGACAACAACACCACTCTTCAACACCCCAGACCCTAGACTCGATGAGATCATGAGTGCACTACATCAAATCAAAGAAGAACTCCAAGCATTTAAGAAGTTGCTTTCTAAACAACCATGGCTCTCTAGAACTACAAGACAGCCCAATGCTAGCGGGCCCTTGATGCACCCAACAAACACCCCTATCCCGTTCTTACCCGGCTGGAAATCTGTTCCATCCATTAATAATCCAACCCGCCCACGCCGAAGCACCACTTCGCTCTCAGAGTTGGCTCTACTATCTCTATTGCACTCATACGCCCCTGCCCTTACGAACCCTATCACACCCTTGACAATGACCATTCCAACGATCCCCCTCAACCTACACAGGCCCATCAAACATAACACTAGAGGCATCATGGCCAACAACCTAAAAAGAGTCCCCCTCACCCAAGAACCCACTTCATGCCTCATCACGCCCCGCATTAAATGCATCCTCTTAAATTGTAGATCGGCTGCTAGACACGCAGCAGATATAGCCGACCTCATTCTCGCACAAGATCTCGACTGGATACTGCTTACTGAAACTTGGCTAAATGAATCCTCTTCTCCTATCATTGACATACTAGTACCTCCTAACTATGACATCATCAGATTGGATAGAGCTGACAAAATAGGCGGGGGCATCGCCTGTATACACAGGAGTAGTATATCAGTAAACAGATCACTTACCCCGGTATTCCCTTCTTGCGAATACATTTGCCTCAACATCACTAGTAATGACAAACCACTCTGCTCCTTACACACGATATATCATCCTCCAGGTAACAACCTGGCCTTCATTGAGCACGTCATGGACATGATATCAACAAACACCGGGCGCCAAAATACACAAATATTCTTAGGTGACTTCAATCTCCATTGGAACGACTCCAAGGATGTAATGGTGAATAGCCTCAAAAACATCTTAGAGGACCTAGACCTTACTCAAATATGCAACAGCCCCACACACGACAAAGGCTCAATACTGGATATAATAATCTCAAAAAGAGATTGCACTCAGCTAGACTCGATCCAACCTTGCGACTGGTCAGATCATCATATCGTCACCTTCTTTATCAAGGAAGTAGTGAAATTGAACCCGACGCAACCCACAAGACCTAAAGTCTGGAAAAGAGATACCAAAAAAATAAACCCTAACACCTTCCCATCGTCCAGTTACAACCTACTCCTGCCACCCACTCGATCGTCGGAAGTCCATGACCTTACCAACCACTACCTGAATACCATGACCAGGATAATAAATGAGGTAGCCCCCCTGCAACTTAAGAGAGCCTCCATAAAGGACTCCAAACCGTGGTTCAATGGCACGCTCAACAATGACAGACGCTCCCTCCGAGCCTCGGAGCGCACCTGGAGGTCATCTCCCTCAGCCAGCCACCTAAATACACTAAGGCAAAAGAGAAACGCATACTTCAGAAAGATCAAGCGCACTAAAGCAGAATTCTTCAGCCACCAACTAGACCAGGCGAGAAATCGTCCCAAAAAACTCTTCGAACTAATTAAAACCCAATGTAAGGACACCCCTCAACGTCCACAACACTTAAGACTGCCGGCAACCCAACTGCGAAGATTTCTCTGCCTTCTTCACTCTGAAGACAGATAATATCAAGATGGACCTCATCAATGATCTAACCCTACACATGGGATGGCACACAAAGTCCTCCCCTGAATTACCAATTGCACTAGCCCACTTCCCATCACAGCCTAACCCTAAAAACAACGCCAACTGGTCATCCTTTGCGACATACTCCGAAGAAGCCATAAGTAAAATACTTGGGGACATGAACCCTGCCAATCACTTTGCCGATCCTCTACCCGCAAACGCCGTTAAAGACCTAACACCATTACTTCTGCCCCTCTGGACTAAGATCATAAACAGTTCACTTCAACAAGGCTGCATCCCGGACACCCTCAAGATGGGGCAGGTCTCACCCATTCTAAAGAAACCCACGGCGGACCCGACAGACCTAAACAACTATTGCCCTATCTCCAACATCCCTACACTAGCCAAACTCTTGGAAAAATGTGTACACCTCCAACTGACAAGGCATATTGACCACTTTGACTTGCTGAATAAATTCCAATCAGGATTCCGAGTAGGTTACAGTACTGAATCAGCCACACATAATTGATGACGCTATACAAATCCTGGATCAAAACGGAGCCTGCCTACTCATCCTGCTAGACTTATCATCAGCTTTTGATACGGTCAAGCACGAGAACCTGCTGGATCTCCTGAAGCATAGAATGGGTTTATCAGGTGCAGTGTTAAACTGGTTTACCTCATTTCTCCAAAATCGAACACAACAATTCAAGGCCAACAACACCATGTCAAAACCCGTACCAGTTACACTAGGAGTGCTGCAAGGGTCCTCTTTATCCCCGACCTTGTTTAACCCGTTCATGGAACCCCTCACCGAACTTCTTCAAGCATCTAACGTGCACTACCACATGTACGCGGATGACACGCAACTATACCTCAAGATCAACACTTTAGAAGACATCAAACTGCTCAACACAACGCTTGGGGACACTCAGATATGGCTATCAAAAAACCATCTAAAATTAAATGCCCAAAAAACCGAATTCCTGCTTATAGCTCCACCCACCCAAGTCCCTGTAATGCAAGAGTGGATAAAACACCTGACGGCACTCAATGTTCAACCTACCATCGTTGACTCAGCTAAATCATTGGGAATAACTCTTGACAGTAGCCTCAATATGCAAAAACATATCAGCAATGCTACAAAGGGAGCTAACTACCAGATCAACACACTGAGGAAGCTGAAACCTTTCCTACCAAGCAAGGACTTCAAGCAAGCAGTACAAGCACTAGTTATCCCCAGAGTGGATTACGGAAGCGTCTCTCTCTGCGGCCTTCCCAAAGCAACTACGGCACCACTAAGAGCCTCAATCAATGCCGCAGCGAGACTTATCACCGGTTCGAAAAGAAATGTACACATCTCACCAGACCTCAAATCACTGAACTGGCTCCCCCTGGAAGCCAGAATTCACTTGAAGATAGCGTGTATGACGCACAAAGCCATGCACCACAACGCACCTAGATATCTAACACAGAAGCTGACTATCTCTGGTGGGCTCAGATCCTCCAGAAGCGCGGAAAAACTATTACTAAAACCACAGCGATTCAACAAGAAAAAAAACATACAACCGAACCTTCTCAGGAATGGCCCCAAGAATCTGGAATGCTTTACCAGCTGAAACCAGACTTAACCCCTCTACTGTCTCATTCAAAAAGGAAGTACAATCAATCCTCATGGCCAAATTCACCTGAATAAGGCCCAATGTTTTGTGACGAACTACCACAGCGCGGCCATTTCCCTGACTAGGACAAGGAACCGGCTAAGCAATCTGGACATTCCATATTCCTGTTGCTTATCGCATGAGGATAGCGTGCTGTTCTACCTAATCACCTTGCTTGTGTAACATGTTTTGTGTATTGATGCTTCAACTCGTCTTTTGTTTATGTATAAAAACTTTACTTCTGTTAAGCGCTCTGATACCCGCAAGGGTCTTGTCCGCGCTCTATAAAACTCTCAAATAAATAAAATAAATAAATAAATATGGGTAGGTCTGCTAACATGCTACTGCTGCAACTGTTCATTCAAGTGGATATGGTGAAAGGAAATGCCGACCGCTGTGATACAGCAGCGCCTTCAGGCAGCAGTTATACAAATGAATTTCTCTTTTTTAGCATTCTTGACCCTCCCTACCTAGGCATCAGCAACACATATTTAACTTCCTATAGGAAAACAGCCCCGATGCCCCAAGAATGGCGATAGGAAGTTGGGCAGCGGCCAGAGAAGTCAACTCGGGAGCTGGGGATCTCGGTTCGAGTCTCGGCGTCGGCGCAACATCATGTGATCCTGGGCAAATCACTTAATCTCCCCGTGCCCATGGGCAGCGCCTGGATACACTCAAACTACCATGATGCATCTCTACCATATGTGATTGCTACACTTCCACCTAACTATTCAAGAACGACTATAAATGTAAAATAGAAGAGCTCCCCTTCCCAACTTGTGAGGCTTTGTTCTCCCTCACACACAAACTCAAGATATCTGGGGCTTTGATTGATCGGCCTCCAGGTTATGTCAGGAATTGATGTGCCACTATAACTGATCTATGAGCCCCATACATCCCTAAATCTGCTAACTTTGTGCTGTTCGGAGATCTCAACATCCATTTGAAAGACCCCAGGTGTAGTCAGCGAGCTACTCTGAGGATTTGAGTGTCCTGAATCTGGCCCTGTGTAACTTGGCTCCTGCTCAGGAGGCTGGCCACCTCTTAGATCCAATTTTCTCTAATGTGAAGGGTCTGTCCACAGACCCTCATGTACCGTTACTTTGGTCGGACCATTTAGCAGTGCCATTTGTTATCAGGACCCGGGCAACTCCATCGATACTAGTGACCAAACCCGCTATCAAGTCTAGGAAGTGGTCCACATTGGATGCTCCGGGCTTTAACTTGCAACTTCAGAGCACAAAACCGGTTCTATAGCAAATAGTTGACTCTGATAAGAGCAAGATAGATAGCTGGATTACGAATTTCCTGGAGGTAATTCTACTGACCGCACTTAAGATCCCACCCGCCTGCCCCTTGTTGCAATTAAATGCTTCGCCTGGAGAGAAAAATGAGGTAAGGGCCTGGAAAGGCTTTGGAGAAAGTCTTAGGATGAGGAGTCGATGGCCAAATATAGAACAGCACTACAATTATTTGATTCCAATAAAATCATTAATGCTCAAAACTGTCCTACAACGCTCTTAAATTATGGTTAAAGAACTTTCCAAACCCTAGCCAAACGTCCCCAGCGCCCTTGCTCTCTCAGATTCCATGCGAGGAGCTTCCCCACTTTTGCATCAAAAAAGTGGCAGATATCCAATTTCTTCTGACCAAGGATCAAAAGGGTGGAGTGCAATCTGCGGTCCACCGCTTTACTTGGAATTCTATCCGAAAATGGCATAATGACACAATGCATACGGCTGGCTCAACTTCTAAAATGAAGTTGTGGTCCCTTCTGGATATTTCTACTTTTTTGCCTAAATTACAGTCAATTAATTCAGGCTACCTGTTGGATCCCCTGCATCCCACCAAGCTCAGCCTTGTGGACCCAAAATACTACAGGTGTTGGTGAATCTTCTTAACTCTTCACTACAGGAGGGAAATGTTCCACAGAGTTGGACGCATGTCATGGTCTTACCGCTGCTGGAAAAAAACAAATCTTGATCCAATCGACTGGCTGAAATTTCTACCAATTTCTCTGTTGCCCATTTTCTCCAAAATCCTGGAGAAACATGTGAATGAATTGATCACTACTTTTGTGGAGGCTCAAAACTTTTTACATCCCTATCAATCTGACTTCAGGCTAGGCACAGTACTGAATCCACCTTCCTAGGAGTAACTGAACATCTAAGAGGACTCCCAGATGAGGGTGGAACAGCTGCGCTTATTTTATTAGATCTTAGCGTGGCCTTTGATACTGTTTCCCATTCCATCTTGATCGAAAGACTTGGTCTTGAGGGTATGGCTTTGGCCTGAATACCATAATTCTTGAAGGATTAGCGGTTTCAGGTTTTCTTGGCCAATGCCAGGTCGGATTTGCGGTCTTTGACTTCTGGAGTCCCTCAGGGCTAAGCTTGTAGCTGGATGTTGTTCAATATTTACATCCTCCCACTGGCAAATGTAGTGGAAAGCTGTCGTTTAGCCCTATTTTCTTATGCAGATGAGACACAAATAATTTTCCCTTTGCCATCTGCACAGGGTCATAGACTGGCCGCTTTTAACCGGGGCTGGAGTCGAATCTCCTCATGGATGAATAATAACTCACTCAATGATGATAATACAGAGGTCATGATCCTGAGCAAGAATCCTCAACTCAGGGGCCTACAACAATGGCTGGAATTCCTAGGCGCTCTTCCCAACCTTGTCCCCTAAGGTAAAAAATTTGGGCTTTTTATTAGATGGGAATCTTTCCATGAAGTCTCAGGTGGTCAAGGTTGCCTTCACTTGTTTTGCTGTGCTCATGTGGGTGAAAACGATCATCTGGATTATTCTCCAATCAGCCCAACGCACAGTGATCCAAGCAATAATCTTGTCAAGATTAGAATATAACAATATTTTGTATTTAGGAATAGATAAGGCCTCCATTCGACTACAGATAGTTCAGAATTCAGCTGCTAGACTTCTGTATCAGATCCCAAAACACGCTTCAGTCTCAAACCTTCTCCGTGAGCTTCTTTGGCTCAAGGTTAGAAAGCAAATACAATTACAAGCTTTGTGCTATATGTGCAAAGCTAGAGCTGGAGTAAGAGAACAAGTTACTTTTCTTCGGAAACAATTTATCTGTAAGAGACATAAGCTAGGTATAGATTCCTTACTTTAGAATTACCCCCAGGCGTCAGACTAGACCCAGAGAATTTTTTCTTAGCAGGACCCCTGTGCATCGGTAGGTGGTGTCAGTTGACTCCACATCCGTCATCAGTGCTGTGGTCGCCGGAATGACGTTGCGGTGTCTACTTAGACGCCGCCCCTGCGCGCTTACGTCAGTTCTGACATGACTTTCCATACCAGAAGCGCAGAGCCATGAAAGACCCTGACCACTAGTGTGCCACAACTAGGGCCCTGTGAGGCAGTTCCTATCCCTAGAAGTCAGTTCGCAGAGCAGGGAGGATGGGTGGGGCAGTAAGGAATCTACAACTAACCTATGTCTCTTACAGATACATTGTTACCGAAGGTAAGTAACGTATTCATCTGAAAGACAGTTAGTTATAGATTCCTTACCGTAGAAGAGATACCCTAGCTATACCAACCACTGAGTTCACACCAGAAAATCCTGGAGGATAGAACAGGCAAAATGGCAAAATAGGCGTCCCCTCTGGACTTGGCTGCCCAGGCAGTAATGTCTGGTGAACGTGTGCATAGATGCCCACGTTGCCGACTGTCAGATGTCAAGAAGTGGGACTCCACGTGACAATGCAGTAGTTGCTGCTGTAGCCCTAGGGAAATGAGCAGCCCCACTGGAGGTTTCTTTTTCGCTAAAGCGTAACCGATTTTAAAACATAGGACAACCCAACTGGAGATGGTATGCTTTTGGATAGCCTGACCTTTCTTGGCACCCACATAGCCAACGAAAAGCTGATCATCCACCCAGAAATCTTTTGTGCAGTCAAGGTAGAAAGACCGCGCACGGTTTGGGTCCAGGCGGTGGAGTCTCTACTTGGAAGGGCGCGGAGGTGGGAAAAAGGTGGGCAAAGTGATAGTTTGTCTTATGTGAAAATGTGTAACTACTTTATGAAAGAACAAGGGTCTCGTCCGAAGCACCACTTTGTCCGGATGCACAGAGAAGAAGGGGGGCTTAGAGTATAGAGCCTGAAGCTCACTCATCCTGCAAGCAGAGGTGATGGTAACAAGAAAAGCAGTTGTCAAGCTGAGGAGCCTGAGAGGACAGTTGTGAAGAGGCTCGAAGTGAGCGCACATAAGTCAAAACGAGATTCAAGTCCCACTGGAGCATTATGAAAGGAGATGGAGGAAAAAGATGAATAATGCCTTTATAAAGAATCTGTTTACAATAGGGGACCTGAATAAAGAAGGGTGATTTGGTAGCCGAAGTAAAGCAGAAATAGCTGCAAGATTGCCTTTTAGAATGCCCAGAGCAGAGCCCTGCTGGGCCAAAGAAAGGATTAACAAGAGAACCTCAGAAAGAGGGGCAGAAAAGGGATCCACAGCCTTTGTTGTGTACCATGTCACAAACTTATTCCATCGACAGGCGTATACCGATTTAGTGGAGGGAAGCCTGGCTGCCAAGAGTACGTTACAGACTTCGGGCGGAAGGTCAAAAGCTGTCAACTGTCGCCGCTCAATCGTCACGCAAGGAAGTGGAGGCTGGCCAGGTTCGGGTGGAGGACCGTCCCCTGCTGCTGCGACAGAAGACCCTCCGAAAGGGGCACCCTGATCAGAGGATCGATGGCCATGCTAAGGAGCTTGGGGTACCAGACTCTTCATGCCCAGTCCGGAGCCACAAGAATGACTTGGGCCAGATCGCGCTTGATCTTCTTCAGCACTCGGGCAGAAGTGGTACAGGCAGAAAGGCGTACAGGAGGCCACAATTCCACTCGTGACGAAAAGCGTTGCTGAGCGAGTGCCACCTTGGAAACTCCAATAAGCAAAACTGCTGACATTGCGCGTTCCTGTTCGGTGGAGAAGAGATCTAACCAAGGCTCTCCCCACTGCTTAAAGAGTCCTTACACCACACCACCTCAGAGTAAAGATGCCATTTGTGATCTACCAGGCACTGGTGGCTGAGTTCGTCCGCCATGGCATTCAGAGAAAATGCTAGGTGTTGAACCACCAGGTTTGTGCTCTGATGTTCCAGCCATGTCCAAAGAAGAGTCTCTTGACATAGGCTCCACGACCCCACCTAGCTCTGCTTGTTGCAGTACCACATGGCAGTGGTATTGTCTGTGAACACCTGCACTACCTTCTCCTTGAGGGAGGGAGGGAAGGAATGCCTTCAGTGCCAGGCGGATCGTCCGGATCGCAAACAGGTTAATATGGAGCCCGGACTCCGCCGGAGACCAGACTCCTCTGATCTCCGCCTCTTCCATGTGGTCACCCCATCCCATGAGTGACGCATCTGTCACCACCGGGAAATCTGGTTGGGGAAGGGAGGGGGATCTACCGTTGACCCAATCCTGGTTCATGAGCCACCATTGCAACTGATGAGCAGTCTCCGCTGAGACCTAGACGACATCGGACAGATTCCCCGGATGCTGGGGCCACTGGAACTTCAGGTCCCACTGCAGAGCCCGCATATGCCACCTGGCATGATCCACCAGCAGGATGCAGGAGGCCATGAGGCCCAGCAGCCTCAGGGTCATTCTCACCGAAATCCAGGATAGAGGCTGAAACATTGGAATCATAGCTGGAATATCCAGGACTCGCTGCTCAGGATAGGACCGAAACTGCATTGTGTCCAGAACAGCTCCGCTGAAAGGGAGCGTCAGAGAGGGAGTCATGTGTGACTTCGGCACGTATATAGTGAATCCCAGCGAGTGCAGGAGGTCTGCCATAGTCTGGAGGTGGGAGACAGCCTGGGGCAAGCCTGCCTTCAAGAGCCAGTCGTCGAGACAGGGGAAGACTGGAAACCCACTTCTGGACAGATGAGCAGCAACCACCGCCATCACTTTGGTGAACAACCGACGGGCACTGGTAAGACTAAAGGGGAGCATGGTGAATTGAAAATGCTCTTGGCCTACCATGAACTGTAGGTAGCTGTGGGCTGGCAGGACGGCAATAGGTCTCCAGGGTCGAGGGCAGACAGGATCTGAGCCAACATGAGCAGTTTGAACTTCTCCTTCCAGAGGAAGTGGTTGAGGGCCCTGAAGTCTAGAATAGGACTCAGGCCTTTGTGAATAGCAACCATGACCTACTTCTGGCGCAGGGCCCCTTTCGATAGCTCCCTTGGCCAAGATAGCTGAGATTTCCTGGCAGAGAAGCACCAAATGATCCTCCGACATGCGATCGAAAGACTGTGGCATGGAGGGAAGGGCAGTCTCTCAGGAGAGGGAGTATCCCCTTCGGACTATCTGCAAAACCCCGTGCAATTTGATGGATTGCCAGTGGGGGAGGTGATGGCGAATACTGCCACCCACTGGCCGCTGATGGCCCTGAAATGTCTGATTAGATGGGTTTAGAGGCTGCTGCAGAAAGGGGGAAAGGGTGGACTGGCCTTCCCACTGGCTCCCAGGCTCACAAGTTCACTGAGTCCCACGTCCGCAGCCATGCAGAGGTTGGGCAGTGTGCGTGGACCGGTGGCTAGACTGGGCGGGACATGGTGGAGTGCCCCTTTTGTTGCCACTAAATGGGCGAAAAGCAGAGTGGGGTGGGCGGGAAGCGAGGCCCAAGGATCTGTCCGTAGCCCAAGAATCCTTAAAGCGCAGAGTCTGCTTTGTAGCCAAAAAGAGAACGGCCATCGAAGGGCATGTCCAGCAAAGTTGACTTGACATCACCCGGCATTCATAGACCACAGAGGCAAGCTGGAAGAAGAGAACATGCGCTTCCCAAGATGATACAGCTTCTTAAATTCCCTGGATGGGGGAGCAGAAGGGAATGCATCGTTGGAAGAAGATGCACCCAAGCTCTCGGGGAAGGCTGTTGGGTGAAGAAAACTGGGTCTCCCAGAGCTGGGCGGTGGTGGCGGACAGTTGTCCTTTCCACAGGGGCCCCTGTGCTGGGCTTGGACCAGGTGCCCAGAAGGACGTCAGTGAGCACTTTCTTGAAGGGCAGAAGGGGTTCACAAGAGTTTGCCGCAGGCTGAAGCACCTCTGTCAGGATATTAGTCCGGACTGCCACTAAAGGGAGCTCCAGGCACAAGGCCTCAGCTGCCCTTCGCACCACAGCGTAGGATGCTCCCTGCTTCATAGCCACGGTTGGGGGAGAAAGGGTGCCAAGGTCTGGAGAAGTGTCCAGACCACTGGCGTCACCCAGGTCCTCTCTCCAGTCTGGCTCTTCAAACTGGACTGCCAAAGGGTCCAGTGACTCCTCCCAATCCTCATCACCACCTTCTGGGTGATAAGGAACACCAGGGATGAACAGGGGAACAAAAGAACCCTCCGGCATCAGGGTTCGACATCGACCGACTCTGGGTCCAACAGGGGGACGGCATCGGCTGGGGGCACGGTAGACGCCGGGAGCATTGTCGCCGTGATCGTCGCCGGGGAAGTTCAGGTCACATCGACCTGCGTCAATCCGGATTCAGGCCTGGATCCACGGGAGCCTTCCAGCGCCGGGTCCGGAGCCACAGCATCGAAGGCCCAGGACCCCCAACCAGCGCCTTGGAGCCTGAAGGTGCGCCGGCGGAGTTGGGCTGCTCAAAGTGGAGGGCTTCGCAAAATGTATGAAGTTGGGCAGGGGACACCCCGGCTTCCGGAAACGGGTGCAGGCGCAGAGTCATCTCTGAATCAGGCACCGGAGATGGAGCCTTAGAGTGGTGACACTCCCGATCCCGCATTATGTGAGCCGACCGACAGGTAGAATGTGAAGAGCGCCAGTGTTTCTTCACCTTCTTCTTGTGCTTCGACTTCCCCGAGGACTTCAAAGACTTTGAATGGGACGAGGTGTGGGGGCTCCACGAACGGTTTCAAGACCTTCCCCTCGAACGAGACAGGGAGGGACGAGGAGTCTATCGTCGGGCTGCTAAAAGAGCTTTCAGGACTGCTCCTGCAAAGACTTAGGATTCATAACCCGGCAGTCAGAGCACGACTCCGGGTAGTGGTCGCACTCCAGACACCAAAGGCACACGAGGTGCAGGTCCGTAACTGACATCAGCCTGTGACAGGCCTCGCAAGGCTTGAAGCCGGGCCGACAATGGGACATCCCTCGCACACCAGGAGTCGAAGACTCGAAAAGAAGTCAACAAAACATCAAAAAAAGTTTAGTCAAAAAGTAACTAAAGAGTAGCTCTCTCCAGATCTGCGCTAGGCTGGTTCGGAAAATGAAAGAACGGACGTCAGTGGGCAGGGGTGGGGTCTAAGTAGACACTGCAACTTTATCCCAGTGACCACGACAACGGAGTCAACTGACACCACCTACCGACGCACAGGAGTACTGCTAGGAAAAAATTCTACAGATCCATTCTGACGCCTGGGGTAATTCTAAGGTCATGAATCTATAACTGTCTCTTTCAGATCCACAATATATTGAGGAACTAGTGGTGACTTACCAGCACACAACCATGTTGAGATCACCTAACCAGGCCTTTTGTACTGTGCCTCAGATTTATTTGGCCTGTGCTCCCTCACATTTCAGGGCCCGAAACTGTGCAACTCCCTCCTGGAGCCCCTGAGAAACTGCACTTCGCTGCTTGCGTTTTATAAATATATTAAGACACGGCTGTTTTAAGCAGACAATCTGGACAGCCTTACCTTTGCTCAGCACCAGGAAATCCTCTTTGGGTAGCTGCTCACTTTATAAGATGATATGATAATAATACTGAATTCCCAGCTTAGCACGGCGGTATGGAGGAGAACGGGCTGTAATGGCAGAACGGAGAGTGGATCTGTTCAGCACTAAAAGACAGCTATAAATGGGGAGTGGTGAGAACCTGTGTGCTGCTGCTGAGCTGAGCCAGTACTCTCTCCCATTAATTTTATTTCAGCGGTGTGGAGAAGTTCTGGTACTCTCTGTTTCAAATGAAAGATGTGTAGGTCTTTCTTACCCACTCTTGACTAGAGATACCCACTTGAGTGGATCTCTAGGAGTTAAGGATAAAGATTTGCAGAGTCCCCTACTTAGCTCTGCGTGCCTTCAAGCACCCCTGACATGAGACCTTGCTCTGGCAGGCATTCTGGCTCTGCAAAACCTGGCTTCTTAGGCTGGCTGTAGGGTGGGGAGAGCACCGCCCAGACCCTCCTACATGCAGGTTTGATTGTTCTGATAGCTCACAAACACAATCCTACCAAAAATACGTCTGGTTTCAGAGTTTCGATACACCAGGAAAATTGGTCCATCTCTGTGTTCAAAAAGATGGGGGGACAGGGCCATTGAGAGAGAACACAAACCAGCTACTTAAGCTAGGCCTGGTGGTTGCCTAGCTAAACTCGGGGCTATCTCAAGGGGCACATCTTTTTTTTGGAGGGAGGCTGAGACCCACCAAATAAATGCATTCTTGAATTGGTACTTGGGTCTGGGTGGCCTCGAGTCTGTTCTTCTGTATGTGATGTTTCTCGCTGTGCTGATTTTACTGCTGCATAAAGCTACTAGTACTTGAAGTCTGGTGTAAGAATGGGCTCAGACAATGGACGTGTAGTATGATGAGGCGCACAGTCTATGTAAACATTGAGTAAGTAAGGCTGCAGCTACTACATACTTGTCTTAAGGAGGTGCACAGTACACATTCACTTTAATGTGTAGATTCACACCCTGCTTATACCTGGAATAAACAACAACTGTTGCTTGGAGGCATCTATGAGACGCACAGAAACAGAACACAGTTAAGGGCCTGATTTAATCACCCTATCTTTATACATCTTGACTTAGGCATAAGCCTGAAGAACTTGTATGTTTGAGCTCCAGCACAGCTCACACCATTTTACTCACAAAGTAAATGTAAATGTAAATGTCAAGGTACTTATAGAGCGCACTGTCACCAGACGGCCACCTTGCGGTGTCGCCTTTTTGCGGTTTCCTGGCGCTGATACTCATACCGCTGTGGAACCCCTCCTGGCTTTCCCTGTGAAGTGTCCACTCCTGGGCACCCCCAGGGTGAAGCCAGGCATCCTTAGCGCTGTTGGGGCCGGTGTGGAGGCTAAGCAAGCTATTGCCCAGAGTTGCAGCGTGGGGCCCGTGATTAGAAGAGGCACCGAGGCGAGAATAGACAGGTCTGAGGAAATTTGAGCCAGAGCCCCGCCGAGGCGGGAATCGAACCCTGGTCAGAACTCTGCTTCAGGGTCTGCCGCTCTAACCATTGAGCCACACTCCTCCTGTCCCGGTGTATAGAATTTTCTGTCACACCAAAACAGCCTGCACTTATGAAAACTCAAGGGTTGGGTATAATTCAAGTCTTGGTGCATAAAAGGTTCAGGTATATTAACATATGGGGCCTTGAACCTTAGAAAACTCTGCCAGCATAATTTATCCAACAGTTGCTTTTTACTGGAAGTTGCCAGTAGGTAGATATAGTTAGGACCATGTTTCTATTCAAAAAGTGTTTTTTCTTTTGCCAATAACTTTAGCACCGTTTGACGAATTTTGCAAAAATGTCAAACCAATTGGCCCACTCACTTTAGCTGCTGTGTTAAAAATTAAGATGTGACCTGTCAAGCGAGGGCCGAGATAAAGGGGGGTCTCAAAATGCTTAATTTCCATTTCCATAGGAAACTGTTGACGCAGCTACACCCCGAACTGCTGAACGGTATTACACCAGATTTGGCATAAAGGTAGCTCTTTGTCCTGAGTGCACTCTTTTTGTTAAATGGTGTAAATCTGTTTAGCAGTTCCTGGGAAATGTAAATATTTCTCAGATATACAAATATGGCTGCGGAGGATCCGCGAACCCTCCTGATCTCAAGCGTGAGATCCGATTCGCTACCAACACTTTAAACCAGGAAGTGTCGCTAGCATCAGCTCATAGCGGACAGTTCCTTTCCCCCTCCTCACTTTTTCAGAGGCGGCCGGCCCGGATGGGTTGTAGGCGGCATGCTGTGTTTAAGTTTGCAATGTCTGCTTTGACTTCTGCTGTGCTTTGCCTTGCTGATATACCTGAGCAGTAACTCGCCAGCCCGCTGGGTTGTAGGCGCTAAGTGCTGATACCATTGACTGTGTTCTTTCAATAAAATAGATTAAAACCTAAATCTGCCACCTCTCCGGGGCTAATCATGTTAAATGCCCACTGCCCTGGATACTGTCTCCTCCCCGGGGCTAATTTAATGTAATGCGGGGGGTCACGTGCCCCCCACAGCCCCGGGGACCTCCACTTCCCAGGGCACAAATTCAAAAGATGTAGGGGGGGGAGGGGGCTCCAGCCCCCCCATGGAGCCCAGGGGACAGCCACCTCATTGGGCCTTATTTATTATATTGTGGGGGACATGCACCCCCCGCATCCCTTCTCCAGGGATACAATGTCCCCCCCCTCCAGGAGCCCTCTATGGCCCTGGGGACACTGCAGTTTACTATGGCTTGGCGGGAGCACTGTGTGTGTGTGTATATATATATGAAATTCACACATGCCTAGGAAAGACCATAATTGTTCTTTGTCGTTAGGAGGTGGAGCCTTAACAATAAGGTCTACCAACCCCTCTCTAGGTTTGCCACCGTCTCTAAACAAAACATGAACCACGTACTACATTTCATTTTCCCTAGAGATACATTTCTCATTTCTTAGAGGCACTACTTTTTCAAGTAGTACTTCTAGGACCTTTTTGACATTATGATTAGGTGTTGAATTTTGCCATTGAAAAAAATATATTTTGGGAAACCAACAACATTGGTAACCTGCTTTAATATTTCAGAAACTATCCTTCAGAAAATTGTTGCAACTTCTGCAAACCAAAACGGAGAACAAAATCAGTAAGTGCCTATATGAATTATGAAAGCATTACAGTGCCTTGAACTAGGTTCAAGCACTATTTAGTGATAAATAGGAAGAAGCTCGCTCAGAAACATGTAACAGATCTTCGATGGGAGTAAAGGGAAAACTCTTAGAGATCACCGGTTTTCTTACGTGCTACCACAAGTGGAGAAAGCCCGTACGTGGCACAAAAAGGCTCAATAATGCCCTGTTTTACCATGTCTTCAATCTGTTTTTCCCAGTGTGCATTAACATTAGGAGGTACATCCCGAAGCATGTGCTGCATAGAGGGTGGTCACTTTTAATTTAGATAACATAATTGTAGCCCTGGATGTTACCTAGTTATCACAGAAAACATATTTAAGATTGTCATACCAAGACTGAATAATATTATCTTCTTCTAATGAAACATGCACCTTCTCTCAATGTCAAAGAATCATTTTAAAGTCTACTTCATGTCACCAACAAAAACACAGAGTCACTTCTTGGCCTAGTAAACTTTCCAATGAATGCTGTGATCTCTAAAGAAATCACGCTAAATAACCACCTTCAAACACCACTATCGTAACATCATGAGAAAGGTAAATGTTACGTTTTTAGATGCTTTCGTACTTTGACAGAAAAAGCAGTGATTCTTGCACCATAGTCTACTAAAACCTTAATTGGTTAGCCATCTGCTAGCACTTCACTGCATGGGTCTTTGCATCTGTTATTCATTTCAACAGCACAGCTGCTTGCCACATCAATGACTAAGATCAATTCATCCAACTTTTGTTCCATGTTACCAACAGTTCTTTGTCTACAGCTACAATACAATATGCTTTGACTTTTCCCCCTCTACAGAGTTTACTGAAGGGTCTAGATTAGCTATACCTGCAAGAAACCAGCCTAATTGAAGGACAATCACGGAAATTATCTACAAGAGAAGAAGACCCACAATTGTAAGAAAGATGGGAGCTGTAGGTTTGTTTGATCAATAATCTGGGTTTAGTGCCCTTTAGATCTAAAGCTCGTGGGACTATGGCTTAGTGAACATATGTGGCAGTCATTGGATTGAGCAGTGTGGTGGAAAGGAGTGAAATGCTGACACACTAGTACGAATGACTAGAAGCACTGTAGTTGTCAGAATTTTCCATGCTATGAGCGGTTTCCAAGGCTTTAGCTAGTGTGGGATTTTCGCACGTTAGACTATGTTATTGTAGACTCCGAGTTACATCCGGCTACCAACTGGTCCCTGATAAATTGTGAGGTAAACTCTTCAAATTCACAATGGTTCTTCGATACTTTAACGGCTGTAACAAACAATTCAACAGGCTCATTGGTGGCCTCTCCTCTCGTAAGAAAATTACAACTGTAAGACAAGATTCATTTGCCCCTCAAAAAGTTTCTCTATTTGTTTTGTTTCTTCTTTAAATCATTTAAATCATCCCCTGCTAGTGCTTCTGAAGGTGAGAGATTGTGAAACATTTTGCCACTCACTATCCAAATAATATTAAACATTTGTTTTTAACTGAGCTGTATCTTTGACTATAAACTGCTCCTAAGTATCCACTAAACATTCTAAAACAAGTAGAAGAACAGCCAAGTCAGGTAAGCTACTGCCCCCCACACACTATTGCGGAGTTCAAGCTATACTTACAATCCACCTACAACCCACACATTTCAATGTGCAGTACATGATATAAGAGAAAGTGACTGAACAGAAAGTGATATTGGCTGATTCTTTAACCTAATATCTTCCATACAATTAAAAAACTGTGTTAAGAGGTGTGCATTCCAAAAAGCAAAATATTGTGCCCAACCACAGCAATTCATCAATTTTCACTGAGCACATAAAATGCAAAAAATATTTTGTTAAAATACACAAACCACACACATCTTTAAAGATTTGATAGAAATGTGTTATTCATTTTTACAGTTCTTAGGAAAAGAACGGCAATGAGCATGCTTTGTGCATGATCTAAACATACTCTTCAGACCTTCACACTGTACACATTTTTTTTTAAAAGTCAGAATATTATACCAGCAAAAGGCAAAAAATTTACAAATTATTAACTGCAAACAATAATACACAAGTTGGGCATGGGCGTTATCCCACAAATTTGAAATTCTTGACAAGTACAAGATAGTAGCTTGGGAACAAATATAGAAGGAATTTTATAACAAAGCACTTTTCATGTAATTTAATACACAAAGACTTTGATTGAAAAGAGTCTGTAGGTGGGTCCACGTGGTCTCTAATTGTGAAGACAGTTTGGAGAGTTCATCCAAAAGAGTTGGTTCTGACGAAATGGTCCTCAAATGCAACTGAAAACAAAACAAAATGTAAAATATATACAATTCTTTATTGCTGTATATTATTTACATTCACATTTAACTGCAACTTGAAATGGTACCTTTCGTTTTTTATTATATAGAGCAATAGGCAGTAATACAGGACGCACAAATGTGAAAAATTGGGCAGGACAGGTTTTCATGCATCATTGTGGTCTCACTCAAAAGGAAGCAACTCAACGGACCTTAGTTGTCTCAAGGATGTGCTGTAAAATGTTGAAGTGAGGAATATACTTTAGAGGTGCAATAACAGAACACAGGATATTCTAACAAGTCACACAGCCTCGGACACAGGCCGCCAAGGTAAGTCATCACCGAAAGATGATTCACCAGTACAAGTATGGCAGTTACGTGTCTGGGCCATATAGGCATATCAGCTGCATATTCCAGGAGGACTAGCAGTGGGACAGAATCTGATAATTTGGGTTATTTCTGTAATCAGTTTGTTTTCAGATGTTCGGAATATCAGGACAGTAACAGCAAGGTGGATAAAATAGGCCTGGGGAAGGTACATTTGTGGCAGGTAGAACTAAGGGCAGAGTTAAAGATGTTTAACAGTTTTGAAGTGTAGTATATTCAAGATAGAGATTTTTCTAATCACTAATTAATCAAGTGCTGATTCGCACGGTACATAGTGATATGAACATGAAAACAAGCAGGGCAATGCACTGGTCAAGAAGCGTAAACTGTACATGTATATTGTAGTAGTAAGCGAGCGTTGCTGAACCCCTAAGAAAGGATACATATGAGCATGGAATACAAAGTTAAAACATCTGTTGAATGGGTACAGTGGTATGCCCCCAGCTAGTCAGTAGCAGGACTGTTCCTTAAATAAGTCATCAGGTAGGTTACTTTACACAGATTCATACTTTTGCAACCGTTACACTATAAGAACTCTAATTCAAGAACACTGCAGACCACGCAGATGTCTACCCTAAGATTGCTCTATCCACCCTCCATGACTGACCAGTGCTATGAGGGATATTTGCAACAAGATCTTCGGGCAATGGGTATGGGAGGGAGGGACCCAATAATGAAGAAAACAAAAAGGTTTTAGTCCACACCTGTAGCCTACCAGATTTAGGCTCCTGCTACAGTGTCAATGATTAATGACGATTTGTCTGTACAGGTAGTTTGTACGTCAGTTAATAAGGTGTCCCAGTAAGTGGCAAAAGGATATTATTTGCAAGCCAAGCGTGTCTTCTCTATGCAGGCCATGCTTCCGGCTTGTGCCCAAGTAACCATTGAGCATTTCCAGGCCACAAACGGTGGGGGTGTGGGGAATTTACAACTCGAGTATAAGCCACTTGGCTACTATAAATCTTAGGTCTAGGAAGCGGGAGGTCACCCTATGCTTCTTATGTCTGCAGTACAGTCCCAGAAGACAGCTCTCTCATCTGATTAGTTAGGGGCGTTCAGTGCTTCCAGCACTCATCAATAAAATGAAGATCCAAATTAGTTTCCCAGGCCCTGCAGGTTAGATGTATTGTAGTGGTACGGTCTCTTAGAGACTGTAGAATCTTGTTACTCAACCACAGGCTGTAGTTGTGCGTATAACGCTAGTTAAAGGGATGAATTCTAAGGGTAAAATGTTGAAAGTAGAGTAAGCAGAGCACAATGCATATTTTAGCCTATAATATATGCAGCCATCTAAGGGTGAAGTGAACTAGTCGCCCTAAAATGGTCTAACATTTGGTATGTAAATAGATGGCCAACTTGGATCAGCTCTCTGCTGTTTAGAATTTACCCTACTAGTTTAGCCCTAGATATGGGAAATGATGGACTGTCTAAGAGTGGCACAACAGGTCTCTTGTCTAATCTTTTTACAGGCTTCTTGTCACTTCCAAGCCGTAAAGTGACTCTGCATTCAATAAGTGGATTTGATAGATGTTTGGATGGTATCATCTGTAGAAGACAGTACCTCCTTCAATTTGATTTTTTCTATTAAGTGCGGCAGAAGCTGATGCTCATTGTCTGAACAGGTAGCAAAATGGATTGCACTACCAAATAGTACTTCTCCATGTCTGAGATAGACAAGCCATCTTAATCAAATGGGAAAATGAGCCTGTCCCAACCTAACTCAAGGTTTCACCCTGGCAAGACTATGAATAATAAACAAAGTATACAAAAAAGACTTACAAAGTGATATAACAAGAAACAATATATTTAACACTTGTAACGATTGTTTTGCAGCTTGGAGCTCTTCTAAATTCACATGCAATGCATTATTCTGCCAACTAGTGGTTGGGACCAGATTATTCCCTCATTTTCTTTGTGGGTGATCAGCCACAGAAATTGTGTCGCCCCCTATTTCATAAAGTGTAAGCCTACAATGCCCCATTATGTGGCCCCCATTATAGATATTCTTTTATAAAATACACATTCCTCAGAAGAATAAATCTAGATTTTTATTTTGCAGGCTCCCTTCCTTTACCAGGGAGGCGGGCAAGTGGTCTCCAAGCTGCAACACAACTGTTACATGTAAATAACTTTCTTTTGCAGCATGGATCTATTCTAGATCAAAGTGTTGTGCATGTAGAGGCTTTATTGAGGTGAGCAAGTAGTGTGCGAAGTATGGGAGATTGCAAACAGGTGCTTTAATACTTCTCTCTCCTCCTTGATTGTACATAGACATAATACAGCACAATAATGCTTACAGAATGTGAGTAGATGACCAGGTTTCTGCCTTCAGAAGTCAATAATTAAGATGTTTTCTAAAAAGGCCATCAATGCCCCTTTTTTTCCCCTTGCGGAGCATGACCATCTTTGCTTAGGCTTTCCCCTGCCATTTTACAGAATAGTTGAATGGACTGCACTACCCACCTTGCTATTTTCTTTTTTGATGATGTTAACTCCTTGGTTTGAGGTTATTGAGCCACAAAGTAGTACGGTTTGGTTTTTCTCAGCGATGGTTTTGAATTCTAGTACATAATACCTGTTGTCACATCATGGGTGTGGAATACATTTTCTATCTGTGCTGCTGGACTTTGATAATAGGCTGGAATTTGTGAAGTCAGATTAACACAGAAGTCAGAGACCACATTAGGAATGAACAGAGTTTGTTCTCATAATAACTTTGTCCTTGTGTATCTGAAGATAGTGCACTTGATTAGTTAGTTTCTGCAGTTCACTAAACCTTAGCGAGCTTAATGCAATGAGGAATGCTCTTTTTAGTTTTAAAGGTAACAAAGTGGCAGCTTCGCTAAAGCTGCACACTCCAACAAAGTACATTAATTTCGACTTGAGATAGAAATCGGACTCTAATGTAACAGGTTTTTTGATATCTTGGAGTACCCACATTGGTCATATTGTTCCAGAGTTAGCACAGCTGAGGGGTTCAGCACATAACCCTGCACTCGCCAATAGGGCAACCGAGTCTTTCCACAGTAAAAACGGTTGTTTCATGCATTTTACTGCCTGGACACGTAAATTACATGTCTTGCATGTGTCAGATGTTGCACTCTGCATTAGGACTCGGTATTCCTGCCAGAGGGGTGAGACACGTCCAGGGAAAGGGGTGGGTTTGCCACTGCTTTCAATGGTAAAGCTGGGCTAGAAGTGCATGACTGCTCTACCAGTCTGAAGTGGCAAACTGGTGGACTTCAAGGGTGGCAGAATCAGTGCTTCAAGCCCCCGGGGTACCCCTCTAACTTACATGTCCTGGGTACCATTTACTAGGGACTTACAGGTAAGTTAGCCATTTCCAATTGAGTATAGCCAATTAGCAATACACTTTTAGGGTCAGGGCACTGGCACCGAGGTCTGGTTATCAGGCCTCAGTGAACTCTAAGTCGAAAAACCAACAGCATAAGTCGAAAAACTTGGGGGGTGACAAAAGACCTTACAGTCTCCAACCCCTCTTCATCCTGTCTATTCTGTTCTATATGTATCTCTGTATCATGATGATGAAGATCATCATCTACGGAAAACTATTTAGGGTGTTCCCTTGGGTCGAGAGCTGATGGAGCGAATTCATCTTCCTGTTGGGGTACTACACATCTTCCCTGGGTTAGTTTGATTTAATGGGGGTCTTGAGACTGTCATTAAGTTGCCTTTTTTTGTAATAGTGATACTATTTTTTGCTTTGAGACTTTGTTTTTTCTTGTCAACCTCAATCGCCTTCCCACTCTGCTTGGAGCAGTGTGCAAGAGTGGCTTTCTTAAATTAAATCCCCTTCCTTCTGGGGTACTTTGTGAGATTTGGAGGTTTGTCTGCTCTGGTGTCTGCCAACTTCAACTCAGAGGGTTCCTTGGCTTTTGGATCCAACTCGGCTATCAAATGTATTGGCGCTGATGGTTGTTTGCCAGTCTTTGAGTTTAACTGTCTCAGCACGGAGGAGCTGGGAGTGTGGGTGAACACTTTTTTAACAAACAGTTTTTCCACCACTGTGCACATGAGGTCTTCAATTTTGGGCTCTTATGGTGTCCAGTGATTTGTACCAGAGCCTAGTTGCTCCACCTGAGCCAGTGTCTCTGGCCCCTTCCTCTTTGTCTGGGCATCCAAGGTCTTTTAATAAGTACTGTTTTGCTTAATCCATGGCATAATGTGCCGTGAGCAGTTTTCCCTCACTGTTAGTTTTCGGGTCAAGAAAAACTCACAAGCTTTACAACTTCAGATTTATAGACCTTATTTGAGCCCTTTTATGATAGCTTGTGCTGCCACTTTGGACACACCTAAATGGACTTTTTTCCACCTCACCTATCATGGAAAAACTGATGCGACACTGGGTTTGCAACGGACCCATGGCTATGTATTTCTCGGACCGCTTTCCCAGCGGTCAAAGCCTAGACCGAAAAACAGTTCTCCTGTATTTCACAATGTGTTGATGAAGTGGTGCTGCTGTTGTACTGTTGAATATCCGCCACCAGCTTTCGCCACTGTCCGTCTAAGGTGATTTCAACATTCATTGACATGGAGCGCTCAGCATTGCTCCCGGACCCAACAGTGGAAATAAAAAATCTAAAATGGTGTTCCCGTACTGGAGCATTGTGAACTTGTGCTGGGAGGGTGGAATCGACATGATTCCTACCCTGGTTTACAAAAAAATATAAGCAATCTTCCAGACCCAAGCAGTAAATGACACAATAATGCCAACATATTAATCTAGAATTGATCCACAAAGAAAAACATTAGCAAAAATAATAAAAGTCACAGTAGTATGACCATTTTGATAATGGCTGGTCTATGACTGAAGTAGGCTATCCCAGCAATCTATTTGCATTGAGGTCTTCGCTGGATGGGCCATAGTTCTTCTGCATGGACTATGTCTCTGTGTACTAATATGCTCACTGCATTCGTACCTGCACCAGAGCAAGCAATATTCCAGTTAGACCTGATTCGAGCACACTATAAGGGGCAGAACTTCAGATTTATCCCAGTTTAATGAACTCCTGAATGTGAGCCAAACCAAATAACTTCCTCATCACAACTTAAGGTTAATATTCGAGTTTTTAATAAATCGTATAATATCAGGATAGAATGATGTGAAAATCCTCCTCCCTGGGAATGGAATTTCACTGAAACAATGTCGCTCCGTCAGCTCGCATGCCAATGGCGCTATATATATATATCAAAGAAACCAATGAGAGGCGATCGCTCTGATGAGTTCCTTTACTAACCATGAATGGTGAAGTGCAACCATTTACTTTTAGTTTGCCTGATGGTCTGGCACGCAAAGGCTTGATTAGGGATAAAAAATAGTGTCCTATACCCACACTCTATAATACTGTAGTATGGTAGGGCCATTTCAGGGAATCAAAGTCCTTTTCAGCATCCATTAATTCTGAAGCTGCCTTTTAGTTAAATATGGTGCATATAGCAAAAAGGGTGATAGATTATAATGTAGATTTAACTGGTTTGAAATTGGCTTGCTTTGGGAGTTCCAATTGATCCATCACAAGAGAAGTCTGACACATTTTGTTATCAAGATTTAGAACAGAAATACAGTGGTAAGAACAACAGTTTTACATCTTTTGTGGGGCTTTACAGCACTGCAAACACAGCTAATCTAGTCATTGTGAATAGGTTGCACGTTTCAACAGATTCTTGATAGACAGCTAGTAAATGGAGTGCCAGTAGTTCTTGATTCTTGATAGAACTCTTTGTTCAGATCTTCAAAGTCTGGGGCCTTACCATTTGCCAAGGAGTCACTTTCAGGATGTATTTTAAGTCAAGTCAATGGCTCTGTCAGTGGAGTCCGGATGGTCTTGTCTATTCAAGTCAGTGCTGTTATATTATTTAAAAAATGTTTATTAAGCGCGCAACACCAAACGGTTTCATGGCGCTGTGAACAGAGAGGAGGCGTATCTCTTCAAGATACACCTGTAACCCTTTGGTAGGAGTGGATGATCTGCTGGTATAGAGTTTGATATCGAAGTCAAGAAATGTTCATAAGACCCAATCACTGGTGGAGGCTATAAAGCCATCTGATTTATAGTGCAATAATGGGGATGCAAGTCCCATGGTACAGTTAGTTCAGTGAAGCGTAAGGTGCTTATTATATGGGATATTATATTTGACTGATGTTGCTTTCTTTCCATAAATATATTTGTCTCCCTTTCCTTTTTAGTTTGTTTATTTATCTTTGTAAATTAGCATCCCTCCTTCACAGGGGAGGAGAAGTTGCAGGTGATTCTAGAAGAGCAAAGCTGCAAATTAAATGGTTACTTATTCGCAGTTCTGGTCCTGCATTGTTGGAATCTTCATTAAAGTCATACATTTTAGAATAATTCCCCACTGTAAGCGTGGATAAATCCATACATGTCCCTATACCAGTATGTACAGGGTGGCAATAGCCATATGTCCATAAGGAGTGGAGTACTCTTCAGATGCATGTGTTAGAAAACCGGTTACTGGTTGACTAGGGTGTGAGTCATGGTCAAGCAGCAATCACAATCCTAGTCAGGGTAAGGCACAAGCAACCCCCTTTTAGCTTGTCACAGAGCACTCTGGCTTAACTTCGAGGCAATGCGTAAATTATTTGTGCAACAATTCCAACAGTATAACAATAAAAACACCACACAAAAAGGTCCCCACAACAGGTTATGAAAATAAAGCTTACGTCAATAAATAAAACAAGACCAAAATGACAAAAATCCAATAAGTAGAACCGGAGTTATGAATTTCTAAAGAATAAAATGTAAAATAGAACCTAAAAGTATAAGGCAGAAACTGTGCTGGACTGAGTACAAATCAAACATTTGGGCCGACTGTGATGGAGCGCTGGTCAGTTACAGTCCCTGATTAGTCCAGCTGAAGATTTACCTTTTCAAGTTTTTTACCAAGAGTGCGGTTTGCGCTTGAGAGGGGCACGGGGAGCAAAGAGAGCGAACCCAGGTGGTGATTGGTGTGGCGCAAAGAGCAGGCCGGGTGTTGCAGATGGGCGGGCTGGTGGTTCGCGGTCCTCTGCGTGAGATCGATGCTTGCTGTGCGAAGAGATTGGTTTGCGGTGACTTGAGCTGAATTTTGGTGCGAGCGGCGTGAGTCCGGTGCGAACAGGCACGCTCGCAATAGCGAAGGAACTGCTAGCCACACCAGGGGTCCAGGACCTGAGAGGCACAGCTTGGGGGTCAGGAACTCGCACAGACAGGACCAGGAGCTGTTGGGGAGCCTTTTATGTCCCTAAAGCTCAGATCAGGCCAGCAGACTAGCCCTTTGAGTCGCTCTAGGATTCTGGGTTCAAGGTGAGGTTGCACGTCCAGTTCTTCTTTCCCAGCCAAGAAAGCAGCAGGTCAGCACAACAGTGAAGCAGTTCCTTCAGAGCAGCAGTCCAGCAGAGTGACAGTCCTCGTAGCAGCACAGCAGTCCTTCCTGGTAGAGCATCCACAGGTCCAGAAGTGTACTGAAGAGTTAAGTGTCTGAGGTCCAGTATTTATACACAGTTGTGCCTTTAAAGTGAGGAATACGCTTCTAGAGGTTTGCCTTTTAAGTCCCCAGGCATACTGCCTTCACCTGCCCTGGCCCCGGACTAACCAAAGAGGCTATACAGCCCTTTGTGTCGAGGCAGGATACAGCCTATTCCGGTGTAAGTGTGGCTGTGCCAAGCGCCTCCCTCCCATCCGGCCAGTGATGGCCCATCCAGGCTCACCTAAGCTCACTATAGTATGTGTCTGTCTAGACGGAATACACAAAGCTCAACTGTCAGCTACAACCAGTCATGTGACCAGAGACAGGCTACAGGCACTAAATTGCCAAGGCAGGGGAATGCCAACTTTCTACAAGTGGCATTTTCAGAATTGCAGTTTAAAATCGGACTTCACCATAAGTTAGGATTTTAAATTGTGATTCTAGAGACACCAAACATGAACTGATCATCATTTGGAAATTACACTAATGAAATAAAATAAGGCAACTCAAATGTTATACTGCGTGAGAGATATGCCTTGTAGTAGTGAAAAACAAAATGTAAGAGTTATTCAATACCAGGACAAAACTTAAAAGAACAATGTCCTACTTTTTTTAAATACATTGCACGCTGCCCTCTGGGCTGACAAAGGCCAACCCTTGGGATGACCTGTGCGTATTAAAAAGGAAGGTTCGAGTCTGGCAAAAGATTTATTTTACCAGGTTGAAATGGCAGTTTAAAACTACATACACGGGCTCTGCAATGACAGGCCGGAGAAATGTTTAAAGGGCTACTTAAGTGGGTAGCACAATCAGTGCTGCAGATCCAATTGCCGCATTTAATTTAAAGGCCTTGGGCACATGTAGTGCACCTTAATAGGGATTTAGAAGTAAATTAACTATGTCAAATGGGGATAAGCCAATATTATCATGGTTAGAGGAGAGAGCACAAGCACTTTTCCACTGGCTAGCATTGGTGAAGACTATAGAGTCTTAAGGTCAGCAAAAACGAGATCAGCACAAAAATTGGGGAGGAAGGCAGAAAGGATGGGGAGGGTTGGGGTGAAGACCACCCTAAGGCTGACAGGTCTAACACTATGCGAGGCAACATTTCTTTCTAAAATGTAGACTGTAAGATGCTCCAAAAGTCCTTTTTAAAACTGCACTGTAGCATTTAAAAAGTTAAACATATAAAACTGTCTAAGATTGCATGAAAAATTCAATCTGAGACGTTCAAATTATGAAGTTGTGGAGAAAAAGACTGCTGTGCATTTAAGAGTCCAGGAGCTTGCGATGATGCACTTCACTGGTAGTTGCCTTCCTCAGGCACACCTTTTTTCATTGTGAGGACAATTTATGAATGTAACCCGAAAGGAATATGAAACTGAATTTCTGACACCCAAGCTTACCCAGCAGGGGAGGCAGGTGGGCCATTTATGACATCAGTGAAAAATCCTACGATGAGTTACCAGGACTAAAAGTTAAGTAATAATTTCTGCTTCAAAGGATCTTCTCTGATGGTCAAACTTTAGAATAGAATATCCAGCCACTAAAAGGAGTGTGACTCTTGGGCATATGAAATAAATTTCATAAGAAAATAGTACTTTTATGTATAGTAGCTCATCCTTACTGAAATAGATTTTTTTTTAGGGTACATGACCTACTCTGGCAGACTATGTATCTGAATCTAGGCAATAGTGCTTTGCGAAAGTGTGTACTGATTTCCAAGTGGCAGCTTGCAGATATCAGCTATGGGGACATTCTTAAGCCATGCTGTTGTTGCTGTTTTCCCTCTAGCTGAATGGGTCTACCTGGAAGTGGCTTTTGAGCTACTTGATAGCATAAAGAAATGCAAGCAACAGTTAATCTGGAAATGGGCTATTAAGACGTGACTAAGCCACGTCGGGTATAACCGCAAATAACAAACATTTAGTAAGACTTCCAAACTGATCTTTCCACTAGAATGGATAGAGTGGGGAAAATGTACAGATAAAGTTACGGACTAATTTATATGAATCTCAGAAACTACTTTGGAATGGATGCGTCCTCTCGACTACTCTGCATGAAATATGATGCATGATTCTATCTTTGGTGCCTGAATTTTCACTTACTCTTCTAGCTGAGGTAATTGCTATAAAAACACAGTAGTCCAAGACAAATGCTGCAATGTAGCTCTGTGTATTGGCTCCTAAAGAGGACACTGTGTGGAGAGGACCTGATTGAGATCCCAAGGAGACAATGGTTTTCTTATAAGAGGGAACACTTTATTGAGACTTTCAAATAAATCTTCGAACACATGTATTTTGCAAAAATAAATCTGTTCTGGTGATTTCTTATAAGCTGTGATCGCAGCTAGATAAATATTTGCAGAGGGGAAGGGTAATTTTTGCTGGGACATATAGAAGAGATACAGGTAGATTACATTCTCCTAGCATGAAATTGGATCATGGCTGTTACGAATGCACCATATGCAAAATCTTTTCCACATAACTGCACACCAAGTCCTTGTTGAAGGGTGTTTTATCCCTTCAAGAATCTCCATACAAGCGGGTATAACATTCAGGTGTCTCTACTGTCTGACTTCAAAAGCTATGCTGCCGAATTCAACACTGTTATAATTTAGTTGTTGAATTTGTCCCTAAAGTCTGGTGAGAAGGCTCAGTTTGAGTGGCAGTTTCTTTTTAGGGGTGACTGACATCTGGAGGCAATCTGGGTACCACCACCGTCTTGACCAGTTTGGTGTGATTAGAATCATGCTGGGCTGAGTTTTTCACAATTTCACTAGCACTTTTGGGATGAGTGGAATTCGTGGAAAAGCATAGAGAAATATCTTTGAGCAGTCTTTTAAAAAAACATTGCCAACTGATCTTGGATCTTGAGCCTGGGATGCAAGGTCTTGGCATTTTTTTGTTTTGGGTTGTCGCAAACAGGTCCCTCTAAAATCCACTTGTAGTTGTTTTTGGAAAAGCAACTGAGAAAGTCTGCTTGTCGGTTTTGCGTATCCAGGCTGTGTACTGCCTTCAGTGTGAGACCTCTTGCTAAAGCCCAGTGCCAGACTGCCCAAGCCTCCAATTACATAATCATTGTGTGCCTCCTTGCTGTTGAGGTAGTGCATAGTATTGGAGTTGTCTCTCTGGATCAGACTGCTGTCTGATCGCATGGACGGAAGAAATGCTTTTAGGGATAGGTGGACTATCTTAATTCGAGATAACTGATGCAATAGGAGCTCTCTTTCTCTGTCTAATGACTCTGGATGGACAAGTAAATCCTGTACATGAGCTTCCACCCTATCAGAGATCATCTGTGACAATAGTTTTTAGTGGTGTCTTTTGTTGGAACGAAACACCTTTCAAAACATTTGTCTGTCTGCACCACCACGTTGGAGTCGGTCTTGCTGAAACTATCATATCCACCTTGTCTTCCCAGTTGTTTAGCCTCGGAGACTACTGATCGTCCCGGCATTGCTGGAATGGCCTCATATGTAAGCTTGCATTTGGGATAACAGAGATGAAGAAAGCCAGAGAGCTTAGAAGCAATTACATTTGACAAGCTGTGGCAAAATTGTTTAGTAATAGATGACATTTGTTATTTTATTGAAAATGTCTCTCTTCTAATGGAAAGACTTTCCCATGAGGGAGTCGATAGTGAACACTAGATAAAGAAAGGCATTGCATTGGAGTCATTCCTGATTTTTGTCTGTTTATATGGAGACCCAGTCTTCTGAGGACAGAGACTATTTCACCAAAATCTTGTATCAGTTTCAAGTGACTATGAGTCTTGAGAAGCCAATTGTTCAATTAGGGGTATATGAATAGTCCCCTTTTTTCTCTCTCATGTGCTGCCATAACTGTCAAGCACTTTGAGATTGTGCGAAGGGCTGAGTTCAGCCTGTAAGTTAAGACTGAGTATCGAAAGTGTTGCCTGGCTACCAGAAACCTCTCAAGTACTTTCTTTGGAGTTTTTCTACTGGAAGGCAGAAGGAATATGCTACTTACCAGTATGCATCTGTTCTTGGCATGTAGAGCTGCAGATTTGTACACTTTTGCATAGATCGCCATCTGGTTTTGGGCCCGGATGTTTGCAGTTTGTTTTTGTTCTTGCACAGTCTTTGGAAGTCACGAGTTCGGTGACTCCTCCTTCGGTCCGTACTGCGCATGGGCTTCGGCTCCATCCTCAGATTGTTTTTCGCCAGCAGGGAAATGATGGAGTGTAGTGATAACAGTAAGAAACCCATGTGTGTTGTATCTAAATAAGATAGACTGCAACGGATACAGGTAGCCGGGGAGGCGGGTGGGCGTGTACAAATCTGCAGCTCTACATGCCAAGAACAGATGCATACTGGTAAGTAGCATATTCCGTTCGAGGCATATGAGCTGCAGATTGTACACTTTTGCATAGACTATATAGCAGTGTCCAGCCCTAGCGGCGACCACCAGTATCCGTTGCAGCGGTTTGAAATAGTGTCTTTAGTACAGCCTGGCCCACACTAGCTTGTTGCTTGGAATGCACGTCTACACAGTAATGTTTTGTGAAGGTGTGCGGAGTTGACCATGTGGCTGCTTTGCAGATGTCATCTAAGGGTATGTTTCCTAGAAAAGCCATAGAAGCCCCTATCTTTCTTGTAGAGTGGGCTTTAGGTGGAACAGATAATGTTCTTTTTGCCTTGTGATAACAAATTTGTATGCACTTTACAATCCACCTAGCTATCCCTGATTTAGAGATGGGGTTGCCTTTATGGGGTGGAGAGAAGGAGACAAACAATTGTTTAGTCTTCCTGAAAGGTTGTGTTCTTTGTATGTAGTACAGTAAAGCCCTTTTAACATCAAGTGTATGTAGAGCCCTTTCCCCAACAGATTGAGGTTGCGAGAAAAAGACAGGTAATTCCACCGATTGATTAAGATGGAAGGGGGAAATGACCTTGGGCAGAAATTTTGGATTTGTACGAAGTATCACCTTGCTGTGATGTATTTGTAAAAAGGGTTCTTGTATAGTGAACGCTTGTATTTCACTAACCCTTCTAAGGGAAGTGATAGCTACGAGGAAAGCTGTTTTCCAGGTGAGGAACTGTAGCTCACATTTATGCATTGGTTCGAAGGGCGGACCCATTAGCCTTGTAAAAACTACATTTAGGTTCCATATAGGGGAAGGTGGTGCCCTGGGCGGAATTACTCGTTTAAGGCCTTCCATAAAGGCTTTAATAGCAGGCACTCTGAACAGTGATAAATGCTGTCTGTTTTGCAGGTAAGCAGCAATCGCTGCTAGGTGTAGGCGTATGGAAGAATATGCCAGGTTACACCTTTGAAGATGGAGTAGATAGCATATAACGAAAAGTTTCTTACCTGTCGGTGTAGTTTTGCAGCTTGAAGATCTTTCTGGATTCACTATGCTGTGCATTATTCCGCGATCTTGTGGTTGGGTCCGGATTCGTAGTCTTTTCTTTGTTTTTTTTTTTTTTTTTTTTGTAGCCCAGGTGGGCGTCGACGTCCACCATTTGGTGCACCTCCCGTGACGTCGTCGTGCTTCCTGCGGAAGTCCCACCTTTGGGGCGCCATCTTCGGGTTCTTTTTTCCCTGTTTTTTTTTTTTTTAACCCTAGGCGATTGATTAATCCTTTTGTCCATATTTCTGTACGTTTCCACTTCTTTGATCCTATCCATTTCACCCCCTCTTCCTCCAGCCTCATCTTCCTGGCGGAGGTGGGTGGGCTCGCTAGTGAATCCAGAAAGATCTTCAAGCTGCAAAACTACACCGACAGGTAAGAAACTTTTCGTTTTGCAGCGTGAATCTTTCTGGATTCACTATGCTGTGCATAGACTTTGTAGCGGTTTTCCTATTTTTGTGGTGGCTGGGTGGAAGATGATCGCTGGTCGTTGAAAATGTGTTGTAGCACCTTCTGTCCGACCTGTGCTTCCTTATTCATTTGAATGTCCACGCAGTAGTGCTTTGTGAACGTGTGCACAGATGCCCAAGTTGCTGCGAGACAAATGTCTTGGATGGGCGTGTTTGCCAGGAAGGCAACTGTGGCCCCCTTCTTCCTTGTGGAGTGAGCTTGGGGCCCCTCCGTTAGCTCCTGTCCAGCCTGTTTGTGACAGAATTGAATAGTGAGGGCAATCCACCTAGCGATGGTGCCCTTGGTCACTGGTCTACCCATGAAGCTAGTAGCAAAGGATACAAACAGCTGCTTCGACTTCCTGAGTTCCTTGGTTCTTTCAATGTAGTGCATCACCGCTCTTCTGGCATCGAGGGTGTGCAGGGCCTTTTCTGCGTTTGTAGTCGGGTTTTGGAAGAAACTCGGTATCTGGATACTCTGATTCATGTGGAACGCCGACACTACCTTGGGCATGAAGTGTGGGTCCGTCCTCAGGACTACCCTGTCTTTGTGAATTTGAATGTAGGGCTCCTGTAGCGTTAGTGCTTGAAGCTCGCTCACCCTGCGTAGTGAGGTTATGGCCACTAGAAAGGCAGTTTTCATCGTCAACATTTGTAGAGTGGCCTTGTGAATGGGTTCAAACGGCGCCTTCATGAGCTCCGTCAGAACCACGTTTAAATTCCATGCCGGCGGCGGCAACCTTTTCGGGGGTGCCATTCTTTTGGCTCCCTCCATGAATCTCTTCACCACCTGCGAGGTGAAGAAACTTCCACCCTTCTCACCTCTGGTGTAGGCAACGATCGCTGCTAGGTGTACCCTTAGGGAGCTCGAGCAGAGGTTACTCTTTAGATGGTGTGTGAGGTACCTCAGCACAGTTGAGTCTCTTGTCATTCTGTTTTGCAGGCCCTTTTTCCTGCACCACACCGTGAATCTCTTCCACTTTGCGCTGTAGCACTTTCTTGTAGTAGGTTTCCTTGCCTCCCGTAGCACTCGCATAGTGCTCTGAGGTAACCTTAGGTGTGCGAACTCTAGGTCTTCAGGAGCCATGCTGCTAGGTTGAGTGTCTCTGGCTCTGGGTGCAGGACCTCCCCGTTTTGCATTGAGAGCAGGTCTTTTCTCCTCTCGAACCTGTACGGATTGCCTTGCGCCATTTCTTGAATCTGTGAGAACCATGTCTGCCTCGCCCACTGTGGAGCCACCAGGATCAGAGTCATGTTGCTGGTTCTGCACTTGTCGAGCACTCTGTGCAACAGGGGTATCGGTGGAAAGGCGTAGGCAAATGTCCTCCACCAGCTTATCCATAGGGCATTTCCCTTGGATTGCTGATCTGGTTGCCTGGACGCGAAGCTTTGGCATTTTGCATTGTGGCGTGTTGCAAATAGGTCTATTGTGGGAGTCCCCCATCTCTGGAAGATTTTCTCCGTTTCCTGGCCATTGAGCTCCCACTCGTGCGATGCTGAGGTCTGTCTGCTCAGCCAGTCTGCCTCCACATTGTCCTTCCCTGGTAGGTGAATTGCCAGTAGATCTATCTTGAGAGGTATGGCCCATCTCCAAATCTCCTGAGCTAGGGATGAGAGGGGAAACGACTGTGTCCCCCCTTGTTTGTTGATGTAGAACATCGCCGTGGTGTTGTCTGTCTGTACTAACACCCTCTGGCCGAACAGGTGTCTCTGGAATGCCTTCAGGGCTAACAGTATCGTTTTCAACTCGAGGTAGTTGATGTGGCGGACCGCGTCTGCTGGAGCCCACAGACCTCTCACTCTGAGGTTGTCCATGTGCGCTCCCCATCCCTTCTGCGATGCGTCCGTGGTAATGGTCATTGTTGGGCTTGGTGGTGTCAGGCTTCTCCCCGTTGTTATGTTGTCTCTGTTCCACCAAGTTATCTCCTCCTGCACTGCGTGCGTAACAACCACTAGATCCTCCCAACTTCCGTTTGCTTGTGACCATTGCTGTTGCAGCCATTCCTGGAATGGTCTCATGTGCAGGCGTACATTCGGCACCAGCTGGATACAGGACGCCATCATCCCCATCATCTTGCTCACCGCCCTCACTGTCAGAACTCGCCCCTTCTGGTAGAGCTGCGTCTCCTTCAGTAGAGCATCTGTCCTCCTGTCGCTGGGCACTACTGTACTGTTGAGGGAGTTGATCTTTGCCCCCTGGAAAATCTTTACCTGTTCCGGTTCCAGCGATGATTTTCCCCAGTGGATGGAAAATCCCAGATTTGTGAGGGTGTCTGTTACGCGTTTTGCGTGCCTCTCGCACTTCTCGCGTGAGTTTGCCTTGACCAGCCAGTCGTCCAAGTAGGGGTATACGTGTATTCCCTGCTTTCGTAGGTGTGCCGCTACCGCCGACAGGCATTTTGTAAAGACCCTTGGCGCTGATTTTAATCCGAAGGCCAGGGTTGTGAACTGGTAGTGTTCCTGTTCGATGTTGAATCTTAGAAGGCCCTTGTGCCTTCTGTTTATTGGGATGTGAAGGTAGGCATCCTTGAGGTCCACGGTGACCATGAAGTCCCCTTCTCTTATCTGTGGCAGTACCTCCTGCAGTGAAGTCATTTTGAACCTTTGCGTTCTGATGAACTTGTTTAGGTAACGGAGGTCCAGTATGGGTCTGAGGTCTCCATCTACCTTCGGAACCACGAAGTAGTTTGAGTAGACCCCTTTGTTGCGTTCCCTGAACGGCACTGTCTCTATGGCTCCCTTTTGTAGGAGTTTCCGCGTTTCTTCTCTGAGTATTGCCAGTTCTTGGGCCGATCTCTGTCTTCCCTTCGGCTTCCTGTTTGGAGGTCTTTTCTCCAAGTCTACGCAGTATCCGTACTGCACAATGTTCCGTATCCACTTGTCTGTGGTTATACGCCGCCACTCCTGAAGGTAGAACCTCAGCCTTCCGCCTACTGGTGACGTATGCTCGTAGGCTCTTGAATCTTCTCTTCCCCCTGATGACACTTTTTTGCGCCTCACCCTTGGGGACCTTACGAGGGTAGGCGTCTTCTTGCGGCTGAGTCACTTCGAGGAGGGCTGATCGCCCCCTCTCCTCCTTTGGCCACGTCCGTTCCCTCTCCCGCGAAAGGACTGGCCCCGAGGTTGATATTGCCAGCTTTGCTTCTGCTGACTTTGTCCGTGACCTTCGCCCTGCTGACCTTGTTGGAACGCCTGGTGCGACGTCCCCTGTTGGCTTCCACCCCTACCGTAGGGTCTCCTCGAGGGATTTCCTCGTCTCATTCCCCTCAGCTGTAGGGCCCCCATGGACCTCGCTGTCTCGTTTTCCTTCTTGAGCTGGGTGAGCTTTTCGTCCACCGTTGCTCCGAACAGTGTCTCTCCGTTGAAGGGGGTGCCAAGGATGTTGTTCTGCACTTCCGGTTTGAATCCCGAGATTCTTAGCCATGCATGCCTCCTCTCTGTGACCCCTATGGCCATGAGTCTTGCTGAAGTCTCTGCCCCATCCAACGCCGTCTTTATACAGGAGTTGGCGATGTTCTTGCCTTCATCCACCAGGTGAGAGGCTCTCTGGCGGTATTCTTCGGGGAGGTGCTTTACTAGCTCCCCCATCTCATCCCAGTGCTGGTATTGGTGTCTGTTGAGGAGTGCATTCGAATTCGCCATGCGCCAGTGCATTGCGGCGTTCCTCTCGACCTTCCTGCCTGTGAGGTCGATCCTCCTGCTCTCTTTATCCGGAGGTGGGCCCGAAGTTGCTGGAACGTTGGCCCTTCTCCTGGCCGTGGAGGCTATGATGGAGTCTGCGGTGACGCTACCCTTGATGTAAGGTGGGTCCAGGGAGGAGTGCTTATATTTCTTCTCTGTCCTGGGCGTGATCGACCGGCAGGTGGCAGGCTCCTTGAAGGCTTCTCTCCCCTGGTTCATCACGCTTTGTAGCATGGGGAGGAACTGACTCCTAGTCTGGATGGGGAGCAGTGTTTCGACGAGAAAATCGGCTTTCGGCCTCTCCTCGTCGAGTTTGACGCCGAAGGCCATTGCTGCGCTCTTCACCACCATATTGTACACCCCGATGTCGTCGGGTGGCGAAGGCCTAGAGGGGTACGTGTCCACGGCCTCCTCCGGGTTTTCGGTGTCGAGATCGTGCCATTCGACGTCGTTGCTGGTAGATGCCGCCGATTCGAAGAACGACTGTTGGTCTTCTTCCTCGGCTTCCTCCTCATAATAGGGCTCCTCTTCTTCCTCGAGATCCCTTGTCAGCCCTTCGGCGTCGAACTCGTCTTCGACCTCGACGACGTCCGCCGATGAAACCGTTGGAATCTTGAATTCCTTCATCTTGGCGTCGAACTCCTTCTTCCTTTGAAGGATGTTCTCCATTTCGGCCTCGAGCCGCCTCTTCTTTTTCTCCATTTCGGAGATGCTTTCGGCGTCGACCGCGGGTCTTTTCGATGAAGCTTGCGTCGACGTTGAACGTTCCTTCTGCGTCGATCGGCCCGTTTCATGGGATGATTTCGACGACCCTTGCCTTTCGGCGTCTTTCTGCACCAGGGAGTCCTTTTGTAAGGATCCGCTGGGCCTTTTGTCCGAAGTTCCCCCTTTGGACGTCGAAGTTTTCGGCGCCGGGGCTCCCTTCGTGGACCTTGACTCAGTTTTTCTCGAGTCACCCTCGTGTTTTCGAGGTGTTTTTTGATTTGCGCTCGACGATTCTCTTACCTCGTCTTCTTTTTTCTTGTCGGTCTCTACGACCGTGAAGTTTTCGGCTGTCTCGGCGACGTTGTCCTCGTCGTCCGTGTCGAGGCCCAGCTCGTAGAGTGTCGGGGGTTTCCCTTTGCCATCCATGTTGGCGTTGGCTCTTCTCTGCCTCTCTCTCACCCTGAGTGTCTTCGGCGCGAAGGCTGAGCAGGCGTTGCAGTCGATACTCTGGTGATCCACCGGTAGGCAGAGGTTGCAGACCGGATGCTGGTCTTTCTGCGCGAACTTGTGGTGGCAGTTTGGGCAGAACTTGAATGGCGTCTTGTCCATTTCGCTCAGGGTCTCTGAGCGTGCATTCTCCAAGGCTGTCGAAGAAAAAAGGTTTGCTGGTCCTCTTTCTTCGCGCTCCTGATGAAATCTGTTCTATTCCTGATGTCTTCTCTTGATTCTATCGATGAAACTCGCTTTTCTTCCTTCTTCCTCCGAGTGAATTTCTGGAGCTTCCCGATGCCGATCCAGACCCAACGGCGGAAAAAAGAATCTGAAGATGGCGCCCCAAAGGTGGGACTTCCGCAGGAAGCACGACGACGTCACGGGAGGTGCACCAAATGGTGGACGTCGACGCCCACCTGGGCTACAAAAAAAAAAAAAAAAAACAAAGAAAAGACTACGAATCCGGACCCAACCACAAGATCGCGGAATAATGCACAGCATAGTGAATCCAGAAAGATTCACGCTGCAAAATATGTTGTATGGATGCATCTAAAGGGTTGATTGTATTGTTACGGCAGTAAACAACAAATCTCTTCCACTTTGCGGCATAGCATGCTCGAGTGGTAGGACGTCTGGCTTCCTTGATAATGTTCATGCAATCAGGGGGAAGGTTAAGGTACCCAAATTCTAAGATTTCAGGAGCCAGATCGCAAGGTTGAGCTGAGCTGGGTCCGGGTGTCTGATTTCTCCATGGTTCTGAGTTAGGAGGCATGGGGACAGGTGCAGTTTTTGATGTGGTACCACTGAGAGCTGTAATAGTGTGGTGTACCACGGCTGCCTGGCCCATGTTGGGGCTACCAGAATGAGTGTGAGGGAGTGCTGTGCTGTTGTAGCTTCCTGACCACTAATGGAATTAGTGGGAGAGGTGGAAAGGCGTATGCAAATTTGCCTGACCAGTTCATCCATATCGCATTGCCTTTGGACAATGGGTGTGGGTATCTGGCGGCGAAGCTTGGGCATTTTTTGTTTTCGTGGGTGGCGAAGAGATCTATTTGCGGATGCCCCCACTTGCGGAAGAATGGGCGAAGAACTTGTGGATGCAGTTCCCATTCGTGTATTTGTTGCGTTTGTCTGCTGAGCAGATCTGCCATGGTGTTTTGTATGCCTGGGACGTGTTGTGCCAGGAGAAAGATTTTTTGTGGAATTGCCCATCTCCATATGCTCTGTGCTAAGCGGGAGAGCTGGGGAGAGTGTGTCCCCCCCTGTTTTTGAATATAATACATTGCAGTCATATTGTCTGTGCGAATGAGGACTGCTTTGGCTGAAATCTGTTTCTGAAAGGATTTTAGGGCTAGAAAGATCGCCAATAGCTCCAGATGGTTGATGTGGAGCGACTTTTGCAGTGGCGTCCATAGACCTTGCATTGTGAGGTGTAGGAGGTGCGCTCCCCAGCCGGAGAGCGATGCGTCCGCTGTTAGAATCACCTGAGGAACCGGGTCCAGGAACGGCCGCCTTTTGGAAAGGTTTGTGGTGTTCCACCACTGCAGAGAGTGATGGGTGCGGCCGTCCACCCACACCAGATCCGTCAGCTGTCCCTGGGCCTGGTTCCACTGCCGTGCTAGGCACTCTTGGAGTGGACGCATGTGGAGTCTTGCATGGGGCACTATGAAAATGCAAGATGCCATCATCCCTATGAGCTTCATGAACACTCTTGCTGGGAGAGAGTGCTGAGCAATGAATGTTTGGCGCAAGGCTTGTATGCTTGCGATTCTGGCTGAATTGGGATAGGCTATACCCTTGGAGGTGTCTATAGTGGTCCCGAGATATTGCTTTGTGTGAGATGGTATGAGGTGGGACTTTTGATAGTTCACCGTGAAGCCTAGCTGGTGGAGCAGTTGGATGGTGCTGTTTGTATGTTGCACACATTGGTCGTAGGACGCGGCTTTTATCAGCCAGTCGTCTAAGTAAGGGAAGACGTGAATGTGTTGGCGTCTGAGGTGTGCTGCTACTACCGCGAGGCATTTGGTAAACACCTGTGGTGCGGTTGTGACCCCGAAGGGGAGAACCGTGAATTGGTAATGCTGACCGTCCACCACAAACCTGAGGTATTTCCTGTGAGAAGGGTGTACTGGAATATGAAAGTATGCGTCTTTCAAGTCCAAGGTAGTGAGAAAGTCTCCCTGACAGAGGAGTGGGAGGACCTGTTGGAGGGTGACCATGTGGAAATGGTCCGAATGTATGTATGCATTTAGAGGCCGGAGGTCCAGAATGGGCCGCAGGGTCCCGTCTTTTTTCGGTATTAGAAAATACAGAGAGTAGACCCCTAAATTTTGCTGATTGACGGGGACTTGCTCTATAGCGTGTTTTTGTAGGAGGGAGATTACCTCCTGTTTGAGCAGTGTGGAATGTTCCTGTGACATTGTACGGTGCCTTAGTGGAATATTGGGTGGGGTAGATGTTAGTTCGAGACAGTACCCTGACCGACTCATTTGGGTCACCCATTTGTCCGATGTTATGGACTCCCAGGTGTGAATAAAGTTTTGTAGTTTGCCCCCGACCGGAGTGGGATGGTCTGGGGGGAGCGAGGGGAAATCATTGTGAGGGCGGTGTGGCAGAACGGGTGGAGTTGGTTTTGCCCCTGCCCTTATTGTTGTTGCCCCTGTATCCACCTCTTTGGTAGCCCTTTGAGAAGGTAGTTTGAGGAGGGGACTTGTAGGAGGTAGAGGCAGTATCGGTGGAGTAACCTCTGCCTGTGCCACGAAAGGACGAACGTCGAAAGGAGCGTCTAGGGGTTTGGGATTGTAATGCCCCCATAGACTTTGCTGTGTCCGTGTCCTTTTTCTAATGCTTCGTCCACCTTTGGTCCAAATAGGTGTTGTTGGTCAAAGGGGTGATTTAGTATGGATGCCTGGACTTCTGGCTTAAACCCTGAGATCCTGAGCCAGGCATGACGGCGAAGCAGGACACTAGTATTTATAGCTCTAGAAGCAGTGTCCGCTGCGTCGAGGGCACATTTAATGGAGGTGTTAGTAATGAGCTTACCCTCCTGTATTAGGTCATGAGCTTTACGTTTGTGTTTCTCTGGGAGGTGTTGCATAAGAGCCTCTAGCTCATCGTAGTGTGCTCTGTCATAACGCGCAAGCAGCGCCTGTGTATTCACAGTGCGCCAAATGTTTGCGGCTTGCGAGGCAGTGCGTTTACCAGACGCATCTAAGAGTTTCGATTCCTTATCTGGCGGTGGAGCCTCACCTGAGGACTGGGAGTTGGACCGCTTTCTAGCTGTGGACACAACTAGGGAATCTAAAGGAGCAGGTCCTTTAATGTATGCAGGATCTGTGGGGGCTGCTTTGTACTTTTTTCCTATTCTGGGGTTTAAGACCCTGGCCCTGACTGGGTCCTTGAACACCTCTGCTGCATGTTTGGTAACACCCTTAAGCATGGGCAAGATGGCTGTAGATTTATCCTGAATATCAAACGTATCCAGTAAGAAATCTTCCTCAACTGGTTCGCTATGTAGTTCTACCCCATGATAGTGTGCTGCTCGCTGCACTAAGTGGTGAAACCCTAGTGAGTCCTCCGGGGGAGATGGCCTGGATGGGTAGAGGTCATCCTGAGGCACATCTGGTCTGTCAGGGTTTTGGTAATCCTCCCATGGGTCTGGGGTCCCTGGGGGTGTGGGGTCCATCGGGGCGTCCGCTGGATCATAATCTGGATCCCCGTAATCCGGTTGTGGAGACGGGGTTGGGGAGTGATGAGGCAAGGGTGGTGGAGACCTGGGAGGGAGAGGTGGAAGAGGTGGAGGAGGTGGAGGAGGTGTAGGAGGTGGTGGGGAGGGCACTCTGAGAGGAGATGTGGCAGAGTCCTTCCGTTTGGGCGGTGGAGGAGGAGCTGGTGTGTCAAGACGTCTTTTCTTGATAGACAAAATTAAGAGCCCAGTCTTTGGATCCTTTGTTAAGGTTTTTTGAGAAGGATCAGGTGTAAATAGTTCCGTTGGCGCCGAATCGTCTGCTGGCGCCGATGTTTTTGGAGCCGAGGACTTGGGTGGTTTCTCTGCGCCATGCTTTTTTGGAACCTCTGGTTTTTTCGGTGTCGAGGTAGGCTTCGGCGCGGAAGCGTCGGAGCCGAGGGATTTATGCTTGTGTTTTGTCGGCACCGAGAGTCCAGGCTTCGGCACCGGTGGCATCGGAGCCGAGCTGGGTGTCACTTTCTTCAGTGCCGAACGGTGTTTGTCGGCACCAGGAGTAGGCTGGCTCGAGCCCGAGCCGCCTTGAGACTTGTGATGCTTCGACACCGGGCCCGAAGGTGGGGTGATAGAAGCTGCATGTTTGGTTTTCCCTAGGCCCGGAGGCGAAGGTGTAACCGGAGTCTCTTTGGATATGGGCGCGGGGGTGGGAGGGGGTAGAGTACACCCTCTGCGCCGGTGTGATGTCCTCCAGGTCGGAGTCGTCGGCCTCGGAAGCGCTGACGATATCTTCCTCCTGCTCGGTGTGTTGTTGCCCCAAAGCTCCGGTGTTGTCTACGGAGATGTCCGGTGGAGCCGAGGTCGATGAGTGCGCCATGGTGCGTCGAGCTCTTCGATCCCGGATGGTCTTTTTCGATCGAAAAGACTTGCAGGCGGGGCAGTCTCGGGCCTCGTGTTCGGGAGAGAGGCAAAGGTTACACACCTGATGGAGGTCGGTGTGGGGAAATTTAGACCCACATTTTGGCCACTTTTTGAACGGAGTCCTTTCCATCGGCCGGGACCGGAGTCGAGGAGGGCCCGAAGGCCGGTGCCGATGTGTGGAATCGAGAAAGTGCCTCTAAGAGAGATGAAGAAGATGATTGATGAAGAATCTCGATGGACGAGGATTTTCCGTAGAGACTGGAAAGGTTCGAAGCCGGAGCACGAAGTATCACATCCGAGCCCGATGGCGGAAAAAAACAATCTGAGGATGGAGCCGAAGCCCATGCGCAGTACGGACCGAAGGAGGAGTCACCGAACTTGTGACTTCCAAAGACTGTCCAAGAACAAAAACAAACTGCAAACATCCGGGCCAAACACCAGATGGCGATCTATGCAAAAGTGTACAATCTGCAGCTCATATGCCTCGAACATATAGGTCTTGGAGATCTATTGCACATAGGAAAATTGTGGTGACCTGCTCGCATTCTGATGTTTTTCCTTTATTAGGTCTGACTTTAGCCAAAACCTTTTAAGGTTACTAAACTTATATGTATAATATACTTACATAAAGGGGGACCTCTCTTTATCCATTGGTTTATTCTTGTGTCATTCACATTTTGCTTCTGCCCACTACAGCATAGGGCAAGGGGTCAGCTTTCTTCAGACACGGCTAACTTCACTGCGAGTGACTACATGTAGCCCTTTCACAAGGAGCGCATCCACACACAAGGTAGTTTCCTCCAGTGCCAGTGATTTTTTAAAAACGTTATTATTACTTTAGTTTTGCCATTTATTTGTAGAACCTGATGTGCGAGTAGGAACCTTTCTATCAGATGCATTTACAGGACACTAATTAGGTTTATAAGCGTCAGTTTCATGCTAATGCAGTTGTAAATTCCTTTCGAAATGATGTTATCCGACTGCTGTTTTTTTCACACCACACAAGCAGCTCACATGAACTCTGAACATAAACACATGAGGGTATGTTTTCTTTAGAACTCTGTCCTTCTTTCTTTTGTTCTTTCTCTTTTTTCTTTAACATTCTTAGTTTCTTCTTCTGTTTGTTCCTCTTCCCTTTTTCCTTCACTCTATCCTATTTCTTTCCTTGCTTCTTTCTTTCTCATTTCTTTCTTGCCTTCTTCTGTTTTTCGTTCATTCTCTTTCCATTCTTTCGATCTCACCTTCTTTCCCAAAAGTAAAAAGCTGGCAGTCAATGTCAGACCAATTGGCTATTTAAAGTCTGTGCTAGCCAACACCTTTTTTAATTTTACTAAAATTATGTATATAACATAGTTACTTATAGGAGTTTTAGTCAGACTTCGTCCATTAGTCTGTGGTTCAGTCAGTAACATTTCTCTTTCAACTGCTCTAGCATGCATCAAGGTGCATTGTGTAAGCGCACCTCAGTCATTGGTTGATTTCACTATTAGTTGAGGATTGCTGCCCTTTCCCAAGGAGTACATCAACATACAAAGTCGTTCCTTTTAGTGACAGGGAGAACTATGGCAAAGTGTGTTTTTTTGAGACCAAAACAACGTTTTGCCTTTAGGCAATGTTTTTGTTTAGATTAATGAAGGCCTGGCAGTTTCCCAAACATGGTTTTGCTACAACCATTCAAAACAAGAATGCCAAAAGGCTGGCAGCCAACTCCAGATCTATTGGCTTTACCAATGCTTGTTGTGTAGCTGGTGGGAAAACAAAAATCTAATATGGGTCTGTACTCTTTTCTTCTGTACTTTTTTGAGGACCATGAAATATCTTGAATATATTCCTTGACCTGGTTCTATTGCTCTTAGTTTTTTTTAATGAGTTTGATATTTCCTTTTTTAAGATGGCAATTTGATGTTTCAATGATGGTTTGGGGGTGAAGGCGGTGACTGGCCTTAAATCTTAAAGACTAAGCGCTATTCACTATGTTCAGCACTCAGTTGCCTGATGCTATGAGACTCCACTCTGCCAAGTGATAAGATGCCAGTTTCCCCACCAGAAGGTTGACAATTCTCATTTCTGGAGGGGTGTCATCCTCAAGAAGACTGTATTGGAGTTGTTGGTTTTAGCTTTAATGTCTTCTTGCTTTGACCATAATGTAGAAGACTGGGGTGCAGAACCTGACCACTCATTGGGAGAGAAGGTTCACTCTGAGCAGGAAAGTAAGAGGAGAGAACACAGGAAAAAGGCACAGATCTGTCTACCACACACTTCTCTGCCAGTACAGGGTGATCAGAATGGCTTGACCTGATCCTGGAGAATCTACTTCATAACCAGAGAAATCAAGGGTATGGAAAAACAAAGTCATTTACCTTTGGTAACTACTTTCTGGTGGATAATCATACATAAATGCAGATTCCTCACCTGAGAATATTCCCCAGTTGTCAGATTGGATCCGAAAACTTTAATAGCAGTTCTCCTGTGTGCCGATAGGTGACATATGCAGCTCTGTGTCATAGTCATTCCCCTCTGGAATAGACTAGTGGAGCCGCATACTAGTTCCACCCATGGGCGCTGACGTCAGTTGCTTTATAGGCTGCCTGCACTCTCAGATGCAGAGACTCAGCAAATTAGCATGACAGACTGCCGAGCTCTTAATATAGGACTTTTTAAAATTTGAAGAGTCCAGTTCACAGAACAGGGAGGTGGGAGGGGGATTGATGGGGGCTGAGAAATCTGCAGCTAGATAGATTATCCACCAGAAGGAGTATGTTACTTACCCTGTAAGCATCTATTCGCAGTGTGTAGTGCTGCAGATTCACATGCTATGCACAATCCTGCCATTAAGTGTGGGGCCTGGACTCTGCAAGTTGTTTTTCTCAAGGAAGTTTTATGGTCAGCATTGTGAGTTGTATCCCCTTCTCCTCAAGGCATTGCGCATGTTCAACGGCTCCTTTGTTAGATTGTAATGTTTTTTACACCGCCATAGATAAAGTGAGGGTATAGTCTGCTAAGTTAGCGTTTGCTGTTGAACATGCTGAAAGTTTTGTGTATATTTGTGTCACCATCTAAAACCTGCCGGGGAGGCGGGAGGGTGCATGTAAATCTGCAGCACTATACGGTAGGAACAGATGCTTACAGGGTAAGTAATATACTCCATTTGTAGAATATATTGGCTGCAGATACATATGCTATGCATAGACTGTAAAGCAGTACACCCTTCGCGATGGCTTCAGGCATCAGATGGTGCATTTGCTTGAAATAATGTAAGTAGAACAGTTTGCCCCACAAGAGCTTGTTGTCAGGCTTGCACATCCTCAAAATCCTGTTTGGTAAAAGTGTGTAGGTTTGTTCATGCTGCCGCTTTTCAAATGCGCATTAGCAAGTTATTACCTAAAAAGGCCATTAATGCTGCCTTTTTTTGTGTTGAATGAGCTCTTGGCATTGTAGGTAGTGTTCGTTTTACTTTGATGTAGCAAATTTGTGGATACATTTTACTATCCATCTAGCAATTCCTGCTTTTGATATTGGATTACCTATCTGTGGGTTTGAAAGCGCTACAAATAGTTGTGTTTTCGTGAAAGTTATTTCCACATAGTACATACATAAGAGCACATTTTACATCTAATGTATGTAATGCTCTTCCTGCGACTGTTTGTGGTTTTGAAATAAAATGAAATGGGAATTTATAAGGCGCAGTCATGCCTGGAGGCACCTAGGCACTAGCCAACTGATTAAAGAAGCCATGATGCATTAAATGAATAGCGTAATGAGGGATCTATATGCTAAAAAAGGAATATGCTACTTACCAGTATATGCATCTGTTCTTGGCATGTAGAGCTGCAGATCTACACACTTTTGCATAGATCGCCATCTGGTGTTGGGCCCGGATGTTTGCAGTTTGTTTTTCCTCTTGGAAAGTCTTTGGAAGTCACAAGGTTGGTGACTCCTCCCTTGGATCGTATTGCGCATGGGCTTCGGCTCCATCCTCAGATTATTTTTCGCCAACAGGGAAAGATGGAGCGTAGTAATAACAGTGAAGAAACCTATGTGTGTTGTATCTAAATAAGATAGACTGGAACAGATACAGGTAGCTGGGGAGGCGGGTCGGCGTGTGTAGATCTGCAGCTCTACATGTCAAGAACAGATGCATACTGGTAAGTAGCATATTCCATTCGAGGCATATGAGTTGCAGATTACACACTTTTGCATAGACTATATAGCAGTTCCCAACCTTAGCGGCGACCACCGATATCTGTTGCAGTGGTTTGAAATAGTGTTTTTAGTACAGCCTGGCCCACACTAGCTTGTAGCTTGGTTTGCACATCTACACAGTAACGTTTAGTGAAAGTGTGAGGTGTTGACCATGTAGCTGCTTTGCAGATATCATCTAATGGGATGTTCCCTAGAAAAGCCATTGAAGCCCCTATCTTTCGTGTAGAGTGGGCTTTAGGGGGAACAGATAGCGTTCGTTTTGCTTTGTGGTAGCAAATCTGAATGCATTTTACAATCCACCTAGCTATCCCTGATTTTGAGATGGGGTTGCCTTTGTGTGGTGGAGAGAAAGAGACAAAAAGGTGTTTGGTCTTTCTGAAAGGTTGTGTTCTTTGGATATAGTAAAGTAAGGCTCGTTTGACATCTAGCATGTGTAGAGCCCTTTCTGCAACAGTTTGAGGTTGCGAGAAAAATACCGGTAATTCTACCGATTGGTTTAAATGAAAAGGGGAAATGACGTTAGGTAGGAATTTTGGGTTGGTACGGAGAACAACCTTGTTCTGGTGCATTTGGAGAAAAGGTTCTTGTATGGTAAATGTAAATGTAGTGCATTTATATAGCACTCCGCACCCCCCCCGAAAGGGTCTCTCAGGCGCTGTGCACATACCGCTGTGGAACCCTTCCTGGCCTTTCCCTGTGAAGTGCCCACTCCTGGGCACCCCCAAGGTGAAGCCAGGCATCCTAGCGCTGTTGGGGCCGATGTGGAGATTAAGCAAGCTATTGCCCAGAGTTGCAGAGTGGGACCCATGATTAGAATAGGCACCGAGGCGAGAATTATCGGGTCCGGGGAAATTGAGCCCAAGACCCGCCGAGGCAGGAATTGAACCCTGGTAGGGGCCAGACCTCTGCATCAGGGTCTGCCGCTCTAACCATTGAGCCACACTTCTCTGGTAAGTGCTTGTATCTCACTGACCCTTCTAAGGGAAGTGATGGCTACAAGAAAAGCTGTTTTCCATGTGAGAAATTGCAGTTCGCATGTATGCAAAGGTTCGAAGGGCGGTCCCATTAGCCTTGTGAGAACTATATTTAAGTTCCACACAGGTGAGGGTGGTACTCTGGGGGGAATTATTTGTTTTAGGCCTTCCATGAAGGCTTTAATGGCAGGCACTCTGAAGAGTGATAGGTGCTGCCTGTTTTGTAGGTAAGCGTCAATTGCTGCGAGGTGTAGATGAATGGATGTATATGCTAGGTTACACCTTTGTAGATGGAGTAAATAGCATATGATGTGTTGTATAGACACGTCTAGAGGATTGATTGTGTTGTTATGGCAATAAACAACAAATCTTTTCCACTTGGCAGCGTAGCAGGCCCTAGTGGTAGGGCGTCTAGCTTCTCTGATGACGTTCATACAGTCAGGGCGAAGGTTAAGGTATCCGAATTCTAGGATCTCAGGAGCCAGATCGCAAGGTTGAGCTGAGCTGGGTCCGGGTGCCTGATCTCTCCATGGTTCTGGGTTAGGAGGCATGGTGAGAGGTGTAGCTTTTGGTGTGGTACTACCGAGAGTTCCAGCAGTGTGGTGTACCACGGTTGTCTGGCCCATGTTGGAGCTACTAGGATCAGTGTGAGGGAATGCTGTTGTAGCTTTCGCACCACTAATGGAATTAGTGGGAGAGGTGGAAAGGCGTATGCAAATTTGCCTGACCAGTTCATCCATATCGCATTGCCTTTGGACAATGGGTGTGGGTATCTGGCGGAGAAGCTTGGGCATTTTTTGTTTTCGTGGGTGGCGAAGAGGTCTATCTGCGGATGCCCCCACATCTGAAAGAAGGGGTGAAGAACCTGTGGGTGAAGTTCCCACTCGTGGATCTGCTGCGTCTGTCTGCTGAGCAGATCTGCCATGGTGTTTTGGACTCCTGGTACATGCTGGGCCAGGAGAAAGATTTTGTGTGGAATTGCTCATCTCCATATGCTCTGTGCTAGTTGAGAGAGCTGTGGAGAGTGTGTGCCGCCTTGTTTTTGAATGTAATACATGGCCGTCATGTTGTCTGTGCGAATGAGGACTGCCTTGCCTAAAATCTGTGTTTGAAAGGATTTTAGGGCTAGAAAGATTGCCAGTAACTCCAGATGGTTGATATGGAGTAACTTTTGTTGCAGCGTCCATGTGCCCTGCACTGTGAGGTGTAATAGATGAGCTCCCCAGCCGGAGAGCGATGCGTCTGTTAGTATCATTTGTGCAACCGGGTCAAGGAACGGTCTACCTCTGGAAAGATTTGTGGTGTTCCACCACTGCAGAGAGCGATGGGTGCGACCGTCTACCAACACCAGATCTGTCAGTTGCCCCTGGGCCTGGTTCCATTGGCGCGCTAAGCACTCTTGGAGTGGACGCATCTGGAGTCTTGCGTGAGGCACTACGAAAATGCAAGAGGCCATCATCCCTATCAGTTGCATAAACACTCTTGCTGGAAGGGAGTGTTGAGGTATGAATCTTTGACGCAAAGCCTGAATGCTTGCAAACCTGGCCGGATTGGGGTAGGCTATGGCTTTTGAGGTGTCTATGGTGGCACCAAGGTATTGCTTTATGTGGGATGGTGTTAGCTGGGACTTTTGGTGGTTCACCGTGAAGCCTAGCTGGTGAAGTAGTTGGATTGTAGTGGCGGTGTGGTGTACACATTGGTTGTAGGACGTGGCTTTTATCAGCCAGTCGTCCAAATATGGGAAGACGTGAATGTGCTGTCTTCTGAGGTGTGCCGCCACTACCGCTAGGCACTTAGTGAATACCCTTGGTGCTGTTGTGACCCCGAATGGGAGCACCTTGAACTGGTAGTGTGTCCCGTCCACTACAAATCTGAGGTACTTTCTGTGAGCATGGTGTACCGGAATGTGAAAGTATGCGTCTTTCAAGTCCAGTGTGGTGAGGAAGTCGTTCTGGGAGAGGAGCGGAAGTACCTGCTGAAGCGTTACCATGTGAAAATTGTCTGAATGTATGTATGTGCTTAGGGGCCGGAGATCTAGAATAGGTCGTAGAGTCTCGTCTCTTTTTGGTATTAGAAAATATAGGGAGTAGACCCCTAAATTTTGCTGATTGACGGGAACTTGTTCGATTGCCTGTTTTTGTAGGAGGGAGATTACCTCCTGTTTTAGTAATGTGGAATGTTCTTGTGACATTGGGCGTTGCCTGGGTGGAATTTTTGGGGGGGTAGATGTCAATTCTAGGCAGTACCCTGAGCGAATAATTTGGGTCACCCATTTGTCTGAGGTGATGTCTCCCAGACCTGAAGGAAATTTTGTAGTCTGCCCCCGGAGTGGGATGGTCTGGAGGGAGCGGGGGGAAGTCCTTGGGTAGGCAGTGTGGCAGAGCGGGCGGTATTTGTTTTGCCTCTGCCTTTATTGTTATTGCCCCTATAGCCGCCTCTTTGATAACCCCTTGTGAAGGTGGACTGAGCAGGGGATTTGTAGGAAGTGGACGCGCTATCTGAGGAGTAGCCTCTAGCCGTACCCCGAAAGGAAGAGCGGCGAAAGGAGCGCCTAGGAGGGTGTGACTGCAGGGCTCCCATAGATTTTGCCGTATCAGTGTCCTTCATTTTCTCGAGGGCCTCATCTACCTTTGGGCCGAATAGGTGTTCTTGGTCAAAGGGATGATTTAGGATGGAGGCCTGTACCTCAGGTTTGAAACCCGATATTCTCAGCCAAGCATGGCGACGGAGGAGGACGCTAGTGTTAATGGCCCTGGAGGCAGTGTCTGCTGCATCTAAGGCACAGCGTATGGAGGTGTTAGTTATAGTCTTACCCTCTTGAATTAATTCATTGGCCCTATTTTTGTATCTTTCTGGGAGGTGGTGCATTATGGTTTCTAATTCATCATAATGCGCCCTATCGTATCTGGCCAATAGCGCTTGGGTGTTTGCAATACGCCATATATTAGCTGCCTGTGACGCAGTACGTTTTCCTGACGCGTCCAGTAGCTTTGACTCTTTGTCAGGTGGTGGTGCTTCGCCTGACGCCTGGGAGTTTGACCTCTTCCGTGCAGTGGAAACCATTAGGGAATCTAGTGGCGCTGGCCCTTTGATATAGGCAGGATCTGTGGGGGCAGCTTTGTACTTTTTTTCTATGCGTGGGTTAATGACCCTAGCCCTGACTGGGTCCTTTAAAACCTCTGGCGCATGTTTTATCACCCCCTTGAGCATAGGTAGTATGGAGGTAGATCTATGTGCAGTATCAAAGGTGTCGAGGAGGAAATCCTCCTCTACTGGGTCAGTGTGTAGCTCTACCCCGTGATAATGTGCCGCCCTCTGAAGTAGGTGTTGGAAACCTAATGAGTCTTCCGGTGGAGATGGCCTGGAAGGGTAAAGGTCATCTTGTGGGACGTCTGGAATATCTGGATTATTGTAGTTGTCCCATGGGTCTGGGGATCCTGTAGGGGTGGGGTCTTGGGGCACATCCCCTGGATCGTAATATGGGTTCCACTGATCATCATCGACGGAGACGAGGTCGGAGAGCGATGAGGTGGGGGTGGAGAAGGCAGAGGGGGCGGAGGTGGAGAGGGTGGAGGAGGTGAAGGAGGTGGGGAAGGCATTCTGAAAGGGGAGGTAGCAGAGTCCTTCCTCTTTGGAGGTGGAGGCGGAGCCGGTTTGTCCAAATGTCTCTTTTTAGAAGAGAGTGCCAAATGTCCAGTTTTTGGATCCTTGGTAAGAGTCTTTTGCAAGGGATCCAGGGTAAACAGTTCCTGTGACAATGTTTGTTCCGTCGGCGCCGAAGGTTTCGGGGCTGATGACTTTTTAGGCTTGTCCGTGCCGTGCTTAGCACTGGGCTTGGGAACCTCCGTTTTCTTGGTCGGCGCCGAGGTGGGCTTCAGCGTGGAAGTGTTGGTGCCGAGGGCCTTATGGGGTTTGGTCGGTACCGAAGATGGCGTCGGTACGGAAAGGCTGGATTTCGACACCGAGGACTTCGGTGCGGAGCTCGGTGTCGAGGTAGAGGCCGTTTTCTTTTTCGGTGCCGAAGTGTGTTTCTCAGCACCGCTGGAGGGCTGGCTCGAGCCCGAGCCGCCGGAAGGCCTATTTGGCTTCTTCACCGGGCCCGAAGGTGGGGTGTGTGAAGCAGTGTCTCTGGTCTTGCCTAGGCCCGGAGGCGAAGGCGTGACCAAAGCCTTTTTGGGTGTGGGTGCGGGTGTGGGAGGCGGTATAGTACTCACGACCCTCTGCGCTGGGGTGATGTCCTCCACATCGGAGTCGTCGGCTTCGGAAGCACTGACTAGGTCCTCTTCGGTGAGCTGCTGTCCCGGATCTTCGACGTCGTCCCCGAAGATGTCGACTGGAACGGAGGTCGAGGAGTGCGCCATGTTTCGTCTGGCTCTTCAATCTCGAATAGTCTTTTTCGATCTGAAAGACTTACAGGCCGGACATTCTCGAGCCTCGTGTTCAGGGGAGAGGCAGAGGTTGCATACCTCATGAAGATCGGTGTGGGGGAATTTGGACCCACATCGAGGGCATTTCTTTAAAGGAGTTCTTTCCATCAGCCGGGACCGGAGCTTGGGTAGGCCCGAAGGCCGCCGTCGACAACTGGAATCAAAGATGTGTCGAAGAGAAGGTGATTGAGGAGAACTGGATCTGAACGATACTGCGATAAGCGAGGATTCCGCTTCGATCGTCGAACTGGAAATGTTCAGAATCGGAGCGCGAAGTATTACATCCGAGCCAGATGGCGGAAAAAAACAATCTGAGGATGGAGCCGAAGCCCATGCGCAATACGATCCAAGGGAGGAGTCACCGACCTCGTGACTTCCAAAGACTTTCCAAGAGGAAAAACAAACTGCAAACATCCGGGCCCAACACCAGATGGCGATCTATGCAAAAGTGTGTAATCTGCAGTTCAAATGCCTCAAACACAAGTTTTTCAGATCACGAAGAAGAGTGTTCCAGAGTTTGGCAACGCATGTAACAAAACTTCCACCGCCCCATTTTTCTCTTCTGACTTAGGGGACAATTAAGTTACAGGCAGAAGATGAACTAAGAGATCTAGGGGGTGTGTACCAGTGGAAACTTTGTTTCATGCAGTCAGGGTCAGAGTTGTGCAATGCTTAAATACTCTGCAAATACCTTCAAAGTTAATGCGTTTCTTCACCCGAAGCCAGTCTTTTGTAAGAGCTTGGGAGACAGATTGATATTTAGGGATGCCTAACAATAGTAATTGACCTGCAATTTCTTTAAACGTTTTTTCTGCACATTGAGGAATAGGGCATCGCAGTAATCGAGTTTAGGCAAAAGGAGGCCAGGAACCCGTGTTTTCTGCATCTCCTGTGGAATACATGGAAAGACTTTTGTCAAAACTTTCAGAGTGATGGAATTGATCTGGCTTTCGAATGACAGGCTACGGTCAAACATAAACCCTACATGTTTTGCTTTGGAAGCTGGAGTGGGTAAACTATCCAGCTCATGTGGCCACCACGAAGGCTATCGGAATGAAGTATTGATTCCAAAAAGCAAGACTTTGATTTTACCCGAATCAAGCTTTAAACTGTTTTTGTTCATCCACCTACTGATCTGTTGCATGCAGATATGAAAACTGGTGGCAGTGTCTTCAGGGTTCCCCGCCACTGACACCATGATTTGGGAGTTGTCGGCGTAGGATACCACTAAGAAGTCAAACGAATAACTGAGTTGTGCCAGCGCAGTAACGTAAAGATTAAAAGCGGTTGGACTTAAAGATAAAGCCTACGGCACCCCACAGGCTAGTATAAACAGTGGAGATATAAAATCACCTACATAAACGATTGCTCACGTAAAGACAAGAAGGAGTTCATCAAAGCAAGGGCTTCTACCCTAATTGCAACAGAGAAAAGGCGATCAATCAGCAGGTCATTACTGACCATGTCGAATGCCACAGAGAGATCCAACAATATCAGGGCCGCATTTCCCCCTTTGTCGAGTGTCTGTAAAATATCTTCAGACGCAGTAATCAGAGCCAGTACGATGCTATGTTTGGCTCTAAAGTCGAAATTGAGTAGGGCCCAGTAGCTGGTTGTTATTAAGGAAGGCCGTTAGTTCCTGATTTATTATTTTGGGACCTTATAAGTATTTAGTTATGCAACTGTTGCATGGCTAAACACTTATAAGGTCCCAAAGGCGAGACCTATTGGCTATGCCAATGCTTGTTCTCCTTGCGGACATGCCTAAAAATTAAGTAACCAGACGAAATTGCCGTTACTATATCAGGGCCTGAAACAGCATCAGCACAGGTTTCTGTGCCAAATGCTATGTCCAAACCTTGTGCCTCGAGAAAATCAGCAAATTTGATTTCATTTCTTAAAAGAGATCTTGCATTAATCAAAGTGCAGAGATGTACACATAGGATTGTTAACTTGTTCCCTTATGGGAGGCCTGTTGGCGTTAAGCGCTTTTACTTTCATGTGACTCAAAGAGAGATAAGTAAATGTGTGTCTTCTGAAGGCTCTAAACATGGGCTTGTGCATTTCTTACCTGTAGAAAGAAAACAGGTAAATCCAATGTTTGATTTAAATGGAAAGGTGGTATGACTTTTGGCAGAAACTTTGGGTTTGCGTGTAGGTGAACATTGTCCTAAAAATACTTGAAAATAAGGCTCCTCAAGAGTGAGTGTTTGTGTTTTGCTGACTCTGTAGTGATGTAATGGCCACAAGGAATGCCACTTTCCATGTTAGGAACTGTATTTTCCATTTGTGCATTGGTTCAAATGGTGTGGTTATTAGTTTTGATAACACAATGTTTAGATTCCACGTTGGTACAGGAAGAGTACGTGGTGGAAAAAAACATTTAAGTCCCTCCATGAATGATGGGTTTATGCTGTTTGCAGTGCAGCAGCGGCCAAAACGTTTTCGTTTTGCTGAGTAACAGGCCCTGTGGTTAGTCTTCTGGCCTCTTTAGAATGTTCATGCATTCCTGGGATAATTCTAGATACCCAAATTCTAGGACCTCAGGAGCCAGATTGAGTTGTTGAACATTGGGGCGTCTGACTCTGCCCCCACTGTGAGTGAGAAGATTTAGAATGTTAAGTGGTTTCTTGTGAGGTACTAGTGATAGCTCCAGCAGAGTTGTGTACCAAGGTTGCCATGCCTATATTGGAGCTATGAGTATCATAGTTAGTGAAGTTTGCCTTCGTTTCCTGACCACGTATGGAATGAGCAGGAGAGGGTGGGGTATAATTGCATTTGCAAAGGTCCCTTACCCGTTCATCCATAGAGCGTTGCCCTTGGATTGTGGGTGTCTGGATGCAAAGTTTTGGCATTTTGCATTTTTTACGGTGGCACAGAGATCTACTGTTGGTGTCCCCCAACTTTGAAACTAAATTTGTAGTGTGGATTTCTCACTTGTGCACTTGTTGTTGCATTCTGCTTAGTAGGTCTGCTAGTGAGTTGTCCATTCCTGGTATATACTGTGATGGGAGGTGGACTGTGTGTTTTCATTGACCTATTTACATGACTTGTGCTAGCTGAGATAGTTGTAGTAAATGGGCCACTGCTTGTTTCTGAATGTGGGCCATTGTTGTCATATTGTCTGCTCGAAGGACATTTTTCCCGGATATGTTGTGTAGGAACACTTTGAGAGCCATTTGAATGGCTAGCAGCTCTAACATGTTGATGTGCAATGTCTGTTGTTGTGGAGATCAATGTACCTGTACCACAACGTCCGCCATTAGAGCACCCCAACCCATCAGGGATGCATCGGTTATTGTTACCAGCGGTAACCACCATTGTAGTGCATGATAGACACTGGGTGAACCCAACACTAGATCCTCCATGTTGCCCGCCCCGCCAACGCTTGTGACCATTGCGATCTTAAGCACTCCTGTAGGGGTCCCATACATGGTCCTGCATGTGTAACTATCCCTATGCAAAAGGCTATCATACCTACAAAGCACATCATTGTTTTGACTGTTAGGCTACAAAGTGGCTGAATAAGAGCCAGCTGGTTCTGGAGCTTGAGAATAATAATAATAATACCGACATTTATAAAGCACGAACAGCTACCTCAAACAGAGGTGTCCGGCGCTCTAGCAATAGGCGGCAGGCAAAGAAGACCCGAGCATAGAAAGCCCTGAGCACACTAACCTAAGCTAGAGACACGTTTTCACCGCTTTCCTAAATAGTGGCTCTGAATCAATATGCCGGATATTATTTGGCAAGGAGTTCCAAAGCTTGGAGGCCTTGACCGTAAAAGATCAGCCACCTAGCCGGGCTCTCCTAAACCGTGGACTGCAAAGCAGATTTTGCGCGTTAGACTCAGCAAACAGCTACATAGCTGTTATTTCAGGTAGCTAGGACAATTACCATGGATAGACCGGAATGCTAGTGTCAAAGCCTTAAACTCGATTCTCCTTGCCACTGGCAGCCAGTGGAGCCCTTTGATATGCGGAGAGATATGATGATGGAATGGTACACGTCTAATCAGTCTCACAAACCCATTCTGAACCATCTGTAGTCTTATGACTAAGTAAACTGGCAGGCCCACGTAGAGGCCGTTAGCACAGCCCAGCCTAAATGTCACAGTGCAATGGACTATGACTTGGCGGCAGTCCTCCGGCAGCAGATGGAGGAACTTACGCAGGTTTCTCAGTTTGCTAAAACAGGACGCTGTCACCTGCCGAATTTTGGGCAGAAAAAGAAAGGTCAACCTCCCACTTAACTCCCCGATTTTTTGCCATGACTGTAGGGCTGGGAGGGGATCCTATTTACACTGGCCACCGTAAATCCATTGCTGGCGGCAGGTTTTTGCCAAAGAACAACACTTCCGTTTTCTCTGTATGGAGTTTAAGCTTATTGTTGTTCATCCATAGGGAAATGTCTTTCAAACAGCCCTTAAAACTCTTGGAGTCCTCCAACTGCTCGTTAAAAGAGAACACCAGCTGGGTATCGTCGGCGTACGATATCGCATTCACTCCCCAGTTGGCAATAAGTGTTAACAACGGGGCCAGATATATATTGAAAAGAAGCGGGCTTAGTGCCGACCCCTGAGGAACTCCACACCATAGATGTTTGGGTTTCGACCTACGGGGTTGCAGGGCGACCTGCTGAGTACGATTGTTAAGAAATTATTTCAGCCAAGCCAGTACCGCCACACCCATGCAGATATCCTGAAGTCTCTGAACCAATCTTAAATGATCTACTGTGTCGAACGCCGCAGATAAATCCAGGAGCACCAGCATCGCTGATGACCCTGAATCCACCGACATTCTCACAGATTCTGCCATCTCTATAAGCCATCTCAGTACTGAAACCGGGTCTGAATCCAGATTGAGTATCATGCAAAATACCATGATTCTCAATTAAATTGGCCAGTTATCGATGCACCATTTGTTCCAGCATTTTCTGCTGTGGCTGGTAGCAGTGAAATTGGACAATAATTGCTCAAATCTCCTGGATCTCCACTGGGCTTTTTCCTGAGAAGGAGAGTGGCATGTTTCCACATGTCAGGGAAGATTTCAGAAGTAAGATGAATTCCAAATGTGGGTCAACACCTGGATAAGCGAGTGAGCCAACTCTTTCCACAATTTAGGGGGGCAAGGGTTCTTCGGTGAGCCTGACTTACAACTCTGGATCTGTGCCAATGCTTCCTGCTGAGTGGTCGGGAGGAATTCCCTACAGGAGAACTCTGGTTTACTACTCCCCTTGACATCAGTTTTATTAGTCACAACTATTGCTGTAAACGAATTATGAATTTTCCGAATTTTGTTATCGAAAAAGTCAGAGATACTTTCACACAGTGAATGGGAAGGCTGCACTTCAATCTCTAATTCTCTCGGCTTGAGAAAAGTCAACAACCTTAAATATTTCTTTACTTTCGTTATCGCCACATAGTCTCTCCTGGCCTCTCTCATCAATTTATGGAGCTCTTTCAGCGCTTTCCTATATGCCACTTTAGCAGTATTTTAAGGAAAAGGAAAAGTTTAATCAATTTTTAAAAACCCTTGTATGTATTTTTTAATTTTTTTTTATTGTGGAATACTTTTTCATTGTCATGAACCTGTTGCTTTTATGATTTCATGAATTTTGAACTCGAATAAAGTACATGAATTAATTAATTAATATATGCCACTTTAGCTGTAGCACCGTAGTCCACCCTCCACTGACGTTCCAGGCGTTTGCACCTACTTTTATTTGTCCTGAGAGTCTCTGAAAACCGAGGGAGATTGCCTCAATGTTTTAGTGACTCTGGCCGGGGCAGTGGCCTCCACAGCGGCGGAAATCCATTTATTTAAAGCAAATGTGTCTGCATTTGGGTCTTTCAATAATGATGGTTGACTATCCTGCAAAACTGGCCCCAAGGAGTCAGAGGTCAGCTTCTTCCAATTTCTTATTAAGAAATAGTGGGAGGAGCCTAGCGCGCATCCGAGATGGTCGCGTGAGCACAGGGCTCCCCGGACCCTTTCTGCTCCTCGGAATAAATCCTGAGAATATCCTGATTTGGTGTATGGAATCTGAGAGATGAAGACCAGCTGACTATATATCTCTTTTCAAAACTCTAATCGGACCTGGGAATCCTGAGTTATCGTCGCCGGAACTTTTGGGACCCACTCGACGGAGGTGGCCGGGGTGAAGGTGACCCGTGGGGCCGGGCTGCAATTGAACAACAGCGGCCTCAGCGCGGTGCCAGTTACCGATTCAGCACTTTCGGTTTCGGTTTTGGCCTTCAGGAGATCAGCTGGCGTGCGTGCTCGAGGTGGCGAGGTGCCTCCTGGGCCTCTGCCCGAGGTTTGCTTCCATCTGCTACTGGCGGGTCTGACGCCTCCGACCCCTACACCGACAGTTTGTGGTCCTTTCGCGGGCACCCGCGCACCCCTTGATCGGAGGCCCCATTGAGTGACTGCGCTCACATGGCGGGCAAAGGGGGTCCGGAGGGGCGCAAGACCAAGGCTTCACTGCGCGGGGGAGCGGTCCAGAGCAACAACATGGACCGCTATACCCAGGGCAGGGGGTCCCCTGGCGCTGCTGGCCTTTCCCCGGATGCTGCGGGGGGAGGCACGACCGTCGCTGCGGAACCTTCCCTACAGGACATTATGGGTGCCATCGAGGGCATCAGGGAAACTATCGCGACGCAATATGAGGCCCTGGCCCGTAAGATCGACACTGTCGCGATCGACGTCACCCTGATTCGGGCCGACCTCTCTAAAACCAACGAGAAGGTCCAGGCCCTTGATACACGGACCTCCACCCTGGGTGCGGAGGTGTCGGATCTGCGGGCCGCGCTTGGGGACATTAGAGTGGTCAACGACCATATGGCCCGGCGGCTTGAGGACTTCGAGGGACGGGCCCGACGCAACAATATCCGCATCATTGGGGTACCGGAGTCCTCCGACAGCCGCCCGGTGGACCTCGTGGTCGAGGAACTTATCCTGCAACAGTTGTCCCCGGTTGGCCTAAGCAAATTCTTCGCTGTGGAGCGGGCCCATCGAGTTCCGGGCGGCCGGCCGCGGCCGGGGGCCCTCCCGAGGCCTATCGTGGCTAAACTGTTCCACTACAGGGACCGCGATGCTATTCTGCAGGCTTCACGGACCCGTGGCCCGGTCCGCTACGAGAACTCGACCATCAACTTTTACCCGGACTTCACGCAACTGGTCCAGAAACAGCGGATGGGATTCCAGGGGGTGAAGCGCCGTCTCCGCGAGCTAGGCCTGAAGTATTCGATGCTCTACCCGGCGAAACTTCGAGTGGAGCATGGAGAGCGGACAGCCTTTTTTGACACTCCTGTGGCCGCAAGTGACTGGCTGGACTCGCTGCCGGACAGGGGTGGCCGGCCCGGGCCCTCTGGGGGCACCGCAGGTGACGGGTCCCCTTAGACTGACCTTTGGTCCTTGCTTTTGCGGTTTTGCACTGTACAGTTGGGTCTTACTTCTTTTGCATACTGTGTTTTACCAGGACCCGTGAGGGGTGCGGGCGGGTTCGGGTCCCTTTCCTCCTCCGGGGTCTTTTTGTAGAATGGGGTTAGTGGGGCGACAGGCACACTGCAAGTTGGGGGGGGTCTTTGGCCCGCAGGGGTGCAGGGTGGGGGGCGTTGGACTTGGGGTGGGGTTGGGGGGGAAGAGGGGTTGTTTAGTTGTGTGTTTTTTGTTTACAGGGCGAGGTATTGATTTTTATCCAGATTTGGGAGCGGTGCTGCGGGCTGGGGGCCTCTTGACCCATTGGAGGGGATGGGGGGAGACGGGTTGAGGCTTATGTCGTGGAACGTCAATGGGTTGGGGGACCGCATTAAGCGGGGTGTTGTACTGCAATATTTGCGTCGTTTGACTCCTGATGTGGTGTTTCTCCAGGAGACGCATTTGGTCGGCAATGTCTGCCATGCGATGAACAGGGGGGGATACCGCCTCGTAGCCCATTCTGGTTTCACAACTGGCTCCAGGGGGGTGGGCATTCTCCTGCGAGCCTCCCTTCCGGTGGAGATCACGAGGATAGTCTCGGATGACAGAGGGCGCTATGTGTGTCTGATTGGGAGGTGGGAGGGGCAGCCCCTTACCCTGGTTTCAGTCTACGTCCCCCCGGGCCTCCAGAACTCCACCTTTACTGACTTGGGTCGAATGCTGCTTGACCTCCCGGACGGCCTCCTGCTCATGGGCGGGGACTTTAATTCTGTGGTTTCGGGTGAACTGGATCGTCACCCACCGAGGACCCTCCCCGCTGCCCAGTCATGGCTGGGTGGGATGTTGGAGACCTTCGGCTTGGTGGATAGTTGGAGACTAATGCATCCGACCCAGTGCCAGTTCACCTTTCATTCGGGGGCGCATGGGAGTCTCTCCAGGTTAGACTACTTCCTTATGCCCGCGGCGCAGACTGGTCGGATTCGAGAGGTCAGACACCTGGCGCGTGGTATCTCCGACCATTCTCCGCTGTGGCTTGTCTTTGACACCGGGTCGCGGTCTGCAGGGCGGATAGCTCCCATTAACCCCTGGTACCTGCGGGACCCTGTGATTCGTGACAGCCTGGTTAAGGCCATGGACCAATACTTCAGTGAAAACGAGGGGTCGGTGTCGTCTGCGTTGTCCCTTTGGGAAGCCTTTAAAACTGTTATACGTGGACACGCCCTCGCCCAGATAGTGGTGGCCAAGAAGGTTAGGAGCGAGGCGGTGGTGAAGCTGGAGACTGACATCTCGGGGCTGGAGTCGGCCTTGGAGGCGAATGTTACTCCGGACGGGCTACATGCCCTTAGCCTGAAACAGTTCGAATATAGGTCCCTGGTCACTGACGCGGCCAAAACTATGTATAGGGAGCAGCAGGGCCGATTGTATGACGCTGGGGACAAGGCGGGAAAGTTGATTGCATGGCTGGACAAAAAGGAGAGAGTGAATCGTGTGGTCCCCGAGTTGCGTGCTGCGGATGGTGCGTGTGTGACTGAGCCGGATGAGATTGTGGAATGCTTCGCTGACCACCTCCGGGCGGTGTACTCCCCGGTGACTGACAGGGACGAGGATGACTCTCGCCTCCTACTGAGAGATATTGCTCTGCCCGGCCTGTCCGTTGAGGACCGGGAGCGGCTGGACGCCCCCTTATCGTCGGATGAAATAGCGACCGCGATTCGTTCCCTTCGCTCGGGCAAGGCTATGGGTCCTAATGGTCTGCCCATTGAACTATACAAATTGCGTCCTGATAAGCTTGCGCCCTTCCTCAGCCGCATGTTCCGCGACTCTCTTGCGGCGGGTTCCCTCCCGGCCGACCAGCGCTTGGCCACTATAGTCGTTCTCCCCAAGGAGGGCAAGCTGCGTGACCGCTGTACCTCTTACCGGCCTATTTCACTGCTCAATGCGGAGCCTAAAATCCTGGCGAAAGTCCTGGCCAATCGATTGTTGAGTGTCGTGTGCGACCTCATTCATCCGGACCAATGCGGCTTTATCCCGCACCGCAACACCGCTCTTAACTTGCGGCGTCTGCACGGGGTCCTCGCCAGGGCGGAGCTCCTCACCGAACCGGCCGTGCTGGTTTCTTTGGATGCCACGATGGCATTTGACACTATTGAGTGGCCATTCCTCTGGGCCGTCTTGGATAAATTCGGCTTTGGAGAGGGATTTATTGGCTGGGTGAGGCTCCTTTACACGGGACCCATGGCTCAAGTGGTGGTGAATGGGCGGGTCTCTCGGCCCTTTGCCCTCGGCAGGGGCACGAGGCAGGGGTGCCCGTTGTCCCCGTTGCTTTTTGCTCTCGCCCTGGAGCCACTCGCTGCCTGGCTCCGTTGGGAGCCCTCGCTTGGAGGGATCCGGTGGGGCCCGGGCTTTGAAGATCGGGTCTCGCTGTATGCGGACGACATTCTCCTGTATCTCACCTCACCGCGGCAGTCACTCAACGTCCTCTTTGACGTTCTGACCTCCTTTGGGAACAATTCGGGTCTCACGATCAATTGGTCTAAATCCTGCGTTTATCCCATCGCTGGTGGTCCTCCTCTCCTGCCGCCTCGGCTCCCGATTCAAATATCTCTGAGCGGCTTTAAGTACCTGGGGATATACGTTTCGCTGGACCCGGTGGCTCGCTACGAGCAGAATCTTCTGCGTCCACTTTGGCGACTGCGTGAGGACACGGCCCGGTGGTGCAGGCTGCCCCTGTCCCCGCTGGGTCGGGCCGCGCTGTTTAAAATGATGTCCCTTCCCAGGTTCCTCTATGCACTCCAGAACTCCTTCGACGTTATCCCAGTGGCCTACTTTCGGGAGGTGGAGAGCCTGCAGAGGAGACTGGTGTGGAACGGCCGGGCGCGTATTGCTCTTGCCAAGCTCACTCTCCCCTGGTATGACGGGGGCATCGCGCTTCCTGACATTCGCAGGTACTATTGGGCCTCGCAGCTATCTGCCATTAACCACGCCACGTATGCGCCCGGCTTGAATCCGGCGTATGAGATGGACAAGTTCCTGCTTCCCGGCGGGAACTACAACAGGGCACTTTATTCCCGCCTGGCTGACCGGACCCTTACGGGTCCTACTAAGATTGCTGTGCGGACCTGGAGGGCTGCCACTGCGGCCATGGGCTGGAGTGAGCGAATGACATGTGCTACTCCCTTGTTTGCCTCCGACCGCCTGGGCAGCTTGTGGACCACCAAGGGGTTTGACCAGTGGGACACGATTGGTATTAGCACAGTGGGAGACCTGTGGCACAAGGGCGCGGTCAAGACTTTCGCGGTGCTCCAGGCCGAATACGAGCTGACCGACAGGGAGTTCTTCCGCTACGCCCAGGTTCGACACGCCCTGCTCTCGGTCTTCGGGGAGGGGACCAAGATCCCTGTTTCCTCGCCCCTCGAGGACCGCGTACTTGACGGACATGTCCCTGATAGTACTATTTCTTTAATTTATAAAAAATTGATTAATCACCGGGCGGATCTCCTGGTGCGCCTTCGGGAGGCTTGGACTGGGGATGGGGTCGAATTGGACGACGAAGACTGGCAGTCTGCACTGTCGTCCCCCAAGGAGGTTGCCATTCCGGCTCGTCTCCGGTTGGTACAGCTCAAGATTCTCCACCGGGTGTATGTTACGGGTCCGCGCTTGGTCGCGATGGGATTTTCCGACGACGGGCTCTGTAAACGAGGCTGCGGGCTCAACGCCACCTTTCTTCATATCCTTTGGGAGTGCCGCGAGGTGGCGGACTACTGGCGCCGGGTCCACGCGGTTATGGGACAGGTCACCGGGGTTGTGCTGCTGCCGGAGGTGCGTCGCTGTGTCCTGAATGTGTGGGAGCCCAATGACTACAACGCGGCTCAGACTCGGTGGGCGGCCCTAGGGAACATGATTGCCAAGAGGGATATAGCGCAACTTTGGGGCGCTCAACGGCCGCCCACCGTGTCAGTATGGAAGGAGAATATGGACTGGTGTATGTTTCGGGAGAAGACAGTGTATGTGGCCCGTGGCAAGCCGGGGGCATGGGGTAGAATTTGGGGTCAATGGAATGCGTATCGCGGAGGCATCTGTACGCCCCCCCTGGTAGACACTGATATCGCCATGTCCCCCTGACCCTTGACGGCTCCTGGCGCTTTTTGTAACAACTACATATGGACGTTCATCTCCCTTGACCCCCTTCCCCCCCCCCCTCCGTCCCCGGCCTCCCGGTACTCCTCTCTTTAGCGGATTGCTCAAATGTTCTGACTGGAGTTTCCCGGGGGGAGCCTGAACCGCACTGGTATCCCTCGTAACTCGCCTTTTGTTTTTATTGTTTTTCCTTTTGTTTCTGTTTTTGTTGGACTGACACTTGCTGCTCTTCGAGAACTATCTTGAGCCACTGCGGGGCAGTGCCCTGGGAACTGACTGCAGCCTTGATATGTGTATATTTCCTTATGTACCTAGCGGCCGGCCCGGGTGGTTGTAGGCCCATACTTGTAACCGAATTATTGTTCAATAAAAACTTTTTCAAAAAAAAAAAAAAAAAAAAAAAAAAAAAAAAAAAAGAAAGAAATAGCGGGTACCCCCCTGCTGCCTAGACTTTTCCAAACTAAATTTAAATGGAATCAAGCAATGGTCAGTCCAAACCAATTGACTAGGGGACTCAGTTATGAGGGACGCAATATAAGGAATGCCCTTCCTTATGGGTGGGGAGTTGCGTATGCTGAATCAGATTAGCACCAATAAGAGCAGAGGCAAACTGCGCTGCCTGAACACAGCTAGGATCGTTCACATGTAGGTTAGAATCCCCTAGCGCCATGAAATCCGAATACAATAGAGATTTCTGCGCAATGTAGTCACAAACTTCCACATTAACACTTGGCGCGCAGTCCGGGGGACTATAAATCATAAGACCTGAAAAGGAAGTGGTGGGGCCAATCTTAATACAAAAATGTAGCCCTTCTATCGCATCCATATTAGGTATCGCTGAGGACGCTATATCCCAGAAGTCCCTTAAAATAATGGCTACCCCCTACCTCTTTTTTCTCCCTCCCAGTTTGCGCAGCAAATTTTAAAACCAGGCAGAATGGCAAAAGCAACCACTGATAAGGCATCCTCTTTCAGCCATGTTTCTGTCAAGAACATGACATCCCGTTTATTCTCTGCCAATATGAGCCATATATCCTCTGCGTGCTTAGCCGAAGATCTGCAATTGATTAGGCATGCCCTAATCTTGTCTGCATGCTTACTCAACTCCATCTTATAGCCTCCCTTGCCACTATTGTCTAAATACCCTGTAGTGTTCCCTAGAACACGATTACATCCCGCACAGGTACTGGGGAGTGAATCCCTTGCTAGGTTTATAACGTGTTCTCCAGGACAAGGATTACGTCTGAAGGATAAAAGATCGTTCCTGACGAACAAGTTACTTACCTTCGGTAACGATGTATCTGTAAGAAACATTAGTTAGTTAGATTCCTCACCTTAGAATATCCCCAGGCGTCAGACTGGATCCGGAAGATTTTTCGTCAGCAATACCCCTTGCGCGTCGCTAGGTGCCGTCTGCGGCTCCGCGTCCGTCGTCGGCGTCGTGCGCCGGAATGACGTCGGAGTACTTAGACGCCGCCCTCGCGCGCTGACGTCAGTTCTTGTACATAGCTTTCCGCGCCAGGAACGCAGAGCCATGCAAAGACCGACACTGGTGCCAAAAATAAAATCTAGGGGCCTGAAAAGGATAACCTTAACCCTAGATGTCAGTTCGCAGAACGGGGAGGATGGGTGGGTCGGTGAGGAATCTAACTAACTAATGTTTCTTACAGATACATCGTTACCGAAGGTAAGTAACTTGTTCATCTGAAAGAAACACGTTAGTTAGATTCCTCACCTTAGAATAGATACCCAAGCAATACCATCCCCGGTGGTGGGTCTGCGAACCAAGATCACACCAGAAAGTTCTGGAGGACAGAACGGCCAAAGAAGCCATCCCTCCGGACTTGGCTGTCAAGGCAATAATGCCTGGCAAACGTGTGTAGCGAAGCCCACGTCGCCGCCTGACAGATGTCCTGCAAAGGGACTCCCCGCCCAAAAGCAGTAGTAGCCGCCGTGGCCAGAGTAGAATGGGCTCGCAGCCCAACAGGAGGGTCTTTTTTTGCCAAGGAGTAACACATTTTGATGTACAAAACGACCCGCCGAGAGATGGTCCGTTTGTGCACAGCTTTCCCCTTCTTAGCACCCACGTATCCAACGAAAAGTTGGTCGTCCACCCGGAACTGCTTTGTGCGGTCCAGATAAAAGGAGAGCGCACGTTTTGGGTCCAGACGGTGGAGCCTCTCTTCCTCTTTGGAAGGATGCGGAGGCGGAAAGAAGGTGGGCAAGGTGACAGACTGCCCAAGATGAAAGGGGGTCACCACTTTCGGAAGAAAGGAGGGACGAGGCCGAAGGACAACCTTGTCCGGATGAACAGAGAGAAAAGGAGGCTTTGATGATAAAGCCTGGAGCTCACTCACCCGTCTAGCCGAGGTGATGGCTACCAGAAAAGCAGTCTTAAGCGTCAGCAGACGAAGAGGACAATTATGAAGAGGCTCAAAGGGAGCGCACATTAGAAATGTGAGAACAAGATTCAAGTCCCACAGAGGCATTACAAAAGTGACAGGAGGGAACGTGTGAGTAATGCCTTTTAGAAAGCGTGTAACTACAGGGGACTTGAAAAGAGAAGGCTGATCAGGAAGCCGCAAGAAGGCAGAGATGGCAGCAAGATAACCTTTCAAGGTGCCCAGGGCAGAGCCCTGCCGGGCCAAAGAAAGAAGAAAGAGGAGAACCTCAGAAAGAGGGGCGGAAAGGGGATCCACAGCCTTTGCTGTGCACCATGCCACAAATTTGTTCCACCGGCAGGCGTATACCGTCTTTGTGGAGGGACGCCTGGCTGCCAGAATGATATCACAGACTTCAGGAGGCAAGTCAAATGGCATCAACTGCCGCCGCTCAATCTCCACGCATGGAGGTGGAGGCTGGACAGGTTCGGGTGTAGGACCGTCCCCTGCTGCTGCGACAGAAGATCCTCCCGAAGGGGCAGACGTATCGGAGGATCGGTCAACATACTGAGTAGCTCGGGATACCAGTACCTTCGTGCCCAATCCGGAGCCACCAAGATGACTTGGGCCCGGTCGTGCCTGATCTTCTTCAGCACTCTGGGCAGAAGTGGTATAGGCGGAAAGGCGTACAACAGACCGCAACTCCACTCGTGACGAAAAGCGTCGCCGAGCGAGTGCCGCCTTGGAAATTCCAACGCGCAGAACTGCTGACATTGCGCGTTCTCTTCGGTGGCGAATAGATCTAACCAAGGCTCTCCCCACTGCTGAAAGAGACCTTGCGCCACTTCGGAGTTCAGACGCCATTCGTGATCCATCATGCACCGGCGGCTGAGTTCGTCTGCTCTGGCGTTCAGAGAGCCCGCCAGATGTTGAACCACCAGGGTGACGCCCTGGTGTTCCAGCCATGTCCAGAGGCGCAGAGCCTCCTGACAAAGGGTCCACGACCCCACCCCGCCCTGTTTGTTGCAATACCACATGGCGGTGGTGTTGTCCGTGAACACCTGCACGACACTTCCCCGGACAGAGGGAAGGAAGGCTTTCAGTGCAAGCCGGATCGCTCTCAACTCCAACAGGTTGATGTGGAGACGAGACTCCGCCGGAGACCAGAGGCCTCTGATCTCCGCCTCTCCCATATGGCCACCCCATCCCAGGAGGGACGCATCCGTCACCACGACATGCTCCGGTTGGGGAAGGGAGAGGCTCTTGCCCTTGACCCAATCGTGGTCCGTGAGCCACTACTGCAACTGCTGTGCAGTGCCCTCCGAGATCAAGACATGGTCGGACAGGGTGCCGTGATGCTGGGCCCACTGAAACTTCAGGTCCCACTGCAGAGCCCGCATGCGCCGCCTGGCGTGATGCACTAGTAGGATGCAGGAGGCCATCAGCCCCAGAAGCCGCAACACTAGCCTGACCGAAACCCAGGATAGAGGCCGAAAGATGGGAATCACGGCCTGAATATCCCGGACCCGCTGTTCCGGTGGATAGACCCGGAACTGCGCCGAATCGAGAACCGCTCCGATGAAGAGGAGCTTCTGAGAGGGACTCAGGTGTGACTTCGGCACGTTGATGGAAAATCCCAGCAAATGCAGGAGATCCGCCGTAGTCTGGAGGTGGGAGACGACTGCCTGGGGCGAGCCCGCCTTCAACAACCAGTCGTCGAGATAGGGAAAGACTGGAACCCCTGATCTGCACAGATGAGCTGCGACCACCGCCATCACTTTCGTGAACACCCGAGGGGCACTGGTGAGGCCGAAGGGGAGCACGGTAAACTGAAAGTGCTCTTGACCCACCGTGAACCGCAGGTAACGCCGGCAGGACGGGGATGTGGAAATATGCGTCCTGCAAGTCCAACGCCACCATCCAGTCTCCAGGGTCTAGGGCAGCTAGAACCTGAGCCAAAGTTAACATCTTGAACCTCTCCTTCCGGAGGAAGGCATTGACGTTCCGGAGGTCCAAGATAGGGCGTAGGCCCCCTTTGCCCTTCTTGGGAACCAGAAAGTAGTGGGAATAACAACCACGACCTACTTCTGGGCTCGGAACGCGCTCGACGGCCCCCTTAGCCAAGAGGGCCGAAACTTCCTCGTGGAGAAGATTCAAATGATCCCCCGAGATACGGTGGTGCTGCGGTGGCATGGCTGGAGGGGTCGTCTCGAAGGGGAGGGAGTAGCCCCTTCGGACGATTTGCAGCACCCACCTGTCCGATGTGATGGACCGCCAGTGGAGCAGGTGATGGCGAACTCTGCCGCCCACTGGCGTGGAATGGGCCTGAAAGCTCGGACTAGGAAGGCTTTGAGGCGGATGCTGCCGGGGTGGATGTGGGCTGACCGCGTCGTCCTCCAGAACCGCCTCGGCGGAAACCACGTCCGCGACCGCGTGCAGGTTGGTTCTGCGGCTGGTGGCTAGGCGCATGTGAGGAGGCACCCCTTCCTTGGCCACGAAAGGCGGAAGTTTGCGACCGCGGGGCCGAGAGGCCCAAGGACTTGGCCGTAGCCCGGGAGTCCTTAAAGCGATTCAGCGCACTGTCCGCTTTCTCGCCGAAAAGGCGAGTGCCATCAAAGGGCATGTCCATGAGGGTGCTCTGGACATCGCCCGAAAATGACGTGGACCGCAGCCAGGCGTGACGTCTATGCGCCACTGAGGTAGAAATCGCCCTACCCAGCGAGTCCGTAGTGTCAAGCCCACATCGGATAGCATGTCGCGCTGCATCCCTCCCATCGGCCAGAGCCTGGGTAAGTCGTGTCTGGACCTCCTCCGGACACAGGGGCAGCACGTCCTCCACTGTATCCCACAGAGAGTGGGAATAACGGTTCAAGAGACAGGCGGTGTTCAAAGACCGCAGACCCAAACTAAGGGAGGAGAACAGCTTTTTGCCGAACTGTTCCAGTCTCTTGGAATCCCGGTCCGGCGGAGCGGTCGGGAAGGAGGATTGGGAGGTAGAGGCCTGGATAACCAGGCTCTCGGGGGTAGGGTGTTGGGACAGAAAACTGGGGTCGCCCGGAGCAGGGCGGTGGCGCCTGGCGACGTTCCTGTCCACAGGAGGAACTGTGGAGGGCTTGGACCAGGTGCCCTGCAGAACGTCAATGAGGGCCTCATTGAATGGCAGCAGAGGCTCAGTGGAGCTTGCTGCAGACTGAAGCACCTCAGTGAGGACGTTAGTCCTCACAGCCACGGCAGGTAGCTCGAGCCCAAGGGCTGCGGCCGCCTTGCGCAGCACCACAGAGAAAGCAGCACCCTCCTCCGAAGCCACAGTCGGAGGAGAGATGAATCCAGTGTCTGGAGAGGTATCCAGACCACTGGCCTCCCCCAGTTTATCTGCCCAGTCCTGTGACAGTTGAGCCTGAGCGGCCATAGGATGCTCGGATCCCTCCCATTCGCCCCCATCATCCGATTTCTGGTATGCAGGAGGAAGGATCGGAGCCGGGCTATAGACAAAATGTGTCTCCAGCGGCGCCGAACGCGGCGTCCATCGACGCCGTAACGGCGCCGGGCCCGGAGCGGGGCTGAACTGGGGCTCGACGCCGAGCGGAGTCGGCGTCGGAGGTGGTACCGGTGTCGACGCCGGCGGAGGAGGCGTGACGAGGTCGACCGGCGTCGGCGGGGACTCGGGAACGGGTCCCTCGGGCGCTTGCGGCGTCGAGGCCGGAGCCGTCGACGGCGCCGGGGCCGGAGCCGCCAGCAGGCAAGGTTGCCCAGTCGGGTCCGCGGGGCCCGAAGGCGCGCCAGCGGGCGTCGACGGCGGAGCCAGGTTCCTCATGGCCGAGAGGAAGGCACTGACTTCCGCCGGCGTCGCGTCAGTCCCAGGGACCGGCGGGTATGGGGACTTGCGCGGCGCCTGCGGCTCCGCTGGAGCCGCGGGGGTGGAACCAACCTGACCCTCGGCCGAGTCGCGCGACCGGCGAGGGGAGTCCGAAGAGCGGTGTCGCCTCTTGGACTTCTTGGAATGCTTCGACTTACCCGAAGACTTGAAGCCAGACGATCGATGATGACGTCGGCTGCGGCTCCGCGACCGATCCTTGGACCTCCTCCTGGACCGGGATCGAGAGGGGCGCGGAGCCGAGTGGCGAAGCTCGAGAAGCTTACGGGACCGCTCCCGTCTAGCCTTCGAGGTCAGGGCCTTGCAGTCCGAACACGACGCCGCGTCGTGGTCGAGGCCCAAGCAGTAAAGGCACCGGCGGTGATGGTCCGTAACCGACATCAAGCGGTTGCAGTCAGCACAGGCTTTAAAACCAGGCATCCTACCGGCACCGGAGTCGAGACAAGATCAAAAAGGATCGAAAAAAGTTAGTCAAAAAGTGACTAAAGGGGTAGCTCTCCCGGATCTGCGCTTACTGGCGCGGAAAAAAGAAGAACTGACGTCAGCGCGTGAGGGCGGCGAAGTACTCCGACGACGTCATTCCGGCGCACGACGCAGACGACGGACGCGGAGCCGCAGACGACGCCTAGCGACGCGCAAGGGGTATTGCTGACGAAAAATCTTCCAGATCCAGTCTGACGCCTGGGGATATTCTAAGGTGAGGAATCTAACTAACGTGTTTCTTTCAGATATTAATTTTGCAGGAGGACGCCTCTACCACCAGGCACTCTGGCGTTGGGTGCAGAGTGAGAAAGACTGGACTGCCCAGCGCACGGGCAACTTGCATGTTAACAGGCAGACCTAAACAAGGTTTTGACCAAATGCTTTGTAGGAGCCTGACAAAGTGATTCAGTCAAAACATTTGTCTTTACTTCCATAGTAGGTAGTTGCAATAGTACAACTTCTGCCACTTTCTGCATCTCAACAGTGAAATAGGTGCATTCTTCCGTTGAAGGACCAGGCCAGCATCTGGGTAAGTATATAGCCCATTGGCATCCTGTTTTTATAGCATTTTACATTGTCATAAGAGGAAACATAGTCGTCACCTTCATCAGTTATCAATGACTGAGTCAGAGCCGAAAGGATTATGTAAAGTTTAGGCCTTAACATGCGGTTAGGGAAAAGTATTGTAATCTGACAAAGGCTGCGTAACAATCAGAGCAGGGTGTAACCTCGGTCAAAATCATGGTGGATTCAGCTTGGATTTGGATAGTGCTATGGGCTGTACATACTCCACTAGCATAGATGAGAAAGAAATCAGCACAGGGGATGGTTCTGGAACCTGCACCATAGTCTGTGCTGATCCCGATGTGGGTCCAATGGAGAGTGGACTCACCACGGAAGACCAACTGGAGGCCCATGCGGATCCTTTGGGCCCAAAGGCGCTTCACAGGGAGTTAGTAAAGTGCAAAATATATACAGCATGGCCTCTCTGAAGGCCTCTACGCCAAGTAATGTCGCCAATGAACCTGGGAATTCAGGGTGCACAGGGACCTTATTTGGAATTGGTTCTGATGGAGCTCAGGAGTGAGACAGGGAGGCACACTGAAGGCTTTGTGCCTTCTCTTGAGTCCAAGAGTTGTAGGCAGGGGACGATTACTGCTTCGACTTCTTGCACTTTTCCTTTGAATTACCCGAAGACTTTGACCGCAACAATGATGTGTGGTGGGAACGACTTTGGGAGCAGACCTTGCTTTCAACAGACTGGTTACGGAGTGGAGTCTTCCTGTTTGTTTGAGACATAAAAGTTGGCCTTTGGATTCCTTTGGATGAGGTCGTGGCCCTAGAGGCGTGCCTAAGACCAAAGCTTAAGCACTTCACAACAGACAAGGTGAGACCACACTACCTTCTGCTTGTCGACATAACACATCATAGTCATATTGGCCATCAAGGTCTAGGCTGACTGACCGGAATTCAGAGCCATTTGAGTTCTGGTAGATTGATGTGCAACCTGCGTACTGGTGACCAGCAGACTCTGATTTCTAGTTTCCCAAATACAGGAGGAACGATACAACAGAGGCTGAGTTTTGAAAAGCCTTTCGTACAGGTATGGGAACACCAGGATTCCTCAACCTCCTGAGATGGGCCGTGACGATTGCCATCGCCTTGGTGAAGGCTCAAAGTGTCGAAATTAGTCCATAAGGAATACCTGCAAACTGCTACTGTGTGAACACCTGCACAAAAATCAGGCACTTTCTGTGCTACCGCAGAAAAGGTATATAAAAGTCGCGTCCTGCGTCCTTTTTCCAGTTTTATGCATCCAGTGTGAAAAGGATGTGAGCCAGGGACAGCATCTCCAACTATTCATTGCACAGGTAAACCTTCAGGGCCTGAGATCTAGGATCAGATCATGGCTACAGCCTTCTTGGAAACTAGAAAGGCTAGCACCCCTACTCAAATTTTCTGCTCTGGCTTCAATTCATCTGCTGCAGAACCTGCACCTCCTACTGCAGGATAAGCAGATGGTCCCAGCTGGAAGGAAATGCAGAGAAAGGGACGCGTAGGGGGATGCTGCAGGAAGAGTAGGACATGCACGTTTTCCATATTCTGCAAGGCCCACTGGTTGGAAATTAAGGCATTCCAGGTCTGCAGAAAAGAGGATGCTCCCCCTCTCACCAGCAGCACATGCTCCTTCATGGATAAACTACTGTGGCGTACGTGGTGGAGTGAGGGGGCAGGAGGAGGAAGAAGGCTGAACAGGACAGTCACGTCCTTTGCCTCTGCCCCTGGGGTGGATTTGAGTTGCGTGAACTGAAAACTCTAACCGCAGGCTTTGGGTCTAAGAAAGTAACTTAGGTCTTTCACTCATGAATACAGCCCTATCGTTCTTGCAGCAGCTACTTTGAACCCCTTCAGTGCTGTATCTGCTTTCTGACTAACGGCTCTCGCTGTCAAAAGGCATGTCCATGAGCATGGACTGGACATCCAAGAACCCTACTGAGTGCAGCCAAGCACCTGGTCTGAACGCCACAGAAGAACTCATGGCTATGACGATGTAGTTTGCCACATCCAGACCTGATATTCATTATAGGGTCCACTGGAGTCTTTGTTTAGTAATCCAACTCCAGTCCTGGAATATTCTGGGGAAGTTTAACTTCAACAGGCTCCCAGGGCAGGAGGCAGGTAACTTACGGTTGTGTTATATGCTGATGATGGCGTTTTACTCTCCAGAACAGGAGTAGGGCTACAGAAGCTATTGGACAACTTTGCTCTGTTTATGAACCAATTGGGTCTATCCATTAACAACTCAAACTCTTACACTATGGTCGGTCCCCTCGTAAGTTCAGATCTCACTATGTTAATAAAACCAGGCTCTGTTGTGTACCGAGTTTCACGTACCTGGAGTTTCGACATGAAACTACCTGGGGTTTTTGCTAGAAGTTAGAAAGAACCAATTTGAGAGATCTATTGCTGCCGTTTTTAAGTTTCCTGCCAAATTTAGGCTCTAAACCCCTGGATGCAATTATAAATGTTTACAAGGCCAGCTGCATCTCTGTGGTCACTCATGGCGTGGGTATTTGGGGAGTCTCTGAGACAGCACACATTCAAGTCAGTGAAAATGCTTTTTGAGAAGGCTGCTATCTGTTCCCATTAGTATACTGACCTTTGTCTGCCATTTCAGAGTTGGGGACATTAAGAATCGGATAAAATTTGCACCCTTAATATTGTGGCTTTCTATCTGGACAAAACTAGAAACACCACTTAATTAAGCTGCGATTACTGATTGTTTGAGGCTTGGTAATGCCAGTAATATTCCATAGCTAACACATGGAAGGGTTCAACTTTGTTGCCTGCATTAGCAGTGATTTTCTGTATCAAATTTGTTTTCTTTAATAATTATGTACACACTTATTTACGGACTTTATTGTTGACAAACTGTGGTGCAGAGCCAATCCGGTGTTTTTTTGTCTTGTATCCCCTTTAGTGGGGAGGTGCTCCGGGACAGTGGGCACATTTGGCTTTCGGCACACAAAATTGTCTTTGATTTATATTATAAGGGTGATTGACGGTATGGGTGCTGCACTTCGTATATGGTCCACTATCCATTATCTGTCTGTTTAAGTTTTTGTTTGCCTGCATCTGAATTTCTTGCAATGCTTACGAGAAGAAGAGAAGCTCTTGAGTGCAGCAAGAGAAGGGTGGAGTCATCAACTCCTAACCACCACACACTGTATGTAACCTTATTTAAACTTTGTCCCAAATCATCATCACAGGAACTATCTAATTAGAATTCACTTCATCATCGTTCATTTTTGGTCTCCTACCCGTGAGACTTGTTGGCGAATCGGATCTTGTGCCATTCCCATGTGACTGACTCCTCACAATCCACATTACACTCCTTTTCTGTAAATTTTATGGAGAACCAACAAAACATTTTTTAATCCCATTATTTAGGTTACCTAATATAAGATGTAGGCCGGCCCTATTGTAGTTGCACCTTCTGCAGCATGAATTTGTCTGTTATATGGTGTACAGATTCATTTCAGCTGCAGTCAGGTTACAGAATATGGAGGGTGGTTAATGCAAATCACCAATATGATTGTGGACAGTGATCAATTCTTTTTGATTTTATGCCTTTCTTTGTATGTGCTACCTGGAGGCATGAGGTAATTGAGCTGATCAAAAGCTATTGGGCTTCCACCTATGTGTTACTCTTCTCCTTTTTAAAGACCGCACAAAAATCCCTTAATGAGCTAATTTGTTAAATTTTATGGGTGTGAGTTAGCTAAATTCACTAAATATTAGAGGGGTTATTCCCACATCTTTTATTCCCGTAAGTTTGCTGATAAGATCTTCCCTAACCTCTTGCACAAGTCACTTTATGACTTGATTCTTAGAGTTTGCTAAATTTTTGCTATTTGTTGCACTATGCGCTGATTGTTTAGATGCTTAACTAACTTATGGCCAGACTGTAATATCCTTTTATTTGCGGTTGTCATATGCTTAAATGAAATTTTGTATTCTTTCATGTTTTTTTGTTTGTTTTTTTAAACTAAATAAATAGTGGTTGATTTTGCTTCAACAAAAGATTCCAAATGGGTGTTGGGCATCAGAATTAATGTACACGCACCGGTGGCCAACTTGGTATATGTTTTACTTTATTAAATTAAAAAGCCATTACAAGGAGGCCGCTCATGCAGGTACATGCGTTGTGAAGCATTAATGGCTGTCTTGGATGGACAAAGCTAATAGCTGCACAATCGTTTTAAAAAAGCGAGACCTACTGACTTTGTCAATGCTTATTTTAATATGAGATGGCCACTCTCTTCAACACTTCCAAACGATGCAAACACTTAGTTTTGAAAATTTGAAATCAGGGTAAATTGATTACCTCCCTCACCAGTCCTTCCTCACCTCATCTGGCCTTAAACATGATCTTTGACCCGTAACAATGTCAATAGTGTTACATGAACTTCTTGTCTTGACATACTGTACAGACCCATCTAAAGGTTACCATTCCTAACTCTGCTTCATAATCTTGTTTGTATGGCACCACCCTGCAAACAAACGTTGTACTGCATCTCTTCTAGGACATGGGTACACTAAGGTTCAATAGATAAAATGAAATTAAAAGCTCACAAAACGAAGAAGAGAAATTACCTTCAAGAACAACGCAAGGTATGCCTGGGCCAGTTCAAAATCCCGATTTGAATCCAGCATGGCCCCAACCATTCGCAGAAAACTTTGCATCACCTTCACAGAGCCTCCGTCGTCTGGCGCTAAACTGCGCAGCTCTGAATCGATGCTCGATGGCCCCATTTCTTTCAATGTTTTTACAGGACATTCATCTGTATTGAACACATTGAAAGCAAACGTCACCAGTAAAAATTTGCAAAACGGATTAAATAATCTTCCCGAGTAGTTATTGCATTATCAAACCCAACCCAGTAGGGACGGGGGCACAGAGAACATTAGTAGCATGAAGAGACCCATGGGGTAATTTACTTGCGTCTCTTCTGCAGACCATTTCTTGCTGCTAATAAATGCAATTAACAAAATATTAATTATGGGAAAATTCCCAACATGATTGAAAAATATTAATTCTGATATATATTGATGAAATTACAGCTTACATGTCTGATTTGAAAGGGCCTCTTCAAGCTGGATGTAAAAACTGGACTTTTGGGCAAGAATACCCAGATTCACCACCTTTGACTAGAACACAAAAAGAAGGGCATGCCGTTAAGTGATCATTGCAGAATGACAACATAAAAAACGTAAACGCATCTGAGACTATAAATCACATCCTTAGAAATTCACTTTTAATGACAAAGTAATTGAAGAATTCAGATCCCACCTGAAGTGGTTTGAATAAATGTGACAGATACCTTCATTTGGTGTCAAATTGAGCAGGAGATGTAAAGTCCAATGTCTATACAAACGTCAGGACGTGTAAGAATGAAATAAGAAATGTTTTAAAAGTGCTCAGTAATTTCTACCCAAGTGACTGCAATCTCTCCCCTCAACACAAGCCTACGTAGTATGGCCACGTGTACAAAGCTCGGGTCAAGGCTGATTTGCATATGGCTGGGTCCATACTGGAATGGCGTAGCGAGCAAAGTAACGGTGGCTTAAACCCAGATCTGTGACTGGGAGTGAAAGTTTGACAATGTTCAACATTCTGTCCATCATCTTTGTGTTGCATTTTCGCCCTAAGTGGGAAGGGTATGCCCAGACGTGGGTCCCTTGCTCGCAACGACACCAGTTTGAAGCTAACCTAGCTGATGAAGGGTGATACCCAGAAACCAGTTCTAGGATGCTTGTTTTCCGGTCCAGTGAGGACCTGTCCTGGCAGTTCGGGCTGCGCTGTTCCCTGGGGGACCAGAGTCAAGGCTGAGCTGCATATGGCTGGGTCCAAACTGGATTGGCGTGGTGAGCAAAACAATGGATTAAACCCAGATCTGTGATTGGGGAGGAATGTTTGACAATGTTCAACATTCCGTTCATCATCTTTCTGTGTTGCACGAGTACAAAGCCTCACCCTGCTTCGGATCATTCTTGAAATTATGTTCCGGGAGAACAGAATGAAACAATTTACACAATCCAGGCAGTTGATATTTGCAGGCGATCGTAATAAAATGTATTTTAATGAAATGTAGATCATGCAGTTTTATAAAACAAAATTATCTTAGAAAAGCGGAAGTGGCGGATTTAAATTGGACGAGGAAAAAGGATTTTCTATTATGAGGATATGTGGCCTTTGTGCCACGTCTTTCCTGTTGCCGGGCATATCGCTGCCTTAACTGCACTGTATAAATAATGCAACAGATGCAGGTGGCAAAATGTTGGTCGGCAGTGTCGAAAGTGGGAGTAGTAGAGGTGTTGGGGGGCACCTCCCTAAATTAAAAATAACTTGGGACAATCAGTGCCATGCAAACATCCACACCTGGCCCACTATTTCAAATAGGGCACACTTTCCCTTTTCATGACATGGTGCACCTTTAAATAGGTGCACAGGAGCAAACAGGGAAAATGCGCCCTATTACAATGACTGTGCTGCCTGTAGGGAAGCAGCGAATTTAGGCTGCACTTGAGGTAGCGTATTTCGTGAAATACGAAGCGGCTTCTTTGAAGCTGCTCAGTATTTCTCTGTGCTGAAGGCAACCTGCTTGCACTCTGAAGAGGGGAGAGCGATTTCCTTGCAGGCAGTTGTAGTGAGTGGCGGCACCCATCAGCAGGGTGATGTTTAGGGGGTCTCTCTCATCATAGTGCTGGCGCTACATGTGCACCAGCGCCATCAGTATTACAGAAGGGAGCTGCAGAAGCATCTGTAGTCAATGCTGTAATACCACTGTGACCTAATAAGAAACGGTTGGGCACCAGAGGGTCGGAGGGAGCAAGTTTAGAGACCGCACAGGATTGATTCCCCCATAGAAGTACATATAACACAACAGAAATCCTGGGGTCTAAAGGTAAAGGAAAATAGGTGGTATGTGGGGTGAGGAGAGAAAGCCTAATGTACGTAGTGAAAATGGAGGAGGCTCCAAAACCAAGGTCATGTAATCACCGAGGGTAGAACCCCATCACATGGGATTTTCATCCCAAAGAAAATCTCAAAATCTCCCAGGGCAGGCAGCGCCCTTATGTGAGATGTGAGTCCTTTGTGCTATGATTGATATGCACCAAACAATGAAATAAATCAAAAATGAGCCTAAAGTGAGTGGGGATTGCAGTGCTAGTAGTAGTGAAAAAAGTAGGTGTATTAAAACTAGTGACGGGACGGCCAGAGGACTTCTGTTAGACAATGCCGTCCCGATGTAAGATTAAAAAAGAAGTGGGGGCAACACTGATCTAGTCTGATCAATGAAGCAACGTGAAAGAATGTGGTCGACATGTTTCAGCCATAACGCCTGACTAGGCTAGGCTTTCATCAGGACCTAGAAGCTACTGCAGGGAAAAAAACGTGACAAAGGATATGGTATGCACCCTCAACTTGATTGTAGAGTGCAAGTCTCTTCAGCGAAACATACAGCACCTAAATAACAGATAAAGAGGAGACAGTGTGGAAATAAAACCGATATGCTCAGTCATGATAAATAGGAAAAATGTATAAATATAGACTTGAAGCATGGTCCAACTCACCCGATCAAACTGGGTGGTAAGAGGACCTCCACCTGGCAACCGCTCAGGAAGGAACACCGCTCTGGAATGGAAATGTAAGGACTGGTGAAGGGGCTTACACAAATAGAGCAAGTGTCAAATAGGTGGGAAAGACAGCTGAAAACTAGGGAGAATTGCCCGGGGCAGAGTCTGCACACAAAATGAGCTCGGTGAGATCATTGTGACAATTAAAACATGGCTGCAAAAGGGCAGATAGTCAGAGTGATCACGGATAATGCAGATCCGTACAGAGGCAGACCAAGATTGAGGCGAGGAAATACCATGCTAAAAGATAAGCGCCTTAGAATGAACGCAAACACCGGCAGCGTAGAAGCCTACCTGTCCGTCGGGGAACCAGGCTGGAATGAGCCTGCAGCCGGAGGTCCCGTGTGATTGGACGGAGGCAGAAGAAATGAAAAAACTGCCGGTGGAAGGGGCCAATGGCGTGGCAGGTATAGTACACAAGCTGGAGTGGGAGCCAATACAAAACGCTGTCACACGCATCTGGCTGTTGATGGAAATGACAGGGCAGGAATGACGCTGTCAAAATATCGCTGACTCGATGCACCTGGGGAGTCAGGGAGATGACGCGGTGCGCTTGAGGAATGCGGAAGCCGCCGTCAGATATAGAATGACGGCTCTCAAGGCACGTGTTGCTCTGAAAGGCGCGAGTCATCTTGGTGAATACGGGCGGAAGTCAAGAACACCAAAAAAAATGCTTGTGTGTAGTGTCCCAGGGAGGCCACGGGCTGTAGGGCAGACGGTTATGGAACAAAAATCACGGCCAAAGGTGTAAACGCCAGTGGATGCGGGGGGAAGAAAGCAAGGATATGATGTGGGCTGGACCTTTAGACCCCAGGATTTCTGTTGTGTTATATGTAATACCACTGTGCCCTGTGGGCCGCACAAAGCGGGCACACACACCTGTTGAGCCCCTAGGGTACAATATATAATAGGCCCCTAGAGGGTGTCTGTGTTTGTTCAGTGGTAAAATATCAAACATCCTGTAATACTACTGTGCCCTGTGGGCTGCACAAAGCGGGCACACACACCTCTTGGGCCCCTAGGGTACAATATATAATAGGCCCCTAGAGTGTTTCTGTGTTTGTTTGGTGGTGAAATATCAACAATCCTTATACAATACTTAAAACAAGTTTGTAGGAAAGTGCCCCTTTTTGCCATGATCACCCCCACCTTTGCCCTGTACTGATGCAGTTTTGACTCAAGGTGCACTGATTTCCTCCTAACCAGGTCCCCAGTGCTAGTGCTCTTTCCCTAAAACAAGGTAAAATGTTCAACTGTCCACCAATTGCCAAGGACTTTAGCACCCCGTAAGTCTCTAGTAAATGGTACCGCTGTTCCCTAGTGCATAGGTACTAAAGAGGGTGCCTAAGAGCTGAATCATGTATTAAGCCACCCTAAGGAACCCCTACACAAACACATGCAGACTGCCAGTGCAGGATGCGTGAAATGGTGTAAACTATTTTGAAAACATGACATGTCCACAGATACTGCATGCAATATATGTAAGTCACTGCTACGGCAGACCTTACAGGCCAAAGCAGTGTGCATTGCATTACATGTGAGGACATACCTGCATGAGCAGATATGCCCTTGTTGTTACAACCCCCTCATCTGCCCTGTGTGTAGTGGGTCTGGTGCGCAGGGCTCGTGTTACGCTACCCCTGTGGCGGATTATTACCTCAATGCCCCTGATTCCATTATGCCTGAGCTTGTAAGCATTCCATGAACACGGGAACCAATGGCTTGCCCTGCTCCCTCTCTTACTAGGTTCTTGGAGTGTTCCCATGTGCACGTTTAGACAAAATGGAACATTTGTTTCCTGTTCAGTGATTCCATCCATTAGTTTGCATCTGTCCTTCCTGTAAGGTTAAAGCCAATGTACAGGCACGTGTTTCCTTCAGGAGTCTTGGAGAACCTTCCACGTGCCACATGTGATCTCTCTCGCCACGTGCCACACCTGAATATGTTATATAAACCACACCAAACCAGACTCCCTTGCTTGGCCTACACTACCTGCGAAACAAGCTTCCTGTCTACCCACTCACCTGAAGAATCGACCGGACCTGGGCAGCGCACTTCTTGACTTGTCCTTCATTTTTGCCTCCTTGCAGTGACAACATGCCGCGCAGTGTCCCTTTGTCCGGTCCGACTGGGGCTGTCACAAACTACAGACACGGGTAAGCCCTTGTCCTCATGAGTGAGGACCACCACATAGTCAGTTTCCCTTCCCTCTTTCCATCCCCTCCCCTCCCCTCTCCTGTCCCTCCTTCCCCTCCCCTCCCCTCCATCCCTTCCCCTTCCTCCGACCCGCCGCCACTGTACGGTTTAAAAGCTTGCTCGTTTGAAGGCTTACATGTTTTTCTGAATGGTTACATCAGCTAGCGATCACCTTGCTGCCCCATATGTCTCACGGGGTAAACTCACTGGGAGGCAATCCCCCTTACCTTCCCATCTTTTTGGCTACCATGCAACCAGTAACTTCCAAGTTGCAACCTTCCTTTCATTGGCGAAGCAGTGGACAATTTAGACTGGGCTCACCCTTGGTGTCTCAAGTGCGTAATTCACTTATTCTTAACATATGTATATTATATCCTTTTAACATACAGGCAGCAAGACGGATATTTTCCGCGTCAAACTACACTTGTATCTCTAAGACACCCACACCTGTTCGCCTTGGACCACCTCACATCACTGCCATACCATGTGATCTACGATCCCCAACCCAACTGGGTCGACATACGACCATGGAAATTAGTTTGTTATGTCATCTTTGTACCTTTTTGTTCCCTCTATCTAGATCACATCCCTCCTGGACAACCTCCACAACATTGGCGCCAGATCGTAACGGAACCCACGCTCGCAGCGGGACACACCCTTGACCCCCTCTTCACAACAGGAAACTCCATCACTTTCAGCCACACCACCGAACTCCCGTGGGCAGACCATCGATGCATCCACTTCTCTTTCAGAACACCCACCACCCACAGACACCGTCATCTGCTCCCACGGAGAAACTGGGCCAAAATCACCAACGACCAGCTCACCTCCTCACTCATCACTCCACCCCGACCACTGCGCAAGAGGACGACCCCAACACAGTTGCCGGAACTCTGCACAGACGGATCACCGACAGTATCAACTCCATAGCCCTCTTCAAAAAGAACAACAACGCACATGCCAAGAAGGCCAGATGGTTCACCCCCGAACTCCAAGAGTCCAGGCGCACCTGCCGCCGCCTCGAGAAGACCTGGAGGAACTCCAAATCCACAGAAGCCCACAACAACTTAAAAGCCGCCACCACCAACTCATCAGAAAGAAGATGAGAACTGCAATTGAAGAAAGAATCTCCACACACGCACACAACAGCAAAGAACTCTTCAACATCATCAAGGAGTTTGCCCAACCCACCAGCGAGTCGACTGACATTCCTCCCTCACAAAACCTCTGCAACAAACTCAGCACCTTCTTCTACCACAAAATCAAGAACATCTATGACAACTTCGAGGTAGACAACCAACACATGGAACCCCCACCAGCCACCCCCAACACCCTGAAGCCGACGATTGACAGCTGGACAGCCCTCACCACCTAAGACACACTGAAGAAGATGAAGTCAATCCACCCCGGGGCCCCCACGGACCACTACCCCCACCACATCTTAAACAGAGCCGCCGACATCATGCACCCATGCTTCGCCACACCATCAACCGCTCCCTGGTGTATGCCTCCTTCCCCCACGACTGGAAACACGCCAAGAACAACCCCGTCCTGAAGAAGCCCTCAGCGGACCCCACCAACCTAAAAAACTACAGGCCAATCTCCCTGCTCCCGTTCCCAGCAAAAGTCATCAAGAAAGCCAACAACAGCCACCTTCATCGAAGAGCACAACATCCTCAACCCGTTCCAATCCGGCTTCAGAAAAAACCACAGCACAGAAACCGCCCTCCTCGCCGCAACAGACAACATAAGCTTCCTACTGGATATAGGAAAAACAGTAGCCCTCATCCTCCTCGACCTCTCAGCGGCCGTCGACACGGTATCCCAACTGCACCCTAATACGCAGACTCCACGACGCAGGGATCCAGAACACGGCCTTCGACTGTATCTACTCTTTCCTCTTCGGCAGAATGCAGCGGGTTAGACTGCCCCCCTTTCCTCTCAGACCCTACAGCAACCACCTGCGGAGTCCCCCAGGGATCCTCCCTCAGCCCAACGCTCTTCAACGTCTACATGGCTCCACTCTCCTCCATCGTCCGAACCTACGGACTCAAAATTGTTTCATACGCAGAGGACACCCAACTCATCCTCTTCCATTCCAACTAAGCCAACGCAGCCAAACACAACTTCCAAGAAGGCATGGAAGCTGTCGCCAAATGGATGAAAAGCAGCTGTTTACAACTCAACATGGACAAAAGGAATATGCTACTTACCAGTATGCATCTGTTCTTGGCATGATGGCGGAAAAAAACAATCTGAGGATGGAGCCGAAGCCCATGCGCAGTACGGACCGAAGGAGGAGTCACCAAACTCGTGACTTCCAAAGACTGTCCAAGAAGAAAAACAAACTGCAAACATCCGGGCCCAACACCAGATGGCGATCTATGCTAAGTGTACAATCTGCAGCTCATATGCCTCGAACCATAAGTACTCATCATGGGCCCACACCTCGATGCCTGGAACGACACCTGGTGGCTCCCCGCCCACGGTAGCCCACCTACCCAAATGGACCACTCACGCAACCTTGGAATCATCCTAGACTCCGAGCTCAAAATGGACCGCCAGATCAACTCAGTCACATCCTCCTGCTTCCACATCCTCCGCCTCCTACGTAAGACCTTCAAATGGATCCCCCTCGAGCACAGAAAAACCACCACCCACGTCCCTCGTCACCAGCAGACTCTACTACGGCAATGTACTCTACGCCGGAATAAACAAAAACCTAACCCACAAACTACAAAACATCCGGAACTCCGCCGCAAGACTTGTCCTCAACCTGCCAAAACACTGCCATATCTCCCAACACCTGCGCACACTCAACTGACTCCCCATCGAGGCTAGAATCACGCTCCAGATCCTCACCCGTGCGCACAAGGCCCTCCATTACACCGAACCAGCATACCTCAACAGCCGACTCAACTTTCACGCACCCCAAAGAACCCTACAATCAGCCCAGCTATCCTACGCCGTGGTTCCCGATGCCAGCAAGACCAGATCAGGAGGCCACTCCTCCTCCTTCCTCGCGGGCAGAGCATGGAACACCCTACCGCTCCACCTCAAATAGACATCACTCCCCATCTTCACGAGAAACCTCAAAACCAGGCTCTTCGACGCACCCTCTCCTTGAGGGACTGGAACCTACACCTCTCCTCTTCCCCAGCGTCTTGAGACCCTTACGGGTGAGTAGTTGCGCTTAACAAATTCCCGATGGATTGATTGTCTACCACCAAAGTGACGTTCCCCGTGTCTATGTAAAGTATACAGGATGGAATATGCTACTTACCAGTATGCATCTGTTCTTGGCATGTAGAGCTGCAGATCTATACACTGTGCATAGATCGCCATCTGGTGTTGGGCCCGGATGTTTGCAGTTTGTTTTTCCTCTTGGAAAGTCTTTGGAAGTCACGAGGTCGGTGACTCCTCCTTTGGTTCGTATTGCGCATGGGCTTCGGCTCCATCCTCAGATTGTTTTTCGCCAGCAGGGAAAGATGGAGCGTAGTAATAACAGTAAAGAAACCCATGTGAGTTGTATCTAAATAAGATAGACTGGAACTGATACAGGTAGCCGGGGAGGCGGGTGGGCGTGTATAGATCTGCAGCTCTACATGCCAAGAACAGATGCATACTGGTAAGTAGCATATTCCGTTTGAGGCATATGAGCTGCAGATTATACACTGTGCATAGACTATATAGCAGTACCCAACCATAGCGGCGACCACCGGCATCCGTTGCAGTTTTTTGGAACAGTGTTTTTAGTACAGCCTGGCCCACACTAGCTTGTTGCTTGGTTTGCACATCTACACAGTAATGTTTTGTGAAAGTGTGCGGTGTTGACCATGTCGCTGCTTTGCAGATGTCATCTAGTGGTATGTTCCCTAGAAAAGCCATAGAAGCCCCTATCTTCCTTGTAGAGTGGGCTTTAGGGGGAACAGATAGCGTTCGTTTTGCTTTGTGGTAGCAAATCTGTATGCATTTTACAATCCACCTAGCTATCCCTGATTTAGAAATAGGGTTGCCTTTATGTGGTGGAGAGAAAGAGACAAATAGCTGTTTGGTGTTTCTGAAAGGTTGTGTTCTTTGGATGTAATAAAGTAAGGCCCTTTTAACATCCAGTGTGTGTAAAGCCCTTTCCGCAACGGTTTGAGGTTGTGAGAAAAAGACTGGTAATTCTACCGACTGGTTTAGATGAAAGGGAGAAATGACTTTGGGTAGAAATTTTGGGTTGGTGCGGAGTACAACCTTGTTCTGATGCATTTGGAGAAAAGGTTCCTGTATAGTGAGTGCTTGTATTTCACTAACCCTTCTAAGGGAAGTGATGGCCACTAGAAATGCTGTTTTCCATGTGAGAAATTGCAGCTCACATTTATGTAATGGTTCGAAAGGGGGTCCCATTAGCCTTGTGAGAACTATATTTAAGTTCCAGACAGGTGAGGGTGGTACCCTGGGTGGAATTACTCTTTTGAGGCCTTCCATAAAGGCTTTGATGGCAGGCACCCTGAAAAGTGATAGGTGCTGCCTGTTTTGTAAGTAAGCAGCAATTGCTGCGAGGTGTAACCGAATGGATGTATATGCTAGGTTACACCTTTGTAGATGGAGCAAGTAACATATGTGTTGTATGGGCACATTTAGAGGGTGGATTGTGTTGTTGTGGCAGTAAACAAAAAAATCTTTTCCACTTTGCAGCATAGCATGCCCTAGTAGTAGGGCGTCTAGCTTCCCTGATAATATTCATGCAATCAGGGGGAAGGTTAAGGTATCCGAATTCTAGGACCTCAGGAGCCAGATCGCAAGGTTGAGCTGAGCTGGGTCCGGGTGCCTGATCTCTCCATGGTTCTGGGTTAGGAGGCATGGTGAGAGGTGCAGCTTTTGGTGTGGTACTACCGAGAGTTCCAGCAGTGTGGTGTACCACGGTTGTCTGGCCCATGTTGGAGCTACTAGGATCAGTGTTAGGGAATGCTGTTGTAGCTTTCGCACCACTAATGGAATTAGTGGGAGAGGTGGAAAAGCGTATGCAAATTTGTTTGACCAGTTCATCCATATCGCATTGCCTTTGGACAATGGGTGTGGATATCTGGCGGCGAAGCTTGGGCATTTTTTGTTTTCGTGGGTGGCGAATAGGTCCATCTGTGGATGCCCCCACTTCTGAAAGAACGGGTGAAGAACCTGTGGGTGAAGTTCCCATTTGTGAATCTGTTGCGTTTGTCTGCTGAGCAGATCTGCCACGGTGTTTTGGACTCCTGGGACGTGTTGGGCCAGGAGAAAGATTTTCTGTGGAATTGCCCATCTCCATATGCTCTGTGCTAATTGAGAGAGCTGCGGAGAGTGTGTGCCCCCCTGTTTTTGAATGTAGTACATGGCAGTCATGTTGTCTGTGCGAATGAGGACTGCCTTGCCTGAAATCTGCGTCTTGAAGGATTTTAGGGCTAGGAAGATTGCCAGTAACTCCAAATGGTTGATTTGGAGTAACTTCTGTTGCGGCGTCCATGCGCCCTGTACTGTGAGATGTAACAGATGAGCTCCCCAGCCGGAGAGCGATGCGTCTGTTAGGATTATTTGTGGAACCGGGACCAGGAACGGTCGACCTTTGGAAAGGTTTGTGGTGTTCCACCACTGCAGAGAGCGATGGGTGTGACCGTCCACCAACACCAGATCTGTCAGTTGCCCCTGGGCCTGGTTCCACCGGCGCGCTAAACACTCTTGGAGTGGACGCATCTGGAGTCTTGCATGGGGCACTATGAAAATGCATGAGGCCATCATCCCTATCAGTTGCATAAACACTCTTGCTGGGAGAGCGTGTTGAAGTATGAATTTTTGACGCAGAGCCTGTATGTTTGCAATCCTGGCAGGATTGGGATAGGCTATGGCTTTTGAGGTGTCTATGGTGGCACCGAGGTATTGTTTTGTGTGTGATGGTACCAGGTGGGAGTTTTGGTGGTTCACTGTGAAACCTAGCTGGTGCAGTAGTTGGATTGTAGCGGCGGTGTGGCGCACACATTGGTCATAGGACGTGGCTTTTATTAGCCAGTCGTCCAGATATGGGAAGACGTGAATGTGCTGTCTTCTGAGGTGTGCCGCCACTACTGCTAGGCACTTGGTGAATACCCTTGGTGCTGTTGTGACCCCGAACTGGAGCACCTTGAACTGGTAGTGTTGCCCATCCACTACATATCTGAGGTACTTTCTGTGAGCATGGTGTACTGAGATGTGAAAGAATGCGTCTTTCAAGTCCAGAGTGGTGAGAAAGTCGTTCTGGGAGAGGAGTAGAAGAACCTGTTGAAGGGTTACCATGTGAAAATGGTCTGAATGTATGTAAGTGTTTAGAGGTCTGAGATGTAGAATAGGTCGTAGACTCTCGTCTCTTTTTGGAATCAGAAAGTACAGGGAGTAGACCCCTAAATTTTGTTGATTGATGGGGACTTGCTCTATGGCTTGTTTTTGCAGGAGGGAGATTACCTCCTGTTTTAGTAATGTGGCATGTTCTTGAGACATTGGGCGTTGCCTGGGTGGAATGTTTGGGGGGGTAGATGTTAATTCTAGGCAGTACCCTGAATGAATAATTTGGGTCACCCGTTTGTCTGAGGTGATTGTCTCCCAGACGTGAAGGAAATCTTGTATTCTGCCCCGACCGGAGTGGAATGGTCTGGGGGGAGCGGGGGAAAAGTCATTGGGTAGGCGGTGTGGCAAAGCGGGCGGTATTTGTCTTGCCTCTGCCTTTATTATTATTGCCTCTGTAGCCGCCTCTTTGATAACCCCTTGTGAAGGTAGACTGAGGAGGGGATTTGTAGGACGTGGATGCGCTATCTGAGGAGTAGCCTTTACCCGTGCCCCGAAAGGAAGAGCGCCGAAAGGAGCGCCTAGGAGTGTGTGACTGTAGGGCTCCCATGGATTTCGCCGTATCAGTATCTTTCTTCATCTTCGAGGGCTTCATCAACTTTTGGGCCAAATAAATGTTGTTGGTCGAATGGGTGGTTCAATATGGAGGCTTGCACCTCAGGTTTAAAACCTGTAACTCTTAGCCAGGCGTGGCGACGGAGAAGGACACTGGTGTTTATGGCCCTGGAGGCTGTATCTGCCGCATCTAGGGCACAGCGTATAGAGGTATTAGTTATAGTTTTTCCCTCTTGGATCAATTCATTCGCCCTATTTCTGTATTTTTCAGGGAGATGGTGCATGATGGTCTCTAACTCATCATAATGCGCTCTGTCGTATCTGGCCAATAGCGCTTGAGTGTTGGCGATACGCCATATATTGGCGGCTTGTGACGCAGTGCGCTTCCCTGACGCGTCTAGGAGCTTGGACTCTTTGTCAGGTGGTGGTGCTTCGCCTGACGCCTGAGAACTTGAACGCTTCCTAGCTGTAGATACCACTAAGGAATCCAGTGGTGCAGGGCCTTTAATGTATGAAGGATCTGTGGGGGCGGCTATATATTTTTTCTCTATACGTGGGTTTAGGACCCTAGCCCTGACTGGGTCTTTAAAAACCTCCGGTGCATGTTTGATTACTCCTTTTAGCATAGGTAATATAGCAGTAGACCTATGTGCAGTATCGAAGGTGTCTAGGAGAAAATCTTCCTCCACTGGGTCAGTATGTAGCTCTACCCCGTGATAATGTGCCGCCCTCTGTAGTAGGTGGTGAAAACCTAACGAGTCTTCTGGTGGGGATGGCCTAGATGGGTAAAGGTCATCCTGTGGGACATCTGGGATGTCCGGATTGTTATAGTCATCCCATGGGTCTGGGGATCCAGTAGGGGTGGGGTCTTGTGGCACATCTGCTGGATCATAGTAAGGGTCCCCTTGATCATCCTGGTCTGGAGACGGGGTCGGAGAGCGATGAGGCAGGGGTGGAGAAGGTGGAGGTGGGGAGGGTGGAGGGGGTGGGGAAGGCACTCTGAAAGGGGAGGTAGCAGTGTCCTTCCTCTTTGGAGGTGGAGCTGGTTTGTCCAAGTGTCTCTTTTTTGAAGACAGTGTCAAATGTCCAGTCTTTGGCTCCTTGGTAAGTGTCTTTTGCAGAGGATCCGGTGTGAAAAGTTCTTGCGACACTGGTTGTTCGGTCGGCGCCGAGGTTTTCAGGGCCGACGGCTTTTTAGGCTCGTCTGTGCCGTGCTTTTTCGGGACCTCCGATTTTTTGTTCGGTGCCGAGAGAGGCTTCAGCACGGGAGTGTCGGCGCCGAGGGCCTTATGATGCTTGGTCGGCACCGAGAGGGCGGGTTTCGACACAGAGGGCTTTGGTGCTGAGCTCGGTGTGGAGGTGGAGGCCGATTTTTTTCTTCGGTGCCGAAGGGTGTTTTTCGGACCACTGGTAGGCTGGCTCGAGCCCGAGTTTCCGGAAGGCTTAATAGGCTTCTTTACCGGGCCCGAAGGTGGGGTGTTAGAAGCAGTGTCCTTGGTCTTGCCTAGGCTCGAAGGCGTGACCGAAGCCTTTTTGGGTATCGGCGTGGGTGTGGGAGGGGGTATAGTACTCACGACCCTCTGCGCCGGGGTGATGTCCTCCACATCTGAGTCGTCGGCCTCGGAAGCACTGACGAGGTAGTCGTCCTCTTCTTCGATGTTCTGCTGTCCTGGAGCTTCGATGTCGTCCCCGAAGATGTCGACTGGAGCGGAGGTCGAGGAGTGCGCCATGTTGCGTCTGGCCCTTCGATCTCGAATAGTCTTTTTGGATCTAAAATACTTGCAGGCGGGACAGTCTCGAGCCTCGTGTTCAGGGGAGAGGCAGCGGTTGCACACCTCATGAAGATCGGTGTGGGGGAATTTGGACCCACATCGAGGGCACTTCTTGAAGGGAGTTCTTTCCATCAGCCGAGACCGGAGCCAGGATAGGCCTGAAGGCCGCCGTCGACGACCAGAATCGAAGAAGTGTCAAAGAGAAGGTGATTAAGATGATTTATTATCTGAAGTATCTCAATGAGCGAGGATTTTGCGTCGAACGTTGAACTGGAAAAGTTCGGAACCGGAGCGCGAAGTATTACATCCGAGCCCGATGGCGGAAAAAAACAATCTGAGGATGGAGCCGAAGCCCATGCGCAATACGAACCAAAGGAGGAGTCACCGACCTCGTGACTTCCAAAGACTTTCCAAGAGGAAAAACAAACTGCAAACATCCGGGCCAAACACCAGATGGCGATCTATGCACAGTGTATAATCTGCAGCTCATATGCCTCGAACATATTGCTAACGTCTCGTCTTTTGCACATTATTCACAGGGCATGGTTCACACATTTCTCATCCCTCCCATCCCTGTGAAGAGTAGAATTAGGTCTTCCAGGTCCGAATGATATGCCATAATCCATTATGGACTGTAACAGGCATGAAACATGTTGACCTTGCTATGCACTACTTTTCTAGCTAAGTAGATCATTAAATCTATTTTATGCTCACATCACACTTTTAACCTTGACAAAGTGACCAGAGTATTAAAACTTCACTTCCTGTCTGGATCCCTTTAGCCAATTTTAACACACTTTTCACTCACCCATTCTACTCACTTTTCACCCTTCATCCAAGCCAACATACATTGGCAAAAAAGAAAAGACCTCCAGCAAAGAGCCCCCTCGAGGGGCCCGTTGGGCATTGCAGCGCCAGCCCAATGAATCACGATACTCCTCAGGTGTGAGAGGGCCCTTGTTCCTAAAGGAGCACTCCCCTCCCGCTTCCAGACCTAGCCTCTCACTCAGGAACAGCACACTCTATATTCTCTTCATCACTGGCGGGGCCTGTGTGCTGGACCTCTCAAAAAGCCCCAGTCCCTCCTTCTTTGTTTTGACCACTCTTGAATCAAACAGTTTCCGGCAGTACTCTGATACAAGGAACACCATGGAATGAGGACAGATATGTAGGTAGAATTATGGGATAGGACAACAGGTAAGACCCCCAAAGGACATCCAGTCGCCTATGTCTTAATGCTTGTGTTATCCCATAAAACACAGAGCACTGTAGGGGTAGAAATAGGAGGCTGAGACACAATTGGGGCACTAAAGTAATAAGCACTGGCAAAGCCAATAGCTCTCTCATTTGTGACCTACTGGCTTTGTCGATGGTTTTCAGCATGCTGCACAGCATCCCCAAATGATGAAAGGAAGGCATAAGCAACACAGAGTAGGGCGGGAGGTAGGCATAATTAACACAGGAGTGGAGGGAGGTAGGGATAAGCAACAAGAGGGAGGGTGACAGGAATGGGTAAGCTAGAGAGGGTTTGGGAGACAGCAACACTGAGGGAGGGGATGGGAGGGAAGGATCAATAGGGAGAGAGAAGGAAGGCACAGGTGGGGAAAGCAATACAGAGGGCAAGTGAGGCAATGGGGAGAAGCAAACGGGGGAGCACAACAAGGAGGGGGTAGGGAGAAGCACTCGGGTGACAGAAAGCAACCGAGTGCAGGGGGAGAATATTACACAAGGGAGATCTCTCAAAAACACATGCACTCTCATGGAGTGCTTAGCACAAAAAAGTAAAGTAGTGTTTAAGAAGCAAGCAGTGAAAGCAGAGATGCCAGTCAATCAAAGACATGGTAAAGAGACAACACTCCAAGGGAGGGACAAAGAAGATAGACAAGCTGAGACACAACTAAGAAACAGACACATGAGTGACAAGAAAGCCAACCACTGGTAAACAATGGGCTCAAGCCCATGTGTGTTCTTGGAATGCCTTCATAAGCCTCGCAACAGACCGCGCATACACGGTCTTGTAGCTTTGACCTAAAAACCTGACCAACTTAAACTGCAAATACTTGCATAACATAGCCCATTCCAGGTATCATAGGGTACACCCTGTATCCCATGTCATACAATATGGCCAGTGTAGACCTGGAAAGTTCACTAACATGAGAAGATGGTACAATTTAATTGTCTGGTAGGTTTTCAAAATCAATATATTAATGTACGTATTCATTTGGCTTTAAACAAGCAGATTCTGGGATTCAGCTCAACTGCATGACAAGTGCTCCGATATCCTCTGAAACTTAGGAATCATTTCTTCTACTGCTATGTAACACAGTTTATTATTTGTCTAGCTGCTTACACAAGGTTCCAGCAGCACATCTTGTTGCTACTTTCACCAAACAGTAAGTTACCTGATCCTGCAAACCATGAACCATCTGCCTTCATTAAACAACTTAAAAAAATGATCTAACAAGTTATACAAAAGCTAACCTGCTGTGTGTTTTCTTGTTCTGTGGCAGCGAATCGAGGTACCAGGCCAGGAATTGTTGGGATGAAGAAAGGTGCAGATTTGGGCACTTTTGGAGGTTCCTTTGGTTTGTTCCTTTTCTAACAAGAGAAACAGCAGTTCTGTTAGGAAAATTAGCAACTGGGTATACATCGTTTTGTTGCATGGCGTTTAGTCAACCTTGATCACTTGCCAATAAGAATTTTTATAACAAAAAAAAATCAATTACAATTTCTTTATGGAAAACACATTTAGATAATAAATTTGGCAATGAGAAAAGAAAAACAACCAAACTGTTGACAACAAGCATGCTTAGTGAGGTTACACAGTGATTGAGCCCACATGGAGACATGGCTTCCCCCATCGCCTTGATTGCTAACTCCCACAGTATTCTCCGCTTCTAAAATCAACAACATATCTTTTAGTGTGTGCATAGGAATATATTTAAATGAAGACAGTTCGCTCTTACAAATAATAAGACTTTATGTCTGTCAACATCCCCACCATAGTTCTCACTCCACTAAGATGGACATTAATCCTCCACACAAGATTGATAAACACAATGAAACACATACTCTCTTGACCATAGCACAAAACAATCAACACTTTAACTAAATGGCTTTAAAACAGATCACAGAAATGATATACAGTTCCCCATAAAATACAGACAATCTGGAATACTGCATGCCTGTGGCACTGTAGTATTTTACTGAATTAAGCTTCAGGGACTCGGGTGAAGTTCTTGTGTACCCCCCCGATGGGCTAATTGAGGAAGGTCAAATATAAAGGACCCTACTAATGGGATACAAGATCCAGAGAAGAGAGAGTGAATGTGGTTCGCTGCCATCCGATACAGAGGTTCCAAAACTAGAAACTTTCAGTCACAGGTGGGGAAAGCAATACAGAGGGCAAGTGAGGCAATGGGGAGAAGCAAATGGGGGAGCACAACAAGGAGGGGAGTAAGGTAATCCTGTAAGGAATGCTTTGGTGGCACTTTTTGATCATCTTTTAAATCAGTGACTGGGAAAACAGGGTAAACTCAAAGGATTCTCCGGAAGGTTCACAAAACTAAGGTCACCCATAGACCAGGTTAGTCCGCCCCATTGATCAAGAAAGAAGTTGTTCATTGATAGCAAAAATATTTAATTCAACACCTCACTGTTACATGTATGGAAGATAAAAAGATGACTGGACCACTCAATCCCACATGATGAGCAGTCCAAAGAATTTTGCTTTTATTAGCATTTTTAATTTGCTGAACATCTCAAATTAAAATGCTATGCAGAAGTTACACTGAATTGTCCAAAGTAACTCCGCAGTGGAAGGGGATAGAAAATGAAAATTTTGGAGTGTGGTTGGCGACCTAAATGTATATTCTAGCATGTACATCAAATAATATGCATCAGAATCCAAACCCAAACAGGAGCCATGCCATGTTTTGTGCAAAATGGTTCAAACAAAGGTGGTTGAGGAAATTAGAGATAAAGGAGGTGGTGTTTGAGGATTGTGTTAAAGGTACCCAGCATAATGTCAACTCTTGGGCTAAGAAGGGATCAGAAGGGAAAAATACCTGAATCTTAAATAGGTTTAGGACTGTTCAAAAGATATCCAGCTCATGATCAAAGAGGCGGCCAAGAAGTGAAAAAGGATTCCATGCAAATGTCAACCGATTGCACATTTGCTAATTGAGCTATTGGTAAGGAACATCAGCCAATACATCTATGCTGTGAGAAAGACGAAACAGCAGTTTCATTAAACTAGTTTGCTTTCTTACATGGTAACCTTTCTAGAAGTACCGCCTTAATACAGGAAGCCACACGCACTAACTTGCCAAAGTTGATTAGGAGCTCCTTAATGGAGTGCTGCTTCTTTCAGTGCCTGTGTTCTCTGCAAAGAGTGATAAGTTAGCTCAATTGATCTAAAGGCACTGCAAACGTTTAAAGTTGCTAAAATATGGTTGTATGATAGGAAGGATATGGATTCCTACACGTAATAAAATAGGTAGCTGCTAATAGCTTCCAAACTCAGGCCAAAAGAAAGCACCTTACGTTAATGCACTGCTCATCCTTTCATCAACATCAGGTGCCAGAACCCGTTTGAGTGGGTGGCAGCACGGCTGACAAACACCTGGGCCCCAACTTTGGTGATTCAGGTAATTTGCCACTGGTGTCTGTTCTACTATGGTTGTGCAAACTGGGCCAAGAACAAACCTTTTCGCACTTGACTCTTAGGCAAGCGAGGACAAGCAGTTACAGGCCGGTCAATGAAGTAATGTAGTGGCTGGGAGAAAGTGGCTTATTACCTGTAGTGAATGGTAGTTCACCACAAGTAATAATGAACAAGTTACTTACCTTTGGTAAAGCCTTATTTGGTAGACACTATATCTAGCCGCAGATTCCTTACCTTTGAATTTCCCAGTACTCTTGTGTGCCAGTAGGTGGCGTCAATTGGCTCTGCGCCCGTCACCAGCACCACCTGCGTTGAAGTGACGTCGCAATACCTATATAGGCGCCACCCAGGCGTGCTGACGACAGTTACTTTTTCAAAACTTTCCACGCTAGAAGCGAGGAGCCATGAAGTGCACTGACAATGGTGCGCCCAAACTAGGGCCCTGACCGGAGAAATCCAGCCGCAGAGCAGGAAGGATGGGTCAGTAAGGAATCTGCAGCTAGATATAGTCTCTACCAGATAAGGCATTACTAAAGTTAAGTAACTTGTTCATCTGATAGAGACAGACTTTTAGCCGCAGATTACTCATCTTTGAATAGCTACCCAAGGAATACTATACCCCGGAGGGTAGTCTGCGGACAAATTTAAACTAGTAAGTCATGCAGGACCGAACAGGGAAAGTGCCCATCCCTGCGGACTGGACTGTCCAGGCAATGATGTTTAGTAAACATGAGCAGGGATGCCCACGTTGCTGCCTAACAGATATCCAGGATAGGAACTCCACATGCTATTGAGGTGGTCGCAGCTTTAGCTCTGGTGGAATGAGCTCCTAAGCCTTCAGGAAGCTGCTTCTTTGCCATTGAGTAGCAGATCTTGATGCAGAGTATGACCCATCGAGAGATGGTGCGCTTTTGCACTGCCCAACCCTTTTTACCGCCAACAAACCGCACGAAGAGTTGGTCGTCCACCAAGAACTCTCATATGCGGTCAAGGTAGAATGAAAACGCTCTTTTTGGGTCTAGATGGAGGAGTCGCTACTCTTCTTTGGAAGGATGTGAAGGAGCATAGAAGGTGTGCACGGTGACAGATTGGTCTACATGAAATGGTGTGACCACTTTTAGTAAGAAAGAGGCCGTAGTGTGAAGCACCAGTTTGTCAGGGTAAACCGAGAAAAGGGGAGGTTTGGATGATAAAGATTGCAGCTCACTCACCCTCTGGACAGATAGGATTGCCACGAGGAAGGCTGTTTTAATTGTGAGCAGCCGGAGGCGACAATTGTGAAGAGGCTTGGAAGGAGCGCACATAAGAATGTGAGGACCAAATTAAGGTCTCACTGAGGCACACTAAAAGGAGAAGGGGGAACATATGTACAAGGCCCTTCAAAAATCTATTTGCAATAGGGGACTTAAATAAAGAGGGTTAGTCAGGCAGCCGCAAAAAGACAGACAGACCAGAAAGATAATCCTTCAGAGTGCCCAAAGCAGAGCCCTTCTGGGCAAGGGTAAGAATAAAAAGCAAAATATCAGGAAGGAGGCAGAAAGTGGGTCAGTGGACTTTTCTGTACAATATGATGCACATCGCTTGCAATGTCAGGTGTATACTGTCTTAGAGGAGAGATGCCTGGATGCCACAATAACACTGAAGACTTCGGAAGGAGGTTGAAAGCTATCAACTACCACAGCTCAATCTCCAACAAGAAGGCAATGAGTTGACAGGTTCGGGTGGAGGACCCTCCCCTGTTGCTGAAGATCCTTCCAAAGGGGCAGCCTGATTGCAGCATCGATGGCCATGCTCAGTAGCTCAAGATACTGGACTCTCTGTGCCCAGTCTGGAGCCACAAGGATGAACTGGGCCAAGTTGTTCCTGATCTTCTTGAAATCTGGGCAGGAAAGGTATGGGCAGAAAGGGGTACAGGAGAGGAGGCCTGAGCTACAATAGAGACGAAAAGCATCTCTGAGCGAGTGCTGCCTTGGAAACTCCACTGCGCAAAATTGGTGACATTGCACGTTCTCGGCAGAGACAAACAGATCTAATCAAGCCTCTCCCCATTGATGAGACCTTGTACAACCTACAGTTGGAGACTCCATTTGTGATCTGCTAGGCATCGACCGCTGTGTTTGTCCACCCTGGAGTTCAGGGAACTTGCTAGGTGTTGAACCACCAGGGGAATGCCCAGCTGGTCCAGCTATGTCCAGAGATGCAGGGCCTCTTGACAACGGGTCCACAACCCCACCCTTCCCTGTTTGTTGCAGTGCCACATGGCAGTGGTCTTGTTCGTCCATTTCTACCATCCTTTCCTTGATGGAGGTTAGAATGGATTTCATTGCTAATCGGATCATTTAGCGCTCTAACAAAGTGATGTGCAGCTCAGATTCCGCAGGAGACCAAAGTTTTCTAATTGGGGGTGGTGGCTGGACCAGACAGCTGGCTACCCAACCCAAGAGGCCAGTAGGAACCGTGACCTCATCCATGCAGAGGCTGGGAAGCTTGCACGGCTCAGTGGCTGGAATAGGGTTGGTGTGATTGAAAGCCCCTTATGTAGCCACGAAAAGAGCAAAAGGCAGACTGTGGATGACGTTCGACAGCCGAGATTCCCAAAGTCCAGGCTGTAGTCAGCAAGTCCTTAAAGTGCTCCAGTGCCGAGTCTGTCTTGTCTCTGAAGAGAAGAGTGCCATTGAAGGGCATATCCCTAAGGGAAGCTTGAACGTCACCAGAGAAGTCAGTCGTTCTCAGCAAGGCGTGGTGCCTCAGAGCCACCGTCAAGGAAGCCGCTCTGCCTTGCAAGACAGTCGTGTCCAAACCACAATGGATCGTGAACCCTGCTGCGTCTGTCCAGTCTCTAACGCAGTGGTCTTCGAACTTCTTAACCTCTTCCATGCTCATGACGTCTCCCGGCCGTCATGAGTCACGATGGGCGTGTGCGGACGACGGCCGGGAGACGTCATGACCACGCCCGCGATTTGAATGTCAGCACTGCGGGAGCGCTTCGGCGGAATTTGCGCCGCAGCGAAGGGGTTAATGCTGCCGCCCCCCGCCCTGTCCAAAAAAAAAAAAAAAAAAAAAATCCTCGCCCCCCCCCCAAGTTTTTATACAATTAAACTGCTAAATCGTCAATGTTTAACTATGTCTAAACATATTTAATCATTGCAGTCAAGCTGTTACCCCTTTTAACACATACTCCCAGTCAGGAAATAAATGACAAAAGTTGTTAGTGATGGCCCATTACAAGGTGGCTTACTGCCACTCATGCTTTTAATATTTAAAACAAAATATTATGGTTCTCTTGGCCAGAGACTGGCGTCCCCACTGAGATCACTTAAGGCCCCCCCACGGGGGCCCACCCCCCAGTTTGAAGACCTGTGCTGCAATGCCTCCTTCGGGGCATGCGGGAGCACTTGCGCAACCATATCCCACAGCATGTGGGAACAGCTACCCTATAGGCATGCAGTGTTCACAGACCGCAACGCCAGGCTGGCGGATGAAAACATTTCCTTCCCCAAGGGGTCCAATCTCTTGGATTCCCTGTCCAGAGGTACGGTAGGGAATGTGCCCTGGGATATGGAAGCTTGGACCACTAAGCTCTCCAGGGTAGAGTGTTGGGTGAGGAAGTTTGGGTCCCCAGGTGTGGGCGCTGGAGACGGGGAATCATTCTATTCAAAGAAGCCCCTGTACAGGGTTAGGACCAGGTTCCCAATAGGATGTCGGTAAGGGCCTCATTGAATGGGAGTAGGGGTTCTGCAGAGAAATCTTCCAGTTGCGGCACCTCAGTCAAGAGATCAATGTTGACAGCCACAGAGGGTAGCTGACGGTCAAGGACCTCAGCTGCTCTCCACACCGTCAGAGCCTAAAAAGCACCCTCCTCCGTAGCCACGATAAGGAGAGAAAACATGCCTGGATCTGGAGATGTATCGAGTCCACCGGCATTACCCAGTTACTCTAACCAGTCCAATTGGGACTCGTATGGCTGGTATTCCAGAGGGATCAGTGGACCCTCACGCTCCTCCACAAGACATAGCCTGTAGGAATAGGGCTCAGGATCCGATCTAGGACCCGAAGGACCTGCCGGCATCGGAGTTGTGCGATGCCTCCTACGGCTCCGTGTAGGATTTGGGAATGATAATGGGGCTGGTGCTGCCGGGAGTGTCGACATCGGGGCTGGTGCCACCGGGGGCACCGGCATTGGGGAAAGTCGAAGTGGTACGACTGGCGCCGAACCAGATCCATTATAGGATCCACAGGAGCCCATTTGAGCAGGTACTGGAGCCACGGGCGCATAACTAAATGTCCCCCTCAAACCCTGTGGGACACAAAGGGTCCTCAACAGGACCAGGCCACCCAAAAATTAGACGCAGGGCCTCATACAACTCTTTACATTGGACCGGGGTTGCTCCGGCTCCTGGCTATCAGTTGGGGATATTCTGAAGAACCAGGCCTCAGATGCTGATGTTCCTTGTTGGAGATGGCCCTTTTTGCAGGCCTATCCCTAAACTTTTTGCTTCTTCCCCCTATTTTTCCCTGACCTGTTTGAGTTGGTTTTAGGACTCTGGGCACTTTACCACTGCCAATCAGTGCTAAAGTGCATATGCTCTCCGTATAAAATGTGTTATGGATTGGTGTTTCCAAGATTGGCCTATTTGATTTATGTTTCAGTCCCTAGTAAGGTGCACTGCGAGTGCCAGGGCCCATAAACCAAATGCTGTTGGTGGGCTGCAGCACTGGATTGTGCCACCCACGCTAACAGCCCGTAAAGTGTAACTCTGGCTTGCCATTGCAGAGCCTGTGTGCAGCCTGGGGCTGCCATGTCAACTTGGAAAGTGCACACACTTGCCAGTCCCTAAACCTTCCCTTTTCTACAGGTTAGTCACCCCCCCCTAAGGTAGGCCCAAGGTACCCCTGTGGGCAGGGTGCATTGTATGTGAGAGGTAGGACATGCCCTGGTGTGTGTGGCATGTCCTGATAGTGAATTACAGCCTACTTTGTTTTTCACTATTGCAAGGCTACCTATTCCCCATAGGCCAGAATGGGCAGTTTGATTATAACATCCTATAATCCTAACTGACCCAGGGAACAAGGTAGACATTCAAGATTAGTATGCCTGAACTCAGAATGATAAAATACATCTTTTAGTGAAGATGGTTTTAACATTCTGTGTTTGAAAATACCACTTTTAGAAAGTAAGCATTTTCTTACCTCACCATCCAGCCTGCCTCTGCTAGCTTGGGTATTGTCTGTCTGGTTTGTGAGTGACAGGGGCTGGGGGACACTCCAGGAGACAGGGTGAGTCAGCACAGGGCTGAATAGACCTATATGCATGTAAATGGATGGGAGGAGTAGCACCTGGGTCTGAATAGGGCTGTGCCTGCCTTCCACAATGCTGGCTCCACCTCCTGTGGTGCGTCCGAGGACCCTGGACCACACTGACAAAGGAAGAAGGCGCACACTGGCAGAATGCACCCAGAACTGGTTTGAACTAGGTACAGGACCCTCTGCCTGCAGAGGACAAAGGATTTGCTAGTATAAACATTGGGGCCCAGATCCCAAGATTTCAGAACTCTTTTGGATCAAGAAGACTGCCAAGAAGAAGAGCTGGAGAAGCTGTAAGGAGGAACTACCACTTTGCTGTGTTGGACTGCAGTGGCTGCTTCGGTCTTGGACAGTGAATGGACTGAACTTTCTGCAATCTACTTTTGTGAGTTCCTCCATGGGCTTGAGGTAGAGCTTGCCCCTGTTCAAGAAGTCTCAGGAACAGCAAAGACTACAAGCTCGACGCCGTCTACGACGTCTCTGCCAACTCCGTGTCCTGAAGGCACCGCAGAGGGCACCGCCGCAACACCGCACCGCGACCCTGGTCACACCGCTGCCACCGAGCCACTGCTCGCACCGCGACCTGTGAGCACCGCACTCTGCACTGCCAAGCTTCACGACGATGCCTTGGTATCCCCGCCGCTGCTTCACGACGGAATCGATGCCACTGCTTGCACCACGGTTCGAGGGCACCGCTTGTAAAGTTACACAATGCACCACCCTCATCCCGCACCGCAGCCTTGGCCTACCGACGCCGGTGCCATCGACTCCAGTTCGTCAGCCAACGACGGCGCTCCAGCAACGACGATGACGCTGCTTGCACCATGACCTGCCAGCACCGTTACGAGCACCGCCTTCATCCCACACCGCGATCCTGGTCTCTCCGACGACGCCATCTGATGCCGCCACGAGCCGCAACTTGCACCGCGACCTGAGGGCACCACACGCCGCACCGCTGCACTTCGCACCGCAGCACCAGACGCCTGCCGACGCCCGCGCTCCTTACTTCAACAAAGAGGAGTTCGATCTGCAATGCGTGTGACTTCGAGGGCCCAGACGACTCCTGCACTGACCTCCGGAACAGGCGTCTGCAGACGCCATGTGTTCGGAAGCTCAACGAGAGATCGTCGACGCCCTGCATTTCTGAAAGGTACTGTTTGCGGGTCTTCCCGATGCCGTAGCTGGCCCGCAACACCACGGTCAGCCAGAACTGTTTGGATGTGTTTGCTCACGATGCCGTAATAGCCCCGGACGGAGCTATCTACATCAAGGAACTGTTTTACAGGAATATTTTGATGACTGAAGATTTTTAAGTACTGTATTGTGGATTATTATCGTTTTGGTCTTGTCTTAAGTATATAAAAATATTGGATATTTTTCTAAACTGGTGTGGTGTCCGTTTGTAGTGCTTACACTGTATTACTGTTAATGTTTGTGCAAATGCTTTACACACTGCCTCTAAGGTAAGCCTGACTGCTCGTGCCAAGCTACCAAGGGGGTGAACAGGGGTTATTTTAGTAGTGTAACTCCCTTACCCTGACTAGGAAGAAGGGTCCCTATTTGGACAAAGGTGCAAGCCCTTGCCAACTAGAGACCCCCATTTCTAACATTGGTTGTCAGCAGTGAGGATAGGACTTGTGTTTGCACTTGACTTACAGGGATTGGTGTGCACTACTACCATATCGCAGACCATTACGTACCAAATACTGGTTCTTGTTCTTTTTGGTCTATTTTTGCCTTTCCTTTGGTTTTGAACTTGAACTTTCCAGTACAAAATGCCTGAATCCATTGCATCATCTATTGCATCCTTGGAAGTGGCCTTTGAGGAGGAGAGGTTAGAAACCTACACTTTGAAGGAAAAGAAGGCGATCTGCAAAAACCTCAAAATACAAATCAGGGGCCTCACCAGAAAAGAGGAGCTACAAAAGGCGCTGAGGGTCTGGGTAGCAGCCAGACATGCTAGAGAGCTGTCTGGGGATCTTGGCATGGAGGCAGGGGAGCCTATTCCATGGGTGGACGTGCTTTTGGGAGGGGGGACCCTCTAACCCAGGCAGCAGTGCCTTGTCCCCAGAGGAGCTGGAGGACATGCGGGAAGCAAGGAGAGCTGCTGCGGAACTGGAGAAGCTTAGGTTAGCGATGGAGGAGAAAAGGATGATGTTAGACCATAACGTTAAGATGAGAGACCTGGACTGGGAAGCCAGTAGGGCTAGGCCCAGCTCAGATGGTGGCAGCAAAAATGTAGTGTCTAGTAATGAGGGTGAGGTACACGCACACACAGATTTGGGGCCCTGCTTCAAGGCGGTGGTTGACATACACCAGGGGGTTCAGGATTGTGAGGTTACTCCAGTGGTGCGCAGTGTCCCTGAGGTGGATTGGGGGAACTGGCACAGGGGATCATGTTCCTGGTAGCAGGAGGGACACTCTACTGACTCTAGATGAGAGGTGCAGGGAGAGGGGTTCCCCCATGATAGAAGCCCTGGTAAGTGAGTATGGAGACCAGCCAGAAGAGTATGGGTTGACAGACAGCAACAGTCAGACACTGTCTCACCAGTCTTGTGAGAATGATGGGGCATACTTTTCTGAGGCACTGGATGGTTGGGTGAAGGGTAGTTTGGTTAACACCTGTGTGGGGCTATGTGATTCAATTGTTGGAGAGCATATTTTAAGTCCCTGTTTTCCAGAGCTATGCCAACACCCGGTAGAATGTGAGTTCTCTGACCTCAGGGAGCTTGCACTGGAGGCAGACCTTTTGGTGGATTCCAGAGGGTCTGGAGAAGCATCTGGGGGTGACCTGAAGGAAGCGGCTTAGGTATTTGCCAACCGAGGGTGGTGGGAAAGGTTTGTGATAGCCCAGATAGGTCCCGGTGTCATGGGAAGGGTATAAGGACTCACGTCCGGTCTCTGCGGAGAAGGAGTGGGAATGGGCTGTGGCCCAAGGTGCCCGAAACACGGTTACAGAGCCTGGATGTATCCATGAGGGAACACCAGGTGGGGAGCCTAGGCTGTACTGGAAGGTCACCCATTGAGGGGGGATCTCCTAGTGTCTGGGGAACTGGAGGGGGGAGGGGGGAGGGGGGTGGGACTGCGGTAACGAGCATCCCACTGGTTCCGGTGTCTGGCAGCACCGCTCCAGTTGGGAGGGTGCATGAGTCCAGACAAAAGGATCAGGGGAGGACGCCGTCCCCAGTGGAAGGACCAGTGGGTCAGGGGTTGCCAGTTCTGAGGTCAGAGCACCCAAGGGCTGACCCTGGTGAGTCCACTTCTGGCCTGGGGGGTCTTCATGCTCTATCAGGTGGACAGGAGGCTGGAGACCTGCACCAGGCAGACTTTTGCACAACTCATGAGGAGTGTGTTTCCCTTGGGGGGGGTGGGGGGGGGGGGGGTTGGTGTACTCCCCCAGAAGTCCAGGGTTGCCAGGCACAGGTGCAACCTAAGGGTACAGACCCTGGGTTGGATGACCAGGTTCAGGGTGTCCTCCCTGACCTGGAGGAAGGGGTGACTGCTAACAGTGCCCCTACCAGTTTGTCTTCTGGGGGTGCCGTTCCAGGTGGGAGGGTACAGAGCCACAGGGAGGAGGACCGGGTGTGGGAGAGTCCACCCCAGTCCCTTGTTCAACCTCAGGGTACAGACCCTGGGCTGGGGTACCAGTTGCAGGATAGCACCCCTGAACTGGTGGGCGAATTATGCAGGACACCTGCCAATTCTGGAAGGGGGTGCCGCTCCAAGTGGGAGTGTATAGAGCCCCAGGGTGAAGGACCAGGGGTGGGAAAGCCTACCCAAGTCTCCTGTCCAGCCGCCAGGTACAGACCCCAGGCTGGTGGGTCAGTGCCAGGATGTCATCCCTGACCTGACAAGAGGGAGAGTGGACAAAGTGTGCCAGGCACCTGGGGCTACCGCCCCCCACTCTCTGACGCCACAGAAGTTAGAGAGCCCTGAGAGGCATAGGGCCTGGGTCTCCCCACTGACAACTGTCGGTAGCCACTGTGACTTGCTGTCCTGGTGGACAGGGTTGCCCCTGGGAGGAGGACAGGAGTCACACCCCAGGGGTGGACTGGGCCACACCACTGTTTTGGCCATGTGTGTACTGTCGGCCTGTTGGGACACATCTGTGAGCAAAATAAGTTCAGGCGCTGTGCAGATGGTGTTCACAGGTGAGGAGAAGGGTTCCCCATGGGTCAGCTTATTGGGCCCTGAGAGTATGGATAGAGGGATCCAACTGGGTTCAGGGAGGCATAGAACGGGAATGATACCCTGCTGTTGCGGGCCAGGTTCCATGTTCTATCGCCCCAAGCAGCGAAGTTCATCGAGGTATGGATTGGTCTACCCTGGCTTTAGGCTGGAAGGGGGTTGTGTTGGAGATGGCCCTTTTTGCAGGGCTATCCCTAAACTTTTTGCTTCTTCCCCCTATGTTTTCCTGACCTGTTTGTGTTGGTTTTAGCACTCTGGGCACTTTACCACTGCCAATCAGTGCAAAAGTGCATATGCTCTCCGTGTAAAATGTGTTATGGATTGGTGTTTCCATGATTGGTCTATTTGATTTATGTGTCAGTCCCTAGTAACGTGCACTGCGCGTGCCAGGTCCCATAAACCAAATGGTGTTGGTGGGCTGCAGCACTGGATTGTGCCACTCACGCTAACAGCCCGTAAAGTCTTAACTCTGGCCAGCCATTGCAGAGCCTGTGTGCAGCCTGGGGCTGCCATGTCAACTTGGGAAGTGCACACACTTGCCAGTCCCTAAACCTTCCCTTTTCTACATGTTAGTCACCCCCCCTAAGGTAGGCCCAAGGTACCCCTGTGGGCAGGGTGCATTGTATGTGAGAGGTAGGACATGCCCTGGTGTGTGTGGCATGTCCTGATAGTGAATTACAGCCTACTTCGTTTTTCACTATTGCAAGGCTACCTGTTCCCCATAGGCCAGAATGGGCAGTTTGATTATAACATCCTATAATCCTAACTGACCCAGGGAACATGGTAGAAATTAGAGTTTAGTATGCCTGAACTCAGAATGATAAAATGCATCTTTTACTGAAGATGTTCTTAACATTCTGTGTACGAAAATACCACTTTTAGAAAGTAGGTATTTTCTTACCTAACCATCCAGCCTGCCTCTGCTAGCTTGTGTATTATCTGTCTGGTTTGTGAGTGACAGGGGCTGGGGGACACTCCAGGAGACAGGGTGAGTCAGCACAGGGCTGAATAGACCTATCTGCATGTAGATGGGTGGGAGGAGCAGCACCTGGATCTGAATAGGGCTGTGCCTGCCTTCCACAATGCTGGCTCCACCTCCTGTGGTGCGTCTGAGGACCCTAGCCCACACTGACAAAGGAAGGTGCACACTGGCAGAATGCACCCAGAACTGGTTTGAACTATGTACAGGACCCTCTGCCTGCAGAGGACAAAGGATTTGCTAGTATAAATATTGGGGCCCAGACCCCAAGATTTCGGAACTCTTTTGGATCAAGAAGACTGCCAAGAAGAAGAGCTGGAGAAGCTATGAGGAGGAACTACCACTTTGCTGTGTTGGCCTGCAGTGGCTGCTTCTGTCTTGGACAGTGAAAGGACTGGACTGAACTTTCTGCAATCTACTTTTGTGAGTTTCTTCAAGGGCTTGAGGTAGAGCTTGCCCCCTGTCTCAGGAACAGCAAAGACTTCAAGCTTGACGCCGTCTACGACGCCTCTGCCGACTCCGTGTCCTGAAGGCACCGCAGAGGGCACCGCCGCAATGCGACCCTGGTCTTACCAACGACGCCTGCTGATGCCGCCACTGAGCCACTGCTCGCACCCCGACCTGTGGGCACCACACTCCGCCTCGCGACAACACCTTGGTATCCCCGACGACGCCTCTCCACGCCGGAATCGATGCCGCTGCTTGCACCGTGGTTCGAGGGCACCGCTCCTAAAGTTACACGACGTACCGCCCACTTCCCGCACCCCAGTCTTGGCCAACCGATACCAGTGCCATCGACTCCAGTTAGTCAGCCGACGATAGCGCTCCAGCAACGACTGCGACGCTGCTTGTACCGTGACCTGCCAGCACTGTGACGAGCACCGCCTTCATCTCACACCACGACCCTGGTCTCACTGATGATGCCATCTGATGTCGCCACCGAGCCGCTGCTTGCACCGTGACCGGAGGGCACCGCACGCCGCACCACTGCACTTTGCACCGCAGCACCCAACGCCTGCCGACGCCAGGCCTCCTGACTTCAACAAAGAGGAGTTCGATCTGCAACAAGTGTGACTTTGAGGGCCCCGACGACGCCTTCACCGACCTCCGGAACCGACGCCTGTAGACGCCGTGTGTTCGGAAGCTCAACGAGAGGTCATCGACGCCCTGCATTTCTGAAAGGTACTGTTTGCGGGTCTCCCCGACACCGTAGCTGGCCCGCGACGCCGACGTCACCCAGAACTGTTTGGATTTCTTTGCTCATGACGCCGTGATAGCCCCAGATGGAGCTATCGATATCAAGGAACTGTTTTACAAGGTTATTTTGATAACTGAAGATTTTTAAGTACTGTATTGAGGATTTTTATTATTTTGGTCTTGTCTTAAGTATATAAAAATATTGGATATTTTTCTAAACTGGTGTGGTGTCCATTTGTAGTGCTTACACTGTATTACTGTTGGTTATGTGCAAATGCTTTACACACTGCCTCTAAGATAAGCCTGACTGCTCGTGCCAAGCTACCAAGGGGGTGAGCAGGGGTTATTTTAGGAGTGTAACTCCCTTACCCTGACTAGGAATAAGGGTCCCTATTTGGACAAAGGTACAAGCCCTTGTCAACTAGAGACCCCCATTTCTAACACTCCTTCATCGCATTGGCCGCTGGACGAGGAGAAGTCGAAGAGCGCTTCGACTTTTTACTCTTCTTCTTGAGTCTCTTACCTGAATATCCCCACGATCTCGCAGAGGACTTTGGACTCCGTGAACGATCCCGAGACCTTCCTCTCGACCTGGACCCCTACTTTCACAGAGTCGCTGTCAGGATTCTCACCTGGGTATTCCGCGGGAGTGAAACAGGGTGATGACGTAAAGGCCCCCACTTCCCAATCAAACGAGCAGGGCCAACAATAGTCAAAGCCAAACCCGATCAACAGGGAAAAGGGGAAAGGAGGAAAAAGGTGACATCCACAGAATACTGTGCTGCAGGGAATGCGTCTGTCTAGCACCTGTCTATCTCTCTCTCCTTATGGATAAAGATAACCAAGACATTAATAAACTAATAAATCTATGGAATACCCCTTAACCCTTCCGCCAGGTGTTTACAGTGTTGAAAATTATGTGTACCTGTAAATCCCCTTTTTCCTGTGTAATGTGATGTGGAAGAATAAATGGCACTGTCAGCTTACGTATAAATACTAAAGGGACATCTGCCAATGGTTAATCAACACAGCACTATAGGCTCCGAAATACGTATGAGCACTTATCAGAGGCCTACCTATAATGCCTCTATTAACGTCCAAGCAAGTCTTTTTAGGAATGCAGGGATTTATAAGGCATAATCAAGGAAGAAGCAATACAATCAAAGCAAAGCATATTAACATCATGCATGAAACAATTGGGCAAATCTTTAGGTTCTCATTTACCCTACATAGTATGAGTAAATACTACAAAATGAATTAGTATGAAACTGTCCCATAATGCTTTCTATGACATGTTGATCTGACTTTTCTTATGTCCCACAGATCACCACACAAACAATCGCTTCTAACCATACAGTAGAGCTGAGGCTATGGAACACAATCAGGTTAGTAAACAAACTCTACGGTCTTTAGAAATCAACAAGTGTGCAAGGTGCGTTACCAGGAGGAGTTCAGGTTCTGCTTAATGTTTGGTTGTTGCTTTGTTTCCCATGCAAGTTTTGCTCACTAAGATTTCCTCCATGATCCAGGAGGAAAGAGAGGCCAACGGCTCAGGAGCACAAAGATGGGAAGACTCAGAGACGCCCAAAACGACAGACAAATCCGCAGGAACCCAGACGCGAGGATAAGCGAAACTGCAGGAAGGGAGTGATGAGACTCCAGGTTGCTGTAGCCAAAAACAACTAGAACGGCAAGCAGCTGCCTGTGGCAGAGTGTGCGTCTCATGCACTGCTTGCTCTGCCCCTGCTGCACGTGTAAGCCTGATCGGCGTGAATGCAGTCTGACAGCCGTGTGTCGGGCCCCTAGCAGCTTCAGGGACTGCTCCCTGAAAGCTTTTGACTTCATGGGCCTGCAATCGTGCGTGTTGTGGTCGCGATCTAGGCACCACAGACAGACAAGGTGCAGATCAGTCACCGATATCACCCGGTGGCAGGCTCAGCAAGACTTAAAACCTGTCCTACGCCATGACATTCTCTACTCACCAGGAGGAAACTTAAAAAAAACTTTCAACAAAAAGTCACAAATTTCCTGTAAAAAATACAGAGGGGTAGCTCTTCGGATCACCGGTGACTGGCGCAAAAAGAAGAGGACCGATGTCAATGTACCTGGGTGGCCCGAATATAGTTACTACGGTGTCACTCCGGGACAGACGGCGGCCAGCGATGGACACTGAGCCAATCAACGCTACCTACCAGCGAGCAGGGGTACTGCTAGAAAAATCTTCCAGATCCATTCTGACGCCTGAGAAATTCAAAGGTAAGGAATATGTGGCAAGAAATCTCTATCAGATAGCACTACTTTTGTTACGTCTAGTAAAGTTTCAGTCATTTAAACCTGTGCTCACCCCCTGGTAGCTATGCCACAGAGCAGACAGGCTTAATTTAAGAAAACTAGTCAAACATTTAGAAAAATCAAAACAGGTACAAAGTGGACCGCACAACAAAATAAAAATCCCACTACAATTTAGAAGAAAAGAGAATATTGTAACGGCCAAACAGACACCAAAATGACAAAAATCCAATAAGGGGAGCCAAAGATATGATTTTTTAAAATACAAAATAGCACCAATAAGCACAACGTGCCAACCAAGGGCAACTGGTCTTGCTCGACCGGGACAAAGGTAAGGTTTAAGGCCAACTGCGATGGAGCACGGGCCGCATACACAGGTAAGATTGGTCCCGGGCATAAACTTAACTTCACATTTAAAAAAAAATTAAATCGGAGATCACATCCAGGACGTTGTGGAAATTGATCAGCTGCTGCTCGACGTAGTGCAGCTTTCTCCCTTTGGACTTAGTCTCTTTTCAGCTTGCAGTTCTATCCATGTCCCTCAATGGTTCTCCAAGCAAAAGTTAGAAAAAACTTTCCAAGTCCCAGTTTTCTAGGTTTAGGCAGGAAGAACACACTCTGACACCAGTCCATAGTTCCAGGACATCCGGAACAGCACTCACTCCAATATAAGCCAACAGCAGAGTCCACGGCACATCCAGTTGAAATATATCAGCTGGGCTCTTCCATGAAAGTGGGATTCTTGCAGCTTCTGTGACCCTGTAGCCTAAAAGAATGGTAGCAACCTGACCTTTGGATTCCATGTCTTTGTCCTGAATACAAGTGGTCCAGCCCTTAGGGTTCTCCTAACCGGTCTCAATAGCATGTGCAGACCTTTTTCTGTCTTCCAAAGTTCCGGTATGGTGCCCAAAGGTGCCACATTCATGTCCAGTGGGCACCTCCTCTACCACTGGGATTGGAGCCTGGCTGGCTATGAAGACAAAGGGGAGGCAAGCCCAGGTGGGTGCTACATCTGCCAATGACAGAGCAAGCATCCTATGGAGATATGCAAGGGGTTGGTGCAGTTCCCAGACTATCCTGTCAAGAGAAGCGTCAATTCAAGTGTTATTTCATGGCATGTTACTTTAATTATAGAATGTAATTCTTTACTAGAATGTTGCTGCATCCTTTGATGAGGGTTCCAGGTTCCAGTCATGTTCCTGTCTGGGTCTAGAGGAGTCATCAGAGTATGTTATGTGCTGTTCTTCTCATAATCCATAAATAAATTTACAATGAAAAGCCAGTGCCTGGGATTTGTCTTGTGTTGACTATAAAATGAATTTGGCAATACGTTGTGCTTGGACCCTTTTTAGAGAGGAGCACCTTTCTATGTTTGAAACTCGCGCCAGTGATTAGTGTTTGTTAACGCTACTCCCGTTAAATGTCAACTCTTCAACCCTCTAGAAGAGAGCCCCTCAACTCCTGCTTATCACGCTTAAGTGATCATCCTCTGTTAATCTGCTCAGGGAATATCTGGCTCAATGTTCTGTAATTATTCAAACTTGCACGCGGTCTGGAGATGGGCTGTAGGAAAGTGACCCTTTTTGCATGGTTGCCCCCCACTTTTTGCTGACATCTGATGCAACCGGACTTAATGTGCCCTGTGTCCCTGCCAATCAGGTTCCCATGGCCTGTGTTCTTTCTCAAGACTGTACATTTGTATCCACAATTGGCACATCTCTGGCCACAAGTAAGCCCCTTGTAAAAGGTACTATGGGTACCACGGGCACTGTGATCAGGGAAAGCCACTAAGGGCTGCAGCAACTATTGTGCCACCCTTAGGGGACCTGTACCTTAACACCCACACACTAGAATAGACATGGCACACATCACTGTGTGCCATGCCTACAACCCACTGCCTGGGGCCTAGATAAGTCATCCCTCTAGCATGGTGCCCTAGTCCTCAGGTGAGCGGAGAGTGGCATGAGCCCTGTACCCCTACAGTGTCTAAGTCCATTCTTGGACATCGTATGTCTAGTAAAGCTATAAGGAGTATATATATGGTCTGGGAGTTGATCATTACAAACTCCACAGCTCCAAAATGGCTTTACTAAAAACTGAGAAGTTTGAGGGCGTGGCTTGGACGCCGCGGAAAATGGCCGCTGCTCGTCGGAGCTCCGTGAGGGAGTAGCGCGTTGGGATCTCCCCAGGGCATTTTTTCCTCATTTCGGGACTTTCTGCCAGCAACATCATGTTTGGGACATTCGCCTGCTCCGCCTGGGACATTGCCGACTTCTGGTGCTGACGGACTCGGCAGATTTTTGCCTTTTACTTCCTCTCGCGGCTCTCTGAATGCCGCGGCCGCCATTTTGAATGCTCCGGTTTCCCGCGATGGAGTTTCTCCTCATACTCGGCTCCTCATGTGACCAGCGGTGAGCTGTTTTGGCCTCATTTTCTTCAAGTTTTTTGTTTCCTGCATCCTCTTGATGTTGTTATATATCTTTTCATTCACAATTTTTACTCGGAGGCGTTAATTCTTTTAATTACACCGTTTCAGTCTCATTGGACTATTTTGCCTGCTCAAGTCAGTTTTATTTATTTTTGTGGCTTTTTGTATTTTGGTCTATATGGCAATGCCTCACACTAACCGTGGAAGTGTCCAGCAGGGTAAAAATGCGTCAATGGCAGATTCTAATCCTTTCAGTGTGCTACAAGATACTATGGAGGACGCTAACTCAGACTCTGTAAATTCTAAGCTTTTGCCTTCTGCTCCTCCTGGTGCCAGTGCTAAAGTAGTCTCGAAAATTCCTTCTGTCTCGCCTTCAACATCTGGTAAGAGAACTAAGGTAACTCCTCCTTCTCCTCCTACTACTTCACCTACAATTTCAATGGAACTTTTGTTAGAGGAGATACGCTCTCTTAAACCCTATATGACAGAGACTAATGTTCGTCTCCAACATCTTGAAGATAATTGGTCGAACACGGAGAAGAGGGTGGATGATCTTGAGATTCATGTCGGTTCTATTCAAGCTATCACAGATCATATTCCTGATATGCGAAGGGAAATTTCACATCTAACGCAACAGGTGGAGAATTTGGAGAACCGAAATAGGCGTAATAACCTACGCATTTATGGCCTTTTGGAGGGCCTTGAGAATCCTGACCCCTTGGTATTTTTTCGATCTTTCCTACCAAAGCTTCTTGGTTTTCCTGAGTCACCCCCTCTCAACATCCAGCGAGCTCACCGCCTGGGTCATAGTCCAGGTCCCTCTACTACTTCCGCTCATGTGAAACCCAGGGGTGTCATTTTATATTTTTTGGAATATACGGACTTGCTCAGGGTCCTTCAGGCTGCCAAACAGAAAGGAAAGATTCTTTGGAATGGCTCTACTTTGTTTTTTGCTCAAGACTACTCCAAAGCCACAGCGGATCGCCGGAAGAAATTTTTGGATATGAGGCCTGCACTTCGTGCGTTAAATGCTCGTTATGGTTTATTTCACCCGTGCCTGTTCAAAGTGACCTATCAGAACAAGACTACTAACTATGACGATCCCGCGCTTCTCCAACATTGTCTGAATACTTGTAGAGATGAATCTATGGACATATCCAGAGCGTGATTTCCCTATTGTATTAACATTGTTGTGATTTTTTGCCTCGTGTCCACCTTTTTTGCATTTATTCCTTGTTTAGTCTTTGACTTTGTTGGTTAACATGTTTTCTTTTCCATTTTCTTGTAGATGCATTATTCAATCCCTTCCTTCTTCCTCCGTCGCTCTCCCTGGAGGTCGTTATCCCTCGTGCTCTCGTCAGTCCTGGAGTTGTCCGTCTTGGTATGCTGCCTTTTCCTTTGTGGCTTCACCCCCCCCATCCTCAATGTTTACTTGTGGTATGTCTTTTTGATTTATTATATTGGTTTGTATTACCATGTCTCTTTACTCTTTGGTTTTCCTTTCAAATATTAGCGTTCTTCTGTACTGTTTCTTCCCCTACTCACTGTTTCCTACTTTTTTCTATTTCCCTCTCTTTCTTCTTTCCCTCTCATTGTTATATTTTTCATACTGCTGCAGCTGTTTTTCTGTTTTCTGTTCTACACCTCTTTATTACTTCTTCTTCTCATCCTATGTTGCTAGCTCTCTTCTCTCTTCACTTTCAAATATCGACATTATTTTGTATTGGTTATTCCAGTATGGATTCTTTGTCACTTTTTTCTTTTTCCAATTCCTTTTCTTCTTTTCTCTTTTCTTATTGTTGCATTACGCATGATGTTGTCGTTGTCTCTCTGTTTTCTGTTCTAATCCTCTCTGTTATTTCTTTCTCTCCTTCTGCTTTACTAGATTTCTTACTTCCTCGCTCTCAATTTTGTTCCTATCATACTTCTTTATTGTACCTTATCACTTCTCTTCCTGTGTTAATATTACTTCTCTCCAATTTCTATATGATGAGTTTATGGATACCTATTTGCCTGATTGTTTCTTATATAAATGATATCTTTTACTATGAGATGTATAGTTAGATGTTGCTAAATATATTTACCTGGAATGTTAAGGGTTTTGGTTCTCCCATTAAGCGGCAACGAGTTTTGTCCCATTTAGCAAATTTAAAGGGAGATATTGTGCTATTACAAGAAATTCATATACAAGAGGTTGAAGTTGCCAAATTACGTCGTAATTGGGTAGGGCATGTATTTGCATCTCCTGGATCAGGGAAGCGTAATGGAGTTGCAATTCTCTGTCATAAACGGTTAAATGTTAAAGTTGTAAATCAAACCAATGACTCTGATGGTAGGTGGGTTATTGTATCTATGTTGGTTGATAAAGTCCCTTTAACTATTTTTAATTTATATGCTCCTACTGTGCATGATAAGCTTTTTTGGCCCCAGATGTTAGTCTCGTTGATGCAATCCTCTGATGATTATCTCATTTTAGGAGGGGATTGCAATATGGTTATGGATCCTATTTTAGATCGGAAATCCCAGTCACGTTTTTCCCCCTCGTCCATGCACACTCAATTTACATCCACTATATCCCAACGCTCTCTTGTTGACTCTTGGAGACTCGGTCATCCTACACTCCAGGAATACACATATTACTCGCCAGGTCATTCTTCTCAATCCCGAATTGACTATATTTTTGTTTCTAAAGCTCTGATCCAACACATTACCCATTCTGAAATAGGCTCCATTTTATTTTCTGACCATGCCCCAGTTTCCTTGCAACTTGATTTGCTTCCCCCCATAAAAGGTACTAGGAGATGGAGATTCAATAACTCTCTCCTATTAGACCCTAAATTTACTCCAGCTTTCCTTGAGTTTTCATCCCTATTTTTTACTGAAAATGAGTCTCCTCTAATATCCCCTCAGGTATTATGGGACACTTTCAAAGCTGCTTCTAGAGATTTCATTATCTCGTTTGTTTCCCATAAGAGACGAGCTGCATCCCACTCCTTACAGTCCATTAATACACAAATTAAGCAATTGGAACATCGCTATTATTTAACTAACTCTCAATCTGACTTGGATAAACTTCTCAAGGCCAAACTCTCCTTTAATAAACTCTCCACGGACTCTGCTAATCTAATTTTACTTAAATCCAGTGCCAAATATTATTGTGCGCAAAATAAGGCAGGCAATCTTCTTGCCAAGTATCTTAAAGTTAAACAAGAGCCCACGAAAATTGAATCTATTGTTTCCTCGTCAGGCCCCACTCTTCATAAGGATGAAGATATCCTAGCAGAGTTCACTAATTTTTATCAAAATCTCTATACTCCGGAATCTCCTCCTCTTTTAACTGATATTGACCATTATTTATCTTCCATTCCTTCTCCATCCTTTCCAGACACAGACTTTGCCCCATTGGAGGCAGATATAGGTCCTAAGGATATCCTAGAGTCCATTCGAATAATTAAAAAAGGTAAGGCTCCCGGACCAGATGGCTTTACGATAGAATTCTATATACATTTTGCGAATTTGCTTGTTCCCAAACTTCATCAATTATTTTTGTTTTTTATATCTTCCAAAAAGTCTGAGGGGTCTTTTCAAGAGGCCTTAATTTGTCTCATACCTAAGGATAATAAAGATCATACTTTGTGTAAGAATTATAGGCCCATCTCTTTAATCAATTTGGATTATAAGATCTTTGCAAAAATTCTTGCACTACGTCTTGACAAAATTTTACCTAGTATAATTAGCAAAGAACAATGCGGTTTCATCAAAGGACGTCATCTTTCTGACAATACTCGTCTTTTCTTCAATGTTCTGAGTAAGTCTCACTCCTTTCCGCATTCTTTAGCTGCTGTTGCATTAGATGCTGAAAAAGCTTTTGATAGGGTTAATTGGCAATTTATGCTCGCCGTCCTTGCTTGGTTTGGTTTTGGTCGGAAATTTCTTGCTTATGTTTCTTTGTTGTATTCCTTTCCCAGATGCTTTATTTTGGCTAATGGCCTTGTTTCTTCCTCGTTTCCTCTCTTCAGAGGCGTTAGACAAGGGTGTCCACTCTCTCCTCTTCTTTTTATTTTGGCGTTAGAACCTTTCCTGATAAAAATTCGTATGAATACAGATATTACTGGTTTCCCCTATGGGGATAAGAATTTGAAGCTTTCTGCCTATGCGGATGATATTCTATTATTTATTTCCAATCCACAATCCTCTATCCCATCCTTTTTGTCGGAGGTATCTGATTTTGCGAGAGTCTCGGGCTATAAACTCAATGTTGACAAGTGTGAAATTCTCCCTTTGAATAAATTTTGTTTTCATGCAGACTTCTTGGCTTCTTCTTTCCACTGGAGTCCGGCTAAGATAAAATATCTAGGCCTCTGGTTTAAATCCTCTATCAAGGACACTGTAGCACTTAACATTAAAAATCTACAAACAATAATTCAGGACTCTACTACCCGTTGGCATCCTTTGTTTTTATCCTGGTGGGGAAGATTGGATTCCATTAAAATGATGTTGGTTCCCATTATTTTATTTTATCTGTCCAATCTCCCTGTTAATGTACCTAAGTCTTGTTATAAGAATATATACTCTACGTTGTCTAAGTTCTTATGGCAGCATAAAAAAGCTAGAATGTCTTTTGCAAAACTTAAACGACCCAAGCAGTTGGGTGGAGTTAATTTTCCGGATTTTGCCTCTTATCATTCCTCATTTTTCCTTAAACACTCTGTTCCCTTGTTATCTGAGCAGGAAGCTGATGTCATTTCAAGACCTTTGTGGGTTGAGATTGAATCGTCTTTTTTTCATCCATTTACCTTTGAGGAATTTGTATCGCTGTCTCATATTCCAAATAAATTTTCCCTCCCGATTCTTAAAAATTCTCGCAAAATCTTTTCTCCTCTTTTCCTGGGAGGTTTAGATGACCGGTCGCGTTTTTTACACTCTCCCTTGTGGTATAATCCTCTTATTAAACTTCGCAATAGGATGCTTTTTTGGAAAGACTGGAAGAACCTTGGTATTAATTGGATCCATCAATTGTTTGATGAAGACGCTTGTGTCCCTTTCTCTACTCTTCAATCTCGCTTCTCTTTACATGATTCCTTTGAACCCAAATATAATCTACTGCGTAAGGTTTTACAAAACAGCTATGACACTCTCTCTAATTCCACCACTCGCACGAATTTCTCCCCTCTTTCTCTCCCTTGTTTGCTTGCTTCTTCTTCTGCCTCCCAGATATATGCAAAGCTAAGAGACACTTCTGGCTTTCGGGATAAATCTAAAACAGAAACGGACTGGGAATCGGATGTAGAGGACACATTTTCTGTCTCCTTGTGGCAAAAGGTTTGGATCAAGATAAGGAAGTCCTCTAGGGCAGCGAATACAACTCAAACGTTATTTTTTATATATAATCGACTTTTGATTACTCCTGCCAAGTTGCATACAATTGATCCTTCCATCCCTCCCACTTGCTGGTCTTGTTCAGCATCGAGGGCAGATCTTAAGCACATGTTATTCTGCTGTCCGAGGATTCATAAATTTTGGACTGATGTGTGGAATCAGATGAATAAGATCTTTTCCACCTCTTTCCCTCTCACATTTTCACATATCTTTTTAGGTAGTCTCTCCGACATATGGTCCTCTTCCACCACTAATACGTCCATTATTGATTTACTTCTAGCTGTAGCATTTCAGCAAATCACTAAGTCTTGGAAGGATACCTCCAAGGTTTCATTTCAGGCTTGGTGGTATGGAGTCTGTTATCATCATAGACTTGACAGAGCCTATGTTTATCCCATTGCGCTTGCCATTAAACGTGATTTATTATGGCTTCCCATTACAGATTTTTTAGATATGTCTGCTCGATCCCTATCCCTACATAATCCACGTACAGAAGAAGTTCCCAAACCCCCATAAATCCATTCCTGATGATTTCATGTATATATTTTTACTGCTTGTTTTATGTTTATCTTGTATATTTTTTATTTTTCCTTTATTGGAGAATTTTTTGTACGTTTGACCTATTTTCTTATTCTTTTATATAATTTTATATGACAGTGATTACATTTTTATTGCAACTGCTTTTGTGTTATTTGATGATACTTTTTCCCCCTCTACCCTTTACCTCTTTCCCTTATCTTTTATCCCTTTCTTTTAATTATGATGCTTTATTTTTCTATTTGAGATGAATTTTAATTCTATGTCTTCCTGTTAATCTGTTGTTAATGAACTTCAATAAACTCTTATTTAAAACTTAAAAACTGAGAAGTTTGGTAGCAAACTTCTCAGCACATTAAACCCACACTGATGTCAGTGTGGGATTTAATGTAAAATGCACTCAGAGGGCATCTTAGAGATACCCCCTTAAAAACGAACAGCCCTGGTGTGGTTCCTGAATAGCTGCCCATTTGCCACCACCAGGAAGTTTTCTGCACCCCTGGGTAGAGAGCCTCCACTCTCTGGGTCCAGAAACAAAGCCCATCCTGGGCAGACGTGTCATGCCTCTTTCCCCAGGATGGGCTGGGTCCACGAAGGGGAAGCTTCAAAGGCATGCCGTCATTAGGAGCTGCCCCCAGCAACTGGCTCCCACTGGTTCCAGCCCCCACTTTGGGCTGGAGAATCGGCGGAAAAAACATGCTAGGAAGAGAGGTGTGCCCACCTTTGCCAACCCCATCCCTCAAGTGGGGAATGTGAGTTGAAGCACACATCTCAGTCCCCTCCATCTTCAGGATTAGGGCACTCAGTCAATTAGGGAGAGGCTCATGCACCCCTCCCACTGGAGGGTGGTATATTAGGGGGTGTACCCACCCCAAGGAAGGGACCCATTGGTTCCGACCTGCACACCCCTTTAAACGCCCTAAAATGCAGTATTTTGGAGCAATCCTAAACATTGCCTTCTGAGATTCGAGGAAGAAAGAAGGACAGAAGAGCCGTGCTGACCCAGGAAGGAGGACACCTACTGGTTTGGCCCCAGCCCTATCGGCCTATCCAGACACTTACCTGCCTACAGCGAAGAAACTGGTGTGTCCAGCAGCCCCTCAGAGCCCAGAGGACATGCCCCAAACTCACCTTACACACACTGGCACCTGTGAGCATCAGAGTTGCTCAACAAAAACTCCAAGACCAGAATCCTGATTCCTGCAACTTAGTGATTCTGCACCACTTTGCACCCGATGCCCACGGCCCAAGTTAGAGTGGCCCAATATCATCGATCCTAACCTGGGTTCTGGTGATCTTCGACCTCCCTCAAGCTTCAAGACAACACCTGCAGCCTCAACCTGAAAGGTCTGCCCACGACCAGAGATGTTAAAGAAACCAGATGCCCCACTGCCTTGGGTTTCCCAACCAACGGTGTCCAGGCATCCCAAAAGAACCCAACTTACCTCTCCAGTCGGTGGTCGCCTTCAGGAAGTCTCCCAGCCTGAGCCTGCATCAACTTTCCCAAACTGAAGGCCTCCATTGAGAGTCACAGGGTTTCCAACGTCTTCTGGGCACCCAGCACATGGCCACCCCAGTTCCGCTGGTGGTGCAACTCCTGTGTCGATTGTTGGCCCCTGCAGTGCTGTTCCTAACATCAGGAGCTTTTCTCCCACACCTGAGCGGCCTGCTCGTAATCAGTCTCTAACCGAAGGTCCTCTTAGCCCCATTGGTTAACACTGGGCACCTGCACTCAGCCACCCCAGTGGCGCTGGTGGTGCAACTTGAGTGCCTATCTAGACCTTCGGGAACCTTGGTCCTAACCCCCAAAATTCCCACTCACGAGACGTTTACCTACCTGTGAAACCGAAAACATTTTTTCTCCCTTAAGAACCCATGTTATGAGTTTTGGGCCTAAAACGTTCCAAGTGTTGAACTGTTGTTTTTTATGAAGGAAAAAGTCATTATAACTTAAACCAAGAAAAGTCTTACTTACCTTGTATTGTGAGATCCCTCTGTGTGGCATCCAGGCATACCACCCTAGTAGACACAGTATTCTAAAAGTATTCTAAAAGTTATTATTGTGAAATGTAACCTGCTTTTTGAACCAATACTAACTGGTAACTATTATAAATTCATCCGCAACTGCCTTTTCTTATTAAGTCTTGCATTTGAGAGTATACTTTACTTACCTGTGACAAGTCCTGCTTGGTTCGAATAATAAAATATAAGTATACCTTTTTTATACTTACCTAATTGGTCTGGATTCAGTTTGAGTGTGTGCCATCAGTCGATTGAATGAATACAATAAATTCTTAACACACCCTCTGGATAAGCCCAACTGCTAGCCCACACTACCACAAAGAGAGCTGTTAGTAATTACCTAATTTGGCCTCTGCTATACATCTGGGAACTCCCTGGACTCTGTGCACACTATACCTCACTTTGGTATAGTATATACAGAGCCAGCTTCCTACATGGGCGCTCGAGAGCGATTATGCCGGAGCAATAGGGTTTGATTCACTCTCCATTTCTACTTGCATCCTATTTAAAGTGTCTCATTTTGTTGCAAGCAAGCTCTGCCTGCGCTCTCGAAATCAGAGTTGGGCTGAACCGTCTCACTTCTTGAGAAAATGCAGCCTCTTTGACTTCCGCTCCATTCTGCTTCTTTGACCCGTGATATTAAAACACCCACCCTTCGGTTTATTGTGCTGGTCACAACAGACATAGTTGAGGTGAAAGAAGTAATTCCATTGGTCAATGGTTGTTTGCCAGTTTGTTACTGGACAATCTAAACTTGTTCTGGACTGGCTAATCTGCGAGAAAGCTCACTGGTATTGCTTAAACAATTGAATTTGTTACATTTTACATTGTTGTGTTGGTGGACTAAAAGAAATTATTCACAGCACAATTCTCAGTTAGTTACTTTTCTCAAAACAAAAGGCAGCAGCAAATATTCCTACTTCTTTTATAGCTGAGCCAGCTGCACAAAATGTAAAATGGTAAAAATGGTTGAAGATATTTGACAGCCATTTTATTGTAACTGATGGCACAAACTATGATACTATTGGAAACATGCTCTATTATAAAACTGCTTAGGCTCTGAAGGTCAGAGGATTTTTGATAATCTACCGGTGCAACTCCTCCAACGACTGTTCAGTGGGATGCTAATGTGGAAGTGATTAGTAGACTACAAAATCACTTCAAGAATGACACCATCAGTATTGACGAGACTAACAGGTTTATAATAAATTGGCAATCATAACATGAATCAATTGATTGATTTTTAGATGAAATAAAAATTCTTGTGTCAAAGTCTGAATTTGAGAGACCAAATCATGGTCAACTGCTTTGACAGAATTTAAGAGAAGCTACTTAACTGCAGAAACCCTAGTCTTGAAGAGACTTTAGAAAGTACCAGGAGCATTGAGAGGTCCGTACGACGGTACAACGCAAGTTAATACATCGTATGCCTTTGCCACGCATTTTTTAGCACGCATATTTTTACCGCCAATATCCATTTACAATGCATGCCAATACCACGCAGTTAAGTTAAGTTGGGGGGGTCTCCCCCCACAAATACATTGTTTTTAAATCTAAAAACAATGCGTGGTATTGGCATGTGTTGTAAATTCATATTCGCTGTGACAAAATGCGTGCTAATAAATGCGTGGCACAGGCATACGATGTTTTACTTGCGTTGTACCATCGTACAACCAGGTCAAATCTGAGCACAATGCTTACTCATATATCAAGACCAAAAGGGAAGATAAATTTACTGCAACGTCAATCGGTAAGTGTTTTAGATGTGGATCTAAAACTCACTTGGCAAACTCGAACGATTGTCCTGCATTGGGTAAGACTTGCTTAAAATGTAAAGAAGCAAGACACTTTGTCAGAGTTTGAGGACTGCTCCAGAAGTTGTATTAGTCAATGAGCAACACTTATTTTCTAATAAAATAGGTAAAAGGAACGATTTTACAAGTATAGAGGTATTGTCTATTAATCCCATGATTAACTCAAAGAGAAGTGGGGACTATATGTACAATAACAGATGATGTAGAAGCTGAGGTTGCTGTGGACTCAGGGTCTCCATCATCACTGATTATTTGTATTTCAAAGAATGGGGTTAGATAGAGATTTCTCCTCCAGACATTCAAACAGTGGCATTTGGGGAATTCAAAAGAGCTGTGCAGAGTTATTTTTAAGATAAACTTGCTTATACCACACCAAAAGTTACGTGAAATGTTTGGATACCAAGGTGATTTGGGGATGGTGGTAAGATCAGGCAATCTATGTTCCATTTCACTGGTTGATACATGCTCCCCTCACATGAGTTCCTTAGGTCAGTTGTTGTAAAATAATTTTTGAGGACTAGCTTGGTATAGGGAAGAGTTATGAAAATAAAATTTGTTTGAAGACAGATGCCTTCTCTATAATTCACAAATTACAGAATGTTCCTTTGAATATAAGGGGAAAATAGAAGGATCACCTAGACATGCTTGTTGTGAAAAATTAATTGAAAGTGTTAACTTCAAAACATGCTGGTCATTTGTTTCCCCTGCCAAAGATCCAAGAAACGCTAGCTCAAATGGGGTAGGCAAAAGTTTTCTTGACCTCAGACTTGAGAACTGCGTTAAGGAATCTAGATCTTTGGCAGCTGTTCTTACACCTTTTGGGAGGTTTTTGATTCCTTCGCAAGCAGTTTGGTCTTCCCTTGACTACTTTGGTTTTCCAAACATTGATGTTCAACTTGTTTGGGAGTTGAAAAAATATGTTGTCCTATCACAATGATGTACTTATTTTTACTGACACTGAGCAAAATGATTTGGCAGTGTTCGAAGAGTGTCTTAATATTATATAAGACAAAAGTATTACAGTTAAAAAGAAACATGCCAGTTTCTTGTGAAAGAAGTTGAACATTTGGGTTATCATAGTTCTGCTGAGGGGATCAAACCAAAAACGTTTATGGTGGAGGCCATTCAGAACAGCTCTTTCCATAAAGGAAAATATCTAATGCGGTCTTTTTGGGTTGAGTATTATTCCAGTTTTAACAACTTTGCTCTTCAAACAGAACCCCTGTTTAGGAGTGGGGTGAAACAATTTTGGGGGAAGTGAGAATGATTCCTCTGAAACCTTAAAGGTCGTTATTATTGATGCCCCTGTACTTCATGTTTCTAGAGATTATGTCAATTCTATAGTAACGGTGTAGGAAACTACGTTTTTGTCGCAGAACCAACCCCCCCTCCCCCCCCCCCCCCCCCTTGTGCCTGCCATCTGGTGCAACTTTGAAAGTGTGCTGTGCTCCTGCTAACCAGGTCCCCAGCACCAGAATTCTTTCCCTAAACTATTCAATTGTTCCACAATCCGCACCCCTTTAGGATCCCTTGCAGGCCCTCGTAAGTGGTACCCCAGGTACCTAGGGCATTGGACCTAAAAAGGGTCCCTAAGGGCTGCTGTACACATTCTGCCAGCCTAAGGGACCCCTCAACAAGCTCATGCAAACTGCCACTGCAGCCTGCGTGCCTTGGTGCAGAGAAAACTGAAGCGTCAACATGGCGCACATCACTGTGTGCCATGCCAGCAAAGTACTGTATGTGGTATAGGTAAGTCACCCCTACAGCAGGCCTTACAGCCCTAAGGCAGGGTGCACTATACTCATGTGTGGGCTTATCTGCAATAGTGGAAATGTCCCGGTGATATCCAAGTCCACCCTTCGATATTACCAGTGCACAGGGAAGTACTAACAAGTATATGGGCTGGAAACTCGTCATTATTTGCCAGATACATGATGGCTTCACTGTACCCCAAACTGTTTGATACCATACACCTCGTCTTAATAAACCCACACTGATGCCAGTGTAGGATTTATTAATATATGCACACAGAGGTCACCTCAGAGGTGCCCCCCTTAAAACCTACAGACTACTAGTGTGTTTACTGACTAGTATCGACCAGCCAGCCACCAGAGGCAGGCTTCTGACCTCCTGAGGAGAGAGCCTTCGCTCTTGGAGGAAAGGAACAAAGCCTGCTCTAGGGGGAGGTATTCACACCTCCTCCAAGCAGAAAAGAAATTCTAGGGCAGGAAGCTTCAAAGGCCCTGCCGCCTTTGTTATGCGACCCTGGGCCTGGCCAGATAGTAGAGGTGTCCACCCCCCTGTTCTGACCCCACTTTTTGGCGGCAAGACAGGTAGAAAAATTAGTTAGATTAGAAGGTGTGCCCACATTGAGCCAGCACCACCCCTAGTGTGGAAGTGGCCATATAGAGGGTGTAGACGCTCTAGGATAGGTAGCCCATTGGATATTTTCTGTCACTACCCATAAACGCCCTTAGATTGAGTATTTAGGTGGCACCCCTGAACTCAGATTTGACGGATCAAAAGAAGGATGAAGAAGAGTCACTGCCTGGCAAGAACTACAGCAGAAGTTTGAAATTTGGAACAAAACCCCGTCTTCCACAGCCCTTTCATGACAATCGTGATGGAGTGGCTCTTCCTGCGAGCTGGAGAACTACCAAAGCCTTGGGTAGCCTACCAGCACTTGAACCAACACTGAAATCTCCCTTGGAGTAAAGGAGAAACTCCCCTTCATTCCGCAGCCACCGACAAGCAGAATCCTCACTGCACCAGGCCCAAGCAGCCATCAAGGGACATCAGCAACACTGAAACCCACTTCGAGAATGGCCCAGCTGTCTTGATTTTTCCTCTTCCAGCTGTTTGTCCCTGACCGCAAGGTCCATCTTTACGCACCAACCCAGCCGACCTAACCACTCTGCTCCCAAGCCCCCAGCCCGGATCTCTACAAACCGGCTATGCTCCCTTGCTCCAAGTCCCCTTGCAACCTGAGCCCCCAAATGGGAGCCCTCACCTTGTGCAGCCTCTTTCTAGGTGGCCCCCTTCTCCGCAGGGCACCAGCTACCAGCCTCACTAGCACCCTGCTCTCTGTAGAAGTCGGGTGGTTCCCGAAGGATTGCTGGTAGTACTATGAGCCTTGGCCCACTACTATTCCAATTTCAGAAGTTGAACCCCTGAAACCGATTGTCCTTATCTTATATATGCATCTTTGACTTTTTCTCCCATAGGATTGCATCGTGCATAAAAGCACACGTCTGAAACATTTACTAGTGCATTACATTATAGAAAACTGTATTTACCTTGAAACCAAGATCTTGAGTTTGAAATATATATAAAGTGCTATTTTTTAAAATTGGTCTCAGATTTATTCTTTGAGTGTGTGTCTCATTTATTGCCCCTGTGAGTACAACAGATGCTTAGCACTACCCTGTGATAACCCTAACTGCTCGCCCACACTATCACAAAAGAGCGTGTTAGTATTATCTACTTAAGCCTCTGTAAACCAATTGGGGACCCACTGGACTCTCTGCACAGTGTACTTCGTTTTAGTACACTATTTAGAGAGCCAGCTTCTATACAAACAGCAGATGCTAGTGGTGTGGTTTTAGGAGCTTTTATCAGTGAAATTATTGGGGACAAAAAAACATTATTGCAGTTGCACCCGATGCTTGTCTAAGTGAGCGAAATTACAGCACACTAGAAAGAGAGGCATTGGCTTGTGTGTGGGTGACAAACAATTCCTCTACATACCTGGGGGGGTAGGGAATTTTTTTTAGTAACCGATCACACACCCTTACAACTGGCAGGAGTTTTAATAAAGCCTGCCCTAGGCATTCAGATTGTTGGCCAAAATGTTTAAGTTCTACTTCTGTGTGAGACATACTCTGGGTGGGTGTTGGGTGAGATGGGAGGAATAATTTTAGGGCAGATTTTTTGTCAATATGCTCTTTGAATGCAAATCCTGATGATCATGATATGGATGATGTGGAGTGTGCTGATCTGATTGATGGGCTGATAATTTCAGAAAATATGATTTTGAAATAAGAGTTGGTTCATTGCTCTGAATGCAATAGCTTCCAAAGTCTTTGAAGGATTTAATTGCCAGGGGGAAGCCCAAGGAGAACAATTTAGAGTGAGATTAAAGTTTTTTCAGAAGTGAAAGATGGTTTGATCATTTAACGTGAAGTGATTTTGGAGAGGGACTTGCTTTATTCCCCGTACATAATTAAGATTGCTCTTGTACTCCTTGACCTATAGAAAGTTAGTTAATAATCGTACCGACCCAATGCATAAGCTGCGGGCCAGGTGGGAGGCGGACTTGGGGGAAATGGCTGATGACGACTGGATTGACGCTCTAGCTTCCCCTCGTGAGGTGGCGATACCGATGCGACTTCGCCTGGTTCAACTCAAAATTCTGCACCGGGTGTATTACGATGCCAAACTGTTGTATAAATTGGGTAGATGTCCAGACGCACTCTGCCTACGGCACTGTCACCAGACAGGTACATTTCTGCACATACTATGGGCATGCCCCCACATTCAGCAATACTGGATAGAAGTCACCCGACAGATGGTGAGGGCGATAGATAAACCCGTCGCCCCTTCCCCCCAGCTCTGCCTCCTTAATGTGTGGGAAGATACGGACCTCATTCAGGTGGAACAGGAGTGGGTGGCGGGGGGTTGGGCCATTGCAAAAAGGAACATTGCCCAGAAGTGGGGAGTAGACACCATGCCGCAGCTGCGCGACTGGGCCACAGATATGGATCAGGCCATGGTGGCGGAGAAAACGGTTTACAAAAGTAGAGGCTGTCCGCGGAGGTGGGATCGCAAGTGGGGGCGTTGGAATAAATATCGGGGAGACATTTGTATCTCTCCAACGGTGGAACTTAGAAGGGAGAGGCAAGCTATCCTGGATAAAGTAGGGGCAGACGCTGTGACCTAATAGCTCAAGACCACCATTCAAATGTTGTGTATGGGGAGCTCCCCGATCCTAATATGTGTATGTAACCACCTCTGTAATGTTTTACTGATCGGTTTGATTCCAGGCATACTACCCTGGGTGTATTGCTTGCTGTCTCCAAAGTCCGGATGTATATCTTGCCGGCGAAGGAGTTATTTAAGTGTCATTACTGCTGCAATGTTGTGGATTTTATTTTCAATAAAATTGTTATTTAAAAAAAAGATTGCTCTTGGAAAATTTGCTCATCATGGGCCTGTGGGTATGACAGAAATGAAGAAAAGACTTCATGCATCTAATGGTGGCCAGTTACGGACATTCAGGTAGATGTTTTTGTTGCAAGCTGTACAGAATGCAGGGATGCAGATAAGTCCTTTGTCCTGTATAACATGCCTCGGTCTCCAATGGGCTTCCCTAAGATGCTGTGGGAAGAGATGGGTTTCACTGGGCCTATGTAGGGGTTACCTGAAAGACTGAGGTATGCTTTAGTGATTGTTGATTACCATTCCAAGTGGGTTGAATGTAATTTTTTGAAAGAACAAACCACAAATGCGGTCACTGAATGTCTGAGAAGTTTGTTACAGAGAGAAGGGATTCCTAAATGGTTAATGATAGACAATGGCATTCAGTACAAGTCACAGGCAATGTAATCATTTCAAACATTTAATGACATCAAGCATTTATCTGTGGCTTTGACAGTCCACAAGGTAATGGCATGGTGGCGAGTGATCCGGATGTTGAACAAGACCATCTTGTCTCAACTGAATGTTGCCGACATGGTGTTGAAGAGGCTGCTGGGTTACCACAATACCCCTCACATGATCACTGGAGATACTCCTTTCATCCTGTTGATGGGCATGCACTTATCCAATAAGCTGTCTCCCGGGTGGGTTTTGGCAGTACGCATGCAAGGAACTGTATTTCAAGTCTGAATGAGGTGTGTCAATGGGCAGATGTTTTTGAAGAACACATTACTTACCTTCGGTAAAACCTTATCTGGTAGAGACAATATCTAGCTGCAGATTCCTTACCTTTGTATTCCCCATGCGTCAGACTGGATCCAGAATATTTTTCATGAGCAGTACCCCTGCGCGCCGGTAGGTGGCGTCAGTCGGCTCCACTTGGCATCGCCCATGCCAGAAGTGACATCCACCTCACCTATATAGGCACGCTGACGTCATGAAGTTCCACATCCGAAGTGCAGAGCCATGAAATGCACTGACACTGGAGTGTCTAAACTAGGGCCCTGAAAGGGATCAGCCCTCACTATAGAAACTTGTCTGCAGAGCTGAGAGGATGGGTGTGTCGGTAAGGAATCTGCATCTAGGTATTGTCTCTACCAGATAAGGCGCTACCGAAGGTAATTAAGTTGTTCATCTGATAGAGACATCTTGCCACAGGCTCCTTACCTTTAAATAGACACCCAAGCAATACCATCCCGAAGGTGAGTCTACAGACAAATTTGGACTAAGATCTTCTATAGGACCGAATGGGCGAAACACTCATCCCTATGGACCTGACTGTCCAGACAGTAATGCTTGGTAAACATTTGCAGGGAAGCCCATGTTGCTGCCTTGCAGATATCCAAGACTTGAACTCCACGGACTAATGCAGTGGTTATAGCCTTAGCTCGGGTGGAATGAGCTCTTAAGCACTCAGGAGGCTGCTTCTTTGTCAGTGCGTAAGATCTTGATACAGAGAATGACCCACCGAGAGATGGTCAGTTTCTGCACCGCTCGACATTTCTTCGCAACTACATACCCCACCAAGAGTTGGTCGGCCACCCGGAACTCTTCTGTGCGGCAACAACAACACTCTTTTTGGGTCAAGACGGGGGAGTCGCTCCTTTTCTTTAGAGGGATGTGAAGGAGCATAGAAGTCGAGCCACCGACAGATTGGTCCGCATGAAATGGTGTTGCCACTTTTGGCAGGAAAGAGGCCCTAGTGCGAAGCACCGGTTTATCAGGAAAAACTGAAAGGAAGGTAGGCTTGGACGATAAATCCTGCAATTCACTCACCCTCCTGGCCGATGTAATTGCAATAAGAAAGGCTGTTTTGAAGGTGAGCAGCCTGAGTGGACAATTGTGTAAGGGCTCGAAGGGAGCACACATCAGAAATGTAAGAACCAAATTAAGGTCCAACTGACAAATAATGAAGGGGGAAGGTGGTAACACATGAACAAGTCCTTTCAGAAATCTATTTACAATGGGAAATATAAATACGGGGAGTTGGTCAGGCAGCCGTAATAAAACAGAGAAGGCAGAAAGATACCCTTTCAGAGTGCCCAGAGCGGAGCCCTGCTGGGCAAGGTGCAAAATAAAAATTAAGATATGATAAAGGAAGGTAGAAAGAGAGTCAATAGACTTTTCTGTACAATACTATACAAATATTTTCCATCTGCAGGCGTAACCAGTCTGGGTGGAGGGACCCCTGGCTGCCAGAATAACATTACCATTCAGGAGGAAGGCTGAAAACTATCAACTGCCGCTGCTCAGTCTTAACGCAAGATAGGCGGAGAGTTGACAGGTTCGGTAGGAGGATCCTTCCCTGCTGCTGCGACAGAAGACCCTCCCCATAGAGACAGCCTAATAGGAGGATCAATGCTCATGTTGAGAAGCTCGGGATACCAGACTATGTGTCGAGTCCAGAGACACAAAGATGACTTGTGCCCAGTCGTTCCTGATCTTCTTGAGATCTCAGGGAAGGAGTGGTATGGGTGGAAAGGCGTTCAAGAGGCCTGAGCTCCACTCAAGACCAAAATCACCTGAGAGCGAGAGCTGCCTTGGAAAGACTGCGCAAAACTGTTGACGCACATTCTCGTCGGAGGCGAACAGATCTAACCAAGGCTCTCCCCACTGTTTAATGAGACCTTGTGCCACCTCTGGGGGGAGAAATGCAAAAACAATTGATGGACAGAATGCAGAACAATGTCATACATTCACCCCAGTACAGAGATCTGGGTCTAAATCCATCATTGTTTTGCTCACCATGCCATTCCAGTTTGAACCCAGCCATATGCAAATCAGTCTTGACCCTGTGCCTCATGAGAACAGTCCAGCCCAAACTGCCAAGCCAGGTCCTCCCTGGACTGGAAACAAGCATCCTAGAACCGGTTTCGGGGATTCACCCCTCTTCAGCCAGGATAGCTGGATTCCAGTGGCATGGAGAGCACGAGTGCCACGTCTGAGCATACCCGTCCCACTCGGGGTGACAAATGCAAAAACAACAGTTGATGGACAGAATGCAGAACAATGTCATACATTCACCCCAGTACAGAGATCTGGGCCTAAATCTATCGTTTTTTTGCTCACCATGCCTTCCAGTTTGAACTCAGTCATATGCAAATCAGTCTTGACCCTGTACCTCATGGGAACAGTCTAGCCCGAACTGCCAAGCCAGGTCCTCCCTGGACTGGAAACAAGCATCCTAGGACTGGTTTCGGGGATTCACCCCTCTTCAGCCAGGATAGCTTGATTCCAGTGGTATGGAGAGCACGGGACCCACGCCTGAGCATACCCGTCCCACTCATGATCCGCTCGGCATCGACGGGCAAGTTAGTTCGCCCTGGCCCTCAGGGAACCTGCCAGGTGTTGAACCAGCAGAGATGTGCCCTGTTGTTCCAGCCATGCCCAGAGCTGCAGGGCCTCTTGACAAAAGGTCTATGACCTCACCCCGCCCTGTTTGTTGCAGTGCCACATGGCGGTGCTGTTGTCCATAAACACTTGTACCAGGCTACCCTTGATGGGGAGTAGAAAGCCCTTCAGTGCCAAGCAGATCGCCAGGAGCTCCAGCATGTTAATGTGGAGTCTGAATATCACCAGAGAACAGAGTCCTCTTATCTCCACCTCTCCCAGATGGCCACCCCATCCCAGGAGTGATGAATCTGTCACTATTGTGAGATCTAGTTAGGTATGGGAGAGGGGTCTGCTTCTGACCCAATCGTGGTTCGTTAGCCACCACTGTCAGTCCTTTGCAGTTCCCTCCGAGTTCTGGACTCTGTTGGAGAGATTTCCCTGTAGCTGTGCAAGCTGGAACTTCAGGTCCTACCTCAGAGCCCGCATATGCCATCTGACATGTGTCACTAGCAGGATGCAGGAGGTCATGATGCCCAGCAGCCCCAAAGTCAGTCTCAACGAAATCCACAATAGAGGCTGAAACATCAGTATCATAGCCTGAATATCCTGGACTCACTGCTAGGGAGCATAAGCCCAAAACTGCGCTGTATCCAGAACAGCTCAAATGAAAGGGCGCGTCAGAAAGGGAGTCAGGTGTGACTTCAGGATGCTGATAGTGAACCCCAGAGAATGCAGGAGGTCCGCTGTAGTCTGGAGGTGGGAAGACGACCGCCGTCAGCAGCCAGTCCTCGAGATAGGGGAAGACTGGCACCCCTGATCTGCGCAGATGAGCTATTACCACCACCATCACCTTGGTGAACACCCAAGGGGCACTGGTAAGGCCAAAAAGGAGCAGGGTAAACTGGAAATGCTTGTGGCCTACCTTAACCAAAGGTAACACCGATAGGTAGGCAGGGCTGGGATGTGAAAATAGGCGTCCTACAAGTCCAACGCTACCATCCAGTCTCCTGGGTCCAGGGCAGACAAGACCTGAGCCAATGTGAGTATCTTGAATGTCTCCTTTATGAGGAAGCAGTTGAGGATTTGGAGATCTAGGATAGGACAAACTCACTTGTACTTTTTCAGAACCAAAAAGTAGCTGGCATTGCAACCACAGCCTACTTCTGGCACCGGAACCCTCTCTATGGCTCCTTTGGCCAAGTGAGCCATGACTTACTCCTGGAGCAGAGATAGATGATCCTCAGTCAGCCAGTCGTAAGATGGAGGCATGGATGGATGGGTAGTTTCGAAGAACCCACCTATCTGATATTTTAGACTTCCATTGGTGGAGTTGATGGCATCTGGTGCTCTCCTTGCAAACCCTTGGCTCCTGCTCTGGTGTGAAACTGGACAAAGGACATGGACGTATCCTCTCCACTGTCGAGCCCTTCCTCTGGGAGGTACCCCTGAGTTGTCCTAATCCCCTTCCCTGGGTATTTAAGGGCTTGCCTGTGGGTGGGTCCTCAGATTTATCGTGGGCAAGACTCAAGACTGAAACCATGCCACTATTCGACCGTCTGGATACTTGTACTTCGCTGGACTTTGCCTGGAACAGAGACTGCACCAAGGAAGACTTCCGCTGCTCCTGGTCTCGCAAGTCTTCTTCGTCATCTGTGTCTGTGCTTCTTCCAGGATCTTCAACAGACTTGTGGGCATCAAGTACATCTAAAGAAATCTCCCTTGGAGTGAGTGAGTCACTCACCTACATCTGCAGGCACTGCAACAAAGCTGACCGATCTGCTGCCCCTGAAGCCTCACGGACTTCGAAAGGCTCAGCAATACAGGTGGTGGTTCTGCTACTCCATCAAGGCCTGACCTGTCCTCTCTGCAATTTTGAGGCCAGTATCCCTCGTCGGAACCACTGGGACCGAACCCTGTGCACTGTGTCGACTTGCCGCTGCCAAGGCTTGTTGGCTTTGCAATACAGAGATCTTCGGGCTACAAGAAGCTCCAGCATCTCTTCCTGCATCCTGTGCACCATGGGGATTCCTTCTTTGTGAGCTTCTTGAGGCCCTCTTGCGACTACTGCGCCTTCGGCCTGTGGGTCCTTCTGAGGGTCTTCTTCTGCTACAGTGAGCTCCCCTGCTTGCTCGTGGCCTGATCGGACTCTCCTCCTTGTGGTGAGTCCCTGGGACCTTGCTGGTCCAAATGTGGCTCCTTCACTTTCCACTCCTGTTGCAGCTGCCAAGGCTTATTGGTGCTCCAGCCCGATACCCACCCTCTGGTTCTCGACTTCCGACGTGGGACAGCCCGTGAACTACTTCTGGTCTTGCTCAGCGTCGCTTGGTCCCCACAGCTGCAGCGGCAAGGTCACTGTCAACTCTTCAGAACCAGTGGACATCTGTGGGCATTGCTCTTCCGTGCCTCCTTGTTACCTTCAAGTGGCATAGATTCTGTCCTCTCTGCTTACAGGTTCTTCACTTCAATAATCCACCCTTGGATTTCACCGGTCTCTTACACAGTCTTCTCCAGCGGCATCTTTCCTGAAGTCCTCCATTGTGGTCTACAGCGGTTTCAAATGTAACTACACCTATGCACCTGTCTTCCCTGGTCTAGGTATCCTGGTTCGTGGGATATCCGCGGGTGGGGTGACTCTCGAACCTTCGGTCTTCCACAAGATTTTTTCAGGGTCCACTGGGAAGGGTCCTTCTTGAAAACTGCAAACGCGACTTCCCCGGTGACCTCTATTGGACACGCGGCTGTGTTTCCACTCTGCACACAGCCTCCGTGGGGTTCCTCCGTACTTACCTCGGGTGGTTCCTTGTGTCCCCAGCTCCTCCGAGTCTCCTGGTCCAAGAACCGACTGGAGACCACTGTATTTTGTGCTTACGAACAAGTTACTTACCTTCGGTAACGATAGATCTGTAAGAAACATTAGTTAGTTAGATTCCTTACCTTAGAATATCCCCAGGCGTCGGGCTGGATCCGGAAAGATTTTTGTCAGCAATACCCTTGCGCGTCGCTAGGCGTCGTCTGCGGCTCCGCGTTCGTCGTCGTGATCGCTGGGATGACGTCTTCTGAGTACTTAAACGCCGCCCTCGCGTGCTGACATCAGTTCTTGTACATAGCTTTCCGAGCCAGGAACGCAGAGCCATGCAAGAGACCGACACTGGTGCCATAAATCTAGGGCCCTGAAAGGGATGTCCTTAACCCTGGATATCAGTTCGCAGAACGGGGAGGATGGGTGGGGCGGTAAGGAATCTAACTAACTAATGTTTCTTACAGATATATCATTACTGAAGGTAAGTAACTTGTTCATCTGAAAGGAACACGTTAGTTAGATTCCTTACCTTAGAATAGATACCCCAGCAATACCAACCCCGGTGGTGGGTCTGCGAACCAAGATCACACCAGGAAGTCCTGGAGAACGGAACGGCCAAAGAAGCTGTCTCTCCGGACTTGGCTGTCCAGGCAGTAATGCTTGGCAAACGTGTGCAGCGAGGCCCACGTTGCTACCTGACAAATGTCCTGATGAGGAACTCCCCGTCCCAGGGCAGTAGTAGCCACTGTGGCCCGGGTGGAATGGGCTCTCAGCCCTACAGGAGGATCCTTCTTAGCCAAGGAATAACAGGCCTTAATGCACAAAACGACCCACCGAGAGATGGTTCGCTTGTACACTGCCCGACCCTTCTTAGCTCCCACGTAGCCAACAAAGAGTTGGTCGTCCACCCGGAACTGTTTCGTGCGGTCCAGATAGATGGACAGCGCTCGTTTTGGGTCCAGACGGTGGAGCCTCTCTTCCTCTTTCGAGGGATGCGGAGGTGGAAAGAAGGTGGGCAGTGTAACAGACTGGCCGATGTGAAAAGCAGTTACCACCTTAGGGAGAAAGGAAGGACGAGTCCTGAGCACAACCTTGTCTGGATGGACAGAAAGGAAAGGAGGCTTAGAAGATAGAGCCTGGAGCTCACTCACCCGTCTAGCAGAGGTGATGGCAAGCAGGAAGGCAGTCTTAATAGTCAAAAGACGAAGAGGACAATTATGATGTGGTTCAATGGGAGTGCACATCAGATAGGTTAACACTAGGGTCAAATCCCACTGAGGTATTACGAAAGGGACAGGAGGAAACAGAGTAATGCCTTTAAAGAATCAAGCAACAACAGGGGATTTGAAAAGAGAAGGCTGATCAGGAAGCCGTAAGAAAGCAGATATAGCTGAAAGATAACACTTGAGGGTGCCCAGAGCAGAGCCCTGCTGGGCCAGGGAAAGAAGAAAGAGGAGAACCTCAGAAAGAGGGGCGGAAAGGGGATCCACAGCCTTTGCTGTGCACCATGCCACAATTTTTTTTCACCTGCAGGCGTATACCGTTTTGGTGGAGGGACGCCTGGCTGCCAGAATGACATCACAGAGGCAAGTCAAATGGCATAAACTGTCACTGCTCAATCTCCACGCATGGAGATGGAGGCTGGACAGGTTCAGGTGGAGGACCGTCCCCTGCTGCTGCGACAGAAGGTCCTCCTGAAGAGGCAGTTGAATCGGGGGATCGATGGACAGACTGAGTAGCTCGGGATACCAGTATCTTCGTGCCCAATCCGGAGCCACAAGGATGACTTGGGCCCGGTCGCGTCTGATCTTCTTCAGCAGTCTGGGCAGAAGTGGTATAGGCGGAAAGGTGTACAACAGACCGCAACTCCACTCGCGACGAAAAGCGTCTCCGAGCGAGTGCCGCCTAGGAAATTCCAACACGCAGAACTGATGACTTTGCGCGTTCTCTTCGGTGGCAAATAGATCTAGCCAAGGCTCTCCCCACTGCCGAAAGAGCCCTTGCGCCACGTCCGAGTTCAGCAGCCATTCGTGATCCATCATGCACCGGTGGCTGAGTTCGTCTGCCCTGGCGTTCAGAGAGCCCGCCAGGTGATGAACCACCAGGGTGATGCCCTGATGTTCCAGCCATGTCCAGAGGTGCAGAGCCTAAAGGGTCCACGACCCCACCCCGCCTTGTTTGTTGCAATACCACATGGTGGTGGTGTTGTCTGTGAACACCTGCACTACACTTCCCCGAACAGAAGGAAGGAATGCCTTCAGTGCAAGTCGGATCGCCTGCATGGAGCAGGGATTCCACCGGAGACCAGCGGCCTCTGATCTCCGCCTCTCCCATGTGGCCCCCCCATCCCAGGAGGGATGCATCCGTCACCACAACCTGCTCCGGTTGGGGTAGGGATCTGCCACTGACCCAATCGCAGTCCGTGAGCCACCACTGCAACTGTCTTGCAGTGCCCTCTGAGATCAAGACATGGTCGGACAGGTTGTCCCGATGCTGGGCCCACTGAAACATTCAGGTCCCACTGCAGAGCCCGCATCCGCCACCTGGCGTGATGTACCAGCAGGATGCAGGAGGCCATCAGACCCAGTAGCCGCAGCACCAACCTGACCGAAACCCGGGATAAAGGCTGAAAGATCGGAATCAGAGCCTGAATATCCCGAACCCGCTGTTCCAGGGGATAGACCCGGAACTGCGCAGAGTCCAGAACCGCTCCGATGAAAAGGAGCTTCTGGGAGGGACTCAGATGCAACTTCGGCACGTTGATGGAAAACCCCAGCAAATGCAGGAGGTCGGCTGTAGTCTGGAGGTGGGAGACGACTGCCTGGGGCGAGCCCGCCTTCAACAACCAGTCGTCGAGATGGGGGAAGACTGGAACCCCTAATCTGCGCAGATGAGCTGCGACCCCCGCCATCACTTTCGTGAACACCCGAGGGGCACTGGTGAGGCCTTAGGGGAGCACGGTAAACTGAAAGTGCTCGTGGCCTACCGTGAACCGCAGGGAACGCCGGTGGGCCGGCAGGACGGGGATGTGGAAATAAGCGTCCTGCAAGTCCAACGCTACCATCCAGTCCCCAGGGTCTAGAGCAGCCAGAACCTGAGCTAAGATGAGCATCCTGAACTTCTCCTTCCGGAGAAAGGCGTTGACGCTCCTGAGGTCCAAGATAGGGCGTAGGCCCCCTTTGCCCTTCTTGGGAACCAGAACGGGAATAACAACCCCGACCTACATCTGGGCCAGGAATGCACTCGATGGCCCCCTTGGCCAAGAGGGCCGTAACTTCCTCCTGCATAAGTTGCAAGTGATTCCCCAACATGCGGTGGTACTGCGGTGGCATGGCTGGAGGGGCCGCCTCGAAGGGGAGGGAGTAGCCCCTTCGGACGATTTGCACCACCCACCAGTCCGATGTGGTGGTACGCCAGTGGAGCAGGTGATGGCTAACTCTGCCTCCCACTGGCGTGGAATGGGCCTGAAAGCTCGGACTAGGAAGGCTTTGAGGCAGATGCTGCTAGGGTAGATGTGGGCTGACCGGCTCTCTGTCCACCCCCCCCCCCCCCTCTCCGCCTCAGCGGAATCCACGTCCGCGGCCACGTTGAGGCTGGTTCTGCGGCCTGTGGCTAGACAGACATGTGGGGTCGCCCCTTCCTTGGCCACAAAAGGGGCGAAAAGCGGAAATTTGCGGGCGTGGGGTCGAGAGGCCCAAGGACTTGGCCGTAGCCCTGGAGTCCTTAAAGCGCTCCAGTGCACTATTCGCTTTGTCGCCAAAGAGGCGACGGCCATCGAAGGGCATGTCCATGAGGGTGCTCTGGCCATCCCCGGTGAAATTTGTGGACCTCAGCCAGGCGTGGCGACGAATCGCCACTGTGGTCGCAATTGCCCTACCTAGCGAGTCTGTTGTGTCAAGCCCACATCGTATCCAGTACCGTGCTGCATCCCGCCCCTCGGCAAGAGCCTAGGCGAGCCGTGTCTGGACCTCCTCCGGACACTGGGGCACGTCCGCCACCGTATCTCACAAGGAGTGGGTGTAACGGTCCAAAAGGCACGAGGTGTTGATAGACCGCAACCCCAAACTAAGAGAGGAGAACAGTTTCTTCCCAAACTGTTCCAACCTTTTGGATTCCCGATCCGGGGGAGCGAACGGGAAGGCGGTCTGGGAGGTAGAGGCCTGGATAACCAGGCTCTCAGGCGTGGGGTGCACCGACCGAAAGCTGGGGGTCGCCCGGGGCGGTGGCGCCAGGCCACGTTCCGGTCCACAGGCGGGACTGTGGAGGGCTTGGACCAGGTGCCCATCAGAACGTTCGTCAGTGCTTCATTGAACTGCAGCAGAGGCTCCGAGGAGCTTACCGGCGGTTGAAGCACTTCAGTGAGGAGGTTAGTCCTCACGGCCACTGCAGGGAGCTCTAGCTGAAGAGCCTCAGTAGCCCTGCGCAGCACCACAGAGTAGGTAGCACCCTCCTCCGTAGCCACGGGAGGAGGAGAGATGATGCCAGTGTCAGGGGAGGTATCAAGACCACTGGCATCCCCCAGCTCTTCTGCCCAGTCCTGAGATAACTGGCACTGCTGTACCAGAGGGTCCTCAGACCCCTCCCAGTCGTCCTGGAGACGACGTCGTCCGAAGACAGCACCGAAGGGGTCGGCGCCGGCGGAGGGGTCGTAAGGTCGACCGGGATCCAGGCCTGGATCCCCCGGGGGCCTGCGGCGTCGGGACCACAGTCGACGACGGCGCCGGAGCCCCCAGTCGGACCTGCGGGGCCCGAAGGCGAGCCGGCAGGCCTCGGCGGCGAGCGAGACTCCACATGGCCACGAGGAAGTCTCGGATCTCCGTCGGAGTCGCGTAGGGCCCAGGGACCAGGCGCAGGTGGTGCCACCCGAACCCTCAGCCGAGTCGTGCGACCGGCGAGGAGAGTCAGAAGAGCGATGTCGTCTCTTCGACTTCTTGCTGTGCCTCGACTTACCGGAATGCAAGCACTTGGACCCCGACGAGCGGTGATGGCTGCGGCTCTGCGACCGGTCCCTCGACCTCCTCCTCGACCGGGACCTCGAGCGGCGCGGAGCCGACTGCCGGATCTCAAGCAGCTTGCGGGACTGCTCCCGCCTAGCCTTCGAGGTCAAGGCCCGGCAGTCGAGGCACGACTCGGCATCGTGGTCGGCCCCAAGGCAGTAGACACACCGGCGGTGATGATCCGTGACCGACATCAGGCGGTGACAGGCGTCGCACGGCTTAAACCCAGGCATCCCTACCGGCACCAGGAGTCGAGGTCGACTCGAAATAGGAACCAAAAAAGTTCAAAAAGTTTAGTCAAAAAGTGACTAAAAGGGTATGCTCTTCCCGGATCTGCGCTTACTGGCGCGGAAAAAAGAATAACTGACGTCAGCGCGCGAGGGCGGCGTCTAAGTACTCCGACGACGTCATCCCGGCGATAACGACGCAGACGACGGGCGCGGAGCTGCAGACGACGCCTAGCGACGCGCAAGGGTATTGCTGACGGAAATCTTTCCGGATCCGGCCTGACGCCTCGGGATATTCTAAGGTAAGGAATCTAACTAACGTGTTTCTTTCAGATTTACCTATTTGCAAGTGAAGTATTGTTGTGTATTTGAGTTTCTATCTCAGGGTAGGAGATATGCCAATGTGTTAGTGAGTGTTATGTAATAAATAGACAATATTGTTATATATACACTGTGTGGTTCTTTTTCATTTAACCTACACTATATGATTAAACTGGTAAAACAAACTGCTTAACACCCCTTCAAGATAATCTTGAAGGCTTCTCTCCACAGCTACTGCTTTCAAAGGTTATCAAAGACCACCAAAATCACCATAAGGGTTGCCTGGATTAGTGCAAGGTTCTTCACTTAAATAACTGTGTACCATATACTAAGCCAGCCTCCTACAAGCACCAAAGACCAATGTGTCAGATCCCTTGCAGCAGCCAAGACTTGTTGGTGGTTCAATCCAGACACCAACCCCACAGAGATCGACTAGCCAACGAGGGACATCAGCACTGCAGATGCCATCACCCAGAGCAGGCCAGCTGTCTTGTTGTGTCCTACATCTTCAGGTCGTCACCTGAAGCAAGTGACTCTGACCTACATGACCCGACATCTCAAAGCACCTCTGCACCTCTGCACCACAACCCAAGTCCAAGTCAGCTGACTGTGTCTTTAGCACCCAGAGACACCCCAAATCTGAAATCAGCTTTGAGTTATGCTGGACTGGTCCGCCAGTCCCTGCCTGCAGCCTCACCAAAACAGAGTGCCTCTGACCGCCGCTACCCCCTGGTCCACAGACCACTCACTGCAAACAAGCCCCACAGCCGGAGTCCAGACCAACTGACGGTGTATCCTGGTTCCAGGAACACTAAAGACCCGAGCCCCCCTCTGGTTTCGAACTAACTGGTTTCCCAGTCTCGGCTTGTAGCTTCTTTTTACAGGTACCATTTCCCGTTGACTTCAACGGGCTTCCCAACACCACAAAGAACTTCTGGCCCCCAGACACCCCAGTGCCGACACAGGTGACAGGTTGGTGCTGTCCTGGGCCTTGGCCCCTACTTACCTTAAGTCCTGAAGAACAGTCCTGACAAGTGGTCATATGCAGTGTATGTTTTCCCCATAGATTAACTTAACTGCGCATATAGTATTTTCGATTTAAATGCAAATAAACTATGTTGAAAAGTACTTAGAGAAACAAAGATCTTGGTGCCTCAAATAATATAAAAATGTGTTATTTTTAAAAATTGGTCTCAGATTTCTTTATTGAGTGTGTTTCCCATTTATTGAGTGTGTTCAACAAATGCTCAGCACTCCCCTTTCATTAGCCTAAGCTGCCAAAAAAAGCAACCACACTACCACAAAATAGAGCACTTTTTTGAAGAAAGCTCTATAAACCAATATAATGGTTGCCTTAACTCTCTATACAGTGTACTTTGTTTTAGTGCAGTATATAGAGAGCCATCTTCCTACACATAGTGGCATTATCAGTAGCAGATATCTAAATTGGTAACTTTTTAGCTCGAAAAAAGTCCAGTTCACAGAACAGGGAGGCAGGTGGGTTGGTTAGGAACCTGCAGTTAGAGTATCCACCAGAAAGATCCCTACCGACGGTAAGTAGAGTGTTCTTCTAATGGACACTTCTAACCGCAGATTTCTCTCCTTGTGAATAGTTACCATAGCAGTACTTCCCCAGGTGGTAGTTCAGTAAAATGCCTCAGACAAAAAAGTAGCGTAGGACGAAGTGGACAAAATGCTCTGTTGCAGTACCCCCCCCCTCCCCCCCCCCCTCCAATTTTTGCCTGGCTTTTGATTCATCTTTGACTGTAGAGTACTGGGTCCCTGCTGTCCGGGTTCCCAGTACCAGTGTTCTGCTGTACCACAATTGACACATCAGACCACCTGTAAGTTCCTAATAAGTGGTACCAAGGGACTCCTCACTAAGGCCATTGAAACTCCCACTGCAGCCTGTATGCCTTGGTGTAGAGTAAAACGACAAAGTCAACATGGCACACTGCCTGTGTGCCATGCCAAGCAGCACTGCCTAAGGTATAGGTAAGTCACCCCTCTAGCAGGCCTTACAAGCCCTAAGGCAGGGTGCACTATATCTCAGTGTGGGCATATCTGCATGAATAGATATGCCCCTACAATATTTAAGTCTACTCCTAATATTTTAATTGTCAGTGAAGCCATAGAGAGTACATGGGGTGGAAACGCGACGACCTGAGTTCCCCAGCACCATGATGGCTTTACTGAACCCAGGAGTGTTTGGTACCAAAAAACTCCTTTCAATAAACCCACAATGACGCCAGTGTGGGATTTATTGAAACATGTAGCCAGAGAGCACCTCAGAGGTGCCCCCTGAAAATCTACTAACCCTGGTGTGATCTCCGACTGGCTTTAGCCAGCCTGCCACCACCAGACATGTTTCTGGACCCATGGGCAGAGAGTCTCTGCTCTTAGATGCCAGAAACAAATCAGGAAAGAGGGATGACATCCTGGGCGGAGAGGTCACACCTCCTCTCCCATGATGAGCACAGTGCTCGAGAGGGAAGTATCAAAGGCCTGGCTGCCTTTGTAATACTAGAAGCAGATGGCAGCCCCCAGGTCAAACCCCCAGGAAACTGACAGGAAAACGAAGATAAAATAGGAGGTGTGCCCCCTTTGCCAACCCCACCCCTCAGGTGCTGGAGGCGAAGTTAAGCACATTTTTCAGTGTCCAGCATCTTGAAGATAGCGGGACTTCTCCGATCAGGGCTAGGGCTATGCCCCCTTCCACAGGATGGTGGCATAATAGTGGGTGTAGCCACCCAAGGTAAGAAACTCCCCTGTAACACCCCTAAATCTATTTAGGTGGCTCCAAAGACCCTGAAATCAGATCTATGACGGCCGAAGAAGCCCAGACGCGATAGAAGAAGGCACAGTGACTGACTCTGTGCCAGACCTGCTGGCCTGTCTGATGCCTTTCATCTTTGCTACAAAAAGACTACTCGTCCTGCAGGCCCAGCGCCCTCCAAAGCCCTGGGAGGACTGCCGGACTGGGATAAAGATTCTAAATCTCCTGTGGACAGCGGACCAGTCCAGAAGAAACCATATACAAAGAAAAGAACTCTGCCCTGAAGAACCGCAAACTCACATCCGGATCCACCCTTGCACCCGTCACCCACGGCCGTAGTCCAAGTGGCCCACAAGTGTTTCTGAACACAAGTCCACATTGGGCTGACCCCTGCCCGACTCTCTATCGACGCCTGCAGCCTCAACTCAAAGACTCCCACGGAACCGCGACCTGCATGATAAGCTGTTTTCCGATGCCTAAGGACACCCCTCCACTGAAGCTCCTGGGCCTTGGGGATCCTGACCGACGGTGTCCCTATGTCCCCTAGTATCTTTACTTACTTGGGCAGCTGTGGGCTTTCTTCATCCGGCGTCCTGCTGTGCTGTGGTGGCACTCGCCCCCTGTGCTGCGGAGGGTGTACGTTTTGTGCTGCCTTGTGCCCCTGTGGAAATATGGATTTTTATGATCAGTTATGTCCCCTATCTTGGACCCCAACGGTTTCATGTATAGATCATAAGTACATGTATGTTTCCTCCAGTTCCAGTTATGAAGACGCAAACACATGTGCGTCCACCGTCAACATGTCCTCTTTCAGACCCGCCATGAATGGGCCGGATACTCTATTCCTAAGTATGAAAGGCCACCGGCTTTATATGGTTCACTTCCCACATTTCTTACAGTCCAGGCGAGTAGGCCCTGATTCTGCCATCAAGCCTTTTCTGCCTTCTGCCTCTGAAAGCTCCAGTCTGAGCTCGCATCTGTATCCATGAACTTTGTCCTACTCCCTGTGCGGCTAACGGTGCCTGACTCGACCTGTCTGCTTGCCAAAAACTGTATTTCACCTTCAAGATTATCTGCTCTGCTCCGCTCTTCACCCAATGCATTCCTGTCTAGTAGTTTAAGTAAACATTCTTCCAGCTACCGAGCAAAAGGCCCGGCTTCTCTGTCTTTATGCAAGTAATTCATAGCCCTGTTACCATGGAATATTCCTACCCCCTCGCATCTAGTGTAGACACTTAGACGCTTGTACACGCACTAACAGTCAGTATAGTCAGTATAGTCAGTATAGAATAAGATTCTATCCTAAGAGACCTTTCTTTTTTAGATAACACAGTTCTTTAAACATAGGATGTTAGATATGATTTGGGATTAGGTTGACATAACCCCAGACTTCTGTCTCCACATGTAGAGCTAAATGTCAAGTCCCCTTCACCCCCTAGTTGCACGTCAATCACACGTCATGCTGCTGCGCGCGCATCTCTGCCAAGTATTTCTGCTGACATTGCGAAATTCTTCCGTGGAACCACCCATTTATGACATCATATCCAATGACGTTCTTTAAGTTACGCCCAGTTACACCCATTTTAGTTACGCATGTATGTTCTTATCTTTGTGATCAACTGTTACGCCTCCTGCACCTGTTTCACTGTAATGCCTATTGTATAAAAATGATTACTTGTCAATAAAGTTTGTTCTTCACTTCCTGAACCTTCGTGGTGATGGAATATGGAGTCCATCAATTCGAATTGATTTTGGAATAAAGCCCGTTCCGAACCTCTAATACCACGGATTCTGCCTCTTATTTTACTGAGCTATTATTATAGATTTTCCGCATCAAATTAAGTTCCGGTAATTAAATTATTTACCACATATATGGCGCCCGAACAGGGACACTTTCTCATCTCACGCGCCGGAGGTGCGTTGCAGGCCCGGTCTCCTGCCACAGCTGGACGGACAACAACGCGTACCCACAGGATTTCCTGTATCTCCCTCCTGCCGAGCGGGGGTAACTGAGGCTGCGATCGACACCCAGACGAGGCGGTGAGAAGTGCGAAGTACCCCGACCAGAGCCTAGCTGAGAGAGCAAGATCCGAGGTATACAGAGGCCCACCAGGTTCCGAAGTTCCGAAGTTTCGAGTCGAGTCCAGTCCGGTCCGAGTCCAGTTCAGTTCAGTTCCAAGGCCTTCCGTTCCGAGCTACCCGGTGAGTACCATTGTCGGGGAGGCGTTCTGACGTGCACATAGGTTGTGCCGGTCAAGACGGGTTTGGGTACACAAATCCGGTCTGCACTGTTTCAGCAGTGTATCTGTACTGTTTAGCAGTATATCAAGTAGGTCTAGTATATAATCCAGAATTACCTAGTTAGTGCCGAGTATCAAGTTTAGTGACTAGTTCCCTAAATGGCCATCATTGTTGTTCATTAAATGTTAAATGTTAAAATGTTTTAAATACGTTCTGCATATTGTGGTGTGAATGACTGTTCATTATTGTGTTTTGTTGTATCAAACGTGTTCAGAATTAGGTATCAGATCAGATTAGTTCTCAAAAATGCCGCTCTTTTCGAAATTAAGACAGATAAAAACTAGAAAAGGGGTACTCGAAGAAGCTGTTCCCATTCCTCCTAGGGACACTCCAGGGTACTTCATGTATCATAAACATGGCCTAGACGCCATATTATTTCTTGATTTATGGGTAGACTACACCAAGGAATTACCAGAAAGTCAGAGGTGGCCCGCAGCTGGGACCTGGGATGCAGATTGCATCGTGAAAGTAGAGGAAGAATTATGGAAAAAGAAAGCTAGACAATCACAGAAAGATGCCATTGAATTATGGCGTAAAGAATCGTATAGACGTACAGAAAAAGCACGTAGACAGGAAGAGAAGAGTAAGGAGAATTCAAATAAAGTTCGAGAAAATCTATTAATTGAAGAAGGTACTCGAGTAAAATCAGAACAAGTAGACAGACAACGAAATGCCCTTATGAATGGTATGTATCCTCTTCTGGCCGAAGGGTTACCTAAGGCTACTCTGGAGATACCCAAAGACTTGCCACCCCCATTGTTTCCGATAAAAGCACATCCCAAAGGGCATCCCAGAACCGCAGAAGATGTTTTTCTTTCCTCTTATTTAGACGACGCAGCTCCCGAGTATGCTAATGCTGCGCCACATAGACCGCCTGCCGAGGGGGTTCAACGCCAAGACCCTCCTCCGTCTGTACCGCCGCAACAACAAACTCCGACACAAGTTCCGGCAAGCACATCTGTTTCTACAGCTGTACCCACATCTATGGTTGCTATATCACGTTCAACGAATCCTTTCACATCCAGCACCCCAGGTGGTGCTACAGGAGGTACAACAAACATTTTTTCCACGCCACCCAGAGTAAATAAACTTTCCTTTCAAGAATTAGCACACCAACGTACGCCCAAACTAGTAACTCCCGACACGCTTAAGGAACTTCTAATAGATTGTAGATATGATCCTGTGCCCGGCAAAAAGGATGAAATGCTGCTGGCATCATTACGTATCCGACGAGCTGCAATATATTTAGGAAGGCTACCAGGAATGACTACACATTTAGAAAATATATATCACTTTGTCCAGTCAGGACGAGATTCTGAAAGTATTAATAGAGCCTTGGAGTACCAGAAAGTGGAGATACAGGGGGAACTGTTACGTTTCCTCATAAATTGTGTGATCAGAAATCAAGACCGACCAGGGGTAAATCCGGAAGAAATGCAAATTCTTACCACATGGAGTCGGAATATATCAGAGGGGAGACATGATAAACGATCATGTATAGTAGCTATGTGCCGCAAGATCCGCAAAGAAGTAGAACGAATACACGAAGAAAGATTAGCAGTAGACGAGCCTGAACAAACCGAGGAGGAGGAAGAATTAGAACTACCCACAGGACAGTTAGAAACAATGGCCTATGTAGGTAGAGGGAAATATTGTAATAATACTAGATGCTTTACTGATCCGATACGTCCGATACGTCCAGATAATAACAGAAATTTCCAAACCGCTATAATAAATATACGGTCCCCCGAACATTCGTTCCAAGCCGCTGACAAATTACTCCGAGAACGAAGGGGTTATCATCTACTCGATTCTATGGACGAACAAGAATTAGCCAGGTCAGCCGTTCATTGGGTTGACAGTCCCGGAAAATATAGTGATGATACACTAGCACACACGTTTTTGAACCTCAACCCCGACGAACAGCGTTTAGCTGGTATCTACATGATTCAACAACTCCTTATATTATATAAAAGCCAACACTCCGATCCTGGTCCATTACCTGATATATTGACTGAATTACTCACGAATAAATGGAGAGGTTCAGGTACTGAGTTAATTAGAGAAATACTAGAATCCAGAAAGCAGTACATTCTTTTTGTATGTCCCGAACATGTCTCACTGCCCATAAAAGAAAGAACGACGTATTATATGGATAGACAGAATCCCTTACGCGAAGTGCACCCGATAAAAGGTGATGACAATCAGTTTAAACGTGTGTTTGTATACACACCCATATCTAAAATAGAACTATTAGAAATGAAGAAAGTGGTACCCAGTCATGACAAAGACCCAGCGGGTTTCCACCGTGAAATTAAAGACATGTTGCTCATGGGAGAGTATACCTATCCCGACATTATGACAATATTGAAGGTATTAATGCCTGCGGGCATTTACGAAAAACTCAAGGAAAAGGATTGGGAGGTGGGAGACCAGAAGATAGATTGGACAGCATTAGAAAACGAAGAAAAAGCTCGAGGTCCAGGTTCAGGGCTTGGGGAAAAGACCAAAACACTACCAGGTTTACTAGTACAGGTACTGCCACGTTTATTAACTACGAAAAAGGAAGACTGGGGTGCAATTTCAGCCTGTAAACAAAAGCAAGATGAAGACACTAGTGATTTCTATGCCCGATTCGAAAAATGTTTTGGTATAAATAGTGGAATAAAAGCAAGTAGCGAATCTTATCCACATCTGTTTGTGACAAAATTAGTTGAAAATGCCCTGCCCCAAGTTAAGAATAGAGTATTGAAATTCGAGAGTACCTGGCAAGGTAACCCTCCGTCACAAATGTTACAGATGCTACAGTACCATCACAATAGAATTAGAGAGGAACAAGAACATGAACAAAGACGCATGAAAGATACGAAAATGAAAATGCTCGTTTCCCAGACAGTTCCAGCTGACGGTCATAAAAAGGGTATGACACAGTCTAGTGTTTCAGCAGGTCCTGTAAAAGGGACATGCAACTATTGTAAACAGCCAGGTCATTATGTACACGATTGTCCAGTTTTAAAACATAATATCGCCATAGGTAATACAAAAGAAAGACCACGGCCACTTAGACAGGATCAGAACCAACAAGGAGCTCCGCAGCATGCACAGGCCATGCCAGCTCCGCAACAGTCTATGCCAGCTCCACCACAGCAGCCTATTGCTGCTACACCAACAACGACACGACAGATGTACCAGACTGCACAGTATGACTATCCTGATTATCAACGATACTCATGAAACAGCCTAGAGAGGGAAGTTGGCTTACCCCTTATCGAGGTCCCTGTAGATCAAGAAGGACCTTATGTACACAGTGAACTATTAGGCCAAGATAGAAAATTTTTACTTGATACAGGGGCAAGCCGAACAACCATAAAACGTAGTGAAGTTCCAGGGGCACCCCTCTCAGGCTCACAGAATATTTCCCTTGGGTTTTCAGGAAAACCTATCATTAACGAAGTATCACAGCCTCTTCCCCTTACGATTGGTCCTTTGACACGAACTACAGATTTATTGCTTACTAAATCATGTCCAGAAAACCTGTTAGGTATAAAAACATTGAAAGCTCTAGGAGCTATAATATGTTGTTCTCCGGAAGGAGTAAGATTGTTTTTACGTGATTTCAAAGGGCACTATGTGTCCCGAGACATGGATCACCGACTGCAGACTTTACCCACATACTTATGGGCACAAGGCCCTACAGATGTTGGTTGCATGAACATTACACCATATCGAGTCACACTAAAGACAGGAGTGGTACTACCACGAATGCGACAATACAAGTTACCCCCAGATGCTGTAGTGGCTTTACTGCAAATCATTGACGAGCTTATCACCCAAGGAGTGGTTGTGGAAACCGACTCCAATAGATGTAATTCCCCGATAATTCCGATTCTTAAACGAACTGATCCAAAAGCCCCGCCAGTATATCGATTGGTTATTGATCTGCGCGAATTAAATAAATGTATTGTACCACAATACCCCGTAGTTCCAGACATTTCTTCATTACTGACAGCCATTGATTCCGAAGCAACATTCTTTACTGTAATTGATCTCAAGAATGCCTTTTTCAGCGTCCCAATAGATCCGGAAAGCCAATACTTGTTCGGATTTAGTTTAAATGGACGAAGCTTTAAATTCACACGCGCACCTCAAGGATTCACAGAAAGCCCCAGCATCTATAGCCAAGCACTGAAACGAGAACTTGACAGTATCCACATGCCAGTCAACACTGCCCTGCTTCAATATGTCGATGATCTGCTGATCACCGCTAGAAGCGAACATGAATGTGAAAAAGCTTCACTGACGGTTTTACAATTCTTGGCCGAAAAGGGGCACAAGGTGTCCCCTTCTAAGCTGCAATTCTGTGTCCAGCGAGTTGTTTACCTTGGTCACTCACTGTCCAAGGAGGGAAGGCAGCTTACATCCGACCGCATACAGTTAATTGATAACATGTCAGTACCCAAGACACAAAAGGAGGTGCGGGCTTTTATAGGCCTCACTTCATATTGTAGGCAGTGGATCCCTCAGTATGCATTTCTAGCAAAACCACTCATTCAGTTGACAACACAGGAGGCAGCCACATCGACTGTCCTCCCTTGGACTCAGGAACATACACAAGCTTTTGAAAGCCTAAAGAAAGCTTTATGTCAAGCACCTGTCCTAGCAACACCATGTTACAGCAAACAGTTTACGCTCTTTGTTACAGAACGCGAAGGTACTGCTTTGTCAGTACTCACACAGGAACAAGCAGGATCACACAAACCATGTGCTTATTTTTCTAGTACATTAGATCCCGTAGCTCAGGCTCTGCCTGCGTGCCTGAAGTCAGTGGCAGCGACAGCTTTAGCAATCAGACAAAGCGATGCCATAGTGTTAGGACATCCATTGACAGTACAAGTACCACACGCAGTAGAGGTTCTCTTGAACCGCACACAAACACAACACTTGACTATAGCGAGACTCACCGGTTACGAATTAACATTGTTTCAGCCACACATAGAAATCAGACGTTGTAGTACATTGAATCCTGCCACACTGTTACCAGTAAACGGAACAGACCCATTAGCGCATGATTGTATTGAAGTTATTACTATCACGACGAAACCCAGACAAGACTTGACAGACGTCCCATTGTCAGACCCAGACCTGACGTTGTATGTAGATGGTTCATGTATGAGAACAAGTACAGGAGAGCTAGTGGCCGCGTATGCAGTCACAACAGACACTGAAGTCGTTGAAACAAATCGTATTAATACCTTGTCAGCTCAAGCAGCAGAGCTCATCGCTCTGACACAAGCCTGTATTCAAGCCACAAACAAAAAGGTCAACATATACACAGATTCACGTTATGCATTCGGAGTCGTCCATGACTTCGGCGTGCTGTGGCGAGAAAGAGGTTATTTAACTTCTCACGGTGCCCACATTCAGCACGGACCCCTCATTCATGCCTTATTAGAAGCAATACATCTACCCGCTGCAATATCAATTATGAAATGTAAAGCTCATACGAAAGTTACTGATATCATTTCCCAAGGCAATGATCTAGCTGACAAAACAGCTAAACAGACTGCTCAAACTCACACATCTGACATGACAAAGACAATAGTTCCGACACCAACACATTGCATGATGGTTAAGGATCCCGCTCTTGACGTAATTGACATACAGACACATGCTACACCAGAAGAAATAAAGAAATGGACTGAATTAGGAGGGATCCAAACTGATCAGGGATGGATGACGAAGGAAAAATCCATATGGTTTCTTCCCGACTCAATGGTCCAAGTTATCATTAATACAATACATAGTCCAGCGCACCTAGGAGAAAAGGCTATGCTAGACAGCATTCAACACATTTGGTTCAACAAACATTTACGAGCAGCAGCTAAACAAAAAGTTCGTACCTGTATGATCTGTTGTCAGTTTAACCCAGGTAAAAGCATTCCCGTAGAACAGGGTGGATTTCAGCCTCCTGATCACCCTTTTGAAGTCCTCCAGATGGATTATATCCAGATGGAACGATGTCGAGGATTCAAATATGTTCTTGTAGTTGTTTGTGCTCTTTCCCGTTGGACAGAGGCATACCCGGTTTCAGATTACACTGCCCCGACTACTGCCAAACAGTTGGTTCGAGAATTCTTCCCACGGTACGGTTTACCACGTGCTGTCTACTCAGATAACGGCCAGCCGTTCTCATCCGAACTAATGAAACACGTTTCACTTTTGTTAGGTTATCAATGGAGATTTCACTGTGTCTGACACCCCGAGGCAGCAGGTCTCGTGGAACGACATAATCAAACTCTGAAAATTAGATTGTCCAAAATATGTAGAGAGAAAGGTGTCGACTGGGTAGTAGCCTTACCAGTTGCACTCTTTTACATGAGAATGGTAGCACATTCTCGAACAGGGCTATCCCCGTATGAGGTGATCTTCGGTAGACCACCAAATATGTGGGGGACGCCTATACCTCGTAAAATAACTGACGTTGACTGTAATATGCTGACAGATTACCTGGCTTCCTTGATGTCTGCACTACAATCTTGTCGTTCACAGGTAGCTGCAGCCTTTCCCGACAACACCGAGGTGAAACCCCACGACGTAGTTCCGGGGGACTTGGTGTTAGTGCGGAACTTTGACCGGAAGTCTCAGCTGGATCCTAGGTGGAAATCGCCTCAACTCGTACTGTTAACCACGAGGACAGCCGTGAAGATCGAAGGTCGAAAAGGCTGGATACATTCAAGTCATATCAAGAAATTTCATGGACTACCATCCGATATAGAGACTAAACCCTGTATTTCCTCAAAGACAGACTCAAAGCTCCCCTTGGTTGAGCAAACGAGCTCAGAACTATATAGACTAAAATTGAGGTCCAATAAGTCAGACAATTTGATTGTTTAAGTCCTCTCCAAGGTGAATCGGTTGAATTTGTCTCTGACATGTATCCTCTGGACCGGAATAGAGAAAGAAATAATCAAATCCAGTTGAAAAAACATGTGTACTGTAAATCACTGCGTAGTCATTGCACAGTGACGTTATTAATTCTGTTTTTCTTATGTCTTTTAATAATCGCTGCAAGTATATTGTTGCACATATATTATCCTATTTCTAAACATGTTTATAATGTTACTGCTGAACATTCTTTTAGTGAATTTCCCCCGCATGAGTTGTCATATAGATTTGCGCTGCGCAATAACACTTTTATTAGTATGTTACATCATTCCCATCAGGCTAGCAATGCTACAAATTGTTGGATATGTGGCCGACTCCCTCCCTATCAGAACTATAAGGGAATTCTGCCTCTCTGTCCATATCCGTTCACACACAATGGCTCCTGTGGAGCATGGTTTAGTTTAATTAATTCCCTAGATTCGAATTCCGCAGTTTATCAAGACAACTGGGTTTGGGGAAACCTGAACTTAGTTTTGCTTAAAGTCTGCTACCCTAACAAGGAGGGACTTCCCAAAAGAACAGGAACTGATCTAGAAAATGAAGTATATGGATTAGGTAATTTCACGCTTAATCTCATGATCCTGAACGTTGAATCCGAAGCTGCACCAATTTTGCCCGCTATGTCAGTATTTCCAGTTAAAGGTGAACTATGTATAAAAAAGAATGGCTCCATACACATGGGCCACAGTAAATGCACCACTGTAATAGAATTCAGTGATCAAGGCAAGTCTACATTTAGAGCTTCTCGTCATTCCTACTTTATATGTGGACAGACCGCATATATACGCCTACCATTAGATTGGGATGGTACCTGTTACATAGCATTCCTTCTACCACCTGTTTTCCTAGCTCCTCCTGATTATCATAGAAATACTCATTTAGTGCACAATAGACAGCAGAGAGATCTCCCAATAGTCGATTACACTGAAACAGCATGGGAGAAATACACAGATTTCAATAAAGGTTTCTTTCCTTATATAGGTACAGTCACTAATAGTAAGCTGATACGTAGATTAACCAGAACACTTGAAGCAGTAGTAAACGAAACTATTTCCGCCTTAGGCAATTTAACAGAAGAACAGTCTGCTATGCGGATTGTTGTGCTTCAAAATCGTCTTGTCCTTGACGTCATCCTGGCCGATAGGGGCGGAGCTTGTAGGGTCATCGGATCAAGTTGTTGCATTTTCATACCAGAAAATTCACCGTCAGTATATAAAGCCATAACCCGCCTTCATAAGATTGTAAGCCAGATACACCAGAATCCAGGCACCTGGACTTGGTCCGGTTGGTTTTGGAGTGTATTATCTACCTTTGGATGGAGGGTCCTATCCTTCCTAGGTATTGGCTTTCTCATACTATTCAGTTGCTGCTTATGCCTACAATGTGGGCCAGCGATTTGTGGTCTATGTGCCACCTCGTGTATCCCACATCCAAGTTTTCACTCAAGATTCCGGAAGAAGAAAGAAGAACAAATGATGTTATATGAACAAATCAACGGATTGATGAAGATTGATATCTCTTAAGGGCAAGTAGGGGACAAGGAGGGAATGTGGAAATATGGATTTTTATGATCAGTTATGTCCCCTATCTTGGACCCCAACGGTTTCATGTATATATCATAAGTACATGTATGTTTCCTCCAGTTCCAGTTATGAAGACGCAAACACATGTGCGTCCACCGTCAACATGTCCTCTTTCAGACCCGCCATGAATGGGCCGGATACTCTATTCCTAAGTATGAAAGGCCACCGGCTTTATATGGTTCACTTCCCACATTTCTTACAGTCCAGGCGAGTAGGCCCTGATTCTGCCATCAAGCCTTTTCTGCCTTCTGCCTCTGAAAGCTCCAGTCTGAGCTCGCATCTGTATCCATGAACTTTGTCCTACTCCCTGTGCGGCTAACGGTGCCTGACTCGACCTGTCTGCTTGCCAAAAACTGTATTTCACCTTCAAGATTATCTGCTCTGCTCCGCTCTTCACCCAATGCATTCCTGTCTAGTAGTTTAAGTAAACATTCTTCCAGCTACCGAGCAAAAGGCCCGGCTTCTCTGTCTTTATGCAAGTAATTCATAGCCCTGTTACCATGGAATATTCCTACCCCCTCGCATCTAGTGTAGACACTTAGACGCTTGTACACGCACTAACAGTCAGTATAGTCAGTATAGTCAGTATAGAATAAGATTCTATCCTAAGAGACCTTTCTTTTTTGGATAACACAGTTCTTTAAACATAGGATGTTAGATATGATTTGGGATTAGGTTGACATAACCCCAGACTTCTGTCTCCACATGTAGAGCTAAATGTCAAGTCCCCTTCACCCCCTAGTTGCACGTCAATCACACGTCATGCTGCTGCGCGCGCATCTCTGCCAAGTATTTCTGCTGACATTGCGAAATTCTTCCGTGGAACCACCCATTTATGACATCATATCCAATGACGTTCTTTAAGTTACGCCCAGTTACACCCATTTTAGTTACGCATGTATGTTCTTATCTTTGTGATCAACTGTTACGCCTCCTGCACCTGTTTCACTGTAATGCCTATTGTATAAAAATGATTACTTGTCAATAAAGTTTGTTCTTCACTTCCTGAACCTTCGTGGTGATGGAATATGGAGTCCATCAATTCGAATTGATTTTGGAATAAAGCCCGTTCCGAACCTCTAATACCACGGATTCTGCCTCTTATTTTACTGAGCTATTATTATAGATTTTCCGCATCAAATTAAGTTCCGGTAATTAAATTATTTACCACCCCCCCCCCCTTTTGTGAGAAAGTGCCCTCTTTCTTGCATGGTATGCCCTCACATTTTGCTGAATTGCTGATGTTCTTTGACTGAGTGTGCCCTGGGCTCCTGCTAATCAGGTACCCCAGGGCCTATGTTCCTTCCCTAAAATTGCATTGAAGCATAAACACAATTGGCATCTCTGGCCACATGTCAGCCCCTGGTAAATGGTACCACAGGTACCCAGCGCACTGTGACCTGAGAAGGCCTCTAAGGGCTGCAGCACTTATTAAGGACCGAACAGCCGTGCAGCCAGCTAACAATAGGAAGACGCCCACTGACTTGGCCCCAGCCCTACAGACCTGTCTCCCCTCTAACCTGCTCCTGCGAAATCCCGGTGTGTCCTGCAGCCAGCAACCTCAAAAACCTTAGAGGACCTGTCTGCCTTTACTGCCAAAGACTGCTTCTCCCGTGAACACCAGATTTGTTCAACTGCAACCTCTGGCAGTAGCCAGAGACCGCGAATCCAGCCCACTCTGCACCCACCAAACCCGTCCTGAGTTCGAGTGGAAAAACACCACGAGAAGGTCACCCCGGTGATCGCACCCAAGTTCCGGCAACCCCTGACCTGCCTCAAGCCTCCAGCTGACGACTGCAGCCTAAATCCAGAAGGCCCCCCTGACCGTGACCTGGAGCTGGTAAGAAGATCCGACCCCAAAAGGCACCCCTGCACCCAACGCCCCACGGCCTTGTGTGCCCAAACCAACGGTGCCTAACCAACCCTTTACTTACCAACTTACCTCTCTAAGTGGTGGTCGCACCCAGAAGTCCTTCGTCTCCCTGCCTGCAGTGCTTTTGCAAACCGGAGGTTCTCCATTGAAAACAGGGCACCCGACCTCGAAACAGCACTCTGCACCCAGCCACCTTAGTGCCGCTGAGGGTGCATCTTTAGAGCTACTGTGTTTCCCCATTTGCCCTGACCTAAACCCTAGGAGCTTTGCTCCCACAACCCAGTGGTCTGCTTGACAGCAGCCACCAACCGGAGTCGCCCTATCCTCCATAGGATAACGTTGGGCCTCCACACACTGCACCCGGCCGCTCTAGTGCCGCTGATGGTGCAACAACAGTGCATCACTGACCCTGGGGGACCCCTGAATCTCACCCCAGAACCTTAACTCCCACAGTCGATTACTTACCTGTGAACCGATAACCTGTTTTTCCTCCATAGGATAACATTGACAATTTTCTTCCAAAAAGTGTGGAGTTTTGAAATCTAAAAATATTCTTTAAATATCGCACAAATAACCAAAACCAAACTGTTTGCAGGAAATGTCCCAGTGCTGAATCTAGGTATCCAGCACTGCGTCAGAAAAGTAACGTAAAAAGTAACTTACCTGTAATTTACTGACAAAGCCTATTAATTTCAATGTACTGTATTTGCTAAGTGTTGCAACCTACTGCATTCTCTGTAAATCAAACAAAGTTCAATTTCTATTGTATTTTCAAACTGTTCTACAATCAGCAACTTACTACTGCAAAGTATTTATGCTTACTTTTGCCAGGCTTGCTTGGTTCTAAAAATAAAACAACAGTATATTTTTTATACAAAAACAACTGGCTTAGAGTTCAGTTCTTGAGTGCGTGAATTCATTTGCTGACTGAGTGTGCACATCAAATGCTGAACACTGTCCTCTGATATTGTCTTACTGCTCGACCACTCTACCACAAATGGAGAGTAAGGTTGTAATCTAACTTTAACCTCTGCCTACCTCTGGGGTCACCTGGACTCTATATACACTATACCTCATTTTGGTGTAGTATATATAGAGCCAGTTTCCTACACCCCCCTGTACTTAATTCCAGGAGATCGAATCCCGACACTGCTTCACTCACCTGTGAGCAGCGCATCTTCGAGAAGAACAAGTTACTTACCTTCGGTAATGATGCATCTGTAAGAGACATATATTAGTAAAAGATTCCTTACCTTAGAACTACTCCCAGGAGTCAGACTAGATCCAGAGAATGCTTCTCTTAGCAGAACCCCTGCGCATCCATAGGTGGTGTTGGTCGACTCCGTGTCCGTCGTGGTCGCCGGCATGACGTTGCGATGTCTACTTAGACGTCGCCCCTGAGGCTGACGTCAGTTCTGACACGACTTTCCATGTCAGAGGCGCAGAGCCATGCAAGACACTGACCACTGGTGCACATAACTAGGGCCCTGGAAGGGAGTCCCAATCCCTAGAAGTCAGTTCGCAGAACAGGGAGGATGGGTGGGGGCAGTAAGGAATCTATAACTAATATAGGTCTCTTACAGATACATCATTACCAAAGGTAAGTAACTTGTTCATCTGAAAGAGACCATTAGTTATAGATTCCTTACCTTAGAATAGATACCCCAGCAATGCCAACCCCGGAGGTGGGTCTGTGAACTAAGTTCACACCAGAAAGTCCTGGAGAACTGAACGGCCAAAGAAGCTGTCTCTCTGGACTTGACTGTCCAGGCAATAATGTTTAGGGAATGTGTGCAACGATGCCAACGTGGCTGCCTGGCATATGTCACTGAGGGGGACACCACATCCCAAAGCAGTAGTGGCTGCGGTCGCCCAGGTGGAATGGGCGCACAGTCCTACCGGAGGATCCTTTTTTGCCAAGGATCTTAATGCAAAGGACGAACCATCGAGAGATGGTACTTTTCTTCACGCCCCGACCTTTCTTGGTACCATGAAGTCGACCGGCGTCGATCCAGATCCAGGCCTGGATCCTCGGGAGGCCTCTGGCTCCGGGGCCGGGCATGCCGGCATCGAAAGCCCAGGGCCCCCAGCCAAGTCTGCGGGGCCTGATGGTGCACCGGCGGAGTTGGGCCACCCAATAATGCTTTGAAGTGCTTCGTAGAAAGCTCGAAGCTGGGCTGGGGACGCTCTGGCACCGGGCAAGGTAGGGAAACTTGGAGCCGTCCCTGTAGCAGACTCCGGAGACGGAGCTAGAGGGTCCCGTATCGCGTCAGCCGGGGAGAAGGCGGAGAGCGATGCTGCTTCTGCGCCTTCTTCTTGTGCTTTGACTTACCCGAAGATCTCGAAGACTTGGATGACGAATGGTGGTGGTGGCTCCGCGATCGGTCCCGAGACCTTCCTCTCGACCGGGACCTCGAGCGATGCAGAGCCGACTGCCGGGCCTTCAACAACTTTCGGGACCACTCCCGCAAAGGCTTCGGGTTCATGGCCTGGCAGTCGGAGCACAACTTCGGGTCGTGGTCGCGCTCCAGGAACCAAAGGCACACAAGGTGGGGGTCCATAACCGACATCAGGCAGTTACATGCCTCGCGCGGTTTAAACCCGGTCCGATGATGGGACATCCCTCGTACACCAGGAGTCGATAGACTCAAAAAGAAGTCGACAAAAGTTGAGGAAAAGTTTAGTCAAAAAGTGACTAAGGGGTAGCTGTCGCCCGATTTGCACTAGGCTGGCACGGAAAAAGAAAGAACTGACATCAGCGCGCAGGGGCGGCGATGTCATCCCGGTAACCACGACAGACGCGGAGTCAACTGATGCCACCTACCAACCCACAGGGGTACTGCTAAGAGAAAAATTCCCTGGATCCAGTCTGACGCCTGGGGGTAATTCTAAGGTAAGGAATCTATAACTAATGGTCTCTTTCAGATCCCTCAGTCTCCATTGGTTAACATTCGTCACCAACCCCGAATCAGACCTCTGCACCCGGCCACCCCTGTGCTGCTGGTGGCGCAGTTTTGGTGGCAATCTGAACCTTGCCTGGTGTTGACCCGAAACTCCAAAGACTGGAACTGTAAGTCTTGTACTTACCTGAAATACTACATTCTTGTTTTCCTCCATAGGTTAACATTGCAAAGCTTGATAATTGTACTAAGTGTTCACTTTTTAAAGTATTAAGTATTTTTCCTGAAATAAATACCTACCTTTTTGGGAACATCTTGTTCTTAAAATAAATCTTGAAAGAAGCTTATTTTTCTAAAATTGGTGTGGATCTCCTTTTTGAGTCGTGTGTCATTTATTAGTCACTTTGTGCATAACAAACGTCTTACTCTTCTGTGTTAAGACTAGGCTGCTCACCCACACTACCTCAAATAGAGCACTTTGGGTTTACATTGAGCCCTGTACACTTCTGGGGTAATCTCTGGACTCTGTGCACAATATAACCCCTTGGTGGAATACCATATACAGAGCCAGCTTCCTACAATGCTCATATCAATGAACCTGACTGTCGAGGCAGTAGTGCTTTGTGAACGTATGTACCGATGCCCACTTAGCTACCTGACAAATATCCAGGACAGGCACTCTGCATGCTAGCACAGTGGTAGCCCCTTGACACTGGTAGAATAAATCCAAAGGCTTTCTGGGGGCTGGTTCTTACCCAGTTCATAACACTTCTTACTGCAGAGAATAATCCATCAGGAGATGGTCTGCTACTGCACTGCCTTGCCCTTCATTGGGCTATAAAACCCCACAAAGAGCTGATCATCCACCCAATGTTCTTTAGTGTGATCGATATAAAATCGTAGTGCCCTGCTAGGGTCCAAACAATGCAGTATTTCTTCCTACCTAAAGGGAGGATATGTAGCAAAGAATGCCGGAAGGGAGATAGCATGTCCATCATGAAATCAGCAGAAAAGAAGCTCAGGTCCTCAACATCAACTTATTTGGGAAGAATTTAGTATAAGGTGAGTTGACAGTGAGATCCTGCCGCTCGCTTGCAAGCCTAGCCGATGGCATGCCAATGATAAAGACTGCTTTTAATGTCAAAATCCTTAATGAAAACAGAAAGAAAAATCTTGTGAGCACAACACAATAATATTTCAAGTTCTTCTTGTGCTTGAGCAAAAAGATTACTTATAATTATTTTCTTCAAAACAGGTGTCAAACTGTCATGACTTCTTCGGGGCTTATGTTCTGTCAAGTTACCTCAAGTCCTAGAGGTTGTCTATACTCTGTCTCATCAAAACTCCATGATGGAGAGCACGAGCCGAGTTGCATGGACCTGTTTATAAGCACTGAAAGCAACAACAATAAGATTTGATGACCATTAATCGGCTTAGTTGACGGCATTGTACAGCCTAATGTGTATCAGTCAGATTTCTCAAACAGTGTGCAACTGCAGTTAAGGAGTGGCGAAAATACTTCATAGTAGCAGATTGAGTACGGAAAAAATGTCGCTCAACCATTAGGTAATGGATTCTCACGAGTGTTACATTTCTAGAGCATTCTATTTGTCTCTTCTCACCCATAAAAAAAGTGTTTCCACTACAGAATATATGACTTGATAGTGGAAGAGGCTATTTAAAAATCTGCTGACAACCCACCGGTATGGGTAGATGTCAGACCTCCAAGTCTCAAGGAGCCAGACTGTTAACTGAAGGGACTGAGGGTAACCTGGCTTGAATCAAATCGGTGTTTTTAATGACATACTCAGATTGCAAATACCAATGCTGATGCACCCAAAATAATTTTGCACTGTTCTCTTCTGATCTTTAACATCTTGGAATCAAAGGGAGTGGATGAAATTTGTACTGGAATTTCACAATACAGTTCTTCGTGGAGGCATCCTATTGCGAACACAGCCATACTATTGGTTCAGAAATCAGGGGAATTCAGAGTGTGATCTGTTGCAAACATATACCACTGTGGCGTATCCCACATCTGAAACACTAAGTGTAATTGTTTGCTGCCTATCTCCTATTCAAGCATATCTGAGGATTGCCTGCTCAGAAGGTCTACCACATCACTATCATTGCGATTTCCTGGAATGTGAGTTACCAAGAGAGCAGACATAAAGATAGTCTTCGTAAATGCCCTTTGTGAATTCCCAAAGTTGTAAACTTAAACATTGGGTCTAAGTTTATACCAAACGTATAAGTTTACCTTTATTTATCGGGCCCTATGATTTTATCTTGCACTCCTATGTAAATTTTCTTGAAAGCCAAAATGAAACATTATTTGCCCACGGCAGAAATTAGGTAACTGAAAAGTTGAGAGGCCTTTTCTATTAAGGGCAATGAAACTTTCCTGTATCATTCGGTAATGAGACTCTTGGACTTGGTTCTGGGTGTGCCTCATGAAGAATAGTTCATTGGGTCCACTCCAAGTTCTTGCTGGGCATCGCAGGATGATTATGCGCTGACTCACCTGTGTTATTATCGTCTTCACCGAATGCCAATGGCATCTTCATCATCACTATACCACAAATCTCCTTCATGGTTACCCCTTCCGATGAGCTGGAGACAGCTCTATCCATGCAAGATTGACCTATTGTAGAATAGGTGTTCTTGCAGGTGCTGTCACCTGTCTTGATGCAAAATGTGGAAATTGTGGAGTTGCAGAGATTGAATGCAGAGTTGGAGGATACATGGTTAAAACTGCCTTGGGCAGAGGTTGAGGATTCGAAGGAGCAGATAAGGTCTGATATATGTCTGATTTATCTAGGATAAATGTCTTTAATCATCTTCAGCAATCATTTAACATATGGAGAGCTACTTGCATTACAGGTACACATGGAGGTAAAAGAAGCTCTGGTCTGACCCATTGATATTCCATGTGTGGTGATTCTCTGCAAATATTGCAGTCTTGACCTTGTAGCCATTTGTTCTTCGATTTGGTTGTCATAATCACAAATTGTATCTCTATCCGGCACAGACCTGGTTCAGCCTCTCAATTTTCCGTTTGGCAAAAAGAAGCATACTGCAAAAGTATTTTAGTGGATTTTGTGGCACAGGTGACTGAAACTGTATTGTTGACGAGAGTGGAGAAATGACTGATGCAAAAAACACAACGGATACTATTGCTTGTACTGTTCACAATGTAGGAGGCTGTACTGCCAGAATTCTAGTGCCCAGTGGAGACTGTAGAGATGCTGTCATTTTTGATGGAGTGCTGGTCAATGAATGTGCTGTCAATGGCTGAAGGCTTCTTGGAGTTCTCATTGATGAGGGACTTCTCTTTGTTGAGCACAGCAAGGTGTAGACACTATCATCAGTAGAGGTTTCATCGGAGCAGCAGAGCCAAAGGTGTTTAATCTATGGTGTTACGGCATCCAGAGAGGATATCTGTTTTTTGACATGACATGAAGATCAACGTCATTGTCAGGTCTGTATTCAACGGAAGGATGGGTGTCTGTCTGGGTTGTCTTTGAAAAAGTTTTAGATTTCTTCAGTGGAACTTCAGAATCTGGAGACAACACCCATGCTTTCTTAGTACATCACTGTCTGTTGCTTGGTCCCAGAGGGAACTAGCTGACTATTTGTCTAACTCTAAAATGCATGGCCAGAGGGTCCTTTGGCTGTTTTGGAAGTCTTGGCCTTCGGGTTCTCTGAGAAGGTTTTTTTCGATTACCTTTCTCCCCAGAGGTGGATGCCTCCAGTTTGGCCTCTAAACTTGCCAGACTCAGTATTTGTTTTCTATCTTTAAGAGTGTTTGTTGAAAATGTCTTGCACAAGTTATTTTATTTGGATTGTTAATTGAATGCAGCAGTCGAGATATCAGGTGTGAGGGTTATCGACATTTCTTCCTTTTGCCACAGGTTTTACAAGTCTTGTAGTCACAATTAACTCTGCCATAGCAAGATTAAATGTTCTGAAGCAAAAAAGTTTGTGTCTCTGTGCTGCACCCTTTTTAGACCAACCACCCATCACTGAGTTCCCCCGTGTGCCTTGGTGTTCAACTGGGGATATGGTGCCGACTAGGTACAGGTTTAGTCACTTAAGCCCCCCCAGGCATATTTCCCCTAACAGTTCAGTCTGCCTTTCATTCAGTTCAATATTAGCACTGAAAAAGTCCTGGTTCATGCAGCAGAATACTATCTGCTACCCAGCCTCTCATTCGCATGCAATCTTTTGCCACATGGTTAACTGCTTTCTGCAGTTGGAGTCCTTGCAAGTGGAGGCAGATGCGTGCAGCGGTCCATCACAGCAGTGTCTTTGAAGCTGTTGGTGCTGCAGCACTAGTGAGGATGTGGAGACTTTGGTAATCTCATTGCAGCAGCTTCCTACAGTACCTTCCAGCCTTGAGCAGGTGTAGTACACGAAGGGAGACTGGCCCATAGGGTGCAGCTGCTGGTTCGACCTCAATTTCGCAGGTGGTTTGGCAGCTGCAGCTTCCAGGCTGATAAGGGTCCACACCTCGGTGAATCAGGAGCACTCGATGCCTCAATGATGGCACGGAGCCTCACGACGCACTTATCGGTGTGCATGACCACTGCTTTAAACTTTTCAGATCCAGCCTAATGTAAGAGGCTTTTTCACAAGGTTAGGAATCTGCGGTTAGAAGCATCCATAAGAAACAGGGGTTTAAATATCGTAGAAAAGAAGCAAAAGAAGCTAGGAAACAGAGTGAATGCACTGAAAAATGCAAAAGATGAGAGAATCCTCGACATGGTAGTGTATAGTGCCCAACCTGCACTAGACAAGTAATTACTCAACAAGAAAAGCAAGAGGACTTACAAAATCAGATGAGACGGAGCAACTTTTGAATAAGTGTACCAAAGGGAAAGAGGAACCAGATACAAAAAGAAACATGCAAGACCTGACAGATGCTATACTGGAGAGACCGTAGATAATCCCATCCAGTTTGCTTGTGGATACCTATATCACCAAGCTCTCTGGTGTCAGAAGTTGAGTAAAGAAGGATGGGCTGCCTGGTGAAGGACTAAGGCAGTGAGAGACCTGCCTATTAAAAGGCAGACTTGAACATGGTCTAAAAGGGTATCCATAAGGGCTACATTAAATGTTAACAGGGACTCTGGAGCGGAACTGGCTTGGTTGAAGTACCTCAGTTAACACATTAGTCTTCACCTCCATTGTGGGGAGCTGCATGTCTAGAACTTCTGCCGCCCTTCGCATAACAACTGGGAAAGAGATCATTGCTCCGATGGAGAACCAGGTGCAACACTAGGCCAGAATCTGCAGAAGTATCCAGGCCACTGGCATCTTCAAGTATTTCATACCAGGTTTCGTCATCATATTGGGGAACATAGCTGTACACTTCATAGTAAGGAAAATGCTACTTACCAGTATGCATCTGTTCTTGGCATGTAGAGCTGCAGATCTATACACTGTGCATAGATCGCCATCTGGTGTTGGGCCCGGATGTTTGCAGTTTGTTTTTCCTCTTGGAAAGTCTTTGGAAGTCACGAGGTCGGTGACTCCTCCTTTGGTTCGTATTGCGCATGGGCTTCGGCTCCATCCTCAGATTGTGTTTCGCCAGCAGGGAAAGATGGAGCGTAGTAATAACAGTAAGGAAACCCATGTGTGTTGTATCTAAATAAGATAGACTGGAACGGATACAGGTAGCCGGGGAGGCGGGTGGGCGTGTATAGATCTGCAGCTCTACATGCCACGAACAGATGCCTACTGGTAAGTAGCATATTCCGTTCGAGGCATACGAGCTGCAGATACACTGTGCATAGACTACATAGCAGTACCCAACCGTAGCGGCGACCACCGGCATCCGTTGCAGTTGTTTGAAACAGTGTTTTTAGTACAGCCTGGCCCACACCAGCTTGTTGCTTGGTTTGCACATCTACACAGTAATGTTTTGTGAAAGTGTGCGGTGTTGACCATGTCGCTGCTTTGCAGATGTCATCTAGTGGTATGTTCCCTAGAAAAGCCATAGAAGCCCCTATCTTCCTTGTAGAGTGGGCTTTAGGGGGAACAGATAGCGTTCGTTTTGCTTTGTGGTAGCAAATCTGTATGCATTTTACAATCCACCTAGCTATCCCTGATTTAGAAATAGGGTTGCCTTTATATGGTGGAGAGAAAGAGACAAATAGCTGTTTGGTGTTTCTGAAAGGTTGTGTTCTTTGGATGTAATAAAGTAAGGCCCTTTTAACATCCAGTGTGTGTAAAGCCCTTTCCGCAACGGTTTGAGGTTGTGAGAAAAAGACTGGTAATTCTACCGACTGGTTTAGATGGAAGGGAGAAATGACTTTGGGTAGAAATTTTGGGTTGGTGCTGAGTACAACCTTGTTCTGATGCATTTGGAGAAAAGGTTCCTGTATAGTGAGTGCTTGTATTTCACTAACCCTTCTAAGGGAAGTGATGGCCACTAGAAATGCTGTTTTCCATGTGAGAAATTGCAGCTCACATTTATGTAATGGTTCTAAAGGGGGTCCCATTAGCCTTATGAGAACTATATTTAAGTTCCAGACAGGTGAGGGTGGTACTCTGGGTGGAATTACTCTTTTGAGGCCTTCCATAAAGGCTTTGATGGCAGGCACCCTGAAAAGTGATAGGTGCTGCCTGTTTTGTAAGTAAGCAGCAATTGCTGTGAGGTGTAACCAAATGGATGTATATGCTAGGTTACACCTTTGTAGATGGAGCAAGTAACATATGATGTGCTGTATGGACACATTTAGAGGGTTGATTGCGTTGTTGTGGCAGTAAACAACAAATCTTTTCCACTTTGCAGCATAGCATGCCCTAGTAGTAGGGCGTCTAGCTTCCCTGATAATATTCATGCAATCAGGGGGGAAGGTTAAGGTATCCGAATTCTAGGACCTCAGGAGCCAGATCGCAAGGTTGAGCTGAGCTGGGTCCGGGTGCCTGATCTCTCCATGGTTCTGGGTTAGGAGGCATGGTGAGAGGTGCAGCTTTTGGTGTGGTACTACCGAGAGTTCCAGCAGTGTGGTGTACCACGGTTGTCTGGCCCATGTTGGAGCTACTAGGATCAGTGTTAGGGAATGCTGTTGTAGCTTTCGCACCACTAATGGAATTAGTGGGAGAGGTGGAAAAGCGTATGCAAATTTGTTTGACCAGTTCATCCATATTGCATTGCCTTTGGACAATGGGTGTCGATATCTGGCGGCGAAGCTTGGGCATTTTTTGTTTTCGTGGGTGGCGAATAGGTCCATCTGTGGATGCCCCCACTTCTGAAAGAACGGGTGAAGAACCTGTGGGTGAAGTTCCCATTTGTGAATCTGTTGCGTTTGTCTGCTGAGCAGATCTGCCACGGTGTTTTGGACTCCTGGGACGTGTTGGGCCAGGAGAAGGATTTTCTGTGGAATTGCCCATCTCCATATGCTCTGTGCTAATTGAGAGAGCTGTGGAGAGTGTGTGCCCCCCTGTTTTTGAATGTAGTACATGGCAGTCATGTTGTCTGTGCCTTGCCTGAAATCTGCGTCTGGAAGGATTTTAGGGCTAGGAAGATTGCCAGTAACTCCAAATGGTTGATGTGGAGTAACTTCTGTTGCGGCGTCCATGTGCCCTGTACTGTGAGATGTAACAGATGAGCTCCCCAGCCAGAGAGCGATGAGTCTGTTAGGATTATTTGTGGAACCGGGTCCAGGAACGGTCGACCTTTGGAAAGGTTTGTGGTGTTCCACCACTGCAGAGAGCGATGGGTGTGACCGTCCACCAACACCAGATCTGTCAGTTGCCCCTGGGCCTGGTTCCACTGGCGCGCTAAACACTCTTGGAGTGGACGCATCTGGAGTCTTGCATGGGGCACTATGAAAATGCAAGAGGCCATCATCCCTATCAGTAACATAAACACTCTTGCTGGGAGAGAGTGTTGAAGTAGGAATTTTTGACGCAGAGCCTGCATGTTTGCAATCCTGGCAGGATTGGGATAGGCTATGGCATTTGAGGTGTCTATGGTGGCACCTAGGTATTGTTTTGTGTGTGATGGTACCAGGTGGGACTTTTGGTGGTTCACCGTGAAACCTAGCTGGTGAAGTAGTTGGATTGTAGCGGCGGTGTGGCGCACACATTGGTCGTATGACGTGGCTTTTATTAGCCAGTCGTCCAAATATGAGAAGACGTGAATGTGCTGTCTTCTGAGGTGTGCCGCCACTACTGCTAGGCACTTGGTGAATACCCTTGGTGCTGTTGTGACCCCGAACTGGAGCACCTTGAACTGGTAGTGTTGCCCGTCCACTACAAATCTGAGGTACTTTCTGTGAGCATGGTGTACTGGGATGTGAAAGTATGCGTCTCAAGTCCAGAGTGGTGAGAAAGTCGTTCTGGGAGAGGAGTGGAAGAACCTGTTGAAGGGTTACCATGTGAAAATGGTCTGAATGTATGCAAGTGTTTAGAGGTCTGAGATCTAGAATAGGTCGTAGAGTCTAGTCTCTTTTTGGAATCAGAAAGTACAGGGAGTAGACCCCTAAATTTTGTTGATTGATGGGGACTTGCTCTATGGCTTGTTTTTGCAGGAGGGAGATTACCTCCTGTTTTAGTAACGTGGCATGTTCTTGAGACATTGGGCGTTGCCTGGGTGGAATGTTTGGGGGGGTAGATGTTAATTCTAGGCAGTACCCTGAATGAATAATTTGGGTCACCCATCTGTCTGAGGTGAATGTCTCCCAGACGTGAAGGAAATCTTGTATTCTGCCCCCGACCGGAGTGGAATGGTCTGGGGGAGCAGGGGAAAGTCATTGGGTAGGCGGTGTGGTAGAGCGGGCGGTATTTGTCTTGCCTCTGCCTTTATTATTATTGCCTCTGTAGCCGCCTCTTTGATAACCCCTTGTGAAGGTAGACTGAGGAGGGGATTTGTAGGACGTGGATGCGCTATCTGAGGAGTAGCCTCTACCCGTGCCCCGAAAGGAAGAGCGTCGAAAGGAGCGCCTAGGAGTGTGTGACTGTAGGGCTCCCATGGATTTCGCCGTATCAGTATCTTTCTTCATCTTCTCGAGGGCTTCATCAACTTTTGGGCCAAATAAATGTTGTTGGTCGAATGGGTGGTTCAATATGGAGGCTTGCACCTCAGGTTTAAAGCCTGAAACTCTTAGCCAGGCGTGGCGACGGAGAAGGACACTGGTGTTTATGGCCCTGGAGGCTGTATCTGCCGCATCTAGGGCACAGCATATAGCGGTATTAGTTATAGTTTTTCCCTCTTGGATCAATTCATTAGCCCTATTTCTGTATTTTTCAGGGAGATGGTGCATGATGGTCTCTAACTCATGATAATGCGCTCTGTCGTATCTGGCCAATAGCGCTTGAGTGTTGGCGATACGCCATATATTGGCGGCTTGTGATGCAGTGAGCTTCCCTGACGCGTCTAGGAGCTTGGACTCTTTGTCAGGTGGTGGTGCTTCGCCTGACGCCTGAGAATTTGAACGCTTCCTAGCTGTAGATACCACTAAGGAATCCAGTGGTGCAGGGCCTTTAATGTATGAAGGATCTGTGGGGGCAGCTTTATATTTTTTTCTCTATACGTGGGTTTAGGACCCTAGCCCTGACTGGGTCTTTAAAAACCTCCGGTGCATGTTTGATTACTCCTTTTAGCATAGGTAGTATAGCAGTAGACCTATGTGCAGTATCGAAGGTGTCTAGGAGAAAATCTTCCTCCACTGGGTCAGTATGTAGCTCTACCCCGTGATAATGTGCCACCCTCTGTAGTAGGTGGTGAAAACCTAACGAGTCTTCTGGTGGGGATGGCCTAGATGGGTAAAGGTCATCCTGTGGGACATCTGGGATGTCCGGATTGTTATAGTCATCCCATGGGTCTGGGGATCCAGTAGGGGTGAGGTCTTGTGGCACATCTGCTGGATCATAGTAAGGGTCCCCTTGATCATCCTGGTCTGGAGACAGGGTCGGAGAGCGATGAGGCAGGGGTGGAGAAGGTGGAGGTGGGGAGGGTGGAGGGGGTGGAGGAGGTGGGGAAGGCACTCTGAAAGGGGAGGTAGCAGTGTCCTTCCTCTTTGGAGGTGGAGGTGGAGCTGGTTTGTCCAAGTGTCTCTTTTTTGAAGACAGTGTCAAATGTCCAGTCTTTGGATCCTTGGTAAGTGTCTTTTGCAGAGGATCCGGCGTGAAAAGATCTTGCGACACTGGTTGTTCGGTCAGCGCCGAGGTTTTCGGGGCCGACGGCTTTTTAGGCTTGTCTGTGCCGTGCTTTTTCGGGACCTCCGATTTTTTGTTCGGTGCCGAGAGAGGCTTTAGCACGGGAGTGTCGGCGCCCAGGGCCTTATGATGCTTGGTCGGCACCGAGAGGGCGGGTTTCGACACCGAGGGCTTTGGTGCTGAGCTCGGTGTGGAGGTGGAGGCGGATTTTTTCTTCGGTGCCGAAGGGTGTTTTTCGGCACCGCTGGTAGGCTGGCTCGAGCCCGAGCTGCCGGAAGGCTTAATAGGCTTCTTTACCGGGCCCGAAGGTGGGGTGTTAGAAGCAGTGTCCTTGGTCTTGCCTAGGCTCGAAGGCGAAGGCGTGACCGAAGCCTTTTTGGGTATCGGCGTTGGTGTGGGAGGGGGTATAGTACTCACGACCCTCTGCGCCGGGGTGATGTCCTCCACATCTGAGTCGTCGGCCTCGGAAGCACTGATGAGGTCGTCGTCCTCTTCTTCGATGTTCTGCTGTCCCGGAGCTTCGACGTCGTCCCCGAAGATGTCGACTGGAGCGGAGGTCGAGGAGTGCGCCATGTTGCGTCTGGCCCTTCGATCTCGAATAGTCTTTTTGGATCTAAAAGACTTGCAGGCGGGACAGTCTCGAGCCTCTTGTTCAGGGGAGAGGCAGAGGTTGCACACCTCATGAAGATCGGTGTGGGGGAATTTGGACCCACATCGAGGGCACTTCTTGAAGGGAGTTCTTTCCATAAGCCGAGACCAGAGCCGGGATAGGCCCGAAGGCCGCCGTCGACGACCGGAATCGAAGAAGTGTCGAAGAGAAGGTGATTAAGATGATTTATTATCTGAAGAATCTCGATGAGCGAGGATTTTGCATCGATCGTTGAACTGCAAAAGTTCGGAACCAGAGCGCGAAGTATTACATCCGAGCCCGATGTCGGAAAAAAACAATCTGAGGATGGAGCCGAAGCCCATGCGCAATACGAACCAAAGGAGGAGTCACCGACCTCGTGACTTCCAAAGACTTTCCAAGAGGAAAAACAAACTGCAAACATCCGGGCCCAACACCAGATGGCGTTCTATGCACAGTGTATAATCTGCAGCTCATATGCCTCGAACATGTCATTGTCCGAGTCAGTACCAACAAGACTGTGTAAAGCTCTCTATTGGGTTAATGACACTGAACCATAAACTTTAGTTCAGCTTTACATAGTTCCTTCATTAAATGTGGTCTTAGATGAAGTTTGTGAACTGCGGTGACAACGTTGGCTTGAATCTAACCTAGTGTTCAAACTAATTAGTAGGTCCAAATTTTATGAAAACATTTGTGGCATTTCGTCCCACACAATGTAGTGTAGTGAGATGCACACCGGCGTACTCAAAAATTAGACACGTAACTCTTTCAAACTGTGTTTGGCGTGCAAACATGATACGCGCTCCGTCCAGTTGCGCGTTACAACTTAAACAAAACACATTGACTCCTTTTCGGCGCCACTTCAAGATGCACTGCCGTTCGAGAATGAATCAAATCAATCAATTCGTCCCACACTTCATCACTACAGGCAGGTCTTTAAGCTAATAGGATCATTTCTTTTTCATTGGGATATAGCTTAAAGATTAAGTTACTCACGATGTTAGCATCTGTTCTTGGCATGCAGTGCTGTAGATTCACAAGCTTTGCATACTTGAGCCATCTAGTGTTGGGTCCGTATGTGTGTAGTTAATTTTTCTTCAAAGAAGTGTTTCGAGTCACGAGGTAGAGTGACTTCTCCTCTTGGTAATACTGCGCGTGGGCATTGACTCCATGTTAGAGTCTTTTCACGCAGGCGAGTGAGAATGGAGTATAGAGCAAGTAGAGAAATAGACATGTCCATGCATGTAAAATAAAGATGAATATAAATTACCACAGCCTCAGGTGTCCGGAAAGGACGGAGGGCGTATGTGAATCTACAGCACTACATGCCAAGAACAGATGCTTAAATGGTAATTGACAATCTGTTTGAGGCATGTGTGGCTGTAGATACACATGCTTTTAATAGACTGTAAATCAATGCCCTCTAAACGCAGTGGCTAACCTGTGGGTGTTGCACTTGTTTGAAAGCATGTTTTTAGTACTTCCTGTCCTACATTAGCTTGTTGACGTGCTAAAACATCCACACAGTAATGTTTACTGAAGGGGTGTGGTACAGACCATGCAGCTGCTTTGCAAATATCAGCTAGTGGGATGTTAGTTAGCCCCTATCTTACGTGTAGAATGTACTCTAGGGGGCATGGGTAAAGTCCCTTTGGCTTTAGCATAGCAAGTCTGAATGCATTTAACTATCCAGGGGGCAATGCCTAACTTGGATATAGGTTTTCCTTTGTGTGGGAGTCAAAAAGCAACAAAAAGTTACTTTGTTCGCCGAAAGTCTTTTGTTCTATTAACGTAATGAATAAGCGCTCTTTCAGCTGCGGTATCTGAGTGAGGGAAAAACACAGGTTGCTCAACTGACTGATTAAGGTGGAAAGGAGAAAACTTTTAGGAAGGGACTTAGGATTTGTACGAATCACAACCCTATTTCTTTGTAACTGGAAGAAAGGTTCTTCTAAGGTTCATGCCTGGAGCTCACCAACGTGAAGTGATGGCTATAAGAAAAGCTAATTTCTATTACAAAAATTGCAGAGAAAAATTATGCAAAGGTTCAAATGGTGAGCCCATAAGTCCTGTTAAATCAATATTTAATTCCATGTTAGTGCCGGTGGAACCTGAAGTGGAATTATTCTTTTGAGGCCCTCCTTAAAGCCTTTAATGACTGGTACCTTGAATACAGACAAACGTTGTCTAGTTTGATGGTAAGCTGCAACTGCGGCTAAATATAGCCTCATGGATGTAAAAGCCAAACTACAGTTTTGCAAATGCAACAAGTAACAAACAATGTTTTGGATAGTAGCATCAAATGGATCAATACTGTTTTTACGACAGTAAAAGACAAACCTTTTCCAATTAGATGCACAGCACGCCCTGGTAGCAGGTCTACGGGCTTCTTTAAGGATGGTCATACATTCTGCTGGGAGGTTCAGGTAATCAAACTCTATGACCTCAGGAGCCAAATAGCTAGGTTGAGCCTTGGGAGTGAGAAGATCAGGCTCGAGGGGAAGCTTCTTGTGCAGAACTCCTGATACGTCTGGTAGTGTTGTGAACCATGGTTGTCTTGATCATCTGGGGGCTACTAGCATTAGTGTGAGGGATGTTTGCTTGAGCTTCCAAACCAGAAGAGGGAGAGGTGGAAAAGAGTAGGCAAATATCCCTGACCAATTCATCCACAGAGCATTGCCCTTGGTGTGGGAACCTGGATGCAAGTTTGGGCATGTTGTGTTGAGGAGGACTTTCGGTGGAGTTCACACATGTGGACTTGTTGCCGCATCATGCTGAGGAAGTTGGCAAAGTCGTCTGTTCCCAGATGGTGTTCCACTAAGATGAATGTTGTACATGCAATGTAGAGCCCTGTGACTGAGACCATTGTGTTGCTAAACATTCTTGAAGCGGGCACATGTGCAGGCATGCATGTGGCTCCATGGCGATGCATGATGCCATCATCCCAAGTAGACGCATAACAGTTCTAACTATCAATTGTTGATTAGGTTGGAAAATTGGTTGCAGAGTTTGGAAGCTCTGGATCTGGCTGCATTGGGATAAGCAATTCCCTTCGGTATGTCCAGGATAGCTCCTAGATATAGTTGAATTTATTAAGGCTCAAGATACGATTTTTGGAAACTGATGGTAAAGCCTAGTTGATGGAGCAAGACTATAGTGTTTTGACTGTGCTGTAGACACGGAGTACTGGATTTGTTAAGCCAGTCGTCCAGATACGGGAAGACAGGAACATTATGTATGCACAGCTGCGGTGCTACTACTGCTAGGCACTTGTGAATACTATAAGTGCTATAATCACTACAAATGGGAGGACTTTGAATTGCTATTGCTTGCCTGCAATGACAATCTTAGATATTTGTGCTGAGCAGAGCATATTGGAATATGGAAGTAGGCGTCTTTCAAGTCTAGGGCTGAGAGAAAGTCGCTTTGTTGCAGAAGAGAGATCACATCTTGTAGAGTGACCACAGGAAAATACTCTGACAATGTAATGGTTCAGAGGCCTCAGATCTAATATAGGCCGTAGAGATACGTCCTTTTTGGGGATTAGGAAGTAGAGCGAGTATACTCCTGAGCCTTGGTGCTGTAGAGGGATGGCTTCTATTGGTCCTTTGAGGAGGAGGGCTGCAGTGTTTGGTGTTCCAGAGAGAGCTTGTGAGTGTGAGGTTGGAGGAAGCTGGCTCTGTATATACCATACCAAAGAAAGGTATAGTGTGCACAGAGTCCAGTGAAAGCCCAAAGGTAGGCAGAGGTAAAGTAAGATAGCACCTTACTCTCTTGGCGGTAGTGTGATCGAGCAGTAAGGAATTATCAGAGGACAGTGTTTAGCATTTGTTGTACACACTTAATCAGCAAATGATTTCACACACTCAAAGACTGAACTTCCGACCAATTTTTTTTGTATAAAAATATTTTTTGTTATTTTATATACAAATTAAAGTTATATAGTATATATAGAACCAAGCAAGCCTGTAACACACAAGTGATAAGTACTTTGCAGTAAATATACAGATTGTAACAGTTTGGATTGCAATTGTAAATGTACTTTGATTTGATTACAGTAGTATTACAGATAATGCAATGCTTTTCAGAATACAGTACATATACTTTGTATAGGATTTTGAGTAAAATTACAGGTAAGTTACTTTTGAGATTACTTTTCTTACACAGTGTAGTATAGCTGGATACTACACTGGGATATTTCCTGTAAACGGGTAAGTAAAATCGTTTTTGTTAGTACAGTTTTAAAGAATTTCTTTAGGTTTTCTAACTCCACACTTCAAAACTTTTCCAAGAAAAACAGTCAATGTTATCCTATAGAGGAAAGGAAAATGCAACTTACCAGTATGCATCTATTCTTGGCATGTAGAGATGTAGATCCGCATACTTTTGCATAGATCGCCATCTGGTGTTGGGCTTGGATGTTTGCACTTTGTTATTGTAGAAGTCTTTATAGTCACAAGATAGGTGACACCTCCTTTGGTTAGTAGTGCGCATGGGCATCGACTCCATCTCCAGATTGTTTTCGCCATAAAGGGTGATGATGGAGTTAGTCAGAAATAGAAAAGATGTCCATGTGTAATGTATCTAAGTGAGATAGTACTGCAACACATATAAGTGTCCGGGGAGGCGGGTGATTTGTATGCAGATCTACAGCTCTACATGCCAAGAACAGATTCATAATGGTAAGTAGCATTCTCCGTTTGAGGCATATGAGCTGTAGATCGCATACTTTTTCATAGACTATACAGCAGTTACCCCGTTAGCGGTGTATGTGCTGCAGTAGTTTGAAAAAGTGCTCTTAGTACAGCCTGGCCCACACTAGCCTGTTTTGCCTGCACATCTACACAGTAGTGTTTTGTGAAAGTGTGTGGTATAGACCATGTTGCGGCTTTGCAAATGTCATCCATGGGGATATTTCCTAAGAATGCCATGGATGCCCCTAGTTTGAGTGTGGAATGCGCTCTAGGGGAATGGATAATGTATGCTTTGCTTTTTGGTAGCATATTTGGATGCATTTAACTATCCACCTGACAATTCCAGCTTTTGATATAGGATTGCCCTTATGTAGTGGTGAGAAAGCTCCAAAATGTTGTTTAGTTTTCCTGAAAGTTTTTGTCCTTTCAATGTAGCAAAGAATAGCTCTTTTGACGTCAAGCGTATGAAGAGCCCGTTCTGCTACTGAGTCTGGTTGAAGAAAAAAGACTGGGAGCTCAACAGACTGGCTAAGGTGAAAAGGCAAAACTATTTTAGGTAAGAATTTAGGGTTAGTCCTAAGAACCACTTTGTTGTGATGTATTTGCAACAATGGTTCTTGTATGGTTAATGCCTGGAGTTCACTCACTCTTCTGAGAGATGTGATGGCCACAGGGAAAGCTACTTTCCATGTGAGGAACTGTATGTAAAGGTTCAAATGGGGATGAGCCTAGTAAGGACAATATTTAGATTCCATATTGGAGAGGGTGGAATTCTGGGAGGAATTATTCTTTTAAGGCCTTTCATAAATACTTGGATGGGAGGTACCCTAAACAGTGACAAGTGTTGTCTGTTTTGTAAGTAAGCTGCAAGATGTAATCGTATCGATTTGTATGCCAGATTACATCTTTGTTGATGCAGTAAATAACAGCTTATGTTTTGAGTTGAAACATCTAATGGATTGATTGTGTTATTGCAGTAAACAACAAATCTTTTCCATTTAGCTGCATAGCATGCTCTAGTGGTAGGACGTCTAGCTTCAGTAATGAAGTTCATGCAGTCTGGTTGGAGATTAAGGTAACCAAACTAAGACTTCAGGAGCCAGATCGCTAGGTTCAGTTAAGCTGGTTCTGGATGTCTTATCTCTCCATGGTTCTGTGTGAGAAGTTTGGGAGAAAGGTGCAACTTTTGGTGTGGAACTAGTGAAAGTTCCAGTAGTGTTGTGAACCATGGTTGTCGGGCCCATGTTGGAGCAACCAGGATCATTGTGAGAGACTGTTGCTTGAGCTTGCTCACCAGTAACGGAATGGACGGGAGAGGCGGAAACGCGTACGCAAATCTGCCTGACCGGTTCATCCATATCGCATTGCCTTTGGACAATCGGTGTGGATACCTGGAGGCGAAGTTTGGGCATTTTGTGTTTAAATGTGTGTCAAACAGATCTATGTCTGGGTGGCCCCACATTTGAAAAAACGGATCACAAACTTGCAAATGAAGTTCCCATTCGTGAATCTGCTGTGTTGACGACTGAGCAGATCCGCAATTTGATTGTGTATTCCAGGTAGATGCTCTGATAAGAGATATATCTTTTGAGGAATGGCCCATCTCCAAATGCTTTGTGCTAGGTGTGAAAGCTGTAGAGTGTGTGCCCCCCCCCCCCCGTTTTTGTATATAGTACGTTGCTGTCATGTTGTCCATCGGGACGAGGACAGTTTTTCCTACGAGATGTTTCCAAAATGAATTTAGGGCGAGAAATATGGTCAGTAACTCCAGGTGATTGATGTGGAGGAGTTTTTGTTGAGGGGTCCACATACCCTGAATGGTGTGGTTTAAGAGATGAGCTCCCCAGCCGGTGAGTGATGCGTCTGCTGTTAGCACAATTTGTGGAACCGGGTCTAAGAACGGCCGCCCTTTGGAAAGATTTTGTGTGCTCCACCATTGCAGAGAGCGATATGTGCGGCTGACAACCAACACCAGATCTGTAAGTTGACCTTGAGCTTGATTCCATTGTTGTGCTAGACATTCTTGCAATGGACGCATCTGGAGTCTTGCGTAAGGGACAATTAAGATGCAAGAGGCCATCATCCCCATTAGCTGCCTGAACACTCAAGCTGGTAGTGAGTGGTGCGGTTGAAATTTTGTTATGAGGGCTTGCATACTGGCTATCCTGGCTGGATTGGGGTATGCAAGGGCTTTGGAAGTATCTATTGTTGCACCTAGATACTGTTGGGTGTGGGACGGTTGGAGATGTGACTTAGTGAGGTTTATTGTGAATCCTAAGTTGTGCAGCAGCTGGATTGTGTTGTGTGTTTGTTGTACACAATCATTGCGTGACTTGGCTTTTATGAGCCAGTCGTCTAGGTAATGAAACACATGAATGTGTTGTCTTCTTAAGTGGGCTGCTACCACCGCAAGACATTTTGTGAAGACTCTAGGTGCTGCGGTGACCCCGAATGGAAGGACTTTGAACTGGTAATGTTGTTCGTCCACTACGAACCGTAGGTATTTCCTGTGAGCAGGGTGAACAGGAATGTGGAAGTAGGCGTTCTTGAGAACCAGAGTGGCAAGGAAATCGCCTTGTTGGAGCAGCAGGAAGACCTGTTGTAGCGTGACCATGTGGAAGTGGTTGGATTGTATGTACTGGTTTAACGATCTGAGGTCTAATATTGGCCTGAGAGTGTCGTCCTTTTTTGGAATGAGGAAATAAAGGAAGTAAATCCCTGTACCTTGTTGACGTTGGGGAACCGGTTCTATTGCATGCTTTTACAAGAGAGAGAGAACCTCCTGCTTGAGAAGCGCGAGATGTTCTGTGGACATTGGACGTTGTCTAGGAGGTATGTGGGGGGGTAGAAGTAAGTTCCAGGCAGTAACCATACTGGATAATTTGTCTTACCCACCTGTCTGTCTGTGGTGATGGAATTGCAGACAGGTAGGAACTGTGATAGTCTTCCCCCGACCGGAGTGGAGTGGTCTGGGGGAGTGGAGGGAAGTCACTGTTTTGTGGTGGGGAAGTTGCGGGTGTTAGAACCAAGTCTTCCCCCTCGGTTATTGCCTCTGTAAGTCCCTCTAAAATATCCTCTGTTAGGGATAGTTTGAGTAGGGCTTTTATAAGTGGAAGAGGTGTTTTCAATGACAATTGTTTTGGAGGCGCCCCTATAAGAGGAGCGACAAAAGGAACCTCTACTAGTTGTTGCCTGTAGAGCTCCCATAGATTTGGCTGTCTCTGTGTCCTTTTTCATCTTTTCTAAAGATGTGTCCACAGTAGGTCCAAAAAAGTGTTCCTGATCCAAGGGTTGATTGAGGATGGTAGACTGCACCTCTTGCTTAAAACCAGATACGCGTAACCACGCATGTCTGCGTAGTAACACACTTGTATTAATTGTGCGGGATGCTGTATCTGCTGTATCCAGGGCACATTTAATAGAGGTATTTGTGATTAACTCTCCCTCTTGTATGAGATCATTTGCCTTGGTCTTATATTGGTCTGGAAGGTGCTGCATGAGCTTTTCAAGCTCATCGTAGTGAGCCCTGTCATTCCGCGCTAATAAAGCTTGTGAGTTGGCAATACGCCAAAACTTTGCCGCCTGTGACACAACCCTTTTACCGGATGCGTCCAATATTTTAGACTCCGTGTCTGGCAGAGGGGCATCACCTGTGGTTTGGAAATTTGCCCGTTTATGGGCATTTGCCACTACTATCCAGGGGGAGTTGACCCTTAATGTAAGCTGGATCTGTTGGAGCTGGTTAGTATTTCTTTTCAATTCTAGGATTGAGCACCCTAGCCCTGACAAGATCTTTAAAAACCTCAGGGGCATGTTTAATCATCCCTTTTAGCATAGGGAGAGTATTTGTTGTTTTTTGAGGCTGCGAGATGGTCTCTAATAAAAAGTCTTCCTCCAGAGGGTCTGAGTGGAGTTGAACTCCATGGTATTGTGCAGCTCTATTTACCAGTTGCGCAAACGCTACGTTATCATCTGGAGGGGATGGTCTAGAGGGATACACATCTGGCTCAGGTACACCTGGGACATTATAATCATACCAAGAGTCATGAGGTGGGATACTGTGGGTGCCCTCGTCAGTATCGTCATGATCATGTGGTGGGTCTATGTCCTCATCCCCACCCCCTATATCCACATCATCATCTTGTGGTGCAGGTGAAAGAGGAGGCACTGGAGAGTGTGCTGGAGAGAGTGTTATGCTTGGAAGCTGTGGAGGTGGAGAGGAAGACCTCATTGGGGAGGTGGCTGAGTCTTTTTTCTTTAAGGGTATCTCAGGTGTTTCCGAGGTGTCCAATTTCCTCTATTTAGGTGCGAGGGAGCCGTTGGATCTGGATGAAACAGTTCTTTTGATGCACTGTCTTTTTTCGGTGCTGAGGAATTAGGCTCAGAGTCGTGTTTTGGACTGTCTTCTTTAGCTTTAGGAGGGGTTTTTGTGTCCTGCTTAGGTGGAGTTTTCGACTCCAAAGTTTTAGACTGCTTTTTTGGAGCCGAAACCTTGGGTTGACTCTGTTTCGGTGCCGAAGAGTCCGGTGTGGACGGTACCTTGGTTTTTTTCTTTCAGTGCCGAAGAGTCTGGTGTCGACGGTACCTTGGGTTTGTGTTTCGGTGCTGAAGATGATATTTCGTTACCGTGGTGTGGCTGGCGCGATCCCGAGCTGCCTGAAGGCTTTGTGGACTTCGGAGTCCGGCCCGGAGGCGGGGCTTTTGACGTATTGTCATGGTGTCGACCCAGACCTGAAGGTGAAGGTGTTAGCGGAGCCTTGTGTTTTTTCGGGGCAGGGGCGTCCACATCAGTACTCACGCTCCGTTGACCTGGAGTAATAGTCTTGTCTTCGGAGTCCGATTCATCGGCATCGGAGACGCTGGCTTGTTCATCTCCTGTCTCTGGATCATCTGGGCCTGCCACAAAGATGTTGTCCGGTGCCGAAACGGTTGATCTCGACATTTCGTGATGTCGAGCCTGGTGATCACGTATAGTTTTCTTGGACCTGAAAGAATCAAAGGCCTGGCAGTGTCGACTCTCGTGTTCTGGAGAGAGACAAAGGTTGCAGACCTTGTGGAGATCTGTGTGTGGGAATTTAGCCCCACACTTGCATTTTTAGAATGGAGTCCTTTCCATATGCTGGTTGATAGCGTCGATCGGCTCAACGGCCCGCGTCAATGACCGGACTCGAAGATTTAGTTGGATTTTGGATATGCGTCGATCGCAATCGAAACAATACCGTAGAACGGTGAGAACTTTGCGCGTCGAACGGTGAGAACTTTGCGCGTCGAAGGGTAGTCGGAAACAACACCCACCCGGAGCGCAGCAAATCACATCTGAACCCGATGGCGGAAAAAAACTATCTGGAGATGGAGTCGATGCCCATGTGCACTACTGACCAAAGGAGTCACCGATCTCGTGACTACAAAGACTTCTACAATAACAAAGTGCAAACATCCAAGCCCAACACCAGATGGCGATCTATGCAAAAGTATGCGATCTACAGCTCATATGCCCCGAACAAAGTGTTATCGGTTATGGGGTAAGTATTCGGTAGTGGGAGTTGAGATTCTGGGGGTAGACTCAGGGCTCCCCCAGGGTCAGGGATGCACTCTTGTCACACCCTCAGCGGCACTAAGGTGGCCGGGTGCAGAGTGCTGAGGCACAATGTTATCCAATGGGGGATAGGGGGTCTCCAGTTGGTGGTTGCTGACGAGCAGGCCCCTTGGTTGTGGGAGCCAAGCTCTTGGACTTTAGCTCGGGTCAAATGGGGAAACAAAGAAGCACCAAAGGTGCACCCTCAGCGGCACTAGGGTGGCCGGGTGCAGGGTGCTGTTTCGAAGTCGGGCGCCCTGTTGTTTGCAATGGGGAGCCTCTATGTTTGCAAAGGCACTGCAGGCTCGGGAACGAAGGTCTTCTGGGTGCGACCACCACTTCGAGAGGTAAGTTGGGGGTTGGTTAGGCACGTTTGGTATGGCCAGCTAAGGCCATGGGCGTCGGTGCAGGGGTGCCTTTTAGGGTTGGATCTTCTTACCACCTCGTGGTGTTTGCCCACTCGAGCTCGGGCCGTGGACGGTGGGTGCAGAGTGGTGAGGATTCGCGGTGTCCGGCCGGAGCCAGAGGTTGGAGATGAACGAATCCGGTGCTCACGGGAGAGACAGTCTTTGTGGTTGAAGGCACAAAGGTCCTCCGGGGTTTTCGAGGTTGCTGGCTGCAGGACACACCGGGTATTCGCAGGAACTGGTTCGAGGTGGATACAGGCCGGTAGGGCTGGGGCCAAATCAGTGGACACCTTCCTCTTGTTAGCTTCGGCACGGCTGTTCAGTCCTTCGTGTTTTCTTGTAGTTTCTTCTGGTCTGAGGAAGCAAGGTTCAGGGGTGCCCCATAATACTAGATTTAGGGGCGTTACAGGTAGGTAAAAAGTTGAGACCAATGGGTCCCTTCCCAGGGGTGGGTACACCCCGTATTATGCCACCCTCCAGTGGCAAGATGGCGGGGACAGACGTGTGCTCAACCCCGCCTCCCCCACCTGAGGGGTGGAGTTGGCAGAGGTGGGCACACCTTTCTCTTTCTCACTTGTTTTTCCCGTCTGTTCTCCTCGGGGTCAGAACCAGTTGGGACCAGTTGCTGAAAGCAGCAAGTGGCCTGGGGAAGCTCACAAAGGCGGCAAGCTTTTAAAGCTTCCCCTTCATGGACCCTGCCCATCCTACGGGAGGAGGCTTGTCACCTCGTACCAGGATGTGCATTGTTCCAGGCCCCCAAGAGCAGCAGGCTCTCGACCCAGAGATCCAGAAACATGTCTAGTGGTGGCAGCTGAAAGCAGTCACTCAGCCTGGACGCTAGTGGTAGGTTAGTTTTCAGGGGGCATCTCTAAGATGCCCTCTGTGTGCATTTTTCAGTGGGTTTAATGTGCTGAGAAGTTTGATACCAAACTTCTCAGTTTTCAGTGTAGCCATTATGGTGCTGTGGAGTTCGTAATGACAAACTCCCAGCACCAAATACTCTTAATGGCAGCACAGCAATGTCTAAGAATGCACTTAGACACTGTAGGGGTACAGGGCTCATGCACCTGTACCCTCACCACTGGTATAGTGCACCAAGCTAGAGGGGTGACTGATCTATGCCAGGGCAGTGGGTTGTAGGCATGGCACACAGGGATGTGTGCCATGTCGTCTCTTCACTTTGTTCTGCACCAAAACACGCAGCCTACAAAGGCAGTGTGTGAGTGTGAAGGTACAGGACCTCTAAGGGTGCCACAATTAGTGCTGCAGCCCTTACAGGCCTACTCTGGCCACAGTGTCCTGGGTACCTGTGGTACTATTTAAGAGGGGCTGACCTGTGGCCAGAGATGCCAATTGGGTTTAGGCTTCAATGCAGTTTTAGGGAAAGAACATAGGCCCTGGGTACCTGGTTACCAGGAGTCCAGGGCACACTCAGTCAAAACACATCAGCAATTCAGCAAAACGTGGGGGCAACCATGCAGAAAGAGGACACTTTCTCACAGAGGTGGTATGTTTGGAGGTGTGGTGAGGATCTCCAAACAATATCCATGTTGGATAATGTCCAACACCCATTGGTCCGAAGTTTTGGACTGCCTCATCTAGCATTTCTAAATTTCTCTTTGAAAAGACCACTGTCTGATAGCATGCAATGGTGAATTTGACTAATGGACTTGCAAAAATACAAATGATAAGAAAGCATGTTTATATGGTGGCAGAAATCCCAAGATAAAATATGTGCACATTTAAAACGATGCAAGTTCAGGCAAAAAAAGCTACACTAATAAAGGTTACCTTAATCACATCAAGATTCAGAAGATTCTTCCACCTTGACTCTGGCAATGAAGACAATGTTACTAATTGCTCTTCCAGCTGTTCAGGAGAATCATATTCAATCATTTCATCAGGTGCTTCTCCTGCATCGTCAGTAGTTATCACATCTAAGGAAAGAACAAAAATCACATTGAAGAAGATAAACTTAATCACAAGGTAGACTCAGAGTTACCTTAGGTACCCAAATCTATTTGAGGACAGTAAACAATCACAGTTCAGAAACACAGCATGCATCAACTTCTCTCAATGTTTATGGGGCCAGTATTCAGATTCTGATGTCATGTCATCAGCTGTAAACAGTTTAGCTGAAGTGGCTGGGTCATTACAGACAATGGCCTAACACCAGAAAATGTTAGTATGAGGTAATGAAGATGTGGCACTGTGTCAAATACATCTCTGTAGGAAAGTAGGATATTCTATGGTTACCCCACTTTTTGCCGTAAACGGTGTAGGCGGTATGATTCCAAGCACTGGAAGAGCCCTCCGTTAGGCTCTCTATGTCCCCGGTACCAGTCTTCCAGACCCGGACAGCACAAAATGGTTATTGCCGACCAGAGACACGAGTCTACCCTCCTGCTGCTGAGCCAAACTCGAGCAGGGGAAGGCAGAACAATAGGCATCCTGTCACAGGGAGCTGAAACCATCTCTCAGACATGATTTAGTGTATTGGGGCAGGGTGGGTGCGTTTGCCAGCGCCACTCAGTCTGCATGTGGGGCACATTTGGTGTCCCCATGCATAGTCCAGTTCAAAACAGTCCTGGGAGCCATTGGCTCCCACTCTGGTGCAAAACTAGACAAAGGACATGGGAGTAACCTCCCCTCTGTCCAGAACCTCCCCTGGATCAACCCAACCCTTTCCCTAGGGTACTTAAGGGCTTACCTGGGTGTAGGTCCCTAGATTTGTCGTGGGATAAGATTCAGATCAAACACCACTTCTACTGTCTGGGCACTCTGGACTTCGCAGGACTTCATTTGGGCTTGACTTCGTCCCCCTTCCAGTCTGCTGAATCGTCTGTGCACCATACAGGAACCTTCCAAGACAAGTGGGCATCAAAGACACCTGAAGGAATCTCCCTTGGAGTAAAGGAGTCACTCCCCTGCATTTGCAGGCACCGCAACGAAGTCGACAGGTCTGTTGAACCTGAGCTCCTCCGGATTCAGAATGGCTCTGCAACACAGGTGGTGGTTTCCCACAGCTCCCGAGGCCTGCCCTGCCCTCTCAACAAGTTTGAGGCCAGTATCCCTTGTGGGGGGGTTGCAATAACTGGATCCCTGTGCACTGTGTCAACTTACAGTTGCAAAGGCGTGTTGACTTCTCTCGAAGAAGATCTTCGGGCTCCAAGTAGGCCCAACCTCGAGCATCTCCTGGGACCAGAATCTTCAGCCACACCGCACCGTGTGCATCGTGGCCTGCGTCTTTTGGTGAGCTGCTTGAGGTCCCTCGCGACTCCAGTGCCTCCGGCCTGTGGGTCCATTTGAGGTTCACCTTTACTTCTGTTGGGCTCCCCTGATTGCTCGTGGCCTGCCCTGACTCCCCTACTTTTGGTGAGTACCCTGGACCTTGCTGGTCCAGACACTGCACCTTCTTCGACTTCTGCGTGGGTTGCATTTGCCAAGGCTTGTTGGTGCTCTAGCACGGCACTGACCCCTCTGCAATCGGCATCAGACGTGGGGCAGCTCGTATATGGCTCCTTGGCTTCCTCAGCGTCACCTGGTCCTCACAGCTGCAGAGTCAAGGTCCTCGCCACTCTCCTGCAACACCCGACATCGGAGGGCATGCGTCTTCCAAGTCTCCTGGGCACTCCTAAGTGACACAGACTCTGTCCCCTCTGCTTTCAGGTACTTCTCATCTAGAATCCACCTCCGGATTCCACCGGACACTTTCTCCTCGTCCAGCAGCAGCACATTCCTGAAGTCCTCCATTGGAAACTAAGCCGGTTTCAGACACCACTTTACACGTATGCACCCGACGAACAAGTTACTTACCTTCGGTAACGATGTATCTGTAAGAAACATTAGTTAGTTAGATTCCTCACCTTAGAATATCCCCAGGCGTCAGACTGGATCCGGAAGATTTTTCGTCAGCAATACCCCTTGCGCGTCGCTAGGCGTCGTCTGCGGCTCCGCGTCCGTCGTCGGCGTCGTGCGCCGGAATGACGTCGTCGGAGTACTTAGACGCCGCCCTCGCGCGCTGACGTCAGTTCTTGTACATAGCTTTCCGCGCCAGGAACGCAGAGCCATGCAAAGACCGACACTGGTGCCAAAAATAAAATCTAGGGGCCTGAAAAGGATAACCTTAACCCTAGATGTCAGTTCGCAGAACGGGGAGGATGGGTGGGTCGGTGAGGAATCTAACTAACTAATGTTTCTTACAGATACATCGTTACCGAAGGTAAGTAACTTGTTCATCTGAAAGAAACACGTTAGTTAGATTCCTCACCTTAGAATAGATACCCAAGCAATACCATCCCCGGTGGTGGGTCTGCGAACCAAGATCACACCAGAAAGTCCTGGAGGACAGAACGGCCAAAGAAGCCATCCCTCCGGACTTGGCTGTCAAGGCAATAATGCCTGGCAAACGTGTGTAGCGAAGCCCACGTCGCCGCCTGACAGATGTCCTGCAAAGGGACTCCCCGTCCCAAGGCAGTAGTAGCCGCCGTGGCCCGAGTAGAATGGGCGCGCAGCCCAACAGGAGGGTCCTTTTTAGCCAAGGAATAGCAAATTTTTATACACAAAACGACCCACCGAGAGATGGTCCGTTTGTGCACAGCTTTCCCCTTCTTAGCGCCCACGTACCCAACAAAAAGCTGGTCGTCCACCCGGAACTGTTTGGTGCGGTCCAGATAAAAGGAGAGCGCACGTTTTGGGTCCAGACGGTGGAGCCTCTCTTCCTCTTTGGAAGGATGCGGAGGCGGAAAGAAGGTGGGCAAGGTGACAGACTGCCCAAGGTGAAATGGAGTCACCACTTTAGGAAGAAAGGATGGACGAGGCCGAAGGACAACCTTGTCCGGATGAACAGATAGAAAAGGAGGCTTTGAAGATAAAGCCTGGAGCTCACTCACCCGTCTAGCCGAGGTGATGGCTACCAGAAAAGCAGTCTTTAGAGTTAGAAGACGAAGAGGACAATTGTGAAGAGGCTCGAAGGGAGCGCACATCAGGAATGTCAATACCAGATTCAAGTCCCACTGAGGCATTACAAAAGGGACAGGAGGGAACGTGTGTGTAATGCCTTTGAGAAAGCGTGTAACCACAGGGGACTTGAAAAGAGAAGGCTGATCAGGAAGCCGCAAGAAGGCGGAGATGGCAGCAAGATAACCTTTCAGGGTGCCCAGGGCAGAGCCCTGCCGGGCCAGAGAAAGAAGGAAGAGGAGAACCTCAGAAAGAGGGGCGGAAAGGGGATCCACAGCCTTTGCTGTGCACCATGCCACAAATTTGTTCCACCGGCAGGCGTATACCGTCTTTGTGGAGGGACGCCTGGCTGCCAGAATGATATCACAGACTTCAGGAGGCAAGTCAAATGGCATCAACTGCCGCCGCTCAATCTCCACGCATGGAGGTGGAGGCTGGACAGGTTCGGGTGGAGGACCGTCCCCTGCTGCTGCGACAGAAGATCCTCCCGAAGGGGCAGACGTATCGGGGGATCGGTCAACAGACTGAGTAGCTCGGGATACCAGTATCTTCGTGCCCAATCCGGAGCCACCAAGATGACTTGGGCCCGGTCGTGCCTGATCTTCTTCAGCACTCTGGGCAGAAGTGGTATAGGCGGAAAGGCGTACAACAGACCGCAACTCCACTCGTGACGAAAAGCGTCGCCGAGCGAGTGCCGCCTTGGAAATTCCAACGCGCAGAACTGCTGACATTGCGCGTTCTCTTCGGTGGCGAATAGATCTAACCAAGGCTCTCCCCACTGCTGAAAGAGGCCTTGCGCCACTTCGGAGTTCAGACGCCATTCGTGATCCATCATGCACCGGCGGCTGAGTTCGTCTGCTCTGGCGTTCAGAGAGCCCGCCAGATGTTGAACCACCAGGGTGACGCCCTGGTGTTCCAGCCATGTCCAGAGGCGCAGAGCCTCCTGACAAAGGGTCCACGACCCCACCCCGCCCTGTTTGTTGCAGTACCACATGGCGGTGGTGTTGTCCGTGAACACCTGCACGACACTTCCCCTGACAGAGGGAAGGAAGGCTTTCAGTGCAAGCCGGATCGCTCTCAACTCCAACAGGTTGATGTGGAGACGAGACTCCGCCGGAGACCAGAGGCCTCTGATCTCCGCCTCTCCCAAATGGCCACCCCATCCCAGGAGGGACGCATCCGTCACTACGACATGCTCTGGTTGGGGAAGGGAGAGGCTCTTGCCCTTGACCCACTCGCGGTCCGTGAGCCACCACTGCAACTGCTGTGCAGTGCCCTCCGAGATCAAGACATGGTCGGACAGGTTGCCGTGATGCTGGGCCCACTGAAACTTCAGGTCCCACTGCAGAGCCCGCACGCGCCGCCTGGCGTGATGCACTAGTAGGATGCAGGAGGCCATCAGCCCCAGAAGCCGCAACACGAGCCTGACCGAAACCCGGGATAGAGGCCGAAAGATGGGAATCAGGGCCCGTATATCCCGGACCCGCTGTTCCGGTGGATGGACCCGGAACTGCGCCGAATCGAGAACCGCTCCGATGAAGAGGAGCTTCTGAGAGGGACTCAGGTGTGACTTCGGCACGTTGATGGAAAACCCCAGCAAATGCAGGAGATCCGCCGTAGTCTGGAGGTGGGAGACGACTGCCTGGGGCGAGCCCGCCTTCAACAACCAGTCGTCGAGATAGGGGAAGACTGGAACCCCTGATCTGCGCAGATGAGCTGCGACCACCGCCATCACTTTCGTGAACACCCGAGGGGCACTGGTGAGGCCGAAGGGGAGCACGGTAAACTGAAAGTGCTCTTGGCCCACGGTGAACCGCAGGTAACGCCGGTGGGCCGGCAGGACGGGGATATGGAAATATGCGTCCTGCAAGTCCAACGCTACCATCCAGTCTCCAGGGTCTAGGGCAGCTAAAACCTGAGCCAACGTTAGCATCTTGAACCTTTCCTTTCGGAGGAAGGCATTGACGTTCCGGAGGTCCAAGATAGGGCGTAGGCCCCCCTTGCCCTTCTTGGGAACCAGAAAGTAGTGGGAATAACAACCACGACCTACTTCTGGACTCGGAACGCGCTCGACGGCCCCCTTGGCCAAGAGAGCCGAAACTTCCTCGCGGAGAAGATGCAAATGATCCCCCGAGATACGGTGGTGCTGCGGTGGCATGGCTGGAGGGGTCGTCTCGAAGGGGAGGGAGTAGCCCCTTCGGACGATTTGCAGCACCCACCTGTCCGATGTTATGGACCGCCAGTGGAGCAGGTGATGGCGAACTCTGCCGCCCACTGGCGTGGTATGGGCCTGAAAGCTCGGACTAGGAGGGCTTTGAGGCGGATGCTGCAGGGGTGGAAGTGGGCTGACCACGTCGGCCTCCATTTCCGCCACGGCGGAAGCCACGTCCGCGACCGTGCGCAGGTTGGTTCTGCGGCTGGTGGCTTTGCGTACGTGAGGAGGCGCCCCTTCCTTGGCCACGAAAGGGGCGAAAAGCGGAGGTGTGCGCCCGCGGAGCCGAGAGGCCCAAGGACTTGGCCGTAGCCCGGGAGTCCTTAAAGCGGTTCAGCGCACTGTCCGCCTTCTCACCAAACAGGCGAGTGCCATCAAAGGGCATGTCCATGAGGGTGGTCTGGACATCCCCGGAAAATGACGTCGACCGCATCCAGGCGTGGCGGCGGAGCGCCACCGTGGTTGAAATCGCCCGACCCAGCGAGTCCGTGGTGTCAAGCCCACATCGTATGGCGTGCCGTGCTGCATCCCTCCCATCGGCCAAAGCCTGGGTAAGGCGCGTCCGGACCTCCTCCGGACACAGGGGCAGCACGTCCTCCACCGTATCCCACAGGGAATGGGAATAACGGTCCAAGAGACAGGCGGTATTTAAGGACCGCAGGCCCAAACTAAGGGACGAAAACAGTTTCTTGCCAAACTGCTCGAGTCTCTTGGAATCCCGGTCCGGCGGAGCTGTCGGGAAGGAGGATTGGGAGGTAGAGGCCTGGATAACCAGACTCTCGGGGGTGGGGTGTTGGGACAGGAAACTGGGGTCGCCCGGAGCAGGGCGGTGGCGCCTGGCAACGTTCCTATCCACAGGAGGAACTGTGGAGGGCTTGGACCAGGTGCCCTGCAGAACGTCAGTGAGGGCCTCGTTGAACGGCGGCAGAGGCTCAGTGGAGCTTGCTGAGGTTTGAAGCACCTCAGTGAGGATGTTAGTCCTCACAGCCACGGCAGGCAACTCGAGCCCAAGGGCCTCGGCCGCCTTGCGCAGCACCACTGAAAATGCTGCACCCTCCTCCGAAGCCACGGTCGGAGGAGAAGTGAATCCAGTGTCTGGCGAGGTGTCCAGCCCACTGGCCTCCCCCAGTTCATCTGCCCAGTCCTGAGAAAGCTGTGACTGAACAGCCAGAGGGTCCTCGAACCCCTCCCAGTCGCCCCCTTCTTCCGATTCCTGATAAACAGGAGGAATGATCGGAACCGGACTGTAGAGATGGTAGGACTCAAGCGGCGTCGGATGCGGCGTCGGTCGACGCCGTACCGGCGCCGGGTCCGGATGAGGGCTAAACTGGGGTGTCGGCGTCACAGGCGTCGGCGGCGCCGGTGACGGCGTCGGTGGTTCAGGCGTCGGCGCCGGTGGAGGAGTGACTAGGTCAACCGGCGTCGACTGGGGCCCAGGCATGGGCCCCGCGGGGACCTGCGGCGTCGAGACCGGAGTCGTCGACGGCGCCGGGGCCGGAGCCGCCGGCACGCGAGGTCGCCCAGTCGAGTCCGCGGGGCCCGAAGGCGCGCCAGCGGGCGTCGACGGCGGGGCCAGGCTCCTCATGGCCGAGAGGAAGGCACTGATCTCCGCCGGCGCCGCGTCAGCCCCAGGGACCGGAAGGTATGGGGGCGGACGCGGCACCTGCGGCTCCGCCGGAGCCGCGGGGGTGGAACCACCCTGACCCTCGGCCGAGTCGCGCGACCGGCGAGGGGAGTCCGAAGAGCGATGTCGCCTCTTGGACTTCTTTGAGCGTTTGGACTTACCCGACGACTTGGAGCCGGACGATCGATGGCGTCGGCTAGGGCTCCGCGAGCGATCCTTGGACCTCCTCCTGGACCGGGATCGCGCACGACGCGGAGCCGAGTGGCGAAGCTCGAGAAGCTTGCGGGACCGCTCCCGCCTAGCCTTCGAAGTCAGGGCCTGACAGTCGTTGCACGACTCCGCGTCGTGGTCGGGGCCTAAGCAGTAGAGGCACCGGCGGTGGTGATCGGTCACCGACATCAGTCGATGACAATCCTCGCAAGCCTTGAACCCAGGCATCCTACCGGCACCAGATGTCGACAGACAAGGATCAAAAATGATCAAAAAAGATTTAGTCAAAAAAGACTAAAAGGGGTAGCTCTCCCGGATCTGCGCTTACTGGCGCGGAAAAAAGAAGAACTGACGTCAGCGCGCGAGGGCGGCGTCTAAGTACTCCGACGACGTCATTCCGGCGCACGACGCCGACGACGGACGCGGAGCCGCAGACGACGCCTAGCGACGCGCAAGGGGTATTGCTGACGAAAAATCTTCCGGATCCAGTCTGACGCCTGGGGATATTCTAAGGTGAGGAATCTAACTAACGTGTTTCTTTCAGATTTCCCTGGTATAGGTAACGTGGGTATTAGGGTATCCACGGGTGGGGTGGCTCTCCAACCTTCTATCTTCCACGGGGTTTCTTCAGGGTCCACTAGGAAGGGTCCTTAATCTTTAAAAATTCAACTGCGACTTACACGTAGACTTGTACGGAGCACGCAGTTGTGTACTCGCACTGTACAGGCTCTCTGTGGGGCTCCTACTTACTCACCTTGGGTGGTTCCATGGGTCCCCAGCACTTCTACGTCCTCTCGACATTGTCTTGACTCCAGTCGTGGTTCTTATACCACTTTCTTAGTATATGGGTTGGCCCCCCCCCCCCCGGGGCCCACTGTGTATCTCGTGCTATTTACTGTGATTTCTTGCAAAGTATTATGTGCATTCTGCATATCTTCTGGTAGGACATATTAGTATGTGTTATCGAGTATTATATAATAAATACATATTTTTATAAATACCTTGTGTGGTTATTTTCACTTAATCTAAACTATAAGATTGCATTCTGGTGAAACAAGCTGCTTTACACTCCCTTCTGGACTAAGCCTGAAGGCTGCGCTCCACAGCTACCACTTAGAGAGCTTTCTAAGGTTGTCTAAGAACTCTTAAATCACCATAAGGGTTGTCTGGACTGGTGCAAGGTATCAACTTACAGAAGTGTACATCATATACCAGGCCAGCTTCTCGCAATCTCTCTACATTGTATGCTGCACAAATTTGGTTAAGGCCCTTAAGGGGCACTGGCCTCAACGCCCCTTAATTGAGTATTTAGGCGACTGAGCCTCTGTCAAGAACTCTGATAGACTGCCAGTCCTTTGCAAATTGCCAGCAATCTCCCTTGGAGTAGAGGAGCTACTCCCACGCGATCTGCAGGCAACAAAACAGCAGAGACCGATTTACCGTGCAGCTGCTTCTCAATCGTACCCATGCAGGAAGAGGTCACCGTGCTCCAGAAGGTCAGATCCATCTCCCTACCAAGTGAGAAGATCCCAAGACCAACTGGAGCCGTATAGCACCAATACATGGTGTACCAGACCCCTTGCAGCAACCAAACCCTGTTTGGAGTCTAATCTGGACTCAAACGACACCAAAACTGAGCGGTCATCGAGGGACGTCAGCATCACAGAGACCGACTTCATGAGTGGCCCAGCTGTTCTGATTTCTGCACCCTCTACGGCAAGACCGACAACCACACATAAGGACTTGCGACCCACCAGCCCAGCTAAACTAACCCTTCTGCACCCTGGCCTGGGTTCCCGTAGAACAGACTGTGCCGCCTTGCTCTTAGGACTTTCTGAACCAAGCACCACCACCCCCCCTACCCACCTAAGTTGGGAGCTCCTGGTCTTGTACCCAAGTACCCCAAGAGCACCTCTCCAGTCTGTTTTTAGGCACCCCCCTCCTTCGGTGTAGCGCATAAGGCTACCAACGTACTAGCACCTCTGCACCCAGATGTCAGAGGGCAGGTAAACTAACTGCTAGTGATACTCTGGAACTCACCCCTCTACCACCTTAAGTCCTGAATGGAACCGCCCGGAAAACTACCTGTATCCCTTTTTCGACCATAGGAAAGCATTGCGCTTAAAGACGCATTTGAGTGAACATTTTACCTACCAGTAAAATTCGATATTTTAAAGAGTACTTACTTGTTTAAAAAGTGTTTAGTATCGACATTTATATAAAAATAAGAGGTTTTTTTCTAAATTGGCATTGGGTTTATTCTGGTGTGCGTCTCATTTATTGCCTCTGTGAGTACAACAAATGCTTAGCACTAGTCTCTGATAAGCTTAAACTGATCGCCCACTGTTTGATGTGGTCCATCCCACTTTTTGCCTGGTACATGATGTGATTTCAACTGAAAGTGCACTGGGTTCCTGCTAACCAGGTCCCCAGTGCCAGATTTCTTTCCCCAAAACTGTACAACTGCGTCCCCAATTAGCAATACCTTTAGCACTCTCTGTAAGTCGCTAGTAAATGGTGCACCTGGTACATAGGGCCTGAAGTACTAAAGAGGGTTCCCCACAGGTTACAGAACAAATTGTGCCACACCAAGGGACCCCTCAACAAACTCATGCAAGGCTGCCATCACAGGCTGCGTGTTTTGGTGCATATTAAAGTGAAAACACACCATGACACACATCCCTGTGTGCCATGTCCCCCAACATTGCATGTAATATTTGTAAGTCACCCCTACCGGAGGCCTTACAGTCCTAAGGCAGGGTGCCTTATATTACATGAAAGGACTGTGAGAAAATGGGGTTCTGTTGCAGTACACCCTCACCCCCCTTTTTGCCTGGCTTTCAATGCAGCTTGGACTGTCAAGCACTGGGTCCCTACTATCCTGGTTCCCAGTACCAGTGTTATTTCCCTAAAAAATATATCTACGGTTGGTACTTCTGCCTCCTCTAAGTCCCTAGTAAGTGGTACCCTGGGTATCTAGGGCCTGGAAGCTGAAGAGGGTCCCCTGGGACCCCCTCAATAGGACCATGCCACTGCCCTTGCAGCTTTCATGCCCTTGTGAGGTGAAAAACAACAAAGTTGACATGGCACCCTGCCATGCCAGCCAGCACTGCCCGAAGGTATAGGCAAGTCACCCCTCTAGCAGGCCTTACAGCCCTAAGGCAGGGTGCACTATACCACAGGTGAGGGCATATCTACATGAGTATATATGCCCCTACAATACTTAAGTCAACTCTTAAATATTGTAAGTGCCAGGGAACTCATAAGGAGTACATGGGCTGGAAACTCGACAACTCGAGTTCCCCAACACCATAATGGCTTCACTGAAAGAAGGAGTGTTTGGTACCAAACAACTCCTTGTAATAAATCCACACTGATGCCAATGTGAGATGTATTAAACCATGTAACTCGGAGGACACCTCAGAGGTGCCCCCTGAAAACCTACCGACCCTGGTGTGGTCACTGAGTGGCTTCAAGCAGCCTGCCACACACAGACATGTTTCTGGCCCCTGGGTGGAGTGCCTGGACCAGAAACAATGCACATCCTGAGCCGAGGTGTCACATCTCCTCCATCCAGGATGGGCCCAGTGATCGAAGTTATTTCTAAAGATAATGGTCCCTAGACAAGGATTAATGAGAGCAAACAATAAATATAGACCCAATCAGTACTATATTTTACAGCTGTCCAGCCAGACAGGTGTTTTTAATATATAGTTGCTTAAATATACACAAAATTGAGAAAGAAACAAATAAACTGAGACACAAGCCTGTATCCAACTTAGTGGGACAGACGTACAACATGAAACAAAAAGGCTCAGGCAGAGTAAATTGTTTGTATGAGACACATTTTGGTAGGACAAACAAATTATAGTGGAGACACCATTACACATAATAAGTATCAAATAAAGAGGTGTGTTAGAACTGGGGTCACCAATTTCGACACGGTAGCTTGGCGCGAGGTAGGAAAGCACCCGAAGGCAATGTGTAAAGCACTGGTGCAGCACTCACCCACACGGACCCAGCCACGCGCACACAAAGAAGGACTCCACAACAGGTTGTTTAGTAAAACACAAGATTCTTTATCTCTATCAAATAGTGAGGAATCAACTCATTTCGGGAATAATGCAGTTACTTAGCAAGGCAGCAGTAAATTCATCTGGGTATCTACATTCATGAATCCTAGAACAACAATCATTTCATTCAGTTATGTAAATCAGTGAATAGCAGGGCAACCATTAATTCATCACGGGGAATGAATCAGTTCATTTCGGGACAACAGCAATTCTTCCTGGTAAGTGAAACAGTGCATTTCAGTAAATCAAACAATTCATCGAGCCACAAGATTCAGGGGCTGTTAGGTCAACAATCAAGTCATTGAGATTAACACAGGCATGAATTCATTTGGGGGTACAGCACCATTAACCTTTTGGCCATAAGCAACTCAATCCCGCCCCAACACGGGCGCAACTCCGTCCAAAGGAATAATGAGAGCACTCTCAGGACAACTGAGGATTTATGCGGGCTCAGAACGGGGCCAAATTCAGTCCAGGAGTTCAGTGGGTACTCGCCGGCAACTCCCCTGGGAACAGTTACGCCCTTTAAACTACCCTGGCAGGCAGGTTCCCACTTTCGGTTACCTCGTTTACCTGGGGGGCACCTCGAGGCCTCGGCACGGCTCCTGGGAAGTGAGGGGTGGTGGCGGGGCTACCACACGGATCGTAGGGATGCTCTTCGGCAGCCCCGTCGTCCCCTCCGCGACTGGGCCGCTCCTGGGGGTGTTCCGGTGGTCTCGGCCACCACAAAGGGCTCTATCGCTCTGCCCCGGCCCGGGGCAGGTCAGGGGCTCCCTCCGTCTCGGGAGCCCCCCGCGACGAAGACTGAGGTGGGCCCGGGCTCTCCCTCGACCCGGGAACCAATGGGCGACCAGCTCCTCGATGGCGCGGCCACTGGGACCAATGGGGCCGCGCCTTTCTTTCAGGGCGCCTGATGTCACTTGCAGGGCCCAGCGCGGCCTCCCGCGCTATCGCGGCAGCCCTCCCAGACTGCGGGGCCGCGGCGGTGGATCCCCAGCGAGGCAGCGCCGAGGACGGGAGCGCTAGAGCCGCGGCGGTCTCCACCCGGTGAGCTCTCTTCGCGGCCCGGCGCTACCACGTGGATCCCGGGCCGCAGCGGTGAAGGTGGATGTAGTAGCTCCCCTGGAGCGGCGCACGGGCCCGCAGCGGTGTCTGGTGACAGTTGGCGCTACCCCTTTCGCAGCGCTAGACTCAGGCCCCTGGGCCGCGGTGGTGGATAGGGTTAGCAGCACCCGGTGTCCCGGGTACGGTTAGGTCGCCGCGCACCAGGGCCCCGCCGGTCGAGGGGTCCAAGACGACTTAGCGCTTTGAGCTGATACAACGCTGGAGGCAGAGGAGCGGTTACAGGGGGGACACAGCGACAGATCCGCGCTCCACAGCAGGCACGCATTTCCCAGGGTACAGTTCCGGCAGCACCACGCTAGGCAGGCACAGCGTTTGATCACAGCCAGCCTCTTCTCCAGGGCCCCAGGTCTGGCAGCCTAGCGCTTGGGGGGCACAGCGCATTACCTGCAATTCGGTAGGGCCCTCAGCAAGAGTCCAGGACAGCATTCGCCTGCGGGGGAAAGTAGTTGGCAGGTCCCCCTGGCAGGTTCAGGGGGGGGGGGGGAGGGGGGGGGGAGGAAAGGGGGTTTGAGTTGGCAGGCATCAGAGGCAGGGTGGGTCCCTGCGGCACGCTGGAGATGGTCCCCTGGGTTACCCCCTCACCAGGCAAGATCAGCGGCAGGTAGAGTCCCTCATCTAACTTGGGTACAGCAGGGCCTAGACTCAGTCAGTCCCCAGTAGTGTAGGTTCCTCCCCTAGGCCCAACCGCCTACGCTCCGGCAGAGGTTCCCCCAGGTCCAGTGGTGCCTCAACTGACTAGTCAGGTTTCCCTCCTTTCCCCTTATACCCCCAGGTCAGGTGACCCTCCTCCAAAGGCGGCAAAGCGAAATCCCTCCCAGGGCTGGAAGGTTCCAGGAGCTTCCACATACTAGTCTATGGGACAAAAAGGCGGGAGGGGAAAAAGATACTGTATCCCAATGTCCCAGCCTGCTCCTGACTACTAGTATGTGCGTGCAATAGCCACTCAGCAGTAGCAGGGGCCTGTGGCAGCCATGTTGTGAGGAGAGCACCTGCACCTCAGCACTGGTTAGCAGCGCTAAGGTGCCCAGAGACCTAGGGCCAACAAAAAGATGGCGGAAAAAAAGGAGGCAACAAGGGCAAAAAAACGGGGTAGACCACCCTAGGGCTGACCGGTCTAACCAGGTGTATATGGCGTACAACAAGTCAACGGCGTTTCGATCCTTACAAAAGATATAGGATCATCATCAGGACATTAACAATGGTATGCCTGGGGAGGAGCCTAGCGCGCAACCAAGATGGCCGCGTAGGTGCGAGGCTCCCGAGGACCTCCGCGACCTCCTACATAAATCCTGACAGAATCCTGTCCCAGATGAGGGGACTGTATTTGTGAGCCCGAGCAGAGGTGACGCCTGTTTTCCGTTTTTAAATCGGACCTCGGACACCGGCGGGAGCATCGATAGAGGTTTGCGGCCTTCTCCGCACCGGCCCCCCGTCCTGGAGTAGTGGGGCGATCCGGACACAAAGTGAACAACAGCGGCGGGTGAGGCTGGGTGGCTCGCGTGCCCCGCACTTTCACTTTCGCTTTTGCGCCCTCCTTGCTGCCAGGCGAGGTTGGGTTGCGGGGCGGTGTGCGGTGCTGTGGCCTCGTTGGGCTGCCCTGCCGACCCGCCGGCAGCGATCTGTCCTGAGGATCGGCGGTTGCCCCCCCCCCCGGAGCCCTTGAACGGGATTGTCTGCCCCCTTTCTGAGGAGATTGGCTCGATTTGGGGATTGCGACCATGGCCACAAAACAAGATGGCGACCGGGCCAAGGTGAAGTCGACCCGTCGTGGCACGGCCCAACAATCCAATAACATGGACCGCTACACCCTCCAGAAGGGATCTCCAGAGGTGCTGCGTAAGTCCCCCACGGGCCCGACTGATGCTCCCGCTCTGCCCACGGACCTGACCCTCCGGGACGTCATGGGCGCCATCGCCGAGATGAAGGCCTCGGTGGACCAGCGCTTTGACACTCTGGCGCAGAAGATCGACTCGGTCCTCGTGGACGTGGGCCTCGTGAGAGCCGATCTGTCGAAAACAAATGACCGGGTCGATTCTTTGGCCCACTCTACCTCGGGCCTCACCACTGACGTGGCGGCCCTTCAACAGGAGGTGCGCAGGCTAGGCCAGGCGAGCGCCCTGATGAATCGTCGGCTGGAGGATTCCGAGGGTCGGGCCCGGAGAAACAACGTCCGCATTATCGGGGTGCCGGAGGGACGAGAGGCGGAGGCAGCGGATCTGTTCGTGGAAGACCTGGTCCTCACCCACCTACAGCCCCGGGGGCTGAGCAAATTCTTTGCTGTGGAACGGGCCCATAGGGTCCCCGGGGGTAGACCTAAGATCGGCGCCCCTCCGAGGCCTCTCATCGCCCGGATCTTCAATTTTAGGGACAGAGACGCTATCCTGCAGACTTCTAGGCTCCAAGGGCCGGTCAGACTGGACAACATGGATATTAATTTCTATCCTGACTTTACCCCGGCGGTCCAAAAGCAGCGATTGAGCTTCCTGGGAGTCAAACGTCGCCTACGAGACCTGAATCTCAAATATTCTATGCTTTTTCCAGCTAAGCTGAGGGTGGAGGTGGAGGGCCACACACACTTTTTTGATCGTCCCGAGGCGGCCGGGGACTGGCTGGACACTTTGCCCGGAGATCGGGGCCGGGGGGGCGGGGGGGGAGCGGTTGGTGGGGAGGGCCCGCCGGATCAGGACTAAGAGACGAATGGTAGGCCTTGCTCCGGACTGTGTTATTGTCACCATTGACTGTTAGGGTAAGTTCCCCTCCTGAGGGGGTCGTGCGGGGTCTCTTGGGGGATCTCCCTCCTCCTCTGGGGGACTAGTTAGCTTTCTTCTATGGGGCGACAGGCACACTGCACTTTGGGGGGGCTGTCTGGGCTCATGCAGGGGTGCAGGGTGGGGGGAGTTTTGTTGGGATGGGTGGGTTGGGGTGGGGTGTGGTTCGTTTCTACCGCAAGGCAAACCCTTTATTGTACTGGTGTTCTTGAGTTGCTCTCGGGGGGACAAATGATGGCTTCTGTATGTGATGGGGGGTAGGGACCTGATTTTGTTGTCCTGGAACGTCAACGGGCTGGGGGATAGGATTAAGCGGGGTGTGGTCCTGCAGTATCTGAAACGGATTTCGCCTGATGTGGTCTTTCTGCAGGAGACACACCTTATTGGTAACTCCTTTTGTGCCATGAATCGACGTGGTTATCGTTTGGTGGCCCACTCGGGCTTTACGTCAGGCTCACGGGGGGTGGGCATTATGGTCAAGACCTCGCTCCCGCTCGAAATAGACGAGGTGCGCCATGATGAGAGGGGACGCTACACTGTCTTGGTGGGGAGAATGGAGGGCAAAGTGGTTGTCTTTGTCTCAGTGTACGTCCCACCGGGGTTGCAGTCCACCACCTTTGCGGACCTGGGGCGCCTCCTTCTTGACCTTCCGGGGGGGCTTCTGTTGGTTGGGGGGGATTTCAACGCAGTGGTTTCTGGGACTATGGATCGTTATCCCCCTAGGGACCTCCCCCGGGCACAGGCGTGGCTGTCGGGCCTTTTGGATACACTGGGATTGGTGGACTGCTGGCGTTTAAAGCATCCCACTCAGCTGCAGTACACCTTCCATTCGGGTGCCCATGGTAGCCTTTCGCGGCTTGATCATATCCTTGTCCCTGCGGCCTATGCCGGGAGGGTGGGGGAGGTGCGCCATTTGGCGAGGGGCATTTCAGATCACTCCCCGCTCCTGTTGCACTTTGGTGTCTTCCCGAGGGGGGAGGGCAGGGTAGCCCCGATCAACGCTTGGTACCTGCGCGACCCCACTATTCGCGCTGACTTGATTAAATCCTTGCAACGGTATTTCGAGGAGAATGTGGGGTCAGTCCTGTCGGCTATCTCCCTTTGGGAGGCTTTCAAGACAGTGCTGAGAGGGGAGGCCCTTTCCTTTATTTCCCATGCCCGGAGGCGCGCACAGGAGGAGGTGACCCGGGTGGAGGCTGAAATTACTGAATTGGAGGGTGATTTGGGGAGTGGGGTGACTGAGGCTGCGCTACACGTTCTGCACCTCAAGCAGGCGGCCTATAGGGCCCTCGTCACGGAGGCGGCCAGGGGCCTCAGCAGAGAGCAACAGGGGCGATTGTATGATGTGGGTGATAAGGCGGGCAAGTTGATTGCGTGGTTGGATAAGAAGGAGAGAGCGAGTCGTGTAGTCCCGCTGATTGAGAGGGCGGATGGCGTGCGTGTCACTGAGCCGGAAGGCATTGTTTATTGCTTCGCGGATTATTTCCGCGAGGTATATTCCCCGGTTTCTACCTGCTCGGAGGAGGATTCCCATGCCCTGCTGCGTGACATCGCGCTCCCCTCCCTTTCTGTGGAGGACAGGGAGTTGCTGGATGCCGCCCCCACCTCGGACGAAATCGCCCTCGCCATCCGCTCGGTCGCTTCTGGCAAGGCCATGGGCCCGAACGGCATTCCTATCGAGTTATACAAGCTGCGACCGGACGTACTGGCACCCCACCTCCGCGCGATGTTTCTTGCGGCCCACTCGCGGGGCTCCCTCCCGCCGGACCAGCGTCTGGCTACCATCGTGGTTATCCACAAGGAGGGGAGGCCTCGAGACCGAGTCACATCCTATCGGCCTATCTCGCTCTTGAATGCGGAGCCTAAAATCCTCGCCAAGGTGCTCGCCAACCGGCTGGTCGGCGTGGTGGGCGACCTGGTCCACCAAGACCAGTCCGGCTTTATTCCCCATCGCAATACGGCTCTTAATCTACGACGCCTGCACGGCGTGCTAGCGCGTGTTCCGTTCGTGCGGGAGCCGGCCATCTTGGCGTCTTTGGACGCCACCATGGCGTTCGACACACTCGAGTGGCCGTACATCTGGGCGATGCTGGCGAAGTTCGGCTTCGGGCCGGGTTTCGTCAGCTGGGTCAAATTGTTGTACTCGGACCCACTTGCGCAGGTGGTGGTGAATGGTCGAGTCTCGGCCCCATTCGTGCTGGGACGGGGCACGCGACAGGGTTGCCCCCTGTCGCCGCTCCTGTTCGCACTGGCCTTGGAACCTCTGGCGGAGTGGCTGCGGTGGCACCCTTCTATCCGAGGTCTCCGTTGGACCCCCGAGTATGAGGACCGCGTGTCTCTCTATGCAGACGACATCCTTTTGTATTTAGCCTCCCCGCGTAAATCACTGATTGTCCTGGTCGATGTTCTGCACTCATTTGGCCGTAATTCAGGCCTTGTCATCAACTGGGCCAAATCCTGTATCTATGTGCTCTCCGGGGAGGCTCCTGTCCTCCCGCGGGGCTGTCCGATCCAGATTGCCTCGGAGGGATTTCGATACTTGGGTGTCTACATTACGCTTGACCCAGTGGCCCGCTACGAGCGAAATTTGCTTCCCCCCCTCCAGCGTTTGAAGGAGGATGTCGCGCGCTGGAGGCGCTTGCCACTTTCGCCGCTCGGCCGGGCGGCTTTGTTCAAGATGATGTCACTGCCGCGCTTCCTGTACGCTCTCCAGAACACCATGGACCTGGTCCCAGCGCGCTACTTCCGTGAAGTGGAGGGTCTACAGCGCCGCCTGTTCTGGGACGGGAGGCCGCGTATAGCCCTGGCAAAGTTGACGCTCCCGTGGTACGACGGAGGGATTGCCCTCCCGGATATTAAACGGTATTACTGGGCCTCCCAGTTAGCTGCAATTAATCACGGCCTCTATGGGCCCGCCCTAAACCCGGCATTTGAAATGGACAAGATGCTCCTGCCCGGTGGCGACTACAATCGAGCGCTCTACGCTAGTGTGCCCGATTCCCGCTTGACGGGACCCACGCGTGTTATGGTGCGAGTATGGCACGCGGCTAGTGCAGCTATGGGCTGGAAGGACCGTTTGACCCGGGCGTCACCGCTGTATGCGTCCGAGAGGTTGGGCTCTCTGTGGACCTCAAAGGGCTTTGCGCAGTGGGACTCTATAGGCATCAGTACAGTGGGGGATCTCTGGACGAGGGGAGGATTTAAAACATTTGAGACGTTGCAGGCGGAGTTTCAGCTGCGGGGCAGTGAATACTTTCGGTACCTGCAGGTCCGTCACGCACTGGGCTCCGTCTTCCCAGACGTGGCCTCCATTCCGGAGTCCTCCCCCCTGGAGGATCGAGTGCTAGATGGCCATGTTCCGGACAGCACGATCTCCCTCATTTACAAGAAATTGATAAATGATCGCTCGGGCTTACTGACTGGCCTCCGCGAGGCCTGGGTTGCCGATGGGCTGGAGTTGGAAGACGAGGACTGGATTTCCGCGGTGGCCTCTCCGAAGGAGGTGGCCATCCCGGCTCGCCTTCGTTTCGTCCAGCTTAAGATACTCCACCGGGTGTACATGACGGGGCCAAGGCTTCTGCGTATGGGCTATGCCGCGGACGGACTGTGTAAGCGTGGATGTGGTGCCTCAGCGACCTTTCTACACATTTTGTGGGAATGCCCGAGGGTGGAGCGATTCTGGCGTGGTGTGCATGAGGTCCTGCGAGCGGTTACGCATGTCGCGCTGTTGCCTGAAGCGAGGAGATGTCTGCTGAATGTGTGGGAACCGACCGATTACTCAGTTCCGCAGACGCGATGGGTGACTCTGGGCTATATGGTGGCTAAGCGGGACGTTGCACAGCTGTGGGGATCCCAGAGGTCCCCGGCGGTATCGGCCTGGAAAGAACACATGGATTGGTGCATGTTCCGAGAAAAGGTGGTGTATGTGGCGCGGGGTAAGCCTGGTGCATGGGTGAAGATATGGGGCCCCTGGAACGCCTTCCGCGGGGATATCTGCGAGCCGCCGTCGTTGCCTACCGCCTCACCAGCTCCATCCCCTTAGTTTTCTCCCTTCCCTAGCTCCAAGCATAGTGTTCCCCCAGTCCTGGACTTGTTTCCCTTCCCCTCTTGGGGGTCTCCAGTGGATGGTTTGGGGTCCCCCATTTGAGGAGCACGTGCTGTCATTCTCGATCGTGGGTTGCCTTGCGGGTGTGTGTTTATTTATGTTGTTGTGTTGTAGAAAATGAAACCGTATTGCGGGCTCTGAGCCATATGGCCTGCGCTGTTGATACCTCCTGCCTTAGTGTCTATGCAAAGCTAAGTGCCTCATTGTATGTTTTTCATTTGTTGACGTCACTTTAGCGGCCGGCCGGAAGGTTGTAGGCCCATACCTGTATATATTTGAGATTGCAATAAACGGTTTCAAAAAAAAAAAAAAAAAAAAAAAAAAAAAAAATGGTATGCCTGCGCCGCATCTCCGTGCTATGTTCCTCGCGGCCCGCTCGGCGGGTTCCCTCCCGCTGGACCAGCGTCTGGCCACTATCGTGGTTATTCATAAGGAGGGGAGGCTGCGGGATCGGGTCACGTCTTACAGGCCCATTTCGCTGTTGAATGCGGAACCTAAAATTCTCGCCAGGGTGCTGGCTAATCGGCTGGTTGGCGTGGTGTGCGATCTGATTCACCAGGACCAGTCCGGCTTTATCCCTCATCGCAACACCGCGCTCAACCTGCGGCGTTTGCATGGGGTGCTCGCGCGGGTCCCGTTCATACGAGAGCCGGCCATTTTGGCGTCCCTGGACGCCACTATGGCGTTCGACACGCTTGAGTGGCCATATATTTGGGCGACGCTGGCTAAGTTTGGTTTTGGCCCGGGATTTATTGGTTGGGTGAAACTGTTATACTCCGGACCGCTGGCGCAGGTGGTGGTAAACGGTAGAGTGTCGGCTCCGTTTGAGCTGGGCAGGGGCACGCGGCAGGGCTGCCCACTATCGCCGCTCCTCTTCGCGCTTGCCTTGGAGCCCCTGGCGGAGTGGCTGCGGTGGTACCCTTCTATCCGTGGTCTCCGATGGACCCCCGAGTATGAGGATCGCGTATCCCTTTACGCTGATGATATTCTCTTATACCTTGCTTCCCCTCGTAAATCGCTGATTGTACTTGTGGATGTTTTGCATTCATTTGGCCGCAACTCCGGCTTAGTCATCAACTGGGCTAAATCCTGTGTGTATGTCCTTTCCGGGGAGGCTCCTATCCTTCCGCGGGGTTGTCCTATCCAGATCGCTCCGCAGGGATTTAAGTACCTGGGTATCTTCATTACCCTGGATGCTGAGGCCCGATATAAACAGAACTTGCTCCCCCCCCTCCAGCGCCTGAAGGAGGACGTGGCGCGTTGGATGCGCTTGCCGCTCTCACCGCTCGGCCGTGCGGCATTGTTTAAGATGATGTCGCTGCCACGTTTCCTATACGCTTTACAGAACACGATGGACGTTGTCCCGGCGCGCTACTTTCGCGAGGTGGAGAGTCTGCAGCGACGCTTGTTCTGGGGGGGTAGGCCGCGTATCGCCCTTGCGAAGCTGACGCTCCCGTGGTACGATGGGGGGGGTCGCCCTCCCAGACATCAAACGATATTACTGGGCCTCCCAGCTGGCTGCTATAAACCACGGCCTTTATGGGCCCGCTCTTAACCCGGCCTTTGAAATGGATAAACTAATACTGCCGGGTGGCGACTATAATCGGGCGCTTTATTCTAGATCGCTCGACGCACGTCTGACGGGCCCTACGCGGGTCGCGGTACGGGTGTGGCACGCGGCAAACTCGGCGATGGGGTGGAAGGATCGGTTGACCCGGGCGACGCCGCTGTATGCATCTGAGCGGCTGGGCTCTCTGTGGACCTCGAAGGGCTTTGAGAAGTGGGACATGATAGGCATCAGCAAGGTGGGCGATCTCTGGACGAGGGGGGGATTCAAAACGTTCGATGTGCTGCAGACTGAATTCCAGTTGCAGGACAGGGAGTACTTTCGATATATTCAGGTCCGTCACGCGCTGTGCTCCGTATTCCCGGATGTTGCCTCCATCCCGGAGTATTCCCCTCTGGAAGATAGAGTGCTAGATGGGCATGTACCGGAAGGCACGATTTCATTGATTTACAAAAAGCTCATCAACGATCGCTCGGGACTGCTGACTAGCCTTCGTGAGGTGTGGGTGGCCGATGAATTGGAGCTGGATGACGAGGATTGGGTGTCTGCGGTGGCCTCCCCGAAAGAGGTGGCCATACCGGCTCGCCTTCGCTTCGTCCAGCTCAAGATACTCCATAGGGTCTATGTTACGGGGCCGGGTCTGATGCGTATGGGATATGCCGTGGATGGGTTGTGTAAGCGTGGGTGTGGTTCTTTAGGGACCTTCCTCCATATTTTGTGGGAATGCCCGGAGGTGGCGCGATTCTGGCGTGATGTGCACGCGGTGTTGCAGGCGGTCACGCATGTGACGCTGCTTTCCGAGGCGAGGAGATGTCTGCTAAATGTGTGGGAGCCGACTGACTACTCAGTGCCGCAGACGTGGTGGGTGACTCTGGGATATATGGTGGCCAAGCGTGACATAGCGCAATTGTGGGGTTCCCAGAGGTTGCCAACGGTCTCGGCGTGGAAGGACAACATGGATTGGTGTATGTTTCGGGAAAAGGTAGTGTATGTTGCGAGAGGTAAGCCTGGGAAATGGGTGAAAGTGTGGGGCCCCTGGAACACCTACCGTGGCGGAATTTGTACCCCGCCGCTGACGCCTGATCTGGCACTGGCCCCGTCTCCTTAGTCTGCTTGTCGCCTTGGTTCTGGGCTTTGAGTCCACTTTGTCTCCTATCCCCCCCCGCTATTCCTGTGGATCGGTAGGGTCCTCCCCAGGGGAGCTCATACTGTTGCTTTGAATTTTGGCTGCCTTGTGGATTTGTTTGTCGTTTCTTATATAAAAATGGAACCGCCATGTGGAGGGTCCGGACGGTGTGGCCGCCAACGCTTCTTTCAACTCCTGTGACCTCTCTCACGCTGCAGAGATTGTTTACTGACTGTATTCTATGCTCACACTGTTTGCTAGCGGCCGGCCCGAAGGTTGTAGGCCCATTTTTGTATATCTTTTGAATTCTGTAATAAAGGTTTCAAAAAAAAAAAACAAAAAAAAAACAATGGTATGCCTGTATACATTTTGCCTAGATCCAGGTCAGAGTGACTTGTAGGAGGTTTGTTTGCGGCGAAGACCGAGTAGAAGTCTAGGCCCAGTACAAGGAGAGTAAAGGATGCAGACAGCAGTGGCCGCGGTCTGTGCAGTTGGATGCTGGGTCAGAGTCGACCTAATAAAGGCTGTAACAGCTTAAAGGAGGCGTTTGAAATGTTCGTGCTGCAGAGCGGTCTCGAAATCAAAGTGGCCTATTGCAATGGGCTGCTGTATATCAGGGACGGCAAGCCAGTAACCTGTGAGCCGCGTCCGCAGTCTCTAGTGACAAGGAATGGGGTTGTGGCCAATCTTTGAACAACCTCTGTTACCGCATGTCTTGCCTGTCAGGATCATGGTCGAAGTTAAGCAAACTCTTCCAATCAGGGCTAGGACTATGCCCCCTCCCACAGGAGGGTGGCATAATAGAGGGTTTCGTCATACAGGTGAAGGGCCCACCAGCCCTACTTGTTACTCCCTTAAAATGCCACCCTAAAACTACGTGTTTAGGAGGCTCCCTCAGACCTTGACACGAGTTACCTGCAACCTAAGAAGGACGAAGAAGAGGCTGTGCAGCGAAGCCTGATGACGACTACTGACTTGCCCCCAGCCCTACCGGCCTGTCTCTAGCTTCAAAGACCCGAAAAGACGACGCATGTCTTGCAGCCAGTGACTTCCAGAAACCCAAGGAAGAACTGCCTGAACTTTGACAATAAACAGAACTTCTGAGGCCAGCGGTTCTGTCCCCAAGAATGCAACACAAAGGATCCGAAAGTCCTGCCCACCCTACACCAGACGCCTGTGTCCAGATGGACCACCGATCCAGAGCAGGTTCCCCAGCGATACTGACCTCAAGTTCAGCATTGTCTGACCCTCCTGGACTTGATGACAATGCCTGCAGCCTGAATTCAGAGGCTCCCACTGACCGCGACTATCTCCGGTAAAAAGACTCCGATGTCTAAAAGCACCCCTGCATCAGACGCCCTGGGGCCTTGGTGAGCTGAACTGACAGTGCCCCTATGACCCTCTACACCTCTATTTACCTCCACTGTTGTTGGTCTCCCTCTTGCAACCTCCGGTGCGACGCCTGCATCCTCTTTGTTGAAAGCAAAGTCTCAATTGAAAAGCATTGGGTGCCCGCCATCGAATTTGCACCCGGCTGCCCCTGTGTCGCTGCTGTGTCGCTGGTGGTGTATGTTTGGTGCTGCTTTGTGCCCCCCACCCCACACCTCCCTGTGCCTGCTCTAGCTCCAAAAACCTTGGCCCCTGTAACCAATTCACCCTCCTGCAAGCAGCATGGGTCTGAGCACCCCCAGTCTCCATTAAAAGGTTTTGGGTTTAACTCAGATTTTGACCTCTGCACCCGGCCACCCCTGTGCTGCTGGTGGTGCAGTTTAGGTACTCACCTGACCCATGCCCCGCTTTGGTGCCAAAGATTGGAACTATAAGTTGCATACTTGCCTGTTTAACCGCATTATTGCTTTCTTCCATAGCATAACATTGAATTGTTCGGAAAATGCACTCAGTGTCAGCTTTTGAAAGTGAAAAGTATTTTTATTTAAGAAAGTACTTAGCTTACTGTGAAGATCTTATTTTTGAAATAAAATACTAACAAAGCTTTATTTTTCTAAAATTGGTGTGGATCTCCTTTTTGAGTCGTGTGTCAGTTATTGGTCATGTGTGTGCAATAAATGTCTTACACTCCTCTGTGTTAGGCCTAAGTCTGCTCGCCCACACTACCACTAGTTTTACATTGAGCCCTGAACACTTTTGGAGAACCCCTGGACTCTGTGCACGGTATAACCACCTAGTGGCATACCATATACAGAGCCAGCCTCCTACAAGGATATATCTGCATGAGCAGATATGTCCCTGTGCTGGTTAGTTCCAATGCTGCCAGTACAAGTGCTCAGGGAAGCCATTTTAATCCATGTGCTGGACACTGGTGAAAACTAGTTCCCCAACTACATGATGGCTTCACTGAAAATAGAAATGTTTGGCATAAAACATCTCGTATTGATGAACCCACACTGAATCCAGTGTTGGATTTACGAATACATGCACACAGAGGGCACCTTAGAGGTGCCCTCTGGTGTGTTGGCTGACTGGTCTTTTACAGTCTGCCACCAGAGACAGATTTCTGACCTCCCAGGGTGAGGGCCTCTGCTCTCAGAAGGTCAGAAACAAAGCCTGCATGGGAAGAGGATGCTCACAGTCCTCACTCAGAATGAGCTGCTGATTAGCATTCTAAGGTAGGGGAGCTTCAAAGAAGCCACCACCTTTGAAATGCAAATCTGGCACCCCTCAGAGGAGACTAAGCCAAACCCCTTTGTCCAGAGCCCCATTAGTCAGTCAAAGAGGCATGCCCACCCCCAGGCTAGAACCACCCTAAAAGTGGGCTAGCTGAAGTGGGCACAGCTTTTCAGAGTTGGCCATCTTTGTGATGGCATACTTAGGAAATCTGGGACAGGGTTATGCACACTTCCCAAAGGAAGTGGTCATATAGGGGGTGTAGTGACACCAAGGGTAAGTAGCCCATTGGCTACTACCCTACACTCAACTAAATCCCCCATATTCAGTATTTAGGGGAGCCCCGGGCACCAGAGAAACAGATCCTGCTGACCTGAACGAAGAAGATGGAGTCACAACTGTAAGAACAGAATACTCAGCAACTGATTTGGCGCCAATCCTGCCGGCCTGTCTTCTGACTTCAACAATTGTGCCAAAAGACTACTTGTACCCAAAGCCCAGAAGACCTGCCAGTACTTCGCCCAGGAACCAAGACGTCCCAAGAAGTAGCTGATCTGTCTCCCTGCATTCTGCAGGCATCCAAAGACTCCTGAGAGAACTTTGTGACCACAGAAACCCAATGCCTGAAGACACCACTGCACCGTGGACCAATGGTGTCATTGTGTTTCCCCAGCCCACCAGAGACCGAGTCCACCATGGTATTGCACTCCGTGAACTGTCTGACGTCGCCTGCAGCCTCTGTATGCAGGCCCCCTCTACTGGGACTGCTCTCTGTAAGAAAAAACAGACGCCTAAGGACACCTCTGCACCCGTCGCCCCTGGGACATGGAGAAGAGGACCAAAGGTGTCCCCCAACATCGTGAGGTCTGAGCTCCCCCTGTTGGCCCAGCCCTACTGACCTCCCAGTCCGAGTCTGTAGTCTCTTTACACAAAGACCGATCCCCATAGACTAAAATTCGGCACACAGCGCTGTTTTGAACCCTTGCAGTCAGCCGCCCTAGTGCCACTGGTGGTATTCTGCTGATGCTGCCTGGGACCTTGCCCACCACACACCTTAACTCCTGGAGATTGGTCTCATAAGTCGCTGAACTGTACCTGGATGTCGCATTTGTTTTTCCTCCCATAGGATAACATTGCAGCTTCAAAAAATTGCACTGTCAACTTTTTAAACTCAAAACTATTTCTCTTAAAAAACGCACTTACCTAAACAAACTGATTCTGGTGCCTAAACATATGTAAAGATACCTGTTATTTTTATAAATTGGTGTGGATCTCCTTATTGAGTTGTTGCATTACCTATTGACTATTGTGTGTATTTGCTGAATTCTTGCACTACTCTATGATAAGTCTAAGGCTGCTCGACTATACTACCACCAAGAAGAGCACCTTTAGTTGGCTAGAGCATGCCCCTGTCCATATATAAACGAACCCCTGGACTGTTTACACAGTATATCTCATTTTGATATATCATATAATGAGCCAGCTTCCTACACCCACACTTCCACAAAAGAGAGCCTTTAGTGATATCATTCTTGCCTCTCTAAACCAATAAGTGGTGCCTGGACTTTCTGCAAAGTGTACCTTGTTTTGGCGCACTGTATAGACAGCCAGCTTCCTACAGCGACAGACAGACCATATGGTGCCCTCTGCACTGGAGAGAGGATGTGAACAGAATCAAGGTTGATATTAACTTGTAACAAAAGGTTATGTAGGAAGTAAGAATGCAGATCTAGTTCACAGTTTAATAGAAGATAACAGTATTGGCTCAGGTGGGTCCTGGAATAAGCTTCCAATGGAATCAAAGTAAATATCTTTTATAAGGAAATGATAAAAAAAAAAATGGGAACATTTACCTTATATCACTCTAAAGTTAGATATTTGGAAAAATATTTACTGAGTTAACCTTCACCACAAACGGTATAGCAAACTATTGTTGAAAGCAATTTTTTTTGCTAAATAGCAAATCTATTGTACACCAGTTTTTGAACAGGAATAACGGTATGATCAGACCACATTCTCTATAATTTATGCCCATCTCTACGGACCGACAGTAGTGGTGCCCATGTAGCCGCCTGACAAAAAACGAGGACAGGCACTCTGCGTGCCAATGTGGTGGTGGCAGCTTTGGCTGAATAAAGCTGTGGGCTTTCCAGAGGCTGTTCCTTAACCAATTTTTAGCAGATCCTGATGCAGAGCACAATCGATTAAGAGAAAGTCTGCTTCTGCGCTGCCTTGCTGTTCTTTGCCCAAGCAAATGCCACAAACAGCTGATCGTCCACGTTATATTCCTTCGTGTGATCAATGTAAAAACTGGGTGCTCTCTTGAGGTCCAACTATGGAGTCTCTCTTCCTGTTTTGGGAGATGAGCAGCAGCACAGAATGTTAGGAGTGTGATTGCATGTCTAACATGAAATAGTGTTATGGCTTATTTCTATTTTCAGAATGGGTGCTACCTTCTGTGAGAAGCATCACACTACACAAAGGCTGTGTGTGAAAAGCAGTCTTAGGAGGACACTTGTAAAAAACACCACTGGTTCTGCAGTTTTAGACCGTGGATCCACAACCCCTTACTAGAAGTGGTGTATAAAAGAGGGGCACATGTCAACCCATTTTGTTCAAGTCCCAAGTCCTTTATGACCAGGGAAGGGAGTGCCCCACATAGTACTTAAAGGACTGCTCTACAACCAGGGCAGGTATCTGTCTGCAAGACAGTCTCCCACAGGTGAAGGAACATTACCTGGAGACTGCACTTTCTGCTGGAGCAGATGTGACAGGTAGAAGCCTGTCTACTAAGGGAGGGAATGGGTCTGCCTGGCCCTGCAGGAGGACAGACTGTCCATTTGAGAAGCCCAGTATTCCCCCTGTGCCTGAGGGACATCTAGAAGGAGCGGACTGTCTGAAAGAGAGCTGGAAGTGACTAGTGTGATAGAGGGTCATTCTGGTCTCTCATTTTGGTTCCTGTCAGGAAACGCTACAATTGCTGTGATCATCTTAGGCCCAGACAGGGGCTACAACTGCTGTGATCATCATAGGCCCAGACTGAAATTACAACTGCTAGGACCATTGCATGTTTAGACCAGGGTAACAACTGCTTTGATCAATGTGAGTGTGGATGAGGACTGCTACCGCAGTGATCAGCTCAGAGAGGCCGCATCAGGAGACTAAAGCTGGGCAGCTGCATTGTCAGAAACACCCCATTACAGGCTTACCCACCATCCTTAAGTACTACCTGCTCACTGCAGGCCCTGCAGTAGACATGCGGAGGAGATGGCTGAGCTGCCAACGGAGAGCAAGGACTCAATCTGTTGCGAACCCAATTCACCAAAATGGTTAAGACTTGATAAACAAACTTTAACTGAATGTGCATTTGACTTTTAGAGAGGCAACAGGCTGCACATGCACTTGATTCAAGCTTTACCTGTCTTTCAAAGGGGGGCTGGGGAGAGCCACCAGAAAAAGGACAATCCAGGATGGACTAGTAAAGGAAATCAGGGGGTGAAGCACCCCAAAGGAGAATCACACCCAGAGACAGTGCCAGATACAATCAATTGGATTGAGCAGAATTTTGTACAACGGCATGATTAAAAGTACTTTCTTTTTCTGAAAAGACAATGGACTGGACATTTAAGTTATTGTGTCGGCTGACCGATTGTTGAATGGCAAGCTTGACAACCCAAAAACAACAGGAACTGGGGGTCTTATAACAGACAGCACAAAGGTGATGAGTGAAAGTGGACTGAAGTGCAACAGACCAAATCAAACCTGGCCACGAGCAGAGCATGGATTACCATCAATCTTGCTCGAAGTACAGAGCAAATGGTGAGAGAAAGGTAGCTCTCATGATCAGTAATATCATTTGGTGATCCAACTATTTGGCAGAGGTATGTCCCTTGATCGTGGGGACTACCTCGCTAGTTTGAAGCTCTGTTGTTATCTCAGGCTGGTAAGTGTTAGCCAGCAACACATGAAGTGTAAGAGGTTGTGAAGAACAAGGATCGTGATCCTATAGTGTGCAGTGCAAGAGATAGAAACAGTGAGAACTAAAAAAGGTTGTGTAGAGAGGACAAATCTTGATGTACCGAGTACTCCACACACCTTGATTAAAAGGGTGTAACAAGGTTATAGCAGTGCTAGCAAGTGACTGCTATGTGAAGGTCAACATGTTTCAGCCATCCGGGTTTGACTCCCCACGGCTTTCGTCAGGACCTATGTTGCACTGAAACAAGCTACTGCAAAAAGTACATTACTAGGCGTGAAAGAGATCACACTTAACTACATATAAGAGGTTGAATAAGATTGGAAAAATACAACCTTCAACGCTCTAAATCCTCAGGAGCGTAGAGTGTAATCATCACCTAGAAAATAAAGCACCCGTTGCACAAAGTCCAAAACACACACAACAAAACAGAAGTACTGTCATTTTGAGCAAGAATCTATCTTTGCATTATCAATAAGCATATCAAAATCGCTTACCCCACGTGCTCTAGGATTGTACCTCACCTACCCTGGAACCATGCTCGGGTGTAGGAGGCCCCGCTCTGTAACGTGGGTAACAAAAAAACAAAACACAAGCAAAGAGTTTTTCTAAATTTTTCATTGTTTTGTAATTTCATTTTTTTGTAATTTTTCTAGAACTAAAAAATATTTTAATCAACTATGATTATTGGTTTATCTCAGAAGCAATCCCCTAGTGTACCCCTGTGTAGTTCTGGCTTAACATCCAGACTAGAAAACACTACACTCTCATTAAAATCAAATCACCCTGAAAAGAATTCAAAACGCCAGATTCACATAAAGCAGATGTTTATGTCAAGGCTGTAATCTCAGCCAAGCTCTATTAACAGTAAGCTGACTTCAACTAAGAAACTGAAGACAGGACACAAAGCCCAGTGAGTGCTCTGCCAAAAACACACACACACCTTATGAAAGAATTCGAATCCATTCTAAAACGATAGGAACGCTTACCTATCCGTCGTTGCCCCAGACCTGATCGAGCTGGGTGGGAGGCAGCGAGAGGACTGAGAAGTGCGCTTAAATAGTGTTATCCGTCTCACCTGGTAACGATCAGCGGTTGCTGCCACGCCCACTGAGGTCACCCATCGCTGTCTGTGAGTGGCGTATGCAAAAGACTACAAAATGACGTCATACTACTTGGGAAATGTAGTTTATGACTTAAACACAAAAAAGGGGCGAATCATTCGTCCATACTATGCCGATCAAATAATATGTTATGAGCGATGCTCAATGTCAAAGAATAAAAATAAACTAAAATGAAATAATGAAAGTCACCCACTACTCAAATCCTGCAGCGTCTGTTCGAAGCTGCGATCTGCGAACAATGTAACATCTACAATTCTGAAGTGTCAAGCCCTGAATCAATAGCAGACCGATAATGGACTGTTGCGCTATATGTCGTGGGGCTATATTTATCCTTCAAGGTCTGGTGGTACATGTAAAGCGGTCTGATTACTAATTAGGTGACTACAAAATGACGTCATGCTACTTGGGAAATGTAGTTTATGACTTAAATGCAAAAAAAGGGGCAAATCATTCGTCCATGCTATGCCGATCATATGATACATAATATGTTATGAGCGATGCTCAATGTCATGGGACTAAATAAAAATAATAAAGAATAAAAATAAACAAATTAAATAATGAAAGTCGCCCCCTACTCAAATCCTGCAGCGTCTGTTCGAAGCTGCGATCTGCGGACAATGTAACATCTACAATTCTGAAGCGTCAAGCCCTGAATCAATAGCAGACCGATAATGGACTGTTGCGCTATATGTCGTGGGGCTATATTTATCCTTCAAGGTCTGGTGGTACATGTAAAGCCATGTGATCGCTAATTAGGTGACCCCAACCAGGAAGAAACTACAAGAAGATGTCATATAGACTAGAATTATAGTTCCCAGGGGAATCATAATTGTATATGCTGGCTAGTCCTTTCCGTTATTATATTGCCTAGTACTGCATCACCTACATCAGATGTGTCATTCAAGGAAACTTGCTTCTAAGTGATCTAAATATAAACATGAATCTAAAAGGGACATCAAGGTCAGACTACTGACAATAGGGATGTTGTATAAAACCGCCAAACGGTCACTCATACTGGCAAACTAGGAAGGAGGTGCTTAGCATTATAAGTTCCTGACACATATAGATATCTATGAATCATATTAAAAAAATATATCTATATGTCGCCGGTGGATACTATTCACTGTGATCGAGTGTTATATGTCCTGTCAGTGATTAAGTCATGTGTGAAGCCCTTAGTAGTTATATACTTGGGTGTCCCCTCAATCATGAATTATGAACTGTATTTCTACAGGCTAGTCCAAGGTATATCATCATTTAGACCTAAAGTGTCGCTCTGAAGTTTGTATACCCATTTCTGTTCTTTAATGAACAGGAATCTGGAAATATCACTCATGTGCAGAGGTATGATTGGTTTTTCTAATACTGTCCAGTGAAACTCTTCTGCAGCATGGTTCGCCTCTACAAAGTGTCTAGTAAGTCTGGTTGTGAGTTTTTTGCACCTGAACGTGCTTTTATGTTCAAGCATACGTGCCCTCACTTTCCGAGTGGTCATACCCACATATCGGATGTGACACGGGCACGTGAGTAGGTAGATCAGGTTACTACTGTTGCAATTAGTAAATTGACTTTGGATCCAAGTTCTGCCGGAACCAATGTCAATAGTTGTACTATGAGTGGTTTGTGGGCAAACCGAACAACCCCCGCATGGATGGTGTCCAGAGACTGGCAGTAAGTCCCAGAGAGTCCCCAGTGGCCTTGGGAGGCACACCTGGGGACGTGTATGTACCGGTCTGTCTCTTAAGTTGCCTGATCTTTTAAAGGCAAACAATGGTGGAGCAATATTGTCATTGCAGCTGTTTAAATGTAAATGTAAATGTGCAGATATTTATATAGCGCAAATCACCAACCGGTCTCTAAGCGCTTGCTTAGGGAACCCGTCCTGGTATTCCCCTGTGAGATAACCCAGCAGGGCATCCACAAGGTGAAAGCCAGGCATCCCACCGCGAGGGGCCATTGTGGAGATTAAGCAAGCTATTGCCCAGAGTCACAGAGTGTGAACCCATGAATCGAGTATGCACTGGAGCGAGAATTATCGAGTCCATGGACAATTTATGGACTCAAGACCCAGCCAAGCCGGGAATTGAACCCTGGTCCCAGGCTGACCTCTGCTTCCAGGTCTGCCTACTCTAACTAGTGAGCCACACTTCTCCACAGTGAGCCACACTTCTCCACTTCTCTTTAAGATACGCCAATGTTTCTTGATACTCTTCTTGATTCTGTTAGATAGAGTACTGAATGTGTTGACAAACGTCAACCGTTCGAGGGGTGGTTTCGGTGTAGGTAGGTCTAACAGAGCTTCTCGGTTGTTGTTTGAGGCTCTCTTACATGACCGTTTGATCAGTTTGTGTGGGTAGAGTCTCTCTTTGAGTTGTTCTGTTAAGAGGTTAGAATGTTTTACAAAGCCCTCTGTAGTAGAGCAGTTCCTACAGACTCTTAAAAACTGGCCATAGGGTAAATTATCCCTAAGGGCCTTTGGGTGCTGGCTATCATATCTCAACAGTGAGTTACGTGCCATGGGTTTTCGGTACAATTCACTCGCAAGGCCCTGTGGTGTTACAAAGATGGATAAATCCAAAAAAGCCAGACGCATCTTGTCACTCTCTACTGTGAAGTTCATGTAGTCATTGCGTGTATTTAGCCAATGATGGAATAAGCCAATTGACTCTTGGTCACCACGCCACACCACCAAAACATCATCAATATACCGCTTCCATAAGCAAATCGATGTAAGGAAGGGATTGGTGGGGGCCAGCACAAATTCCTGTTCAAAAGAATGCACATACAGATTCGCTAAGCTGGGCGCGAAAACGCTGCCCATGCTGGTACCTGAGATCTGCAAATAGGTGGTATTCTCAAATTTGAAAAAGTTTTCTTTCATCGCTATACGTGCCAAAGACATAATGAAATGTACTGGTGTGATGGACTGTAAATCCGTAGCTTCCAGAATAGTGCATATTGTATCAAGTGTCTCATTTTGAGGGATTGATGTATACAGAGACTCGACGTCAAAGGAGACTAGAAAATCTGTCTCGACGTCGAATTCAACTTGTGGAAGCAGTCGCAGGACATCCTTAGTGTCCTGTAGATATGTTGGCATTTTCTGGACAATGGGTCTTAGAAAATGGTCCACAAAAGTTGACAAAGGTTCCAAAAGGGAACCTATGCCGGAGATGATGGGCCTCCCAGGAGGTGGCCTACTGGGCTTGTGCACCTTAGGTAGGGCGTAAAAATACGGAATGACAGGGAATTTTGTTTGTAAACACTGTGCTTCTCGTGTTGTTATCCAACCTTCCTTCAGTGCTTCTTCAATATGTTGCCCAATTGTGCTTTTTAATCTTTCAGTGGGATCCTGTGTCAGAGCTTTATAAGAGCTTTAGTCCCATGACATTGAGCATCGCTCATAACATATTATGTATCATTTGATCGGCATAGCATGGACGAATGATTTGCCCCTTTTTTTGCATTTAAGTCATAAACTACATTTCCCAAGTAGCATGACGTCATTTTGTAGTCACCTAATTAGTAATCAGACCGCTTTACATGTACCACCAGACCTTGAAGGATAAATATAGCCCCACGACATATAGCGCAACAGTCCATTATCGGTCTGCTAATGATTCAGGGCTTGACACTTCAGAATTGTAGATGTTACATTGTTCGCAGATCGCAGCTTCGAACAGACGCTGCAGGATTTGAGTAGTGGGTGACTTTCATTATTTCATTTTAGTTTATTTTTATTCTTTGACATTGAGCATCGCTCATAACATATTATTTGATCGGCATAGTATGGACGAATGATTCGCCCCTTTTTTGTGTTTAAGTCATAAACTACATTTCCCAAGTAGTATGACGTCATTTTGTAGTCTTTTACATACGCCACTCACGGACAGCGATGGGTGACCACAGTGGGCGTGGCAGCAACCGCTGATCGTTACCAGGTGAGACTGATAACACTATTTAAGTGCACTTCTCAGTCCTCTCGCTGCCTCCCACCCAGCTCGATCAGGTCTGGGGCAACGACGGATAGGTAAGCGTTCCTATCGTTTTAGAATGGATTCGAATTCTTTCATAAGGTGTGTGTGTGTTTTTGGCAGAGCACTCACTGGGCTTTGTGTCCTGTCTTCAGTTTCTTAGTTGAAGTCAGCTTACTGTTAATAGCGCTTGGCTGAGATTACAGCCTTGACATAAACATCTGCTTTATGTGAATCTGGCGTTTTGAATTCTTTTCAGGGTGATTTGATTTTAATGAGAGTGTAGTGTTTTCTAGTCTGGATGTTAAGCCAGAACTACACAGGGGTACACTAGGGGATTGCTTCTGAGATAAACCAATAATCATAGTTGATTAAAATATTTTTTAGTTCTAGAAAAATTACAAAAAAATGAAATTACAAAACAATGAAAAATTTAGAAAAACTCTTTGCTTGTGTATTGTTTTTTTGTTACCCACGTTACAGAGCGGGGCCTCCTACACCCGAGCATGGTTCCAGGGTAGGTGAGGTACAATCCTAGAGCACGTGGGGTAAGCGATTTTGATATGCTTATTTATAATGCAAAGATAGATTCTTGCTCAAAATGACAGTACTTCTGTTTTGTTGTGTGTGTTTTGGACTTTGTGCAACGGGTGCTTTATTTTCTAGGTGATGATTACACTCTACGCTCCTGAGGATTTAGAGCGTTGAAGGTTGTATTTTTCCAATCTTATTCAACCTCTTATATGTAGTTAAGTGTGATCTCTTTCACGCCTAGTAATGTACTTTTTGCAGTAGCTTGTTTCAGTGCAACCTAGGTCCTGACGAAAGCCGTGGGGAGTCAAACCCGGATGGCTGAAACATGTTGACCTTCACATAGCAGTCACTTGCTAGCACTGCTATAACCTTGTTACACCCTTTTAATCAAGGTGTGTGGAGTACTCGGTACATCAAGATTTGTCCTCTCTACACAACCTTTTTTAGTTCTCACTGTTTCTATCTCTTGCACTGCACACTATAGGATCACGATCCTTGTTCTTCACAACCTCTTACACCTCATGTGTTGCTGGCTAACACTTACCAGCCTGAGATAACAGAGCTTCAAACTAGCGAGGTAGTCCCCACGATCAAGGGACATACCTCTGCCAAATAGTTGGATCACCAAATGATATTACTGATCATGAGAGCTACCTTTCTCTCACCATTTGCTCTGTACTTCGAGCAAGATTGATGGTAATCCATGCTCTGCTCGTGGCCAGGTTTGATTTGGTCTGTTGCACTTCAGTCCACTTTCACTCATCACCTTTGTGCTGTCTGTTATAAGACCCCCAGTTCCTGTTGCTTTTGTGTTTAATTTAGTAGTAGGGGAGTGGTACTTGGGCAGGTCTATAAATTACATTCCCTTAGACCCTTTTATCTCACTAGGATTATTGAAGCTTGACAACCCCACATTGCCTCGCTCTGATTGCTCATCCCAGAGAGTAATGTGCACAAAGGGTTGTACTTAATCCTACTATGGTACAGGATGCTAGTGGCAAATGACCTCAACCACTACGGTTTTAGCCCAGAAGCCACTGCCTGCTCCCTGGCCCTTACAATACCTCAACTGCTAAATTGTTTGAGGTAGCCGACAGTCTGAGTCACATGCATCTCACACTCGTTGCCACGGAGATCCCCTGGACTAGATAGGTGTCTTTACTCATGAGATAAGAATATACACATATGGCGCAGTGAGGAACAGCATCCACCTCTTGCGCTGCTCACACCACTGTGACCAGTTCAAGTCTACATATTCTAATGCCACATTTGATGCTCAAGAAGTACAGTTATCACAGGTACAATTGCTTTTCCTTTCTAAAAAGTAAAATGCTTTGGTATTTTTTGAGAAAAAAAATATTACTTTGGGCTGCTTGTCTACCTTGCACAGGACATGTTCCAGGAAGCATCACCACAGAAGGTTGATAATCTGCAGGCAGTGGTCGTAATGAAACAAGGCGAAATAGAGAAGTATTTGACCTAAAGAAATTAGAGAACAAAACTCAGTAAACATTAGAAGGTACTGTATAAAGGAAATGAATACACAAATGTTTATATGTTGATGCTTCTACTGTACTTGGTCATTGCAAATTATTGTGTCACTTGACAAAGTCAGCAGGGAACCAACACACCTGCTTTCTTTAGAGAAAAGCAGGAAGAAAGAGGACTTTTTCCACAGGAGACAACAACCTAATCAAGGAAGCCATTCTCAAAGGGGAAGAGCTGGTCTCTAAATAAATACAAGGTAGCTTATATTTCCTCACTGAAGATCTCACAACTCGGGCAGTAAGGAGCTAAAATGGGCAGAAATGCACACTGCTAATTGCCAGGAGCTTGCTGCCAAGCAGACATTACAGATTTTCTGACTGATATGCTCTCATTAGAAAGCACCCCTGTAGGAAGCTGGCTCTGTATATACTATACCAAAATGAGGTATAGTGTGCAGAGTCCAGTGGAACTCCAAAGGTAGGCAGAGGTAAAAGTAGATAGCACCTTACTCTCCATTTGAGGTAGTGTGGGCGAGTAGTAAGGCTTTATCAGAGTGCAGTGTTAAGCATTTGTTGTATACACTCAGGCAGCAAATGATGTCACACACTCAAAGACTGAACTCAGACCAATTTGCTTGTATAAAAAATATTATTTAGTTACATTTATTTTCTAGAACCAAGCAAGCCTGGTACAGGTAAGTGTAAATAGTACTTTTCAAGGCAGGTTGAACAATACAAGCAAGCTGAATGAACATGTCCTTGTGACAGGTTTGTAAATCTTTTCAATACAGTGGGAATTACTGTTAGATTACTTTATAGATTACTTTTTCTACTCAGTGTAATATGCCTAGATATCACACTGGGACATTTCCTAGAGAAAAGGTAAGCAAGGAATATGCTACTTACCAGTATGCATCTGTTCTTGGCATGTAGAGCTGCAGAGTTGTACACTTAGCATAGATCGCCATCTGGTGTTGGGCCCGGATGTTTGCAGTTTGTTTTTCTTCTTGGACAGTCTTTGGAAGTCACGAGTTTGGTGACTCCTCCTTCGGTCCGTACTGCGCATGGGCTTCGGCTCCATCCTCAGATTGTTTTTCGCCAACAGGGAAATGATGGAGCGTAGTAATAACAGTGAGAAACCCATGTGTTGTATCTAAATAAGATGTACTGGAACGGATACAGGTAGCCGGGGAGGCGGGTGGGCGTGTACAACTCTGCAGCTCTACATGCCAAGAACAGATGCATACTGGTAAGTAGCAAATTCCGTTCGAGGCATATGAGCTGCAGATTGTACACTTAGCATAGATTATATAGCAGTACCCAACCCTAGCGGCGACCACCGGTATCCGTTGCAGCTGTTTGAAAAAGTGTCTTTAGTACAGCCTGGCCCACCCTAGCTTGCTGCTTGGAATGCACATCTACACAGTAGTGTTTTGTGAAGGTGTGCGGTGTAGACCATGTGGCTGCCTTGCAGATGTCATCTAAGGGTATATTCCCTAGAAAAGCCATAGAAGCCCCTAACTTTCTTGTAGAGTGGGCTTTAGGGGGAACAGATAATGTTCTCTTTGCCTTTTGATAGCAAATTTGTATGCATTTTACAATCCACCTAGCTATCCCTGATTTTGAAATGGGGTTGCCTTTATGTGGTGGAGAGAAGGAAACGAACAATTGTTTAGTCTTCCTGAAGGGTTGCGTTCTTTGTATGTAGTATAGTAACGCCCTTTTTACATCAAGCGTGTGTAAGGCCCTTTCTGCAACAGATTGGGGTTGCGAAAAGAAGACAGGTAATTCCACTGATTGATTGAGGTGGAAGGGGGAAATGACTTTGGGCAGAAACTTCGGATTTGTGCGAAGTATGACCTTGCTGTGATGCATTTGTATGTAGGGTTCCTGTATGGTGAACGCCTGTATTTCACCAACCCTTCTAAGGGAAGTGATAGCTACAAGGAAAGCTGTTTTCCAGGTGAGAAACTGTAGCTCACATTTGTGCATTGGTTCAAAGGGCGGACCCATTAGACGTGTAAGAACCAAATTTAGATTCCATACAGGGGAAGGTGGTGCCCTGGGAGGAATTACTCGTTTAAGGCCTTCCATGAAGGCTTTAATAGCGGGCACTCTGAAGAGTGATAAATGCTGCCTGTTTTGTAGATAGGCAGCGATCACTGCTAGGTGTAGGCGTATGGATGAATATGCCAGGTTACACCTGTGAAGATGGAGCAGATAGCATATTATGTGCTGTATGGATGCATCTAGAGGGTTGATTGTATTGTTACGGCAGTAAATTACGAATCTTTTCCACTTTGCGGCATAGCATGCTCTAGTGGTAGGACGTCTGGCTTCCATGATGATGTTCATGCAATCAGGGGGAAGGTTAAGGTATCCGAATTCTAGGATTTCAGGAGCCAGATCGCCAGGTTGAGCTGAGCTGGGTCCGGGTGCCTGATTTCTCCATGGTTCTGGGTTAGGAGGCATGGGGATAGATGCAATTTTTGATGTGGTACCACTGACAGTTGTAGTAGCGTGGTGTACCACGGCTGCCTGGCCCAAGTCGGAGCTACCAGAATGAGTGTGAGGGAGTGCTGTTGTAGCTTCCTGACCACTAATGGAATTAGTGGGAGAGGTGGAAAGGCGTATGCAAATCTGCCTGACCAGTTCATCCATATCGCATTGCCCTTGGACAATGGGTGTGGGTATCTGGCGGCGAAGCTTGGGCATTTTTTGTTTTCGTGGGTGGCGAAGAGGTCTATCTGAGGATGCCCCCACTGTTGGAAGAATGGGTGAAGAACTTGTGGATGCAGTTCCCATTCGTGTAGTTGTTGTGTTTGTCTGCTGAGCAGATCTGCCATGGTGTTTTGTACGCCTGGAACGTGCTGTGCCAGGAGAAAGATGTTTTGGGGAATTGCCCATCTCCATATGCTCTGGGCTAAGCGGGAGAGCTGGGGAGAGTGTGTCCCCCCCTGTTTTTGTATATAATACATCGCAGTCATATTGTCTGTGCGAATGAGGACTGCTTTGCCCGAAATCTGTTTTTGGAAAGATTTTAGGGCTAGAAAGATCGCCAAGAGCTCCAGGTGGTTGATGTGGAGCGATTTTTGCTGTGGCGTCCATAGACCTTGCATGGTGAGGTGTAGGAGGTGCGCTCCCCAGCCGGAGAGCGATGCGTCCGCTGTTAGAATCACCTGAGGAACCGGGTCCAGGAACGGCCGCCCTTTGGAAAGGTTTGTGGTGTTCCACCACTGCAGAGAGTGATGTGTGCGGCCGTCCACCAACACCAGATCCGTCAGCTGACCCTGGGCCTGGTTCCACTGTTGTGCTAGGCACTCTTGAAGTGGACGCATGTGGAGTCTTGCATGGGGCACTATGAAGATGCAAGACGCCATCATTCCGATGAGCTTCATAAACACTCTTGCTGGAAGAGAGTGTTGAGGAAGGAATGTTATGCGTAAGGCTTGAATGCTTGTGATTCTGGCTGAGTTTGGATAGGCAATACCCTTGGAGGTGTCTATAGTGGCCCCGAGATATTGCTTTGTGTGAGATGGTATGAGGTGGGACTTTTGGTAGTTCACCGTGAAGCCTAGCTGGTGGAGCAGTTGGATGGTGCTGTTTGTATGCTGCACACATTGGTCGTAGGACGCGGCTTTTATCAGCCAGTCGTCCAGGTAAGGGAAGACGTGAATGTGTTGACGTCTGAGGTGTGCTGCTACTACTGCTAGGCATTTGGTAAACACCCGCGGTGCGGTGGTGACCCCGAAGGGGAGAACCGTGAATTGGTAATGTTGCCCGTCCACCACGAACCTGAGGTATTTCCTGTGAGAGGGGTGTATTGGAATGTGAAAGTATGCGTCTTTCAGATCCAAGGTTGTGAGAAAGTCTCCCTGGCAGAGGAGTGGGAGGACTTGCTGTAGGGTGACCATGTGAAAATGGTCTGAGTGTATGTAGGCATTTAGAGGCCGGAGGTCGAGAATGGGTCTGAGGGTCCCGTCTTTCTTTGGTATTAAGAAATATAGGGAGTAGACCCCTAGATTTTGTTGATTGACGGGGACCTGCTCTATAGCGTGTTTTTGGAGGAGTGAGAGTACCTCTTGTTTGAGCAGTGTGGAATGTTCTTGAGACATTGGACGGTGCCTTGGTGGGATATTGGGTGGGGTAGATGTTAGTTCGAGACAGTACCCTGACCGAATGATTTGGGTTACCCATTTGTCCGATGTTATGGACTCCCATACGTGGATAAAGTTTTGTAGTCTGCCCCCGACCGGAGTGGAATGGTCTGGGGGGAGCGGAGGGGAGTCATTGTGCGGGGGGGGGGTGGCAGAACGGGTGTTGTTGGTTTTGCCCCTGCCCTTATTGTTGTTACCCCTGTAACCACCTCTCTGATTGCCCTTTGAAAAGGTATTTTGAGGAGGGGACTTGTAGGAGGTAGAGGCGTTATCGGTGGAGGAGCCTCTGCCTGTGCCACGAAAGGACGAGCGTCGAAAGGAACGTTTGGAGGCTTGTGTTTGGAGTGCCCCCATAGACTTTGCTGTGTCTGTGTCCTTTTTCATCTTTTCCAGCGCTTCGTCTACCTTTGGCCCAAAGAGTGTTTCCTGGTCAAAGGGGTGATTGAGTATGGATGCCTGGACTTCAGGCTTGAAACCTGAGATCCTGAGCCAGGCGTGGCGACGAAGCAGGACACTGGTATTTATGGCCCTAGAAGCAGTGTCGGCTGCATCGAGGGCACACTTAATGGAGGTGTTTGTAATTAGTTTACCCTCCTGTATCAGGTCATGAGCCTTGTGCTTGTATTTTTCTGGAAGGTGCTGCATAAGAGCCTCTAGTTCGTCATAGTGTGCTCTATCATATCGCGCAAGCAGTGCTTGTGTGTTTGCAATGCGCCACATGTTTGCAGCTTGGGAGGCGGTGCGTTTACCAGACGCGTCCAGAAGTTTAGATTCTTTGTCTGGCGGTGGGGCATCTCCTGAGGATTGGGAGTTAGCCCGCTTTCTAGCTGTGGAGACAACTAGGGAATCTAGGGGAGCAGGGCCCTTGATGTAAGCAGGGTCTGTGGGTGCCGCCTTATACTTCTTCTCTATTCTAGGGTTCAGTACTCTGGCTCTGACAGGGTCTTTGAACACCTCTGTAGCGTGCTTGGTGACACCCTTAAGCATGGGTAAAATGGAAGTGGATTTGTCTTGTATATCAAATGTATCCAGTAGGAAGTCTTCTTCTACTGGTTCACTGTGCATGTCCACCCCATGGTAGTGTGCTGCTCTCTGCACTAAATGGTGAAACCCTAAGGAGTCCTCTGGAGGAGACGGTCTTGATGGGTATAAGTCGTCTTGAGGTACATTGGGTATATCAGGGTTATTGTAATCCTCCCATGGATCTGGGGTCCCTGGTGGAGTGGGATCCATTGGGGCGTCCACCGGGTAATTGTCCGGATCCCCATCATCCGGATCTGGGGATGGGGTCGGATCGTAGTGAGGTACAGGTGGCGGAGACCTGTGAGGTGGAGGTGGTGGAGGAGGTGGAGGGGGTAGGGGAGGCGGTAGTGGGGAGGGCACTCTGAGGGGAGAAGTAGCAGAGTCCTTCCTTTTGGGTGGAGGAGGAGGAGCCGGAGCATCAAGGCGTCTTTTCTTGGTAGTTAAAGTCAAAAGCCCAGTCTTAGGATCTTTGGACAAAGTCTTTTGTAAAGGGTCTGGTGTAAACAGAGCCAATGGTGTCGAGTCGTCTGTCGGCACCGGTGATTTCGGAACCGGGGGTTTCGATGGTCTGTGTGCGCCATGCTTTTTTGAGGTCTCCGGGTGTTTCGGCGTCGAATGATGTTTCGGCGCCGGAGCATCGGTGCCGACAGATTTGTGTTTGTGTTTGGTCGGCACCGAGTGTCCAGGCTTCGGCACCGGTGGTTTCGGAGTCGAGCTGGATTTTGCAGTCTTCGGTGCCGGATGCTGTTTTTCGGCACCGGGTGTCGGCTGGCTCGATCCCGAGCTGCCATGAGACTTTGGGAGCTTCGACACCGGGCCCGAAGGTGGGGTGATCTAAGTTTTGGTTTTGGTTTTGCCCAGGCCGGCAGGCGAGGGAGTAACCTGAGTCTCTTTGGTTTTCGGCGTGGGGGTAGGAGGGGGCATATTACTCACGGCCCGCTGCGCTGGTGTAATGTCCTCCACGTCGGAGTCGTCGGCCTCGGAAGCGCTGACGACGTCTTCCTCCTGTTCGGTGTGTGTTTGCCCCGAAGCTTCGGCGTCGTCTCCGAAGATGTCCGGTGGAGCTGCGGAGGATGAGTGCGCCATGGTGCGTCGAGCTCTTCGATCTCGGATGGTCTTCTTCGATCGAAAAGACTTGCAGGCGGGGCAGTCTCTAGCCTCGTGTTCCGGAGAGAGGCAAAGGTTACACACCTGATGGAGGTCGGTGTGGGGAAATTTAGACCCACATTTTGGGCACTTTTTGAACGGAGTCCTTTCCATCGGCCGGGACCGGAGTCGCGGAGGGCCCGAAGGCCGGTGTCGATGAACGGGATGGAGAAAGTGCCGCTTCGAGAGATGAAGATGATGAAGGAACTCGAAGAATCGAGGATTTTCCGTCGAGGCTGGAACCGTAGAAGTTCGAAGCCGGAGCACGAAGTATCACATCCGAGCCCGATGGCGGAAAAAAACAATCTGAGGATGGAGCCGAAGCCCATGCGCAGTACGGACCGAAGGAGGAGTCACCAAACTCGTGACTTCCAAAGACTGTCCAAGAAGAAAAACAAACTGCAAACATCCGGGCCCAACACCAGATGGCGATCTATGCTAAGTGTACAATCTGCAGCTCATATGCCTCGAACATAAGTTTTTAGTTATTTGCAGTTTTTCAAGTTCTCATACAAAACCAACTCCACACTAATTTTCAAGGAAACCCAGTCAATCTATTCCTATTGAGAAAATGTGGTTATCGGTTAACATGCAAGTACTTGGTTGTGGGAGTTGGTATTCTAGGGTAAGAACCAGGGTTCCCCAAGGTCAAGGAAGCACTCTCATCCAATCCAATCGGGGATAGGGTCCCTCCAGTTGGTGGCTGCTCACGAGCAGGCCACAAGCTTGTGGGAGCAAAGCTCCTGGTGTAAGGCTCAGGGCAAAGGGGGATCCGATTTACCACCCAAAGTACACCCGCAGCGGCGCAGGGGCAGCTGGGTGCTGGTTTGGCGTCTGGTGCCCTGTTGATTTTCAATGGGGATTCTCCGATTGCAACAAAGACTGCAGGCTTGTGGACGAAGATGGCCACCTGTTGGAGAGGTAAGATGCCTGGGGATGCTGGGACCCCGTCGGTTGGGCCACCCAAAGCCGTGGGGCGTCGGTTGCAGGGGTGTCTTTAGGCATTTGGTTTTTTTACCAGCTCTGGTCACGGTCGGGGAGACCCTCCAGAAAGAGGCTGCAGGCTTCGCTTGGAGATTCGAGGCAGGTCAGATCACCAGATCTCAGGTCAGGATCGCTGGGGAGACCTCCTCGTGGTGTTGGGCCACTCAAACTCGGTCCGCTGGCATCGGGTGCAGACTCACGGGTTTGGCTGGGGCCACAGTCTGTTGGTGAGCAAATCCGGTGCTCACGTGAGACAAAGTCTTTGGCTTGGAAGGCAGGTCCTCCGAGTTCTTGAGGTTGCTGACTGCAGGACACACCGGGATTTAATCGGAGCAGGTTTGAGGTAGGGACAGGCCGCTAGGGCTGGGGCCAAGTCAGTGGGTGTCCTCCTCTTCTTAGTTCAGCAAGACTTTTTCGGTCCGTCTCTTCTTGACGATTCTTGTCTGAGGAGGCAAGGTTCAGGGTTGCCCCTAGATACTAGATATAGGGGTGTTACAGGTAGGTAAAGGTTGGGACCAATGGGTCCTTCCTTGGGGTGGATACACCCCCTAGTATGCCACCCTCCAGTGGGATGGGGGCATATGCCTTTCTCTGGTTGGCTGGGTCCCACCATCTGCAAGATGGCGGGGACTGAGAGTTGTGCTTCACCTCGCCTCCTCCACCTGAGGGGTGGGGTCATCAAAGGAGGGCACACCTCCCTTCCTCACTTGGTTTTCCTGCCGATTCTCCCGCCCACAGTGGGGGTCAGAACCTGTGGGAGCCAGTTGCTGGAAGCAGCAAAGGGCTGGGGTAGCTCACAAAGGCAGCAAGCCTTTGAAGCTTCCCCTTCGTTGCCCCTGCCAATCCCGGGGAAGGAGGCTTGGCACCTCGTTCCAGGATGTGCATTGTTCCAGAACTCAGAGCAGCAGGCTCTCGACCCAGGGGTCCAGAAACATGTCTGGTGGTGGCAGCTGGCGAGCAGCCTTGACATTAGTGTTAGGTCATTTTTCAAGGGGCATCTCTAAGTGGCCCTCTGAGTGCATTTTTCATGAAATCCCACACTGGCACCAGTGCAGGTTTAATGTGCAGATTTCAGTAAAGCCATCATGATGCTGTGGAGTTCGTTATGACAAACTCCCAGCACCATATACTCTTTATGGCATTACTGCACTTACAAGGTCTAGAATTGGTGTAGACACTGTAGGGGTACCGGGCTCATGCACCTGTACCCTCACCACTGGTATAGTGCAACCAGCTAGAGGGATGGGTGACCTATGCCAGGTCAGTGGGTTCTAGGCATGGCACACAGGGATGTGTGCCATGTCGACTCTTCACTTTGTTCTGCACCAAAACACGCAGCCTGCAAGGACAGTGTGTGTGTAAAGGTACAGGGCCTCTAAGGCTGGCACAATACGTGCTGCACCCCTTGGAGGTCTTCCCTGGCCACCGTGCCCTTGGTACCATTTACAAGGGACTGATCTGTGACCACAGAGTGCCAATTGTTTTTTGTTTTTATTGCAGTTTTAGGGAAAGAACATAGGCCCTGGTACCTGTTTGGCAGGAACCCAGGGCACACTCAGTCAAAGTAAATCAGCAGTATAGCAAATTGTGGGGGCAACCATGCAAAAAGAGGGCACTTTCTTACAACCACCATATGGAAAATTGGGGTACTTAGTTTGAACAAACAGCACCTAATGTAGCCTATAAAAGCAGTTGCCATTAATATTGCTTTATTTTTCTCCTTTCTTAATTTACTGTTTTCCAGCAACATGGCATCACCACCTTTTACTACAAAAAAAAGCTCAGGCATACTTTCAAATGAAAACATCAATGTCAAAACACAGCATACTACTACAATTCGTTTTTTAGGCGTCATGACACAGGAAAAGATTATTGCTCAAGTCTATAGTAAAGAAGATCTTGCTAATGTGGATCCAAGAAAAGCAAAATTTATAATAGAGAAAACGACATCAACATACTAAGCAATACTGAGAATCAAAGCAGGGAAAATAGGTGTGAATGTATGTAAACAACCACACAGTCCACCTAGTGATCAGTACTTATGCTTGCCACATAAACTCTCTCTGCTAAGGAAAGCCCCATTTTTTATTAAGCTCAGTTTTCGAAATCTGGAGCATTGCCCTGATAACATCTGACTGTCCACAAAATCGGGGAATGATACTAACAAACGAATGAATTACTTTAATGACTTACCTCTTATCATCCATTAGTAGTGTTAATACTACTAAGCAAGAACACCATTTATAATTTAGTACAAGGTAGCCGATCACTGATGTAAGCAGTATTAATTATTGCACAGAGAGACTAAAGAAAAAGTGAAAACCATTTTGAGATGGTACCCTTCGTCTAGTCTTACACCACATTTTATGATAGGGTACTAGACATTGCTTTCTCCCACTGGTTCACCGCCCTCCGAAAGGGAAATGCAACGATACGATGAAGAGGGCAGATTCCATATCCATATCGGTTTTTGGGTACTACAGCCTACCGATCCTTCAAAGACTTACCCATGGAATTCTAACCTACCAGCCTACAACAGATGTCAATGCACTCAAGCACATTACCAATTCCACTCTGCATACCCACATGGGCATTTAAAACAGAATCTTGCAAACCCACACCCCTACAGCTCTCCGAGAACAATCACACGTTTCGTACCAAGAATTGAGATGTACCAAAGACCCTAATGATTTCATTTGACTCGAAAGAATCTGCTCTGTACCTAGTCTCCTCATCACCTCAGCCAAAGCCACAATATGTTTGCCATCAATGCAGTGGCCCATAGAAACTAGGAACTCCAGACAGTAAAGCTGTTGTGTAGCTATGCATTATTTTGTACTGTGCAAACAGTTTATTTATGGCCCCTGACTGCGGATTGCATACAGCCAAACATCAGTGTAATGTTTATGTTCTAATTTACTATGAAAGTGTACTTTTATCTGGTATGTTGATTTGGATAGCGCACTAATCACCCAAGAGGGTATCCAGGCACTTGGGCAGGTGTCTAGGTGTGTGTGGTCCCCGTGGAGCTTATATGAGGAGCAAGGTCTTCAGCTTTTTACTGCACTCAAGAAGTGAGGAGTAGGCTCTGATAGGCTGAGGGAGGTCGTTTCATGTCTTGAGTGCGGTGTAGGAGAATCAGTGGCCTCCAGTTCTGCATCGGCGGATGTGGGGAATGTGTGCGAGTGAGAGTCAGACAGATCATAAGTGTCTGGTGGGTTGGTGCAAGTTAATACGGCTGATTAAGTATTCTGGTCCTGTGTTGTGTGCATGAGGAGTTTGAATTAACTGTGCTTTTGAACGGGGAACCAATGAAGCTTCCTGAGGAGCAGTGTGATGTGGGTGTGGTGAGAGAGGTTGAGTAGGAGTCTTGCAGCGATGTTCAGGATGGCCTGGAGACTATGTAGGAGCTGTTTGGAGATTCCGGCATAGAGTTGACATAGTCCAGCCTGCTGGTGACTAGTGCTTATGTGATGGTCCGTCTGGCGTTCTGAGGCAATTATTTGAAGATATTTACAACATGAGTTGGATGTGGAAGCAGCATGTTCCCACTGCGTTGACTTGAGCAGTCATGCCGAGTTTGTCGTCTAGGATGATACCTAGATTTTCTGCTTGGTCTGTGGATGTTGTTCCCAGCTCTGACGCCCACCAGTTAGAGCCCCATGAAGACTAGTACTTCCGTTTGTTGGAGTTGAGCAACAGGCACTTGGTTCACATCCAGTTTGTCACCATCATCATGCAGTTGGTGAAGGTGGTTGTGGTGGTGGTGGTTGTTTTGTCTGTCAGTGAAAGGATGAGTTGGGTGCCATTGGGATAGGCGATGACTGATGATCTGTGATTAAACGATGTTGATGAGCGGTGTCATGTATATGTTGGGGCAATTTTTCATTTATATATATAATTATAGATCTAAATCTGGCATATTGTCTTGCTTAGTACAGTGTTCTTTTATAAGTAGAACAGTACATAATGTACACAAGTGCATAAGAATTCCCATGAGATTTTCCAAAAGGTACTTCAGTTATCACAAGGACACTTTTGGACAGTCCTCTCGCAGACACACCACAAATAGGATGTCATTATCTGTCTGAGACCGTGTGTAACATTCTTTCCTTCAGGGACTAACAGTGCATAGGACATTGGCCACTAATCATGCCAACCTTTCCACAGACTTCACTGTGTGAGCTAAGGGAAGCACATCTTTGGAAAACAAATATGTGATTGCGGTTTGCCACATTGGCAGGCCTTTTATTCCCAATTCATAGGTAAAAAAAGGCACCCAAGGAAAAAGTAAGAAAAAGGTTATTTACCTGTAATGATTTTCCTCCAGTACTGGCATCTTTCAGAGATTCACCAGCTTCCATGATCCTCCAACATCCATCGAGCTGGGAGTCCCACAGTATCTTCACATTTTTAAAAAGTACCAAACATTCAGCCAATCATGTTAGACGTGACAGAATACCGCACCCTGCAGAGGTCACCATCCAAAAGATTTCATAGGACTATATTCAATGATTATAAGTTTAGGTTTGCCTAAAGATGGGAGGAGGGTGGGTCTGGTATAGGAAAAGGGGGGTTGCTATTGCGAATCAGAGTATTTACTTTCACTAGCACACATCACCTCCCCTGAGTAGAATTGAACTGCTCTGCTTCACTACCCTGAGAGGGTGAAGTGCTAAAATGGAGTGCTTGGTTCAAGGTTGGGTTTTTACTTGCTAAGGATGTGAGGCCTGCACATGCAGTTGGTCACAATTGTCTCAAACCCAATTTCTTACACTATCAATACAGGTAAGTAACTTTTTCTTATACAAAATTGGATCTTTCTAGATTTACATGCGGATTGCTAATTAATTCCATGATCGATCTCAACCCTTCAGAGAGCCTCTGAGCAAGCTCCTGAGTAAGTAACACACATGCGTTTTCCTTTTTCCCTTTTGGTCTCCCACTTCACCCCAAACACGTATGCAGATGACCTCCTCCCATTTGGCACCAGGACAGGCAGGAAATTAGCTATGGAAGTAGGTGTGATGCACTACCAGGCTAGTCACACCCCTAGGGTGGACTGCCTGAGGTGCTCCAGGATAGAGCCCTGCACACTTTAATGTTTAACATCTATATTGATCTCTTTGGAACTTCATTCACAGTAACAGCATCAAGAATCATCAATATGCAGACACAAATTTACTAAAAAATCTATATTGCTCAGGACATCTATCAACTCAAACCCGCCTCAAACTGATTCAGAAGTGTATCTCCAGCACCTACAAAAAACTGAATTCCTACTGTTCACCAATAGCAACAAACAGTTACAAATTAATACCCGATTCTCAACAATAAATATAGGCAGATCACCCATATAATACCAAATGCAAAAACACTTGGATTCACCCTCAACAGCAGCTTCTCCTCCAAAGAACAAGTAGGCAAGAAAGCCAAGACAGTATAGTACATACAATCTCAATTGAAGAAAGTAAAATCATACTTCAAGGAAACCAACTTCAGAGCAACAATCCGAATCTTAGCCCTCTCATACCTGGATGGAGGCAATACCCTATATGTGGCCTCACTGATTTCACACTTGCTACAATTAAATGCACCCTATGCTTCTTCATGTTTCATCAAAGGGCCAAAAAGGTTTGACCAGATAACCCCCCAAAACGGACTAAAACACTCTAGTCCCCGCCCCCTCGCAAATGTAGCACTCTGGAACATGAACTGCCTAATGTTCTTTGTATGATTTTTATGCAAACATGCATTAACAACGCCTACCAATGTCAACATATGTGTATCTTTCCCTAACATAGGTTGGCATATTAGATTAGGTGAGAACTGTTTCGTTCCTGTAAAATAGTAACTGGGATAACTGAGAAACCCATTTTAATCTTGTCACACATGGCTCTTCTTTAGCTCCTTCACTAATACGCATTCCCTGTATCAAGATTCCAATAAGATTTTTCTTATTAAGCAGTAATGTTTTATTTCTGAACTGCATTCTCCAAATTGTGTTTAGTTTGTTCCATATGCTCTTGAAACATGAATAAACAACACTTCTTGTCAGCTGCCTCTAAAATTATAGAACACCATCTTGTTAAAGGGTTCTCTTCCATACTTGACAAGACAAATGTCCTAGACATTGGCCACAAGCAGACCTTCTCCCAAAACATAGCACTGGGCCATCCTGGTTGGCACTCTAGATGAGCCATGGTACCATCCTTGGACAATGCCATCTAGCTGGCCTTGTTCTGCTTCACTTATAGGCTGCCTTTGATAAGGGTTGATAACTCCACATTAGTAGACCATCTGAAATGAGTAGGACCGACTAGAATAGTTCTCGAATGGTTTTAGTACTTTCTTTCAAGCAAAACACAATTTGTGTCCATGGCCCCATTAAGGTACCCAGGTATGCAAAGTATCCTGACTTTCGGGGATTACCAGAGGGGTCACTTACTCAATTAACATCTATGTGCAGGCCATGGGTGAACTGATTCACAGTTCTAGCTTCACCGGTTGGCTAAACGCAGAGAACACAATAGTTGCTAAACTTCAGGCCATGGGTGAACTGATTCACAGTTCTAGCTTTACCGGTTGGCTAAACGCGAAGAACACACTAGTTGCTAAACTTCTGACTCCACTTCTTCAAGTAATACAAGTAATCTGTATAATTGTTTGTCTGGCATCTAAATCTGTTGGTCAGGCAACATTTGTAAGCTGAAAAGCACCAAAACTGAAATCTGGATGCTCGGGAAAGACCCCTCAACCTTGGTCCTGTGGCCTCCTTATTCGGTGATATGCCAACTCCAACTGGACAAGCCAAACATCAAAATGGTTACATATCTGTAAGAGTAGTTTTGAAGCTTGAACAATTTTCTAGATTCAGATACTGTGCATTTATTCCGCCATCTAGTGATTGGGTCCGGAATTGTGTTTCTTCTTTCAGTTTTTTTGTGGGAGCGGTCTACCACCATCATTTGGTGGTATGCCCATTCTCCTGTGGCATCAGACGTCCACCGTGGAAGTTCCTGCAGGGAGTCATTATTTCCAGATTCTCTTTTCTCCTGTAATGTGTAGATTTAACTTCCTACGTAATGTGTTGTCTCTTTCGCTGTTCGTATAGAAATATTTGCCAGAAAGACTAGGATTGCTCCTGTGTTCCTTGTGGAGTGTGCCCTTTGTTTTCATCTAGCACTCGCCCAGGTTCGTGCAACATGTTTGAATGTTTACAATATCCATAGTGCAAAGAACTCGTTGGATATTGGTGTTGATTTGCTTGCTGGTAACAAAGGAAACAAGCATTTACAATGCAACGGTCTCGGCATTGTTAAAGTTAGAGCTATTGGCATTGCTCATGACAATGCCGTTTCTTTAAATGTTTTAAAAACAAAAACATAAACAAAAATAATGTCATGAGCAATGCCAATAGCTCTAATTTTACCAATGCAATTACTACTTTTCTATGAAAGTTTGAACCACCTCCTTCAGAAAAACACGTGGACAATAATACAGCCTCACGACATGTTCCCCAAACAACCTTATTTTGTCACCTTGTACGGAGATTGATTCAGGAGACTTGTTGAGAACACTTTCTAGAATAGGAGCAATTTCGGGAAAACTCCGGGCATTATTGGACGCTTTACATCCAGCTCGAGATATAATACACGGTAAATAGAATATAAAACATATATAGGTCAAGCCAACAAGCAGGTTGAGTATACAAACACAAACTACCACTTTCCAGCTATACAAACACACGGTCTAGACCTGCGTAGATTTGTGGTGCCGTATAGTGTGTAAAAAGCAGTGCAGCGGTCCCGTGTGTGTTTTTGACATTAACAGCTCAACAATTACTCTATCAGCAGTAAAGCGCTCACAGGACAGCAGTGTTACATTTTTATATGCAACAGAGTTGTGCTGTGTGTTCCCCCTAAAGCTTCACTAAATACACGTGTTATTTCAATCTAGAACTGTTCCAGGAAATATGGAGTTGAAATAGCGCATATGTACGGGAATGTCATAATATTTTCGGCAGCAGAGAGTGCGTTAATGCAGTGGTGTTTGCTTTTAATGTCATTCTTCCTAATAAGGGCACAGCGGCAGCTGCCTAGATGTTCGTAATTGGGAAAAGTACATAATTTGAATGCAATTGACACTGCATTAAAGCAGCCACACCTGGCACCACCCCTCCCGTGTGCGATGCCAAGAGCCGGAAATGCAGGGACGAGTTTCGGCTAAGAAAAAGTGCAGGGTGTCCTGAAGACAGGGGCGCCACCCTTTTCCCTGCACAGACAAGTATGCGATGCAGACGCAGGAACGGCTGCTTTCAAAAATGGTTCCACGAAGTCCCGTCACTGGAGGTGCAGCGCGTGGTTCCTTCCCGCCATCATCCTCCGCACGAGCAGCACTTGGTCTGTGGCACTTAGAATGGCAGTAGAGCACCCATTAACACTGCAGTAGTGTCCTTGAGTGGGATGTGCAATGGACAGTCATTGTTTTCCTTCTGAGATTCCACCTATTGCAGTGATCAAGGAGCACACTCCATCCGGACGCATGACGTCAGTACATTTAAAACGTCACAGTTAAGAGGGATTACTGCTTCCTACTAGGTCTGTAAACAAGCCAGGCGCCATTGCTGTATTATGGGAAACAAAAGGAAATACGATAGGTTTACATTATCCCATCATTTAAGGAAGGCGGTGGGCAGTAAGAGTGGGCTAGCCTGAACTGGATAATGCTCGACGCTACTGAAAGAGCTCTGAGACCACTGCCCGTCCCTTCCCACCTCCCGGGTCACAGACACAAAAGACCAAGACACTATGTGCTTCACCTGACAGAAGCGCTGGCAGTACTCGCTGGCCGCTTTCTCTGCAGGCTCCTTGCTCCGCCGCAACGCCTCTTCTAGCGCTCTCAGCCGCTCAACAAGCCTCGGCGGCTCCCTGGGGCGGCCGCCGCCACTCTCCTGCTCGGCCTCCTCGTCCCCTCGTCTGCCATCTTCACACCGCGCTCCGTCACCTACGCACTCTCCTGCGGGTCACGTGCGAGGACAATGCCACCTCCGGGGGTGGGGGGGGCGACTCGGGCACCGGGGAAGGAGTGAGGCGATACAGCGGCGGAGAGCACAACTTGGCGCGCGGGGGGAGAAGGCGGTTTAGAATGGCCTGAGACTGGCACAAGGCCCGCCCCCGACATAGGAGAAACAAGACAGATCCCCGATCGGCCCTGGAGCCACTAGCAAGATGTATATAGAATTAAAGACACAGAAACGTAACAAATCGTAATAAAAACATGCATAGTCAACTACTGTAAAACTACACAACACAACCGCCAAACGCAGCGTCCTTTTCGGATTCGGGGGCGTGTTTTGCTGTTGTCTCCTCCCTGAGACTTTTCGCAAAAAACACGCCCCCCGATCCGAAAAGGACGGGGCATGATTGGAGTGACGGGACCTCTTCTCCAATGGCTGGCCAGCATTTACGAGACCAGCCAATGGAGAACAGGGCAGAAGAGGGGCGGGTTCAAGCCCCTCTTCTCCCAAGTCATTAAATCTCCGGACTTCCGGTCTGCCGACCGGATGGTCCCGAGACCTAAAAAACTGCTTTCCTTTACTTGCATTCTTAGTTTTCTAGAGGTAGTACATGACCAATCTGTGGATGCTTAGCGTGTACAAGGCTCTTTCAGCATGTCTTTGGTTTTTGGAAGTGTGAGATAAAACAAAGACATTATTATGCTCAGCATGATTTTTATCAGCACTCACTGGTACAATCTCTCAGTGATTCTGGCTTCCAGCAGAACCCCTCTGAATAACAAGAGCTGGGCCTTCCAAATAAATTCTTAAGACCTGTATGGACTTTAGAAGAAGCTCTATAAAATCAGTTGGGTGAAATACCTAACCAGGAGACCTTATATTGCTCTTTCTGACTCTGCACCCCTTTCATCAACACTGGGAAATACATCTAGGACACTGGAGAAGCCTTGCTGTTGTACTTCACTGGAAATGGTAAAAGGTGTGCAATCCAAGAGAGAAGAGGCTTTGCTTGACCATTAAGGAAAATTGCAAGAACCAGCTGTCTGGGTTTATGAGGTACTAAATCTGCCACAGAGCCACCAGAATACGAAGTTAGGCAATATGTGTTATTGTGTCATTGACAACAGATTTACAAAAATGATCTTGCACGTAAGAAAACAAACCCTTGTTGCCACTCAACACTCTCTAAGAGACACAAACAGACAGACATGCACAGAAAAACACATGTGATCAGAATAAAAATCAGTTGTATTAAAATCTTCAAATGCCTTTGCTTACCATAGGTAAATCCCAAGATCATCAACGTGGGAGGAAGCTAAGAAATCTCCAGTAGGGGACATGGTGATAGAGACAGCCGCTGAATCCAACAGAAAACAATCTATCAGGCTGAAAGCGAAATGACAAAAGTCGATTACGTTTCTGTAAAGGATTGGGTCTTTTTAGTTTCAAGTTTTAATCGTAAAATGTAAGTTTGAAGTCAACAACGTTCTTGAGCAGAAAATTGTTTTTGCACATAATGAAAAAAAGGGATGGCTTTTCAGACAACTGTCATTTGGAAAGAGTGTGCCTCGAAAAACATTAGTAATTAATCTGAAGCATAGCAGTTCTTACAACAATATCTACACTGAAAGCAATATTACAATAGAGTAAATCTTGCCATCGGACTGAACTATGGATGCATTTCATAAATATTTTTATGAGATTTCCAAGGAAACTGATGTTTAGTTCTATACTTTTCATTAACTCACCACCCTGATGGAAGATCCCACACTTTAATGCAGCAATCCATTGACGCAGTTATTAGCCATCGACCATCGGGACTGAAAGCCTGAGGGAGGAAAAAAGGACCTAATTTTACACTCTGATAATTGGGTCTGTGCAGTTCCGGAAAGAGTAAACCGTGCATTTACTTTTAATCAGTACTGTACTTTTAATCACTATGGAAACACATTCCTCGTTTTCCATTGAGTTGGTTCAATAACATATCCTGATTGGCTTGTTTCACTTTCTACATTTGTGACAAGGAAGATGCATGGAACCAGTATTTGAAGATCTGACTGGGCGAAACTAGTGTTATATACTAGTGAACAAACATTAGTTTGCTGTGGTGTCTCATCTGTTAGACCAATTATTTGTGCCTTAGTTCCACACTTGATGATGTGCCTGAAGTCTGCCTTTTGTCTGTCACTTCCATCTGTATGAACATAAAATGCACCTCTCATGCCTTGTTATGGTACACACTGTTGACGGATATTTGCTACTTACAGAATTCCTAATAGCTACATGTGTTTCATTTAATAACGTTAAAACCATCTGCATGGCAAACTGGTTGCATTTAATTTATTGCATATGATCATTGTGAGAATATGAATTGACAGTTGCAAACCATCAATCCCAGTAGATGATTACAAGGTGATTAAAAGGTGAGAAGAAAGAACTGATGGAAAACAAGAAAAGGAACAAAACCGATATAAAAAAAGCTTATGAGTCAGAAGTCTAAACGAATAAATTAAAACTTTAAAAAAATATATATATATTTTTTCCAACTATACCGCACAATACCAACAAATCTGTTCAAGAGTGAGCTCACACATTGGCAACTACAGGTCTCGAGTCATCTTTACCCAATCAACAGTGCACAACTATGCCTAGTTGTGCCACCCCGATACTCAAGAAGTGTCACCTCCCCATTCTGATTTAATTCGGATTTAATTCTTATGTTTGCATCTTCCACTCTTTGTTTGGATCAGGGCCTTAACCAGTAATTCTGAATTTTCAGGATCCTCTATCCGGCTGTCCCCTCCTATCTGGATAATTTCTTCCACCAGGGACCATGTCTAAATTGAGCTCTCCCTAGTGAGGGTAACTGGGGCTGCGAGCTGCGTGTTACCAGAACGTGGTGACAATCTTTATACTAGCAACGATCTTGAATGCACTTTGGAGCGATTTTATATTTGTTGTGTCTTCATCTTTGGGGGCTTTGAATAGCGTTAAGGGGAATTTTAAGCCAGGCACACTGACATTCTTACCATCTTGTGATTTCCTTTCACTTTGCACAGCCGCTTTTCAGCTGACACTCGGCGGCGGTGGGCGCCATCTTTGGTGAGGCTGGGGGAGCGCTCTAGTCGCGCCGTCCTCCCGCCCTCCTGGAATATTTAGTAGGGCTTCCCAGCGATCTCGGTGCCTAAACGGAGCTCTCCCTAGTGAGGGTAACTGGGGCTGCGAGCTGCGTGTTACCAGAACGTGGTGACAATCTTTATACTAGCAACGATCTTGAATGCACTTTGGAGCGATTTTATATTTGTTGTGTCTTCATCTTTTGGGGCTTTTAATAGCGTTAAGGGGAATTTTAAGCCAGGCACACTGACATTCTTACCATCTTGTGATTTCCTTTCACTTTGCACAGCCGCTTTTCAGCTGACACTCGGCGGCGGTGGGCGCCATCTTTGGTGAGGCTGGGGGAGCGCTCTAGTCGCGCCGTCCTCCCGCCCTACTTTCTCCCTATATAATGTGCAGACCGGCCAGACGGTGCCAGCGGTCTGGCGCAGCGGGCGCGCCGGATGCACGCCGAAGCCGCGCCTAAGCCAAGCCCGTCTGCGCCCGGATCGCGCCGGCCGCAGGGCACGCCGGGCAACAGCCACTCACCGTTAGGTACGACAATAGGGCATTTTTAGCATTTCGTCCTAAGATGGGTGCTCTGTGTAAGGGTTGTCCCCCCACTGTTTTTCTCTGGGGCCGCTTCTCATGTTTACATTGTAAATGGACTCCTCCCGGGACATCCCTAGAGATGCCCAAAAATTCTGTTCCCTCTATGCACGGCGGTAATAGCTTCAAGGGAGGTGTTATCAATGCCCGCTCTCTGTGTGGCCACAGCCAAGACATACACGATTTAATAATGTGTCATGATCTTGATGCCCTTTTTATAACAGAAACATGGCTCAACGACTCTTCCAATCCTGATTTGGTTACTGCCCTTCCTCCAGATTTCACTATCTTCAGGCAGGACAGACCAATTGGGCGAGGAGGGGGGGTTGCATTCATTGTTAAAAAGTCCTTCTTGTGTCATACATTTGATCTGGGCCTTCTCAAAGGAAGTGAGAGCATCGGCTTCTCGATTAAACTTAATGCCTCTACCTCCTTCTCGGGAGGCCTAATCTATCGCCCTCCAGGCAATGCCACCCCATTTCTGGACTCCCTAGATGAAGTTCTCGGGTCACTCATGTTACGCTACCCCCACTTCACTCTATTAGGAGACATGAATATGCATCTGGAATCACGTGTCGACCCTCATGCTATTTGTTTCCAGCATACCCTGAATATTTTTGGACTGGCTCAACTAGTGACTGCACCTAGCCAGCCACACTCTTGATGGTATCTGCTCCAACTTAAGCACCATGACTACGTCCCCCCCCATTCCGCAAATTTGGACCGACCATAGTCTCATTCCCTTTGACATCAAGAAACAAGTTCTAGCTTCATTAACAACAAAGCGCCCTCAACCTTCCTTCTCGGTAAATTGGAGAAAGGTGACTGATCGTATTAAGCTGGACACCCAGCCATTGGCCCAGGCTCCTAAACTGATGGGAGACGTATCGGTCGATTCTCGCAACTTCCACGTCTGGATGGATCAGATTATTTCGGAAAATTCTGACTCCAAAGGCGATCGCTTGAACTGTCTTAAAAGGAAGTTAAGTGCCCCATGGTACACCCAGGCCTTAACTGAGAGTCATCTACTTTGTAGAATAAAAGAAAGGAAGTGGAGGAAAACATACGACGAGGCCTCAAGAGCCCTTTATGTTCAGCAGAGGAAATCATACCTCTCTAGCCAAAAAGGTGTATTACACTAAAGCTATCAACGATGCCCACCAGAAGCAAAAAACCGTCTTCTCTATAGTTCAATCCTTTACTCACCCCAAAGCTCTTCAGCCCGAAATCCCGCCCTCCGAAACTCTGTGCAACCAAATTGCAGATTTCTTCGGGGAAAAAATTGCAAATATTCAAAAGGATTTCTCGCCTCCTTTGATCTCCTCTACCCTAAGTTCCCAAAAACATGTAGTCGACAATCGCCATTCCCTTTGCAGCTTCCAACCTGTCTCCCTTCAACAGACCCGCAAGGCGATCTTGGCTTGGAAAATCAGGAGCACCAACCGACTCCTGTCCCCCTCGCATTCTGCATCATCTAATTGAGGTAGTCAATCCTACCATCAACGCCATCATAAACGCATCCTTAGAATCAGGGATAGTGCCTAATGAATGGAAAAAGGCCATCGTGAAACCCCTGATGAAAAAGCAGAACAAATCTCCAACGGATCTGACGAACATGCGCCCCATCTCACTCCTGCCTGTTCTAGGAAAGATCACTGAACGGATAGTGCATTGGGAGCTAAAAGCATTTGTGGAGAACCATAACATCCTGCATCCCCAGCAATCTGGGTTTCGCCCTGGCCACTCCACCGAAACGGCCCTGATAGAACTCTCTGATTCCATCAAGTTCCTGCAGGATGAGGGAAGGCAAGCCGTCCTCATCCTGCTTGATCTAACAGCAGCTTTCAACACTATCTCTCATGTCATCTTGAGTGATAGGATGCGAGAGATTGGCGTGACAGACACAGCCTTGGCATGGGTAAAATCCTTCTTGTCCAATAGGTCCCAATCTGTATCTTTGGGTCCCTACCTATCCAGTGAAAAAACCATTACATCGGGAGTACCGCAGGGGTCCATATTAAGTCCACTTCTTTTTAACATCTATATGGCACCCCTCCTCGCTGTGATAGAGTCTCATGGGATCCTCGTCACGTCATATGCTGACGACACCCAACTGGTCGTCTCTATCGACAAAAAACGCACGGATACAGAGCTGCGATTTCAGAATTGTCTCACGGAGGTATTTCAAGTGGTTGAATAAAAACCACTTGAAGTGCAACAGTGGGAAAACTGAAATCATACCATTGGGCCAGGATTTACTCTTCTGCCAGAAGAACTGGTGGCCCAAAGACTCAGAGGCCCCACCTAGTGCTGTGTCTTCTGCGCGCAATCTGGGCGTGCAATTTGATGCAACCTTATCCTTTGACGATCACGTCAGGATCACGGCCGGTTGCTGTTTCAGACTCATTAAATCTCTAAAGAAATTTTTTGACTTCCTCCCCATTGCTTCCAGGAAATCGGTCGTGGTAGCACTGATACTCTCCCGACTCGATTACTGCAATGGGTTGATGGCAGGAGTGAAAAAGTCCACTCTGAAGAAGTTGCAAAGTGTACAGCACGCGGCGGCAAGACTAGTGTTAAAACTTCCCAGGAAATCTTCAGCTTCAACTGCATTAAATTCTCTTCACTGGTTGCCACTGCATAAGAGAATCATTTTCAAACTCTTACTTACAGTTTTCAAATCCTTGAAAAATATAGGTCCCAAATACCTCGTTAATCGTTTCATTCATTATGATCCCGTACGATGCCTGCGATCCTCAGGGGCCAACCTTGCTAAGATCCCGAGGTACAAATACAAAACTAGGGGTGGAAAAACCTTCACAGTCCTAGCAGCAAGGGCTTGGAACAAACTGCCCGTAAATCTTAGACTGACCGAGACCGAGTGTCTCTTTAGGAAACAACTGAAGACCTGGGTTTATCAGCAATCTGATACCTATGTGTTGGCAGCTATTTAGATCTTTCACCACTTGACCCCTATACGCATGCTCAGCGCCAAGATGCTCCCTTCAGAGCGAAAGATTGCGCTTTACAAATATCCAAATACAAATACAAATATCCCATCATGATGGGTCCCCTATTCAACCACCAATATATCACTAAGCAGTGTTTCACCAGTAATAAGCCCACGGAGACGAACCTGAGTTGCATTTTCCCTTGTTTGGGTTTAGGTATAAAGCACAACAGGCAATGCCTTATAGACAATTCCTGATGAACACGAATCGCGGTCTGAACCTCCGCATCAATACTCCCCAGCAACAGTAACCCCGAATGCCCAGGTCATATGTAGGAAGATGGCTTCCCCTCCCGCCACATTTAGGGCATGATGAGTATCTATTGGGGTATATTCTGTGCAATCTGGTGGGTGCCAGGAATGTACAGTAATGGTAATTAAAGTGCGTCAGATTGAATCTAGCATTACTTGCCATGTCTTGCACAAGTTCTTTTTTTGTGTATGCATTTTTATTGGCATTTGGAACAAATTGTTACAGATCACAATTATCGACATATAAATATTCAGAAAGAATAAAAAACAAAAGGAATATATTAAAGCAACCCCCAACACCCCACCCCCAACCACCTCCTCCTCCTCTGCTCTCCTGCTACAGTTACTGCAAACGATTCTGGAGGTGCATCAAATACTTGTGCACAAGTTGTCACCCATTTCGAATCTTTCAGAGGGGTCTGTAGATCTCTATTCCAAGCCAGCCATGCTTTGAGCAAGGTGGGTTGTCTAGCCACTTTCAATGCTTAATATATACGCGAGTCAAGGATCCTGCCCTGCTCATCCTCCAACACCAGATTCACTGTGAGGGAGATCATCTGGACATTCAGGAAGTCCATCAATATCTCCCTATCTCTCTGGCTTATCATACTTCAGGAACTGCCCAGTGCTAACCCCAAAAGTGTCTCAGGCCTTATCAAAGGTTAAAAACCAATCTCCAAGGTACAGGTCTCCCATTGTTAGGTAGCCTCCCTTTCTCCATGCCATTAATGACAGTGTTACAAATCTGATGAAATGGTTGCAGCCGCTTAATTTGCATGTCCCTACCGGTGGGTGATACATGCCCATCAATAAGCAACCTGGTACAGTCCCCTCCACAACTACACCCCCAAGGTCTTTTTTCCCAGTTCCCATCTGTAGGAAGCAGGATTTTTTGTTGCAGTAATCCCCCATCACGTTTTGCCTGGTATTTGATGCAACTTTGCCTGAAGTGTAATGGGTTCCTGCTAACCAGGTCCCCAGTGACAGTGTTCTTCTCCAAAAACAAAACAACTGGTCACCTGATCTCCAGCTGACCAGGCATTTAGCACCTCTAAGTCCCTACTAAGTGGTACCTCTGGTACCTAGGGCAGAGGTACTAAAGAGGGTCCCTTAGAGCTGCAGCATATCTTGTGCCACTCTAAGGGACCAAACCCATACAGACTGTCACTGCAGTCTGTGTGAAAAGGTGCTCTAAAAAGGGAAAGCAACATAAGACACACTTGTGTGCCATGTCCCCTAACACTGCATGTAATATGTGTAAGTCAACCTTACAGCAGGCCTTACAGCCCTAAGGCAGGGTGCATTATATTCCATGTTGCTAGAAATGGGGTTTCTGGTTGGCTAGGGTATGCACCTAAGCCAGGCAGAACCCACCACTCCTAGTCAGAGCAAGGGAGATACGATCTGAAGATAACCCCATCTCATCCCCTTGGTAGCTTGGCAGAGCAGTCAGGCCTATCCCAGAGGCAATGTGTAAAGCGTTTGCGCAACCCACTCAAACAGCAGCGACACACTAGGCACACCACAAAAGAAACTCCACACAGGGTTATATAAAATTAGCTTTCGTAATATCCATAAACACATTAGAACACAATCACATATGTATCACTGCGCCATTAGGTACTTGTCATGATTTCACAGGGATTTACATAAACCTTTTGGCCACAGTCAAACATTAGAGTTAGTTAGGGTCACCAGTAACTACTGATGGGATTGCATTTAGCGTGACGCACTAGGTATAAAACCTCATCAGCAGTGCACCATAGTAATCACTTGCAGCTGTGTACACATCATGGAATACCATAAGCTCATCATGCCCTTCTTAGGCGTAAATAGGACACATCAAGCATAAGCAGGGCCATGGGATACATATCATCCACAATGCACTTTCGTAAAGACTAGTGGCGTGCACACATTATACATCCTCACTGGTAATGTAATATCAAAGCCTAATCACGTTAAGGCATAACACAGCCCATAACCATGTTTCCCCTTCGTACGCTCCTGGGCTACATACCTGCCTACACTATAAGAAATGCGGTAATGCTGAGCGGTTCCTTCCCAATTGGGGATTACCAGTCCTACTCCTCTTCCTCAGTTGGGGGCTCCATCGAGGTTTCCCCTTTATGCCCCCAAGCTGTCAGTACAGACGGGGCCCAAAAGTAGATATAACCGGGAGTGGAGGAGTCCTCCCTACCCTAGTTGGCAGGGGACCTCTTTACCCAAACAAAGGGTGGCCTCTCGTGAACATGCGGTCCAGCCGGTAATGGGCAGCCAGCTCAGCCCCACTCACCAATCGTGGGCTGAGAGGTTCAGGTTGCAGCTCTCAGCTTCTCAGCCCCCAGCCCGCATGATTCCTCTGTGCGACGGCAGGACCCAGAGCGAAGTCTCTGTCGACTTCACCTCTCCTCCGCTTGCGGTCAGGAGTACATTCCCGCCTGGCACCGCCCACCATCAGGCTCAGGCACGTGGCCTGCTGCCTCTGCCTGACTTCTGGGTGTCTTGGGCTGGGGACGCACGGAGCAAAGGTTCTTCCGGCTGCTTCCTTACTCAGCTTCTCACGGCAGTGGGCCCCGCCCAGACTCAAGAGAACACGCAGGGCTCTCCTATTCCTCACAGGAGCCCAGCCCACAACCAGGTGTCCTCCGCCTGACTTCCTGCTCTCGGTACGGCTGCTCTCGCCGTGTTCCCTGTAAGAGCCCACTTCTCGGGCTTAAAAGTTAAAGTTAGAAGTGCCCCTCCCACGCTGTACTAAGCAGGGGCACACACCTTTGGGCCATAGGTTTTTCAACGCTTTCCCCGCGCACTACGATACGGACAGAAATGACACAAGCCCACATCAGGGCTCACCTACACCGGCCACAAAAATCCTGGAACGCCCCACGCACTGCTCCGGGCGCAATGCCTCTCCAGGGCACCGGAAGGAGAGCGCTCACCATGCACTGGAGTACAGGGCAATAAGAGGAATCTAAAGCGCCCTGCCGGTCTCCCACTTGAAGACACAAATAGGGAGCAGGCAGCGCTCTTCTCCAGGAATCCACAAGGTCAGAGCAAGGCACAGGCAGGCCAGAACGTAGGGTCTCCCAGCAGGCAGTAGCTGAGTCCCACGGCGGTTTCTCTTGGCTGTGTGTACCTCAGATCCTGGTCCCAGCAAACTCAACAGACATGGGGTCACAGGCCCAGTACTTATACTGGTAAGTGTCTTTGTTCTCCCCTAGCCCAGGGCTCTGAGCTCAGTCCAAACCAGTTCTGGGGGGCACTTTGCAAGTGCACAACACTCCCCATTGTAAGTGTAAGCCCTGGCCCCAGACACACCACAGTGGGGCGGAGCCATCATTGTGGAAGGCAGGCACAGCCCTATTCAGGTGCAGGTGCTCCTCCTCCCACCACTCCAAATGCACACCAGGCCTATTCAGCCCATCGCGGACTCATCCAGACTCTCTGGAGCCACTGCACCTCCCCAGCCCCTGTCACTCCAAAGCCAGACAGTCAATACACATCCTAGCAGAGGACCAAAGAGACACAGCACACAGAAATGCCTACTTCTAAACGTGCCATTTCTAAAATAGTAATAGTAGATCCGCTGACACCAATACGCAGCATTTATCACCACTATTACAAACATACCAAATTTGATCATGATTAAGGCTCCCTGTTTTCCGTTTTTACGGATAAATACAGACACAAAACAATTTGTTTTCTGTCTGCATTTATTTTTAAAAGTGGATAAATACAGAAAATTGTGCTACTTTTAAGTGACTCTCAGTGCTGTCTTTCATAACTTATAGGCCAGCAGCTGAGCAGATGGACAGCATGGGCAATTAAAAAATAGGATGACATTTCTTTATATAATGGCATATGTCAACATACATTTATAGTATAATGCTAGTATTTACCAGTGGATGTATTATCATGTATTATTTTGACAGCCTAAATAGCTAAAACACGACAGATAACAAAGTATGAGTGTGTGTCTAACAGTTAAATAAATATGGGAATGTACAGTTTGAAAACTTCATTTATGTGCAAAACACAAAATAAATATGGATAAATACAGATAAAAGGGCCAAAAAATAAATATGGATAAATATAAACAGAAATGTTCATAAATAAATACCATAAAACCGGGAGCCCTAATCATGATACCCCTCTCATGTCAGGAATTATCACTGAAGCACATATCATGGAATCCCCAAAGCATCCCTATGAGAGGGCAGGCTCACAGCATTGAGAAATCAAATAGGCTCTTTGTCACTACCAGGACATGCCACACAGTTAAGGCACATGTTGTACCTTTTACCTACACCGCACGCAACCCATAGGGCTAGGTAGGGCCTACCTTAGGGGTGACTAATATGTAGTACAAGGGAAGTCACAGACGTGGCAACCACTTTATGTGCCATGTCACAGCGGCAGTAAACAGTGGCAGAGGCCTGAGACAGGTTTGAAGGTTACTTTGGTGGGTGGCGCAAGCAGCTGTGCAAGCCCACCATTAGCATTCAATTTACTGGCCATGGGTATATGGGATACCACTGTACAAGGGACTGGTAGGTAAATGAAATATGTCAAACAGGTGTAGACCAATCTTATCAAGTTTACCATAGAGAGCACATGCACTTTAGCACTGAACAGCAGTGATAAAGTGCCCAGTGTCCTAAAACAAACCAACAGGTCACAAAAAATACAGGAGGAAGGCAGAACATTCTGGGAGGACCCTGCAAAAAGGGTCAAGTCAAGCACATGTGAGGAAATAAGTGCATGAGCAGATATGCCCCTGTGCTGGTCAGTTTAATTACGGACAGTACAAGTGAACAGGGAAGCCATCTTAAGGTATGTAGTGGGCACTGGTCAAAACGACTTTCCCAGCTACATAATGGCTTAATTGAAACCTATGGTATTTGATATCTAACACCTCATATTAATAAACTCATACTGATTCCAGTGATGGATTTATTGCTACATGCACAAAGCGGTACCCCCTGAGCCCAACTAACCTTCTAGTGTGCTGGCTGACTGGTCCAGTCTGCTACCACAGATGAGTTTCTAACCCCCTAGGAGTTGAGAGCATTGCTCTCAGAGGACAGAAACAATGCCTGATCTGGAGAGAGGTGCTATCACCTACTCCTCCAGGAAGGCTGGTAAATCAGCATATCAAGGCAGCAGGCTTCAAAGGCCTCTGCTGCCTTTGATATGCAACTCAAGCCTTGTCCAGACAGGGGAGATGTCGCCCCTCCCCCCCGCCCTGGGTAAATCTGGCACCTGGACAGGCAGGATAATTAGCTATGCAGGAGGCATATTGCACTGTCAGACTGGACTCAACAGCCTAAAATGAACATATAGCTAGGAATTATGCCATCTTGTGTGTGGTGCAAAAACAACAATTGCTGGACAGAATGCAGAACAATATCATACATTCACCCCAATACAGAGATCTGGGCCTAAATCCATTGTGTTTTTTGCTCACCCTGCCATTCCAGTTTGAACCCAGCCATATGCAATTCAGTCTTGACCCTGTGCCTCATGGGAACAGTCCAGCCCCAACTGCCAAGCCAGGTCCTCCCTGGACTGGAAACAAGCATCCTGGGACCAGTTTCAGAGTTTCACCCATCTACAGCCAGGATAGCTTGATTCCAGTGGCATGGAGAGCACAAGACTCACGTCTGAGCATACCCGTCCCACTCGGGGTGACAAATGCAAAAACAACAATCTTGTGTGTGGTGGAATTAGGAATTCTGGGACAGGGTGAAGCCCACTCTGCAAAAGAAGTGGTCATCTAGGGGGTGTAGTGACCCCAAGGGTAAGAAGCCCATTGGCTACTCCCCCTTTATGCCCCTAAATTAAGTATTTAGGAGACCCCTCCATCCCCTCTGATACCCGAATATCAGACTCTGACGGACAAATAAAAGAAGTGGACAAAGAAGAAAGGCTGACCCGAGAACCAAGGAGCAACTACTGACCTGGCGCCAACCCTGCCAGCCTGTGTGCTGCACCTGACTCTTGTAGAGAACCGGACTCGTTCTGCTGCTGTGCAGACTCCAAGAAACCCGGAGGGCTGCCAGTGCTTCGCCAATCACTAGAGAAACTCCCTTGGAGAAGAGGAGTTACTTCCCTGCAGCTGAAGGCACCAAAGAAGCAATGTCCGGTTTACTGTCCTGTCGCCTACCGGGACTACCGGCGCTGCAACCACCCAGGAAGAAGTCACCATGCTCCTACAGGTCAAATCCATCCTCCCTCCAAGTGTGGGGAGGCCAGGACTGACTGGAGCTGCGCAGTACCAACACCTGAGTTACCGGATCACTTGCAACAGCCAAGGCTTATTGTGTCCAGACTGGACACCAAGGAAATCCAACTAGCACGTCGAGGGACAGTGAGACCTACACTGAGTTGCCCAGCTGTCCTGTTTACTTCTCATCTGCAAAAACAAAACGAAGTGAGAGCCTTTGACTGGCACCACTAGAGACCTCAAAGCACCCGTACCCCACAGCTGGCGTCCAGAGGAAGTGACGGTGCACAAAGTGTCCTGAGACCTACAAGAGCCAAGCCCATCTTTGGGTTTTGCCAGACTAGACTTTGTCGCCGCCTACAGCTTCTTTCTGCAGGACCCCCCAATCGCAAGTGAATCAAGCCGGAATCCAATGCTAAAAGACACCACTGCACCCGAGCCCCACATCCCAAAGAGAAGTGGACGAACGGTGTCCCTACGTGCCCGAGCACCTCAAAGGACGGGCCCCCCCCCCCGTGGGTTCCCTAGGACTGCTCCCTCCCTCCCCTAGTTCCAGTTTGCAGACTCTGTCTGACCGGACCGTTCCGCATTGAAGTGAATAGGTCACCCGACGCCGTAATACACCTCTGTACCCAGATTCCCCAGAGCCTCCAGAGGTGACCTGTTGATGTGGCCTTGGATCTTGCCCCAGCCTCACTTTACGTCCCGATGAACAGCCCCATAAGTCGCTGTTTAGTTCCAGAATGTACTACATGTTTTTACCCCATAGGATAACATTACCGCACCCAAAACGTTTTCAAAACTGCAAAAATGTATAACTCGAAAAGTACTTCCTGATTCTAAAGATCTTGGTATCTAAATTCATATAAAAGTAAGCGTTATTTTTATAAACTGGTGTTATATTCCTTTATTTAATGTGTGTCTCACTTACTGCCTTTGTGAGTCCAATAGATGCTTAGTTAAACTACCCTATGATATGCCTAACTGCTCACCCAGATTACCACAAAAGAGTATTTAGGGTGCCATTTGTGCCTCTATAAGCCAGTTGGCGTTTGCCTGGACTGTTTACACAGTTTAACTCTATTTGGTACACTATATAAAGAGCCACTTCTCTACACCATCTTCACACCATTTAGCTGTGTATTGGAGTTAAGTGACCATGTAATAAAGCTCCACGTCCAGTACGCCCAAGTCGCCCTGTTCTTAGTCCATTTTTACCATGTGCAACAAGATTCGATTCCTCTTTCACACCCACACCAGCAAGATGAGAAGGCTATATATTTCATAAAATGTCAACCTCGGAATTTGACACATAGCATTTTGTAGCATATATAAACAGTGGGCAAAAGCATCATTTTTGCCAATGCAAATCTCACCATAATGAAGAGTTGTAGGGAATTCCGAAACATTATTGAGGCTTTAAGTTCTTGTAAGACGCAGCCTAGATTACAGTAATATAATAGCTTTGCTCTACGGGTCACCCATATTCTTATGTACCGGAAAACACTCCTTTCCCACTGTATCCTTAAATCTAGTAGGTGTTGTTGGGGTTTTCTCTCCCAGCACAGCTAATGGTAAACTATTGTTTTTGGATTATTAATATATAGTCTGAGAAAACTGCAAAGTGATCCAGTTTTTGCATCACAATGGGAATAGACTCCTGGGGTTAGGTGAGCTAGACTAGGGTGTTGTCTGCCTACGATGAGACTACATGTAATGTAGAGCGTGTTATGAGTCCCCTGGCTGAATTCTCAGTATCACCCATATTGTCAACAGTTCCACTGCCATTGCAAATAATGTGTAGGAAAGTGTACCTTTTTGACATGGTCACCCCTACTTTTGCCTCGAAAATGATGCAATTTTGACAGAAGTGCACTGGATTCCTGCTATCCAGGTTCCCTGTGCCAGATCTCTTTCCCTAAATCTGTACAGTTGTTCCTTCAATTGGCAATACCGTTACCACTCCTGTAAATCCCTAGTACATGGTACTCATGGTACCTAGGGCATGGATGCTAAAGACCGTCCCTAAGCGCCGCAGCATGTATTGTGTCACCTTAAGGGACCCCTCACCACACTCATGCAAACTGCCATTGCAGGCTGAGTGACATGGGGTAGACAAAAGTGAAAACATGACATGGCACATCTACTGTGTGCACTGCATGCAATATATGTAAGTCACCCCTACATCAGGCCTTACAGCTCTAAGGCAGGTTGCATTATATTTAGGGTTTTATGGTATTTATTTTTTTGCCATTTCTGTCTGTATTTATCCATATTCATTTTTTGCTTATTTTATCTGTATTTATCCATATTGGGTTTTGTGGAAAAAGTACGCTGAAATTAGTATATTTCCACATTTAGTTAACCCATAAATATGCACTCATGCTTGAATGCCTGCCAGGTTTCAGTGCTGTGAACATCCGCAGAAGATAAATCAGTGCACTTATATGGAACTATCCAAATTTAGTATCAACTTTGTACATATTTACTGTTGTTAAAGCCTCTTTACTAAAATTCCTTTCTTTTTTAACACCCTTATCTATCAATCCACACACATCTAGTGGCCTGGCAGTCATGGCAGACAGTATTTAGAATTACTCAAAAAGCAACCCAATTTCCATTTTTACCCATATTTAAAAATAAATACAGACGAGTAAATGGATGTTTTCTGTCTGTATTTATCTGTACAAATCAGTAAAAACGGAAAACAGGGAGCCTTAATTATATTACACGTGAAGACATATCTGCATAAGCAGATATGCTCCTGTGATGTCCAAGATTCCACTTGGACATTGCCAGTGAACAGGGAAGCCATCTTGAGTATATGTACTGGGCACTGGTGATTACATGTTCCCCAGCTACACGATTGCTTCATTGAAACCAAAGATTGATTCTAGTGATGGATGTATTAATACATGCACCTAGAAGGTACCCCCTAAAAATCTACCAACCTCTAGTGTACTGGCTGAGTGGTGTGAACCAGCCTGCCACCACAGACAGGTTTCTGACCGCATGCAGGTGAGAGCCCTGCTCTCAGAGGGCCGAAACAATGCCCGCTCCGGCTGGAGGTGTTGTCACCTCCTCCAAGCAGGATGGCTAATAATCAGCATATCAAGGCAGGAGGCTTCAACGGTATCTTCCGTCTTTGATATGCAGCCTAGGTTTTCCCCAGACAGGGGAAATGCCACCCCCTGCACCGGGCCCATTTGGATCCAGGACAGGCAGGAAAACTAGCTAGTCAGGAGGCATGTTTACTATCAGGCCAGTTCCACCCCTAAGGTGGACTACCTGATGTGAACACGAAAACTAGAATTGCACCATCTTGGTTTTTGGTGGAATTAGGTTCACTGGGTTAGGGTAGTACCCACTTCCCACAGGAAGTGATTATAGGTGATGTAGTCATAATAAAAGTGAGTAACCCATTGACTCCCACTTGTCACTCCCCTTAATCCCCCTAAATTGAGTATTTAGTGACACCTTGGATGCCAGGAACTCAGATTCGGCAAACCCAGAAGAAGAGGACAAAGAAGAGGCATGAAAAATTAAGACATGCTGTGGATGTTTTGGTGCCAAACTCTGCCTGCACCAATCTCGACAATCATGAAGAAACAGACTTTTCCTGCAGCTGAACCTATACCAGGAGCCCTAGTACACTGCCAGCCCTTCGCAAATTGCCAGCAGTCTCCCTTGGAGTAGAGGAGCTACTCCACTGCAGTCCGCAGGCACCAAAACAGCGGAGTCTGGTTTACTCAGCTCCACGGTCATACCAATGCAGCCCCTGCCCAGGAAGAGGTCACCCTGCTCCAGAATATCGGATCCGTCTACCCACCAACCGGAGCTGCACAGCACCAATCCCCGTGGTACCAGACCCCTTGCAGCAACTAAAGCCTGTTTGAGTCCAATCTGGACTCCAATGACACCGAGACTGAGCAGCTGTTTGGTGCCATCAGTACCACAGATCCCCACTTTCACAGTGGCCCAGCTGTCCTAATTTTTGCACCCTCAACCCGCGTGACCGACAACCGCAAGGATCTGCGACACACCAGCCCATCGGCCCTAACTACCCGCACCCGAGCACCCTGGCCCGGGTTCTCGAGAACAGACTGTGCTGCCTTGCTCCCAGAGCCCTTGTGAACCAAGCCACCCTCTTGTGAGCTCTCGGTCTTGCCCACAAGTCCTCTTCTGCAGCTTGTTTGTAGGTGCCCCCCCCTCTCCTTTGGTATAGCACATAAGGCTACCAACCCGACCAGTACCTTAACTCCCCAGGTAGGTAAACTCCAACTGCTTGTGGTACTTTGGATCTTCCAAACCAGCTTAAGTCCTGAAAGGGATCCCCGAAAACATACTACAAGTAGCTGTATACAGTATATGTCTTTTTCTCCCATAGGAAAGCATTACGCGTAAAGACACATTTAAGTGAACATTTAACTTACCTGTGAAAGTCGATATTTTAAAAAGTACGAAGTTCTTGGTATCAAAATGTATATAAAAATATGAGTTTTTTCAAAATTGGTCTTGGATTTCTTCATTGACTGTGTCTCTCATTTATTGCCTCTGTCAGTACAACAAATGCTTAGCACTACCCTCTTATAAGCCTAAACTGCTAGCCCACACTACCACAAAAAAGCATTTAGTGTTATAATTTTTGCATCTGTAAACTAATAAGGGCTGCCTGGACCCTCTGCCCAGGGTACCTCATTTTGGTGCACTATGAAGAGAGTCAGATTCCTACACAATGACGATAGCAGCCATCTTTCCAGTTCTTCTTTCTACGTTCCAGCTCTGAAAGATTTTGCCACTTGATTTAACCCTCGCCACAGAATCCTTGTATAGGAGTCTTTTCCAGCTTAGGATATTAGTGAGGACTTCCATCCTAGTGAGGACACCATTCTAGTGAGGACTTCCATTAGGTGCTCCCAGCTAAGGGAGTCCAAAGCCTTTACAATATCAAATACCACTGGGGCACATCCCAAGGGAGATTTCTCAATAGAGGCTATGGCATGGCCGAGTCATCTAAGATAAATCATAGTGCTATAGCCTGGGAAGAAACCACATTGGTTCTCATGTAATAGAGTCCCTACTCTGGTCAACAGCCTATTAGCAAATATTTTGCGGAGCACTTTTGAATCTACGTTTAGCATGGATAGCGGTCTATAAGGTCAGGATCCATTAGGTCCTTATCAAGTTTTGGTATTATGCCTATAATTTGCTCTTCAAATGGTCTCTTGAAGTCTCTCTCTCCACTTGGTCTCCAAAGATATTTTTGGAAGTCTGTCCGCCACCATATCCAAAAACACCTGGCAGAATTCCTGACAGAACCCACCCTTACCTGGGGCTTTCCTGGGAGGCAGTCAGTGTAAAGTGGAGACCTCTTCCTCTCCAGTGACCGCTAATTTTAGGTCATATTTATCTTTATGGGATATTCTCATGCGGTCAAGCTGCACCAAGAAGACCTTGATCCGTGGTGCTCAGTGCCGCTATGGTCCTGTCAGGCTTTTTCAAGGTCAAGAACAAAAATGCTGAAGCTTTCCTTTTCAGGAGCCAAGCTAACGGTCTTCCAGATTTATCACCCTCCCACTGTAATTTTTGCCCATCTTCAGTCAGTGTGGGCCTGTCCAACGAATCCCATGTCTTTGCTATGTCCTGGCTAAGTTCCAGTCGAATCCTTACCCGAATAGGGGTTGCAGTCTCTTCTTCCTGGAATTGTGCTAGTCTTGATTCCTGTTGAGATAGCTTGTGCTGAAAATGTTTAAATACCACATACTTCAAAATGCACTCCCTCTTTATTACTGCTGTCAGGGTCTCTCCCTCCATTGCTGTAGTAGTTGTCGATCCCCAGTTAATTTTTCAATTAACTCTGCAGGGCCACTCCAATATCTTCCTAGAACACTACTTTACTAAGGGCCTCTGGGTTAGACACCAAACTGGTATCTGTTCTTGCCATCCACCACTATCATAGGTCATCATAAGCAGGAAGCACTTAAAATTCTGGATACCAAAATGTGGTATAGCCTCTTATATGTATCGTGGGTTAATAAATGACAAATGTTTGCCTGTGTATCAGGTGCATGGTTTGCCAGATCTCTAATTAGCCCATTCACTCCATTACCTCAGATAATGCAGCGGTCATCGCGGGCTTTGTGCAATGTTTGGGGGCAGGAGGGTGTCTATTCACGTCAGTATCTAGGACTGAATTAAAATCCACAGCCCAGATGAGGTCAATATAAGGGATTATCAATTCAAACAATGACCAAAAGAAGGCTCGGTCATCACTGTTTGGAGCACAAGAGTTTAAGATGTAGACTTCAACCCCATACAAGAGACTGTATCCAAACACATACCTTCCCTCTACATCAGCTTGGGAGTGCATGGGCTGGAAGGGCAACCCAGAGGCTATCCACAGAGAATCCTCCAAGGTAGGAGGAATATGTGGAGGAAACCATCTGTCCAATTAAATTCTTCTTTATTTTGTTTTCCTCTTCCTCCTCCATCAGGAGGGTCTCCTGAAGCATGGTGATACCTATAGCATGTCGCTGTGCTCTATATTTATTAGTATATGTGGTCTGCCCTTTGAAGTTCCAGGCATCTATTTGTAGTGAACTGGAGGAGTTGATCGTCATCGGTATCCTATAGTGTGCACACTGAGGGGGAGCAAAAAAATCCCCACATAATGTGGAGTATTATTATGGGTCTCAGGTGTCAGTGCGTATCGTTTACCAATCTGCGTGCTTATGTTTGACTAGTAATTATGTGCATGAGATGTCTATCTTCCCCTCCCTCCCTGCCTAATCTAAACTGTGTGTGATGTAATGTATGCTGGAACCAGTTCTCCCCAGGAGGTGCCACAGGCAGCAAACTGACTAAGGTAGGCTCCAGAAAGCCAGGCCCCCGCAAAGCCAATTCTCGAATACAGCTCAATGGACCCATTAACTCATACAGTAGTATCCTTGATCTTAGTGCTCAATCAGTGGGGCTCTCTTACATATTGGGGTTGTCTCTTTTTCCTTTGTCAACTAAGGAATATGCTACTTACCAGTATGCATCTGTTCTTGGCATGTAGAGCTGCAGATCTATACACTGTGCATAGATCGCCATCTGGTGTTGGGCCCGGATGTTTGCAGTTTGTTTTTCCTCTTGGAAAGTCTTTGGGAGTCACGAGGTCGGGGACTCCTCCTCTGGTTAGTATTGCGCATGGGCTTCGGCTCCATCCTCAGATTGTTTTTCGCCAGCAGGGAAAGATGGAGCGTAGTGATAACAGTAAAGAAACCCATGAGTATTGTATCTAAATAAGATAAGACTGGAACGGATACAGGTAGCCAGGGAGGCGGTGGGCGTGTATAGATCTGCAGCTCTACATGCCAAGAACAGATGCATACTGGTAAGTAGCATATTCCGTTCGAGGCATATGAGCTGCAGATTATACACTGTGCATAGATTATATAGCAGTGCCCAACCCTAGCGGCGACCACCTGCATCAGTTGCAGTTGTTTGAAACAGTGTTTTTAGTACAGCTTGGCCCACACTAGCTTGTTGCTTGGTTTGCACATCTACACAGTAATGTTTTGTGAAGGTGTGCGGTGTTGACCATGTCGCTGCTTTGCAGATGTCATCTAGTGGTATGTTCCCTAGGAAAGCCATAGAAGCCCCTATCTTCCTTGTAGAGTGGGCTTTAGGGGGAACCGATAGCGTTCGTTTTGCTTTGTGGTAGCAAATCTGTATGCATTTTACAATCCACCTAGCTATCCCTGATTTGGAAATAGGGTTGCCTTTGTGTGGTGGGGAGAAGGAAACAAATAGCCGTTTGGTTTTTCTGAAAGGTTGTGTTCTCTGGATGTAGTAAAGTAAAGCCCTTTTAACATCCAGTGTGTGTAAGGCTCTTTCCGCAACTGTCTGGGGTTGCGAGAAAAAGACTGGTAATTCTACCGACTGGTTTAGATGGAATGGAGAAATGACTTTGGGTAGAAATTTGGGATTGGTGCGGAGTACAACCTTGTTGTGATGCATCTGAAGAAAAGGTTCCTGTATAGTGAGTGCTTGTATTTCACTAAATCTTCTGAGGGAAGTGATGGCCACTAGAAAAGCTGTCTTCCAAGTGAGGAATTGAAGCTCGCACTTATGTAATGGTTCGAAAGGGGGTCCCATTAACCGTGTGAGGACTATATTCAAGTTCCAAACAGGTGAGGGTGGCACTCTGGGTGGAATTACTCTTTTGAGGCCTTCCATAAAGGCTTTGATGGCAGGCACTTTGAAAAGTGAGAGGTGCTGTCTGTTTTGTAAATAGGCAGCATTTGCAGCAAGGTGTAACCGAATGGAGGTATATGCTAGGTTACACCTTTGTAAATGGAGTAAATAACATATAATGTGTTGTACAGATACATTCAAGGGATTTATTGTGTTGTTGTGGCAGTAAACAACAAATCTTTTCCACTTCGCTGCATTACACGCCCTAGTCGTAGGGTGTCTAGCTTCCTTGATAATGTTCATGCAATCAGGGGGAAGGTTAAGGTATCCAAATTCTAGGACCTCAGGAGCCAGATCGCAAGGTTGAGTTGAGCTGGGTCCGGGTGCCTGACCTCTCCATGGTTCTGGGTTAGGAGGCATGGTGAGAGGTGTAGCTTTTGGTGTGGTACTACTGAGAGTTCCAGCAGCGTGGTGTACCACGGTTGTCTGGCCCATGTTGGAGCTACTAGGATCAGTGTTAGGGAATGTTGTTGCAGCTTTCGCACCACTAATGGAATTAGTGGGAGAGGTGGAAAAGCGTATGCAAATTTGTTTGACCAGTTCATCCATATCGCTTTGCCTTTGGACAATGGGTGTGGCTATCTGGCGGCGAAGCTTGGGCATTTTTTATTTTCGTGGGTGGCGAATAGGTCTATGTGTGGATGCCCCCACTTCTGAAAGAACGGGTGAAGAACCTGTGGGTGAAGTTCCCACTCGTGGATCTGCTGTGTCTGTCTGCTTAGCAGATCTGCCATGGTGTTTTGTACTCCTGGGACGTGTTGGGCTAGGAGAAAAATCTTTTGTGGAATTGCCCATCTCCATATGCTCTGTGCTAACAGAGAGCTGTGGAGAGTGTGTGCCCCTCTGTTTTTGAATGTAGTACATGGCAGTCATGTTGTCTGTGCGAATGAGGACTGCCTTGCCTGAAATCTGCGCCTGGAAGGATTTTAGGGCGAGGAAGATCGCCAGTAACTCCAGATGGTTTATGTGGAGTAACTTCTGTTGCGGCGTCCATGTGCCCTGTGCTGTGAGATGTAACAGATGAGCTCCCCAGCCGGAGAGCGATGCATCTGCCGTTAGGATTATTTGTGGGACTGGGTCCAGGAACGGTCGACCTCTGGAAAGGTTTGTGGTGTTCCACCACTGCAGAGAGCGATGGGTGCGACCGTCTACCAACACCAGATCTGTCAGTTGCCCCTGGGCCTGGTTCCACTGGCGCGCCAAACACTCTTGGAATGGGCGCATTTGGAGTCTTGCATGTGGCACTATAAAGATGCAAGAGGCCATCATCCCTATGAGCCACATAAACACACTTGCTGGGAGAGAGTATTGGGATATGAATTTTTGACGCAGCGCCTGTGTTTTTGCAATCCTGGCAGGGATAGGCTATAGCCTTTGAGGTGTCTATGGTGGCACCGAGATATTGTTTTGTGTGTGATGGTACCAGGTGGGATTTTTGATGGTTCACCGTGAAGCCTAGCTGGTGAAGTAGTTGGACTGTAGCGGCGGTATGGTGCACAAACTGTTGGTAGGACGTGGCTTTTATTAGCCAATCGTCCAGGTAGGGGAAGACGTGAATGTGCTGTCTTCTGAGGTGTGCAGCCACTACTGCCAGGCACTTGGTGAATACCCTTGGTGCTGTTGTTACCCCGAACGGGAGCACCTTGAACTGGTAGTGTTGCCCGTCTACTACAAACCTGAGGTACTTTCTGTGAGATTGGTGTACTGGGATGTGACAGTACGCGTCTTTCAAGTCCAGAGTGGTGAGAAAGTCGTTCTGGGAGAGAAGTGGAAGAACCTGTTGGAGGGTTACCATGTGAAAATGGTCCGAATGAATGTAAGTGTTTAGAGGTCTGAGATCTAAGATAGGTCGCAGAGTCTCGTCTGTCTTTGGAATTAGAAAGTACAGGGAGTAGACCCCTAAATTCCTTTGATTTATGGGGATTTGCTCTATTGCTCCTTTTTGCAGGAGGGAGATCACCTCTTGTGTTAGTAGCGCAGTATGTTCTTGCGACATAGGGCGGTGCCTGAGTGGAATGTTGGGGGTGTAGATGTTAATTCTAGGCAATACCCTGACTGAATAATTTGTGTCACCCATCTGTCTGAGGTGATTGTCTCCCAGACGTGAAGGAAATGTTGTAGTCTGCCTCCGACCGGAGTGGAATGGTCTGGAGGGAGCGGGGGAAAGTCATTGGGCAGGAGGTGTGGCAGAGCGGGCGGTATTTGTTTTGCCTCTGCCCTTATTATTATTACCTCTGTATCCGCCTCTTTGATAACCCTTTGTGAAGGTAGACTGAGGGGGGATTTATAGGACGTGGATGCACTGTCTGATGAGTAGCCTCTGCCCGTGCCCCGAAAGGAAGAACGGCGAAAGGAGCGCCTGGGAGTCTGTGTTTGTAGGGCTCCCATAGATTTCGCCGTGTCTGTATCTTTTTCCATTTTTTCCAGAGCTTCATCTACTTTAGGGCCAAATAGATGATCTTGGTCGAATGGGTGATTTAGTATAGAGGCTTGAACCTCTGGTTTAAACCCTGAAACCCTGAGCCAGGCATGGCGACGGAGAAGGACACTGGTGTTTATGGCCCTGGAGGCTGTATCTGCCGCATCTAGGGCACATCGTATCGAGGTATTGGTTATAGTTTTCCCCTCTTGAATAAGTTCATTAGCCCTAGTCTTGTACTTTTCAGGGAGATGGTGCATGATGGTCTCTAGCTCATCATAGTGCGCCCTGTGGTATCGGGCCAACAGTGCTTGCGTATTGGCAATACGCCATATATTGGCCACTTGTGACGCAGTGCGCTTCCCTGACGCATCTAGGAGCTTGGACTCTTTGTCAGGTGGGGGCGCTTCGCCGGACGCCTGAGAATTTGAGCGTTTCCTGGCTGTAGATACCACTAGGGAATCTAATGGTGCAAGGCCCTTAATGTAAGAAGGGTCTGTAGGGGCGGCTTTGTACTTCTTTTCTATCCGAGGGTTTAGGACCCTGGCCCTGACTGGGTCTTTAAAAACCTCAGGGGCATGTTTAATTACGCCCTTTAACATAGGTAGAATGGCAGTGGACCTATGTGTATCATCGAAGGTGTCCAGGAGGAAGTCCTCCTCTACTGGGTCGGTATGTAACTCCACCCCGTGGTAGTGTGCCGCCCGTGGTAACAAGTGGTGAAAACCCATGGAATCTTCAGGAGGGGATGGCCTAGATGGATAAAGGTCATCCTGTGGGACATCTGGGATGTCCGGATTGTTATAATCATCCCGTGGGTCTGGGGATCCAGTAGGGGTGGGATCTTGTGGCACATCTGTTGGATCATAGTAAGGGTCCCCCAAATCGTCTGGGACAGGGGACAAGGTGGGGGAACGATGAGGTGGAGGGGGTGGAGGAGGTAAAGGAGGAGGGGAAGGCACCCTGAAAGGAGAGGTAGCAATGTCCTTTCTCTTCGGAGGTGGAGGTGGAGCCGGCTTGTCCAAGTGTCTCTTTTTTGAAGACAATGTCAAGTGTCCGGTCTTTGGATCCTTGGTGAGGGTTTTCTGCAAAGGATCCGGCGTGAACAGCTCCTGTGACACTGGTTGATCGGTCGGCGCCGACTGTTTCGGGGCCGACGGTTTCTTAGGTTTGTCGAAGCCGTGCTTCCTGGGAACCTCCGTTTTTTTTGGTCGGTGTCGAAGGGGGTCTCGGCCCGGGAGCGTCGGTGCCGATGGTCTTGTGATGTTTGGTCGGCACCGGAGCAGGTTTCGACACCGAAGATTTCGGTGCCGGGTTTGGTGTGGAGGTGGAGGCCGATTTTTTCTTTCGTGCCGAATGGTGTTTGTCGGCACCGGTGGCCGGCTGGCTCAAGCCCGAGCTGCCGGAAGGCTTAGAAGGCTTCTTCACCGGGCCCAGAGGTGGGGTGTCAGAAGCAGTGTTCTTGGTCTTCCCTAGGCCCGGAGGCGAAGGCGTGACCGACGCCTTTTTCTGGATCGGCGTGGGCGGGGGAGGGGGAATTGTACTCACGACCCACTGCGCCGGGGTGATGTCCTCCACATCGGAGTCGTCGGCCTCTGAAGCGCTGACGAGGTCGTCGTCCTCCTGTTCGATGTCCTGTTGTCCCGGAGCTTCGACGTCATCCCCGAAGATGTCGACTGGAGCGGAGGTAGAGGAGTGCGCCATGTTGCGTCTAGCCCGTCGATCTCTAATGGTCTTTTTTGAGCGAAAAGACTTGCAGGCGGGACAGTCTCGGGCCTCGTGTTCTGGGGAGAGGCAGAGGTTGCACACCTCATGGAGATCGGTGTGGGGAAACTTGGACCCACATCGAGGGCACTTCTTGAAGGGAGTTCTTTCCATCAGCCGAGACCGGAGCCGGAATAGGCCCGAAGGGCGCCGTCGACGACCGGAATCGAAGAAGTGCCAAAGAGAAGATGAATAAGATGATTTATGTCTTTGAAGAAGCTCGATGAGCGAGGATTTGTGCGTAGATCGGTGAACTGGGAAGTTCGGAACCGGAGCGCGAAGTTTTACATCCGATCCCGATGGCGGAAAAAAACAATCTGAGGATGGAGCCGAAGCCCATGCGCAATACTAACCAGAGGAGGAGTCACCGACCTCGTGACTCCCAAAGACTTTCCAAGAGGAAAAACAAACTGCAAACATCCGGGCTCAACACCAGATGGCGATCTATGCACAGTGTATAATCTGCAGCTCATATGCCTCGAACACTGCTTTTGGACATACAACAACTATATGTCGTATAATTATATTTCCCATACCCTGGTTTTTCCATCAGTTCTGATCCTTCCCCAAAATGCCCCCAACCACTCCCTGAGTAATACTCATCAATTAACCACCAGTTCACAGCAGTGACGATCTTGTCTCTCCAGGTCTTCGCACACAGATATTACATCTGTGTGCAGCGCTGACATAACCATATGTCATTAGGCTAGGTCCTTAAGCCCTCGGTCATACTCTCATCACCTATATGTTCACAGTAGGGGGTACCAACTTCCTCTTCTCCCTCCCAGCTCCCAATGCCCAGTGTACCATCTCCGCACACAACTATTTTCTGGGTACCTTCTAGATATCCATGTTGAAAGATTTTTCCGCAGTGGGAGATCAAGGACACTGACCACATCTACGGTGTATTCCAGATCTGCACTATGCTGAGCTGCTCCCATCCCCCCTAGCCACGCACTAACCTCTTCTAAAGATGTGAAGTGGGACCAGCCATTGGGAAATAGCCTCAACTTAGCTGAAAATGGAGCATGTACTTCAGGTTCATAGCTTTGTTCAACAAAGGTTTTATGCAGTCTCTGAGCCTTTTGTGAATAGTCGTGGAAGATTCTTATAGTGCAGGCTTCATATCTTGAATCTCCCTCATTCTCGATCGACCACATAATTGTGCCTCTACTCCTGTAATTAAGGATCTTGGCAATTATCACCTGGGGGGTGGGGAATCTGGCCAGGTGTGCTCTTTAAATCATAAGCATCAGGGAGAGACCGGATGGCTGCAGCGTGCCTTTTAGCCATTGTTCCAGGAAGTGTTCTGGCCAGTTTCCCTTCTGAGCCTTCTGGAAACCCCATTAAACAAAGATTGTTTTTGCTAGATCTGCCCTCAGAGTCTTTTGAATTTGCCCCCCAAGAAGCAGGCTCGATCCGTAACTGAGCGCACCACTGTCTTTAATCCAGCTACCACTTTTGTTATGCGTTATATGACCTTCTCGCTTTCCTGAGATGTTTAGTTGACTCTGCAAAGGTCAGCCCACACAAGATTTACTTCGAGTGCTAATGTGTCCATATTAATTTCTAGTATGAAACTGGAGTTTCTATTACGGGTAGAATTTGCGCCCTTGTAGGTTCTGATGTAGGGGGTATGTTGTGGAAGCTCTCCATGCTGTCTTTCTCCATATCCAGGAGGCACCAAACAATGCATGGGGAAATGGAGGAGATAATATCCTAGGGACACCTCCAGGAGGTCATGCTGCAAGTAAACAATCAGTCTCTCTTAGTTCAGCAAGACTCAACTCACCTCTAACCAGCAGATGATCCCAGCTAAGGGACAGCAGTAAGCTGTCCGTACTCCAGCAGGTAGGCAAGCATACCTCTCAGATCAGGGGGCCACCACAACCCTGGTCGTATAGTCTGATTCCAGCAATCAGACGTTTCTTAACATAGAATCGCCATGTGCTCCCACTAACTCTTTATTACAGTCCTGAGTGAGGAGTATCTAGAGAAAGAGGAGAGGGGTGGGAGGGTCTGCACCATCTGCCACCCCACCCAAAAGCATCAGGCTTGTCGACACAGGGTCACCCCCCACCCAACATTCACCCAGTAGCCCTCTGAGGCATGCTAGCCCCTCACTCACTTTACAGTCAGAGAGGTTTTATAGTGTGACTTGGATTTGTTTCCAGGCCGTGGAGGCCACTTGATTTTCAGGAAAGCAGCACAGGAAAGGGACCTCCCGACCCCACCAGTCCTGCCTCTATGAGGCGTCCTACAAGAGGCTAAAAATAAAGCAATTTAAGGAAATCATCTGACAATCTGCTGGAGAACATGCTGATCAGATAATTCATCAATGCGGTTATTTTTAAAATGTATCATTTTTAACTTCTCAATTCTGCCTTGCTACGAGATATACTTTGGATACCATACCTCAAGAAGCTAGGCAATCTTGGACATGAATAAGTGCTCATTATGGTTCAAGTACTCATACAGATCATTATTAAACCATTTCCTCAAAGATTTAATACATTTAGATTATCAAAACAGGCACGTTTTCTTATTACAGTTTATAAGAGCAGATGTTTGTTGCATTGGACTACACAGGAAGGATTATACACAGATACTGTCAACAGCAGAATTAATTTAAAGATCGTTACAATATATCTTTGCATATGTCTGCTAGCAAAGTGCTTGCCTTAACAAAGAGGAAGGCAGCTACTTGGAGGTCAGACTTGCAATAAGTAAAAAATCAACAGAAGGGCTTAATAAACACAGGTCAAATATCAACCGGCAGCAGGTCTGCGCTACTGAATTAATCTAAAACCGCTCTAGAACTGGACCATACATGCACATTGCACACTAAATTACTATATTTGGGTCTAATGTTCAATAATAGCCTTTATTTATTTTTTTACAAAAAAGGGAAAACTGAAATCCAAGCAATTTTTATTATCCAATGTTACCATGTCATTGATTTTTCCTTGATGGCCAGAAAACTTTCGGACGATTTTTCTAGTTTCCATGTCGAAAACACAAATGCAGAAATCATCACAAGCAATTCCCAGCATACCACTGCAAGCAAATAAAAGTAAAATAACTACATTGGAGACGTTTTTTATCACAATAATTAAATTACAATAATGAAGAAGCGGCTTTCTATAAACCGCCTATTGTAATGTATGGACTGACACCTGTAACTCGATTGCTTTTTTGGAGAATCTTACATCAAAAAAGCAATGCAATTATAGAGGTTAGCATGCTTGAATCAAACATGTTTCTAGGCTTAAACTATTCTTTGAAAAGGATACATAATTGAAGGCCACATTAGAAATTCTGAAGACCTAGAGCCGCAACTGCCTACAAGAAATACAATTCCACCTTTCCCTTTCTCTCAAGAGAACTAACAGGAAAAAGTTATCTTAATGAGCACACTAGTAATCCTATGGCCTCACATACTGAGAGCTCTTGAGAAAATTGTATTACTGCATGCCATTAGAAGAAACTGAAGATGAAACAATGACATTTAGGTTTGTAAAGCTAAAAACGTGCCTTGTGTCACTCAATAATAAAAATTACATTCTCTATAGTGGCCCGATACTCACCATCTCAGTTTCATCTAATAAACTAACCAATGAAAGGCTGAGCCACCATGAAGGAGGAAAGAGATGGGTGGGTGCAAATAGTAACAGAGACGAAGACTAGTAATAATTGCCACGAGGTTCACTCTTTCCTTACTCCCCTGGCGTACTCTAAACTATCAAATTATGAAGGCAGCATCACAACCATATCAATACCAGTAAAGGATACAAGTAATGCCACACCATGCTAAAATGGCACAATGACAGTGTACCGTTCTGGCTTCACACAAGGGGCACGGGGCACAGCCATACGTGTACATCGTAGGGTGCCGCTCCAGGTTACACAACACTGGCTAGATCCTGGTGGCTGCTTCACTGTGATTGCGGGTACCATAGCCGGCGAACAGATTACACTAGGCAGTATATACGCCCCCCCCCACCGCTAGGCCAGATGTTTACAGATAAATTTACACAGCTCTGGGGTGATCTTCCGGGTGGCCTGATGGTGCTAGGGGGTGATTGGAACGACACTATGGGTCCCTTGGATAGGTGGTGAGCTCGACAACCAGATTTACCCCCCGCTACGGCCAAACTAAACGTGCCGGCACACACTCTGGGCTGGGTGAACACGTGGCAGGCCCTTCACCTAGCTAAAGTCAGGTTCTCCTACGCATCCTCAGTTCACCCCACTCTTTCTCGCCTCGATTACCTGTTCATCCCACATAGCTACATGCATAAGGTGTTGTGAGAAAGTGCCAACTTTCTTGCATGGTATGCCCCCACTTTTTGCTTAATTGCTGAATGTACTTTGACTGAGTGTGCCCTGGACTCCTGCCAATCAGGTGCCCAGGGCCTATGTTCCTTCCCTAAAAACCTCAAACCCAAATTGGCAAACCCTGGCCACATGTCAGCCCCTGGTAAATGGTACCCTAGGTACCCAGTGGCCTTGTGACCAGGGAAGGCCTCTAAGTGCTGCAGCACTCCTTATGCCACCCTTAGAGGCCCTGTACCCTAACACAGACACACTGCCCTTGCAGGCTGAGTGTCTGGGTACGAGACAAAACAAAGTCGACATGGCACACATCCCTGTGTGCCATGCCCACCACCTACACTGCCCTGGCACACATCAGTCACCCCTCTAGCTGGGTGCCCTATGCCAGTGGTGTGGGCACAGGAGCATGAGCCCTTTGCCCCTACAGTACCCGGGTCCATTCCTGGGCACTGTAAGTGTAGTGCTGCAATTTAAGAGTACATGGTGCTGAGAGCTCGTCCAACACGAACTCCACAGCACCATAATGGCAACACTGAAGACTGAGAAGTTTGGTATCAAACTTCTCAGCACATTAAGCCCGCACTGATGCCAGTGTGGGATTTAGTGTACCAAGCACCACAGAGGGCATCTTCGAGATGCCCCCTGAAACCTAACCTACATTCCACGTCTGGTCTGGGAGACTGCCAAGGCTGCCACACAGCAGACATGTTGCTGGACCCCTGGATAGGGGGCTCTCCTGGGCCTGCAACAATGCACATCCTGGGCAAGGTGCTAGGTCTCCTCCCCCAGGATGGACAGGGGGAAGCTTCAAAGGCATGCCGCCTCTGTGAGCTTCCCCAGGCCACTTGCTGCCCCCACTCTGGCTGGAAGCCTGGCCGGAAACCACAAACAAGGGCAGGGGATGTGCCAGCCTGCCAACCCCACCCCTCAGGTGGGGGAGGCGAGGTGAAGCACATCACCGGGCGCTCGCCATCTTGAAGATGGGAGGCCCTGCCCAATCAGGACTAGGCTACTGCCCCCCTCCCACAGGAGAGTGGCAGGATAGGGTGTGTACCCACCCCAGGGCAAGGACCCATTGGTCCCCGCTCTTTAGCTACCTGTAACGCCCCTACATATAGTATTTAGGGGCACCCTGAACCTTCCTTCCTTAGATTCCAGATTTTGAAGAACAAAGAAGAGCAAGAAGAAAGAAGACCTGCGGTGCAGCTGCTAAGAAGAGGAAGACACCAACTGCTTTGGCCCCAGCCCTACTGGCCTGTCGACCCTCGAACCTGCTCCTGCTACATCCCGGCACCTCTTGTGGCCAGCAACCTCACAAACCCCGGAGGACCTGGCTACCTTTTGGCTCTAAGCACCTGGGACTGCCATGAGCAGAGGCTCTGCTCCAAATCAGCTCTAATCCCTGGCATCAGCCCGGAACCGCGAACCCTGCACACTCTGCACCCGTCAAGCCTGGCCTGTGCCGGAGTGAACAAAGACCCCGAGGACGTCCCCACGGCGACTGTGACCCCGAATCCGGCACCCAAGGACTCACCTTGACGCTCCTGACTAGGTACCCTGAAGCAAATCCACTTAGGACTACAGCCCCTGCAGTAGCCAAGGCCTTCCTGGGTGTCTTCACCAGGGTAGGGTTTCCTAAGGAGGTGGTTTCAGACAGAGGTTCCAACTTTATGTCTGCTTACCTGACACACATGTGGAAGGAGTGTGGAGTGCATTACAAGTTTACTACACCCATCCACAAACCAATGGCCTTGTTGAAAGATTCAACACGACATTGAAAGGTATGATCATGGGTCTCCCTGAGAAACTCAAAAGGAGATGGGATGTCCTGTTACCATGTCTGCTTTTCGCTTACAGAGAAGTACCATAGAAGGGAGTAGGTTTCTCACCCTTTGAACTTCTGTTTGGTCATCCTGTGAGGGGACCACTTTGTCTTGTAAAAGAGGGCTGGGAGAGGCCTCTTCAAGAGCCCAAACAAGACATAGTGGACTATGTGCTTGGCCTAAGGTCCAGAATGGCTGAGTACATGGAGAAAGCATCCAAAACCCTTGAGGCCAGCCAGGAGCTTCAGAAGCACTGGTATGACCAAAAAGCTGCACTGGTTGAATTTCAACCTGGGCAACAGGTGTGGGTTTTGGAGCCAGTGGCACCAAGGGCCCTCCAAGATGGATGGAGTGGCCCTTACCCTATCCTAGAGAGAAAGAGTGAGGTCACCTATTTAGTTGACCTGGGCACTAGCAGGACACCCAAAAGGGTTATCCATGTGAACCGCCTTAATCTCTACAATGACAGGGCTGACATCACCATGCTGATGGTGACTGATGAGGAACAGGAAGCAGAGATGAACCTCTCCCTGACCTCCTCTCCTACAGCCCCCAAGATGGGTCAGTAGATGGTGTAATCTTTTCAGACACCCTCTCTGCCCAACAGCAGACTGACTGCAAGCAAGTCTTGCAACAGCATGCTAGCCTCTTTTCCCTGACCCCTGGTCTGACAAACTGGTGTACCCATGATGTGGACACTGGTGAAAGTGCACCTGTCAAGAACAAGATCTATCGCCAGTCAGACCAAGTCAAGGAAAGCATCAAAGCTGAGGTCAGCAAGATGCTGGAGTTAGGGGTCATTCAACCCTCCGAGAGCCCCTGGGCTAGCCCAGTCGTTCTGGTCCCCAAACCTCATCAACAGGGTGGAAAGAGAGAGATGAGGTTCTGTGTGGACTATAGAGGGCTCAACGCTGTCACCAAGACAGGTGATCACCCTATTCCAAGAGCAGATGAGCTGATAGATAAATTAGGGGCAGCCCAATTCCTCAGTACATTTGACTTAACAGCAGGGTTCTGGCAGATTGGCATGGCCCCAGGAGCAAAAGAAAAGACAGCATTCTCCACACCTGATGGGTATTATCAGTTTACTGTGATGCCTTTTGGGTTAAAGAATGCCCCTGCCACCTTACAGTGGTTGGTGAACCATGTCCTGGCTGGGCTAGAGTCCTTTAGTGCAGCTTATCTTGATGATATTGCTGTCTTTAGCTCCACCTGGCAGGATCACCTGATCCACCTTGGGAAGGCATTAGAGGCTCTGCAAAATGCAGGTCTCACTATCAAGGCATCCAAATGCCAGATAGGGCAGGGCACTGTGGTGTACTTGGGCCACTTTGTAGGTGGAGGCCAGGTACAACCCTTACTACCCAAGATCCAGGCCATCCTGGACTGGGTAGCTCCAACAACCCAGACCCAAGTCAGGGCATTCCTTGGCTTGACTGGGTACTACAGGAGGTTTGTGAAGGGATATGGGTCCATTGTGACCCCCCTCACAGAACTCACCTCCAAGAAGATGCCCAAGAAGGTTAACTGGACAGTTAGTTGCCAAAAGGCCTTTGACAACCTGAAAGAAGCAATGTGTTCAGCACCAATTCTAAAAGCTCCAGATTATGCCAAGCAGTTCATAGTGCAGATTGATGCCTCTGAGCTAGGGATAGGAGCGGTCCTATCCCAGACCAATAATGAAGGCCAAGACCAACCTGTTGCTTTTATAAGCAGGAGGCTACTCCCCAGAGAGCAGCGTTGGAGTGCCATTGAGAGGGAGGCCTTTGCTGTGGTTTGGTCCCTGAAGAAGTGGAGGCCATACCGGTTTGGTACTCACTTCCTGGTTCAAACTGACCACAGACCTCTCTGATGGCTAATGCAGATGAAAGGAGAAAATCCAAAACTACTAAGGTGGTCCATCTCCCTACAGGGAATGGACTTTGAAGTGGAACACAGACCAAGGACTGCCCATGCCAATGCAGATGGACTTTCCAGGTTCTTCCAGTTAGACAATGAAGACTCCATGCGGCAAGGTTAGTCTCAACACCTTTCGTTGGGGGGGGGGGGGGGGGGGGGGGGAGGAAGGGGGGGGGGGGTTGTGTGAGAAAGTGCCATCTTTCTTGAATGGTATGCCCCCACTTTTTGCTGAATTGCTGAATATACTTTGACTGAGTGTGCCCTGGACTCCTGCCAATCAGGTGCCCAGGGCCTATGTTCCTTCCCTAAAAACCTCAAACCCAAATTGGCAAACCCTGGCCACATGCCAGCCCCTGGTAAATGGTATCCTAGGTACCCAGGGCCTTGTGACCAGGGAAGGCCTCTAAGGGCTGCAGCACTCCTTGTGCCACCCTTAGAGGCCCTGTACCCTAACACACACAGACACTGCCTTTGCAGGCTGAGTGTCTGGGTACAAGACAAAACAAAGAGTCGACATGGCACACATCCCTGTGTGCCATGCATACCACCTACACTGCCCTGGCACACATCAGCCACCCCTCTAGCTGGGTGCCCTATGCCAGTGGTGTGGGCACAGGAGCATGATCCCTGTGCCCCTACAGTACCCAGGTCCATTCCTGGGCACTGAAAGTGCAGTGCTGCCATTTAAGAGTACATGGTGCTGAGAGCTTGCCAACACGAACTCCACAGCACCATAATGGCAACACTGAAGACTGAGAAGTTTGGTATCAAACTTCTCAGCACATTAAACCCGCACTGATGCCAGTGTGGGATTTAGTGTACCAAGCACCACAGAGGGCATCTTAGAGATGCCCCCTGAAACCTAACCTACAATCCACCCCTGGGTAGGAGAACCCCCGCTCTCCTGGGCCTGCAACAATGCACATCCTGGGCGAGGTGCTAGGTCTCCTCCCCCAGGATGGACAGGGGGAAGCTTCAAAGGCATGCCGCCTCTGTGAGCTTCCCCAGGCCACTTGTTGCCCCCACTCTGGCGGGAAGCCTGGCCGGAAATCCCAAATAAGGACAGGGGTTGTGCCAGCCAGCCAACTCCACCCCTCAGGTGTGGGAGATGAGGTGAAGCACATCTCCGGGCGCTCGCCATCTTGAAGATGGGCGGCCCTGCCCAATCAGGACTAGGCTACTGCCCCCCACCCACAGGAGAGTGGCAGGATAGGGGGTGCACCCACCCCAGGGCAGGGACCCACTGGTCCCTGCCCTTTACCTACCTGTAACGCCCCTAAATCTAGTATTTAGGGGCACCCTGAACCTTCCTTCCTTAGATTCCGGATTCCAAAAAACAAAGAAGAGGAAGAAGGAAGAAGACCTGCCGTGCAGCTGCTAAGAAGAGGAAGACACCAACTGCTTTGGCCCCAGCCCTACTGGCCTGTCGACCCTCGAACCTGCTCCTGCTACATCCCGGCACCTCTTGTGGCCAGCAACCTCACAAACTCCGCAGGACCTGGCTACCTTTTGGCTCTAAGCACCTGGGACTCCCATGAGCAGAGGCTCTGCTCATAATCAGCTCTAATCCCTGGCATCAACCCGGAACCGCGAACCCTGCACCCACCAAGCCTGGCCTGTGCCGGAGTGAACAAAGACCCTGAGGACGTTCCCCCGGAGACTGTGACCCCGAATCCGGCACCCAAGGACTCACCTTGATGCTCCTGACAACGCCTGCAGCCTCAGAACCAGGTACCCCCCCAACCGCGATCAACAGAGGGTAAGATTTCCCAACACCAAAAGGCACCCCTGCACCCAGCGCCCTGCGGCCCCCTGTGCCCAACTCCTGGTTACCTACCTATCCTCCAACTACCCAACTTAGCTCTCGAAGTGGTGGTGGCACCTGAAGAATCTTCGTCCCAGAGCTTGCAGCCTTTGTTCAACCAGGAGCTTTCCCATTGAAATTCACTGAGCGCCCGGAGGCTCAAAAGCACCCTGCACCCAGCCGCCCGAGTGGCCCTGGCAGTGTAACCTCTACACCTATCTACTTCCCCATTTGTCCTGAGCAAGTGACCAGGAGCCCAGCTCCCACACCCGCGTGGCCGGCTAGTCAGCAGCCACCAACCAAGGTCCCCCTGCCTCCCATAGGATAACATTGGGCCTAACTCACTCTGCACCCAGCTGCCCCGGTGCCGCTGAGGGTGTAACAACTGTACCTACCTGACCCTGGGAGACCCCCGAGTCTGTGCCCAGAACCTTAACTCTGCCAGTCGAGTACTTACCCAAAAGCGGATAACCCAATTTTCCTCTATAGGGTAACATTGACTGGTTTCTTCTGAAATTTCTTCTAAGTGTGGAGTTTCTAAAACTTAAAATATTCACCAAAAATCAACTGAGTAATGAAACCGAAAATACTCACCTGCTATTAGGAGAGATCCCAGTGCTGGATCTTGGTGCCCAGCACTGACCCTGAAAAATATTCACAACCGTACTTACCAGTAACCCAATTTTCTTCCTTTGTAAATCACTCACTGTTTTTCTGTGAAATTTCTGCTAAGTGTCGATTTCTGCAAACTTCAAATATTCTTTAAAAATCGTACCAACTGTGAAAACTTAATTACTTACCTATTTTAGATAGAGGTCCCGGTACTGAATCTAGGAGCCCAGTACTGGATTACAAAAGTAACGAGAACCTACTTTACCTGCAACTTGAATTTTCTCCCATAGGAAATCATTGACTGTTTTTCTATGAAATTTCTTGTCAACTTTTAAAATAGCAAAATATTGCCTAAAAATCACAACAGTAACTAAGTCGACTTTTATCACTCGTTTCTAAGAACTGTCCCAGGACTGAATCTAGGATCCAGTCCTGGAGTTACAAATGTAATCCTGAAAGTAATCTATTACAAATAACTTAAAACTTCCATTGAGCTCAAAGCATTATTGTGTTTGAAACTGTGTTGCCTATTGCAACAACCAAATGCTTTACACTGTCCTCTGATACTGCCTTACTGCTCGACCAACCTACCACTTTAGAGAGTAAGGTTATATCTAACTTTAGCCTCTGCCAAACCTCTGGGGACTGTGGACTCTGTTCACACTGTACCTATTTGGGAACAGTATATACAGAGCCACTTTCTCACAGGTGTCACATACGTCCATACTGCCCCGGGACTCACAGATCATCCACTGATTCAACTTAAGCTGTGCCTGCAGACTAACAGGGCCCCATATAGGTGGCGCATGTCCCCTGGTTGCTTCGGGACACGGAATATTGGGAGACGCTGAGTCAGGCAATCACTGAATATCTCAGCTTCAATGTCGGTTCTTGCCAGTCCCCGGTCAATCTCTGGGAGGCGCTCAAGCCCACGATTCGTGGGGTTGATATCAGCTATCGCACGGGGGAGAAGCAGCGTCGGCTGGCTCAGGTGCACGACCTTGAAAATAGACAAGCCGAGCTCTAGTCCCTGGTAGTGGAGGGCTCTGACCCTGCTGCCAGAAGTAATCTCTTGCATGTTCAACAGCAGCTTCATCAAACCCACACAGACTCTGCCAAATAGGCCTGGCTAGCCACTCAGCATAGTATCTACCAATGGGGCGATAAGTCTAGCCATATGCTTCATAGACTTTGTCAAGCCAGGGCGGCCCGACGCAGGTTCCCCTCTTGCGGTCTCCCGAGGGGGTCATGTGCGCCTCCCCGGAGGCGGTTGTACAGGCCTTCGCTGATTTCTACACGGTGTTATAGGAGGAGTGGGAGTTATTGCAGAACCCCTTAGACGCCTTCTTCGTAGATATCCCTCCCCGCAGCCTCTCAGATGAGCAACATGCTGCCCTGGGTGAACCCATTTCTTTAGACAAGCTACGGGCGGCATTATCCAACACACAACCAGGACTGGCGCCTGGCTACTTCCTGCAGCCCCATCTGGAGACTCTGGGACCTCATTTACTGGGTGCGCTCCACGATGCCTCGGAGCGGCGCGTCCTGCCTTCGGATTGGAGGCATACGGAGATCGTAGTCTTTCTAAAACCGGGCCGCCCACCGGAGGACCCGGGCTCGTACCGCCCCATGTCCTTGTTAAATTTCGAGCCGAAGCCGCTGGGGAAGGTCCTGGCGGACCGACTCCGTACGTGTATACAAGATCTGGTACATCCAGATCAAGCAGACTTTATGCCCCACCGTTCCACTAGACATAATATCAGACGCGCCCACAATGCTGTGGCGGAAGCCCACCGTCTGGTGTGCCCCGCGGCTGTCTTGCTCGCAGATATCGACAAAGCGTTCGATTGCCTGAGTTGGAAGTACCTCTTTTAGCTCCTGGAGGCAGTAAATCTGGGCCCCCGCTTCAGGGCGTACGTAAAGTTACTATATACTATATTTGAGTTGGTTGTTGCCGCGCGTTTCTCTGCTGCCAGCGCTCGTTTTTAAAATTGACTAAACTGCTTGAAAATCTCATTGTTTTAAAAATTAATTACCTGTGCATAGAATTGAAGCCATATTGCTATTACCCACCGCTAAATCCTGACGTTCCTTGCCCATTCTCCAACCCCTAGGCCTTAGCCAATCGGCCGTAAGGAGGAGGAGATAGAGGCGGGGCAGGTATAAAAGCAGCTGCAGCGCGGGAAGTGGGCAATTTGAGTCGAATGTTGCCGCGTGTTTCTCAACTGCCAGCGCTCGTTTTTAAAATTGACTAAACTGCTTGAAAATCGCATTGTTTTAAAAATTAATTACCTGTGCATAGAATTGAAGCCATATTGCTATTACCCACCGCTAAATCCTGACGTCCCTTGCCCGTTCTCCAACCCCCTAGGCCTTAGCCTATCGGCCGTAAGGAGGAGGAGCTAGAGGCGGGCCAGGTACAAAATGCTTGCCATATCACGGGAGCGCAGCGGATGTGCCGGCGGCGCGCCGAAGGCAAGCCCGTCTGCGCCCGGCCGGGCCCAGGGGCCACGGATTATGGCCAAACGATCAGCAATCCCTCTAGAAAGCTAAGATCACTAGCGCAACACTGCCCCCCCCTTGGACCCTGCCACTTACGGCCGTATATTGGCTAACGGCATCCTCCAAACTCAGCCGGGGCATGCCCTCCCTCCTGCTCCCAGCCACTACTCCCCCTCAATTATCAATCCTACAAAAAGCAAATCAAACCATCCTCCGTTTCCTTTACCTTAATACACGCTCCCTGGTAAAGCACCAACTTGACATCTTTTTGCTGCTTGCCTCTGATAAACCTGATGTCCTCCTGATCACTGAAACCTGGTTAACTCAAGATTCCTCGCCCGATATCTTAGCAGCACTCCCTTCTGACTATTACATCCTGTCGGCCAACAGGCCCCCAGGGAAGCTGGGTGGCGGTGTTGCCGCCATAATCCACAAAGATTAAAAATTCACCAGCATGACTTCTTGTCCTCCCGGAGGTCGAGAACATTGTTGTCAAACTCGACACTGACAAAGGGTCATTAGTGTTAGTGTTTATTTACCGACCCCCTCAGGCAATGCCCACCTTCCCTTTCTCCTTAAGTGAACAAATGGCCACTTTAGTTGTAAATCATGCTAAGGTTCTTCTTGTTGGCGATTTGAACTACTGGTTCAATGATGTCTCAGCGGGCCCCATGCGGTAGAACTATCTGAGCTTCTCTCCAACTTGAACTTGGCCCAGCATTTATTCACCCCTACTCATGAAAGGGGACACACCTTGGATCAAATATGGTCCCACAATCTTTCACTATCGCTGCCTATAATCACCGCTTGTATCTGGTCAGACCACCACTTGATAGAGTTTACAGCTACTGTCTGGTCATAACAACCCCATTATATTGGCGGGAGGCATGACAAGGAAGTGGAAATCCCTAGATAAGCCGGATTTCATTAACTCCTTGGCTTGCTCTTTACCTACCTTCAGCCCTGACGTCAATTCCATGGAAGAGAACATTTCTGAGTGGTTATTGTCGGCAAGTAATGTACACGTCCCCCTTGCTAAGTTTTCCCGCACTCGCCACTCAGATGCTCACAAATGGTTTACAATCGATGTCAAAAAACTAAAACTCGAGTTGCGCTAAAAAGAGAGAAAATGGAGACTAAGATACTCCACTAAAGATAAAGAGCAATTTTTGAAAGCTCATAGAGTATAAAAAAAGCTATTGTGGACACTAAAGCAGCTTACTTTTCTACTCGAATACTAAATGCCCACAACAAATCTAAAGAAATCTTCAAGATAGTGAATCATTTGTGCAATGATGAGAACTTCGCCTACTCAGGCACCTACTCAAGAACTCTGCAATTCCCTGAATACATTTTTTCTGGACAAAATCATCACCATTAAAGCCAGTATCCCTTACATCATCAGCTTGGAACCACAGGAAGATATTTCCAGCAATCAATTCACATTAGACCTTCTTCCACCCATCTGTCCCAAAACACTATTAGAGCTCACGACCCGTGTTAAATCTGGGTCGCCCAATGATAGTTGTCCACCTCATGTCTTAAATTAAAAGACATCCTTTCCGTCTTGACTCACAGTGTACTCCCTTTCCTTTATGAGTCACTTGCTCAGGGCAAGGTTCCCAGCACTTTTAAGAATGCGACGGTTGTTCCCCTTATTAAAAAACTAGGGGCTGACCCCACGAATCTCTCAAATTACCGCCCCATTTCTCTCCTCCCCTATCTGGCCAAAATACTGGAAGCCCATGTGGCTAGGTGCCTGTTGAGCTTCATTGAATCATCAGACTACTTAGAGCCAAATCAAGCCGGTTTCTGACCGCCGCACTCAACTGAAGCGGTGATCCTTGCAGTCATGGACACTCTCAGAGCAAATGCGGACAGAGGCATCCACCAGGCTCTGGTGCTCCTGGATTTGTCGGCTGCGTTCAACACGGTCGACCATAACATCTTGTTGAACCGTGTCGAACAGGAGGGCCTGAGAGGACCCACACTCAGCTGGATTAAATCTTTCCTTGCAGATCGTACTCCAGCTGTAAGGCTCGGAACTTTCACCGCCCCCAAGCTCACCTCCACATGTGGGGTCCCACAGGGCTCATCTCTCTCCCCGTTACTGTTCAATCTGTATCTCAGGTCTCTTATCCATTCGTTAAAAAAGAGAAAGATCACCATTTTTAACTACGCTGACGATCTCAGCTTATTTTCCCACTGGAATCCTCTGACTCCGCTGCTGAGTTTCTGGCTACCATGCTTCACATCCAACGTTGGATGGATCTGAACCACCTGTAACTCAACCCAGGAAAGACGGAATTAGTGCTGCCTGGGAACAGCGAGAGCTATTGGGGCCCGCACTACTGGCTGGCGGAATTGGGGCCACCCCCCACTCCCTCCCCCTCGGTGAAAAGTCTAGATCAACGCAGATCTCTCGCTCAGAGGACAGGTGGGAGCGGTGATCTCCTCTAGCTTCTTTCAATTGCGCAAAATCAAGAAAATCGCCCACCTGCTGACTCATTCAGCTCTCATACAGGTGGTGATAGCCCTGGTCCTCTCGCGACTTGACTTCTCGAATTCTATCCCAGCTTGTCTACTACAACGCCTACAAATCGTCCAGAATCAGGCAGCAAGAATTATCCACAAACAGCCTAAATGGCTCTCAGCCAGACCCGAGCTGCTGAAACTTCACTAGCTACCGATGGCTCAACGGGTAGCCTTTAAGACTGGATGCTTAGCCTTTAAGGCCCTGCACGGCAAAAGCCCCAGATTCATCAATAGTATGATCATAAAGCACGCACCCCTGCAAAGTCTCCGTTCGGCCCACCTCCACCTGTTAACCATCCCCTCCTTCAAACGGAAACGGCAAGGAGGCTGCCGCTTTTCCGATCTAGCTCCTAAATTCTGGAACACTCTCCCCCTGGCACTCAGGAGCTGGGACAGCCTCCTGGGCTTCAGGAAAGCTTTGAAAACCTGGTTATTTGAGCAAGCCTATGCATAGTCACTCTGCCACGACATTCCTCATGATTAGCGCCATGAAACCTACCGGTGACCGTGCGCTTTAAAAGTTGTTATTAACATAACATAACATACCGACCTCACTGCATCGGTCCGAGTGGCTGGTCACTGTTCGACCCCCTTCCCAATCCGCAGGGGTGCCCACTCTACCCGCTTCTGTTTGCGTTGGCCATCGAGCCCCTGGCTGCCTGGGTCCACCTGGACTCTGTCTTTCAGGGTCTGGATTGGTCACCGGAGTGCTCAGACAGGATCGCCCTTTATGCTGACGACGCCTTCTTTTTTTATCTCGGATCCCTGGGTCTCCGGGCCTCGGGTGCTCCAGATTCTGCGGATTTTCGGGGAGACCTCTGGGCTGTACGCCAATCCATCTAAGTCCATTTTGTTCCCTATCACCGGGGATCAGCGGTCTCAGGCTTGGGCCTTACAGTTTATTTTCGCATAGGAAGGCTTTAGGTACCTTGGGGTGGCATGGTCACGCAACATTGCGCCCCGTGGTGCGAGATGAGACGACGGTGTGGTCTCAAGTACCCCTCTCGTTATACAGCAGATCTGCCATTTTTAAAAAGGTGTCTCTACCACGCCTGCTTTATCGGCTACTGAATTACCCATTTCCCATCCCACCATCATGGTTCCGTCAGATCAATGCTCTTTTGAATAGGTTTCTCGGAAGGGGGAGGGGTTGCAACATGTGTTCAATCTACGTACTGCGACGGGATAGCGGCAGCAGACGTTCGGGCATAATACTAGGCATTGCACCTTCTAGTGATAAATAAATGGTGGTATAGCTCTCAGGCAGACCCGGCTTATGCTGTGGAGAGACTCTTCATGGCAGAAAACCCACTGCTCCACCTCCTGTATAGTTCCTCGTCTGACGGAGCTTCCCCCGGCCTGTAGGACAGTCATCCAGATATGGAGGCAGGTGGTCCGCCAAATGGGTTGGTGGGGTAAGCGGACATGTGCAACATCTCTTTGGCAGGGTTCCCACCTCCGGCCAGTTTCATCTCTGGTAGGGTTCCGTAGGTGGGACGACAAATGGGTTGGTGGGGTAAGCTGACATGCGCAACATCTCTTTGGCAGGGTTCCCACCTCCGGCCAGTTTCATCTCTGGTAGGGTTCCGTAGGTGGGACGACATAGGGATCTCCACGTTGAGAGATATAATGCAGGGGTCCACGCTCAAGTCTTTCCAGAGGCTGCAGGAAGACCTTGAGCTCTATAAAACACAATTTCATAGATATCTGCAGCTCCGTCATGCCGTGTCCCCTTTAATAAGAGACCTCAAAACTCTACCTGAGTCTCACCCGCTCAAGGGCCGGTTGCTCATGGGGAATCAGGGGGCCCATAAAATTAGACAAATATATCAAACAATCAATACACACTCCGCTCGAGGGCCGGTTGCTCATGGGGAATCAGGGGGCCCATAAAATTAGACAAATATATCAAACAATCAATACACACTCCACGACCACTATACACTGGACTCGGGTGGCGTGTGAGGCGGATGTACCCACTCTGACTGACGACGACTGGGCTGAGGCATTGGCTAGCCCTAGGTACTCCACTGTCTCCACCCGGTACCGGTTGATCCAATTTAAGTACCTCCATAGGATTTACTATACATGCTTCTGCCTCTATAAGATGGGGGCTATTCGGTCTCCCACGTACCTCCGTTGCGACTCGGAGGAGGGGTCGTTCCTTCACACGGTATGGAGCTGTGGAGCGCTGCAACACTTCTGTTCTGGCATTAGGTCATGCTTGGGGCGGGTCTTAGCGTGGAACATTCCTGCAGACCCAAGGCTGATTCTCCTACATGGCACGGAAGACATCGGGGGGAACGACACCTGCTATTCTTGGGTCTTACACTTGCCAAGCGTGACATTGCGCAACACTGGAAGGCGGCGTCCCCACCCAGTATAGGTAATTGGAAACAAGCCATGGATAGGTGCTTGTCGGCTGAAGTGGCGGTGTTTCAGGCACGGGGATGTCCGCAAAAGCACAGGAAGATATGGGGGGGCTGGGCCACGTACCGAGGTATTGATCTATCACTCATGGGGCCTCCGGTTTCCTGGGACCCGGTTGACAGGCTAGTAGTAAGCAACTCACCGGTTTAATGCAATAGTGTTGCGTGTGGGCAAGGAGCATGTTTGCACAATGTTTTAGAATATGTCCGTAGGGTGTGTGGTGCGTGGTTGGGGGAGGGGGCTTCTGGTCTGATGTTTTGCAAACCCTCATTGGGGTTGATATTTGATGCCAAGAACTTCTACAATATGCCTGTTCCATGTATAATGCTTGCTGGGCTTTGCTCATTTGGCACTTTTGAAAAATCAATAAAATCAGTTGTTAATAAAAAAAAAATGGCACAATGAGATGTTCTCTGAGCCATAATTAAAATAGGTGGTATTTCAGATATTGTCTCATGCCAAATGTTGTACTCGTTCCTCAGTTTAAGACCGGAAATGAATAGCATTTGATATAGAAACACAATTCTCGTCATTGTGGTAATTAATTGTTGAGCCTACTTAGTAAGTAAAGGATGAGTGGAGTACCACAGTCACCGTTGAAAATAGTGGAAGGCTTGTGCATAAAGCTACTGAGTAATACATTAAAGGTTCCACTACATAAACGTTTCCAAATAGTAGTGAAGGAAAACATGCTTACGTCTTTCAAAAGCCGTGCAACCCCCCTCAACTGACCTTGGAGAAAACACCACTGTTTTCTTTTATATGTTTCAAAAAGGGAACTTCATGAGTGCACTTGTCTGTCTAGAGGTTTAAGTTACTAGTTATGACATTACAGTATAAGCCCAATGAGTCAAACGATTAATGCGTTTAGATCGCAGCAACACATTATCGGCTGTTTCATCTTTTAATTTCGCCACAACTTTGAATTTGATTTATCCGCTTGCTCAATACTGGTTACTTGTGTTGCACAGTGCTTGTTGCACGTCGTGGGAGGGCGGGGCACTTCCTGTGGAGTAAGCGGTTCCCGTGAGACACAGCGGGACCGACATTGACAGGTCAGCAGGCCAGTCTTTACACCAACACGCTATAAATGTGTGCGCTGATGTGGACGCGCCGCTGGCGCGCCTAAGTCAAGCCTGTCTGCGCCCGTCCGAGCACAGTGCCAGCAATGCTGCCCGTTTCCCGCAGGAACCTGGACCAGCTTTAAGTGCTGAAGCTGAATGTGGGTAGAGACAGACCAATATGTAAGAGTATCTCTATGCAACCAAAGAATTCCTTAACAACAGATACATGTCCAAACTGCCACAGATCACTCCCTAAGATCCTATATCAGAGAATCAAACTCAGCAGACCTAGTGAGTTGTCCTCTGGGATGGGCAACACAAAACTCAAGGACGGTGCGACAAAATGTCAACTGGTTAATGCCCGATCCTTAGTGAAGCATAGCTTCGAGTGCGCCAGACTCCTGGAAGAGCAGGATGTAAAACTGGCATTTATAACGGAAACATGGGTGGACGAGGCCTCAGGGTCAGACCTAGTGACGGCCCACTCCACCAGGCTTCTTGTATTCCACCTTAAATAGACCTACGGGGAGAGGAGGGGGGGCTAGCAATAATCTATCATAACACTCTAAAAATAGCAGTGCAGACAACAAACAGCACGGCCTGTGAAGCACGTTCATTTAATGTTTGCATATCGCCCCATCGCTCATTTAAGGGTATTCTAATGTATAGACCGCCAGGGTCCAGAACATCCTTTCTAGCCACGCTTGGGACCCTACTTGAAGAAGGGCTCTGTTCCAACTCATTCACCATTCTGGGAGATTTTAATTTCCATCTGGAAACCCCTATGGATCCAGATACCAAAGCACTCCTAGATCTGATGAGCAGCGATAACCTGAACCAACGGGTAAACGAGCCTACCCATAAGGCAGGACATACGCTGGATGGGGTCTTTTCCAACCATCCACATTTAACCTACACAGGAACGATTCCACTGGTCTGGACTGACCATGCAGGAATCCTATTTGCATTAACCACCCCAGTCCACCGTCTTAAATTAGGGGGCAGTTCAAATCAGTTAAAAACAAGAGACTGGAAAAAAGTGGTGGGATCCAAATTACAAGGACTGCTTAATACCACCCTGCGGCCACAGCCAATAACCGTGGCAGACACGGCCAAATCATATACCCAATGGGTTGACGCAGCCTGTAGTACACTAGCTCTGGATAAACTTGTTCACCCCAAACGAGCCACACCAACTTCTCCATGGTACTCAGAAGAGCTCAGAAGTCAGAAACTTGCTTGTAAACGGCTTGAACACAACTGGCGTAAAAAATACGGTATAGCAGAGCAGGAAGTCTATAAACAAGGTCTCATAATTTATAAACAAGCCGTGTTCAACGCGAAAAATCTCTTCTTTATAAACCAAATTAACACAGCCAAAAATTCCTCTAAACAACTTTGCACAACAGTATCTAGGCTAGCATCCCCAAGCCCATCTAGGGTCCAGCCAAGTCCAAAAATGAGTGAGGAAATTGCTAAATTCTTCCAAAAAAAGTTAGAAGTTATTTTCTCAGCTTTTAACCAACTCCTACAGGGAGCCACAGAAAATAGGACAATGGGCTCAAAGCATAGGAGCTTGTCATACACTTGAGAAATTCGCCCCACTCAGTATCAATGACACAAAGATGTTAATGGGCTATGTTAAGTCCAGATCTCCCTATGACCCCTGCCCAGTGACAGTGGCCAAATTAGCCCTGGAACCAATTGCCACCACCTTGACATCAATATTTAATGCTATGTTTGAAACAGGCGACTTTCCTAGATGCTGGAAGTGGGCCTTGATACTCCCACTTCTGAAGAAAAATAACTTGGATCCAAATAACTATAGGCCCATCTCCCGCCTCCCACTACCAGCAAAAGTGGTGGAAAAAGAAATAAACACTCAGTATTTATTCACGAAAACAAGCTACTGGATCCCACGCAGTATGGTTTTAGAGCAGGGCACAGTACAAAGACCGCATTGATAAAGTCAACAGAAGAAATCAGGAAAGCCCTGGAACAAGGTGGTGAAGTGGTCCCCATCATGCTAGACTTTTCTGCGGCCTTCGATACGGTTCATCATAATCTTCTGATGGACCGTCTGTCCCAACGGACAGGAAACAAATAGTGTCCTTAGGGAATTTTGACTCTAAACCTTTTTCACTGCCTTGTGGTGTTCCACCGGGATCGTCCCTTAGCCCTACCATTTTTAATGTATATGTGGCTCCTTTGGCTCCCCTGATCAGATCCTATGGCGTTAGCCTCACGTCATATGCAGCTGACACACAAATAGTTGTGTCACTTCCACCAGGACATGAATTAGGCATCGGCAAGAACTTCCATGACTGTATGGGAGCAGTTAAATCGTGGATATCGCAAAACTGCCTGAAGCTAAACTCTGGCAAAACCGAGGCCCTCACGTTTGGAAACAAGTCCAATTTCTGGACCCTAGACTGGTGCCCAGCAGATCTGAGTGTCCTCCCCAGACCCACGATGAAGGCAAAGAATCTAGGTATCGTAGTGGACGATAGAATGAACTATGAGCACCAGATAAACGTGACAACTTCAGCCACCTTTCATTCCCTTAAACTGCTAAAAAAGGTCAAACCCTTCTTGCCAGAAGATGGCTTACAAACAGTCGTCTCATCCAATATCCTGTCCTGCCTGGACTACTGCAATTGGCTCTATTTGAACATCTTAGAACGACATTTGAATAGATTGCAGATCTTGAAAAATACAGCAGCTAGGCTGGTGACTAGCACCCCCAAATTCACATCGGTAGCCAAAGAAATTAAAAGACTACACTGGCTGCCCATTAGGAAAAGGGTGCAATTTAAGTCACTTTGTATTGTCTTTAAGGCACTACATGGTCAGGGTCCTGATTTTTTGACCTACCAGTTTCGATGGTACACCCCCAAAAGAACCCTCCGCTCACTAGGAGCTGAACTGGTGTGCATACCACCCACGAAGAAAGTCTTGTTGAGCCTTTGTTTGACCCAACTGTTCTGTACATGGTGTCTCTAGATTTGAAGCGTTCTCTAGATTTAGAGAATGTCCCTCTGGGCGCAACTTAAAAAGGATCACTGAAGTGTGATTTTCACATGGTTGTCAAGATGTAAAGAAAGTCTTCTAAGCGTTGTGAATGAAGTTCAAATGATCATGTATTCACTCATATAGCGATGACATTTTATTCATTCAATTCGCAATTTTCAATTCTAATTCTTCGTGTTTGACAATAATTATTTCAAACATCCCAATGCATTTCAGACTCTTACTGAGTCCTTCATCAGGGGAAATCTAAACAAAAAATGGAAACATATATATATTTAACGAGGGTCCACAACCTTTGAATGAATGGGTGTTATGGATTGCTAACCATAAACTGTGCACCAGCATGAATTAAGTGCTATAGTGTTAGGCAAGTGTGAGAAAGTGCCATCTTTCTTGCATGGTATGCCCCCACTTTTTGCTGAATGTACTTTGACTGAGTGTGCCCTGGACTCCTACCAATCAGGTGCCCAGGGCCTATGTTCCTTCCCTAAAACCCAAATTGGCAAACCCTAGCCACATGTCAGTCCCTGGTAAATGGTACCATAGGGACCCAGGGCCTTGTGACCAGGGAAGGCCTCTAAGGGCTGCAGCACTATTTGTGCCACCCTTAGAGGCCCTGTACCCTAACACACACACACTGCCCTTGCAGGCTGAGTGTCTGGGTACAAGACAAAACAAAGAGTCGACATGGCACACATTCCTGTGTGCCATGCCCACAAACTACACTGCCCTGGCATACATCAGCCACCACTCTAGCTGGGTGCCCTATGCCAGTGGTGTGGGCACAGGAGCATGAGCCCTTTGCCCCTACAGTACCCAGGTCCATTCCTGGGAGCTGTAAGTGCAGTGCTGCCATTTAAGAGTATACAGTGCTGGGAGCTCGTCAAACACGAACTCCACAGCACCATAATGGCAACACTGAAGGCTGAGAAGTTTGGTATCAAACTTCTCAGCACATTAAACCCGCACTGATGCCATTGTGGGATTTAATGTACAAAGCACTACAGAGGGCATCTTAGAGATGCCCCCTGAAACCTAATCTACAATCCACGTCTTGTCTGAGAGGCTGCCTGGGCTGCCACACAGCAGACATGTTGCTGGACCCCTGGGTGGAGAGCCTCCCGCTCTCCTGGGCCTGCAACAATGCACATCCTGGGTGAGGTGCAAGGTCTCCTCCCCCAGGATGGGCAGGGGGAAGCTTCAAAGGCATGCCTTTGTGAGCTTCTCCAGGCCACTTGCTGTACTCAGCAACTGGCCCCCACTGGTAGCTCACTTAATCACCTTATATGTATCAAACCTTTTTGTTAACAGATTGCGGTCGTCATAAATACAGAGTTTATTAATATACACTCTTCATAAACACGTGTTTATAAAATGTACATTCCTCGCGTCACATTTTGGCTTAAAAATTTCCCTTGTGCCATGTTAAAATGGCGCTTGTTTGCACATTTAATTTTAAGCAGCTTCATGGTGCGCTTTTAGTGTCGATCGGACGCACAGCCCGCCACTCCCAGCTTGCACCTTGCATTCATCTTCCGGTAAAATCACCATCTAGCATTGAAAACCACCGGACGGATACTAGTTCCGTGTAACACCGCTCACGCGAGAGGTAAGAAATCGCTTCTAAAAGCGATCTGCATATGTCGAACCACTTTTTAACAGCACGCCGACTGTTAACACTCTTTGTTTACCAGTTTATACGCATCAACTAAACTTAAATGCGGTGGCGTTTTGCTGCACAGTTTCTTCTCGTCTTTTAAAATAAACACTCACAACTTTCATCAGCACAGTCTTTTCACTTCGAGCACAATTTTCGTTATTAAGCACGGAACCGTTTTAACATTTTTGAACACATTACGTTCAAATCCAATTTTTCTTTTGACCTAAACTCATGCGTTCAATTTTCAAGGTTCTATTTTAACATCACAGAACACGTTATGCTTATTTTTTTAAACCGATTCTTACCAGATCCAAACTTGCTTGCCAAACAATATAGCACTTAATTCATGCTGGTGCACAGTTTATGTTTAGCAATCCACAACACCCATTTATTCAAAGGTTGTGGACCCTCGTTAAATATATATATATGTTACCATTTTTTGTTTAGATTTCCTCTGATGAAGGACTCAGTAAGAGTCCGAAATGCACTGGGATGTTTGAAATAATTATTGTCAAACACGAAGACTGAGAATTGAAAATTGCGAATTGAATGAAATGAATAAAATTTCATCGCTATACGAGTGAATAAATGATCATTTGAACTTCATTCACAACATTTAGAAGACTTTCTTTAGATCTTGACAACCATGTGAAAATCACACTTCAGTGATCCTTTTTAAGTTGCGCCCAGAGGGACATTCTCTAAATCTAGAGAACGCTTCAAATGTAGTTATTCATTAAACACTCCCTGATCAGAGAGTGAGACCTCCGTGGCACACTACAACTTTGTTTCTAAATTTCAAAACCACATAGCACTGCGTGTTCAATCCCTTTCATTTTATCTTACTTGGCCTGATCAACCCGAACACAGCGCGCACTTTTCAGAACTTAAAGAATCATGGCTTATGAAGACATATCACGACTCACAGATCTACGAGCGGACACATTTGCCTTCGCAGATGATGACGCTTCCAAAATCTATGCACTCATCAACGAGGACACCACACCAATAACGAATGCAAGAAAAGAGAAATCAATCAACGTTTGCATGCAAGCACTTTGATCAAGTATCACCGAGCGCAACGAATTTCGAGAGGTCTCCGGATTTCTTTAAAACCACTATTATGCAAGAGTAATCCAAAATTCGTAGAAAGGTGGTACGTGATACTCAACAAGTGTTCTCTAGACCTTATCCTGCTCATAATCGAAGAATTATCAAAAATTCTTGAAGGGCGGTGTTCCTACCTGGCTGGAGACGAGGGGAGATTCTGCCGGAGTGTTTTCCGGACTGCTGCTGTCTGTTTCCCTCCTGCTCCCGCCATTTCCAACGCGGACGCTGCACGGAGGGGGACTACCATCCCCAGGATCCCTAGCGGCGCCACGGGAAGCGGAACCCGAACACGCCCACTGCTCTTTCGCGCCGGGAGGCGCTTGAAAAACACTGCGACCCACTGACAGAGCGGGCGGTGTTCCTACCTGGCTGGAGACGAGGGGAGATTCTGCCGGAGTGTTTTCCGGACTGCTGCTGTCTGTTTCCCTCCTGCTCCCGCCATTTCCAACGCGGACGCTGCACGGAGGGGGACTACCATCCCCAGGATCCCTAGCGGCGCCACGGGAAGCGGAACCCGAACACGCCCACTGCTCTTTCGCGCCGGGAGGCGCTTGAAAAACACTGCGACCCACTGACAGAGCGGGCGGTGTTCCTACCTGGCTGGAGACGAGGGGAGATTCTGCCGGAGTGTTTTCCGGACTGCTGCTGTCTGTTTCCCTCCTGCTCCCGCCATTTCCAACGCGGACGCTGCACGGAGGGGGACTACCATCCCCAGGATCCCTAGCGGCGCCACGGGAAGCGGAACCCGAACACGCCCACTGCTCTTTCGCGCCGGGAGGCGCTTGAAAAACACTGCGACCCACCGCCTCGCGGGACCGCGCGCGGGCGGCGCCGGGAGAAGCCCGGGACAAGGGCGGGACCGTCTGTGGCCGTCCGGGGCCGGAGGAGGCCGGGCTGGGCCGCCCCTCTAAGCTTTCCTCCTCGGATCAGTAGTGTTTGATTTCTTTTGGTTATTTCATTTTACTCTTTATAGTCAGTCATTCTTTTTGGATTAGAGTGTCTTCCTTTTACTGTTGGTTTTTATTGATTTGTCCCATAAGTTTTCATTGCTTGTGTTGTGGACACTCTAGAATCATGGGGAAGCACTCCAAACCTACAGCTAGTCGTCCGATGACCAGACAGCTAGCGAACTCTGCTTCTCAGATCCCTAGTCTTACAGCAATAGACAAGATGCTGCAAAAGACAATCGGGGTGGTGGCTTCAGCCATTGAAAATACAGAAAAACGGCTGTCGATTACACCGGCATTCAATATGGCCCCCCCTCTAGATGGTCTGTCTGATTTTTCATCATACCAGGTGGATCCTGATGCTATGTCTTCTATGCTGCCCTCATTTACACAACTACCGTGCGCTCAGGCCCAAATAGATGAGCCAGCTCTAGTGGAAGAAGGGTTATCAACATCTTCCTTTGTGTCTATTGTGGCCCCTACAAAACAGGTTAAGACTAGGAAAAAACAAAAAAAAAAAAAAACTGAGAAAAAGGAGACTCTTATCAGCCCCTGCTCCAGATAGCTCTCCCTCTTCGGCCCCGATCCACCATCACCCCCCTACTTCTATCCCTCCGACTTGGGCGACCACCCTATTAATTGAGCTCCAGTCACACATAGACCAATCTCTAAACCTTCTGGCTAAATCCCTGTCATCTAAAATGGACAGGTTGGTTTCCTTAGTTAACTCCAAAGGATTTGGGAAGATGCAGTCTACCCAGGACCCTAAGGTCAATTCGGGCAGTTCGGAGGGTGCTAGTTCCAAAGTAAATCTAACTAATTCTATCCCCCAAACTGAGTCACCTTTATCCCTGATGCAGGTGCACACGGATCCGGGCCAGCCCGCTATGGTGCATACAACTGCCCCTTCACACAACGCTGGTCCTCATTTGCCCCTGACTGTGTCCCGAGTCCCTATCGTCGTTTCAACACATGAGCAGCCTACTCACTGCAGGGACTTAGTTTCTCGGATTACAGACGGGGTCGGTTCCCGCCTACCTGAGGGGGGGAACCGACCCCTCCGGAGCTTGGAGGATCCTCATCTTCTGGTCCAGCTTCCCCCGGAGGCAGCCCCTTATGTGATCGTCCTTACAGGAGTTCCTTCGGTTATGAAGGGAAGGGGGGAATCCTATCTTGAACTAAAAAATAAAGTCATCCACTGGCTGTCTAAAAATAGACCACTAAAGGGAGTAGGGAGAGGGGAGATCCTGCACGTTCGGAGGGTTAACTGGCTAGGGACCCGCTCAAAAGACATAGGGGGGGACTGCGTCCTGATTAATTTTAGGGACCCCAGAGTAGTAGATCACATTTTGATGCAGGGAGGGCACTATAGAAGGGGTGCTATTGAGGCATTTCATTTGGGGTACTTCTATTCCATTTCCAACACTTTGGTCTCAGCTGATTTACCTTATTTCCACCAGGCCCCACATAATTTGCACTTTAACATCCCGGTTGAAAACCGTTATGGTGCACTAAATGTGGTGGATTGACCACTACATTCGAGTCCTTGTAAGGGAGAGCTTATGCCCGTGGGGGGGAGTCAGGATGAGGATGTTTATGATACATGGACGTTGGTGCCCCTGGTTGCCCCGGGAGTGGTGAGTGGCCCTGGGCCCCCCTCTCCATCGTCTCTGTCCCCCAGTGCTCTGGTGGGCTCTCTAGAGCCGAACCCCCCTGTGCATTCAGCTTCCCACAGCCCCCCCTTTCCCATCCCTCCGGTTGACAGCTTACTCTGTATACCTCACCGGAAACCATTAGTTGGGTCCTGGAACGTGGCCGGTTTAGAGTCCAAACTCTCTGATCCCGAGTGGGGAGAGTTAATGGACAAATATGACATCTGTATATTTCAAGAAACCTGGCTGCGGTCTATACCACGGAGGGTGGGATATGCATCTTTTGCAGCCCCAGCAGTTCAGGGGTTCCGAGGGAGACCCTCAGGGGGGTTAGTTGTTTGGGTTGCATCTCACCTGGGGTGCTCAGTAAAGACATTGGATTCAAAGTCCCCTGATATTCTATGTCTCCTACTATCCTTTCCCGCTAGCTACTCACTAGCAGTTATAAATGTGTACTTGCGCCCACAGCCGGTCCAGTTAGGTTTGTCGATTCTGGGCGCCCTGGAAAATGTTCTACACTCTCTACCACAGGCGTCCCATAAACTAATTGGAGCCGATTTTAATTGCCACTTCGAACCCCTTCCAGGGATCCCTTCCCCCTCCTGTGAGGTGGACGAAATCTATCTAATCCCTGATCTTATTTCCCACCCGGCTAAACGTCTCTCCCCCCTTGCCCTTGAGATTAATAGGCTTACCATTGCACACTCCTTGCGGGCCTGCAATGGCAGACTCTGCCCGGATGTCCCGGGGTCCTTCACCTTTAACAGAGCTGGGAGCTGTTCGTCAATCGATTATGTTTTGGTGAACGTAGAATTCTGGGGCCATTTGGCCTCTTTTTCTATCATCCCACGGGCCGACAGCGATCACAACCTACTGTCTCTGGAATTGATTAACAATCTAGGTGGTAGTGAATCTTCTAGGTCCCAATCTCCATTACAAAGTGAGAATTTGGTCCTAGTGGCAGGTGGCAGACGGATTAGGTGGGAAAGGGTGGCGTCTGATGATCTAAAGCTGGCTGATGTATATAGTGCCGTGACCTGCTCCCTGGAAGCAGTTTTCCATCTTCTGAGTCCCGCTGGGGTTATTCCGCAGTCTTGTTTTTCCGAACTCCAGACTATCCATACGGATTTCCTAGGTAGCTTGGCCAGTTTTTTCTATAAACCCACGGCCTCAAAATCAAGGCCTCTTAGGCCCGAGCGCTGGTTCAATGGTACCTGCAGGCGGGCTAAGTCTGCCCTGCTAGTAGAAGTAAAAGAGGGTACCTTGTCCAGTATTCGGGCAGCCAGGGCCACCTACAAAGACCTGATCAGGGAAGCTAAAGCCGAGTGGGAGGATCTAAGGTGGCAAAATTTACTCCAAGCTCTAGCAGACCGTGACTCGAGGGCGTTCTGGAATATTGTTCGTTCGGGCTCGGCAGCCAGTACCCCAGCACTACTTCCTAATCTTAGTGAGGAGGTCTGGCTCGCCCATTTCCAACCCCTCTTCTCGGCCTGTAACCCTCTGGTTAGTAACGTTGTAGGCCTCACACAGATTGATACTGCAATGGACTTGTTGAGCCAGGCAGAAATTGAGTCTAGCCTCTTTTCCATCCCAGAGATTGAATTGGCCCTCAATTCCCTTTCGGCAGGGAAAGCTCCGGGGCTCGACAAGATCCCCGGTGATCTCTACCGAAGTGATGTAAAAATTTGGGCACCTTATATATGTGTATATTTTAATGCTATTTTGCAGGGCCTTAGAATCCCGGACACTTGGTTGGGTGCAGAAATTATTCCCATCCACAAAAAATCTTCCCCACTGGACCCAGCCAACTACCGCCCCATAAGCCTGATTGATGTAATTCAGAAGCTGTTTGCTCGAGTCCTATTATCCAGACTGCAGTTCTGGATGGAGGATCAACATGTTCTAACCTCCCTACAGGCGGGGTTCCGAGCTAAGGTTTCTACCATTGATCAACTATTTAGATTACTTTTGATCTATTGGAAAACAGTCAGCATGGGCGCCGGTAATTTGTATCTGATCTTTGTGGACCTTCGGTCCGCTTTTGATATGGTGCAAAGGGAAAAACTCTGGGCCATTTTGCTAGAGATGGGTGCCCCCCCCTATCTTTGCCACCTATTCAAACGACTCCACCTAGGCACCTATGCAAGGGTGAGATATGGGAGAGATGGGGAACTTTCAAGGCCATTTCCGGTAGAGAAGGGTGTGAGGCAGGGCTGTGTCCTGGCCCCCACCCTTTTCTCCCTTTTTATCAATGGGCTGATAGAGTTTCTTTTGCGCTCCGCTAACCTGGACTCCCCTGTTTTGGCGGGACGTAAGGTCCCGGCCCTGATGTTCGCTGATGATACGCTTTTGCTATCTCAATCTTACATGGGCATTCAGCGTACATTAGAGGCCTTCTGCTCTTTTTGCAAAATTAGGGATCTGGAATTGAACCTCTCTAAGACCAAATTTATGGTGTTTGGTTCTAATTCGCGTAATTGCCCCCACCCCAAACTGGGAGAGGTTGAGCTGGATAGGGTCGCCACGTTTGACTATTTGGGGGTGACCCTCAACGACAAAATGAATTGGGGTTCCCATTTGGCAAAGGCAAAATTGAGACTAGCCCAATCAGTGGGGGGTATCCTCAAGGTGTTTAACAACTCTTCGTGTAAACCTCTGGGCCCCCCGCTGGAAATTTATAAATCACAAGCCAGAGGAGGAGCACTTTATGGTGCTGAATTATGGGGATACTCCACCCCCGCCTCCCTCTCATCTATTGAGAATTCCTTTATCAGGAGTTTGCTGAAACTACCTGTCAGCACCCCATTAATCCCTCTGAGATGGGATTTAGGTTTGATTCCCATAGAAGAGATTGCCCTGAATCGTCCTCTTCAGTTCTGGAGGCGTCTTTGGTCAACGCCCGAGCTGGAAAGCTATAGGCTCGATCTCGGTGACATTTTGGCAAGGGGTAATTCGGATAAGATCCCCTGGCTTGCCCACATAAAGAACCTTTGCAACCTAATTGGGATGGGGAATCTATGGTCTGCCCCGGAAGTGTCCTGCTGTACACTTTCGAAGAACTCATTGAGGGAGGTTCTGAAATCTTTTAGGAAGGGTATTCTACTCCAGTCCTCCCTGGGTAGGCTTACTGATACTTTTTTGGATATTAAGTGTAGTCCCCAATTTGAAGTCTTCTTAGACGTGATCCAACCTCCCCTGGCTAAGAAACTCTACACACAGCTTAGACACGGTTCCCTTCCACTGAGAGATTTTACCTATAGATGGTCTAACGTTGTAAACCCCGTTAGTTCTTGCCCCCTATGCTCTGATACCCGCGAATCAGAGTTGCATGTGGTTCTCTTTTGCCCCTTATATACTATTGCACGGAAAAAATGGATTATCCAGCTATGCAAGTCTAGGGGCCTTAGGGACTACAAGGAGGTGCTTAGAATTCTGAAATATGACACCACCCCTTTGGTAGTGTTTGCAATGGCCAAATTCCTCCTCTCAATGTGGTTTGTTAGGTCCAAATTTTTGTCTCTTGCTACTCAGCCCCCTGATTCAGCACTACATATATCATCATCTTAGTTCTTTGAGGTATATGTGTATATCATTGGCCCTGGATCAATCTTAACTTTTCTCCCGTTTCGCGGAATAGTTCTTGTTTTTATTGTGCTTGTCCTATAGAACTGTTTTAATGTTTTAATCGATCTCACTCTATTCATTGTGATTTAATCATGTTTTTTAAAGTATTTATGTATTTATGTCTTTTTATGGTATTTTACCGAAATAAAAGTTTTTGACTGACTGACTGACATTAATAAAGAAATCATACAAACAAAAACAGATTTACAAAATGTGATGGAAACCGAGGACTGGCAAAAAACCCTTGAAGACATCAATAGTCAACTTGAAAAATATGCACAAGAAATCAATGAACGAAAAATCCGCAAATATAAAAGAGATACTATTGATTATAAGATGGGAGAGGTTTATTCATGGGCAGAAGTGTACGCCAGGAGGCGACAATCAAAGCCATACAACCAAAATAAAGTATCTGAAACCTTCTCATCTGAAGAGGAATCAAGAAGGAAAAAAAACGCACCTCCACCTGAACAACCCTCGACTTCATCAACTATTCAACCTATTGTAAGCGTCTCATTTTTAGAGGAAGGCCAAAAAGGAAACCACGACCCAGGAGGGGCAAAAGAAATAGAACAAGAAAAAACAGCCTCAAAACACCAACAACAACGGGCAGGAGAAACAAGGGGAAGAAAGCATAGATGACAAGAGTTTAGTAATAAACATTTCATCGTGTAACCTAAACCAAGTAGAACTACAAACCTTACAAATAGGTACATCGTTTGTACCCACCTGCCACACCAACAAACTAGAACTTGAAATCAGTTTATTCACACTTATGCGTAACCTACAGCTACGACACTTTTTTAAAAACATTATTCAACCCCAAGATCGGTACGAAGACAAGCTACTCAAAGGTCTATAAACCAAAAGTACTTTTCAAGCCTCTATCAGTCACAAGAGCCTCGATTCCTTCGGGAATCTCGTAAAGCAAGACATCAACAAATTTAACTTCAGAAAATCATCTACACTGAAGAACCTAACCTCTAAAGAGCGGAACATCATAAAAAATCTAGCCAACAACCAAGCCATAATTTGTCAAATAGCAGATAAAGGCGGCGCCCTTGTTGTAATGGATTCTGACTTTTAAAATACAGAAGTCAACAAACACGTTAATGACACAGAAACCTACAGTAAACTGTCATTCAACCCCACAGAACAATTCCAAAAATTTCTCAACAATATTTTGATCAAGGCCACAGAACAAGGAATCATCAATGAAAAAAATCAAAAAATACTTAACGCAGACACATCCTAGAACACCGACTTCACACATGCTTCCAAAAGTGCATAAGTACCTTAGGAATCCACCCTTCCGCCCAATCGTCTCCACCAAAGGAAGCATTCATGAACCAGTGGGAAAGTTTCTAGACACACATCTACAGCAATTTGTCGTCAAGATGAATACCTATATCCGAGATACAACAGACTTCCTAAACAAAATTAACCAAATCCAATTACCGGAAGATGAAGAAATCTGGATGTGTACAATTGAAGTCAAATCACACTATACCTCTATACCACACAACTTAGGCATAGAAGAAACACTCCTACATTCACAACTAGACCATGATTTTCAAGTATTTTTAATGGAATTACTCAATTTCACTCTATATCAAAGTTATTTTGAATGGAATGGAGAATACTATTTGCAACTCACCGGTACATCAATGGGCAACTGTGCAGCACCTTCGTATGCGAATATTTTTATGCATACATTTGAGAACAAATTCATTCTATCCCTTGACATCTGGAAAAAACATGCCATCATATTTTTACGCTACATTGATGACATCTTTGTACTATGGAAAGGTGTGGACCCTCGTTAAATACATATATGTTTCCATTTTTTGTTTAGATTTCCCCTGATGAAGGACTCAGTAAGAGTCCGAAATGCATTGGGATGTTTGAAATAATTATTGTCAAACACGAAGACTGAGAATTGAAAATTGCGAATTGAATGAATAAAATTTCATCGCTATATGAGTGAATAAATGATCATTTGAACTTCATTCAAAACGTTTAGAAGACTTTCTTTACATCTTGACAACCATGTGAAAATCACACTTCAGTGATCCTTTTTAAGTTGCGCCCAGGGGGACATTCTCTAAATCTAGAGAACGCTTCAAATATAGTTATTCATTAAACACTCCCTGATCAGAGAGTGAGACCTCCGTGGCACACTACAACTTTTTTTCTAAATTTCAAAAACCACATAGCAGTGCGTGTTCAATCTCTTTCATTTTATCATGGTGTCTCTAGGCCATATTAAGAGAGATATATCGGAGCATGATCCAGGAAACTGCCACCCAACATGTAAAAGGTCCGAAAATCAGAACTGAGAAATCCGTAAGAGTTAGGCTAAATTTCCTTTTTCTATGTATTCTAAAGAGAGGCAGGTGACAGAATGCGCCTGACAAACTGATCTGGAGGACATCTCCAGCAGAGTAAAAATCTGAAATTATTAAATATTCTTAGAATTTCGGGATTGATTAGCTCCCACATGCGAGTGGAATTTAACACAGTCTGCTCAGCTGCCCAACTTTCACACAGATCACTACTGCTAGATGGAAGACAATAGTGACAATGTTGCAATAGTCAAATATTTTGGATGTCTATCGTCCTGCTGCTTGATATAAAACACACCACTTGTGTTTCATTGAGATCTTGAACAACTTCCCTTCAAGACCATTTCAGCTCTGGTACGTGAAGGGTCTGGCCAAGGCATGTATACAAAGAGGTGTTTGTAATAGATAACACAACAGAAGGCTGAAGTAACCAGGTGGATTCCCATGGCAGAAAAATCGACCTTTAATCCTCAATGATGGAGACATAAACATTCCAAAATAAAATCAAATGAGATAAGACCCTGATTGAGGACTCTTGTGATATAGTAAGAATGTAGATGATGGGGCCTTATGTATCAAAATGGCTTTGCAAATCTGTGCACCAGTGTTCAATGGCAGGTTGAGAAAAGTGAAATAACACCAAGGAGAAACATTTGCGTCAAGCACACAAGCAATTTCTTATAGAAATTTGGCTTTTGTTTGAAACCTAACATGCAATATATATGAGGTTCTAGTAATAGCAAGGCTCTGCGTGATATGTGTTTTCACTTCAACTAAGCAAGGGCTCACTGTGCATGTTCTATTTTCTTACCTGTCTCTGTGGAGAAGAATAACAGAAGGTGGTGAACTAAGTTCAGTGATGTGTACTAAATCTTTCGTCTTGAACTTCCAGCATTTAATGAGTCCATCACTACCAGCTGTGACAGTCAACTGGTTTAAGCCATCCACAGCTATACCTCTCACTGCACCCTTGTGAGCTTAGCCAGCGAAAAGGAAAAAAATGGAAAACATGGCACGTTCTTAATGAGCACTTAAAAAATACAATAAATATTTCACAAGGAATGTAAAGACCACATACATAGTATATTATTTTTTTTAATCAGGCAAACATGTTGCAACCTAATCATTACAGATCTAATTACACCAATATAAAAGAACCTGGTGTTGGGTAAGTCAGTTCCATTAACAGCAAGTCAAACATTTCAACTTTAAAATCTGTAAAATGAATATTTGTGCACCCACACACTTATGACTTAGAAATTAAGCTTATGTTTCCTTTTTAAATGTGTGTGCGCTCCTTAAATTAGGATTGAACATTTAATCAGCTGGGCCTTACCTTTCGCAAGGCAGTTACAACTGACTTGCACAAATTTGTTGTATATTTCGTATAATCACGGTACTTTTTTCTTAGCTCGCTGCCAAAACGCTCTTTAAGCTAAGTTTTACAGTGATGTAGATTAGAATTGGCAATAGTGACTCTAGATGTGATTCAGCTGAGACTTACAAAGGATATAGATTTTTTTGATTTGCTAGTACGGAGCTGATCGACAAAGCTTATGGAAATTATCTGACACTTGTGTTATCTAGCTCACGTGCTTATTTCAGATTTTATGCAGAACGGTCACAGAAGTGGTCCAAGTTATTGAAGATGATCAAAAACACAGCATTTGCCTTTTGAAACCCCTTAGGAATATTTGTTCTGCGCTACAGAAAATACTGCTGAATGGAATTATGGAAATTTTGAGATGAAGGCAAATCTTTTCTGTAGCTTTGTGTAAATAGTCATTGAACTATTGCTACCCATGAATGTGGTGCTCCAGAGATACTGCTTGGCTTAAAATTCCTGACACACTCAGGCAGGCGTATCGTTTAACCCCTTCGACGCGCATGACGGAACGGTTCCGTCATGCACGTTGGTTGGGCTGTGCTTATGACGGAACCGTTCCGTCATGGCCCCGCCCGCGCTCAGAACCTTCAGCGTGGCGCGGAAATCCGCGCCGCGCTGAAGGGGTTAAGGAGGCAGTCTTTATTATTTGGAACCAATATGTGTTGACTCTACACACTATACAGTTAATGGATGTATTGGAAACAAACTTCTCTTCCTGTGCAGGTTCTCTTGCTGCTATTATCTATGCTGTTTACTGGCCTCTGTTTAAATAAATCCTCTCCAGTGTTAGAAATTTCATCTCCTACATCACATTCTTCGTCTCTAAGACCTGGAGACCACAATAGGATTATATCAGATATTGATGGCCAGGGGGCAGGTGGTCTGTCTATTAGGACCCGTCCATTCAAATAAAGCCAAGCTGTTGCCAGTTAACCAATGCATCCTTCGAGAATTTACTGGAGCTATTAATGGGGTTCTTTTCCTATTCTGGAATTCCGCTGGCCTGAAATCTAAAATCTTCCTTCCTGACTGGAATTCTTTCATTGAGCTGTATAACATCCGTTTGTTTCAAGAAACCTGGAGTGTGGAACCTGTTTTCAAACTTGCTTACTTGAATTATTTGTATTCCTGCTATCTGTAGACCAGGGGGCTGGCCGTCTGGGGGTCTTAGATTCTGAGGTAGAATGCTTTAGAAGTAAAGTCCAATTGCTTAACATCGATTCCCCAGACATTCTGGCTATTCACCTCGTGGCTGGAAGAGAGAGGCTAATGGATATCAATATATTTAATATATATTCCAGAGGTGTTCGGGTGGATTAAGATCTCACACTATCACAGTTTTGGAGGAATTCCTGTCAGCCCGCAGTCTTAACCCAGGTTTGATTTGAATACCACGTTTGAGCCTTTAGATAATGACTCTTGCAATGTAGGTAAGGAGGATGAGATATGGGGTATACCAAAGCTTGATGTTCCCCCAATTATCGTGGTGGAGGGCGGCTGCTCTACCATTTAAAGCACAAACGTTGAATTTTGGCTTGATAGCCAATGGCAGAGCCCTATCTGATAGACAGGGTGCTGGCACGAGTAATGACGCACTCCACTCTAGTCAACTTTATTATATCCTTTTAGACCTCAGTCTTTGGTCATCTCTCATTGATATGTCTGTTATAAATAGGATTGAGAGTGATTATGATCCATTGAGTCTCTCTTTGAATTCTCTTAGCACCAAACTAAGACCCGATTGTTTGTCTACAGTCGTAACTCGGAATGTGATACCAACGACTGACATGCAACAGCTCAAATGGTCCCAGGTCGTTGAGTCACCGTTGATCTTAGATCAAAGAAGTATGGATCTAAAGGATTCTGGGACCGATTTAAGTCTTTTGGCCTCTACGTCATTAGGTAGTTTTATGACCATGATTGCTCTGCATAAGGTGTTTTTTGAGAAAATATTGACATATTTTGTGGCTCTTTGCACTAACTATGGAAAGAAATCCCTCAAAGCGCACAAGTGGTTTAACATTGAATGCAGACGTTTTCGTAGAGCTCTTGGATGGTGTGAGAAAGTGCCCTCTTTCTTACATGGTATGCCCCCACTTTTTGCTGAATTGCTGATGTTCTTTGACTGAGTGTGCCCTGAGCTCCGGCTAATCAGGTACCCAGGGCCTATGTTCCTTCCCTAAAACTGCATTAAAGCCTAAACCCAATTGGCATCTATGGCCACATGTCAGCCCCTGATAAAGGGTACCACAGGTACCCAGGGCACTGTGACCAGAGAAGGCCTCTAAGGGCTGCAGCACTTACTGTGTCACCCTTAGAGGCCCTGTACCCTGACACACACACACACTGCCCTTGCAGGCTGCGTGTCTTGGTGCAGAACAAAGTGAAGAGTCGACATGGCACACATCCCGGTGTGCCATGCCCATAAACCACTGCCCTGGCATACATCAGTCACCCCTCTAGCTGGGTGCCCTATGCCAGTGGTGAGGGTACAGGTGCATGAGCCCTGTACCCTTACAGTGCCCAAGTCCAATCCTGGGCACTGTAAGTGCAGTGCTGCCATTAAGAGTATATGGTGCTGGGAGTTTGTCATTACGGACTCCACAACACCATAATGGCTACACTGAAGACTGGGAAGTTTGGCATCAAACTTCTCAGCACATTAAACCCACACTGATGCCAGTGTGGGATTTAATGTAAAATGTAGAGATGCCCCCTGAAAGTCGACTAACTTCTAGTGACCTGACTGAGTGTCTGCCTAGGCTGCCACCACCAGACATGTTTCTGGACCCCTGGGTCAAGAGCTGCTGCTCTCAGGGGCTTGAAACAATGCACATCCTGGGACGAGGTGCCAAGTTCCTCCCCCAGGATGGGCAGGGTTCACGAAGGAGAAGCTTCAAAGGCATGCCGCCTTTGTGAACCTCTCCAGATCAATTGCTGCTTTCGGCAACTGGTCCCCACTGGTAATACCCCCCACTTTGGGCGGGAGAACCTCCGGGAAAAACAAGTGAGGAAGAGAGGTGTACCCACCTCTGCCAACTCCACACCTCAGGTGGGGGAGGCGAGTTGAAGCACAACTTCGAGTCCCCGCCATCTTGAGGATGGGGGGACTCAGCTAACCAGGCACAAGCTCCTGCCCCCCTCCCACTGGAGAGTGGCAGAATAGGGGGTGTATCCACCCTAGGGAAGGGACCCAGTGGTCCCTGCCCTTTACCTACCTGTAATGCCCCTAAAGTTAGTATTTATCAGGCACCCTGAATCCTGCTTCCGCAGATCCAGACAAGAAAGAAGATAAGAAGGACTGAAGAGCCGTGCAGAGCTAACAAGAGGATGACGCCCACTGACTTGGCCCCAGCCCTACCGGCCTGTCTCCACCTCGAACCTGCTCCTGCGAAATCCTGGTGTGTCCTGCAGCCAGCAACCTCAAGAACCCCGGAGGACCTGCTTGCCTTCACTTCTAAAGACTGCATCTCCCGTGAACACCGGATTTGTTCAAACTGCAGCTTCTGGTGCCAGCCAGAGCCCGTGAAACCAGCCCACTCTGCACCCGTCGAACCCGGCCCAAGCTTGTGTGGAAAATCACCACGAGGTGGTCACCCTGGCGATCCTGACCCGAGATCCGGCGACCCCTGACCTGCCTCAAGCCTCCAGCCAATGCCTGCAGCGTAAATCCAGAAGGCCCCCCTAACCACGACCAGGAGCTGGTAAGAAGATCCGACACCAAAAGGCACCCCTGCACCCGACGCCCCACGGCCTTGTGTGCCCAAACCAACGGTGCCTAGCTAACCCTTAACTTCCCAACTTACCTCCTCAAGATGTGGTCCCACCCAGAAGTCCTTCGTCTCCCTGCCTGCAGTGCTTTTGCAAACCGGAGGTTCTCCGTAGAAAACAGGATGCCCGACGTCAAAACAGCACTCTGCACCCGGCCGTCCCAGTGCCATTGAGGGTGCACCTTTTGTGTTACTTTGTTTCCCCATTTGCCCTGACCTTAACCCTAAGAGCTTTGCTCCCACTACCCAGTGGCCTGCTTGCCAGCATCCACCAACCCCATTGGATAACATTGGGCCTCAACACTCTGCAGCCGGCCGCCATAGTGCCGCTGAGGGTGCGACAACAGTGCATCACTGACCCTGGGGGACCCCTGAGTCTAACCTCAGAACCTTAACTCCCACAGCCGATTACTTACCTGAGAACCGTTAACCTGTTTTCCCTCCAGAGGATGACATTGACACTTTTTCTCCAAAAAGTTTCTAAGTGTGGAGTTTTGAAATCTAAAAATATTCTTTAAAAATTGCACAAATAACGAAAACGTGTTTATTTACCTGTTTGCAGGATCTGTCTCAGTGCTGAATCTAGGTATCCAGCACTGAGTTAGAAAAGTAATGTGAAAAGTAACTTGCCTGCAATTTACTGGAAAAGCCTATTAATTTCAATGTACTGCTCCACAAAGTGTCTCAATGTGGAGTTTTGAAAACTGAAAATATTCTTTAAAAATCGCACGAATAACCAAAATGTATTTACTTACCTGTTTGCAGGAAATGTCCCAGTGCTGAATCTAGGTATCCAGCACTGAGTTAGAAAAGTAACGTAAACAGTAACTTACCTGTAAATTACAGAAAAAGCCAATTCATTTCAATGTACTGCATTTGCTAAGTGTTGCATACTACTGCTCCCCTGTAAATCAAACAAAGTACAATTTCTATTGCATTTTCAAGCTGTTCTATATCCAATAACTTATTACTGAAAAGTATTTAATGCTTACCAGTGCCAGGCTTGCTTGGTTCTAAAAATAAACAACAGTATATTTTTATACCAAAACAATTGGCCTAGAATTCAGTTCTTGAGTGTGTGAATCCATTTGATGACTGAGTGTGTACATCAAATGCTTAACACTGTGCTCTGAGCCTCTGAGCCTTACTGTTCGACCACTCTACCACAAAAAGAGAGTAAGGTGCCATCTAACTTTAACCTCTGCCTACCTCTGGGGACACTTGGACTCTTTACACACTATGCCTCATTTTGGTGTAGTATATATAGAGCCAGTTTCTTACATTGGTGGATCAGCGGTGGGATACACAACTTGCATTTGTTGGACTACTTGGTTACCACCTGATCACACAACAGAACTCTTAAATTGCCTTTAGAATTCAGATTTTTCAAACTGGCATTTTTTACCAAAATACTAAAAGTCTTGTTAGGGCCTTGCTTAAGTCCAAAAAAACAGAACCCAGCTATTAGTGAAGATAACCATAATGGCATAGAGGACATGGTTGAGGAGCTTGACCTCACCCCTTACCTTCACTTGTCTTTTCAGGAAGTAAGGTCTCTATGCAGAATAAAAAACATAGCAATGGGCCCACATCCAACCAAACAAAGGCTTCAGGAGCTATTGGCTGAGTATGCAAAGGCCCACTCTTCTGAAAATGGTGATGACCAAGCAGAACAGGAAGGAGGAGAGGAGGATGGAGATAAGTACCCACCTCTATCACTTCCTAAGTAAGACAGGGTCCCTGTACCCTTACTTCCAAGAGTTAACCTCTGAGGACCTAGAGGCCACACAGGTGGTTCAGGTCCTGGTGAGGACATGGAGGGCAGCCTCAATGGGAGGACAGCCTTTTAGCAAGGCTGGCCAAAAGATTGTATCTAGAGTCCAGACTCCTGGCTCAAGAAAAAGAAAGAAAGGAGATGGGTTTAGCACCCATCAATGGTGGCAGCAATCCAAATAATAAGGACAACGAGCAATCTTATGATCCTAAAATCCCCAAAGGGATTGCCCCTAAATTTGAGGAGGGTGATGACATCACTAAATGGTTCACAGCCTTTGAGAGGGCTTGTGACATGAGAAAGGTGAAGAAACCTCTTTGGGGGGCACTCCTGTGGGAACTGTTCTCTGGTAACTGCAGAGACAGACTCCCGACCCTCTCTGGGCCAGATGCTGGGTCTTATGACCTCATGAAGAGAACTCTGATTGAAGGATTTGGACTCACACCTGAGGAGTACAGAATTAGATTCAGGGGGGCTCACAAAACCCAGAACCAGTCCTGGATTGATTTTGTAGACTACTCAGTAAAGACACTAGATTGTTGGTGAACTGGACACAATGTGCATGACTTTACTGGATTTTACAATTTGTTTATGAAGAAACATTTTAAGTAATTGCACGAATGAAAAGTTACATCAGCATTTGGGAGACCTATGTCCAATTTCTCCCCAAGAATTGGGAAAGAAGGCAGACCACTGGGTCACGACTAGAGTGACCAAGACAACCACTGGGGGTGACCAAAAGAAGGGGGGTCACAAAACCTCCCCAGGGGAAAGGTGGTGAGAATCCCCAAGATAAAAAGTCTGAGTCTTCTAAAGGGCCCTAAAAACTTGCACGGGGGTGGGTCCAAAAACACTTCCTATACTCCACAGTCCTATAGGGGGAAGAACTTTGATCTTGCAAAGGCCTGGTGTAACAACTGTAAGAAGTTGGGACACTTAACTGGAGACAAGGCTTGCCCTAGCAAGAAGGCCCCTAGTCCTACAACTACAGCTACTCCTGGTGTAGCCAGTCTCCAGATGGGATCAACAGTGTGCCCAGAGCAAATCAGGTTGCACACTGAAGCATTTCTAGTTTCAGAGGGGGAAGTTGAGTTTGCCACTGTAGCTGTGTGGCCACCCAACTTAAAGAAATACTTGCAATACCCTTGGATTAATTGAACTAGGATAGTGGCTCTGAGGGATACAGGCGCCATTGTCACTATGGAGAGAGACACACTGGTTTTCCCCTGAGAAATATTTGATTGGGCGTACTTACCCAGTCACCAATGCTGACAGTGTTACCACTAATCATGCAATGGCTATGATGACATTAGACTGGGGGGGGGGGGGGGGGGCGTTAGAGGGGGTTACTGGCCTGAAACAAAGGTTCTATCCAACTTTAACCTCTGCCTACCTCTGGGGACACTTGAAATCTATACACACTATACCTCATTTTGGAGTAGTATATATAGAGGCAGTTTCTTACAGATGGGCACTAAGAGCTAAGGATGTGGGAGAAATATCGCGAGGCCAGCAAGAGATACAAAAGTGCCCAGTTTAAGGCTAAGAAGGCTTGGAATGAAAGTAGATGGCAGGACCTTAAATAGGCCTGCTCTCATAAGGACTCCACTATGTTTTGGGCCCTTGTTAAACGAGGGAAGGATGTACTTGTGGATCCTGTGCATACTAATACAGCTCCGCAATCCTGGATTAAGCACTTTTCTAGTCTTATATTCTGGTAGTTTCATCGAATGAACTGAGAAGGGAGACAGAGGCAAGTGAAGATTTTATTGACATAAAGGATCCGTTCTTTACCATGAGTGATGTTATGTCAGCCTTACTGCTATAACCAGAGGTAGAGCACCTGGTTTGGACGGCACACCGGATGACATTTTTTTTGTATGAAATAGATACATGAGCGTAATACATCCTATTGTTGGCAAATGCAAACTTAGGTGGCGCCCCGATCCCAGATTTAAAGAATGGAGCTGAGATCATCCCATTATTCAAAAAGGGGGATAGATCCATCCCTGCGAATTACAGGCCGATTAGTTTGATGCACTGTATACAGAAGATTTTTGCTCAATTGATTTTAAGCAAAATCGAGATATGGGTTGAGGAAAAGGCCATCATTTCCCCCCTATCAGGCGGATTTCCGGAAGAAGGTGTCTACAATTGATCAAATCTTCCATTTCCTTTTACTTTATCGGAAAACTGTGACAGTCGGCGGAGAAACACTATGTTGCCTTCATCGATCTGAAGCCAACCTTTGATCTGGTCCTGCATGACCAGCTATGGCAAGTCTTGAATAGCCTGAGTCTTCCCGAGAAACTTCTGCTACTCCTGACTCGTTTCCATGAGGGAAACTTTGTGCTGTTCCGCTGGGGTTCTTAAGGACAGGTGGCAGACCGTTTCTCTATCACAAAGGGTGTTCATCTGGGGTGTGTGCTGGCACCAACTCTATTTTCCCTTCTCTTAATGATGTTGTCTCCTACCTGTCCTTCCTCCATACTGACGCTCCATCTCAGGCGGGTATCAAGACACCGATCCTTCTCTTCACGGATGATACCTTATTGATTTCCAAAACCACCGAGTGGTTTGCAACATGCATTAGATTGTTTTTTGGAGTTTTACTCCCTTCGAGGTTCGGAAATAAATTGTGCGAAGACAAAGATAATGTTCTTCAATAAGCACAGATCTTTCAAAGGGAAACTTGAATTAGGGGGCGAGCCAATCGATAGTGTAGAGATTTTTAGCTATTTGGGATTTACTATTTCCTCGAACCTTTCAAGGAAACTCCAGCTGGATCCACTAACTCTTAAGCACAGACAAATATTAGGAGCTAAAGTCCCATGCTCCTATTTTGCGGATCTACGATGCCAAAGCCATTGGTGCCTGTTTTTATGGCTTAGAGCTATGGGGTTTTTCAGATCTTTTCTCGCGGAGATCAGATAATCGTTTTTTGGGGACTTTGGTTAATTTACCGCAAATAACCCCCCTTAAACCTTTGCTGTTGGACATGGGACAACAACCATTGGCCGATAGAGCCAAATTGTGGCCTTTGTTCTTCTGCAGGAGGCTGTGGTTTCAGCCCAAGCTGGCATATTATGGTGATGCATTAAGGGATGTGATGACTGCAGCTAAATTCTGTAAAATCCCATGGCTAAGATAGGTTCACAAGTTTCTTGTAGCCATTGGTATTGGGGATTATTGGCTTAATCCACTTCTAAGTCCGCCTCTAACATCAAGGTTGTTCAAGGTCCATTATGGGCAGTGGGTAGAAGAAAATGCAGTTAGATAGAGTATTGGTCACTCACTGATTGGAGGCTTTAATGATTTTAAATACACATTCTATCTGGAACCATACCAGGATTTAATTACTGTACCTTTGGACAGGAAATTATATTTTTAATTTAGGACAGGTAAACTGCCTCTTAAGACGTTCACTGCTAGATTGTACCCTGACAAAGATGATGTTTGTCCAATATGTAATGCTGCCCCTGAATCTGTTGGTCACGTTATCTTTGCCTGCTTTAGATATGGCGGCATTCGCCGCTCATGGATTAAAGCCATATGCAGGCTGATGGGGACTCCCAGTAGCCAACCTGTCCTCAGGATGCTGAGATCGTATCCGAATCAGGCACTTGCATGTGCTGTTGCCAAGTGTCTGGGTAAAATGTTGGTTATTTGCACAAAGGTAATAATAAGTGCTGCTTGACCAGACTGACATCTTTTTATCTGTTTAAGCAGTTATTACATCAGTTGTCCATGTCCATTTATTGTGAATATATATGTGGTGATAACCCTTATACCCCTTGGATCCCAAAGGAACTTGCTACTATTAATTTTATTTGTTCTGTTGTATGTAAATAGAGAATGTAGCTGTCTAATCAATTTCCTAAACTCTTAACTGTTTTCAATGATGATAGTTTGTAATGTATAGCTCTTACTTTATTTTATATTCTTTTATCATGCTCTATAGAAGTTGCATTTTATGAGCAATTTTGTATCTGTTAAATGCTCTCATGAATTGTATTGACGAATAAAGCAGTGATTGATTATTTACAGACTGTAGTTTTATATGGAAAGTTTTGGTGTTGCACCACCACTATGAATTTAGCTGTCAGCCTGTTTATTTAAACTTTTCTCCAGCATTTCATTGATCAACTGCTCCCAGACGAATGTGGTGCACCAGAGATACTGCTTCGCAGAAAATTCCTGACACACTCAGGCAGGCTTGCCGTTTAAGGAGGAGGTCTTTATTATTTGGAACCAACATGTGTTGGCTCTACACACCATACATTTAACGGACGTATTGGAAACAAAATTCCCTTCCTGTGCAATTTCTTGAGCCAGTTTGTTTCGTAGGTTTGGAAGATGATGAATAAGTTACTCTAAGTTACTCCATTTTCTCTAACTGGTGGCAGTCTTAACAGCTAAGGAGTCCTTGCAATCTGGTAACCCGCTGGGTCATTGCAGCTCATTATGCTACTCTTTACCCAACTCCCACAATCTTTTTGGTTTCTTATCTAAGAGTAGACTTTAGGACTGTCTTGAGCACTGGAAGGTACTGGTTGGACAGTCTCCAGAAGGAAGTATTCCTCTACCAAGTGCATAGCGAATCCATGTTGTACTGCCATTTCTGTATGACTGCCTGATATGCTTATGTGTTATCTGGGAGGAGCTGACTTTGTTATTACACCGTGCATCACCTTGTTCTGCAATTGGTGGTGTTTTATTTTGCACCTTCTCTTCTGAGCTGGTGTCATGTGTTGGTTATGAGCTACAGCCCTTAGGAGTTCATTTAGATTTTGTAATCTGTTGCAAAATGTTTGATCTCCTCAAATTGACTCTTCAAACGTTGGCTTGAATTTCTTTTACTAGCAGCTGCAGCTGGCTTTCAGGCTGGGCAACAATATGAACTGTGCCTGGGTGAATATGGATGCTTCATTGTTTATTTGCAATTGTAAATTGTATTTAAATAGCATGGACTACCCCAGGCGAGGGGTTCAACAGCTTCGAGACAAGCAGCACTCTACTCTGGTTAGAGGTAAATAGGCAGTAGATTAGTAATATGACCTCCATTTTCTTAGTAGGATTAGTTGTGTTAAGTTTGTGCTCAAGATTCCATGCATTTACTCTAGTGTTTTAAGAAGGGATAGATTAACTGAAATGGATTAGTAAAGGAAAGATGTCAGAGATTGAGGGCCAGATGTACGACGGTTTTTGCAGGCGCTAACGGTTTTGCACATGCAAAAACCAATACGGGTATGTACCGTACCAAAATAGCAAGTCGCAATTTATTTGCAACTCGCTATTTTGGAATTGCGAGTCGCTATTAGCAAGGAGGATTCCCTTCCTAATAGCGAGTGCAACCCCATGTACAAATGTTTTGCGACCGCAATTGCGGTCGGAAAACACTCGCAAATTTCCACCCTCTTCAAGAGGGTGGTAATGGGGGTCGCAAAAGGGAAGGGGTCCCTAGGGGATCCCTTCCCCTTTGCAAACGCAGGCTAAAGGAATATGCTACTTACCAGTATGTATCTGTTCTTGGCATGTAGAACTGCAGATCTACACACTATGCATAGATCGCCATCTGGTGTTGGCCCTGGATATTTGCAATTGTTTTTGTCTTGGAAAGTCTTTGGAAGTCACAAGGTAGGTGACTCCTCCTTTGGATCATAGTGCGCATGGGCATCGGCTCCATCCTCAGATTTTTTTACGCCAGCAGGGTAACGATGGAGTTTTGTAAGAAACAGGAAAGATACCCATGTATGCTGTATCTAAATAAAATAATACTGGAACAGATAAAGGTAGCCGGGGAGGCGGGTGGGAGTGTGTAGATATGCAGCTCTACATGCCAAGAACAGATGCATACTGGTAAGTAGCATATTCCGTTTGAGGCATATGAGCTGCAGATAACACACTATGCATAGATTGTATAGCAGTATCCCGTCCTAGCGGCAACCACCAGTATCTGTTGCAGTAGTTTGAAATAGTGTTTTGAGTACAGCTTGGCCCACACTAGCCTGTTGTTTAGTTTGTACATCTACACAATAGTGTTTTGTGAATGTGTGCGGTGTAGACCATGTAGCTGCTTTGCAGATATCGTCTAAGGGAATGTTCCCTAAAAATGCCATTGAAGCCCCTATCTTTCGTGTAGAGTGGGCTTTAGGAGGAACAGATAATGTACGTTTTGCTTTGTGGTAGCAAATTTGTATGCATTTGACAATCCACCTAGCTATCCCAGATTTGGTTCTGGGTTAAGAGGCGTGGAGAGAAGTGTCATTTTTGGTACGGAACTACGGAGAGTTCCAGCAATGTGGTGTAACATGGTTGTCTGGCCCAAGTTGGAGCAACTAGGATGAGCGTTAAGGAGCGTTGCTGTAGTTTGCGCACCACTAGTGGAATGAGTGGGAGAAGCGGAAAAGCGTACGCAAATCTGCCTGACCAATTCATCCATATCGCATTGCCTTTGGACAATGGGTGAGGATACCACTCGTGGGTTTGTTGTGTTTGTTGTGTTTGATGGCTCAACAGATCGGCTATTGTATTTTGGACTCCTGGGACATGTTGGGCAAGGAGAAAAATGTTCTGAGGTATAGCCCACCTCCATATGCTCTGTGCCAGCTGAGAGAGCTGCAGAGAGTGTGTCCCGCCTTATTTTTGTATACAATACATGGCTGTGATGTTGTCCGTGCAGACTTGGACAGCTTTGCCTGATATGTGTTTTTGAAAATGCTTTTAAGGCTAGGAATATGGCTAGTAACTCCAGGTGGTTGCTGTGGAGTAACTTTTGTAGAGGTGTCCACCTGCCCTGCATGGTGTGATGTAGTAGGTGAGCTCCCCAGCCGGAGAGCGATGCGTCCGCCGTCATAACTATTTGAGGAATCGGCTCTAGGAACGGTCGCCTTTTGGAAAGGTTCTTGGTGTTCCACCACTGCAGAGAGCGATGGGTACGATCGTCTACCAACACCAGATCTGTTAGCTGACCTTGAGCCTGGTTCCATTGGCGTGCTAAGCACTCTTGGAGAGGACGCATCTGGAGTCTTGCATGAGGCACTATGAATATGCAAGAGGCCATCATCCCTATGAGTTGTATGAACACTCGAGCTGGAAGAGAGTATTGCGGTTGGAATTTGGTGAGAAGAGCTTGTATGCTTGCTATCCTGGCGGGACTGGGATAGGCTAGCGCCCTTGAGGAGTCTATTGTGGCACCGAGGTATTGTTGCATGTGGGACGGTTGCAGCTGGGACTTGCCGTGGTTTATTGTGAACCCCAGGTCGTTAAGTTGTTGAATAGTGGCGTGAGTGTGTTGTACACACTGATTGCATGAGCTGGCTTTTATGAGCCAGTCGTCTAGATATGGGAAGACGTGTATGTGCTGTCTTCTTAGGTGTGCTGCCACCACCAATAGGCACTTGGTAAACACTCTTGGTGCTGTGGCGACTCCGAATGGGAGTACTTTGAATTGATGGTGCTGACCGTCCACTACGAATCTGAGATATTTTCTGTGAGTGTTGTGAATGGGAATGTGGAAATAGGCATCCTTGAGGTCTAGGGTAGCAAGGAAGTCGCCCTGTGAAAGCAGAGGAAGGACCTGCTGAAGTGTGACCATGTGGAAATGGTCTGAGTATATGTATAGGTTTAGGGGTCTGAGGTCTAGAATAGGCCTGAGAGAGCCGTCCTTTTTTGGTATGAGAAAATAGAGGGAGTAAACTCCCTTGTTTTGTTGGTGATGGGGAACTGGTTCTATTGCACTTTTTTGTAGGAGGGAGATTACCTCCTGCTTTAGCAGTAACAGATGTTCTTGTGACATTGGACGCTGTTTGGGTGGTATGTTTGGGGGGGCTAGATGTTAGTTCGAGACAGTAGCCTGATTGAATAATCTGTTGCACCCACCTGTCTGAAGTGATGCTTGCCCAGGCAGGGAGGAATTGGTGGAGTCTTCGCCCGACTGGAGTGGATTGGTCTGGAGGAAGAGGAGAGAAGTCATGGGGTGGGGGTGGAGGCAGAGCGGCAGTTGTTGTTTTTGCCTCTGCCTTCGTTGTTGTTCCCCCTTTGGTAACCTCTAGTAAAGGTGGATTGGGTGAGAGCCTTGTAAGAAGTGGAGGGGCTATCAGAGGAGTAGCCTCTGTGGGTGCTTCTGAAGGATGAGCGACGAAAAGACCGCCTGGGAGCTTGCGACTGCAAGGCTCCCATAGATTTGGCTGTGTCTGTATCCTTTTTCATTTTTTCAAGTGATACGTCTACATTAGGGCCAAATAGGTGTTGCTCATCGAATGGCTGATTGAGTATGGAACTCTGGACTTCAGGTTTAAAACCTGTGATGCGTAACCAGGCATGCCTACGCAGAAGGACACTGGTGTTTATTGCCCTTGAGGCGGTATCTGCCACATCTAAGGCACAACGGATGGAGGTGTTAGTGATGGTTTCACCTTCCTGTATGAGTTCATTTGCCCTGTTTTTATACCTGTCAGGGAGGTGCTGCATTATGGACTCAAGCTCATCATAATGTGCCCAGTCATACCTGGCTAACAGCGCTTGGGTATTGGCAATGCACCATATGTTTGCTGCCTGTGACGCCGTTCGTTTGCCAGAGGCGTCCAGGAGTTTAGATTCCTTATCTGGTGGTGGTGCGTCACCTGATGTTTGGGAATTGTCTCTCTTCCTTGCATTGGAGACTACAAGGGAGTCTAGAGGTGCGCGGCCTTTAATGTAGGCTGGATCAGTAGGGGCAGCCTTATACTTTTTTTCTATTCTCGGGTTGATGACTCGAGCTCTGACTGGGTCTTTAAAGACCTCTGGTGCATGCTTAATGACCCCTTTAAGCATGGGTAAGATTGAGGTGGACCTTTGTGTGGTGTCAAAAGTGTCCATGAGAAAATCTTCCTCTACGGGGTCTGTATGAAGGGCAACCCTGTGATACTGGGCAGCTCTGTGGAGGATCTGGTTGAAGCCGATATTGTCCTCTGGATGGGAAGGCCTGGATGTATAGATGTCATCTTGTGGGGTATAAGGGACGTCTGGGACAATATAATCATCCCAGGGGTCTGGGGAGCAGGTATTGTCCCCTAGGGGTTGATCGTCCGCACCTCCCCCTGCATCATCTGAGGTGTTGGCATCATCATCTATTGGAGTAGGTGACGGTTTAGGAGAGCGGTGTGGTGGGGGAGGAGGAAGAGGAAGAGGAGAAGGAATCCTTAATGGAGAAGTAGCAAAATCTCTCTTTTTTGGTGGTGGAGCCGGTGCAGGCGTATCTAGGGGTCTCTTCTTGATGCTAAGCATTAAGTGATCAGTCTTAGGATCCTTCACAAGAGTTTTTTGGGTAGGATCTGGGTGAAAAAGTTCTTCTATGGGAGGCAGATCCTACGGAGCAGACAGGTTTGGTGCCGTAGGCTTTTTCGGCACCGATTCGGTAGCGGTTCTGGGTTTGGAACCGTGCAGTTTTGCAGTGTGTTTGCCCGAAGGAACCTGTTTCTTCGGTTCTGAGGTCTTTTTCGGCTTCGAAGGATGGGAGTCGGGGCCCTTTGGTGGCAGTGTTTTGCTCGGCTCCGAGTGTGTGGTCGGTGTCGAGGAGCCGGTGGTGGTCTTGGACACCAAGTGCTTAGATGTCGAAGCAGCGGTCGGCGTGGATGAGGAAGAGGACGATTTATTTTTTGGTGCCAGTGTATGTTTTTCGGTACCAAGGGTAGGCTGACTCGAGCCTGAGTCACCTGAAGGCTTAGTAGACTTCTTTACCGGGCCTCAAGGTGGGGCATGGGAAGCAGTCTCTTGGTGTGCACCTGGGCCCGAAGGTGAAGGTGGGACCGAAGCCTTTTTTGATAGTGTCGAGGGGGTTCGGGGTCTACGTCTGTACTCACGGCCCTCTGAGCTGAAGTGATGTCTTTGACATCGGAGTCATCTGTTTCGGAGACGCTGATAAGGCCTTCTTCAACCCGCCCCTGCTCTGGCACATCGATGCCTTCTTGGAAAATGTCGTCGGGGATCGAAGATGACGAGCGAGCCATTGTTCTTCTAGCTCGTCGGTCCCGGATCGGCTTCTTGGAGCAGAAGGAGGTGCAAGCTGGACAGTCTCTGGCCTCGTGCTCCGGTGAGAGGCAGAGGTTGCACACCTCATGCAGGTCAGTGTGGGGAAACTTCAACTCACATCGAGGACACTTCTTGAATGGCGTCCTTTCCATGAGCCAGAAGATGAGGCCCAGGTAGGGCCGAAGGCCTTCGTCAACAACCGGAATCGAAGACTTCGAAGTTGAGAGTCGTGTGGATTGGGAAAACACGATCGAGACAATACCGTGGAAAAGGGAAGGATTGCGCGTCGAAAGAGAAAACGGTTAACGGTTCCGAACTGGAGCGCGAGTAGCACATCCGAGCCCGATGGCGAAAAAAAAAAAAATAGGATGGAGCCGATGCCCATGCGCACTATGATCCAAAAGAGGAGTGACTTCCAAAGACTTTTAAAGACAAAAACAAGTGCAAACATCCGGGCCCAACACCAGATGGCGATCTATGCCTAGTGTGTCATCTGCAGCTCATATGCCTCGAACATATTTTTTTAAGGGCAGGCAGTGGTCCTAGGAACCAATGCCTGCCCTTAAAAAAATGAAAGAAAAACGTTTCATTTTTTTACAAAAATACATCCAGTTTTCCTTTATTTAAAAGAAGACCCCAGCAGGCCACCATACCTGGGAGGGCCTGCCATTCCAAATGGGGTCGCAAATTGCGAAAGGCTCATTAATATTCATGAGCCTCTCAATTTGCGACCCCATTGGGAATCGCTAAAAGTATGTCACACACTGTTGTACACCCAAAATAGACGCTCGCAAATTGCAAGTCCCAAAAGACTCGCAATTTGCGAGGCGCTATTTTGGGTGTCGTACATCTGGCCCGGATAGTGGTGAAGGAGTAGTTTCTTACCTGTAACTCCAGTTCTGTAGTAGGGGTATCTCTGTTATAGTCATAATCTATGAATAATCCCCGCCCATGTGCGGGGACCCCGGAGCAATCAAAAATATCTCTTAAGCTGTCCCGCATTTGCAAACCTGCAAAGACACTTAAGAGACAGACAAAATAATACAGCCTAATCACCACAAGGCTGCACTGGCCAGCACTTCCTCTGAAGTGAACACAAAAGCCAAAATAAAGTTGAAATGTCATTTTTATTCACATTTGACATGTTCCTTTATTATCACACACTCCCTTCACCAAAATCCCTTTAAACAATAGAGAGGAAGGGGTGGACAGACAAGCCCTATAGGCTGTCATTATGTGTCTGCTAAAGGGATACCGTGCCTTTAAGAAACTCTCCAGAGACCCCCGGTATCCCAGGATGCACAGCCAACACAAGTTACTTTCAGTTCTTTTTGAAGGTGTACAACAACAGGCCTGATACCGTCAGGTTACTCCACCGGGGAGGAGGGAGGGTCGCTTATGACTATAACAGAGATACCCCTACTACAGAACTGGAGTTACAGGTAAGAAACTACTCCTTCTGTAGTAGGGGATCTCTGTGTATAGTCATAATCTATGAATAGAATGGCAAGCCCATCCCAACCAACAAGAAGCGGTGGAGTAAGACCAACCACCAACAAATCACTGTGCAAACAAATTCCTTAGCGAAGCCTGTCCAACCTGCGCATCTGCCCTAGCATCAGAGTCCAGGCAGTAATGCTTTGTAAACGTATGGACTGACTTCCAGGTGGCAGCCTTACAAATGTCAGCAATGGGAACATTCCTAAGCAAAGCGGTGGTAGCCGCCTTTCCTCTAGTCGAATGTGCTGTAGGCTTACCCCCTAATGTTTTATTAGCTTTTTGGTAACAAAGCTGAATACAGGAAACAATCCATCTGGAAATGGACTGCTTTGAGGTAGCTAAACCAGTTCTTACCGAACCATAATTAACAAACAGTTGATCCGACCTGCGGATATCTTTTGTCTTATCCAGGTAGAATTTCAACACCCTACGCACATCAAGTGAATGCAGAGACCTCTCCGCCGGAGAGGAAGGATGCTGAAAAAACGTAGGCAAAGTTATCATCTGATTCACATGGAAATCTGATATCACCTTAGGCAAAAATTTAGGATGGGTACGCATCACTACTTTAGAAGCATGGAAAACAGTATACGGCTCTTGGCAACACAGAGCCTGAATCTCACTCACCCTCCTGGCCGATGTAATGGCTACAAGGAAGGCCGCCTTCCAAGACAAATGCTGCAGCGAAGCCTTATGAATAGGTTCAAAAGGCTCCCTCATCAATCTAGATAACACCACATTCAATTCCCAAGGTGGAGAAGGCCTTCTAACAGGGGGAAACACCTTACGCAAACCCTCCAAAAAATCCTTAATCACAGGGATTTGAAAAAATGAGGTTTGAGAAGGGCCCTTCCTATACGCAGTCAGAGCTGCGAGATGAACCTTAATAGATTGGAAATTAAGCCCAGACTGAGCTAACTGCAGCAGATAAGGCAAAATAACGTCTTCTTTACAGGATGTAGGGTCAAAGTCCTTCGCCTTGCACCATAAGCAGAATCTCTTCCACTTATAGGCGTAGGAGGTCCTCGTAGACGGTCTCTTAGCCTCTTTTAAGATCTCCATACAGTCCTGAGGCAGGTTCAAGTGTCCATACTGCACTAGCTCAGGAGCCATGCTGCCAAACTCAATGACGAGAGATTGGGGTGAACCATCTGCCCTCCGAACTTCGTGAGGAGGTCCGGCCGGCACGGCAGGCGCCAGTGCGGCAGAACAGACCGGTGAAGAAGGTCGGTGAACCACCATTGTCTCGGCCACTCCGGAGCAATCAGGATCATTCTGGCTCTGGATTGCGACAGCTTGATCAGCACCGCCGGAATCAGGGGAATGGGTGGAAAGGCGTAGAGAAAGCTGTTGGACCAGCTGATCCATAGTGCATTCCCCAGCGTCCCTGGTTGGTAGTACCTGGACGCGAAGTCGCGGCATTTGCTGTTTTCTGCCGTGGCGAACAGATCTATATCCGGAGTGCCCCATTCTGCGAAGACGTCTCTTAGCACGTCGTCGTTTAGCACCCACTCGTGGTTCTCTTGAACGAGTCTGCTGAGCGCGTCTGCTTGGGCATTCTGCACTCCCGGCAGGTGGGTCGCCGTGATCGTCAGATTCCTGGCCACCAGCCAGTTCCAGATCGCCTGTGCCTCCCGAGACAGGGTGCGTGACCGGGAGCCCCCCTGCTTGTTGAGGTAATACATGGTCGTAGTATTGTCCGTCTGAACCAGCAGGGAGGACGTCCTGAAGGAGGGATGGAACGCCTTCAAGGCCAAGTGTACTGCTCTGAGTTCCAAAAAGTTGATATGGTAGGTCGTCTCCATCTGCGACCATATCCCCTGAATCTGAAGAGGGCCCGAATGCGCTCCCCAGCCCTGGAGAGACGCATCGGTCACTATGGTCTGGGCCGGAATGTCCTTGTGAAAAGGGGTCCCCTTGCAGACATTCTCTGGGGAACACCACCATTTCAGAGACTGCCGAGCGTGCTGAGACAACTGGATCTTGTCCTCCCAACGCCCCCTCCTCTGGTCCCATTGATCCTCCAGACATTCCTGCAGGGGCCTCATATGCAGACGTGCATTGGGGGTGAGGAAGATGCAAGAAGCCATCGACCCCAGTAATGAAGACACCGTCCTCACCGTAGGAGAGCGGGCTGAGATGAGATGCAGAGCCTTCCCACGGATCGATAAGCGTCTCTCCTCCGAAGGACACACGCTTGCGGTCAAGGTATTGACTGAAGCCCCCAAGTACTGGAGACACTGCACAGGGATCGGCACTGACTTCGTCATGTTGATGTGCAGCCCCAGACGGTGAAGCAAAGCCGCCGTCCTGTTGAAATGGCACTGGGCTTCCTGATAAGTGGACGCTTTGATCAACCAGTCGTCCAGGTAAGGGTACACAAACACCTTGGTCTTCCGCAGGTGTGCCGCGACCACTGCCATGCACTTGGAGAACGTCCGTGGCGCAGACTTCAGGCCAAACGGGAGTACGGAATACTGGTAATGGTTGTTGCCTACCAGAAACCTCAGGAATTTGCGATGCTTCGGTGCGATCGGCACATGAAAGTAAGCGTCCTGCAGATCTATGGCGCACAGCCAGTCTCCTCGATGCAACTGAGGGTAAATCTGATGCAGGGACAACATACGGAACTTTTCTCGGCGGATCCACCTGTTTGCTTGACGCAGATCCAGAATAGGCCTGAACTCGTTCTTGTCTTTTTTTCTTACGAGAAAGAACCGTGAGTAGAGACCTTTTCCTTTTTGCCTCAAAGGAACAGCTTCTATCGCCTTCTTTTTTAATAGAACGTCCGCCTCCCGCTGGAGCTCCCGCACCATGTAAAGGGAGCGCACTGGTGGAATCTGTGGAGGCGAACTGATGAAACGAAGACAGTAGCCATTGCAAACAATATTCAGCACCCACTTGTCCTTTGTTATTGTCCTCCACTCTGCCAGGTAGTGTTGAATACTTCCCCCCACCGGAGCGGGTAACGGATGAGGGGGAAGTAACTTTTCAGGGCTTCGACCCGGACGGGCCTTTGTTCCCCGCCGAGGACTGATGCTGGCCTCTGCCCCTCTGGCGCTTCTGAAAGGGCTGCCTCTGGTACTGCTGCTGTTGCTGGGGCTGTTGCTGGGAGCCCGACTGACGCCCTTGGCCCCTCTGCTTGGTGTAGCGCCTGCCCGAGGAACGGAAGGACCTCCTCTGCTCCTTAGGCCGCTCCAGCCCCACCGCCTTCAGAGTCTCCGCCTCAGCCTTCATGCGGGCCATCTCGTCATCCGCATGCGACCCGAATAACGTCGTGCCAGAGAATGGTAGATTGGCGATCTTCTGCTGCGCTTCCGGCTTGAGCGGAGTCAGCCGCAGCCAGGAATGCCTCCTCATATGTATGCCGTGGCAGTACCCATGGGCTGCCAACAACGACACGTCCCCCGCCGCACTGATGATCTGATTAGAGACCATCATGCCCTCGTTCAGCACCTCTTGAAAATCCTCCCTCTTGTCTCTGGGCAGGGAGGCCGCGAACTGTTGCAGGGAGTCCCAAAGAGACCTGTCATAGCGCCCCAACAGAGCGGAGGCGCTAGCGGCCTTCATTGCAGTAGCCGACGTGGAGCACATCCTCCTCCCCAAGGAGTCCATTTTGCGACTCTCCTTATCCGGGGGAGCCGTGGAGGAAGGCGTCGTAGAGTGTTGCTTACGAGCCGCCGCCACGATAACAGAATCCGGTGGGGGGTCCACTCTGAGGAACGCCGGATCCGAGTCAGGGGCCCTGTACTTCTTTGACAGTCTCGAGGGCGCCGGCTTCACCACAGCCGGCGTTAAGAACACTTCCATCGCAGGTTCCTCCAGTCCTGGGACCAGCGGGAGGAGGGGGCGCGACAGATGTACTTTATGCAAAGTCTCAAAAATCACAGACGTAGTGGGAATAGGGGTAGTCACTGATATCCCCAACTTCGCAGCCCCTCTCAGTAACACCTCCTGGAACGTGGCAATGTCATCCACTGGAGAGACGCGGGAAGGAGGCGTCTCTGACAGCGAGGGCGAATACTTGCCAGCCCCCGGAGAGTACGTGCCCCTCGACCCTCTGGAACGGGACCGATACCTCCGTCGACCATGTCCAGAGCGAGTGGAGGATCTGCGCCTACTCTGTGATCGCCTGCGAGGGCGAGAGCGAGATCTCTGCCGGTGAGGGACCCTCGGGGGAGGAGGCGGTGGCTGCGGTGGTGAGGCAGGCAGCTGAGGCACGGGCAGAGGCAGCGGAGGAGGTGGAGGAGGAGGAAGAGGAGGCGGAGGAAGAGGAGGAGGCTGAGGAGGAGGAGGCAGTGCAGGCACCGGTGGAGGCGCCGGTGGAAGGTCAGGCACCGGAGGCAAAGGAGGCCGCTGGGTACGCAGCGGGGTCAGATGGTCTGAAGCCCCATCACTTCTAGCCGGAGAGCCCCCATCATCATTGTCCGGGCTCGCGGCCACTCTCCTCTTCTTGGCGGGCCTGTCCCGCGGGGAAGCCACCGAAGGCGAACGTCCGCGCCTCCCCGATCCTCGACTGGAGATCGTAATCACCGAGGACGTATTCCCCGATGTCTGGGACGTCGAACTGTACCTTGACCTCGAACGGCGTCTCTTCGCCCTCGACGACGAGTGCCGCCCCGCAGTCGATCGTCCTCTCGACGTCGAACCAAGTCTCCTCGACGTCGACCTATGCCTCCTCGGAGTCGAGCCCCGCCTTGATCGCCGTCGCCGGGGTGTCTGCCTCGACGTCGACTGTCTCCTCGACGCCGACTTCTGGCGTCTCGACGTCGACCGCCGGTGCCTCGGCGTCGACTGCTGCGATCTTGACGTCGATCGTTGGTATCTCGACGCCGATCGTTGGTGTCTCGACGTCGATCGTTGGTGTCTCGACGTCGACCTGCGTCTCGGCGTCGACCGCCTCCGCTTCGACGGCGGGCGCCGGGATCTCGGCGTCGACTCCGTCAGCGTCGAGCCGTGGGTAGACGGCGGCGAGTGCAGTCCATGGGGCTCGGTACGACGTCGATGTGTTGTCGACGTCGACCGTGACACCTGCGACGGCGACCCGGTCCCGGGTCTCGCCGGCCCCTCCCTCGACGTCGAACGCCGAGGCTGCCGCGACCCAGAGCCCTGGATCGACGGCGAACATACCGGTGCCTTCTCTCTCGCCGTCGGCGTCGTCGCCTTTGACGTCGAACGCGACCTACCAGCCGGTAGGTGTCGTTTCTGCCCCTTTTTCTGCCCGGAGGTCCCTCCAGGGGCTGAAGCATGGGCGGAGGAGGGGGAATGGGACCCTCCATGCCCTGAAGTCTCACCGGTCCTCTGCTTCTCCTGTCCCTGAAGGCGAGTCTTCTCCCGGTCCCTCAGGGTCCTTTTCGAAAAGGTGCTGCAGATGTCACAGGCAGCTGGGACATGTGAGGGCGACAAGCAGAGGATACACACCTCATGTGGGTCCGTCTTAGCCTTCTTCCTCCCACACTCAGGGCATTTATCGAATAAAGCCATGCTGAGAGTGGGCCAAAACTGCTCCAGATTGCAGGCAGTAGTAGGCAAAGGCTTTAGACGTCGAATGAAACCACTTTTAATCCAAAAAATCCGATTTTAATCAATTAAACCACCCAAAAGGGTAGAGCTCAAGCTCCAGGGTCCTGCTAGCAGGAGCCGGAAAAAAGAACTGAAAGTAACTTGTGTTGGCTGTGCATCCTGGGATACCGGGGGTCTCTGGAGAGTTTCTTAAAGGCACGGTATCCCTTTAGCAGACACATAATGACAGCCTATAGGGCTTGTCTGTCCACCCCTTCCTCTCTATTGTTTAAAGGGATTTTGGTGAAGGGAGTGTGTGATAATAAAGGAACATGTCAAATGTGAATAAAAATGACATTTCAACTTTATTTTGGCTTTTGTGTTCACTTCAGAGGAAGTGCTGGCCAGTGCAGCCTTGTGGTGATTAGGCTGTATTATTTTGTCTGTCTCTTAAGTGTCTTTGCAGGTTTGCAAATGCGGGACAGCTTAAGAGATATTTTTGATTGCTCCGGGGTCCCCGCACATGGGCGGGGATTATTCATAGATTATGACTATACACTGAGATCCCCTACTACAGAACATGTACGCCTGTTATTTGGATACATAGGTAGATAGAGAGGAGTTTGGCAAGCATATATAGGAGTCCCTTGTAAACTGACATTTTTGGGGTAAGTCAGAGAGGAAGAAATGGGAGACGTGTTCTGAGCGTAGTGGGAAAAGGCAAGACTTATTCCAGCTGAATCGGAGTCCAGAGACAGTTACAAAATTGGTTAGAATCTGGCCAATATTGGAGTGACCTCCTGTCAGGTCTTTATGGTAGAACAGGACATCGTCCACTTAGAAAGGGATGGCATGGATTCTATCTGGTAGTGGGATTGCCCCTCGCCACCGCCTCAAAGACAGAGCCTGGCTGCCACGGGCTCAATTGCTAGTGCAAATAGGAGGGTTGACAGAGGTTAGCCCTGTTTAGTGCCCCTTTCCTACTGGGACAGGGGCAGATATCATGCCAGTTTACTCTAATCGAGGGATCTGTGTAGAGGAGTCAAATCACCTGGATAGTGCGGGCTCCAAACCTGAAACGGTCGAGGACCTGGAAGAGGTAATCCCAGCAAAGGGTACTGCACACCTTTTCCAGGTCTAGTACGAGTGCAGCTGCTTGGGGCCATTGTGATCTTCCAGCTTCCATTACTCCATATAATCGTTGGATGTTTACAGAGATGTTCCATCCCGGGATGAAGCAGCTTTGATCAGCCTGCATAAGTGGCAGGAGCACCCATTTGAAAGCGGGCGTCTAGGATCTTACTAAGTCTTTTTTAAATTATGTTTAAAATCTCTAAAGGGCTTTAAGAAGCTGGGTTTGTGGGGTCTTTCTATGGCTTTAAAATTGAAACAAGTCAAGCTTTCACAAAGAGTAGAGGGGAGACAAATGGACTCAATCACAGCTTCGTATATGTTGGTTAATTCTGGTGCTAGAGAGTTTTTATAGAATTCGACTAGGAAGACGTCAGTACGGGGAGTCTTTCCAATAGCCAGTTCAGCAATTATCCCTTTGATATCTTGGGCCATAATAGGCTCATCAATTTCCTCCAGGTCTACCATGGACGATCTAGGTTGACTCAGGGAAGGCGGATATTGCTTCAAAGCAGGACCCAAGGGAGGAGTAGTAGTCGGTACTATAAATTGTAAAGAAGACTGCATGCTTGTCCTGCTGGGTAAAGAGCAAGTTGCTGTCCGGGCTGCAAAGCACCATTCTAGGGGATTGCCTGGACTCACTTACAATAAACCAAGTGAGAAGGTGCCCAGACTTGTCTCTCTCTGAATGTGCGCAGGCTATAAACGCTGCATGGTTGAGACAGTCCAAACACTTTACCAGAGCAAACTTAACTTCGTGCAATGGGCTAAATACGCTGAACATGCAAGGTCTTTGGTCGTCTGTTTTTCCATGTCAATGTAGACTTTCTCAACTCAATCTAAATCATGCAATATGGATTTCCAGTCTCCCAGTTGGGTATGGATACATATCCCTCGAATATCAAATTTGAAAGCCTCACACACCACAGCCAGGGAGGAGGCTGTCCCCTTGTAATGCTCAAAGTTTCCATGGACATTGTTTGTTAGAGTACCTTGAAAGTCCGGTTCCTCGAGAGATGTCGGGTTCAGGTGCCAAGTGGGAATAAGGGAAAGGAGTCCAACCGCAGGTCTAAGTGGTAGGGAATTATGTTCCGAAATCTAAACAAACATACAGATCATATACAGACAATAGAGTCTGACCCCAGGCCTGTGATGGTGCCAGACATGCCGAAAGGACCACTGTTGCAACCAGGAGGAGAGACAATGTGCATTTATTTACAGTGGGAGTGCCAGGTAGAGGGGATGTGATTGATCAAGTCAAACATCTAAGACGCAATTGAAATCCCTATCTGCCAAACATTAGATTTGTAACAATTTTGCCGAGTGGGTTGAGAGCTGTTGTAAAAATCTGGGTTGCTCAGTCCTAGGGACACAGACACCAGAAATTATTATAGGGGAGCTGTCTAGCCTGGCCTCAAGTAAGACCAATCAAGAGTTCAATGTGTCCCCAAAGGTATGGCAGAGGTTAAAGTAGATAATACATTACTCTCAATTTACATTAGCTGGGCTGAGCAGGTAGGGCTATCAGAGGGTAGTGTGAATACATATGGTGTAAATACTCATAAAAGGTAGAAACACACACTCAATGACTGACTCCAGGACAATGTTTGTAAAAATATTATTTTAGTTATTTTTGTTTCTAGGAACCATGTTTAATTCTGTTACAGATAAGTAGACTTTTATGCAATACTTTCATATTACAGGAAATAGGTTTGTATAGCATCAGACAATACTGTAAATGTGCATGAAATGCTTTTCAGTACAGAAAAAGATACTTTGTATTCAGGATCACACTTAGTACAATACAGTGAGAGACCAATGCAATACTATGGGAGAAAATACAGGTGAGTAAATTACAGGTAAGTAAACTTTTTTGAGATTCAGTCTCCAGGGGTTTTGGTCAACACTGGGAAAGGGTCAGACCAAGGTAGGTACTGCACCACCAGCGGCACTGGGGCATTGGGTGCAAAGGTCACTGGGGCCAATGTTAATGGAGGCTGGGGGACCTCGAAGAGGCACAGGTTACAAATATACAGGCGATTCAGGGCACAGGCCCTGGGGGTTAAGCTCAACTCTGGCAGGGCCACCAAATAGCACTGAGACTGAACCACCAGTGGCACAGGGGCAGCTAGGTGCTGAATGCAAAGGAGACACTGGGGCTCAGTTGAAACCAATGGTGATACTCGGTTAGAGAAAACGGCTGCAGACTCGGTTCTGGAGGCTGGTTAAAGGAATCCCACGACACGAGAAGTACGTTGGATAGTGGGTGGATGCCGGGACGCCGTCTGTTGGGCACTCCTAGGCCTCGGGGCAAGGATGCAGAAGTGTCTTTGGGCATTAGGTTTTTCTCACTAGATCCGGTCGCAGTTCGGGGGAAGTGTCTTTGGGCATTGGGTTTTTCTCACTAGATCCGGTCGCAGTTCGGGGGACACTTCAGGTTGAGGCTGCAGGCGTCGAGGGGGAGGGCAGGAGAGGTCATCCAACACTGGATCCCAGGTCAGGATCACCTGGGAGACTTTACTGGGTCAGTGGGCCACCTGGAATTTGGCCGTGAGTGTCGGGTGATGAGTGGTGCAAGTGCCGCGGATCCACCAGCAACCAGAGTCCTTGAGTTAGCTTCTTGCTGGAACTTTTTGATTCCTTGGCAACATATTGGGAAACTAATGCACTGAAGATTAATATCTCTAAAACCAAGGTGAAGATAGTCTCGAGAAGTCTAGCAAGACAGCGCCCCTGGTATATCACTGGGAAACCTATAGAGGTAGTTGCCACATATAAATATCTTGGAGTCTGGATAGACCACAGAGGGAGTCCGGGTCCGCAAATCGCTGCAATGCAAGGTGTGGCTCGCAGCCTGGAGGGGGCTTTCTTAAGAACTAAGAAAGCTCTCCATTCTCCAGACTTCACCCCGTTAATCAGAGTGATAGATGCCAAATTACTATCCACAATGGCCTTTGGCGCCACTACTTTTAAAGACAAAAGGTTCAGTTGGTTGGACAGAATGCAATCAGCCTGTTTCCGCAGAGTGTTTCACCTAACCAATTCGACCTCTCATGCCCAAATCCGTATGGAGTTCCGCGTGTTCCCCCAACATTGGATTATGAAAGCTAGATTAATTGCCTACTGTGCAAAAACCAAAATGGCTCACCCCTCCACACTAAAGAGTTGCATCTGGTCACTGTTAAATAACCCCAGCACTTCCTGGAATAAGTTTTTAATATTCTGCTTGGACGCATTAGAAGCTCATGATCTATGGGCGAGCTTGCTGCCCATAGGGGTTCCCGCCAAAGCTCTGACCAAACAGGCAAAGATACTTTCAGTGGAACACGATGCATTATCCGTGAAAAAACTATCACATAGCAGCTGGGCGTCAAAACTTTATGATCTAAAAACCCTACCAAACTATCTGTCATCCTCCATGAAGCCATCAGTGAAACACCAGTTAATGAGACTACGCTTTGAATTAATCCCCCTGGTGGAGTACAAATATGGACGGAGGTACAAGGCAGATATGTCTTCCCAGTGCCGCTTTTGCAACAACGGGGAAGAAAACTTAACACATGTTTTGTGCATCTGTAGAACTTTACTCCCCCTTCGAACTTTCTGGTTGCGCCCCATCTGGCGAATTCTTAACGTGCGGACATGCCAAGAAGCCTTAGAGGAGTGTATGAAGGGGGACTCAGCTCAGATGGCCGCCCGATTCGTAAAATTTATGATTAAGATTAACTCAATTTTACCGGCATGTACCACCCATGAACCTCTGCCGTGTCAGCTATGAATTTTCTTTCCTTTTTCTTTTAAACAGAGCAGAAAGTGCTTTTTAGGTTCTTTTTTGTATGAATTGCAATGATTTTAATTAATTGTGCAAATAAATATATCCATCTATCTTGCTGGACAAATTCGGTGTCCATGGGAGACAAGAGTCTTTGTTTAAGACAGCACAGGTCCCCGGGGTTCTTGGAGGTTGCTGGCCGCGGGCCACACTGGTTTCTTGAAGCAGGGTCCCTGAAACAGGAGAAAGGCCAGAAGGGCTGGGGCCAAGTCAGTTGTAGTCTTCTCCACTGCTGCATTGCTCTTCGGTGCTTCTTTGTAGGCCGTCAAATCTGTGGAACAAAGTTCAGGGAAGCCCTTAAATACCAAATTTAAGGGTGTCACTGAGGTCAGGGCCAGTAGCGAAGGACTACTGTCCCAAAGGGTGACTACACACTTTGGGAGCCCCCTCCCTTTGCGGAGGGGCACATCCCTCTTCCTATTGGGCCTAATTCTCCAAACCAAAATGGAGAATTTTCAAGGGAGTGGTTCACCTCAGCTCCTGGTTACCCTAGGGGTGTGCCAGCCTAAGGTGGGCAATCCTACTCCGATTACTAATTTTACCGCCTGTCCTGCCGCCAAAAAGTGGGGTGATGACATCTCTACTAGTTGGAGCCGCCCAAATCAGCGTAACACAAGGCGAGAGCCAGTGGTAAAAGTAGGGATGACCATGACAAAAATGGGCACTTTACCACACAACACCCTGCCCCCAAACGAAAGAGGATGAGACTAACTTTTCCCAAGAGAGTCTTCCTTGTCTAAGTGGAAAAACCAGGAAAGGAAATCTGCATTGGAATGGTCAGTGCCAGGTCTGTGTTCCACTGTAAAGTGCATCCCCTGTAGGGAGACGGGCCACATAAACAGTTTTGGATTTTCCCCCTTCATTTGCATCAGCCATCTGAAAGGCCTGTGGTCAGTTTGAACAAGGAAGTGGGTCCCAAACAGGTAGGGTCTCAACTTCTTCATGGATCAAACCACAGCAAAGGTTCCCTCTCAATGGCACTCCAACTCTGTTCCCTGGGGAGTAACCTCCTGCTAATAAAAGCAACAGAGCAACACGCTGGTCCTGGCCATCATAGTTGGTCTGGGATAGAACTGCCCTTATCCCATGCTCAGAGGCATCAGTCTTCACAATGAACTGCTTTGTATAATCTGAAGCTTTTAGAATGGGTAATGAGCACATTGCTTCTTTCAGAGTGTCAAAAGCCTTTTGACAGCTCCCTGTCCAATTTACTTTCTTTGATTACTTCTTCGAGGTCAGTTCAGTGAGGAGTGCCACAATGGTGCCATACCCCTTCACAAACCTCCCGTAGTACCCAGTCAAGGCCGACTTGAGTCTGGGTTGTTGGAGCTTCCCAGTCCAGAATTGTCTGGCTCTTGGGCTGTAAGGGTAAAACTTGGCCTTCACCTACAAGGTGGCTCAAGTATACAATAGAGTCCTGCCCTAGCTGGCACTTGCTTGCCTTGATAGTGAGTCCTGCATGCTGCAGAGCCTCAAAGGCATTACCAAGGTGGATCAGGTAATCCTGCCAAGTGGAGCTATAGACTGCAATATTATCAAGATATGCTGCACAAAAAGACTCCAGCCCAGCCAGGACTTTGTTCACCAGCCTTTGGAAGGTGGCAGGGTCACTCTTTAAAGCAAAAGGTATCAAAGTAAACTGGTAATTCCCACCTGGAGTGGGGAATGCAGACTTCTTTTTTGCTCTTGGGGTTAGCCCAATCTGGCAGTACCCGGATGTCAAATCAAACTTTTTGAGAAACCTGGCTGCCCCTAACTGGTCTATGAGCTCATCTGCTCTTGGAATGGGGTGTGCATCTGCCTTAGTGACAGCATCAACACCTCTGTAGTTCACACAAAACATCAGCTCTGATTTTCCTCCCTTGGAATGGGGTTTGGGGACTAAGACCACTGGGCTGACCCAGGGACTCTCAGAAGGCTCAAACGCCCCTAATTCCAGCATCTTCCTGACTTCAGCTCTGATGCTTTCCTTGACTTGGTCAGACTGTCCCCATGTCAGATAACCTGGTGTACACAAAGAAAAGAGCCCAGCATATTGCTTCAGGGCTTGCCTGCAGTCAGTCTGCTGTTAAGCAGCGAGGGTGTCTGAGAAGACAACTCCATCAAGAGACCCACCTTAAGGGTTATTGGAGAGGAGGTCAGGGAGAGGTTCACTCTTCTTCCTGATCCTCATCAGTGACCAATCCTGATGTGATATAGTGTAAGGCCATTCACATCGACAACCCTCTTGGGACTCCTGAAGTGCCAAGGTCCACCAGAGAGGTGACCTCCCAACTTTCTTTGTAGGTGAGGGCAGGGTCAACGCCACCTGTCCTGAAGAGCACTATGTGCCACAGGCGCCAATACCCATAGCTTTTGTCCTGGTTGAACTCCACCAGTACAGCCTTTTGGTCAAACCATTGCTTCTGAAGCTCCTGGCTTGCCTTTAGGTTTTTATTGGTTTTCTCCATGTACTCAGCCATACTGGAATGAAGGCCAAGCACATAGTCTACTGTGTCCAGTGTGTGTTCTTTGAGAGGCTTCTCTCAGCCTTCCCTTACCAAACATAGTGGCCCTCTCACAGGATAGCCAAACAGAGGTTCAAAGGGACTAAAGCTCACTTCTTTCTGTGGTGCCTCTCTGTACGCATGTAAGCAAAAAACAGGCATTGCAAAAGGGAGTCCCATGACCATACCTTTCATGGTCTTGATGAATCTCACAGACAGACCATTTGTTTGTGGGTGATATGGGGTGGTAAACTTAAAACGTCACCCCACACTCAGCCCACATAGCTTTTAGGTAAGCAGACAAAGTTACTACCTCTGTCGGAAACCACCTCATCAGGAAAGCCCACTCTAGTAACAATACTTATGAGGGCCTTGGCAACTGCAGGAGCACTGACAATCCTAAGTGGAATTGTTTGAGGATACCTGGTTTCATGATCCACTACCAACAGCAGAAATCTGTTTCCTGAGGTTGTTTGGAGGTCATGGGGACAAACAAAGTCAATCTCAACCCTTTCACAGGGAACCCCAACCAAAGGAAGTGGGATTAAGGGGGCCTTTGGTTTGCTATCTATCTTGCCACTGGCTTGACAGGTAGCACAGGAGCTGCAGAATTCCTTTACTTTCTGGGACATACCTGGCCAATAGAAGTGGGTGACTAACCTACCCCATGTCTTTTTCAGGCCAATATTCTCAGCTAGGAGGATGTCATGTTTTTGAGAGAGTAAAACCTCTCTTCTAGTGGCACCAGGTTTAGGGTCTCTGGCCTCAGTATACAAAAGTTCCTTTTCCAATAGGTTCAATGGGAGCCACTTACATCTCCCTTTTCCTGGTCAGCAGCTTGCTGTCTCAGGCTCTCAAGAGTGAGACAGGTCTTCTGTCCCTGGCAAATATATTCCTACAGGGTGCCCCTTGGCTTAAGAGCTCTGGCTGGTAAGGCCCAAGTTCCTGGGGCTCAGTTCCCTCAAGGGCTGACAGGTCTTCTTCCCTGAGGAAAGGGGACCTGAGCTTTTGCCTCTGTAGAAGTTGGTTTAGAAGATTTCTTTCTTTTTCTCTTGGAGGATTGAACCATTATTCCAGGTTCTGTTAAATGGTAGCGGCAGTCACAGTCGATAACCTTTCAAGTATTGCCCGGCGGTAATCGCCTCTTATACCATTCGATGCTAAACCAATAAAGAGGCAGGCGCCGGAGACTGGAAGGCAGGAAACAAGGTTTTATTCTCTCCGGAGGAGAACACATCAGGTCAGACAGCAAGGTATCGTCATGAGGTGCTCTAACTGCATCTCTGAGGCCTGGCCTCTTATACACAGGTTTATGACTTTATTGCAGGTTTATCATACATGGCACATTCTTGAGATCGCTTTGATATCTGAAAGAACATCCTCAGAATCCCCACTTCAAGCTCGTTCCCACACATATCTTACAGTGGAAGTCCCCACCCCACCCACAGTAGGAGATGGCTATCACACAGCTGGACATTCCGCCAATTCCCGGGGGTGTGTGCGACCGGTCGGGTCTCAGGGGGTGGGGGGCCTTGATCTACTGTAATCCCTTTGATGTGGGGTGTTTCCCTTACAGTAGGGGCAATAAACTGCATCCGCAGGGCTAGGTGATGGCCTGGGATCGGTTCGGACAATGGGGCGCAGAGGAAGGGGGTTATTAAAGAGATGCATGACCATGTATGGGATGTCGGTCAGGCGTGGGATGAGGTTCCATGGCAGGGTCGCGCAGAAGGAGAGGGTTTATGGCCCGTGTATGAGAGAGCGGGGGTGGCCGGCGCGCGGGGGAATGCTTGCAGCGCCAGGGGGACGCGCTGGTGATCGGCAATGAGCAGGGAGAGACCAGGGTGCCTAAAATGGCTGCCGTGCGCTTTCCTGTGTGTCGCGCTGGGGAGAGGCAAGATGGCGCAGATAATGTTCAGTTGTAAACTACATTTCCACAGTTCCAACGCCTCTTTTTTACAGTGGGCTGGGCACTGTGCTCTAGTTTTCTCACACACCCATTTAGGTATTCCCAGCATGGCTCCATAGGATCTTAGCTCAACTTCAGCCCATGCTGAGGTCTCAAGATCATGTCCTAGCAGACACTGTACTGGAGTGGCAGAGGACACAACCACCTTCTTTTGGCCAGTAACCCCTCCCCACTATAAGGTCGCCATTGACATGGGATGGACCTTGGTATGGATATCAGCACTGAACACTGCATAAGATTGTCAAGGACTATTCTGGGGATATCTGTTTTTCAGTCACCATGATGATTCTTACACCTGTATCCCCCAGTGCTTCTACTTCAGCCCCATCGATGTGTGGCTTTTGTTTGACTTCTCCAGGTTATTGGGGCAAATAGCCAGGGAAGTTATATCCACCAACCTCAGAGATTAAAGTAGCTTCAGTGTGCTCTCTGAACGGGTCAAGGCACACTAAGGATCCCATCTGGAGACTCAACACCCCAGTAGAGACTAGAGGAACACTAGTGGAAGCCTTTTGGGGACAGGAAGAGCCCCTAGTTCGGTGTCTATTTGCCTTGCAGTTGAAAAACCAAGCCTGTTGAGGATCCCAGTTCTTACCCTGGTACCCACCCTTTGATTGGGAAGTGTCTCTGTGCCCAACCACCGGAACAGGATTTTGGGGGCCTTTAAGACTCTTTGGGTTTTTCCCCTTTGTTTTCCATGTTTCTCGTCGGGGGTGGGTGAGCTATTAGCAACCCCTTTCTTTTGATCAGCCCCTCCTTGAGCCTTCCTGGACACACTTGTTTTGTCCCAAAGGTCAGCCGTCTTCCCCAGCTCTTGGGGAGAGACTAACCCTAAATCCAGTAGGTACTGATGTAGTTATTCTGATGTACAATTACTTAACAATTGTTATTTCATCAACAGCCTGTAAAGCCCTTCATAATCTTGCACCTTACTGCCTTTCAACCAGCCACCCAGTATTCTGACTGAGAAGTCGACAAAATCTACACAAGACTGACTCGACATTTGGTCCACGTTGTGAGAAAGTGCCATCTTTCTTGCATGGTATGCCCCCACTTTTTGCTAAATTGCTGAATGTACTTCGATTGAGTGTACCCTGGGTTCCTGCCAATCAGGTGCCCAGGGCCTATGTTCCTTCCTTAAACCACACAAACTCCAAATTGGCAAACCCTAGCCACATGTCAGCCCCTAGTAAATGGTACCCTAGGTACCCAGGGCCTTGTGACCAGGGAAGGCCTCTAAGGGCTGCAGCACTCATTGTGCCACCCTCAGAGGCCCTGTACCCTTACACACACACTGCCCTTGCAGGCTGAGTGTCTGGGTGCAGGACGAAACAAAGAGTCGACATGGCACACATCACTGTGTACCATGCCCATCACCTACACTGCCAAGGCATATGTCAGCCACCCCTCTAGCTGGGTGCATTACGCCTATGGTGTGGGCACAGGAGCAGGAGCCCTGTGCCCCTACAGTACCCGGGTCCATTCCTGGGCACTGTAAGTGCAGTGCTGTCATTTAAGAATACATGGTGCTGAGAGCTTGTCAAACACGAGCTCCACAGCACCATATTGGCAACACTGAAGCCTGGGAAGTTTGGTATCAAACTTCTCAGCACATTGAACCCACACTGATGCCAGTGTAGGATTTAATGTACTAAGCACCCCAGAGGGCATCTTAGAAGATGCCCCCTTACAGCTAACTTACAATCCACGTCTGCTCTGAGGCTGCCCAGGCTGCCACACAGCAGACACGTTGCTGGACCCCTGGGTGGGAGAGCCCCTGCTCTCCCGGGCCTGCAACAATGCACATCCTGGGTGAGGTGAGAAATCTCCTCCCCCAGGATGAGCAAAGGGAAGCTTCAAAGGCATGCCGCCATTTGGAGTTTCCCCAGGCCACTGCAACCCCCCACTCTGGCGGGAAGCTTGGCCGGAAACCCCATACAAGGACAGGGGATGTGCCAGCCTGCCCACCCCACCCCTCAGGTGGGGGAGGCGAGGTGAAGCACATCTCCGGGCTCTCGCCATCTTGAAGATGGGAGGCCCTACCCTATCAGGATTAGGCTACTGCCCCCCTCCCACAGGAGAGAGGCAGGATAGGGGGTGTACCCACCCCAGGACAAGGACCCATTGGTCCCTGGCCTTCACCTACCTGTAACGCCCCTAAATCTAGTATTTAGGGGCACCCTGAACCTTCCTTCCTGAGATTCCAGATAGAAAACGACAAGAAGAGCAAGAAGAACAAAGACCTGCCCTGCAGCTGCTAAAAAGAGAAGAAGACACCAACTGCTTTGGCCCCAGCCCTACCGGCCTGTCGACTCTCGAACCTGCACCAGCGCGGCATCCCACGTGGCAGCAACCTCACCAACCCCGGAGGACCTGGCTACCTTTTAGCTCTAAGCCCCTGGGACTCCCACGAGTAGAGGCTCTACTCAAGAAACCTATTTGCTATCCCTGGCACCAGCCCGGGACCGCGGACCCAACACACTCTGCACCAGCCAAGCCTGGCCAGTGCCGGAGTGGACAAAGACCCAGAGGACGACCCCACGGCGACTGTGACCCAGAGTCCGGCACCCAAGGACCCCCCTCGACATCCCGGAAGAAGCCTGCAGCCACAGAACCAAGTGCCACCCCAGCCGCGATCAACCAGAGGGTAAGATTCCCGACGTCAAAAGGCACCCCTGCACCCGGCGCCCTGCGACCCCCTGTGCCCAATCCCGGGGTACCCACCTAACCTACAACTACCCAACTTACCTCTCGAAGTGGTGGTGGCACCTGAAACATCCTCGTCCCCGAGCCTGCAGCCTCTTTCCAAACCGGAACATTCCCATTGATTTCCATTGAGCGCCCTAAGGCTCAAAAGCACCCTGCACCCAGCCGCCCGAGTGGCCCTGGCAGTGCCCTCTCTACACTAACCTACTTCCCCACTTGCCCTGAGTAAGTGACCAGGAGCCCAGCTCCCACAGCCGCGTGGCTTGCCAGACAGCAGCCACCAACCAAGGCCCCCCTATCCCTCATAGGATAACATTGGGCCCAACTCTCTCTGCACCCGGCCGTCCTGAAACCGCTGAGGGTGAACCAACTGTACCTACCTGACACTGGGGGACCCCTGAGTCCATGCCCGGAATTTCAACACTACCAGTCGAGTACTTACCCGTAAACCGCTAACTTCGTTTTCCTCATAGGGTAACATGGACTGACTTTTTCTTCAAAAATCTTCTAAGTGTGAACTTTTCAAAACTGCAAAAATTCACCAAAAATCAGCCAAGTGACAAAAACGAATTTACTCACCTGCTCCTAGGTGAGCTCCCAGTGCTGGATCTTGGTGCCCAGCCCTGACTCCGAAAAGTGTTCACAACTATACTTACCTCTAACTCATTTTTCTCCCATAGGAAACCATTGTCTGCTTTTCTGTGAAATTTCTTCTAAGTGTCTACTTTTGCAAATTCGAAATATTCTTTTAAAATCGTACCATTTCTGCAAACGAAATTACTTACCTGCTTTTGATAGGGACCCCAGTCCTGGGTCTAGGCACCCAGTCCTGGATTACTAAAGTAACGATAAAGTACTCTACCTGCAATTTGAATTCTATGTCAGGACTGGAGGCGAGGATTATGCCTTCTTCCTTCACTTTATTCCACAGCAGCCTGAAGGTTAACAAAAGACTACATTTCCCATGAACCATAGGGAAAGAGTAGTCAAAAAAAACAACATGGTAACAACCAATGAACACAGAGTATGAACGTCCAATCCACAATGAGAGCGTCCCACATAGTCCTTTGCTAGTGTCCTCCCTTCCTCTTTCTTCGCTGCTCCGCAGCAAGATAAGTACCCTTTAATGCTTTCTCTTTGTAGTGCTAAGGGGTTCTGGTTTTATATTTCATACTAGCGTTTCTATTCATATTGTTGCGCGTAGAGGCTTTACTTATTGCCATGATGTTGGAATGTGCTGTGAGACATTTGTTTTTGCCGGTATTGTGATCGCGCTTCAGCGCTACTTCTCAAGCGCTTCGGACGTATTGGTTTTGTTCGCGCTTCAGCGCGTTCGGTAGTTATTCTCTCCCGCCGCGGGGTCGAGGTTCTCCTCGTCCCTACGCGGCGCATCGCTGGCTGGCTCTGGTCCTCCCGCCTCTAGAGGGCGCAGGTGGGACGCGGGAGGCGCGTCGCGGGGTTTGATTCTCTTCAGAGAATTCAAACACCGCGCGCGCGTCAGTTCCCGAGGAGCTCCGGTCCGAGGCTTACGCCCGCTTGGGGGTCTGTACCGGCGAACGGCGGTAAAGTTAACCCGCGATCGGACGTTTTGTTCACATTACGCCCTGTTCACCCAAAGAGCAGTTGGTGATCAGGGTCTGGTATTCTGCTCTAAATAACGCCCCTTTTGAGGTCTTGTACATTTTTCCCTGTCAGGGGTTCATAAAGGGACCCAGCCCAGACCGGCAATCACCTCTTGGCATAGGGGTGGAGTGTTATATATTCTTTGGTAGCCAGCAGTGGTCCCTGGGAGGCTTGTTCCCTGTAATTGCGGCTTTTTTAGCTGCGCCTCTGATTTGGCTGACACCCAGCCTCTACTTCAAGGCCTATTCACGGCTGTTAAATTGCCACTCCGCTATTTTGGCTCATGGAGTACTACGATCAATACCCGGAGGAGGAGGACCCTCTTGCGGAGATGCCCTGGGAGATGCATTTTATGAGGCGGTAGATTCCTCGATTTACCAGGCCGTGGGTCAAGTTATTTCTCCCCTGGAAGACAGGCTGTCGCGCCAGATTACTGAGGCATTTTCTCGTCTGGAACACCGCATGGGTTCTCAAGCTGCCCTGCCTATTCCACCGGCCCCCCTTCCCACAGGTTCCCCTCCGAGTAAGCGCCCTCGGGTGCCTGGAGTGGATGGCGACGCTTTTGAGCGGTTGCGGCAAGCTTTTCTCGACACTCAGACAGTACAGCCAAGGGTCGTTCCCCCTACCCCACCTCCTTCTACCCCTAGGGATATGGATCAGGGCGCGTCTGGTGATCCGGACTCCGACCCCGGCCCTTCCAGGCCGTGGCTTCCCTCTCGCCCTACTGTTCCCCCCTCGATTACCGCAGACATGTTGGATCCGAATGAGATCGTTCACCCCCGCTCTTCGGAGTGGGTCCCAGGGGACAAGGTGGCGGCTTATGTGGCGGAGCACATCCGTCGTCCTTTAGAAAAGGAGGCCCGCAATTGCTTGCGGGCAGAGTGCCCTCGGCCCTCGCTGGAGGGTAAAGTAGCTCTCACCCCCGAGATTGACTCCAGGATGTTCACCTTTTTACAAAAATGTATTCGCGATCCCAAAAAAGGGATTGATCGGTCCTGGAGGGCCTGCCAGGACAAGCTTCTGGACGCCTTAGGGCCGGCCACCAAGATTTTGGATATGGCTGAAGAGGCCAAGGAGTCAGGCTCTGTTATTTCCCCGGAAAACCTCTCCAACTGGGCTCAACGAGTGATCATATTCCTGGGCAATGCCAATTGCGCTCTTTCAACCGAGCGCCGCAGGTCCCTGCTCATAAAGATAGATCCGAAATTGGGAGACCTAGCGGATTCCGAGGCTGGCGCCGTGGCTCAGGGTGGCCTGTTTGGCGAGCCTTTCGTGAAAGAACTGGGCAAGTTCGTGAATACCTTCACATCCCTCGACAGGGCACAATCCACCATCAAGAAAGTTTTTCCCCGTGTTTTTCGCGGGGCCGGTCGAGGCAGGGGCCGCTCGGCCGGTCGAGGTCACCAGCAGGGTAACCAGAAGGGCTCCGGTCAGTCACAGGACCAGTCGCGATTTGGGAACTTCTTCCCTACCAGAGGCCGCAGAGGCAAAGGACGAGGATTCCGCGGTGGCTCCACCGCCTCCAACTCCGGTGAGTCTTCTAATTTTTTCCCCATCGCAGATAGGGGGACGGTTGCAAGGTTGTTTTCAGGCTTGGTTGTCCCTAACACACGATGCTTGGGTTCTCCAAACAGTGAGGGGGTTCCATATAGAATTCACAGGGTCCCCGTTTCAGCGGTCAAGTCCCCGCCCCATTCAGTTTTCGACTCCAGACGCCGCCCTCGTGGACGAGGAGATCGCATCCCTCCTTCACAAGGGCGCCGTCCTTCCCGCCACCCGCCATTCCAGAGGTTTTTTGAGCAATATCTTCTTAGTGGACAAAACAGACGGTGGCAAGAGGCCAGTCATCAATCTAAGCGAGTTCAACGAATGGCTGGTTTATCGCCATTTCAAAATGGAGGGGATTCACCTCCTGAGAGATGTTTTACGACCCTACGACTATATGGTTCGCCTAGATCTCAAGGACGCCTACCTGGTGATCCCGATCTTTCCTCCGCACAGGCGGTTTCTCCAGTTCTCCTGGCGCGACCGGATTTACGAGTTTGCTGCCCTCCCGTTTGGCCTCTCGTCGGCGCCGTGGTGCTTCACCAAGGTTCTCAAACCGGTGGTGGAGTTTTTGAGGGCAAGAGGGGTCAGAATGATCGTATACTTGGACGACCTTCTTTTGATGGCGTCTTGCCCGCGTCAGCTGGAAGGCCAACTTCAGATGACGGTGAACCTCCTTCAAGATCTCGGGTTTGTTATCAACCAGAGCAAGTCTCTCTTACATCCGACCCAATCGCTTACCTTTCTGGGGTTCGTGATCGACTCGCCCTCTTCCCCTCTCAGCCTCCCGGCCAAAAAGATCGCCAAGATCAGACACGAGTTGCGTCGTGTCCTGACCAGACAGAGGATCTCCCTCCGTCAGCTCGCCCGTGTGGTCGGCCTCCTGTCAGCCTCCATTCAGGCCATATTTCCGGGCCCGCTTCATTATCGGGCTTTGCAGCGCCTCAAAGCTTACTTTCTACGGAAGGGTTTCCCTTATTCGCACATGGTGACTCTCACCCCAGAGGTGAATGCCGAGATCCAGTGGTGGCTGGAGCATATGGAGGCCTGGAACGGCCGAGCGATTTTTGGGTCCGCCCCGGATTTGGTGATCGAGTCAGACGCCAGCCGGTTGGGCTGGGGTGCGCGCTGCGGGGAGCTATCCACAGGGGGCTTGTGGTCTCCAGACGAACAGAAATTACACATAAATTGTCTGGAACTTTTGGCAGGTTCGTTTGCCGTACGGTGCTGGACGAAGGACTTGGTGCAGTCGTGTGTTCTGCTGAAAATGGACAACATTTCAGCGGTCCGCTACGTGAACCATCTGGGGGGCACCAGATCCAAGGCTCTCTCGGACCTAGCGGCCAGCTTTTGGCAGTATTGTCTGGACAGCCAGATCTCCGTCACGGCAGAGTACCTTCCCGGTCGGGACAATGTAGAGGCGGATTTCTAATCTCGTCATTTCCGAGACTCCAGTATGTGGAGGTTGGACGCAAGCGTTTTTGTGGCCCTGAACGAGCGGTGGGGTCCTTTTTCGGCGGATCTGTTTGCATCCAGACTGGACCACCAGATACCTCGGTTCTTCAGTTGGAGACCGGACCCGCTGGCGGCGGCCACAGACGCATTCCTGCAGGATTGGAGCTTAGAGCGGGGGTACGCGTTTCCCCCCTTTGCGATGATCACGCGCTCTTCGGCGCAGGTTCGCAGGCAGAAGGCAGACCTAGTGATGGTCACTCCCCTGTGGAGGTCGCAAGTATGGTTTCCGGTTCTACTGGAACTTTCCTGGGATTTTCCAATCCTACTCCCCCACTTTCCCACTCTTCTCACGAATCCCGACGGGGGTCTCCACCCGTTAGTGTCAGCAGGGTCGCTGTTTCTCATGGCGTGGCGGATTTCCGGGGTAGATGGGAAGCCCCAGGACTTTCGCGCGCAGCTGAGAGTCTCATCTCAAAGGCCTGGGCGGACGGCACAGTTAAACGATACAAGTCCGCATGGAACAGATGGGTCAGTTGGTGTGTGCGACGGGGTTACGATCCCTTGGGCGCAGACGTGGTTCAGGTGGTAAATTTCTTGGCCCACCTGGCCTCTGAGGGTTTGGCCTACCGATCCATTAATACCTTTCGGTCGGCTATTTCGTCGGGTCACCCCCCGATTAATGGTAAACCTATAGGAGAACACCCCTTGGTGTGCAGGTTGCTCCGTGGAGTGAGGCTCTCGTTACCCCCAGAGCCTCGTTACTCCGCTTTGTGGGATGTGAATCTAGTCCTTAATCTCTTTCTCTCTTGGCAGCCTAACCGGTTTCTTTCTCGGAAAGAGCTTTCAGCAAAATTGGCAATGCTCCTTTGCTTGATCTCTTGCAGGAGAGTTTCAGACGTGCGAGCCCTGGACATCTCTGGAAGAATGTTTACCCCTGACGGGGTAACCTTCACCCTTTTACGGCGTACGAAGTGCCATACTAGGGTAATCTCGTACCCGGCCTTCCCGGACTCGCCGAAGTTATGCGTAGTTCGGTGTCTAAAAGCATATGAGGAGATGACGGAAGAATTTCGTCCCCCGGGAGAACGCCAGTTGCTCATCGCACTCCGGAAACCCTTTAAGGTGGTTTCCTCACCCACCATTGCCAGGTGGGTCCGGTGGGTGATGCAGGAGGCTGGGATAAGCCTTCGGGACTTTGGAGCACACTCTGCTCGCGGTGCAATGGCGTCGAAGGCGTTTGGCTTGGGTGCTCGCCTTGAGGATATCCTCAATGCTGCTGATTGGTCTTCGGACTCTACGTTTAAGAGGTTCTATTTCAAACCAGTTCTGAATATGGCTCAGCTGGTTGTGGGCAAGCTTTGAACAAGCATAATCCTCGCCTCCAGTCCTGACATAGAATGAAAATTTTCCTAGCTAACGTAACGGAAAGTTTCAATTCTATTAAGGACTCGGAGGCGAGGATTATCCCGCCCGTCACTCCTGGAGGAGGTCCCTCCCCGTATGACAGTAAGTAGATGTTTTCAATGTTGATGGACAGTTTTCTGATGTTTGTAACCGGTCTTACTCCGTAACAGGGTTCCTTTGTGTTTCCTGGAGTAATACGTTTCTGTTGTTCGCAGGTTCAGACACTCAAAAGCAAGATGTTTGAGGAGTTCGGGTCAGCTGGCGTCGCGCTCCGAAAGAGGAAGAGAGGACACTAGCAAAGGACTATGTGGGACGCTCTCATTGTGGATTGGACGTTCATACTCTGTGTTCATTGGTTGTTACCATGTTGTTTTTTTTTACTACTCTTTCCCTATGGTTCATGGGAAATGTAGTCTTTTGTTAACCTTCAGGCTGCTGTGGAATAAAGTGAAGGAAGAAGGCATAATCCTCGCCTCCGAGTCCTTAATAGAATTGAAACTTTCCGTTACATTAGCTAGGAAAATTTTCATTTCTTGCCATAGAGATCCATTGAATGTTTTATGTGAAATATTTTCTAAGTGCTAACTTTTGAAATAGCTAAATATTATTTAAAAATCATTACAGTTATTAAGTCGACTTTCATCACTTGATTCTGAATACTGACCCCAGGCTGGTTCTAGGAGCCAGACCTGGAATTCCAAAAGTAATCTGAAAAGTAATTTATTACAAATAACCTGAATTTACCATTGAGCTCAATGCATTGTTATGTTTAGGAAATAGGATTGTTTATTGCAACCAACTGTGACTGTTTACACAAATTTATTGCTTAAAACAAAAGTATTTATATTCAACCTCTCATTCTGAGAAAGTATATTTTTACCCCCTTTGTGGTTCTAAAAATAAAACAAGCATATATTTTATATATACCAACCATTGGCCTAGAGTTCAGTTATTGAGTGTGTGAAACCATTTGCTGACTGAGTGTGTACAATAAATGCTTTACACTGTCCTCTGGTACTGCCTTACTGCTCGACCAAGCTACCACTTTTGAGAGTAAGGTCATACCTAACTTTGACCTCTATCAGCCTCTGGGGGACTGTGGACTCTGTACACCCTGTACCTATTAGGGAACAGTATATACAGAGCCACTTTCTCACATTGGTGGATCAGCGGTGGGATACAAACTTGCATTTGTTGGACTACTTGGTTACCATCTGATCACACGACAGAACTCTTAAAAATTGCCTTTAGAATTCTGATTGGTTTTTCCAAAATTACTAAAAGTCTTGCTAGGGCCTTGCTTAAGTCCCATTAGAATTTTAGAAAAATAAAAGTCACTATAGTCAGGGTAGAGGGTTAGAACTGTCAGGTTAGAATGTCTCAAACAAACCCAGCTATCAGTGATAATAATAACATGGACCTGGTGGAGGAGCTCGACCTCACACCTTACTTACACTTGTCTTTCAAGGAATTGAGGTCCTTATGTAAACTCAAAAATTTACAAATGGGTCAGCATCCAACCAAACAAGGGCTCCAGGAGCTCCTGGCTGAGTATGCTCAAGACCACCCATCTGAACATGGTGATGGCCAGTCAGATGAGGAAAGGGAAACAGGGGAGGAGGACAGCAACCTCCCCATACTATTCCCTAGGGAGGAGATGGCACCCATACCCTCCAACTCAAGACATAGCATCTGGGCACCTAGAGACCACACAGGTGGCTCTAGTCCCAGAGACAACACTGGGGGACCCCCCAGTGAAGAGGACAGCCTTGTGAGGCTGGCCAAAAGAATAGATCTAGAGTCCAGGCTCCTGGCTCTAGAAAAGGAAAGGAGAGAGATGGGTTTAGCACCCATCAATGGTGGCAGCAATAATAAAAATAAGGATAGGGAGGAAACTTCTGACCTTAAAATCCCCAAAGGGATTGTCCCTAAATTTGAGGAAGGTGATGATATCACCAAATGGTTCACAGCCTTTGAGAGGGCTTGTGATATCAGGAAAGTAAAGAAACCTCTCTGGGGGGCACTCCTGTGGGAACTGTTCTCTGGTAACTGCAGGGACAGGCTTCTGACTCTCTCTGGGCCAGAAGCAGGATCCTATGACCTCATGAAGAAAGCTCCGATTGAGGGATTTGGATTCACCACTGAGGAGTATAGAATTAGATTCAGGGGGGCTCACAAAACCCAGACCCAGTCCTGGATTGATTTTGTAGATTTCTCAGTGAAGACACTGGATGGTTGGTTAGCTGGACATGGTGTGCAGGATTTTACTGGATTGTACAATTTATTCATGAAGGAACATATTTTGAGTAACTGCACAAATGAAAAGTTGCATCAGCATTTGGTAGACCTAGGTCTAATTTCTCCCCAAGAATTGGGAAAGAAGGCAGACCACTGGGTCAAGACTAGGGTGACCAAGACAACCACTGGGGGTGACCAAAAGAAGGTGGTCACAAAACCTCCCCAGGGGAAAGGTGGTGAGAATCCCCAAGATAAAAAGTCTGAGTCTTCCAAAGGGCCCCAAAAACCTGTTCAGGTGGGTGGGACCCAAACTACTCCCTATGTGCCCCAACCATATAGGGGGAAGAACTTTGATCCCTTAAAGGCCTGGTGTAATACCTGTAAGAAGCAGGGACACCTAACTGTATCTTGCCCCCAAAACAAAGCCCCTAAGGCACCCAGTACAGCCACTCCTGGGGCAACAAGTATACAAATGGGATCAGAGGTGTACCCTGAGCAAATCTGGGAACACACTGAAGCAAGTTTAGTCTCCTTGGGAGAAGTGGAGCTTGCCACTGTGGCTGTGTGGCCCCCCAACTTAAAGAAATACTTACAGTACCCCTGGGTAAATGGAACTAGGGTAGAAGCTCTGAGGGATACAGGTGCCAGTGTCACTATGGTGAAAGACACACTGGTTTCCCCTGAGCAATACTTGATTGGGAAGTCTTACCCAGTCACCAACGCTGACAGTGTCACCACTAGTCATCCCATGGCCATGGTAACATTAGGCTGGGGGGGGGGTTACTGGCCTGAAACAGGTAGTGGTCTCTCCAAAGTTGCCAGCTGCATGCCTGCTTGGAAATGATCTGGAAACCTCAGCCTGGGCTGAAGTTGAGTTAAAGGCCCATGCAGCCATGCTGGGCATCCCTGAATTGGTGTGTGTGCAAACCAGAGCACAGAGCAAGAGGAAGGGTGAAAAAGTAGGTTTGGAGCCTGGAATAATGGCCCAACCAACCAAGAGGAAGGGCAAGGAGACTGGGGGACCAGCTTCTGTACAGCCAAACACTCAGAACACCTCTCCCCCTGGAGAGGATGTAGATACCCCTGAGGGAACTGAGTCCATGGAGCTTGACCCTTACCAGGTTGAACTCTTGGGCCCAGGGGGACCCTCTAGGGAAGAGCTGTGCCAGGGCCAGCGAGACTGTCCCACTCTTGAAAGCCTGAGACAACAAGCTGCTTTAGAAGCCAGGGGAGATGTCAGTGGTACCCACAGAGCTTATTGGGAAGAGGGATTACTGTATGCTGAGGCAAGAGTCCCCACTCCTGGAGCCACCAGGAGGGTGGTAGTGCCACAGAAGTACAGGGAGTTCCTCCTAACTTTGGCTCATGACATCCCCCTAGCTGGACATCTGGGGCAATCCAAAACTTGGGAAAGGTTAGTGAGTCACTTTTACTGGCCCCAGATGCACCAAAAGGTAAAGGAGTTTGTCAGCTCCTGTGTTACCTGTCAGGCCAGTGGCAAGACAGGTGGCCACCCAAAGGCCCCCCTCATTCCACTTCCAGTGGTGGGGGTCCCCTTTGAAAGGGTAGGTGTGGACATTGTGGGTCCACTTGAACCTCCCACAGCCTCAGGGAACAAATTCATTCTAGTAGTAGTGGATCATGCTACTAGGTACCCTGAAGCAATTCCACTTAGGACTACTACAGCTCCTGCAGTAGCCAAGGCCCTCCTGTGTGTCTTCACCAGGGTGGGTTTTCCTAAGGAGGTGGTTTCAGACAGAGGTTCCAACTTCATGTCTGCTTACCTAACACACATGTGGAAAGAGTGTGGAGTGCAGTACAAGTTTACTACACCCTACCACCCACAAACCAATGGCCTTGTTGAGAGGTTCAACAAGACATTGAAAGGTATGATCATGGGACTCCCTGAGAAACTCAAAAGGAGGTGGGATGTCCTGTTACCATGCTTGCTTTTCGCTTACAGGGAAGTGCCACAGAAGGGAGTAGGTTTCTCACCCTTTGAACTTCTGTTTGGTCATCCTGTAAGGGGACCACTGTGTCTTGTAAAAGAGGGCTGGGAGAGGCCTCTTCAGGAACCCAAACAGGACATAGTGGACTATGTGCTTGGCCTAAGGTCCAGAATGGCTGAGTATATGGAAAAGGCATCCAAGAACCTTGAGGCCAGCCAGGAGCTCCAGAAGCACTGGTATGACCAAAAAGCTGCACTGGTTGAATTTCAACCAGGGCAACAGGTGTGGGTTTTGGAGCCAGTGGCACCAAGGGCTCTCCAAGACAAATGGAGTGGCCCTTACCCTATCCTAGAGAGAAAGAGTGAGGTCACCTATCTAGTTGACCTGGGCACTAGCAGGACACCCAAAAGGGTCATCCATGTGAACCGCCTTAAACTCTACAATGATAGGGCTGACATCACCATGCTGATGGTGACTGATGAAGAACAGGAAGCAGAGAGTGAGCCACTCCCTGACCTCCTATCCTACAGCCCAAAAGATGGGTCAGTAGATGGTGTGATTTTCTCAGACACCCTCTCTGCCCAACAGCAGACTGACTGCAAGCAAGTCTTGCAACAATATGCTAGCCTCTTTTCCCTGACCCCTGGTCTGACAAGCTGGTGTACCCATGATGTGGACACTGGTGACAGTGCACCTGTCAAGAACAAAATCTATCGACAGTCAGATCAAGTCAAGGAAAGCATCAAAGCTGAGGTCAGCAAGATGCTGGAGTTAGGGGTCATTGAGCCTTCAGAGAGCCCCTGGGCTAGCCCAGTGGTTCTGGTCCCCAAACATCATCAACAGGGTGAAAAGAGAGAGATGAGGTTCTGTGTGGACTATAGAGGGCTCAACTCTGTCACCAAGACAGATGCTCACCCTATCCCAAGAGCAGATGAACTGATAGACAAATTGGGGGCTGCCAAATTTCTCAGTACCTTTGACTTAACTGCAGGGTACTGGCAGATTGGCATGGCCCCAGGAGCAAAAGAAAAGACAGCATTCTCCACCCCTGATGGGCATTATCAGTTTACTGTGATGCCCTTTGGGTTAAAGAATGCCCCTGCCACCTTCCAGAGGTTGGTGAACCATGTCCTGGCTGGGTTGGAGTCCTTTAGTGCAGCTTATCTTGATGATATTGCTGTCTTTAGCTCCACCTGGCAGGATCACCTGATCCACCTTGGGAAGGTTTTAGAGGCTCTGCAGAGTGCAGGTCTCACGATCAAGGCGTCCAAATGCCAGATAGGGCAGGGCACTGTGGTGTACTTGGGCCACCTTGTAGGTGGAGGCCAGGTACAGCCCTTACAACCCAAAATCCAGGCCATCATGGACTGGATAGCTCCAACAACCCAGACCCAAGTCAGGGCATTCCTTGGCTTGACTGGGTACTACAGGAGGTTTGTGAAGGGGTATGGGTCCATTGTGACCCCCCTCACAGAACTCACCTCCAAGAAAATGCCCAAGAAAGTTAACTGGACAGTTAGTTGTCAAAAGGCTTTTGACACCCTAAAAGAAGCAATGTGCTCAGCACCAATTCTGAAAGCTCCAGATTATGCCAAGCAGTTCATAGTGCAGACTGATGCCTCTGAGCTAGGGATAGGAGCGGTCCTATCCCAGACCAATGATGAAGGCCAAGACCAACCTGTTGCTTTTATAAGCAGAAGACTACTCCCTAGAGAGCAGCGTTGGAGTGCCATTGAGAGGGAGGCCTTTGCTGTGGTTTGGTCCCTGAAGAAGCTGAGGCCATACTTGTTTGGCACTCACTTCCTAGTTCAAACTGACCACAGACCTCTCAGATGGCTAATGCAGATGAAAGGGGAAAATCCAAAACTACTGAGGTGGTCCATCTCCCTACAGGGAATGGACTTTGAAGTGGAACACAGACCAGGGACTGCCCATGCCAATGCAGATGGACTTTCCAGGTTCTTCCACTTAGACAATGAAGACTCCATAGGACAAGGTTAGTCTCATCACCTTTCGTTTGGGGGGGGGTTGTGTGAGAAAGTGCCATCTTTCTTGCATGGTATGCCCCCACTTTTTGCTAAATTGCTGAATGTACTTCGATTGAGTGTACCCTGGGTTCCTGCCAATCAGGTGCCCAGGGCCTATGTTCCTTCCTTAAACCACACAAACTCCAAATTGGCAAACCCTAGCCACATGTCAGCCCCTAGTAAATGGTACCCTAGGTACCCAGGGCCTTGTGACCAGGGAAGGCCTCTAAGGGCTGCAGCACTCATTGTGCCACTCTCAGAGGCCCTGTACCCTTACACACACACTGCCCTTGCAGGCTGAGTGTCTGGGTGCAGGACAAAACAAAGAGTCGACATGGCACACATCACTGTGTACCATGCCCATCACCTACACTGCCAAGGCATATGTCAGCCACCCCTCTAGCTGGGTGCATTACGCCTATGGTGTGGGCACAGGAGCAGGAGCCCTGTGCCCCTACAGTACCCGGGTCCATTCCTGGGCACTGTAAGTGCAGTGCTGTCATTTAAGAATACATGGTGCTGAGAGCTTGTCAAACACGAGCTCCAAAGCACCATATTGGCAACACTGAAGCCTGGGAAGTTTGGTATCAAACTTCTCAGCACATTGAACCCACACTGATGCCAGTGTAGGATTTAATGTACTAAACACCCCAGAGGGCATCTTAGAAGATGCCCCCTTACAGCTAACTTACAATCCACGTCTGCTCTGAGGCTGCCCAGGCTGCCACACAGCAGACACGTTGCTGGAGCCCTGGGTGGGAGAGCCCCTGCTCTCCCGGGCCTGCAACAATGCACATCCTGGGTGAGGTGAGAAATCTCCTCCCCCAGGATGAGCAAAGGGAAGCTTCAAAGGCATGCCGCCATTTGGAGTTTCCCCAGGCCACTGCAACCCCCCACTCTGGCGGGAAGCTTGGCCGGAAACCCCATACAAGGACAGGGGATGTGCCAGCCTGCCCACCCCACCCCTCAGGTGGGGGAGGCGAGGTGAAGCACATCTCCGGGCTCTTGCCATCTTGAAGATGGGAGGCCCTACCCTATCAGGATTAGGCTACTGCCCCCCTCCCACAGGAGAGAGGCAGGATAGGGGGTGTACCCACCCCAGGACAAGGACCCATTGGTCCCTGGCCTTCACCTACCTGTAACGCCCCTAAATCTAGTATTTAGGGGCACCCTGAACCTTCCTTCCTGAGATTCCAGATAGAAAACGACAAGAAGAGCAAGAAGAACAAAGACCTGCCCTGCAGCTGCTAAAAAGAGAAGAAGACACCAACTGCTTTGGCCCCAGCCCTACCGGCCTGTCGACTCTCGAACCTGCACCAGCGCGGCATCCCACGTGGCCAGCAACCTCACCAACCCCGGAGGACCTGGCTACCTTTTAGCTCTAAGCCCCTGGGCCTCCCACGAGTAGAGGCTCTACTCAAGAAACCTATTTGCTATCCCTTGCACCAGCCCGGGACCGCGGAACCAACACACTCTGCACCAGCCAAGCCTGGCCAGTGCCGGAGTGGACAAAGACCCAGAGGACGACCCCACGGCGACTGTGACCCAGAGTCCGGCACCCAAGGACCCCCCTCGACATCCCGGAAGAAGCCTGCAGCCACAGAACCAAGTGCCACCCCAGCCGCGATCAACCAGAGGGTAAGATTCCCGACGTCAAAAGGCACCCCTGCACCCGGCGCCCTGCGACCCCCTGTGCCCAATCCCGGGGTACCCACCTAACCTACAACTACCCAACTTACCTCTCGAAGTGGTGGTGGCACCTGAAACATCCTCGTCCCCGAGCCTGCAGCCTCTTTCCAAACCGGAACATTCCCATTGATTTCCATTGAGCGCCCTAAGGCTCAAAAGCACCCTGCACCCAGCCGCCCGAGTGGCCCTGGCAGTGCCCTCTCTACACTAACCTACTTCCCCACTTGCCCTGAGTAAGTGACCAGGAGCCCAGCTCCCACAGCCGCGTGGCTTGCCAGACAGCAGCCACCAACCAAGGCCCCCCTATCCCTCATAGGATAACATTGGGCCCAACTCTCTCTGCACCCGGCCGTCCTGAAACCGCTAAGGGTGAACCAACTGTACCTACCTGACACTGGGGGACCCCTGAGTCCATACCCGGAATTTCAACACTACCAGTCGAGTACTTACCCTTAAACCGCTAACTTCGTTTTCCTCATAGGGTAACATTGACTGACTTTTTCTTCAAAAATCTTCTAAGTGTGAACTTTTCAAAACTGCAAAAATTCACCAAAAATCAGCCAAGTGACAAAAACGAATTTACTCACCTGCTCCTAGGTGAGCTCCCAGTGCTGGATCTTGGTGCCCAGCCCTGACTCTGAAAAGTGTTCACAACTATACTTACCTCTAACTCATTTTTCTCCCATAGGAAACCATTGTCTGCTTTTCTGTGAAATTTCTTCTAAGTGTCTACTTTTGCAAATTCGAAATATTCTTTTAAAATCGTACCATTTCTGCAAACGAAATTACTTACCTGCTTTTGATAGGGACCCCAGTCCTGGGTCTAGGCACCCAGTCCTGGATTACTAAAGTAACGATAAAGTACTCTACCTGCAATTTGAATTTCTTGCCATAGAGATCCATTGAATGTTTTATGTGAAATATTTTCTAAGTGCTAACTTTTGAAATAGCTAAATATTATTTAAAAATCATTACAGTTATTAAGTCGACTTTCATCACTTGATTCTGAATACTGACCCCAGGCTGGTTCTAGGAGCCAGACCTGGAATTCCAAAAGTAATCTGAAAAGTAATTTATTACAAATAACCTGAATTTACCATTGAGCTCAATGCATTGTTATGTTTAGGAAATAGGATTGTTTATTGCAACCAACTGTGACTGTTTACACAAATTTATTGCTTAAAACAAAAGTATTTATATTCAACCTCTCATTCTGAGAAAGTATATTTTTACCCCCTTTGTGGTTCTAAAAATAAAACAAGCATATATTTTATATATACCAACCATTGGCCTAGAGTTCAGTTATTGAGTGTGTGAAACCATTTGCTGACTGAGTGTGTACAATAAATGCTTTACACTGTCCTCTGGTACTGCCTTACTGCTCGACCAAGCTACCACTTTTGAGAGTAAGGTCATACCTAACTTTGACCTCTATCAGCCTCTGGGGGACTGTGGACTCTGTACACCCTGTACCTATTAGGGAACAGTATATACAGAGCCACTTTCTCACACACGTGAGCCCAGACTGGGTTGCTCGGGCACAGAGGTGTTTTGTCTGGCGGGTCGGTGAGTTAGAGGCTCTGACGGTTCTTGGTGCACCTACAGGAGAGGGAAAGGAAACACAGCAGGGCCACTCTGGGTGTGGTGCTGGACTCATTCTGCGTCCCTTAACGAGCAGGTAAGGTTTGTCAGCAGTGTTGTTCCAACTGAACATAAACAAGCTTTTGTACAGACAACTGGCTCCAGTACCTCGGCTATTGGTGCAGGGTGGCTCCTGGGGGTCCTGGCGTCTCCAGACTTGGCAAGGAAATGGATCTGACCTCCTGGACCACGAAGACCTCTTGCTGGGGTGCTACTCCCTTGGTGGCCCCCGGGGTCAACAAACGCTGTACCGGGCAGCTGCAGTCAGTGCCTGCTGGTAAGTGGCTCCTCCGCTCCAAGGGAAAAGCTGCGTGGTCGAAAAGGTTTGGGGAGACTGTCCCGCTTCCGGACAAGTCAGTGTTTGCCGGGAGAGCAGCAGTAAGGCAGGGTTTTATGCCAAGGTATATGCTGGTCCACAGCTCTCACGTCTTCGGCTCTACTTTGTCCTTCTTTTAGGCAGCCAAATCTGAGTTCCTTGTGTCAGGGGGGCACTTAAATACTAAATTTAGGGGCATTAAGGGGAGTGAAGGGTAGTATCCAATGGGCTACTTACCCCTGTGGTCACTACACCCCCTATATCGCCACATCCTGTGGGGCATAACCCTGTCCCAGAGTTCCTAATTCCACCTACAACAAGATGGTGGACCCCTTCTTTAGTGGAGCACATCAGGTAGACCACCATAGGGGTATAGCTAACCTGGAGGGGCAACATGCCCCACCTGTCCTGGTGCCAAATGGGCCACGGGGCAGGTGGTGGCATCTTCCATGCCTGGGGGGAAGCCGGGGGTCACAAATCAAAGGTGACAGGGGCTTTGAAGCCCCTGGCCTTGATATGCTAAATCACTAGCCATTCTGCTGGAGTAGGTATGAACACCTTCCTCCGTATCAGACATTGTTTCTGGCCTCAGAGAGCATAGGCTTTTACTTGGAGGGGGTCAGAAACGTGTCTGTAGTGGAAGGCTTGAAGATACCCGTCTGCCAGCACATTAGACATGGTAGGTTTTTTAGTGGGTACCTCTAAGGTGCCCTCTGGGTGCATGTCATAATAAATCTGGCACTGGCAACAGTACACATTTATTAAGACAAGGTGTTTAATACCAAACACCATAGGTTTCAGTGAAGCCATCATGCAGCCGGGGAACTCGTAATGACCAGTGCCCAGTACATATACTTAAGATTGCTTCCCTGTTCACTTTTACTATCCAGTAATTGAGCCAGACAGCACAGGGGCTTACCTGCTCATGCAGATATGCCCTCACATGTAATAAAATGCACCCTGCCTTAGGGTTATAAGGCCGGCTGTAGGGGTGGCATATACATTAGGTGCAGTGACTTTGGCCTGGTACACAGTGAGTGTGCCATGTCGGTTTTTCACACAGTGTTTGCACCATGTCACGTAGCCTGCAATCGTAGTTTGCATGCAATTTGTATAGGGGTCCCTTAGGGTGGCACAACACATGCTGCAGCCCATAGGGTCCCTTTTAGGTACTCTTGCCCTAGGTACCAGGGGTACCATTCTCTAGAGACTTACAGGTGCTAGAATGTGTACCAATCAGACCGTTATAGCTTGTTTTAATTAAAGCGCACTGGTACTGGGGCCTGGTTAGCAGGGACCCAGTGAACATCAGTCGAAAAACATCAGTACCAGAGGCAAAAAGTTGGGGTGACCATTACATAAAGGGGCACTTTCGTACAGTAGCTATGACAGAATCAGCTCTATTTGGCATGGAAAGGAAAGAACTGACATCAGTGCAAGGAGGTGGCACCTATATAGGTACCGCACACATCACTTCTGGCACAGATGCTGCTGATGCGGAGTGCAACAAAGCCACCTACTGGCATTCAGGGGTACTGCTCAAAAACATCCAGATCCAGCCTGACTGCTGGGGATTAATCCCAGGTACGGAATCTGAGGCTAGAAGTCTTTCAAATAGAATACAATAAACTAATTTAAGTAAAAACAATACAATCAAAGTGTAATATCCCATTCTCACTGGAATAACTTCATTAAAAACAGTTGCAAATTGAGAGGGCTAAAATTGATAAGCTTGAATCGGTAAAATGGCAGATATGGCAGTATGCAGCGTGGCAAATAAGAGTCATGACTATCTAGCATCCTGTGAAACTCAATGTTACTCATCCACACCTATCCTCATCCACACTTTCTGCATCAGTCATTGACATACAGTACCTCCCAACTTCATAACGACTAATTCAGGTAACCCAACCATCCCCAAGATCTGCCGCCTCAGCGAGGTTCTGCAAAATAGACTTGAAACACAACTCAAAACAGTCTGTGGCCATTTCAAAAGTCAAAGCCATATGCAAATGGTTCATAATAAGCACTAAGTGGACCTTCCGCATAATATTCAAAGTACCTTTTGTTATTGCATAATTTATTCACCACCACTTAATCAAATCTCAACTGTTGCCCTAAACTAATAATGTCAATTATTTAACAAAAAGTAAAATATTAACTACATCCACTCCACATTAAAAACATTTTCCAAAAAGTTACAAAGCTTACCTTTGTCATTTCCAAAGTGTCCTCTGTGAATGCCAGACTGAATGTTGTACACATCTACTTCTCCAGTTGAAAGTCCAATTAAGGCAAAGTTCCCACAACTTGTTAAATCAACTGCCTTCAGAAGAGAAATGAACTTGTTTTTGAAGACGATAATAACACTATTGATAAAATTGAAATACTCCCCAGAAAACAGGATGAAATAACTGAGTGATAGTACCAAATAAAATAGATTCTTTTTTATAGTGCCATTCCAGCCTATGGGCATCTCAGTGCTTGGAGCAAAGCAGGAACGTGACAATGCTAAATGCAGAGTGTTTGGTTGAGTAATACATTTATATAAAGTAACAGCACAAAAATACACAAAGTACCAATGAACTATCCTTGTGTTCTGTTTTTATTGAGAGTGACAGGACTTCTGGGGGATCAAATATTTTTAGATTTTCTGCACCATACTGTTTTTAGACAATTCATTTTCACATTTCAACTCTAGACTTAACAGAGTCGGGCTCAGTGGACTAATACATCTGCTTTAGGTATCGGAGTTTTAATTCAAAGTCAGAGGTTGGAACCCCATGTAGTCCACTCTGCCTTTCATCCATCCCAAGTTGATAAAAGGAGTACCACTGAGTAGGGTAACAATGAACTGTCTGTTATTCAGGGCCATGATGACCCAATGCACAAATCTAGACAAACTCCTCTGACGGATAACTTTTGCTGGTTCTTTGCTCTGAACACCTATGTGCTCAAATAATCGGAGGGTGAGGCAACCTATGGGTGGCAGACCCCATGCCCTGAAAACAAAATGGACTAGACTGTCCCTAACAGAAATCACAACTCCCTTATTCACTTTCCAAGTTAAATATGTACACTCCTAGCAGCCCTCTTAACTTTATAGAAGTCTGTGTTTCTTTAATCTTCTTTGACTTTTCTAACTCTTTCTACATATTAAATGGGAAAAGAGCTGATAACATTAACATTACACAAATCTGACAAAATAAACCTTTACTATTTACTGTGATTTTGATTGAGGTCAAACCTAAATTAGCAGTCCACATTTTGCACCAGAAAGACAGAATAGTGAAGAAGAAACATTTAAACTGGAGACTATGGTTAACAGTAGAACATCAATTTCATGAAAATACACAAGACTGACATTTATAATATGACAAAGCAAACACAAGGAGATGATGGCCGGAGCGCTGAAACTTTTCAGACACTCACCCTAGTCACAGATCAGGGTTGAATCCATCATTGTTCTTTAGCTCACTTCGCCAGTGCGAACCCGTGCATGGAGTTATCAACTGGCAAGTGGGAGGAGGCATGAGAGTTGGAATTTCTGCGCAGTGAACTCTAGGGATGATGCAACTTTAACTGCCTGCATCAAGACTTATCAGGAGACGATGATGGAGAGTGACGTTCACGAGAACAGCTCCTGGAGCGTGCCTGCGAACAGACCGTGACTGCGAGAGCAGCGCTGACAGGAGAATCACCCGACGTTCCCGCAGCACCTTCGCTCAAAGTAGACGCCAGGAGTCGCCCTTCTCTGACTCATGATGCTCTCCCAAGCACCACATACGAATTGGGTGAGGGTCCGTGGACGAAATTTGCTGACCTGAAGACCCACAAGATTTGAGCAGAAAAGCTCCCCGTTTCAATAATGAAAAAGTCATGGTAGGCCAATAATGGGCCTGAGGTAAACGCTTCTCCAGATCCGCGTTGTAAGCGCAGAAAAGAAAAAACTGTAGAAGCGCGTCGGGGAGGGACTTATATGGAATCTGGTGACATCGCATACGTGGACTACGTCGGTATGGTGTCACATGACGCCCTCTACCAACACACAGGGGTCCTGCTGAAAAGATTTCTGGTTTCAGTCTGGCGCCTGGGGAGAATTTTAAGGTAAGGAATCAGTGGCTAGACGTCTATCAGATAATGTATCTCTTTCTTCCTCACATCATATGATTTCATCGTTTTAGGCAAAGGCATTTGCTATATGCTTATAGTTCTCATGATTTAACCAGGATATTGCAGATAGAAATTGTTTAAATCAATAGACTTGTCCATTGAACACACAATGGAACACTGAACAACTAACAGAGTAGGCTTGAAAAGGTTCTCTTGAAAACCTTCTCTATTATAGCAACTGTACAAAATGTTAGCAAGCTACAGATAACATTATGTTGACTCAAGCGTTTACCGTGAGATTTGGGAGGAAAGATGACAGACCATTAGAATATCCTTCTCCATTGGCTCTAGATGATGATCTACCACCCGGAGTTTGTAACATGTTTTCATGTTTCAATATAGTACCTGTTTCTAGCTAGAATGCAGCAGCATTGCATTCTATGCATCTTTCCCGGTCATACCCCTTAGCACTTGACTGTGCTACTCTTGTCCAATTTGCAGTAAGCTACTGCTAACAGTGATTTTCTGTTTCCTAGTTTTTGCTAGGAGACACTCCCTCTATGCTAAAACTTGCTCTTTTCCAAATGGAACTCTTTATAGGTCCATTAGATTAAGATAGGGACTTTTTTCCTTTATGGAACACATGGTTATTTTTACATGCTGACTAACCAAATTTTCTTGATATTTCTGTAAAGAGAATAATCTGACCAACCTAAACAAAAGAAACAACAAGGTCCCAAAAGCAAGACCTATTGGCTATGCCAATGCACCCGCCAACCCCGGACCCTCTGTGACCACAGCCTCATGTACAGAAACTCGTTCTTTTGCAAGAGATTTACGGACAATGCTTAACATAGTGAGGGTTGAAATGGTTGCTAGTCTGAGAGCAGACTTTGGAGAGCTCAAGAGACTCCATGTCGCGTCTTCTCAGAGCTGAGACATATTCGATTGGTTCTGGTTTACTCCCTGCGCAATTGTTTGGTGCAAGTTTTGATGGGTAATAAATACTAGGAGATCTTTCCACCCTCGCAGAAAAGTAGCCAGCATGTGGTTTGGGCCATCGTTCACAATTTATTGGTGTGTGCAAGCAATTGTGCAGAGGTTGGCAAAACACCGAATTAACCCCAGAGGACGATTTAGAGAATTAACACTCACCACTGACATCTGTAGGGATCTCAAGGTTACAGTGGTAACTTTATCACTGTTAAATTGGATTATAGTAATATCCGTTATGATGCTTTATATATATATGTGTGTATATAAAGACTAAGTAATTATTATTATTGTGAACTCAATGAATATTGCATCACAGAAGTAAGGAGTAGTGAACCTGCTGTTTGTGTGATGAGGGATCCCAGTGCTGTCACTGGAGAGAAAACAAAATGCCATCTGTTTTGTTCAAGAGATTATCCCTCTGGAGATCTTTCTAAATGGAGCTTCTGTGCTGAGCCGTGACTAGAAAGTAAATTATGGGTTTTCTCCGATGCCCATCATCTCTTGGTTGATCAGGGAAATAAAAGCTGTAATGTCACATAACAAAATTGACCAAAACGAAGTCTGATTGCTTCCAGTTGGACAAGAATGTTATGGTAGTGGGATCCCCTGAAGATGTCTTTCCATACACCCTTTTGCTTCCTTTCGGGGGTAGGGGGGGTGTATCTGTTGGTTAAGCGGGGAGAAACTCCTCCTTCCAGTTGACGCATGTTCTTCCTTCCGGGCTACAGGCCAAAAAGAGCATTGGCCACTGCCAGCTGATGTGGTCGATGCCGGCCCCTATTTGCCATCTTGGTGTATTCCTTGAAATTATTGTGGTCACACCCGGTAGACTTAATAAGCCCCAAAAGTGAACTATGACCTTTCCCGATAAATGGGAACCTGGCAGGTGTCTCTCACTTTTACCACAGAGTTATTCTCTTGTAGAAAGGAGTATCAGACAAACCGGTCAGAATATCTCTCATCTGCAGGAGAAAATGGAGCCTGAATCACGAACTCAGTACATACAGACCCACACACAGGTATTGGCATTTTGCAATAAACTAATGTTTATTTGGTGGTCTCTTCCTACAAATAATGTGGGTAAGCATTGTTGCCATAATTATTAATAATTCAGCAATCAAAATGTATATGAGGGTGAGTGCTACATACACCCCTATAATATTTCATAACGCATTCGTAACCAACTAGATTAAACCATTCCTGTATTCTATTCACATCTTATATAATTCAGAATATCTCATGTATAGTCCTGTAAAGCCCCACATCTTTATGTCTTGTGACCTGACGTCGGAGGCCTTCCTGGGAGTGGCCCTTTAGTACCAGACCCCCTGCCTTGCCTCATCCCAGTCACAATTACTTTTTATGCCTTTTTCAAATGTGGTGGTCAATAGAGCGAGGAGGGACTTGCCTGCTCTCTTTGGTAGACAGGATGGTAAATAGTTACTCACTTCAGAAAGCACACGCAAGCTGCTGGTTTTGTATGTTCCTCTGATACAGAAACATGAACTGCCATGTACACTTGGTGAGCCGATCCCCATCTACTGCGAAATGTGAAAAGCAGCAGGGAATGGAAAATCTTCTGGAAGGTTAATGCAAGCAGCAAAATATATGTGATAATAGAGCATGCAAAAACCCGAGAGGCTCACTTTAGTAATAAACTGTCCTGTTTTCGAGCCTGAAACTACTGTTGTGCTCCTCAGCACATTGAGTGCACAAATAGTAGCCATGTTGACATACACAAAAATCGTGCTGTATTCAATGTAATTCACACACATAATAACAAGCAACGCAAAGAAATTCTTCACCAGTGCAGCTTGTGTGAGAGAAAAATAGAGACTAATGAAAACAATTGAAAAGGATCAGTAAGTGAATATACCCACATCGTGCACATTCATTTTTCATGATGTATGCCTCAAAGTACACATTAAACATCAACAGGGTTAGACACCAGTCCGAACATTCACTTACTGAACCTTTTTACTTTTTTTCCACTATTCTCCATTTTTCACTCACACTATCTGAACTAGGGAAGGATTTCTTCGCGTCACCTGTGTGAATTTGGAAGCCAGAGGGAATTTTACGAAAGTGTTTGTCTGCATGTATCACAGTTCAGCATGGCCAAAAATGTATTTATTTTGTAAGTAAGTATAACACTTAACGTTTACATTTACTTCGTATTTAGGTTGCAGTAAATGTAAACGTGAAGTCATACACTTCAGTTTTTTTTTTTTTACTTACAAGGTCCCAAAGGCGAGACCTATTGACTATGCCAATGCTTGTCTAATGGGGGCGACCCGCTGGGATAAAGGGGCGAGGGAGACTGAGTTTGTGCTGGGATGAAGGGGCGAGGGAGACTAAGTTCGTAGAGGGAGGGTGGGACGTACTCGAGGCCTTTTCAGTGCTGCAGAAGGGCTGTGGGCCCCTGCATTCCTCGGGCCATGTGTTTAGGGAGATTAGGAAAGCAGAGTGGATAATGTGCCCGAGGCAGAGCGGGAGCGCAAGGGTGGCTGCGAATTTCCCGGCAGGAGGTCTGTGGTTTACCGTAGTCGACTTCGGATTCCGCAAAGTAACATTTCTCTGTTGGTCCAGTGAACAAATTTGGAATCTAGTGCCTTGTTAACGTTTGTGGGCATAACTGAAACGGACATGGAAAGGTGGCCTCCAGTGCTCGTTCCAATAGCATGGAAAACATCGATTTGGGTGCAAATTAATTATGGCAATCTGTTGGTTTTTCTGCCTGTTTGTACTGTCTTACACAAACTGCGCATCGAAAAAGTAAGATCAGGCAGATTTTACCCCATCATACCGGGAGGGAAACCAGGCAGATTACCACACTACCTCCGGCCGGGCTGAAAGTTAAAAGACGCGCTCTGTTGTGAGGGGGGGGGGGGAGGGAGTTGAAGCACGAGCAAAACAGAGGCAGAGTGAGGCGCGCGCGAGCACCATTTCCAGTGGCTGTTCAACTCCAGCAATGATGAATGATAAATGGCCAAGGAAGCATAACTTCGGCATCAAAAAACATATCATACAACTGCTGCTGGGACCTGTGCCAGATCTGCTCCAACTCCAGCCCTGATCTTGCAGATCTCATTCGTTCAATACATGTGGATGGACAGCGAGGAGGGGTTTTTGTTTGTTTGTGGAAAGGGTGCAAAGTGTTGCGTTGGTGCGCAGCGCGGGCCTAACTGTAGTGGCGCGCAATGATGGAGACCACACATGCGGAGTCAAGGTCGGTGCGCGAGTGCCCGACATGGGCACACCCCTTTTATTTATACTCTGCGCGTACGCCACCGTCGTGGCGTACGCACGTCACCTGTAACAAGGGCGCTCTAGCGAGAACCGCTAGAGCGCTGACTGCAACATCCCTATCCAGCTTTAGCTGAAAGAACTCGGACCAAAAGTCCCTTTTATCAGTCACTTACTTGACAGGCAAAGTCTTTGAGGCGGCTGCTTGGCGGGGGGTTCCATCGCAGTTCATACCTGGCCGTCGCTCGGGTGTTGGTGACCCCCGGGTCGTCACGGGCTGCTTCCTCAGCTCCGGAGCTGGGCCCGTCCCGGGCTGCCGTCTCTTCAGGCTGGTCGGGCGGCGGTGACTGCGGCCTCACGGGGCCCTGTGCGTCCCCGTCGTCCTCTTCCTCCGATTCGGGCCGGTGTCTTGTGGCTGTGGGGATGCGTTTGAACCACGATATGTTTCGGGTGGCTGACTCATTTCCCCGGCGAACTGTGACCATTGTCCCCTGGCGTCGTTCTACCGTCCAACTTCCCGGCTCGTATCGTGGCTTGAATTTGCTCCCCGGTCGCCGATCCTTGATAAGGACATTGTCTCCCGGCTCGAGGGCGCGCTCCCGACACCCTCTCGTCCGGCTCACCTGCTGGTTTCGGTGCGCTCGTCGTCGTAGCGCTTGTTCTGCATCAAACGGTGGGGGAGCCCATTCCGGGATCGTGGGTAGACCATCGCGGCGGGCCCCCTTCAGCATGAGGGCCCAGGGAGTTTGCTTGGTGGAGCAGTGGGGTGTACTTCGATATTCTCCAAGGAAACGCTGGATCTCTCGCTCGGGGTCCAGCTGTTCCGTGATGGCAATGCGGAGGATTTTGTTCAGTGTCCTCATAAATCGTTCGACCTCGCCGTTTGCCTGAGGCCACTGTGGAGTGATCCGCCGGTGTCGTATTCCTTGGCGGGCAAGGAACTCTTTAAACTCGTGGCCTTGGAACGGTGGCCCGTTGTCACTTTTGAGTTCCGACGGGCGTCCGAACATGTGGAATACTTTCTCCAGTGCTGGTCCTACAAATGTGAACGCAGTGGATGGCAGCGCTTCTACCAATGGATACTTGGAGAAATTGTCCATCACTACCAGCGTGACTCTGCCATCAGGGAGGGTCCCAAAATCAACGCTGATTTTATCCCAGGGGTGTTTTCCGGGTTCTTCAGTTGTGATGGGGGCTGGACGTTCCGGTCCGCTGGTCATTTGGCATGCTGGACAGCTCTTTACGACCTCACCCACCAGGGCATCCATCCCTGGGAACCACACCTTCTCTCTCATCCTGGCTTTCATTTTCTCAGTCCCTTGATGTCCATTGTGGGCCAGAAGGGTGGCTTGGCGTCGCAGAGTTGTTGGCACGACGATCCTGGCCCCTCGTAGGACTATTCCGTCTCTGGTGATGCTGAGCTCGTTTCGTACTCTCCAGATCTGCTGCAAGTCCGCTCTTTCTTCCGGTGTCCACGTGTTAGCGGACTGTAGGAAGTTAGCCCATGATCCGTGCAGGAGGGCTTCCTTGGTTCTGGCCATCACGGGATCTTGCTCCGCCGCTTGCATTATCTCTTGTATTGTCAGCACTTGTGGGCACGTTAGGGCCGCGATGAAATCGAGGTGTGCTTCGGCGTCGTCCTCCTCGGTTGTCCCCTCTGGGATGTGCTCGCGAGGGCCAGGGTGCCTAGACAGGAAATCGGCGGGGTTCTTGGCTCCAGGCCGGTACATTATGTCCAGGTGGTACTGCTGCAGCCCGATGGCCCACCGTTCTATCCGTGGCGGGGGGTGCGGAGCTGTTCCTCTGAACAGGGGTACCAGCGGTTGATGGTCCGTCACGACCGTGAAAGGATGTCCACAGACATACAGGTGGAAATGTCGACAACCCCACCGTATGGCCAGTGCCTCCCGCTCAATCTGGGAGTATCTCCGTTCGGTCGCTGTGAGGGCCTTGCTTGCGTAGGCCAACGTGGCCCATCGGCCTGGTTCTTGCTCTTGGGTGAGGACTGCACCAAGTCCCACTGGGCTGGCGTCGACTATCAGCTCTGTCTTCTTGTCCGGGTCGAAGTATACTAACGTGGCTTGGTCAAGGAGCGCCGTCTTAACGGACTGAAACGCCGAGTCTTCTTGGGGCCCCCATTACCACGGGGCGTCCTTTTTCGTGAGCGGTCGGAGCGGCTCTGCAATCGTTGCTAGGTTCGGAATGAACCTTCCACAGTATGTGGCCATCCCTAGAAAACTGCGCACCTCTGCGGCAGACGTGGGTGCAGGAGCGTCCTTGATGGCTTGTGATTTGCGGGGGTCTACTTGAATGCCGTCGTTTGTGAATGTGTATCCGAAAAACTCTATCCGCTGCTGGAACAGCTGGCATTTGTCTTTGTGGAGGGTAACTCCGTACTCTCTGAGGCGTGTCAGTGTGGCTCTGACCCGCCAATAGTGTTCATCTACGGTCGTCGAGTGAATCAGGATATCGTCGCTCACATTCATGACCCCAGGCAGGCCTTGTAGGATGTCTCTGATAGTGTTCTGGAATATTTCCGCTGCCGAAGATATTCCGAAGTTGAGTCGCCGGTATCGCCTTAGCCCTAGGTGCGTGCTGAATGTGGTGATGTATCTACTCTCCTTGGCTAGTGTTAGTTGGTGATAGCCCGCGTTAAGGTCCAGTTTGGAGAACCACCTCGCGCCATTCAGATCTGCAATGATGTCATCCATGGTGGTCGTGATGTGCCTCTCCCTCTTGATGGCTTTGTTGGGGAGCCTCATGTCGATGCACACCCGGATCTTGCCTGGTTGGCGGGGTTTTTCCGCGATTACCATCGGGGACACCCACGGAGTGGGTCCGGTGACTGTCTCTATGACCCCTTGTTCTTCGAGTTTCCGGAGTTCTTCCTCTACCAGAGGTCGTAGACAGAACGGGATTCGCCTGTGCTTCAGGGCTGTGGGCGCAACAGACCGGTCGATGTGAAGTTTTACCGGTGGACGTTTGATCTTCCCCAGGCCCGTGAACAGTTCGGGGAACTGATCCAGAAGGTCGGCAGTCTGCGTGTCCTGAACCTTCCGGAGGAACACCAGGAGCCCCAGGTCTTCAGCGGCGTGCCCACTCAGGAGGGTGTCTACCTCTTGGTTGATGATGTGCACTTCAATGGTGATCTCCGCATCTTCCGTCCCCACCGGCACGGTCATCTTCCCTAGGAGGGGCAAAGGGACATCGCTGCCGTAGGCATAGATCCGGGCCTTCGAGGTTCTGAGCTCTGGCTTGGGTCGAAGGCGGTTGTACTGCTGCACCCCCATGACGGTGACAGACGCCCCTGTGTCGATCACGGATTTTACCTTCGATCCGGCGACCATGATGTCGCCCCCGAGGCTGGGGACGTCTCGTGCTCTTTAGTGCCCTGGTAAACGAGACCACGTATGTCTCTTCGTCGTCATCAGACTCCAAGTCGTCTTCTTGTAGGGCTTGCGCGTGCCGCTGCCCTGTGTCGGCTTTAGATGAGAGGGACAAATGGGACAGTTGCCTCACCATGCCTCTTGTGGGCCTCTTCCCTCGAGCATCCTTCCTTGTGGCGCGCTTTCTGCAAACGGAGGAGAAATGGTTCATCGTACCACAGTTCGTGCACGTCTTCCCTTTTGCTGGGCATGTTTTTCCCTGGTGTTCTTCATACCCGCAGTAGTCGCACTGCGTCGGGGTTGACTGTCTGGCTGCAGGCCTGCGTTTCTTCTCGTGCGTCCGCACTGCGTCTGCGCGCTCTGTTTTGATAGTTGCGCTCGGCCCTGGGCCTCGCGTCAGTGCTTGTTCCATCTCTTCTGCCCGTGCGTCGGATAGGTCATGGGAGCGGGATAGCACGAGGATGTCGGCCATGGGAATGTTCGGCTGGCGGAGGATGAGGGTCCGCAACTTCTTGCTGCGGATGCCGTAGATGAGCTGGGCTCTAATCTCCTCCTTTGCGCGGTCGCCGACCAGGTGGGTGTCCGCCAGCGCCCTCAGTCGTGCATGAAATGTGTCTACTGACTCCCCCTCCTTCTGCTTGGCCTGGCGCATCTTGAACATCTCGAAATCCGGGTTCGTCTGGGGGTCGAAATATGTGTTGAGGGCCGTCACAGCGGCATCATAGTCGTCTGCGTTACCCGTGTTCGGGAGGTGCTTGAACAACAGGTATACCTCCTCCCCCGCGTAGTGTAGAAGGAGGGACCTCTTCACTGCGCCATCCGTCTCCCGGGAGCCGATGAAATAGTTGTTCAACCGCCCAATCCACGTGTGCCAGCGTGGTGCGGCGGTCGCCGGGTCGGCCGTCTCGCTAAACGGAGGCAGGACACCTGTGGGCGGGTGGAACGGGTGGGCAGGAGGCGGAGCCTCGTCATCTGCCATGGCGCTGCAACTGGGGGGTGACTCCGGGCAGTGAGGAGCACAGAGAACGGCCTACGGCGGCACAGCCGGGGCGCCAGGCAGTGGGTGGCACGTGGGCAGTGCCAACAGCCAGGGCAGAAGCAGGCTCGGTGCAGGGCCAGAGGGCGGGAATCTTCGTCCGCTCAGCTGCGTGGTCTGTGGTTGGTGCACGTGCTCACCTCGCAGGTCAGGCCTGTAGCGTGAGAAGCGCTGGATCAGGAGAAACTCGAGGGCCTCAGATGCGCGATCGCGGGTCTGCCGCGATGCGCTCACCGGGGCGCCGTTGAGGGTGTGCACGGCGGGTCCGACCGCCTCGTCGCCAATGTTGCGTTGGTGCGCAGCGCGGGCCTAACTGTAGTGGCGCGCAATGATGGAGACCACACATGCGGAGTCAAGGTCGGTGCGCGAGTGCCCGACATGGGCACGCCCCTTTTATTTATACTCTGCGCGTACGCCACCGTCGTGGCGTACGCATGTCACCTGTAACAAGGGCGCTCTAGCGAGAACCGCTAGAGCGCTGACTGCAACACAAAGTATACAACACACCTTCAATAAGTCAAAGCTGGTTACAGAGGCATATGCTGACCGATAGCGGGGATAAGCCATTCAAGTGTGTGGTTGGAGGTGGCAATGCAAGTTTTGCCTCTCAGTGGGGATTAGCACGACATGTACCAACGAACTTCAGTCAACAGAATTCCTCAAAGGTTTAAAGTCAACCAAAAGCTGAATAAAAGAATAAAGTTAAAGAATAAAAGGAAACGCACGTTACCGGCAGCGCTGGGAACATCTCCATATTCTGCTGCTACAATACAACTCAAAGCAAGACCCCATGATTTTTTTGATGCACAAACGCTGGACGCAATTCGACATCGTGCCATCTGCTTAACCTGTTACCTGTCTGCTCAAATTGAAAGTGTAGGAAATGGACACAGTGTTGTCTTTCAAGACGCGCTCTGTGGTGAGGGAAGGGGAGGGAATTGCAAGACGGAGAGAGGCATGCAAGGCTTAATGAGCCTTGACAGAAACCCACATGGCGGCTGCGCGCGTGCACGCGCACGCAAGCTTGAGGCCAGTGGTAGCACTTTGAAAACCCCCTTATTAAAAGTCGAGCAAGAAGCCATGCGCTTCTTGCTCGACTTTTAATAAGGGGGTTTTCAACTATTTCATCGGCTCCCGGGAGACGGATGGCGCAGTGAAGAGGTCCCTCCTTCTACACTACGCGGGGGAGGAGGTATACCTGTTGTTCAAGCACCTCCCGAACACGGGTAACGCAGACTACTACGATGCCGCTGTGACGGCCCTCAACACATATTTCGACCCCCAGACGAACCCGGATTTCGAGATGTTCAAGATGCGCCAGGCCAAGCAGAAGGAGGGGGAGTCAGTAGACACATTTCATGCACGACTGAGGGCGCTGGCGGACACCCACCTGGTCGGCGACCGCGCAAAGGAGGAGATTAGAGCCCAGCTCATCTACGGCATCCGCTGCTCTAGGCTCGACCTAAAAAATATTATTAATCTCTTAATGAGAAATAAAGCCTCAAAAACTTTACCAAACCTCTCATCATTGACTTAACTTGAAAATGCTGTAAATTGATGAATTTGATTCGTGCTCCATTCTAATATGATGGCAAAGATCTGTCGACCGAGAGACGGAGTGGCGCAGAGTTGGAGATCTATGTCGTAAGTTAAGGGTTGAACTGTTTATTACATATTTCATCATTTCCGTGCTGTGAGATCTGGTAGCAGAGGAATAGGTTCACACCCTGAATAGAGATTTAAAATATTACCCAAACTCTAATTAAAATTCCCCAATTCCTGAATCCAATGTCCAGAATTTGAAGATCTGTCAAGGTGAGTGAAAGGAAGTATCTATAAGTTGTTGAAAGAAAGTGATTAAAGATTTCAGGCTCGTTGTAGTCAAAAGAACCCAGGATAATCACCTACACCGTTGACACAGAGATACAGAGCATGCTGTGATTGGTCAGTGTTAGTGGAACCTAATTGCACAAACAGGGGAAACTACATTGGTTTGGGTGATTTCACGCTGGTCGAGATTTCACTTGCAGTTGTGGAAAATTCTTGAATGATTGTAATACTGTTGTTTCTATTTAGTAGAGCAAACAAGATGTTTGAAGTTATTTGTTGAAGTTGTGTGAATGTGAAGAAAATTGTAGAAGAGGGTGAACTTCTGCAAGGAGTGACGTTCTACGTCATAGTGTTTTGCCGCGATGATTGGTCGATTATTGTGCTTTTGCACTGGGTTTGGTTGGTAGCGCTGTAGTGCTGCACTGCGATTGGGTCTCCAAAAAAGTGAATACGGTTTATGGATTGAATACCGAGACTTGTGAAAAATAATAGCTGAAATGTAATTGGCTCATTGAAATTTGACAAATACGAGGCAAAACCAAAACATTCTGAATAATTTGTGTTGGTTCCAACTGATTTGTCATTATGAAATGTTTTAAAGATTTCATGAATTTGGTGAGAGGGGATGTTACTATTCCAGTATGCAAAAGTAAAGAGGCACGCCCTGAGGGTAAGCCTGCATGCGTTAGGACTACTGAACATAGTCTGAACACCTGTCTTTGGCTTCCCATTGGAGCAGAATTACTGAGACAGAGGGTGTTTGAGTTTTCCTAGATATAGGACATTTAATACCAGAATTCTTGACCATTTGAAGGAAAAATTGTATGAGATGAGAGCACCACCTTGACCAATTCAATATGAAGCATTAAATGCTTGGGAAAGGGTTGCTAGGGAAAAAGAGGGAAAAATATCAGAGAAGGACCAATAAACCAGTGAAAAATTATGTGATTGCCCGATGGGATGAGGAACAGTGCAGCTGGAGAAGGGAGATTATAGAAGGAGCCAGATTTTACCCAGTGATTACATCAGAAGCTGCTAAGAAAGAAAAGGATAAGGATTCCACTAAGAAATAAGGGAATGAGTCAGATACTGATTCAGGTGATGAAAATTTAGAGCAAATGTTAACTTCCAGACATCCACCACAATTCAGCCTAGCGGATCAGGGAGGATAAGGTTCAAGTAGAAGCCAGACAGTGGATACTGCCCCTGTAAATCCAGGTGTTCTACCAGTTGAACGGCCCTTACAAATTTTACAATTTGCACCACCAGTTGTGGCTTGACCACAAGCTACAGTTCCTACTGCGACAAATAGAGCTGAAGTGCCTAGCACAGCTCCGGTACCTATTATCAATGCCCAGACTGCTTCTCGAGTTGTTGCGAGTGCTCTTCCACCAGCAGAGACGAGACCCGACACACAACTAGCATCTACATCTGGATTTGTCCCGACTTCACAAAATTCCCAGATAGTTTTGTGGAAGCCCCCACACACGCTACAAGCACTGACAGATGGAGTGACCTTAGTCTTTACAGCCCTGATGACTCCTGGTGACTTAAGTGTCACTGAGGAAGGATAAATACCAGCTTGGTTTTAGAAGACAGCAGGAAATAAAAATTCAGAGCACAGAGGAACAAGAGGAGCCAAATACGGAAAAGGAGAGACCTTTAACACATATCCAAATTGAAGGTAGGAAATAATAAGGGAACGTTTAAAATTTAAGCACCTAGAACAATATCAGAGACAGGAATTCATCTAACTGTATAAGGAGACTACGAGGAAAGCAGCTCTAGTGTATGATAGATTGACTGAAATAGCCCAAAAAATATGAAGTAGATCTCACAAATAATGTAAATTTGCACCAAAGTTACAGGGTTCATTTAGATGAAGCCGCTATAGAAAATATAAGAATTGCAGGAGTGCGCTTGCCCTTTGTGGAATTAGTCACATGTATTCACAGATCGAAGGATACTGAGAAACTGGAAAATAGATGGAAAAAGAAGCACAAAAAGAAAAAGAAGGAAGCAGTATCACAGGAAAGCCAGATGAGGGATAAGTGACAGTTTACCCACTCAGAGAAATAGTGGGAGGGACTTATGCGCACGTCCCTTGGAGGCAACGTGATTTGGCAGCATTTACAAATATTTTCCAAAGCCAAGAGACATGCAGGTGCAGTGGTACGCACAAGTAGAAAGGTTCATAAAAAAATCTTCAAAGGTCTTATGGACTGATTTGCATACACTCTGACACTGTAGTGCCTGCTGATGTATGGGCTGAATGTAAAGACTGCGGTACAATGGGCTAAGGAGGAACCAGTGAGGGAGGTTAGGACTAATGCAGCATCACCTGTGGTAATGGAAAAATACAAAGCTGTAATTACCTTTTTGAAAGGCAGAGTACCACCGAAAAATATGGTATGGCTCAAGATTAAAATAACCACCAAAGTGCCAAAGGAAACTGTTCATGAATATTTTGAGAGATTATGGCAGATGTTTCAGCAGCATAGTGGACGCGAGTATCTTGAGGAAAAGGTTATGGTGATTTTTGTATCCCAGTTTGTTTTAGGGCTGAAGCCAAATATTTGTTTGCACATAATACAAAGCATGATCTGCTGGCAGAACAAATAGCTTGATGAAACCCCGAGATAACCAAAATACTGTAGCAATGAGTTAGTCATGAACAGAAGAGAATACAAGAGAAATTCATGTTGGAACAGACAAAGCTGGTTCAGAAAGGTTTTCAGAACCCTTCTTTTGCGAGAAATCAGGGACACATGCAAGGAGTTGCTGTGCCACAGCCTGGTTTTCGGGGAAATCAAGGAGGAATGAATGTGTTGCAATCTAGAGGTAGAGGTGTTCCTGCGGGAACAGGTTCTGGATCAGAAACAGCCACTATAAAAAAGATTACTGCTGGTCATTTCTGTCATAGAATTGGACATTGGAAAAGGGAATGTTGATATAATCTTGATAATACTGGGGGAAATGTACAAATGCAATGAAGTATGCAAATCCAAACTGTGCCTGCACAATAGATCCAAATGCTGATTCAGGGACAGGTTCCAATGAGGTTGTTGCAGCCGCACACATGGGAAATCTTAGATTCACTCTAAATCAAATGCCAAAAATGAAAATGAGTCCATTTCAAAATGTTATGCCACAATTCCAAAATTCAAACCGGAATGTATTGCAGCAATTAATTAATTTGAGAATGATCGATCCAGTTCAGATTCTTCCCAATGACGGTGTTTGAGAGGGGAGGAAGATTGAGTACTTGGCGCAGTCTTCAAGGTAGACCAGAGTAGTCCATATGTAGATGCTGAAGTCTATAGCCAGCCCGTATCATTTCTCAGAAACAGGTGCTACCAGGTCCACTGTCAGGACAGTGGAAGTCCCAGACCTACCTTTCACAGCGAAGACAATCCAAGCAGCGGGAGTCACAAATGAACAGATACTAAATCCAATTTCAGAGAAAGTCGTAGTAAAAATAGGATAGTTCAAAGAAAAACCATTCTATCATTTCATTTGAGTCCTGTAAACCTATTAGGAAGAGATTTAAAATGTACCATTTATTGTACAGCGGATGGTGTAGCCTTTCAGACCCATGATGAGGATGTGGATTTCAAAATGATCAAGCAACATGCCGAGAGCGGACTGTTCCCTTTAATAAACTTTAAGGAAAACAGTAGACACAGAAGTTTAGGATTTTTCAGGGAAACACAGACTTTTTAAAGGTGTAGAACCAGTCTGAATCACCATGAAAGCAAATGATGTTCATCCAGAACACCACCATATCATTTAACACCAGAAACAGTTGCAGGGATAAACCAGCAATAGAGAACATGCTATAGAAAGGGATCCTGAGAGAACTAATTGGAAATCCATGTAACTCTCCAATTATGGGTTTACAGAAGCACAATGGGAAATTTAGAATAATGCAGGATTTAAGAAAGGTGAATGAAATAGCAGTGCCCTGTTGTCTCATGGTAACAAATCCAGCCACCACATTATTTCAGATCCCATGCACTGCAGAGTGGTTTACAGTTGTTGACTTGTGCCAGGCTATTTTCTCCGTGCCATTGCACAAGGGAAGCCAGTTTCTATTTTCCTCCGTGTTTCAGCAGAAAGTATTAACATGGTGTCATGTCCCACAAGGGTATACAGAGAGTCCATCTATTTTCAACCAGATTCCGAAAAGAAATCTGGAGACTTGCAAAGGCCCTGCAATTCTGTCCTTTTCAATACATAAATGACTGGTTTGTGGCATCGTAAACACGAGATGAATGTAAATATTACACCATTGCACTCTTGAATCACCTGGCTGAGAACAGGCACAAAGTGTGTCCATGGAAATGGCAGTACTGTCAAAAAGAGTTTCAATATCTGGGACACATCATTGTGAAATGAGCTAGGAAGGCATCTCCAGAAAGAGTAGAAGTGATTCTCCAGATGAATCCACCAAAAACTCAAAAGGAAGTGAGAATGTTTTTGGGAATTGTTGGCTACTGCAGGCACTGGATACCAAAACTTTCCTTGACAGCCAAACCTCTACTGAGGTTGAAACACAGATGTTTCTAATCTGATTCCATGGGACCACTAATGTACAAAGGCGTTCTTGGAGCTGAAAGAGAAATTGTGCGCTAGGGATGCCTGATCACACAAAATAATTCATATTGTTTTGCAGTGAGAGAGATTGGTGTGCTCTCTCAGTTCTGACACGGACGCATGGAGGGGCTCGAAAGCCCATTGCTTATTTTTCTACTACCCTTGACTCTGTAGTCGCAGGTCTTCCCGGTTGTCTTAAAGCGGTAGCTGCGTTAAGTATTAGTTTGGATAAGAATGAGAATGTAGGGATGGGGTCCCCTTAAACTGTTATGGTCCCACACTCTGTGGAGCTATTACTAACCCACACAAAAACCCGGTATTTGACCCACAACAGATCGACTAAACACAAACAAAACAAACTTTCGTCAGATATCTTTAAGAGGTCTAATATAGTGAACCCCTTCAACACTGTTACCTGTAAATGATGATGATGAGTGTGAATAAATTTAACATGATTGCTTAGATACCACGGAATTATGCACCAAACCGGATATTAAGGATAAACCCCCGATTTACCCTGACCAGGTATTGTTTGTGAATGGCTCATGTTTGAGAGGAAATGATGGCACACTAAGAGCAGCATTTGCCATGTACATTATAAGGAATATGCTACTTACCAGTATGCATCTGTTCTTGGCATGTAGAGCTGCAGAGTTGTACACTTAGCATAGATCGCCATCTGGTGTTGGGCCCGGATGTTTGCAGTTTGTTTTTCTTCTTGGACAGTCTTTGGAAGTCACGAGTTTGGTGACTCCTCCTTCGGTCCGTACTGCGCATGGGCTTCGGCTCCATCCTCAGATTGTTTTTCGCCAACAGGGAAATGATGGAGCGTAGTAATAACAGTGAGAAACCCATGTGTTGTATCTAAATAAGATGTACTGGAACGGATACAGGTAGCCGGGGAGGCGGGTGGGCGTGTACAACTCTGCAGCTCTACATGCCAAGAACAGATGCATACTGGTAAGTAGCATATTCCGTTCGAGGCATATGAGCTGCAGATTGTACACTTAGCATAGATTATATAGCAGTACCCAGCCTTAGCGGCGACCACCGGTATCCGTTGCAGCTGTTTGAAAAAGTGTCTTTAGTACAGCCTGGCCCACCCTAGCTTGCTGCTTGGAATGCACATCTACACAGTAGTGTTTTGTGAAGGTGTGCGGTGTAGACCATGTGGCTGCTTTGCAGATGTCATCTAAGGGTATATTCCCTAGAAAAGCCATAGAAGCCCCTAACTTTCTTGTAGAGTGGGCTTTAGGAGGAACAGATAATGTTCTCTTTGCCTTTTGATAGCAAATTTGTATGCATTTTACAATCCACCTAGCTATCCCTGATTTCGAAATGGGGTTGCCTTTATGTGGTGGAGAGAAGGAAACGAACAATTGTTTAGTCTTCCTGAAGGGTTGCGTTCTTTGTATGTAGTATAGCAACGCCCTTTTCACATCAAGTGTGTGTAAGGCCCTTTCCGCAACAGATTGGGGTTGCGAAAAGAAGACAGGTAATTCCACTGATTGATTGAGATGGAAGGGGGAAATGACTTTGGGCAGAAACTTCGGATTTGTGCGAAGTATGACCTTGCTGTGATGCATTTGTATGTAGGGTTCCTGTATGGTGAACGCTTGTATTTCACCAACCCTTCTAAGGGAAGTGATAGCTACAAGGAAAGCTGTTTTCCAGGTGAGAAACTGTAGCTCACATTTGTGCATTGGTTCGAAGGGCGGACCCATTAGTCGTGTAAGAACTAAATTTAGATTCCATACAGGGGAAGGTGGTGCCCTGGGAGGAATTACTCGTTTAAGGCCTTCCATGAAGGCTTTAATAGCGGGCACTCTGAAGAGTGATAAATGCTGTCTGTTTTGTAGATAAGCAGCGATCGCTGCTAGGTGTAGGCGTATGGATGAATATGCCAGGTTACACCTGTGAAGATGGAGCAGATAGCATATGATGTGCTGTATGGATGCATCTAGAGGGTTGATTGTATTATTACGGCAGTAAATTACAAATCTTTTCCACTTTGCGGCATAGCATGCTCTAGTGGTAGGACGTCTGGCTTCCATGATGATGTTCATGCAATCAGGGGGAAGGTTAAGGTATCCGAATTCTAAGATTTCAGGAGCCAGATCGCCAGGTTGAGCTGAGCTGGGTCCGGGTGCCTGATTTCTCCATGGTTCTGGGTTAGGAGGCATGGGGATAGGTGCAGTTTTTGATGTGGTACCACTGATAGTTGTAGTAGCGTGGTGTACCACGGCTGCCTGGCCCACGTGGGAGCTACCAGAATGAGTGTGAGGGAGTGCTGTTGTAGCTTCCTGACCACTAATGGAATTAGTGGGAGAGGTGGAAAGGCGTATGCAAATCTGCCTGACCAGTTCATCCATATCGCATTGCCCTTGGACAATGGGTGTGGGTATCTGGCGGCGAAGCTTGGGCATTTTTTGTTTTCTTGGGTGGCGAAGAGGTCTATCTGAGGATGCCCCCACTGTTGGAAGAATGGGTGAAGAACTTGTGGATGCAGTTCCCATTCGTGTAGTTGTTGCGTTTGTCTGCTGAGCAGATCTGCCATGGTGTTTTGTACGCCTGGAACGTGCTGTGCCAGGAGAAAGATGTTTTGGGGAATTGCCCATCTCCATATGCTCTGGGCTAAGCGGGAGAGCTGGGGAGAGTGTGTCCCCCCCTGTTTTTGTATATAATACATCGCAGTCATGTTGTCTGTGCGAATGAGGACTGCTTTGCCCGAAATCTGTTTTTGGAAAGATTTTAGGGCTAGAAAGATCGCCAAGAGCTCCAGATGGTTGATGTGGAGCGATTTTTGCTGTGGCGTCCATAGACCTTGCATGGTGAGGTGTAGGAGGTGCGCTCCCCAGCCGGAGAGCGATGCGTCCGCTGTTAGAATCACCTGAGGAACCGGGTCCAGGAACGGCCGCCCTTTGGAAAGGTTTGTGGTGTTCCACCACTGCAGAGAGTGATGTGTGCGGCCGTCCACCAACACCAGATCCGTCAGCTGACCCTGGGCCTGGTTCCACTGTTGTGCTAGGCACTCTTGAAGTGGACGCATGTGGAGTCTTGCATGGGGCACTATGAAGATGCAAGACGCCATCATTCCTATGAGCTTCATAAACACTCTTGCTGGAAGAGAGTGTTGAGGAAGGAATGTTTTGCGTAAGGCTTGAATGCTTGTGATTCTGGCTGAGTTTGGATAGGCAATACCCTTGGAGGTGTCTATAGTGGCCCCGAGATATTGCTTTGTGTGAGATGGTATGAGGTGGGACTTTTGGTAGTTCACCGTGAAGCCTAGCTGGTGGAGCAGTTGGATGGTGCTGTTTGTATGTTGCACACATTGGTCGTAGGACGCGGCTTTTATCAGCCAGTCGTCTAGGTAAGGGAAGACGTGAATATGTTGACGTCTGAGGTGTGCTGCTACTACTGCTAGGCATTTGGTAAACACCCGTGGTGCGGTGGTGACCCCGAAGGGGAGAACCGTGAATTGGTAATGTTGCCCGTCCACCACGAACCTGAGGTATTTCCTGTGAGAGGGGTGTATTGGAATGTGAAAGTATGCGTCTTTCAGATCCAAGGTTGTGAGAAAGTCTCCCTGGCAGAGGAGTGGGAGGACTTGTTGTAGGGTGACCATGTGAAAATGGTCTGAATGTATGTAGGCATTTAGAGGCCGGAGGTCGAGAATGGGTCTGAGGGTCCCGTCTTTCTTTGGTATTAAGAAATATAGGGAGTAGACCCCTAGATTTTGTTGATTGACGGGGACCTGCTCTATAGCGTGTTTTTGGAGGAGTGAGAGTACCTCTTGTTTGAGCAGTGTGGAATGTTCTTGAGACATTGGACGGTGCCTTGGTGGGATATTGGGTGGGGTAGATGTTAGTTCGAGACAGTACCCTGACCGAATGATTTGGGTCACCCATTTGTCCGATGTTATGGACTCCCATGTGTGGATAAAGTCTTGTAGTCTGCCCCCGACCGGAGTGGGATGGTCTGGGGGGAGCGGAGGGGAGTCATTGTGCGGGTGGGGTGGCAGAACGGGTGTTGTTGGTTTTGCCCCTGCCCTTATTGTTGTTGCCTCTGTAACCACCCCTTTGATTGCCCTTTGAAAAGGTATTTTGAGGAGGGGACTTGTAGGAGGTAGAGGCGTTATCGGTGGAGGAGCCTCTGCCTGTGCCACGAAAGGACGAGCGTCGAAAGGAACGTTTAGAGGCTTGTGTTTGGAGTGCCCCCATAGACTTTGCTGTGTCTGTGTCCTTTTTCATCTTTTCCAACGCTTCGTCTACCTTTGGCCCAAAGAGAGTTTGCTGGTCAAAGGGGTGATTGAGTATGGACGCCTGGACTTCAGGCTTGAACCCTGAGATCCTGAGCCAGGCATGGCGACGAAGCAGGACACTTGTATTTATGGCTCTAGAAGCAGTGTCGGCTGCATCGAGGGCACACTTAATGGAGGTGTTTGTAATTAGTTTACCCTCCTGTATCAGGTCATGAGCCTTGCGCTTGTGTTTTTCTGGAAGGTGCTGCATAAGAGCCTCTAGTTCGTCATAGTGTGCTCTGTCATATCGCGCAAGCAGTGCTTGTGTGTTTGCAATGCGCCACATGTTTGCAGCTTGGGAGGCGGTGCGTTTACCAGACGCGTCCAGAAGTTTAGATTCCTTGTCTGGCGGTGGGGCTTCTCCTGAGGATTGGGAGTTAGCCCGCTTTCTAGCTGTGGAGACAACTAGGGAATCTAGGGGAGCAGGGCCCTTAATGTATGCAGGGTCTGTGGGTGCCGCTTTGTACTTCTTCTCTATTCTAGGGTTCAGTACTCTGGCCCTGACAGGGTCTTTGAACACCTCTGTAGCGTGCTTGGTGACACCCTTAAGCATGGGTAAAATAGAAGTGGATTTGTCTTGTATGTCAAATGTATCCAGTAGGAAGTCTTCTTCCACTGGTTCACTGTGCATGTCCACCCCATGGTAGTGTGCTGCTCTCTGCACTAAATGATGAAACCCTAAGGAGTCCTCTGGAGGAGACGGCCTGGATGGGTATAGGTCGTCCTGAGGAATATCGGGTACATCAGGGTTATTGTAATCCTCCCACGGGTCTGGGGTCCCTGGTGGAGTGGGATCCATTGGGGCGTCCGCCGGATAATTGTCCGGGTCCCCGCCGTCCGGATCTGGGGACGGGGCCGGAGAGTAGTGAGGTAAAGGTGGCGGAGACCTGGGAGGGGGAGGGGGTGGAGGAGGTAGGGGAGGTGGTAGTGGGGAGGGCACTCTGAGGGGAGAAGTAGCAGAGTCCTTCCGTTTGGGTGGTGGAGGAGGAGCCGGAGTATCAAGGCGTCTGTTCTTGATAATTAAAGTCAATAGTCCAGTCTTTGGATCTTTGGACAGAGTCTTTTGTAGAGGGTCTGGTGTAAACAGAGCCAGTGGCGTCGAATCGTCCGTCGGCACCGGTGATTTCGGAACCGAGGACTTCGATGGTTTGTGTGCGCCATGCTTTTTTGGGGCCTCCGGTTTTTTCGGCGTCGAAGGAGTTTTCGGCGCCGGAGCGTCGGTGCCGACAGATTTATGTTTGTGTTTGGTCGGCACCGAGAGTCCAGGCTTCGGCACCGGTGGCTTCGGAGTCGAGCTGGATATTGCTTTCTTCGGTGCCGGATGCTGTTTTTCGGCACCGGGCGTCGGCTGGCTCGATCCCGAGCTGCCGTGAGACTTTGGAGGCTTCGACACCGGGCCCGTAGGTGGGGTGATAGAAGCTTTGGTTTTGGTTTTGCCCAGGCCGGCAGGCGAGGGAGTAACCTGAGTCTCTTTGGTTTTCGGCGCGGGGGTGGGAGGGGGTATAGTACTCACGGCCCGCTGCGCCGGTGTAACGTCCTCCACGTCGGAGTCGTCGGCCTCGGAAGCGCTGACGACGTCTTCCTCCTGCTCGGTGTGTGTTTGCCCCGAAGCTTCGGCGCCGTCTCCGAAGATGTCCGGTGGAGCTGCAGAGGATGAGTGCGCCATGGTGCGTCGAGCTCTTCGATCTCGGATGGTCTTCTTCGATCGAAAAGACTTGCAGGCGGGGCAGTCTCTAGCCTCGTGTTCTGGAGAGAGGCAAAGGTTACACACCTGATGGAGGTCGGTGTGGGGAAATTTAGACCCACATTTTGGGCACTTTTTGAACGGAGTCCTTTCCATCGGCCGGGACCGGAGTCGAGGAGGGCCCGAAGGCCGGTGCCGATGTACGGGATGGAGAAAGTGCCGCTTCGAGAGATGAAGATGATGATGAAGAAACTCGAAGAAACGAGGATTTTCCGTCGAGGCTGGAACCGTAGAAGTTCGAAGCCGGAGCACGAAGTATCACATCCGAGCCCGATGGCGGAAAAAAAACAATCTGAGGATGGAGCCGAAGCCCATGCGCAGTACGGACCGAAGGAGGAGTCACCAAACTCGTGACTTCCAAAGACTGTCCAAGAAGAAAAACAAACTGCAAACATCCGGGCCCAACACCAGATGGCGATCTATGCTAAGTGTACAATCTGCAGCTCATATGCCTCGAACATAATGTTGTCAGAGCTTCATGGCTTCAGAAAGATTTCTCTGCCAAAGTCACTGAATTGATTGCTCTTACTATAGCTTTCAGTTTAGCTGTACAAATGAGTCACCATTTCACTGATGGCCAATACGAGTTTGGTGTTCATGATTTTGGGCAATTATGGTCCCAGAGAGAGCTTCTTACATCCTCAGGTACCCCAATCAAAAACAGTACTTATATCAAGAACCTGTTGGAAGCTCTGCAGTTACTCAGAGAAACTACTGTGGTAAAATGCTTGGTTCATCAAAATGGAAGCAAATACGTTTCTATGGTCAACGGATACGCTGACTCAGCTACCAGATATTGTGCTTTGTTAGCCTGTACATTCAATGGAAGTTTCACAGGTGAATCCAAGTAAGAGAGTTCTTTTGCAATGTTGATGAAAGTCACTGACACATGGAACAAGCTGAAAAGTGTGCAAGAAAATGTGTCAGAAGTAGAACAGTTGGATAAAAGCAGGATGCAAGAAAAACGTAAATGATATTTGGATGCCGGCTGATGGGAGACCAGTATTGCCAGACAGCTTGTTGTTTCCAATGTGTAGTGAAGTATTATGTAATCCGAGTCAGCAGACAGAAATACTTCTTGTTCTATGTTTATTAGCCACAGCCTCAGCAGTCCGAAAGTAACTGACTAACATAGAATCTGTTATCAAAAAACCACCATTAGACATTCCACAATCCAGTGATGTAATGCAGTAAACATGAGATCACCACAATATCTCCCTTTCTTTACAATACACAAAAACAAAATAAATAAAGGAAAATGTTAAAGAAATATAGCAATTCAATACTCAACAATATAAGTATATTAACATAAAAAAATTCAATCACGAAACCTCAATGGTTTAACAATCTTCCGGTTACTGCTCCTTCGTTCGGACACAGGGTGAAAGGAATGCCTCGACTCAGAAACATCAATGTCAAAAGGAGAAGATGAAGAAGGAACAACACGAGGATGCAAAGACGAATTAAACAGAACAGAAAGATCACGAGGAAGAGCATCATGAGGATGCACCTTCACAACTCTTCCTTTATTCCACCATTCATTCCTGTTAGTTCGCACTGCATTCCTGGTCACAACTTCAATTCTGACAGGAGGTTTTAATTTCGACATTCCTTTAGGAACATGATTGGGATCTTTGACACAAACCCAATCACCCACACATAGATCTCTTTCCGTAGGTTTTACTCAATGCAAAATGTCATAATGACTTTTCATTTTAGCTTGGAAATGTTCAATATTAGGCCTCACAACTTTGTCTACATTTAACATGCGATCACTTTTGGTCTGACACTCTAGTAACCATGCAGGACACAACCTGGAAGCAGGAGGACGCCCCCGTAGAATTTCAGATGGCGAGAGACCAGAAAAAGCATTAGGACATGACCTATGTGACCACAACATTTCTTTACACACATCAATCTTGTTTTGAAAAGCCCACTGTATACACTCCACCAGTGTGCGGTTAATTTTTTCTACTAGACCGTTTGCTTGAGGATGATATAAAGCAACACATTTGTGTTTAATGGCATTGGTGTCCAGAAAACTTTTAATTTCTTTTGAAATAAATTGGACACCATTGTCTGCGACAATTTCTTTGGGGAAACCTTCTCTCAAAAACAAACTTTTTAAAAACTTGATAACACTAGCTGTGTTTGGCTCTTCTACAAATTTAACTTCCCACCATTTACTATAATAGTCAACAACTACAATAGCAAACTTAAACTTGCGTGGTAGAACACCAAAAGGTCCAATGAAATCAATTGCGAGTTTGAACCACACAGATTCAGATAACTTGACAGGCTGAAGAGGAACCGCTTCAGTTTTGAGTCCTTTATCACTAGTAGCACAAATAACACATGCTCGAACACTAGCAATAAGAGCAGAATCCATCCCAGGCCACCTATAACTGTCTGTGATTTTTCTTTTGGTCATGGTCTGGCCTAAATGTCCCTCATGACCATACATAATGATCCTGTCTCTCAAAGAAACAGGTGGAATAAATGTATCTCCCCGTACCAACATCCCATTTTCTTCAATTGACAATTCATCAGATACTTTAAAATAAGCTTGTAGATCCTGAGGTAAAGCCTTTTCTTTAGGCCATCCGTTCATTACATATTTCCTTACACTTTCCAACTCAACATCTTTTAAGGATTCAGAATTCCCCTCTTGTTCAGTGAAAGTAGTAGGGTGACCAACCGTCCGTAAATTTCACGGACAGTCCGTAATTTCGGCCGTCTGTCCGTTGTCCGTGAAGGATTCTTTAACGGACGCCATTTGTCCGTAATTTTAACCGGGCACCGGTCGCACCACCCTAAAGCCGGCACAGCTTCCACCCACCTCCCTTCTTGACTCTGATGCTGTTGAGGTCGATGCAGTACCAAAGCTCCGATACCATGCAGCATTGGAGAGGCACAGCAGGATGGCAACCCTCACACCTGCAGCCCTTGATGAGCTGTTAAGAGGGGCTTGAAGGTGACTGAGAGGGAGGGGCTGCAGCTTCGGGAGCAGGGGCATCTATTCAGATGCAAACAGCCCTGAATGCGTCATGTCTCTGCAATTTAGAGGGGCCTTACACTTTCCCTTCCTGCCCATGGCCCCAAACAGCCTACAACCGGCCCTGATTACCTGAGGCAGCACGTGGTTCTCTTCACAGAGCTTAATTACTGTCACTAAATTGTAAGCACACCTCATTATTCAAACATGCAGTCTATAATGTGATAACATTAAGAAATGGCACAATCGCACCCACACTGATTAACAAAGTATGGAGGACAATCAGTTAAATCAGTTCTCTTGGAGTATCTCCTTTAAGTACTGTATATCACAGTGGGGGATGGCAAAACTAACATTTTGGAAAGAGAGCCTGTCTTGTCTTGTCCAGGAGGGGGGTGAGGAGCCCTACCCCACCCTGGAAGAGACCAAGATGAAACTAGAATACTGCATGCCCATCCCTGTTCCCACCCTGGTGAATCCTGTTGCCCCTCCTGTGATGGCTCCTGCCCCCCATGTGGTGGCTCCTGACCCCCACCCCCCGCCTGTGATGGCTCCTGTCCCCCCTGTGGTGGATCCTGTCTCTGCCCTGGCTGGCTTCTGTCCCAGTCCTGGAATGGCTTCTGCAGCGAGGGTGAAGTTCTTGATGGGCCTCTTCTCAAAAAGGCTCAGCTCAAAATCAATATGAAAAGGTGGGCGAGTAAGTAAGTGAAGGGATGGGTGGATGGCTGGATGAATTAGTGAAAGGGTGAATGGATGAATGAAAGATTGAATAGATGGATAATGAGAGAGGATGGATGGATTGATGAGTGAGTGGAAGGATGGATGAGAGAAAAGGTAAATAGCTGGATGTATGGGTGGAAGGGTAGCTGGATGGGTAAAAGGGTGGATAGATGAGTGAAAGGATGGATGAGTGAAAAGGTGGATGATGAGTGAGTGGGTGGATGGATGAGTGAAATGATGGATGGATTGATGAATTGATAAGTGAAAGGGTGAATGGATGGACGGATGAGTGAAAGGGTGGATGTAAGGATGGGTGGGTGAAAGGGAGGGGAGATGGACAAAAGGATGAAAAGATGAGTGAAGGAGTGAAAGGATAAATGGATGAGAGAAAGGATGGATGAGTGATAGGGTCAATGGATGGATTCATGAATGGATGAGTAGATGGGTGGGTGGATGGAAGGAAGGATGGCTAAGTGAAAGGGTCGATGGAGAGAGAAAGGGAGGATGGATGGATGACTGAAAGGGTGGATGGGTGGAAGGATGAGTGACTGGGTGGATGGATGAGTAAGTGAAAGGATGGCTGGATGGGTGAAAGGCTAAAGGGCTGGATGGATGAGTGAATGGATGGATGGGTAGAAGAGTGGATGGATGAGTGTACAGATGGATAGTGTGAAAGGGCGGATGGATGGATAATGGATAGATGAGTGAAAGGATGGATGAAGGGATGGATGAGTGAAATGATAGACGGAAGGATACATGATGGATAGGTTTGCAAATGGTTGAATATGTTTGGATATGGCTGGGCTTACTTATATACTATTGCGCGACCCCATCTGATGTGTCTGTAAAACTTACCTATTGTCCTGAAGTTTTGTCCTGAATTTTGACCTCCTGTCCTGAATTTGTGTCCTGAATTTTGACCCTTTGTCCTGAATTTTTACACTCACCATCCTGAATTTGCACCAATGCCAGTTGGTCACCCTAGAAAGTAGTGTCGTGGCAAACATCAACACTAGCAATTAGGCCCTTTTCATCATTCTCATCGTTATTTTCAGGATAATCAGTAAAACTTAAAGTTGAGCAAGTAATCCACCCGGATGTTCTTACCACCTGGGATGTATTCAACAATGAAATTATGTTGTAAAAGTTTTGAACCTAATCTTGCTATTCTTGGTGTGTGATCTTTAATAGCAGAACCACTCAAAATACTTACTAACGGTTTATGGTCAGTCTTGAGGACAAATTTTCTTTCCCAAATAAAACATTTAAATCTTTCAACTGCCCAACAACAACCCAAAAGTTATTTCTTGATGACAGAGAAAACCTTTTCATTCGACCTCAGAGACCTAGAAGCAAAACCAATGGTCACTTCAATTTGCCCCTCCATCTGTGCAATTGTGGCCCCCAAACCGTCATTACTAGCATCAACCAGAATGATGCATTCCTGAGTAGAGTCAAAAGGTGCAAGAACACCTGCTGATATAATAGAATTTTATTTTTCAACCTTTCAAATTCTTCTTGACAGTTTTTTTCCCAGACAAATTTTTTCTCTTTCTTCAACAATTCTCTTAACATAACAGTTTTAGCAGAAAAATGTTGAATACATTTAAAATAAAATTCACAAAGTCCTAAAAATAATGACACAATATTAACATGGATATACACACTTGGGAAGAGACTCAATGGTGAGGCTTTCCAGGTAGAGTGGTACAGCCCCAGATTTTGTATGTTAGCAGATGAGATTTGCCATAGGTGTATAAGATGTCAGCAATTGAATGCAGGAGAGCGAACACATCAAACTAACAGACATGGGGAGATCAGGTTGTACCTTTAAGTGGATGCAGATGGATTTTCTCGAGATGCCGGTACTCAACGGGCAGAAATGTATCCTGGTGATAGTATGTATCTTCTCGACATGGGTGGAAATGTACCTGACTAGATGAAACAATAGTCTGACTGTTGCAAAGCAGTTATGACACAAGTTAAAACCCAGTTCCAGCATGCCGACTTCTCTTGAGTCAGCTATATAGTACATAAAGTTGACATCAAGTCAATTATGAGATGTCTAACTATATATTGGCTGCACCCAGACCGGTCATGTTGAACAAGTTACTTACCTTCGGTAACAATGTATCTGAAAGAGACTGTTAGTTATAGATTCTATCAACCATGTTGGAATCCTACCCCAACACCGATTCCAGTGTTGGATGTGGAATTCCATGCACTGGGGGGCTCCCCTAGAGTGCCCCCCCTATATTCCTGGTACCAGCCTTTAAGGTCTAACAGCAAGCTAGTACTGCTGCAGACCACAGACACATTTCTGCCTTCCTGCTGCTGAGCTGAGCTCAAGAAGGAGAAGGTAAAACAATAGGTTTCCCGTCGCACTGAGGTGTGACCACCTCCTAGACAGTACTTAGTGTATTGGGCTGGGATGGGGACGCTTGCCAGTGCCACCAGCCTGCTTTGAAGGGCACATCTGGTGCCCTCCTTGCATACTCCAGTTTGAGCCAGTTCAGGGAGCCCTGGGGACAAAGTACATGGGAGTATCCTCTCCTCTGTCCCGCAGCCCTTCAGGGAGGGATCCTTGAATTGTCCCAACCCTTTCCCTAGGGTACTTAAGGGCTTAATTGTAGGTGGCTCTTTAGATTCGTCAGGGGACAAGATTCAAACCCGAAACCACTTCAGCTTTGACAGTCTGGGCACCTTGGACTTCGCCTGGAACTGAGACTGCACCAAGGAAAACTCCTGCTGCTCCTGGTCTCGCTGTTCTGCAAGCCGTCTGTCGTCTGTGCCTGTGCTTCATCCAGGTTCCTCTCCAGGCCTGGGAGAATGAAGGACACCCTAAGTAATCTCCCTTGGACTGAAGGAGTCACTCCCCTGCATCTGCAGGCACCGCAATGAAGCTGGCATCCCACGGTCTCCGAAAGGCTCAGCAACACAGGTGGGGGCTCTGCAACTCCCTCAAGGACTGACCTGTCCTCTCAGAAAGTTTGAGGCCAGTATCACTTGTCGGACCCACAGGAACAGAACACCTGTGCACCGCGTTAACTTGCTGTTGCCAAGGCTTGTTGTCTCTGTCCTCAACAAGAAGCTCCTGCATCTCTTCCTCACAAGATATTCGTCCTCACAGCATCCTCTGCACAGCGGGCCTGCATCTTTGGTGAGCTGCTCGAGGTCCTCTTGGGACTCGTGGGCCTTCAGCCTGTGGGTCCTCTTTGGCTTCAGTGGGCTCCCCTGCTACCTTGGGGCCTGCTCTGACTCTCCTGCACTTGGTGAGCCCCTTGGACCTTGCTGGTCCCAATGACAAGGTCAATGTCATCACTCCTGCATCTACTGTCATCGGTGGTCATTGGTCTTCCGTGCCTCCTGGACACTTCAGAGTGGCACAGGCTCTGTTCCCTCTACTTGCAGGTTATCCTCTTCAAGAATGCATCCTTGGGTTCCACCGGACTCTTTCACCTTCTTCACCAGTGGCATCTTTTCTGAAGTCCTGTGGTCTATTGCGGTTTCCGGCATCACTTCGCACCTATGCATCCAGCTTCCCTTGAGTAGTTATCCTGGTTCCTGGGGTATCCATGGGTGGGGTGTCTATCCAACCTTCCATCTTCCACGGGGTTTCTTCAGGGTCCTCTGGGAAGGATCCTTCTTAAAATCTGCAACTGCGACTGTCCCATTGACTTTCATTGAGTAAGCGACTGTTTCCACTGTGCACACAGACTCCGTGGGGTCCCGGGTACTTACCTCGGGTGGTTCCTTGTGTACCCAGCTCTTCTGAGTTTTTTGGTCCAAGTCCCAACTTCAGTCGCAGTTTGCATTCCACTTCTTTAGTATATGGTTTGGTCTCCCTCTGAAGACCACTGTGTATTTGTGCTTACTTTCATGTTTACAGTTGAAATATTGTGTGCTTTGTGTGGATATCTCCGAGTAGGAGATAGACAAATGTGTTAGTGAGTGTGTATAATAAATTGACTTATTTTTATAACTACGCCGTGTGGTTCTTTTTCATTTAACCTACACTATATGATTAGTTCTGGTAAAACAAGCCGCTTAAAACTGCTTCTGGACTAAGCCTGAAGGTTGCTCTCCACAGCTACCACTTAAAGAGCTTTCTTTGGTTGTCTAAGACCACTAAAATCACCATAAAGGTTGTCTGGATTAGTGCAAGGTGCTTCACATACATAAGTGTGCACCATATAATAAGCCAGCCTTCTACACTGGATATAATACCAAGAAAGCGAGCAATCAATCATGCTGAGAGAACATGAACATGCTCAATAGCACTGGCCACAAGACAGAACCTGAATAGCAATATATTCTCATAAAGCTTCACTAGATAAGCGTTTGGTTACTAATGTTCTACATCTAGCAGACGTAGAGAACCTCATCCATCAAATGGAAGTAAGGCAAGTACTAAGGAAAAAGCCGAAGCCACATAAATAATAATGTAGGCTACCAGCTACCTCCTGAGAAATATCAGAAGGAATTTTGTGATAGACGCTCTAGAGCCTTGCCATACAAACACGAAAGGCACTTTATCATATTACCCAAGCTCATTATGAGGGTCTTCGCACATAAGCCTTTCATTAAAGGGCACATCATATACCCCAAGAATCCAATGGGGTACAAATTCAAAAGTACCTAACAAAGGGTACAAAAGTTCACGGATATATGGTATCATGCTACAGAGAACTAACCGTACACAGAGTAGAACTCAGCCCACTCAAACATGAGACTAAAACTGCATATCCTGTGAGACAGACAGACAGACAGCCAGACACGGTGAATCTTCCCAGCCATCTTGCACCACCTGCAGTAGCTCACTTCTGGCTTCCTCTGGCAGAGAAGGTAGCCTCTGCACCACAGAATCCCATAAAGCATGAGAAATTCTGCCCATAACACATGTAGTGTTTACAGTCCTCAAAGCTGAGATTTCAGAAGAAAATATATTCCTCCCACAACTTTCTAACCATCTGGATTCTTTGTCAGATGGAACCAAGGAAAGGGCATTGGGGTCCGAAGAAGCTGTAGAAACTTGAACCACCAGCCCTTTTGCCTTTTATAGTGGGATGTTGCAGGAGACATTCTGGGTACACAGATGCAGATGTCTGTGCCCCACAGCCCGTCTACTGGAGCACCCGTAGCGGGTTTTGCCCAAGCTCCTAATAACAGGTCAAACAGAGACTCATTAAAAGGGAGAACAGGCTCCACTCCCGCCTTGCCCTAATGAAGAGTATTCACCAAAACACCTGTGGACAATTCCACTGAGGGAAATTGCCAATCCAACACCACAGATGCCCTTCTAAATAGTTCAGCCAAAGAAGAACTTTCCTTCATTGCCATACCAGGTGGAGAAAGTAAATCTGAAACTGGGGAGGACTCTAACCACTAACCTCCCCCAATTCAGCCACCCAATTTTCCTCCACAGGAAGTTAGACAGCATTATGCAAAGGGTTTTGACTCTAAAAATTCTCTCCTTCAGTTACCAAACTGGTATTGCCATAGGAGAAACAGACAAGGGCTGAATAACACCAGAAGGAGCTTCATCCAAAGAAGGCAGATACTGTCGGCGCAGCACCCGGCACCGTCCGATGCCGCTGTGGCGTCGTCTAGACGTCTGAAATAAGAATGAGATAGTCGTCTATCGGCGTCGCTGATGTCACTTACTAATTGGACTCTGAATCAAAAAGATGAACTGAGTGGACGTCGAAGGTATGAACCCCGAAGGGTTGTTCACCAGCGCCGTCTCAAATCCAATAACTGATTCAGAGGGCCCCAACTGTCACCAAAGACAAATCAGCCTGTGAGGATTCAGTCAGGGCACCACATACTTCCTTGGGGCAAGTGGGCACACCAGGGGGAGACTGACGCCCCAAAACCTTTTGCAGGGAAAAATAGTTATACCCACATTTGGGCTAGAGTCACCCCGGCTCCAGGACATTTAGGCAGGCGTGGGGTAGTCTCTTGTTAAATGCTAGTCAACTGATGGTTTGGAGATGGTGTCAGACTTATTAATCGACGGTTGGGTTCTCGGAGCCTTCCTTGAAGTCGACAGAGGCGACCCCAAACGACCCCTCAACCGGTCCCTGGTCTTCGGTAAGGAGTGACAACACTGTGGTTTATCAGAAAAGCACGCTACCAAAAGTTTCATATGCCACTCTTTCAATGCCTTTTGTCAAAGACGTTGGCAGGAACCCTAGTCCTCCGAGTCGTGTTGTCCTCCGAGGAACCACAAACAGATGGTATGTGGATCAGTGATCAAAATTTGTCTATCACAAGACCCACAGGGATTAAACCCGGTTAAGATCGCTTGAAAAACTGTTCTCTTGACAAGACGTTGAGATGGGCCTAAACAACGGCCCCTTAACCACGCCAGATCAGCATTGCAAGCGTGGAAAAGAAGGAACTTACAGCGTCTCGGTGAGGGAGTTATATGGCCTCGGTTGGCGTCACATCCAGTGGACGGCGTCGATACGAAGTCGCCTGGTGCACAGACGTGCTGTGGGAAAAAATTTCCAGATCCAATTTCGCGCCTGGGAAGGATACTAAACTAAGGAATCTGTGGCTAGAAGTCTCTATCAGATATAACCACTTAGTGGTATACCATACAGAGAGCCAGCTCCCTACATTGGTGGTGCAGCTGTGGGGTACAAGACATGACATTTGTTGTACACTACTTGATTAATAAGTGATTTCACAAGAGGAAATCCAAAATTGTTTGTAGTTAAAATATTTTTCTAATTTTCAATTTTTTTCCAAATGTAAATAAACTAGTTTTAGGGCCTTTGTTAAGTCCCTCAGTGTGTAAAAATTAAACGTCTGTAAAGTAGTTGGGTCCTTAGCAGTTCTTAGCATTTTTTGCAAGTTTCTTATAAATGCCCAACTACTTTAAACCCCCTGTCTGAGACACCAGGGACCTCCCAGGAGCTCAACCTGGCCCCATATTCACATCTGAGAGTGCAACAACTTAAAAAACTGTGCAAGGCACTGAAAGATGCGATTGGTCCTAAACCCACAAAGCCCATTTGCAGCAGTTGCTGGCAGAGAATGGCAAGGCCCTGGCAAGTAAAACGTCCCCCACTTGGGAAGAGGATGATGAATCCCAAGAGGTGGCGGACTTGCTACCTATTCAGATAGCAACATCACTGGAAGTGATCCCTGAAGTGTTCTAGAAGAGGCAGATACTGAAGATGCAGATCTTCAGAAACTGGACAAGACAATAGCCTTAGAGGCTAAACTCCTGGCCATAGAAAAAGAGAGAGCCGAGATGGGCTTAGGACCCATCTCTGGGGGCAGCAAAATAATAAATAGGGAGCAAGTAGAATCTTTTGATAATGAAGGAGCATCTTTTAAGTAATTGTCACAAAGAGAAACTACATCAATTTCTGGTAGACCTAGGTCCACTTTCTCCTCAAGAATTGGGGAAGAAGGCAAACCACTGGGACAAGACAAGGATGACCAAGACCACCACTGGCGGGGGAGACCAAGAAAATAGGGCAACCCCCTTCCCTCCTCCAAGGGAAAGAGGAAAACTTTAAAAACAAAGTCTTCTTCAGTCCCCCAAAAATCTGTTTAGGAGAGTGGGTCCAACGACTCTTCACAGCCAAAGGGCAAGTACCAGGGGAAAAACTGGGATCCCAAGAAGGCTTGGTGTCGAGACTGTAGGTCATTGGGGCTCCGAATTGGAGACCCTAGTTGCATAAATAATACAAAAATTCCTCTAACCAACCTACAGTACATGCAGTTGCTAATATCCAGATGGGATCCCAGACATAGCCTGGCCATATCAGTGATCCCACTGAAGCAACTCTAGTCTCTGAGGGAGGGGTAGACATATCATTTGCTGCCTGGCCCACTAATATGAGAAAATACAGGGAGCACCCCTGGATTAATGCTACCAGAGTGGAGCCCCTGAGAGATACTAGGGCTAGTGTTACCATGGTGTCAGAGCAACTGGTTCACTCAGAACAGTACCTGATTGGAAGGACCTATTCAGTCACCAATGCTGACAATGTCAAAAAGATCCATCCCATGGCTATGGTATCTTTGCACTGGGGAGAGTAGTTGATCAAAAGGTAGTGGCTGTGTCCTCATCCATCCCTGTAAACGGACTGCTTGGAAATGATCTGGAAACTTCCCCTTTGGCTGAAGCCAAACTGAGGAGCCATGCAGGAATGCTAGGGATCCCAGAGTGGGCTAGTGTAAATACAAGAGCACGGAGCAGATCCCGGAGAGAAAAAAAGGTGCTGGATCCAGAAAGAGTGGAACAGCCCTCCAAGAGAAAAGCCAAGACAACTGGGGAACCAGCTTCTGAACAGATTTCAGGTCAGAACCCCTCTTCTCAGGAAGAGGACCTGTTAACCCCAGAGGGAATGCGCCTGAGAAGCTTGGGCCTTTAACAGCAGAGCTCGTGGGCCCTGGGGAACCCTCTAGGGAGGAACTGTGACATGGACATGAACCCCGTCCTACTCTTGAAAGCCGGAGGCAGCAAGCTGCTGTACGGGAAAAGGGTATTTCAGTGGACCCCCCCCCCCCCCCCCCCCCAGGGTCTATTGGGAGGATGGACTCCTATTTACTGAAGCCAGATACCCCAAACATGGAACAACCAAGAGAGTGGTAGTCCCTCAGATGTTTAGTGAGTTTCTCCTCACTTTGGACCATGATATCCCCTTAGCTGGGCACCTTGGTCAGGATAAAACATGGAGTAGATTAGTCAATCACTTCTAGTGGCCAGGGATGTCTGGGTAGATTAAGGACTTTTGTCAGTCCTGTGTCTCCTGCCAAGCCAGTGATAAGGCAGGAGGCTACCTAAAAGTACCCTTAATTCCACTTCCAGTGGTTGGGCTACTCTTTGAAAGGGTAGGGGGGTCGACATTGTTCGCCCCCTAGACCCTCAAACAGCCTCAGGAAACAGATATATTCTGGTGGTAGTGGATCATGCCACCAGGTATCCTGAATCTATTCCCCTTAAGACCACCACTGCCCCTGCAGTGGCCAAGGACCTCCTTGGAATCTTTAGCAGGGTTGGTTTTCCTAAGGAGGTAGTATCAGACAGAGGCACAAACATCAAGTCTGCATACTTAAAACATGAGCGTGGAGTGACTTTCAAGTTCGCTACGCCCTACCACCCACAAACCAATGGCCTGGTTGAAATATTTAACCACATATTGAAAGGTATGATTAGTGGACTCCCTGAAAAACTCAGAAGGAGATGGGATGTCTTACTTCCATGCCTGCTTTTCGCCTACAGGGAGGTGCCACAGAAGGGAGTGGGGATCTTTCTCTTTGACCTTCTGTTTGGGCATGCTGTTAGAGATTAATGACAATGCTTTTTATCTATGTTTTAAAAACAAAAACAAAAATAAAAGGCATTGTCATTTGCAATGTCAATAGCTCAAACTCGCGTAAATGCGAGACCTATTGCAGTGCAAATGCTTGTTTAATAAGAAAATCGTGCAATGTTATTCGTGTCATGTTCCTGTGTGTGAGGGAGAGGTGTGTAGTATGCACTGCTGCAGCCCCAGTTGTAGCCCCTGCTGTCAATGGGAAGCATTCATTCTTGAGGGGGGGGGGGGGGGGTCGGGGGGGTGGAGAGGTGTGCACTGCCTCAGCTCCTACTGTGTGATTGATGGAAGCATGCATTGGTTCATTTGCCCAGTGAACGTGAGGGAAGCTTGCAGAGTCTCTGTCCTGCTACTGTCTTGTTTATGGTTACCAAGAAAGTTTGCATATCTGTTTTCTTGCCGGTACCTGTGTGCCCTACGTGTGTGTGTGTGTGTGTGTGTGTGTGGCGGGGGCGGTTGGGGGGGGGGCGGTGGACTATGCTCCAGCCCCGGCTGTCGCTTTCTGTGATAAATCGTATTTATTATGTACCTAGTTTGTGTGTGACGCAAGTAGTTGTATTTATGGGGGTATATAGAGTGTAAGGGAAGAATGCACTGGTACTGACTGGGGGAGGCCTACATTGTGTTGTGAAAAGCTAGCTCCCCCACCCCGTTGGATGGTGGTGCACAGGGGAGGCCTGTATGTGTTTTGAAAAGCCTGCGCCCCCGCCCCCTGGTTCGGTTCATGTCTGTGAGCAGATGCATTCACGCAGGCGGCCAGTCTCTCCCGAGGATGTTGTCACTGGCTTGTAGGCTGCTCTGCAGGGCTGGGGAGGGGGGGCTTGCTGCAATGCAAATATGGTTCGAGAAACCGGTTCTTTACCTTCAGACCCGAAGGCAGCTCTGGCCCAACCTCCGGTTTTTGGACGTGAGAAGGAGATATATATATATATATTACCTACTGGCGGTCGCCAGTAGGTAGTTATAGTTAGGACCACGTTTCCATAGGAAATCCGCAACATTCTATTTTGAATAACTTTGGCGCCGGTCGACGAATCCTCGCGAATTTCTCAAAATAGGTGGGGCGCTACGCTCCGCTCCTACCCTGAAAGTCTCGGGGGGATTCGTCAAGCGGGGGCTGAGATAAAAGGGGGGTCCCAAAACGCGTTTTTCCCATGCATTTTTCCATAGGACCTTTAGAACGAGCTACAGCCCGAACGGCTGAACAGAATTACTAGAAATTTGGCAGAGAGGTAGTCCCTAGGTCAAGGAAGTGCCTTTTGTAGGTTTGGTGTAAATCTGTTCAGTAGATTCTGAGAAAATAGCCTTTAAATCAATATATATATCTGAGCCCGCTTACGGTACGCTTACCGTACGCTTACGGTAAGCGTACGGTGGCGTGCGCGAGCGCGATTCTGATTGGCTCTTAGATCTTAGTAAACATTCGAATCGGCAGAAACCAGGAAGCGGCGTCCGCCATTTTGTCTACCGCACTGAGTGTTATGTATCAAACATGATGGCCAAAAACATGTTACGGGGATGTTTTGACAACTCCCTCTCACATAGTCATGTTGAGGGAGTCCCCAAACATCCCCCAAGAGCAAAAACGGCATTATTTTTTTTTCGGCAATTTCGCGGGGTACGCTTACCGTACGCTTACCGTAAGCGTACGGTAAAAAAATAAAAATAAAAAAAACACTATCCACACTTTCTCCACCCCTTGTGCAAATGGTGGCCGAAGGCCACCATTTATGCATGGCTTATCAGAGCACAGAAATTTCCCAAAAAATTTCAACAGATTACCTATCACAAGGAAGCGCATAATATGTCCTCCATGTGCGCACGGTGCGCGAAGCGCATCGTGCGTACATGGCCCATCTAGCGTAACGTGGGCACGGCACTAACTGCGTAAAGTGGGTGCGCGGTGCGCGAAGCGCACCGCGTGCTCACTGTGCGCGCACGGTGCGCGAAGCGCACCGTGCGCGCACGGAACGAACTGCGTTAAGTGGGCGCGCACGCCACGAATGGCGTAAAGTCACTTAGCATTTAAAAAACCGTACAAATTCACTGAAAAAACCATAGGTTTCACACACGTTATAGTTAGGAATTAGCATTTAAAAAAACCTTGCAAATTCACTGAAAAAACCATAGGTTTCACACATGTTATAGTTAGCGGAAATTTTACTGATAAAAAACCAATGAAATTGCCCCGTTATAGTTAGTGCTGGCAACTATAACTCACGCGACCGCAATCTTCTGCTGATGACATATGTGTCTTTATGAAAAAAAAATATTTGTAATATATGTATAGCTAAAAATGTATGGAAGAAGACATGGGCAAATAAGTGTCTAAATACAGTATTAGCATCAGCAGAGGATTGCGGTCGCGTGAGTTATAGTTGCCAGCACTAACTATAACGGGGCAATTTCATTGGTTTTTTATCAGTAAAATTTCCGCTAACTATAACATGTGTGAAACCTATGGTTTTTTCAGTGAATATATATATACACATATTCACTTAAAAAACCATAGGTTTCACACACGTTATAGTTAAGAATTAGCATTTAAAAAACCTTGCAAATTCACTTAAAAAAACCATAGGTTTCACACATGTTATAGTTAGCTGGACATTTCACTCGTACAAAACCATTGAAATTCCCCCGTTATAGTTAGTTCAGATAACTAACTCGCGCGCCCGCAATCCACTGCTGATGACGTCACATATTACATCACTCATGACATGGTCAGTGGCATCACTCATGACATCACTGATGACATCATCCTTGTGATAGAGTGGCGGTCGCGCGAGTTATAGTTATCTGAACTAACTAGAACGGGGGAATTTCAATGGTTTTTTACGAGTGAAATGTCCAGCTAACTATAACATATGTGAAACCTATGGTATTTTTAAGTGAATTTGCAAGGTTTTTTAAATGCTAATTCCTAACTATAACGTGTGTGAAACCTATGGTTTTTTAAGTGAATTTGTAAGGTTTTTTAAATGCTAAGTTATGTATGTTTTATTATATTTTTTTATACATCTATTTTACAATAAACTACCTATGTATATAGTTCTAGATTTAAGGTTTTTCACCGTGCGCACACCCCGCGGTTTTTTGAAAAAAAAAATGTTTTTTCACCCTTCGGGGTCCTTCAGGGACCCCCTGACAAAGGCTAGGGGGTCAGGAACTCTCTACCCTGCCCCCTTTTCACGTTCTCCACCTTTCTTTTTCACAGTCACACACAAAACACACAAAATGGCGGCCGACACTTCCTGATTTCGACCGATTCGAATGTTGACTGACATGTAACCACCAATCAGAATTACGCTCGCGCACGTTATGGTGCGCGCCTATAGATATTTATGTACTTTTAACTGCAATTTTCTCAGGAACTACTGAACAGATTGACACCATATATGCAAAAGGCACATGCCTGACCTGAGGACTACCTCTTTGCCAAATTTCAAGTAATTCTGTTCAGCCGTTCGGGCTGTACCTTCGACTAAAGGTCCTATGGGAAAATGCCTGGGGAAAACGTGTTTTGGGACCCCCTTTTTTTCTCAGCCCCCGCTTGACGAATCACCCCGAGACTTTCAGGGTAGGAGCTGAGCGAAGCGCCCCATTAGTTTTGAAAATTTCGCGAGGATTCGTCAACCGGCGCCAAAGTTATTCAAAATAGAATTTTAAGATTTCCTATGGAAACACGGTCCTAACTATAACTATCTACTGGCGACCGCCAGTAGATAATATATATTCTCAAAGCTCCAACTTGCCGTCCGGCACGGCAGCATTCCCCAACAACTCCGGGTACAAGCTCACTGTCCACTTTGTCCTTTCAGTCCTCATGTCGACACTTATTTGCCTGAAGCGTTTCTGGGCATCCGCCCTCATCAGAGGCTTTCGAAGAAGAGATCGTGCTTTGTTGACACACCCACATAATTGATAATTATGTGGCCGTGTCAAAATTGAAAGTCAAAATTCGTGCAACCATCATGGGACTAATTAAACGCACCACACAATCCAGAATGCAATGAGTTTCACTCACCTGAGCTAGCCCATCCATGGGCGAGTAATTATCAATTATGTGGGTGTGTCAACAAAGCATGATCTCTTCGTCGAAAGCCTCTGATGAGGGCGGATGCCCAGAAACGCGTCAGGCAAAAAAGTGTCGACATGAGGACTGAAAGGACAAAGTGGACAGTGAGCTTGTACCCGGAGTTGTTGTTGGGGAGTGCTGCCGTGCCAGAGGGCAAGTTGGAGCTTTGAGAATATGAGAATATATATATATATATATATATATATATATATATTATCTACTGGCGGTCGCCAGTAGATAGTTATAGTTAGGACCGTGTTTCCATAGGATATCTGGAGTCAATCTGTTCAGTAGTTCCTGAGAAAATTTCAGTTAAAACTACATCTTTATCTATAGGTGCGCACCGTGCGCGTACGGTAAGCATACCGTACGCGCACGCTGACGTGCGCGAGCGTAATTCTGATTGGTGGTTACATGACAGTAAACATTCCAGTCGGTCGAAATCAGGAAGTGTCGGCCGCCATTTTGTCTCTCGCAGTCTGAGGCAGTGAAAAACAAAGGTGGAGAATGTGAAAAGGAGGCAGGGTGGACAGTTCCTGACCCCCTAGCCTTTGTCAGGGGGTCACTGAAGGAAACCGCCCCCCCCCCCCCAAGGACGAAAAAAACTTTTTTTTTTTCGAAAAAGCACGGGGTGCGCGCACTGTGCGCGCACAACGCATCGTGGGCGCTTGTTGCGCGAAGCGCACCGAGCGCCCACATAGTGTGCGCGGTGCGCGAAGCGCACCTTGCGCGCACGGTGCGCACACGGTGAAGAACCTAAAAAAATATATATTAATAAATACATAACTTAGCATTTAAAAACCCGTACAAATTCAGTTAAAAAACCATAGGTTTCACACACGTTATAGTTATGAATTAGCATTTAAAAAACCTTGCAAATTCACTTAAAAAACCATAGGTTTCACACATGTTATAGTTAGCTGGACATTTCCCTCGTAAAAAACCAATGAAATTCCCCCGTTCTAGTTAGTGCAGGCAACTATAACTCACGCGACCGCAATCTTCTGCTGATGACGTCAGATATTACATCACTGTATTTAGACACCTATTTACCCATGTCTTCTTCCATTAATCTTTAGCTATACATATATTACAAAAATTTATTTTTCAGAAAGACACATATTTAATCAGTGATGTAATATCTGACGTCATCAGCAGAGGATTGCGGTCGTGGCGGGGTGTGAGTGTCTATATAGGTGTATGAATGCATTTGATAGTCCTGTACTGAGTGACCAGAAGTATGAGTGACTGTACGGGTGAGTGAGTGGATGTGTGTGTAAACCTAAGAATCAGTGAGTGGGTATGTAGTTATTGGTGTTGGTGTGTCTATGGTCTTGAGAATGGCAGTCTGTAATTTAGAGTGGGTGTATCAAAAGTTATATTAGAGTGTGAGAAGATACATCAATTTATCAAATGGATGATGTCATCAGTGATATCATCAGTGATGTCACTGACCATGTCATGAGTGATGTAATATGTGACGTCTTCAGCAGTGCATTGCAGGGGCGCGAGTTATAGTTAGCTGAACTAACTATAACGGGGGAATTTCTATGGTTTTGTACGAGTGAAATCTCCAACTAACTATAACTTTCCCTAAAACCTATGGTTTTTTCAGTAAATTTCTAAGGTTTTTTAAATGATAATTTCCAACTATAACGTGCCTGAAACCTATGGTTTTTTAAAGTGAATTTCAAAGGTTTTTTTTAAATGCTGGTTACTAACTATGCCTACAGAGGTAGGACATGTGAAGAAAGAATAAAAAACACACAGAAAGAAGCAAAAGAAATGCAGAAAGAAGCAACAGAAGTCCACAAAGACAAAGAAAAGTGCAGGAAGAAGGAGTAGTTTCTTTTCTGTAACTCCAGTTCTGTAGTAGGGGTATCTCTGTTATAGTCATAATCTAGTGAATAGTCCCGCCCATGTGCGTGGACCCCGGAGCAATAAAAAATAATCTCTAAAAGGTGACAAATCATGCAGACCTGCATACACCTTTAAGAGAGAATTTAATTTTAAAGACAGATAATGCAGCCTATACCCACAGGCTACACTGTCCAGTACTTCAACTAGAATTCCACCAACATCCACAAACAGCACTGCCTGTCTAGTTTTTCTCCACATAGGAAAAAACCCTGCCTCTACCAGCAAAAGCCTCTGGAATGATAGAGAGGAAGGAGTGGACAGACAAGCCCCATAGGCTGCCATTATGTGGCTTAGAACAGGATACTGTGCCTTTAAGAAAACTTTCCAGATTTCCAGAACTTTCCCCAGTATCCCAGAATGCCCAGCAGGTCCCATTTACTTTCAGTTCTTTTTGAAGGCGTAGCACGCCAGACCTGTAGCATTCTTCATATGAAAACCGGGGAGGAGGGCGGGCGCTTATGACTATAACAGAGATACCCCTACTACAGAACTGGAGTTACAGAAAAGAAACTACTCCTTCTGTAGTAGGGGAGCTCTGTGTATAGTCATAATCTAGTGAATAGAATGGCAAGCCCATCCCCACACAACAGCAGCGGTGGAGAACAAACAAGACAAACCCACTACTGTGCGAACAAATTTCGCAGCGAAGCCTACCCAACCTGAGCATCTGCCCTGGCATCCGAGTCCAGACAGTAATGCGCAGCAAAGGTATGGACCGACTTCCAAGTGGCCGCCTTGCAGATTTCCGCAATAGGAACATTACGCAGCAAAGCCGTCGTGGCAGCTTTGCCCCTGGTGGAATGAGCCTTAGGTTTACCCCCTAAGGTCTTATTAGCCTTTTGATAACACAATTGTATGCAGGACACAATCCACCTAGAAATGGACTGCTTAGAGGTCGCAAGACCAGTCCTGACTGATCCATAATTAACAAACAATTGGTCAGACCTACGAATATCCTTGGTCTTATCCAGATAAAATTTCAACACCCTCCGAACATCCAGGGAATGGAGACACCTTTCCGCTGGCGAAGAGGGATTCTGAAAGAACGTAGGTAAAGTTATGGTCTGGTTGACATGAAAATCAGAGATCACCTTAGGAAGAAATTTAGGGTGAGTACGCATCACAACCTTAGCAGCATGAAATACAGTATAAGGTTCTTGACAACATAATGCCTGAAGTTCACTCACCCTGCGGGCCGATGTAATGGCCACTAGGAACGCCGCCTTCCAGGATAGGTGCTGCAATGAAGCCTTGTGAATGGGTTCAAAAGGCTCCTTCATCAATCTGGACAGCACCACATTCAAGTCCCAGGAAGGCGAGGGAAGTCTGACAGGAGGAAACACTTTCTTCAAGCCTTCCAAAAAATCCTTGACCACAGGGATCTGAAAGAAGGAAGTCTGTGAAGGGCATTTCCTGTAAGCAGTCAAAGCAGCCAGATGAACCTTAATGGAATGGAAATTAAGGCCAGACTGCGCCAGATGTAAAAGGTTTGGAAGGATGACATCTTCCTTACATGTCGTCGGATCAAAGTTCTTGGACTTACACCAGATACAGAACCTCTTCCACTTGTAAGCATAGGATGTCCTAGTGGAAGGTCGTTTAGACTCCTTCAGTATGTCCATACAATCGTCTGGTAGATTCAGATGGCCATATTGCACTATTTCAGGAGCCATGCCGCCAAACTCAAAGACGAGAGGTTGGGGTGCACCATCCGCCCCCCGAACTTCGTGAGAAGGTCCGGCCTGCACGGCAACCGCATGTGAGGAAGGAGAGACCGGTGAAGAAGGTCCGTGAACCACCACTGCCTGGGCCACTCCGGGGCGATCAGGATCATCCGCGCCCTGGACTGGGACAGCTTGATGAGCACCGCCGGAATCAGGGGAATGGGTGGAAAAGCGTACAGAAAGCTGTTCGACCAATCGATCCATAGCGCATTCCCCAGCGTCCCCCGCTGGTAGTACCTGGATGCGAAGTCTCGGCATTTGCTGTTTTCGGCGGTGGCGAACAGATCTACGTCTGGAGTCCCCCACCTTGCGAAGACTTCTCCTAGTACTTCGTCGTTTATGACCCATTCGTGGTTTTCCTGAATCAGCCTGCTCAAGGCGTCCGCCTGAGCATTCTGCACCCCTGGCAGGTGCGTGGCCGTAATCGTCAGTCCTCTGGCCAGCGGCCAGCGCCAGATCGCCTGCGCCTCCTGCGACAGAGTGCGCGATCTCGACCCCCCCTGCTTGTTGAGGTAATACATCGTAGTTGTATTGTCCGTCTGTATCAGCAGCGAGTTGGTCTGGAAGGACGGAAGGAAGGCCTTCAGCGCCAGGAAGACAGATCTGAGTTCCAGGAAATTGATGTGATAAGTCGATTCCAACGCAGACCACTTTCCGTGAATCTGCAAGTCCCCGGAATGCGCTCCCCAGCCCTGGAGAGACGCATCCGTCACGACACTCGTCGTGGGAATGTCCTTGTGGAAGGGAACCCCCTTGAGGAGGTTTTCCGCTGAACACCACCACTTCAGAGACTGAAGAGCATGCAGCGACAGTCGTATCTTGTCGTCCCAAGAGCCTGTCCTCTGATCCCACTGATCCTCCAAACACTCCTGCAGTGGTCTCACGTGTAGCCGAGCGTGAGGCGTGAGGAAGATACAGGAGGCCATCGATCCCAGCAGCGAAGACACCTTCCTCACTGTCGTCGATGGAGCAGTCCTGAGGTCCTGAGCCTTCCGAAGGAGTGATAACCGTCTCTCCTCCGAAGGAGACACGCTTGCTGACCGCGTATCGATGGAGGCCCCCAGGTACTGTATGCACTGGACCGGAGTCGTAACCGATTTGGACATGTTGACGTGTAACCCCAGCTTGTGCAAGAGCTCGCACGTCCATCGGAAGTGTTCTTGAGCTTCCGCGAAGGATGATGCCTTGATCAGCCAATCGTCCAGATACGGGTAGACAAACACCTTGTTCCTCCGCAGGTGTGCCGCTACCACCGCCATGCACTTCGAAAAGGTCCTGGGCGGAGACTTTAGCCCGAATGGCAGTACTGTGTATTGATAGTGATTGGCGCCGACTTGGAATCGCAGGAACTTCCTGTGCTTCCGTGCTATGGGCACATGAAAGTACGCATCCTGTAGATCTATGGCACAGAGCCAGTCTCCCCGTTGCAGCTGAGGGTAAATCTGGTGCAACGATAGCATGCGAAACTTCTCTCTGCGAATCCATTTGTTTGCCTGTCGCAAATCCAGAATGGGCCTGAACTCGTTCTTGTCCTTCTTGCGAACGAGGAAGAACCGAGAGTACAGACCTCTTCCCCTTTGAGACAGAGGTACCTCTTCTACCGCCTTTTTTCTCAACAAGATGTCTGCCTCCGCCTGGAGCTCTCTCAGCTGGAATCGAGAGCTGACCGGCGGAATCGCTGGAGGCGGGCTGAGAAACCGAAGACTGTATCCATTGCAAACAATATTCAGCACCCACTTGTCCTGAGTAATTTTTCTCCACTCTGCCGGAAAAAATTGAATGCTTCCCCCCACTGGAGTGGGTAACGGTTGAGGGGGAAGTAACCGCTCAGGGCCGAGACCCGGCCGGGCCCTTGGTTGTGGTAGTAGCCTGCTGGCCTCCTCTACCCCTCTGGCGCTTCTGGAAGGGCTTGCGGAACTGCTGCTGTTGTGGCTGCTGCTGTCCCGAGCCCTGCCCACGCCCTCTGCTCGACGACCCGAACCTCCTTTGGAACGGGCGCTTCTTTTTCTCGGCCTTCTCCAACCCGACGGCCGTCAGGGTTTCCGCCTCAGCCTTCATGCGGGCCATCTCATCGTCCGCATGCTTCCCGAACAGGGTTTCCCCCGAGAAGGGCAGGTTGGCCACTCTTTGCTGCGCCTCTGGCTTGAGGGACGTCAGGCGCAACCACGAATGGCGCCGCTGGTGGACGCCATGACAGTAGGCGTGGGCGGCCAATAAAGTTACGTCCGCCGCTGCACTGATCGTTTGGTTCGACACCAGCATGCCTTCGCGCACCGTCTCCAAGAAGTCCTCCTTCTTGTCCCGTGGCAGGAGGTCTGCATATTGCTGCAGGGACTCCCACAGGGCCCGGTCGTAACGGCCCAACAAAGCCCCTGCACTCGCCGCCTTCATGGTGGTGGCGGCGGTACCACACACCTTCCTGCCCGCAGAATCCAGCCAGCGGCTTTCTTTGTCGGGTGGAACCGTGGAGGACGGGGCGGTCGCATGTTGTTTTCTTGCCGCCGTCACGATCACCGAATCCGGCTTCGGGTCCACTCTCAAAAATGACGGATCCGACTCCGGGGCCCTGTACTTTTTCATGAGCCTGGAAGGAGCGGCCTTCGTCGTCGCGGGAGTGAGGAACAGCTCCAAGGCGGGTTCCACCAGTCCTGGTACAAGAGGCAGTAGGGGGCGAGACAGGTGTTTTTTATGAAGCGTCTCGAATATCACGGACGTCGTGGGTGTTGGAACCGTCACCGTGATACCCAACTTTGCAGCCCCTCGCAACAGCACCTCTTGGAACGAGACCAAGTCGTCCACCGGAGACACCCTCGTCCCCGGGGAGTCCGACAGCGTCGGGGAAAGGTCTCTGTCCGAGAAGCGCGTGCGCGACCTGGACCTATACCTCCTACGGCGTCGTCTTGAGTCCGACGAGGACCGTCCACGGCTCCGTGATCTTCTCCTCCTGTGAGAGCGGGAGCGCGACCTCTTCGGCTTCGGCCTGTCCGCCGGTCTCGCTGGTCCAGGCGACCGTGGGCGTCGTGGCTTCGGGGTCCCCTGCGGCGGAGTCGGGTACCGTGGAAGGGAAACCGACCGCGGGGGAACCGGCGGCGGTCCCACAGGGGTGCGTGGCAGCGACAGAGGCTGGGTCGGTGGAGGCAGCGTCCGCGGCCGAGGTGGCGGTGGTGGCGGTGGTGGAGGTGTTTGTGGAGGTGGTGGAGGCGGAGGCGGGAGAGGAGGCGGCGACGGAGGCATCCGAGGAGGCGTATACACCACCGAGTACACCGATCCCGGTGACTCTCTCTTCCTCGACGTCGATCTTCTCCTCGACATCGATCTTCGCCTCGACGGCGACCTGTGCCTCGACGGCGACCTGTGCCTCGACGGCGACCTGTGCCTCGACGGCGACCTGTGCCTCGACGGCGACCTGTGCCTCGACGCCGATCTTCTCCTCGGCGTCGATCTTCGCCTCGACGGCGACCTGTGCCTCGACGGCGACCTTCGCCTCGACGGAGACCTTCGCCTTGACGGCGACCTCAAGCGTCTCGACGTCGATCTCCTTCTCCTCTTCATCGACGGCGAGCTGCGATCCCTCGACGGCGAATGCCGACGCCGGGTCCCATCTCGACGACGACCACTGGACGGAGCCGACGACGGCGTCGTCGCCGACGACGCCGATGTAGTCGACGGCGGCCTATTCAGGTCCCTCGACGGCGATCATAGACGCCGCTTCTCCCCAGAGCCCTGGGGGGACGGCAAACAGACGGTGGTCATCCTCCTCGACGTCGCCGTCGACGCCCTCGACGTCGACGGGGAGTGGGAGCGCTTACTGGTCTTCCTGCCCCTGGGGAGCCCCCCAGAGGCCTCAGTATGGGCCAAATCAGCCCCTCCAGACCCACCTGGTGCCTTCAGTCTTCGCTCCTCCAGAACTTGAAGCCTGATTTTCATTCTGTCCCTCAGGGTCCTGGCTGAGAACGAGTGGCAGATGGTACAGCTTTCAGGCACGTGGGACTGGGGAAGGCAACCTATGCACACCTCGTGTGGATCAGTTTTAGCCTTCTTTCGACCACATTCCGGGCACTTGTCGAACAAGCCAGGCATGTTGACAGTACCAGCTACTAAACACAAGAAAAAGTGACAAAAATTGCCAAAATCTCAATTAAACCCTTGAAAAGGGGAGAGCTCAATGCTCCAGGGTCCTGCTAGCAGGAGCCGGAAAAAAGAACTGAAAGTAAATGGGACCTGCTGGGCATTCTGGGATACTGGGGAAAGTTCTGGAAATCTGGAAGTTTTCTAAAGGCACAGTATCCTGTTCCAAGCCACATAATGGCAGCCTATGGGGCTTGTCTGTCCACTCCTTCCTCTCTATCATTCCAGAGGCTTTTGCTGGTAGAGGCAGGGTTTTTTCCTATGTGGAGAAAAACTAGACAGGCAGTGCTGTTTGTGGATGTTGGTGGAATTCTAGTTGAAGTACTGGACAGTGTAGCCTGTGGGTATAGGCTGCATTATCTGTCTTTAAATTAAATTCTCTCTTAAAGGTGTATGCAGGTCTGCATGATTTGTCACCTTTTAGAGATTATTTTTTATTGCTCCGGGGTCCACGCACATGGGCGGGACTATTCACTAGATTATGACTATACACAGAGATCCCCTACTACAGAAGCAAGACGTGCAGAAAGAACCAACAGAGGAGCAGAAAGAGGCCTTGTAGCAAAATAATCCTGTGCCCACAACCTTTTCAGACGGGTACTGGTGCTAACTGACTGACTAACCAGGCCTAGAGCCAGTGCTATGCTAAAAGGCACTTAGAATACAGTGAAAACACATACATACACTAGGGAACACTATGCGCTGGGGTACCCCTGTGATTAGAATGACCTCCTCTTTAAGTCCCTAGTACATAATAGGGCAGGGGGATTAAACCTACCTCTTAAAACGCGCTACGGGGCGCGTTTGCACAGTGATTAAGGGAGGAGGGGGGCCTAAGGTGACATGTGTGCAAACACGCCCTGTGGATGTTTTAAGTTGGGAGATTAAGTCCCCTTGAATCCTGACGGTTCCTGAGGTCCAACTAGCCAACCAGGTACCTCCAGTAAGCACCACAGAGCTGCGTTGCAGAGGTGTAAAAAGGGGCATGGCCTTGCCCACCTCTCTGCAGTGCAGCGGCGATTACTGGAGGTACCTGGTGGGCTAGTTGGCCCCCAGGATTGAAAGGGAATTGATTCCCCAACTTTAAACGCGCCACAGGGAGTGTTTGCACACATGGCACCTCAGGCCCTGCCCCCTCCCTTAACCACTGTGCAAAATCACCCCGTGGCGCGTTTTAAGTTGGGAGATAAAGTCCCCTTCAATCCTGAGGGCCCCTGGGGTCCAACTAGCCTACCAGGTACCTCCAGTAAGCGCCACAGAGCTGCGTTGCAGAGAGGTGTAAAAAAAGGTGTAAAAAAGGGCATGGCCTGGACCACCTCTCTGCAACACAGCCCTGTGGCGCTTACTGGAGATACCTGGTGGGCTAGTTGGCCCCCAGGGGCCCTCAGGATTGAAAGGGACTTAATTCCCCAATTTAAAATGTGCCACAGGGCGTGTTTGCACACCTCACCTCAGGCCCCGCCCCCTCCCTTTACCACTGTGCAAACGCACCACGTGGCACGTTTTAAGTTGGGGGATTAAGTCCCCTTGAGTCCTCAGAGTCCCTGGGGTCCCACTAGCCCACCATGTACCTCCAGTAAGCACCACAGAGCTGCGTTGCAGAGGTGCAAAAAGGGGCGTGGCCTGGACCACCTCTCTGCAACGCAGCCCTGTGGCACTTACTGGAGGTACCTGGTGGGCTAGATGGCCCCCAGGGACACCCAGTATTGAAGGGGAATTAATTCCCCATTGTAAAACGCGCCACAGGGCGCGTTTGCAGTCTGTTGCTAGGAGGGGGCGGGGCCTCGGCACGATCTCCATGTTTTTTTATTTTTATTTAGAAGGGGGGCAGCGTGCCCCTTCTTCATTTTACTTTTTTTGGGCCCTGGGGACCCCATCCCCCAGGGCCTTACCCCCATTTAAATAAAAAATTGAACAGGAAGGGGGCCGCGTGGGCACCCCTCCCGTGGCCAATTCCAGCCCCGGGGACCCCATCCCCCGGGGCATGGCCACATAAATATTTTTTTTTAATTATGGAGCGGGCTGTGTGACCCCCTCCCGAGCCAGTTCTAGCCCTGGGGACCCCAACCCCCGGGGTAGGCCCTCTCCGTTGAGGACCGTGGGGGGAGGCCCAATGCCCTCACGGTCCCACCGGCTCCGCGCGTCCTGCGGGAGCCGGCATTGCTTTTCCACATGGGGAGCTGCTAACATGCAGCTCCCCGTGTGTAAAATCAATCTGCTTTGCTTCATTGAAGTGAGAGCAGGTTTCCCTGTTCTCGCTTCAATGAAGCAAAGCAGTTTGCAATGACCCCTTTCATTGCAAATAGCAGTGTCCTGGGGTGGGCACCCCGGGACACTGCAGAAGCCGGCCCTGGGCCATCAAGGGCTCAAGGAGGAGGGGCCATGCAGCCCCCCTCCCACCTATTGCACAGCCCGGGGGTGGTGGTCCCCGGGGCTCAGGGGTCCGTTACGGACCCCCTAATTTGAATATTAGTGCCCCGGGGAGGTGGCGGTCCCCGGGGCTTGTGGGGGGGCTCGAGCCCCCCAACACAGATGTAAATTTTTTAAAATGGAAGCCCCGAGGGGGGGGCAGTCCCTGGGGCAGCGGGTGTGCCCCCGCAATTATAATTAATAAAAGCCCCAGGGGTGGCGGTCCCCGCGGCTTGAGGGGGCCATGTGCCCCCCGCAAATATTTATGGAAAGCCATCCCCGGCGGTACCCGGGGCTGCGGCGGCCTCCCTGGGCCCCCGCAATTACATTTGTAAATGCCCCGGGACTTGGCCCACCCGGGGGCTAAAGAATAACGAAGCGCGGGAGCCCGCGCTTCGTTTTAAAAAAATAAAATTCGGCTGAAATTCGCACTGGGTGCGCGAATCTCACTGATTTTCTTTTTTTTGGGCCCTGGGGTTCCTTGAGGGACCCCCTGAGCAGGCCTAGGGGGTCAGGGTGTTTCTACCCTGCCCCCTTTTCTTTTTTTTTGCGTTTCTTTTTCTGTTTTCGGCACAAGATGGCTGCCAATACTTCCTGGTTTGAAGTGTTGACAGCCAATTAGAATGCAGCTCGTGATCGGGAGGTTGCGCGGATCCTCCGTGCCTCTAAATATCAAAACTTTTATTTTGGGATTTTCTCAGCAACTAAAAAGGTCGCTTTCTGAGCCAAGCAGTACCTTTTTGCCAAATTTGGGGTAAATCCTTTCAGTAGTTTCGGCTGTATCCTTGCATAAAGTTTCCTATGGTAAATTGGTTTTTTTTACTCATATTTTTTGAATTTCTCAGCAACTACTGAACGGATTCACACCATTTAAAAAAAAAAAAGGTCTCTTTCTGAACCAAGGGATACTTTTTTGCCAAATTTGGTGTAATTCAGTTCAGCAGTTCGGGCTGTAGTCGTGTCTAAAGTTTCCTATGGGAAGTAACAGAGAAAACGCGTTTTGGGACCCCCCTTTTTTCTCGGCAACCGCTTGGCGAATCACCCCAAAACTTTCAGGATAGGAGCTGACCGGAGCGGGACCAATGTTTTGAAAATTCCGCAAAGATTTGTCAACTGGCACCAAAGTTATTGGGAAAAGAAAAAACGCTTTTTGAATAGAAACACGGTCCTAACTATAACTACCTAATGGCGACCGCCAGTAGATAATATATATGTGTGTGTGTGTAATTCTTTTTCAATTTTTTTCATCTTTTTAATGAACAAGGTGACAAAAGGGAAGGGGTTGGGTGAGTTTGAGGGGGAAAATTTATTTTGGTCCGGATGTGAGGCCTTCGTTTTTTAATAATAAATGAGATGTTTATATGTTTATTATTATTGTTCTTCTTCTTATAGTTCTTCATTGTTGTTATTGCTAATAATAACAATAAGAATCATTAGTTATATTTGTGCTGGCAATTAAGGACAATGTTAATAATAATAATAATAGTTATTATCATTATTTTTATTGTTATTACTATCGTCATTATCATTCTTATTATCATTATTATGGCTGTTATTATGCTTGTTATTATTGGTATTATTACCATTATTGCTCCGATTGCAAAAACACAATAGTGTTAATTACAAAAAATACCAGCAATTGTAAGGCATGTTTTTAATTACGACTCTTCTTCTCTACAGATTTATTGTAACAATTTGAGCACACTCAAACGCTGCAAGGATGAGAGGAGTTCCGCAACAGTCCTGCTCACATCTACCCCTACACCCCCATGATTTAATGTCCCTCTCTCTTTGAGGTCTCAGTACAGGTGCTGTAGGAGCATGCACCTTCTCTGGAGATAACTGCAATTTAGTGGCTGGAGGCGCCGCACCAGGAAAAGGAATGTGCCTGCAGCTCCCAAATCCAATTTGGGGCTGAGAGTTGGTAAACTTCTCAGTGGCTGCTTGTCCCAACTAGAGACTGGTTGAATCCTAGCGGCAGCACGCTCATCAATCAACCCTGTGATTCTGATCAAATAGTATATCAATCTATCTATCTAAATAGGTATATGTTCATTTATTGAACAGTCTTGTTTCTCATGTAAGAGATATGAGCTGTTACAATCACAAGACAGTATGCGAGATATAATACGTACAGCGTAAGCAGTAAGAAGAAATAATACTGCAATAGCATTGCTTTCTAGCCATGACATATTCATATATACATACATAAATGACACAGGCTAAAAAGTGGATACTCGTCTGATGCTTCTAAATAGTTCTACCCCAGTGTACCTAACCTAAGTGTAGTACAAGGTAAGAAGTAGGTGCTGTATTCTATAGCATGGTAAGCTATGGTTTTGCATATGCAAAGAGTCCCTCTAGGTTCTAGTCGGCTCCATACCTTAGAATGAGAGAGGTGGGAATCTCTTTCCGGGTCTCAAATTCTAACACCCCGCGAAGGGAGTCAGAACACTGGAAGCTGGATTCTCTGCGAGCAGGGATGACAGCGTCTAGTCAGTGCGTCAGGCGGCGACTCTAATTCCTTCCGAACTTGCTGTTGCGAGCCATATCGAGCTGTGCAGCCGAGCCGTGGTAAGGGAAGGTATATTTATACCTGGAAGGTGCTTAGGAACGTTAGCATTGACGTAAAGTCGGGCAGAGGAAGACGCCATGAATGAACCTCTAAGGAATACTAGTTCATGCATAATAGATGAGTTCTTGAATAAATCAATAATCCTAGCTAGGGAAAGTCCGAATGGCTTAAGGGTCTGGTTTCTAAGAACTCGTTGTGCCGTTGGTATGGACGGATGTAGGTGACCATGCCTGTATTTGGATAGCATGTCTAATGCCTAAATAAGGTCTGGCATTCTATGCCTAAATAAGGGCAATGCGAATTGTGTCCATATAAGGACATGATTTAGGAAAACCTATGTACGGACATCTAATCGAAACACAACACCCACTCCACTTTCGAATGAACGAGAATACTAAATGCTAAACATAAAATGCTAAGCAAACATTTAAAACGGAGTACCGCATGTTGCTAAAAACGTTTGTAAAAGCATACTAAAATAATAAGTTTATGTTAAAAAACGTTTGCTAGACATAAAATACAAAGGTGCTGTACATATTAAAGCAATGTTTCATTCTAAGCATATGTTTACAGTGAATGCTAAATGAATGAACAGAAATATATACACATATGATGAAATGGCTCACAATCACAGAAGAAACAAGCATTTACAATGCAATGACCTCGGCATTGTTAAAGTTAGAGCTATTGGCATTGCTCATGACATTATTTTTGTTTATGTTTTTGTTTTTTAAACATTTAAAGAAACGGCATTGTTATTTACAATGTCAATAGCTTAATCTCTCTCAAATGCGAGTCTTATTGCATTTGCACCCACACACAAAGCCACACACACAAAGCCACCCACACAGAGCCACCCACACAGAGCTATTCACATAGAGTAACCCACATACAAATAGAGCCATCCACACAGAGCCACCTACACACACAGTTACCCACACAGACAGACACCCACGCATAGAGCCACCTACAAAAAAAGCCACCCACACAGAGCCACACACACACACACACACACACACACACACACACATAGAGCCTCCCACACACAATTCATGAGGACACAGTTCCAAATTCAGCAGCTCTGGCCATAGGGCCACATCCTCTACCCCACTGAACACCATACTGTCCCACTGAGAAAAACTCACACTGCCTTCAACTACAACCCAATTGCTGCCGGCTATAAACACCTGGATGAGGCTCAATTTAAATGACGCAATAGACAAGAGCAATATGTGGCCTACAAAAAAAAGTAACATCATCCTGGAAAAAGCAAACACTCATAGGGGAATGCAAAATTTAGCAAACCATGTGAAATGCAAGCAGGAACAACATTGTTACCTTAACGCTTTTACACTCCCTATTCAGAAATCAGTGAGTGCTTTTGCCTGAAAGGGGCCTTGAATGGTCCCATTTCAATGTCCATTGCTGATATCCTTACAAAACATTAGCAGTATGGTAAAAAGACCACATCCCTGGACGCAGAGCCGCAGTACACATTTTGGTTTTCCAATCCACACTTTGCAGTACCTCCCGGAATGGTGAACTAGATGCAAGCCCAGGGAAAACAAAGACAAGAAAACAAAAATAGCGCTTCACTGGCAAACTCTGTAAAAGTGGTGCTAATGTGTTTGGGTGTGAATAAAATCAATCTGGCCAGTTTGCTACCACTCTGTCTTACTTTATTTAGTTATTTTTCATATTTTTAACCTTTTATTCCAGATGCTGCACCTTTCCAACAAAAATGATTTTCTTTTTTGGATCCATTTCACATGGGAGCAAATAAAAGAAAGTAGAGGAAAGAGAGTGAGAACCCTATCTTGAAGTCAAGGTTTTCAGTAAGAAAAGAACTGCTAGACAGAAAGAGAGGGAAGAAGGAAAGAGTGGTGGGGGGGGGGGGGCCGCTAAAGCATTGTCGCACATGGCACCACCAGCACTAAAGTCGGCCCTGTGTGCGTCGAAGGCGCTGTACAAACCGTCAGATGCCCTTAGCAAGTGCGGAATGAAGGAGGGAAACCCTACCCCGTGATCCAGTAGAACATAGCTGAAGTGCACGCGCCTCTTCTCCTACTGCAATGCACCGTGCACCAGTAAAATCAAGTACAACTATACAAATGCACGCGCCCCTTCAATGCCCCGTGACGAGCCCCTTCGCCCACTGCAATGTTCAGTGTACCAGTAGAATATAACAAGGGGGAGTGCGCCCCTTCGTTCGCTGCAATTCCCCGTGCACCAGTAGATATAACAAAAGTACAGGCGCCACTTCGCCCACTGCAATGTTCTCCTGCCAAAGAGTGGGTGGGGCTTGACTGCAGCACCGGGGGCGGTGCAATAACCGGCACTGGATAAGGTCTGATGCAGGCCGGGGCAAGGTGCAGGAATGAAAGGAGGGGGGGAGGGGGGGAGGGGGGGAGGGGGGGAGGGGGGGAGGGGGGGGGGGGGGCAGGGCGAACCTCGCGGGACTGGGGCTGGATATTATGATACAGGCACTATGCGGGGTGAAACCATGGAGATCATGCATGTTGTATGTATGCATGTATGTATGCTTAGCTAAAAGGCAGCGGCGCACATGGTGGTGCGTTGTCAGGGGTCATAGGTGCACATAGGTGGATAGCAGCAGACGGGGTGGGAGGGGTTGGAGGATAATTAAGGCTGTCTTGGAAAGGTTTGTCAGAGCTCCACCCCAGCCCCACCATCCCACCCTGGTGGCACCGGTAGTGGCGCCCGAGACCCTCCCATACAAACAGCTCTGATCAGACTCCAGCGTCGCCCAGATCTGAGGGGGTGGGTTGGTGGATAGTAATGTCCTAAGCATAACTGGGTGGGGTGGGGAGGGGGCCATACTTTCCCCGTCGCATCAGGGATGCTGTCAGACCTTTCCCTACAGTGCTTTGATCAGCCGGCAGCCCCTACAGCTCTCCTGGGGAGGAGGGTGTGGGTGGCGCATGCTGATGGCATGCAGGAGGGGCTGGGGGCAGGTCACCGGGTGGTATGAGGGCTGAACCCTCCCCAGCCCATCTCTGCCTCTCCACAAGAGACGCTGTCGGTCCTGTCTTGGAATAGAGCGCTGTTATCTATTTTCTCTTGGTAGTGGGGGTGGGGGGCGGGGGTCCGGCTCTGCTAGGGTATCATGTTAGCGAGCCCTGCCCACCCCCTCGGTGGGTAGCAGAGATGCTGGCAGTGCCCACGGGCAGCTTTGATCACACTCCAGCCCCACAGCTCGTTCACACTGCAAAGACTTAACTACGATTCTCCGCTCTACAAAAATAATAGCTATAATTAATTTAATTCCCAGTTTTATGTATTGGAATACCAAACGAGGCCTATTGTTGTTGGTAGGGTCTGAATTATAAAGTGAATTACGGGTGATGATGCTCCGGGGAAAGACATTACTCACTGAGGTCCGAAGCGCACATATACAGTTTCCGGTTGGTGGTGTATCCTGTTTTCGTCTCGCACCAGGCTGTAATTTCTCTACGCATGCGTCAAAGAGACGGTAGTTTTGGGCATGTCTGGAAGAGAGGGCGCTCGTGCCTTCCAGAACCTAATGTGAGGCTGCTCTCTTTACTTCAAACGCGTCTGAAACGATTTATGTACTGAGGGACGTTTAATATTCGGAGGAACGAAATTTTCTGGTATGCAAAGGCGTCTCAGCAGATCTCTCGATTTTCTCAGGTCCATGCGCGCATATCTCATTCAGAACAGTTTTTTCGGTGCACTCTGGGATTTGCAGTCCTATCATTACATTATAAAATTAAGGCTACAATTGCAGAATGCACAGAGAACGGTCCTGTGGGGCCTGACAAGGAGAGGAAGACAAATGAGCTCCTGCATATACCCCGGGGTCCGCCTTTCCCAAACAGCACTGGCCCGGTGAGAGCTTCGAGAATGTCCCGATCTGGGCTGAGGCGAGGGTTTTAAAGGGTCGGGTGAATACGAACGGTTTTAGTTCCAAGCCCAGGAGGCAGCAGAGTTCGGGTGGGTGGGGGAGGGAGGAGCAGGGCAGGAGGTGATCTCACCGCAGCGGCTCGGAGGAAAGTGAGACTGCGTGCTGTTGGAGATCAAAGACTCGGAATGTGTTTGCACAAAGCTCACCATCTCTTTTCATTCAGCCACTAGGCAGCGGCATTTTCGGATTCGGGGGCGTGTTTTGCTTTTCTCTCCTCTTGCCATTGGCTGGAGGAGATAATTAGAAAAGTTGAAAAAAACACGCCCCTGAATCCGAAAAGGACGGGGCCTGTTCGGAGTGACAGACCTCTTCTCCAATGGCTGGCCAGCATTCAAGAGGCCAGCCAATGGAGAAGAGGGGAGAAGAGGGGCGGGTTCAAGCCCCTCTTCTCCAAGTCATTATGTCTCGTGAGCGAGACTGCGCAAGCGCAGCCTTCGCTAGCAGAGACCTAAAAAGGTCAAAGCCATTTTATGTCATGGTACATAAATGAAATTGTGGTGAATTAAGGTGACAATGTGTCCCTGGAAGTGTTCAAAGAAGTCTGTTCTCTATGAATAGTTCTACTTTAAGCATATTACTTTGCCATAAAAAGATAAATTCAATTTTAGAAAAAAAATAGATTAATCATATAAAAAGAGTTCCAAGGTTTGTCTTTGTTTAGAAAAAATGAAGGCCAAATTCATAGCTTTCCCGGTACACTGTGAGCCGAATCAAAAGTCAGTGTAAGGAGCTGGTGAAAACATGCAATCCTCTATTCCTGTAGACAAAAGATCTACCGATGTCTGTGATAGTTGGAATACCTCGTTTAGAAGATTAACTGCGCATAAATGTGAAGTATCGCCAGTAGCAATGTTCGTTTCCGATGTTACCTGTGTGCCGGTTGATCCATCTCGTACCTCAGCAGTAGCATGTTGCGTCTGTGAGATCTCAACGAATGCCGTCATCAGGATTGATAGCCTCTGGGGACAACACAGAGCATGGGCCGATATCGGGTCCAGCAGAGTATCGATATCCGTTGGAATGACTGATGGGAGTGTTAGACAGAGGTCTAGCACGCATTCTTCACCGCAAAGCAGGCAGTGTAGAACAGGTAAGATGCAATCTTGCCAGATTGGTCTGAATGACAGAAACCATGTGGTATTTAATTCTCGTAGACGAGGTAATTCCAAAAGTTGTACTATGCGCTCACGACACTTCATTTCGAGGAGAGCTTTCTCCTAAGTGCTGGGAGTGACGCTGGTGGATTGGCTTGCCATAGCGTAGTATTAGGAATAAAAACAGGATTCCTGCAACGAGTGCTAGAATTAGTGGCAGACCACCAAACACCGAGTGCACGAAGTTTGGAATGATTACGAGGACTGCTTGAAAAGGTGTTAACAGTCCTGAACATACGGTCTTAAATACATGTACAATACCGCTTGTATCAGACATGTTTAAGATACGTCCCAACATTTCTGTGAAATGTGTAGGGCAGTTTGTACGCAACAGAACCTGTATCTCAGCCGAAGTCCTTGTAATTTGTAGATCATAGATTTCTTTGGCCGAGGTCAAAGGCACGGTTTGTTGTAAAGAATGGCTTTCATTCTGCTTAAAGTATCAATTCGTATAGAAGAGATGTTCAGTGAAGGCGACTCCCTGACTGTGTCTATTTGGGGGAACAATACTTGCATACAGCAAATGACCTTGGAGCCAACCGTTACCAGATATGGAATGCCTGGTAACATGCCACAACAGCTGTGATCATTCAACATGAGGTAACTTCCATTCGAAAGTTGTCCAAACGTTGGATTAATTACAGCGGCTGGCGAACCTTGCAGGTGGCAGGACAAATTTGCATTAGAACCGCTACAGGCCCCATGTAAACTAATATCCTGACATATTAGTGAACCGCTCAGTGCATTTTCACAGTGTGTACTGCTAATAAACACTTCACACCCCCCACTCCAACATCTGGATGTCTTGATGTATTCTTTACCCAACCTTTCATATTTGCCTGTTTGCATTTGTTTGAGGCAATACTAAAAATGGAAAGTTGTAACAGGCAGAGTTATTTTGCATTGAATGATCCATTCTGTAGCTGGTTTTTCTGCTACCGTAAATGTCAATTTTTCCAGTTTTTCAATGCTCAGCACTGTATACTTTGCTCCCCTTTGTGCCAGTTTGATCTGTTTATCATTGAGATTGTATTCTGAAAACAGAGACGACGTGTTGATGAAACGCCAAGGAACATAGCCTGCACGCAAGTTTTGAAGCATCCAGCCTAATAACAAAATAGAATGTAATTGAGACTGGCCTTGTCGTAGCCGGACCAAATCTTGTTCCACAATGTCTATAGCAGAGGATACAATGTTGCCCAGTGAATATATCCTGGATGACAGAGTCGTTAACCCATTGTCGACTACAGCGAGAGATCTCTAAATTAATATGATCAATTTCTCGTATTCTTTCTGCGGCATCTGCTTGGGTAACCTTCCATATTTCATTATAAGCAGCATAGATGCCAACATATATGAAACGTTTTTGACGTGGTTTTCTTGGACCTAGCAAGAAATTCCTACGGTCTGCGCCTTCTTTAAGTAAAGATAAGTGTTGTTTCACATCCTCTAGCGTAGACCAATCAAGGCATAATTTTCCTACACTGTTGTTGTTACTACCCCTGGATGCGGTCTTTGAACATAACGTGGGTCTGGCCTATTGATTGTAAAACCCTGTATTCTGTTCAGGAATCTTTCTTGACAGATGTTTGTGTCTGTGGGCCAGAGCAACCATCTTTCCCATTCAGGATCTGATCTGTTTTGTAAAATAGTATGTACATCAACCTCCCCCCTGTGTAGTGCTATTACTTGCAGGTGTAGGTATGGACGGTGTGTTCATGTCTTTGATCTTGGCTAACCCAAGGCAAGACTTTTGTTGGACAGTGTCATTCAAAAACATTATTTGCTGTGGGATGATACAGGCTCTAAACAAAGCTTCAATTCCCAGCACTTGCCAATCTTTTGTACCCCAGACAGATTTTGTGTCAATTGTGTCTTTCCAAAAGTCGAAACCCTTTCTAGACAGTTGGGAAATAAAGGCTGCAGAATAAATCTGTTTTGTATTGGTTAACATACTTTTCGTTTCTCTTTTGTTCACATTGTTTTTTTTTTTTTAAGTAAAACGGTTCCGGATTGGATGTAATATACCCTGAAAAATATGGAAATGTATTTGCAGAAGTTTTTGAGCTACCCCTTGGTGGTGTAGGACAATGTTCCCATTGGTTATACATAAATACATTTCTAGGTGTTGCAGATTTATGCAAGAAATGATAACCATAGTGGTTGTAACAATAAAGCTGTTTATAGTCTGTTGAACCCTCTAAGTATTCATGGTTAGAGAATGCAGCAGACCATTCTAGATCAGACATCATGTTATTAACAGTCTCAAAGTCCCAATCATCAGAATAGGTACTGGAGGTAATAAAGTCACTTAATGAAATCTTAAATAAGTGTGGAATCTTCAAAAGTTCAGACGGGCCGAATATATCATAATCCGTTTTGTCCCAAATTATACCATCTTGTATAGGAACTGCTGTGATGTTCACTGCTGACAAGTCTCTTGCCTCACAATGGGATGGTTTGTGTGGTTTCAAAAGTAAGTACACATTTTTAATTTCTGTGTCCAAGTGAATATATCTTCCATTTATCAGCATGCTCAGAGTCATTACTAAAGCTAGCCAAAGCAGAAAGAAAAGTATTTCCATAGTTCAATCCATGGTGAAACCAGATAAGTCCTTTTCAGAAGCTGAAAAAAGTCTTGTGCTTGTTCTTTGAAAGTTCTTTTGGCTGGCATCGTTTCAGATTCGCTTGGATCCTCAGAAAACGTATCAAAGTTAATGAAATAGCCAGAGGCAGTTCTGTCAATGGTTGAAATTGCATCAGGATTCGTTGAAAGCGCTGGCACCAGTTGATCACGTGTTACGTTGGTGTAGACAGGTGTATCAGGACGAACTGTTATTTGGGTTTCAAGAGGAATGAGTTCCATAGCATTGTTACTTAGTCCTTCATTTATTACTGCTGACTCCTCGATGGTGATGAGTCTTTCAGTTTGAACCTCTTGGATGGTAGCTAGAGGAGTGTGTCTGCTACTTGGTCGGAGTCCACAAGGCCTACTGTTTAGTATTGGCCACATAGTGTGGTTTGATGAGGTCGATTGACAAATCGTTTCTCCTTTTTTCCAGCAAGGGGCGGCAGAAGTACTGTTCTTGTTCCGTGGATGGCTAGGACAGGTACTGGTTGTCTGTAAGAAGGACCAAATTCCTTCTTGTCCGCGATCTTCTCTCAGACTAGATACCCAAGCTTCGGGATCCAGACAGGCCTTGCTGGGACGACTGGAATTTACCCAGTGGTGGTTGGCTTCAGGAACACATTGCTTTGTTTCGATCTTAGTTCATTTAAGTCCTGTAAAACAGGCAAACGATCTTTAATATCAAATGGTTTATTTTCCACCACTGTGCCTTTACATTCGAGATCTGGAACCCACATTCTTGTCCCAAATAGGACTTCTTGGCAAATTGTTTAAGGAGCGTTGGACCCCATAAAGATGTTTGACCCACCCATCACCCGAACCTAATACCCTAGCTGTTATAGACTGTTTTATGTCCCGGTTTTTCCTTTCCACAACAGAATTTCCCTCAGGATGGAATGGAGAGGAGTACCGCAATGCAACGCCCAAACTGGCCATGGCTTCTTTGTAAGCTCGAGAGCTAAACGCAGGGCCATGGTCAGAGTGTAGTGTGCCTATTGCGTATGTGCCGATAAAGACTCGCAAATCTTTTATAACAGTTCGAGCGTCATAGGAACCTTGACTTAGTGTTTCTGGGATTGCATTTGTCCAAAAGGACACCTGCGCGTAGATAGTCTAATGCTGTCTAACAATGGTGTCTGTACTGGGCAGGCTACTTCGTAGTCTGGTGTCTGGTGGCGTTCTGCACTGCGATCTCTATTGCAGTCTATGCAGTTATTGATGAAGATGTGAATCAGTGTATTCATTCCAGGCCACCAGTACATCTCTTTTAATGTTAATATGGTTTTAGAGATCCCCTGATGTGACAGACTCTCTCCCAGATGTGCTTCATAAATCAAAGCTGCTCTACGTTCCATTTTTGGAATTACCCTAGCCCCCACTCCAGGGATTCGAGCAAACGGAACATTGTTCGCATCAATTACATACGAGCATTTGAGTGGAAGTTTTTTAGGTAACGCTGCACCACTGCCTTTGCTTGAAGCATTGACAGCCAATAATATCTCACGGTCTATCCTCTTTTTTAAACGCGTGATCGCAGGTACGGAAGCCGTTTGTACACCCCCCTTTGCGGCTTCATCAGCCAATGAATTCCCTGCAACGTGAACACCATCACATTAATGACTCAGCGTGTGTATCACATGAGTTTTTTGTAGTCCGTCTCGCAACTAAACTACTTGTTCCCAAAGCGTTTTATGCTTGATTGTGCCACCTTTTGCCTCTTTGAAACCATTTTGAGGCCAATTCTGTAAATATTAATTATATGATTGAACACGGTAAAAAGAATCGCACACTATAAGTGTGGGGAATTTGCGATCCGTATTTTCAAGTACCTATTCGAATGCTTGTTGTTCAGCTCGCTGAGCTGTACAATCTCCTAGAGATTGTGTTTTAGTGACCATTGGTCGGAATTTACCATCGCGCATGCGACCTTTAACGATTGTGCATGCTGCACTGTAAGCTTGCTTACATATCGTAGAGGGTTGTGCTGATCCGTCAGTATAAATTATAAATTTGTACTGATCAAGAGGGAGAATCTCAATAGGCAGAGGACATTCATGTTCATATTGCAGGAATTCTTGTGTTTTTAAATAAGGATCAAAATCATATTCAACATCTGTTGCAGCAACAGAATTAACCCATTGTATCCATCTTGGATGTAAAGCTTTTGCATTTGGAATGCTCGCTTTTGTAACTGCCTCTAAGGCTGGTACTGGAGTCACGACAATAATGCGTTTCACCTGAGCTAGAGCTCTTTCTTTTGCTACAGCGGTTTGAACTACTGTCAGAATTTTTTCTGTCGAAGTGAAGCGCATTTCCGCTTGTGTATACAAATGTAATTTGTATGCAATTGGTACTTTTTCACCTGCATTAAAAGTTAAGTAGGTGAATTTGAATTGACCCGAAATTATTCGGATCCCTAAATTGCGTGTATTTACGGGTGTTTGTAAGTGATTTGTTGATAACATATCAGCTTGAAGTGAATGCAGGATATCTGTGTGTCCCGGTGTCCAATTTTTGATTTTGAAATCAGGGTTGATTAATTCGTAGAGAGGTTTAAGCCTTTCTGCGTAATTTAGAATGCAAGTTCTTCCAAAATTCAGGAAACCTAGAATCGACTAAGTTTCTCAGCGTTTTTGTGGAGGTTGGAGCAGAGCACATTTTTCTAAAAAGTTAGCTGCCATGCTTTTGCCTTCACTTCAAAGCTCATATCCTAGGAAAAGGACATTGAGATGGGCAAGGATTGATTTTTTTTAAATTGAATTTGTAGCCCTCAGAGGCAAAGGCCATTATAATGGTATTCACCCTGTTCAAGTGCCTATCCAGGTCATCGTCTGTCAGATAGATATCATCGACATATGACAATGCCTCTTCATCATAAATTTGTAGTAACTCTGTTACTCTTGCTGAGAATAACCCCGGGCTGTTCTTGAACCCTTGTGGGAGTCGACAAAAGTGACGCTGAGTCCCCATTATTGAGAAAGCTGTCAAGTTCCTTCTTTTAGGTGCTATGTTTTGACAAATAAACCATTTGAAATGTCTAATGTGGTTTTATATTTTTTACACACAATGTTATTCACTAATGCTGTACTGAGTGCATTTTGCACTGCAAATTTCTTAGAACAAGTGTTCAGGGGGCTGTAATCCAAAACTAGACGATATGTATTGTCTAGTTTGGAAACAGGAAACAAAGGATTGTTCATTGATGAGCTGCATGTTTCAATCACCCCTTGGTATTCAAGTTGATCTAAGATCTCCCTGACCTGTTTTAGCTTCTTGCTTAATTGGGTACTGCCTTTGTGCAGTAGGTTGATTTTTAACTGTACCTTGTGGTGAGGTGAGTCTTCATCCCATCCTACATGATTTTTGTATAATGTTGGGGCCTGGGCAACTGCCCATTTCTTGGCATATGTATATTTTAAATGTATTGGAACATGGTTGGAGAAGGCTGGCATAATGATCTCTTCGCCATGTGGGTACTCCCTGACAAATTCTGGTGGTCAGTCTTGTTCTGCTAGAAGTATATCATAACCCCTTGAACGTTTCTCCCAAAAGAGTGCTTTCACTTTTCTTGGTATGTCTCACTTCATCTGGAGTGTTATTTCATACATCATTTGTGGAGTACTAACCCTGGTGTCTACAGTCTCATCTGTGATGTACTCATTCAAGTCCACTATCTCCATAAGTTCCTTCAGGTTCTGGCGAGATATTGTTACTTCTGCTGCACTGTCCAGCATTGTCTGAGCCCATTTTCCGTTCTTGAGTGGTGTCCTCCGAATTCTCGGCATGTCTGATCTTCAGACCTGCTATCTTCTTCTTGGTGAATTGAGGTTTTGGTTTGTTTTTCTGAACGTGTTGTTTGTCTTTGGACTTTACGCGTTCTTCTTTGTGATCTGACCGTCCTCTTCTTTCGGATGTCTGTGACGATATCTGAAAGGTACGAGAGGAACATGTATCAGTATCTTGATACCTGTCAGGTTTTCTCAAATTATCCTATTCCTGAGGTTATACCTCCTTTCAGAGGGCTCATTTTGAGGAGACCTACCTGGGGATTGAGAACGTTTCTCTTTTGAATGTAGTTTGTTATTTTTCCACTTCTTTTTAGAAGATGTAGGATTGTGTTTATTAGAGTCCTTCTCAGGACCTTCAGACAGTTGTGGTTTAACTGGTTTTCCACCCAAACTATCTCTGCTTAATTCTTCATAGGATTTTTCTATTATTCTGGGTAGTTATTTTTGATGTTCTGTTACATCAAATTACCTTAAGCGTTGGCGGATCCCCTTTAATATTAGATCATGTTATTGTTGAGACCTGGTCGAAGTTTTTCAGTAATTTCATACCTAAATTCAGAGCAGGCTTTGCCCCATATTCATTTTGAATTTGTTTCAGGACATCAGGTATTACCGCAATAGACGGGACACCATGGGTTTTTGTATAGATGGCAGCAAAGACTGTGCCCCAAGTGGTGCAGTCTTCCAGATGTTGTGTGATCCCCATTGGTAAACAGATTGTTAGCATTCTGTGTTTCTCATAAGTGCTATTAGGAAATACTGCTTCGATTTGAGTAATTTTTTGAGCTATCCAGAAAGGAATTTGTTCACGTTTTGTGGGCATTTTACCCATGACTGCGTGTAAAGTCTGTGGAGTAATTTTCAGTGTATTCCCCTGATGAGGGGTCGGATTTGCAATGGTTAATGGTGGTTGGACTGTGAAAGTCCGCATGACATATTGGACTAACTGTCTGTAAATGTTTATTAACTCTTTGAGTTGAGTGAGTAATTCATCGTGCGACATCTCTTCGATGTCAGGATGAGGTGTGTAGCCGGCTAAAATCGGCCATGTTGCTCCTGGTCTAACTAGTGGACCGAGCCTGGTAATGTGATTGTAATGTTTTAGGGCGCCTTTAAACCAGAAATTATGCTCCTGGTATGTGAGTGGAATTTCAACATCCTCGAAGGGAATATATTCCTCAGGTGGTTCATCTTTTTTATAGAAGTGAAACACTTTTGTTACTGGATTTGATTCTAGGAATACTATCCATGAATAGTATACCTCTGTCTGGTGAGATTCATGTGCCTCTATCACGAAAACTGCTCTACCACCTGTTGGTGTTAGGCCATGTTTTATAAGTTTTAGAGTGATGGCTCTCCTTAAATTTGGATGGATGTTTAGAATACCCTCATCAGTTTCATTTAAACCTGTAAGATTAAAAGCTGTTACGACTTGGTCAGTCGCAGCCTCACCCGTCACGGTATTATTATCCCCATTTTGGGACATTGTTTTTTTGAAAAATGTAGAACAAGTTTCAAGGAAACAAAGATAAGGTGCACTATATTTTGGAACACTGTATCCTTCAACAACCAAACAGCTAATACATAGGATTTTCGTCCTACTCAGCTATGGCGGATATTAACCCTAACCACTCCAGACGTCTTATGGAGTATTACGAGTAGGGGTCTCTGAGAAAAGCACAACTGAGTTACTTCAGTATCTAGCATTAAATTAGTGCCTTACCAAACGTTGGGCGTCATGTAGTGTAGTTTCTATTTTCCTTATAGGCTCTGCGCATTGGAATAATACACACTATAGTTGTGGCATAGGACTGAGGTCAGTATGCCTCTATCGAGTACATTAAACTTAATTACTTTGTGTGCCAGCTAACTCAGAGGCCACTTGAAACTCCTTGAATAAACAAGAAGGGAGTAGTTTCTGGCAACCGCATGAACATGACAACTTTGTTTCCCTTAGAATCGGAACAGGTCTCAGAATCGTGGAAACAGCAGATAACAGTTTCAGTAAGTCAATCGTGCATGCTTAGTTTCCTCAGAGTTACACGGAAATAGTAGACGGGCGTTTCAATAAAAGGATTTATTGCACAGACTTGTTTCTCGTGTAAGAGATATGAGCTGTTACAATCACAAGACAGTATGCGAGATATAATACGTACAGCGTAAGCAGTAAGAAGAAATAATACTGCAATAGCATTGTCTTCTAGCTAGGACATATATTCATATATACATACATAAATAACACAGGCTAAAAAGTGGATACTCGTCTGATGCTTCTAAATAGTTCTACCCTAGTGTACCTAACCTAAGTGTAGTACAAGGTAAGAAGTAGGTGCTGTATTCTATAGTATGGTAAGCTATAGTTTTGCATATGCCATGAGTCCCTCTAGGTTCTAGTCAGCTCCATACCTTAGAATTAGAGAGGTGGGAATCTCTTTCCGGGTCTCAAATTCTAACACCCTGCGAAGGGAGTCAGAACACTGGAAGCTGGATTATTTACGAGCAGGGATGACAGCGTCTGGTCAGTGCGTCAGGCGGGGACTCTAATTCCTTCCGAACTTGCTGTGGCGAGCCATATCGAGCTGTGCAGCCGAGCCGTGGTTTGCCATGGTAAGGGAAGGTCTATTTATACCTGGAAGGTGCTTAGGAATGTTAGCATTGACGTAAAGTCGGGCAGAGGAAGACGTCATGAATGAACCCCTAAGGAATAGTAGTTCATGCATAATAGATGAGTTCTTGGGGAAATCAATAATCTTAGCTAGAGAAAGACCCAATGGGTTAAGGATCTGGTTTCTAAGAACCCGTTGTGTGTGTTGGGATGGACGGATGTAGGTGACCACGCCTGTATTTGGATAGCATGGCTAATGCCTAAATAAGGACTGGGATTCTATGCCTAAATAAGGGCACTGTGAATTGTGCCTATATAAGGACATGATTTAGGAAAACCTATGTAGGGACATCTAAATCGAAACACAAGACATGTGCCGGTCTCACAAGATCAGATGCTGGTGGTTGGCGTTTAGAACTTTTAGACGCTAGATTTCACTTTAAATATTTTAAAAGTGTAGAACTTTGATTCTACAGATTGCATTTTTGTTGTTTTCGTACCAAATTTATTAACATTTACTATATTTCTCTAAATTGGGGCGGATTTCACTTTATTACTGTTTGTGTGTTGCTAAATGCTTTACACATTGCCTCCAAGTTAAGCTTGACTGATTTTGTGGCAAGCTACCGGAGGGTTAAGCACAGGTTCCACCATTTTAGAGAGCAATGTGAGCGGCTGTCCACCAACACCAGATCTGCCAGTTGTCCGTGAGCCCGATTCCACTGACGTGCTAGACATTCTTGCAAGGGACGCATTTGAAGTTTTGCTCAGTTAATAGTTAACTTTTGCAGCCGCGGGGCCGCGCTTGTGTTTTAGCGCTCGTTTTCCTACTCGCGCATCAACACATGCACCCTCTAGTTTCAGCACATGCCAAGAATGCTCTGTTGCTTAGTGACCAACTATTTTGACGAAATACAGTCTCGCCAAGGCTCAGTTTATAAATGCGAGATTTATGCCTACAGCCATTTGCTGATACACACTGAGCTGTGAAGTTGAAAACAAGCATTTGTCCTTTGTTACATGGATGCAACGAGTAACCTTGCTTTTTAGAGTGCCTATTCACGTTTCCCACTGTACATTGCTCGCTTTGTGCGTTTACTCTCTTCAGGAATTTTGATGCAGAGGCTCGGCCAACAATGCCTTCCAAACGACAAGAACTCCTCCCGTTCCCTGGATGCAGTCTTCTGGAGAGTTCAGGGAGTCTTACAGAAACACAGCGGCCTTCAAGTGTGGGGGCGTCTCCTTTGCACCCGTCCAACCTTTTTGTAAAACTGCCCCCAGGCCAGAGTCAGGCAGTTACCTGACAGCCTTCCAGCCACCCCTCCCAGCCCAGCAGGGACGTGTTCAGTCAGTACCTGCTGTCTCTCGGCATCTCGACACTCGCCCTCCACTTCTGGAACACACTCCCTTTGGCAATCAGGTCTATTCCCTCCTATTTGGACTTTCGGGCTGCCCTGAAAACCCATCTTTACTCCTCTGCCTATCCCTCTTAAACCCTCACCCCCCTTCCCTCCTCAGTTTGTTTCTTTCTGCAGCGCCAAGAAACCGCTTGGTAATAGAGCGCTATACAAAACCCTTTCAACTTCAACTTCATCTCTCGCCGGGCGGTGGAAATTCCGCCCAAAAGTCCAAGGCTTCCACTCCGGGGGGGAGGAATGTAGTGTCCACCCCCCGAGGCAGGCTGCTCTGGTGGACACATGTCAGCAGCAGGCTCCTTCCAGACTAACTGTCGCCTACCGCCCACGACCTTTTTGTGCTGCAAAACTGTTCGTGTCCTCATGCAAGGCAAACACCAGCGCCTCGTAGGGGGTTTTAAGCGCTATGTAAATGCAAAGTTTTTTGTTTCTAAACGGCGCCTTTACTAGTTCGAAGGCGTAAAGTGCCATCGCCCAAAATAATACAGTCGAACAACCCAAAAAGCGCCCTTGGCCTATCGGGTTTGTAGAAAGCGCTACATAAGGACTATATAAGCGCTATACGTGCATAGTACAGTAAACAATTTCTGTTAAATTGCCATGTCAGGTCTACAATGTCTGCCACGGCACATTATATTTACCCTCTTCTGCACTGAATGCAGCAAGTGGTGTCAATGTTTGTTAAGAATACTTCCTTGAGTTAGATTTTGTGTTAGGTAGTTCGACAGGTAATGCACCTTCAATGGAGAACTCTGTGATGTTTTCTTTATGAGGTGACTCCATGCCCCTGGGATGCAGTTCTTCCAATCCAGGAATTTCTTTTCACAAATCCGTGCCTACAGGTGTTTTCGAACATTTGCTTAAAATAAAGTGCAACATGACTACAGCTCTAGAAGCATGTACGTGCTCAATGAAAGTGCAAGACTGTACAGATGGTGTTTCTGTGTCATGGAGTCATCTAGTCATCCTAATGTAGCCCGGAGGCCATATTTTTAAAGTCCAGTGTGACTGATGTACTTTTCATTTTAGTGAGACCTATCACCAGGGCCACTGGAATTATGCAGTTACTCCTTTTTTTTCTGCATACATCGATTTTCGGCACTTGCCACATAAACTATCATCTTCTGCATAATTTGCAGATTTTAGCAAAAGGAATATGCTACTTACCAGTATGCATCTGTTCTTGGCATGTAGAGCTGCAGAGCCACACACTTAGGATAGTAGAGCATGTTGGGCTCGGATGCTTGCAGGTTGTTGTCTTCGGAAGAAGTCTTTGGTCATGAGATAGGAGACTCCTCCCTTGGACTACAGTGCGCATGGGCATCCACTCCATCCTCAGATTGTTTTTCACCAGGATGGGAAATGATGGAGTTTGTAAAAATAAAGAAAGGATGTCCATGTGTAATGTCTAAGTAAGATGATGCTGGAACAGATACAGGTCCCGGGGAGGTGGGTGGGCGTGTGTGGCTCTGCAGCTCTACATGCCAAGAACAGATGCATACTGGTAAGTAGCATATTCCGTTCGAGGCATATGAGCTGCAGATCACACACTTAGGATAGACTATATAGCAGTGTCTCCCCTAGCGGTGGTCACCTGTATCAGTTGCAGCAGTTTGGAATAAAGTTTTAAGGACAGCCTAACCCACAGAAGCTTGTTGTTTCGCTTGCACGTCAACACAGTAGTGTTTAGTGAAGGTGTGTGTTGTAGACCATGTGGCTGCCTTACAAATATCTTATAAGGGAATGTCTCCTAAGAATGCCATGGAAGCCCCTATTTTGCGTGTGTGATGCGCTCTAGGGGGAACGGTTAGAGTGTGTTTAGCCTTGTGGTAGCATATTTGGATACATTTAACTATCCACCTGGCTATTCCGGATTTGGAAATGGGGTTGCCTTTATGTGGTGGAGAGAAAGCAACAAACAATTGTTTGGTTTTGCGAAAAGATTTGGTTCTATCAATGTAATAAAGCAGGGCTCTTTTAACGTCTACGGTATGAAGAGCTCTTTCAGCTACAGAGTCTGGATTTGGGAAGAACACTGGTAGCTCGACTGATTGGTTAAGATGGAACGGAGAAATGACTTTTGGTAGGAATTTTGATCGCTAGGTTCAGTTGATGTGGATCCGGGTGTCTGATTTCTCCATGGTTCTGGGTTAATAAGGACGGTGTGGAACTAGAGAGAGTTCCAGCAGTGTTGTGAACCAGGGTTGACGCGCCCATGTGGGAGCTATTAGTATCAGCTTGAGAGACTGTTGCCTGAGTTTGCGTACCACAAATGGAATGAGTGGGAGAGGCGGAAAAGCGTACGCAAATCTGCCTGACCAGTTCATCCATATTGCATTGCCCTTCGACTGTGGGTGGGGAAACCTGGCGGCAAACAGGTCTATGTCTGGTTGGCCCCATTTTTGGAAGAATGGGAGTAGGACTTGAGGGTGTAATTCCCATTCGTGGATCTGCTGAGTGTGTCGACTCAACAGGTCGGCAATCTGATTGTGAACTCCTGGAAGGTGTTCTGCTAGCAGGTATATGTTCTGGGGAATGGCCCATCTCCAAATGTTCTGTGCGAGCTGGGACAGCTGGGGAGAATGTGTGCCTCCTTGTTTTTGTATGTAATACACGGCTGTCATGTTGTCCTTTCGGATGAGGACAGTTTTGTTCTGGAGATGTAGTTGGAATGATTTTAGTGCTAGGAATACTGCCAGTAGCTCCAGGTAATTGATATGGAGCCCTTTCTGTTGAGTGGTCCATGTGCCCCGAGTGGTGTGTATTAGGAGATGGGCACCCCATCCTGTGAGAGATGCGTCGGTTGTCAGCACTATTTGTGGAAGAGGCTCTAAGAACGGCCGCCGTTTGGAGAGGTTAATAGTTTTCCACCATTTTAGAGAGCAATGTGAGCGGCTGTCCACCAACACCAGATCTGCCAGTTGTCCGTGAGCCTGATTCCACTGACGTGCTAGACATTCTTGCAAGGGACGCATTTGAAGTTTTGCATAAGGCACAATGACGATGCAGGACGCCATCATGCCTATGAGTTGCATGAACACTCTTGCTGGAAGAGAGTGTTGGGTTTGAAATTTTGCGATCAGAGCTTGTATTTTGGCTATCCTGGCTGGCCTGGGATATGCTAGTGCTCTGGAGGTATTTATGGTGGCTCCTAGATATTGATGTATGTGGGAGGGTTGGAGATGAGATTTGGGATAGTTTATTGTGAATCCCAAGTTGTGTAAGATTTGAATAGTTTGGTGAATGTGTAGGATGCATTTGTTGAATGAATTGGCTTTTATGAGCCAATCGTCTAGATATGTGAAGACATGAATTTGTTGTCACCTGAGATGCGCTGCTACTACTGCTAGGCATTTGGTGAATACTCTGGGCGCAGTTGTTACCCCAAATGGAAGGACTGTAAACTGATAGTGTTGTCCGTCCACCACAAATCTTAGATACTTCCTGTGAGCAGAATGCATGGGGATGTGAAAATGGGTGTCCTTGAGGTCTAATGTGGCAAGGAAATCGCCTTGTTGTAGTAGTGGGAGTACTTGTTGAAGAGTGATCATATGGAAATGATCTGAGTTTATGTACTGATTTAGGAGTCTGAGGTCCAGTATTGGTCTGAGCGTCTCGTCCTTTTTGGGGATTAGGAAGTACAGTGAGTATACCCCTGTCCCTTAATGTTGTAGGGGAACTGGTTCTATTACGTGTTTTTGAAGCAATGAGATCACTTCTTGTTTGAGGAGCGTAAGATGGTCTGGTGACATATAGCGTTGCTTGGCTAGAATGTGTGGGGGGGTAGCGGTGAGTTCCAGGCAGTAACCATACTGGATAATTTGTCTTACCCACTTGTCTGTTGTGATGGAGTTCCAGACAGGTAGGAACTGTTTGAGTCTTCCCCCGACTGGAGTGGAATGGTCTGGGGGGAGTGGAGGAAAGTCACTGTTTTGTGGCGGGAGAGGTGCGAGTGTTGGTACTGCCTCGACCTCGTCCCTTGGTGTAGTTTCCTCTATAGCCTCCTCTAAAATATCCTCTACTGGGGGATGTTTGTGTAGAGGGTTTGAATGTGGAGGAGGTATCTGTCCCAATGTTGTTGGAGGCTCCTCTGTAGAAGGAGCGTCGAAAGGAGCCACGTGGTTGTGGAGACTGCAATGCTCCCATGGATTTAGCAGTCTCGGTGTCTTTTTTCATTTTTTCAAGTGCAGTGTCTACTGCTGGTCCAAACAGTTGTTCTTGATTAAATGGTTGGCTAAGTATAGTAGTTTGTACTTCTGGCTTAAAGCCTGAAATGCGTAGCCATGCATGGCGTCTAAGGAGTACACTTGTGTTTATTGCCCTAGAGGAAGTGTCTGCGGCGTCAAGCGCACATTTAATTGAGGCATTTGAGATAAGTTTGTATAAGCTCATTTGCCTGGGCCTTGTATTGGTCTGGTAGGTGTTGTATCAGGTCTTCTAACTGATCATAGTTAGCCCTATCGTAGCATGCTAATAGGGCTTGGGTGTTTGCGATACGCCAATGATTAGCGGCTTGTGCTGCTACTCTTTTGCCCGATGCCTCTAATAGTTTGGATTCCTTGTCGGGGGCGGTGTATCTCCCGTAGTTTGGGAGTTGGCGTGTTTCCTTGCGTTGGAAACGACCAGAGAATCCAGATGGAGCTGCCCTTTGATGTAACAAGGATCTTCTGGGGCAGGTCTAGATTTTTTCTCAATTCTTGGGTTGAGTACCCTGGCCCGTACGGGGTCTTTAAATACTTCTGTGGCGTGTTTTTTGACCCCTTTAATCATGGGTAAAATTTGAACCGACTTCTGAGACTGTTCAAAAGTGTCTAAGAGGAAGTCTTCCTTGGGTGCATCGGAGTGCATGGTGACGCCATGATAAAGTGCTGCTCTGTGTACTAGTTGTCCAAACCCCAGGTGGTCATCTGGAGGTGATGTTTGGAGGGATATGGTGTAGGCTCAGGCATATCTGGTGGAGGGTATGCCCAGTCGTCCAATGGTACGGTATCTGGATTTGTGAACGGATTATTAAGATAATCAGGATCACCCCCTCCCCCTAGGTCATCAACATCATCCTGTGGGGGTGGTGGATGGTAGAGGTAATGGTGGTGTAGGCAGAGGGGGTGGGGTAGGAGGTGGTACAGGAGAGGAAGGAGGAATTGGTGATGTTGCCGAGTCCTTCTTCTTTATAGGAACTGGGGCAGGTGTTGTATCCGGTTTCCGTTTCCAACAAGGCACAGCAGTGACATGTCCAGTTTTTGGATTAATACAGATCCTTTTTTGTGTTGGATCTGGATGGAAAAGTTCTTGGTCTTCAGGAACAGACTTTGGCGCCGATTTTTTCGGTTCCGATCGAGGTTTTGGGTGATCGGTAGAGTCTTTGGCTTTAGGAGGTGTATTATAGTCCTTAGCCGGTGGTTTTGGTGCCGATGAAGGTTTAGGTGCCGATGAAGGTTTCGGCGCCGATGAAGGTTTTGGCGCCGATGAAGGTTTTGGCGCCGATGAAGGTTTCGGCGCCGATGAAGGTTTCGGCGCCGATGAAGGTTTCGGCGCCGAAGTTGAGTCTTTGAGCTTGAGAGCTTTCGGGGCCGGTTTGTCTATGGGCCTCGGTGTTTTCGGTGCCGAAGGCGCCGGAGCCGGTTTCGGTGCCGAGAGGTCTTGTGTCTTCGGTGCCGAAGGTGCCGGTGGCACAATGATATGTGGTTTGCTCGGGCCAAGCCACTGGAAGGCTTGTGTTTCTTCGGAGCCGAGCCCGAAGGCGGGGCTTCTGAAGGGTGTTTTCGGTCTCGACTGGGGCCAGCTGGCGAAGTCTTGACCAATGCCTTTGGTTTTGGAGGGGTTGGGGTAGGGGCAGGTGTACTCACGCGTTGCCCCGGAGTAATGAGGTCGTCTGAGTCGTCTGCTTCTGAGATAATTTGAAGTTCCTCGGAATCTTCTTCCGGGACATCGGGACCCTCATCAAAGATGTTTTCTGGTTCCGGGGCTGGTCTGTGTGCCATCATATGGCGTCGAGCTCTTCGATCCCGAATGGTCTTTTTGGATCGAAATGCGGCGCAGGCTGGACAGCTGGACTCGTTGTGTTCCAGCTACAGGCACAGGTTGCAGACCTTATGATGGTGACTGTGTGGGAATTTTGCTCCACACTGGGGGCATTTTTTAAACGGCGTCCTTCCCATGAGCCGTAGGCCTCACGGCGTGGATAGGTCCAATTGCCCGCATCGCCGTCCGGAACCGGTCCGATGAATTCGATGTCGAGTGAAGGTGCCTCGATGTAGTTTTGTAAAAGTTTTTCGCTTCGAAAGCTTGTTTTTGAAGTTTTCTACCGGAGTGGAAAAGTTACATCCGAACCCAATGGCGGAAAAAAACAATCTGAGGATGGAGTGGATGCCCATGCGCACTGTAGTCCAAGGGAGGAGTCACCTATCTCGTGACAAAAGACTTCTTCCGAAGACAACAACCTGCAAGCATCCGAGCCCAACACCAGATGGCGATCTACTATCCTAAGTGTGTGATCTGCAGCTCATATGCATCGAACAAATATATTTCTAGCTAAAACGGATCAAAAGATGCTAATGATGCCACCATGTGTGTTGCTGCGCAGAGACGGGCCTTTTGTCACACGGAAGCAGATGGCTTTGCTGATTGCTGTATTAAGGTGTTAAGCGGATCTTACTTAATGAGGTGAAACCTTTGCCCATGTAGTGGCAACATGAGTAGGAAGCATTGGCAATGTCAATAGATTTCGCCTTTGGGACCTGTTGTCTTTGCCCACGGTTTTTATCCAAGCTATACGGCATCCCCGAAACTGTGCAGCATGGATAAAGAAGAAAGAAAAACAAGCATTAACATAGCCAACAGGTCTCGCCCTTGGGACCTTATAAGTGTTTAAAATGCAACAGTTGATGTTGTTGCACCAAGGATATTGTGCTGGATAACTAAACACTTATAAGGTTGCAAAGGTGAGACCTATTGGCTATGCCAATGCTTGTTCTCTTTACTAGCATTTTCAGCATCTTCCTCTAATGCTGGATGTATTTTTTTAACACGTGTTTACATTACAGAACATTACATAATGACATTTTTGCAATTTCTAAATACATATGATAGTGTCTTTACAAAGACCTTTTTGGTTTCTTTATACCGTACTACTTTTTTGAATGAGTATGTTCATGGTTATAAATTGGATTTCGTTTATGGTCACCTATATATCTATTGATTTCTGGATAAAATTCTATTAAAATCATTTTAACCAAAAAATAAAACACATGAAAATGCAGCTTGGAGTAAACAATATACGCAGATCCAACAAAAGTAAAAGATTAGTTTATCACTATTGTTTCCGAAGGGTCATTATTACCCACGCAAAGCCTTCCCTCCTGAGGGTAATGGCCTTTAGCACACTAAAAAATGCCACAAATTTAACAAAGCACTAAAGAGAATACATGAATAATTTCAAATTCCACACAAAAGATAACATTTGCTTACAAACACACACTGCACTGTAATCAAAGCACAGAAGACATTTTCCAGACTTACCGCTGCATACACATTTAGTGGAATGTTTTTGTGAAACCTTTCTGGTTTAAGTTTATGTGCCCCCATAGATGTTTTCTGGTAGTTCCAGGTTGTACAGGTAAGATAACCTTGATGACATGCAATAATTCCATCCCAGTCACTCTGCCTTGCAGCTTCTGCAACGTAATGAAAAATGGTGACACAATGATTAACAAATGGCAAGTTACTTAACTGTTAAACTGTTAAACTGACAAAATAACACAATTATTTCACACTACTTCAAATAACAAAATAATCTGTTTCTGTATGCTCATTTATGAAAACATTATGCCATCAAAAGTTACCACATCAGCTTACTAGTGCAAAATAAATATTTAAATGATGTTAGCGAAATGTACATTCATGGTTAACGTAACAGGTTTGAACTCAACACAATTAAAGCACAATAAGTGGGAAAACATTCAAACGAGTGCTGAAAAAAAGACTGTAGTGCAGAAAATACACAATTTTAACAGTCAAACAAAATGTACATTTTTGCACTGCTTGCCTTCGGCAAGATTGTTTCTTTCCGTACATCACTACCATCAAACCACTCCTCCACCTAGGATCAGCCTAAAATACCTCAATTTAGTGGTAAGCTGTTAAAAGCACTATCAGATTTTGTAACGCAAAAGACACTGAAAGCGTCAAACTATGGCTAAAAAAAACAGTTGCAATATTTAGTTACAGGGTGGGCAGGCACTGGGGGGACTCTGTCAACATTGAAGAATTTTGAAAAACAGACACCAGGTAAATTGGAAGGGGGGTGGTTGAAGCATCAATGGGTTCCTACATTTTAATAGTAATTGTTAATGACCTCCTGTTGGGTTGGCACTCCTAATAATTTTTATTTTTGTTCTAAAATACTTCATGTGCAACACGGGTAGGCTTTAATAGACAAGATATTCTTGTAAAAAGCCAACTTGTGTTTTCCCTAAATTTTGGTTTAAGTCTGTGTCTTGGTTTCTGTCTTGGTTTGGTTGGTCTCTCACAATGTTCTTGCGACTCGGTGGTACCTTTCTCATGATATTGCTAATCTTTCTTACAAATGTGTAAATGATTTAAAAAAACTATTTTTTATGCAATTTTCCCCAAAAGTCTCTTTTGTAAGTCTCTATTGTAACTACCATTGTTCATTCAAAAAAAGTTATTTTTATCTGTGCGTTTTACGCACAGCTGTTATTTCACACTCCTATGCATATCAGACAGAAAGGAATATGCTACTTACCAGTATGCATCTGTTCTTGGCATGTAGAGCTGCAGATCTACACACTTTTGCATAGATTGCCATCTGGTGTTGGGCCCGGATGTTTGCAGTTTGTTTTTCCTCTTGGAAAGTCTTTGGAAGTCACGAGGTCGGTGACTCCTCCCTTGGTACGTATTGCGCATGAGCTTCGGCTCCATCCTCAGATTGTTTTTCGCCAACAGGGAAAGATGGAGCGTAGTAATAATAGTGAAGAAACCCATGTGTGTTGTATCTAAATAAGATAGACTGGAACAGATACAGATAGCCGGGGAGGCGGGTGGCCGTGTGTAGATCTACAGCTCTACATGCCAAGAACAGATGCATACTGGTAAGTAGCATATTCCGTTCGAGGAATATGAGCTGAAGATTACACACTTTTGCATAGACTATATAGCAGTTCCCAACCCTAGCGGCGACCACCGGTATCTGTTGCAGTGGTTTGAAATAGTGTTTTTAGTACAGCCTGGCCCACACTAGCTTGTTGCTTGGTTTGCACATCTACACAGTAATGTTTAGTGAAAGTGTGCGGTGTTGACCATGTAGCTGCTTTGCAGATATCATCTAATGGGATGTTCCCTAGAAAAGCTATAGAAGCCCCTATCTTTTGTGTAGAGTGGGCTTTAGGGGGAACAGATAGCGTTCGTTTTGCCTTGTGGTAGCAAATCTGTATGCATTTTACAATCCACCTAGCTATCCCTGATTTAGAGATGGGGTTACCTTTATGTGGTGGAGAGAAAGAGACAAACAGTTGTTTGGTCTTTCTGAAAGGTTGTGTTCTCTGGATATAGTAAAGTAAGGCCCTTTTAACATCTAGCGTGTGTAGAGCCCTTTCTGCAACAGTTTGAGGTTGTGAGAAAAAAAACGGTAATCCTACCGATTGGTTTAGATGGAAGGGGGAAATTACTTTGGGTAGGAATTTTGGGTTGGTACGGAGGACAACCTTGTTCTGGTGCATTTGGAGAAAAGGTTCTTGTATAGTAAGTGCTTGTATCTCACTGACCCTTCTAAGGGAAGTGATGGCTACAAAAGCTGTTTTCCATGTGAGAAATTGCAGTTCACATTTATGCAAGGGTTCGAAAGGCGGTCCCATTAGCCTTGTGAGAACTATATTTAAGTTCCACACAGGTGAGGGTGGTACTTTGGGGGGAATTATTCATTTGAGGCCTTCCATGAAGGCTTTAATGGCAGGCACTCTGAAAAGTGATAGGTGCTGTCTGTTTTGTAGGTAAGCGGCAATTGCTGCGAGGTGTAGCCGAATGGATGTATATGCTAGGTTACACCTTTGTAGATGGAGTAAGTAGCATATGATGTGCTGTATAGATACGTCTAGAGGGTTGATTGTGTTGTTATGGCAATAAACAACAAATCTTTTCAACTTTGCAGCGTAGCAGTCTCTAGTGGTAGGGTGTCTAGCTTCTCTGATGACGTTCATACAGTCAGGGGGAAGGTTAAGAAGGTTAAGGTATCTGAATTCTAGGATCTCAGGAGCCAGATCGCAAGGTTGAGCTGAGCTGGGTCCGGGTGTCTGATCTCTCCATGGTTCTGGGTTAGGAGGCATGGTGAGAGGTGTAACTTTTGGTTTGGCACTACCGAGAGTTCCAGCAGCATGGTGTACCACGGTTGTCTGGCCCATGTTGGAGCTACTAGAATCAGTGTGAGGGAGTGCTGTTGTAGCTTTCCCAACACTAATGGAATTAGTGGGAGAGGTGGAAAGGCGTACGCAAATTTGCCTGACCAGTTCATCCATATCGCATTGCCTTTGGACAATGGGTGTGGGTATCTGGCGGCGAAGCTAGGGCATTTTTTGTTTTCCTGGGTGGCGAAGAGGTCTATCTGTGGATGCACCCACATCTGAAAGAACGGGTGAAGAACCTGCGGGTGAAGTTCCCACTCGTGGATCTGCTGCGTCTGTCTGCTGACTGCAAAAACAACAATTGATGGACAGAATGCAGAACAATGTCATACATTCACCCCAGTACAGAGATCTGGGCCTAAATCCATCGTTTTTTTGCTCACCATGCCATTCCAGTTTGAACCCAGCCATATGCAAATCAGTCTTGACCCTGTGCCCCATGGGAACAGTCCAGCCCGAACTGCCAAGCCAGGTCCTCCCTGGACTGGAGACAAGCATCCTAGGACCGGTTTCGGGCTTTCAGCCCTCATCAGCCAGGATAGCTTGATTCCAGTGGCATGGAGAGCAAGGGACTCACGTCTGAGCATACCCTTCCCACTCGGGGTGACAAATGCAAAAACAACAATTGATGGACAGAATGCAGAAAGCGTCTGTCTGCTGAGCAGATCTGCTATGGTGTTTTGGACTCCTGGGACATGTTGGGCTAGGAGAAAGATTTTGTGTGGAATTGCCCATCTCCATATGCTCTGTGCTAGTTGAGAGAGCTGTGGAGAGTGTGTGCCGCCTTGTTTTTGAATGTAGTACATGGCCGTCATGTTGTCTGTGCGAATAAGGACTGCCTTGCCTAAAATCTGTGTCTGAAAGGATTTTAGGGCTAGAAAGATTGCCAGTAACTCCAGATGGTTGATGTGGAGTAACTTTTGTTGCGGCGTCCATGTGCCCTGCACTGTGAGGTGTAATAGATGAGCTCCCCAGCCGGAGAGCGATGCGTCTGTTAGGATTATTTGTGGAACCGGGTCCAGGAACGGTCGACCTCTGGAAAGATTTGTGGTGTTCCACCACTGCAGAGAGCGATGGGTGCGACCGTCTACCAACACCAGATCTGTCAGTTGCCCCTGGGCCTGGTTCCATTGGCGCGCTAAGCACTCTTGGAGTGGACGCATCTGGAGTCTTGTGTGAGGTACTATGAAAATGCAAGAGGCCATCATCCCTATTAGTTGCATAAACACTCTTGCTGGGAGAGAGTGTTGAGGAATGAATCTTTGACGCAAAGCCTGAATGCTTGCAATCCTGGCAGGATTGGGGTAGACTATGGCTTTTGAGGTGTCTATGGTGGCACCGAGGTATTGCTTTGTGTGGGATGGTATTAGCTGGGACTTTTGGTGGTTCACCGTGAAACCTAGCTGGTGAAGTAGTTGGATTGTAGTGGCGGTGTGATGTAGACATTGGTTGTAGGACGTGGCTTTTATTAGCCAGTCGTCCAAATATGGGAAGACGTGAATGTGCTGTCTTCTGACACTTGGTGAATACCCTTGGTGCTGTTGTGACCCCGAATGGGAGCACCTTGAACTGGTAGTGTTGCCCGTCCACTACAAATCTGAGGTACTTTCTGTGAGCATGGTGTACCGGAATGTGAAAGTATGCGTCTTTCCAGTCCAGTGTGGTGAGAACGTCGTTCGGGGAGAGGAGCGGAAGTACCTGCTGAAGTGTTACCATGTGAAAGTGGTCCGAATGTATGTATGTGTTTAGAGGCCGGAGATCTAAAATAGGTCGTAGAGTCTCGTCTCTTTTTGGTATCAGAAAATATAGGGAGTAGACCCCTAAATTTTGCTGATTGGCGGGGACTTGTTCCATCGCATGTTTTTGTAGGAGGGAGTTTACCTTCTGTTTTAGTAACGTGGAATGTTCTTGTGACATTGGGCGTTGCCTGGGTGGAATGTTTGGGGGGGTAGATGTCAATTCTAGGCAGTACCCTGAACGAATAATTTGGGTCAGCCATCTGTCTGAGGTGATGGTCTCCCAGACGTGAAGGAAATTTTGTAGCCTGCCCCCGACCGGACTGGGATGGTCTGGAGGGAGCAGGGGGAAGTCATTGAGTAGGCGGTGTGGCAGAGCGGGCGGTATTTGTTTTGCCTCTGCCTTTATTGTTATTGTTATTGCCCCTATATCCGCCTTTTTGATAACCCCTTGTGAAGGTGGATTGAGTAGGGGATTTGTAGGAAGTGGATGCGCTATCTGAGGAGTAGCCTCTGGCCGTACCCCGAAAGGAAGAGCGGCGAAAGGAGCGCCTAGGAGGGTGTGACTGCAGGGCTCCCATAGATTTCGCCGTATCTGTGTCCTTCTTCATCTTCTCGAGGGCCTCATCTACCTTTGGGCCGAATAGATGTTCTTGATCAAATGGATGATTTAATATGGAGGCCTGTACCTCAGGTTTAAAGCCTGAAAATCTCAGCCAAGCATGGCGACGGAGGAGGACGCTAGTGTTAATGGCCCTGGAGACTGTGTTTGCTGCGTCTAAGGCACAGCGTATAGAGGTGTTAGTTATCGTCTTACCCTCTTGAATGAATTAATTGGCCCTATTTTTGTATTTTTCTGGGAGATGGTGCATGATGGTTTCTAGTTCATCATAATGCGCTCTGTCGTATCTGGCCAATAGTGCTTGAGTGTTGGCGATACGCCATATATTGGCTGCCTGTGACGCAGTGCACTTTCCTGAAGCGTCCAGTAGCTTTGACTCTGTCAGGTGGTGGTGCTTCGCCTGACGCCTGGGAGTTTGACCTCTTCCGTGTAGTGGAGACCACGAGGTAATCTAGTGGCGCTGGCTCTTTGATATAGGCAGGATCTGTGGGGGCAGCTTTATACTTTTTCTATATGCATGGGTTAATGACCCTAGCCCTGACTGGGTCTTTAAAGACCTCTGGCGCATGTTTTATTACCCCCTTGAGCATAGGTAGTATGGAGGTAGACCTATGTGCGGTATCAAAGGTGTCGAGGAGGAAATCTTCCTCTACCGGGTCAGTGTGTAGCTCTACCCCGTGATAATGTGCCGCCCTCTGAAGTAGGTGGTGAAAATCTAATGAGTCTTCTGGTGGAGATGGCCTGGATGGATAAAGGTCATCTTGTGGGACATCTGGGATGTCTGGAATATTATAATTGTCCCATGGGTCTGGGGATCCTGTAGGGGTGGGGTCCTGTGGCACATCCCCTGGATCGTAATATAGGTCCCCCATATCATCATGGTCTGGAGACGGGGTCGGGGAGCGATGAGGCAGGGGTGGAGAGGGTGGAGGTGGAGAGGGTGGAGGAGGTGGGGAAGGCACACTGAAAGGGGAGGTAGCAGAGTCTTTCCTCTTTGGAGGTGGAGGCGGAGCCGGTTTGTCCAAATGTCTCTTTTTAGAAGAGAGTGCCAAATGTCCAGTTTTTGGATCCTTGATAAGTGTCTTTTGCAAGGGATCCGGTGTAAACAGTTCTTGAGACAATATTTGTTCCGTCGGCGCCGAAGATTCTGGGGCCGATGACTTTTTAGGCTTGTCCGTGCCGTGCTTTTTTGGAACCTCCGATTTCTTGGTCTGTGCCGAGGTAGACTTCGGCGTGGAAGTTTTGGTGCCAAGGGCCTTATGGTGTTTGGTCGGTTCCGAAAGGCTGGGTTTCGACACCGAGCTCCGCACCAAAGCCCTCGGTGTCGACGTCATCCCCGAAGATGTCGATTGGAACGGAGGTCGAGGAGTGCGCCATGTTTCGTCTGGCCCTTCGATCTCGAATAGTCTTTTTCGATCTGAAAGACTTGCAGGCGGGACAGTGTCAAGCCTCGTGTTCAGGGGAGAGGCAGAGGTTGCACACCTCATGAAGATCGGTATGGGGGAATTTGGACCCACATCGAGGGAACTTCTTGAATGGAGTTCTTTCCATCAGCCGGGACCGGAGCTTGGATAGGCCCGAAGGCCGCCGTCGACGACTGGAATCGAAGATGTGTTGAAGAGAAGGTGATTGAGGAGATCAGGATCTGAACAATACCGCGATGAGCGAGGATTCCGCTTCGATCGTCGAACTGGAAATGTTCGGAACCGGAGCACGAAGTATTACATCCGAGCCCGATGGTGGAAAAAAACAAATCTGAGGATGGAGCCGAAGCCCATGCGCAATACGAACCAAGGGAGGAGTCACCGACCTCGTGACTTCCAAAGACTTTCCAAGAGGAAAAACAAACTGCAAACATCCGGGCCCAACACCAGATGGCGATCTATGCAAAAGTGTGTAATCCGCAGCTCATATGCCTCGAACATAACGTTCTTTTAGGGGTGAGGCTTCACGTGCATTCATTTGCTTATTTACTGTTAGCAGAGAATGTGTGGTACCATGTTCCTTGAAATACTCGACTTTTTTAAACGCAGAATGCTATGTGAACATTAAATTACAGCTGCAAAAAAATAAAACATCCTTACAAATCCCATAGGGAACTGTTGCAGTGTTTCAGCCATGGTCGTGCAGCACCAGGGAACGCCCACCTCGCAAGACACTTAAAAAAACAAGCATTGGCATAGCCAATAGGTCTCGCTTTTCAGACCTTATAATGATTTACTTATGCAGCACAATATCCTTGGTGCAACAACATCAACTGTTGCATGGCTAAACACTTTTAAGATCCCAAAGGTGAAACCTATTGGCTATGCCAATGCTTGTTTTTAAAGTAGCAGAATCAACAGGAGGTGGAAGCACCATGAAAGGTCTGAAGGAGTGTGGAAGCAACATAGAGAAATGCGGATAGTGGCGTGGAAGCGACATGGGGGAGTTTTGACAGAAGCAACACGGGCTTTGAAAGTAGCAACGTGGAGGGCACAGGTGGGGGGGGAAGCACTGACGGGGAGAGAGGAGGAGCAGGCTTCCATGCGGACTAAGGGCAGCAATGGTGAAGAAGCACACGAACGAGTGCTACAGGGAATGGGTCAGGCAGAAGCACATGGGCGACCGAGAGCAACACTGAGTGAGAGAGAGAGAAATACACCAGGGAGACAGCTTAAAAGACATGCACTCCCCAGCACTGCTTAAACACAAAGGAAACGAGAACAGCTGATGTGGTTGCTATGACAGCTCCTCGAGCCTTGACAGGTGCCAACACTGAGCTTACCGTCTGAAAATTAAGGTAGCTGTAGATTACTACCCAGACGAGGTCACTGGTGCTCTGCGAAGGTGGATCCATTCGCTTCCCCGTCATAACTCATGGTTATCGAAAGAGAGCCCGATGCTGAAGTTGCTATGGTCTAAGGTTTTGTTTGAACACGCAAATCAATGGACACATTTTGAAAACTTTTCGGCATCTGGTAATTTTTTAAACAAAATAGGAGATCACTTCCGAAGATATGTAAACACTATATACATGTCACAAACGTCATTCTTAATTCGGTTTTAGGATGCCTGCCTATCATATCGGCTTAGCAATTGACAACCATTGTAAATTGGAGAAAAGAAAGGCACGGTCCAATATGACGACTGCATCCAACCCACCAGTCCTCTGTCTGGCTCCGTGCACTCGCCGTGCTTGGCTGTGACGCGACCTACTCGGCGGAATGGTTGGATCGTAGTCTCTTTGGGATGCGGCAGGACTCGGGTATGCGGGCAGCAGCCGCAGGTAAGCCGATATCGACAAGGGAAAGCGTCCGAACCGAGTGGGTGCTTCCTGGCTTTTTGTGAGAAGTGGGATGAAACTGCGCGTAGGGTGGGACTCTTTTCGGGTGCAACTGTAATTGGCGTCTGCACGTGTGTTGATTATAGGTAACTGACCCGGCCCTCGCACCCACAGTGTGTGACTGACTGCGGGCAATGTCTTCAGCTTATATGCTTGTCCCGCACAGCCCTCGGGTTGCTTGCCTAGTCAACTTTTTGACAAGCCGCCTGGCGCGCATCAAATACGCAACTTCCGGCTTGACAGAATGTAAACAGAGACACATTAACAATTACGCCTGGACATTTAACCAACCCACATTAAACAAGCACGCGAGTGGTGTGTGCGCGCGCGCCACAGCGAGCCATCTGTTTTGAATTATCGAGCAGAGCACAATAATTCAAAAACAGATAGCGCCCGTGGGGGTAACTGCAAGCATTAGGCCGTGGGCGGAGCAAAGGCGGGAAACGCACCTGCCTTTGCCCAATTGCGTGCTGTCGTTGTTAGAAAGACACACGCAAAGGCCAATAGCCTGTGACTAAAACAAAAGCACAAGCGTGTGGTCAGATTTTTGAAGCCCTTACATAAAGTCTCGCAGCGCATGCGTGCTGCACTAAGCTCGACCTAAAAATTGAAAATTCAAGGTGTTCTGGCTTATAAGGATGCCACCCCATTGTCACACCTTATATTTATCCAACAAAAAAATTAGAATATGGGGAGAATGATGAATATGGGGAGAATGATGGAAGACCTACCATCCAGCATTACCACACTTTTTCCTGATAACAGTCTCCCAAATGTGGGACGGGGTTATATCATGCACGACAGTCTAAGCCCAACATCATGATCATGTAAAGCAGGTGGAGATGCTGGGAAAAGATAAAGTTTAAGATGGGTGTGGATGCAGCATTTGAGCCCAGGGTCAACCAGTACTAAGTGTAGGAAGCTGGCTCTGTATATACTATACCAAAGTAAGGTATAGTGTGCACAGAGTCCAGTGGATGCCCAAAGGCTTACAGAGGTAAAGGTAGATAGCACCTTACTCTCTATTTGTTGTAGTGTGGGCGAGCAGTGAGGCTTTATCAGAGGGCAGAGTTAAGTATTGTGCACACTCAGGCAAGAAGTGATGTAAAACACTCAAAGACGGAACTCAAACCAATTTTTTGCATAAAAAATATTTATTTAGTTGTATTTAATTTTTAGAACCAAGTAGGACTTGGTACAGATAAGTGAAGTTGTACTTTTCAAGACAGACTGACAAGAATATGCAAGCTGGATGAAACCGACTTTGCTACAGGTTTGTAAAATGTTGAGACAGTTGACATTTTGTTGTAATTACTTTGTGATTACTTTTTAGATTACTTTTAGGATTACTTTTTCTACTCAGTGTGGTATGCCTCGATATCACACTGGGACATTTCCTAGACAAAGGTAAGTAAACCACTTTGACATTAAAACACAGTTGCGTGGGTTTCCATATAAACAACTCAACACAGAACTTTTTCAGAGTAAAAACAGTCACTGCAATCCATTGGTAGAAAGGAAAACGCTACTTACCCAGTATGCATCTGTTCTTGGCAAGTAGAGCTGTAGATTCACATGCTTTACTCGTCTGCCATCTAGTGTTGGGTCCGGATGTTTGCACTTTGGATTTTCGTTGAAGAAGTCTTTTCCAGTCACGAGGTAGGCGACTCCTCCTTTCGGTGATAGTGGGCATGGGTATCAACTCCATTGTTAGATTGTTTTCCCACAGTGGGTGAGAATGGAGTTAGTAAGAGTAGAATAGAAATGTCCATGCATATGTACACCATATGGGTAACTTTCCAGATCTATGAAGAAGTTTGTAAGTTACAGTTTTCTTTTCTTTTTTCTGTTTTGGGATTCACAGGGTTCTTTCCTCCTCCACTCATTAGCTTCCAGTCCCAGAGTAGACCTCACCAGCGGCGGTGCGTCCATTGGGGCGCAGGGGCGGAGCCCCACTTACCACACATGCACGCAAATCAATCCCCAGACCGGCAGCAATGGCAATGCAAATGATGCATTGCGTCGGACATGAAGGGGGTGGGGCCGGGGGGCGAGCACTGACAGTTGAGACTAGTTGACAGACAGGCAGCGGCTCGCAATTTTATTGCGCATGCTCGAGTTTGTCTCACGACAAGCACGAGCATGCGCATTCGCCGCACTGTCTGCCACTGACTACTGTACTGAGAGGAGGGGGCCGAGAGGCCGAGGGTTGCCTCTGCAGCAGCCCCCCTCTAGGTATCCGGGCGAGCCCTATCCGTGCTCTTTCGCCAATCCAGGGCAGGCGCTGATAATGCAGCGTCTCTGGATTGGCTGAGAGCCTGATACAGCAACGAGTAACTGCTAATTGGGTGCCGCGCACCTATGGCCAATCACTGTGGCTTATGTCTGAACACAGTGACAGTGATTGGCCATGAGGTGCGCACTCCAGCAGTCGGTCGCGTCATCACGCACGCGGTGGTGCGACACTGTCTGCTCATAACCTCGTGGCGGCGGTGCGTTCAGAGTCAGGAGGACCCGTCGTGACTGAGTGACTCGTCGTGTGTCATCGTGAAAAACTCGTGATATCATATCACTGCATAAAAGTACCTGGGCTGAAGTAAGTACTGTATAATGAGAAAACAATAAGGAAATATGTACTAGTAAAGAAATACAACTGAAAAAATTAAATAATACATATTTTTGGAGATGAAAATGCCATCTTGTCAAAGGGTAAGCTGATTTTCGGACTCTTCGGAGACTAAGTTACCTGCGTGACTGCGTCGTGGACATGCTGTAGCTCTTACACTGTCTGCGAGCTCCCCGCGCTGTTCACGTGCATCAAACTCCTCACGCCATTCCTCCACGCCTAACCTTAACCTAGCTCCTCACTCTGCCCCAAGCCACACGCGCTATGTGCTGAATACTCCGCAGACCGCATAGTGTCCGTAACGTAAGTATAAAGCTCCCGACACAACATGTCGTCTACATCCATCCCATCCGAGCTAGGCTAGCTTCTCACACCGTCGTCAAGCGACTCAAGCTCGGGCCCCCCTCAAAGTTTCTCACACTCGGCCATGCGCGTCAAACACCTCACACACTGCCCACGTGGAGTATCTTTATCACAATTGGTAAAAAATCACCTCTCACGATAAAACATCTACATTGAAATGGCAGCGGTAAGACTGCAGAATCCCAATCCGGTCTCCTTCATTAACTGAGTGTTTGAGAAAAACCCCTGAAAGACACTGCACCGTGCAGGGGAATCAAAGCCAAACAACTGTAACCGGGGCATGGTTCAACAGAACCTGAGTGTCTATCTGACTACCAATGAAGGCCTGTAGGTCAGATTGTTGTGTGACGAACGTGCCCAGTCTAGAGGAGGTTCTATGCACATTGGGAAAAAATGGTATATTCACAGTCGGTCGGGTGATGCGCCTCTAGATGTCTAGTACCAGAGGACAGTCCCGAAGTCCCTCCAGGGCGGCACGTGGAGCCCCATATGTATCTCCCTGACAGTAAATATGGGTCAATAACTATATTGAATTTCTCACCCAATAACAGCTGCCCAAACATTAGCTCCCCCAGATGTTCAAATAGTGTGGCATAGAATTTTGCTTTATGATCTGGTTACCCATAGTCATTGGCAAGCGTAACCTCAATTCCCTCCAGCTGACCCCGAACAATGAGTGACCTCCCTTCACCATCCTAGAATGTGGAATCTTCTTGGAAATGTTGTAATTGTATGCGTGGTATTATGTGCGTTGCAGAGTCGCAACTAGAGCCAAATTTCGGGGGGGGGGGGGGGGGGGGGGCTGAATCTTTTAAGCCATAGGCAGAGTGGAGCTGCAGGGGCTCTTAGAAGGGGTGAAACAACAGCGAGGCCTCATTAACATGCAAATGGTTTTTTAAAGACCTGTGAAGTGCTCGGGTGCGTCTGTGTGAGCGCCGGGATGCTGTCTCAGCCCGGGCTGCCACACGCGACGAGGGGGGGGGGGGGGGGGGCTGAAGCCCTGTGAGTCCAATGGGTGTTGCGCGCCTGCGTTGTAATAACGTGTGCTAAGCAACGCGCTGTAATGACATACAACCAGCAGCTGTATTATGAAAAGGAGAACAAAGCAGCTCCTCGACTACAAAATAAATAGAATCGTGACTCCCTTTGTTTTCGCTTTGCTCGGGGATTGATATTGTACGCACCGGGATGTATCAGAAAGTTAAGGGGGTCCACATTCTCCCCAAGGAGGTGAATCTTCTGGAGAAAGGCCATTGACACCTCTCTAGCATGGACACATTTTTAGCAATGTGCGTCTTTTCATGGGAAAACTTAAACCCACCCTGCACGTTCTAAGTCAACCATTTAAAGGTGTCCTAGTCCTAACTGTCTAAGTAAGCAGCAATTCATGCTCCAGCAAAGCTGAACTCCAAAAAAACAGGATAGAAAATAGAAATGCATATGTCCCACAATTATGTGATAAACCGATAGGGCGTATGTTGGGCGCTTGTGAGCTAGGAGCAAAAACAATGAATAAAAGTGTTGCACGGTCAACATAAAAAGAATCAGCTAAATACATTGCAAGGTATCAACCAAAAACATAGATAAAGAAAAACGTTCACAGAAGGAACAGCAAAAACAGTCTGGCATAGATCCAGTCAAGAAGGCAGCTCACATATGGATCCTGGCGCCAATATAAGGGGTGGGTAGATCTCACCAGAGTGCCATGGTTGACATTGAGCCCTTGATATGGAGTGGTAAATAAGCTTAGTCCTCATCTGCCAGATCCTCCACCAGTGGCAGCCGGTGCTGCTGGTGCTCTCTTTAAGACCATCCCAGGCATTTTTTGCTGGCATCGTTTCTTTCTTTGGGATTGCTGCTGTGAATGCATTTACTATCAGTGGTACTAACTACACTTCCGAATTCCTCTCATTTTACCACCTTTGGCAGATCAGCTCAATGGTTTTAAATGCTGAGCAATATTTTTATGACTGGTAGTAATTTAGTCAAACATTCTTTATTCGGTCATCAAGTGACTATAAAAGATACAATGAAATAACATGGTTTATAATAATGGCATTTTAGCATATACAACCATAGTTAAAAATAAAGATAAAGATGAGGAAAAATAAAACAACAACATTTTGGTGGTAATTACTACTCACCCCATTTGGTATTCAAGACGGTCTATCAATGGGAGAACCCACGGGGACTTTCTTAAAGGGCCAGGTACTGTTTAAAGCCCCGGATGCTGCAGTTGGAGCACCCGTTTGCCTCTTGAAATGTGCATTGAATGTACCTAACATTGAGGCCTAACATTTATGACGATACATATTATAAACCTGTAATCTATACTGATACATATTTAGCATGTTTTGAGAGTCCATGGATTCTTGGGGGAGGTTGGGGGGGGGGGGCTGATTGATGCGTCTTTCGACTTCCTTCCCTTTAGCTCTGAGGAAGGGTCTGTTGGAAAGCGGGGAAGAAAGACTGCGGAAAGATTTCAGCAAAACAAACACAACTTAGCACGTTCAATAATAGCGAGTTGAATGCATCGGGCCTGGTTTACAAAGGCTGCTAGGAGTAAAATAAAAGAGGACTCATGTAGTACTACTTCCCATCCTCATCCATTCTTTGGTTAATCGGCCCCTCAGATTGAAAGCCACCGCAGAGCGCAATGTCAGACCAGCTGCATAAAAGCATCCTAGACTATGATGATGTTGCTCTCATCAGTTTCCACCAATATATGTGTGTGTACGAAGAATGTTTGTATGCGCACTTTCTCTGTCCATGTACACAACCGAGCGATGAGGTGGGATTCAGCTGGGTGTGCAATTTATCACCCCAACTAGGATTTATAGTTTATAGCTGCACAACCCGAAATAAAATAAAGGAGCAAAACGCTGTTTTGAAGCAAAATCCGGTAGATTTACAGATTTTAGAGACAGTTCTCAAGGGGAGCTCTTGAAATAAATGCTTGAAGATCTGCACCAGTACCGGGCAGAATTACCCTTCGGTGCAGCATGCACGCCAAGCTTTTCACACTATGCCCATGCACACTGACTGAACTACTCGCACGCTCTGTCCGGGTGGGTCAAGCTCCTTGCAGATTCACGACGAGACGCAGTTTCACGCTATTTTTTCACGTTGGACTACTACCAGTGTTGCACTTCTTAATGTATTGATTAAAGGATAATTTGAATTTAAAATTGTGATCTATTGTATTCCATAAAGATACTGAAAGCTAAAGATCATATCATTATTACATTTAAATGTAAGCAGGTTCCAATGGATAATTTTAACGTAGCAGACTAAAAAAAAGTCTGGTTTCCCCGAACATCAAACAAAATAAATATTTTAAGAACACTGTAGTTATTTTATGTTAACTTGAAGAACTGACGCTGGTAAAATTCATTGGGATTACTTGTATTTTAAAAGCATTGCTTGTCTAGTTACAGCACGTTATTTTTATTTTCAGCACCTTCTAAAGCTTGACAACCCTTACCAAATTTTTGGTCATATTTCCGGCGAAGAACAAGACCTCCTTTGCTGCTCTTTCACCCCGGCTACGACCCAGCAAACACCAGAGTTAAAGGTAAGGAAACTGATGCTATTTTTTTTTTTAGATTGGAGTTAGAGCTATGTGTGTGGTCACTGTACATGGTGGTTGGGGTAGGCACACATTCTGAACATTGTACCCTCAGTAGATGGAATTTACTAACAGCCTTAGCCCTGTGATTTGGCCAATAACGGTTGTTAACAGCACTAACTATCCCTTGCCTTGTTCAAGGCCCTCAAGCAGTGTCTGTTTCAGTGCCTTCAGCAACCACTATGGCACACAGAGGCAGCAGGCAGTAAGGCTGTATTTTTAGCAGTCATGTTGTGCAAAGGGGAGCTGTTGGAGATTTATTGCGATACTGCACAAGATATATGTATTTATACAGAAACTTGATATTATTGCACCGCACCTTATATGTTGTACTTTGATTATTGGCAGGTTTCTTTAATATATATTGGTAAGGCCAGCATCGTCATCATGAATACAGTACAAGAGCTGATTACAAGGTCATTCCAGGCACGGCCACTTCAAGAGAAAATAGATTTAAAGCAATTGGGACCTCATCGGCCTGACCTAAAACTACAGCAAACTTCCCAGGACAGAGGGAAAATGTCCACACGTACATTCTCAAACGCCTGGTACACAAAAGCTGATTGGCTTACAGGGTGCCCTTTAAGAAATTCTCTGTTCTGCTTTCCCTGCTTGCTGTTTGGTGGTGAGTTTTCTTGGACAAATCAAGGAGTAACAGACTTGAAGCATTTGTCTGAAAAAATAAAGAAGCATTCACGCACAAGAAAGCATATGGAAAACCTGACTAGACTGGGAATGTTGGGGGAAGATGCTCCGATTGAGCAGCAGATAAATGATGCATACCGCAAAGCAATACAGAAACACAATGAAACAGTTGATAGGAACAGACAGATTCTATCCAAAATAATTGATTGCATTCGTTTCTGTGGTGCTTTTGAACTGGCATTGCGAGGCCATGATGAATCGGAAGGTTCCCCAAATCCTGGAATATTCAAAGGCCTTGTGGATTTAATAGCAAGCATAGACAAGGATATGGAAGCACATTTAGCACGTGCTACAGTCTTTAAGGGCACCTCTAAAACAATACAAAATGAACTTCTTGAGTGTATGCTCGAAATTATGAGAAGCCATATTGTGCAAGAATTGCAAAACACAGACTTTGTGGCTATTCAGGCTGATGACACCACTGATGTGGCCACTAAAACACAGTCCGTATTAGTGTTTCGATACATTGACAATGACAGACAAGTTGTGGAGAGGTTCTATGGTTTCACACATTTAAGAGACTCTAGTGCAGAAACCATTACTGCAGCTATACTGCGTAAACTGAGCTTAATTTTTCCAGAGCTGCCTCAAAAAAAAAAACTTATTGCGCAAAGCTATGATGGTGCGTCCGTAATGAGTGGAAGCCTTAGTGGAGTACAAAAGAGAATTCGAGATGTGTACCCTAATGCTCATTATGTGCACTGTTACGCTCACCAACTTAATCTTATTATGCAACAGGCAGTATCAAAGATCACCGAGACACGAATTTTCTTTCAGGATATAGGAGGCATGGCAGCATTCTTCTCGCGTTCCCCCAAAAGAACAGAAGCACTTCATGACATTGTAGACAAAAGCGTTCCAAGGGGATCCTCAACTCGTTGGAACTTTAACATCCGTACAGTCAACCTAATCTATGAACATAGAGAGGACCTTCTGAAATGTTTTGAAGCCATAGAAGCCAATGATGAGTTTGATTACAAAAGTCAGATTGAAGCCCATGGCTTTGGTAGAACACTACAAGACAGAGAGTTTCAGTTCTTACTGTATTTATTTCATGATATAATGGTAGCTGTCGACCTGTTATACAATCAGTTACAAGCACGAGAGATAGATACTGTCAAAGTGCAAGTATATACTACTATGTTTGTACAAAGCATAAGCAAAGTGAGAGATGGGGTTGACAATTTAGACAGCAAACTGCCAGAGAAATCTTTTTTCACATACCGCAGGAAAAACATCACCACTATGGTCCGAATTGCAAAGGAGATCTGTGACATTGTAATTGTGCAGGCACGAGAGCGTTTTTCTTTCACTAAACATTTGGTGAGTGCCACATTATTGCAAAGTCAACAGTTTGCCAAATATGATGAATCCTTCCCGGAGCGTGCTCTGAATGAGGCTGTGGGAGCTTATCCTATGCTCAATAAAGAAGAGCTGAGAACTGAGTTGACTGTACTGTACGGAATGCCTGTGTACCGGAAGGCCACAAGTGCCTTGTCTTTGCTGGCTTTAATCCATAAACTTAATATGGAAAAGTCACTTGGAGAGACAGTGGCTTTACTTAAAATTGTCATAACCACTCCTATGACAACAGTCGAGGCAGAACGATGTTTTTCAGCCTTAAAGAGGATTAAGACATTCCTGAGAAACACCATGCTTGAGGAAAGACTCAATGCTTTGGCAATGCTCTCTGTAGAGAGCAAGCTAGTTCAGAAAATCCCGGACTTTAACACTAAAGTTATTGAAAAGTTTGCTGCTCTTAGAGAGAGACGTGCTGATTTCATTTACAAAAAGTAAACAATGTTGAATGCTGCTACTTTGCAACCAGTTTAGTTTGTTAAATAAAAAACATCTGTGAGTGAGGTACTCAGAAATGCATTGTATCTCGAAGTCTGTTATGAAGCTCTGTGGTTATACACTGAATAAGCAGCTACCTATGTTATATGACATCTCTTTATTAATGTTATAACTGCACTTTCACAATTGCTTTATTAACCTTCCTGCTTTCTCAAATTTGCTTGAAAATGCACCATTTCTCTTCTCTTTTTTCAAAATTTTCTCGGGGGGAGAACCCCCCGAACCCTCCTTATAGGGGTTCGGGCTCGCTCGCTACGCTCGCTCGCTATGGTGAAGTATACCAATCATTTTACGCCCCACCACTTTAAAATGTCACCAGCCGCCCCTGGACCTCACAGGGTGAGGACTGAATCATACGGCGCTTATACATCCACAAACAAATTCGGAACATACGGCCAATCTGACCTGCAGGGACTCACCGCACCTTTGAGACACCTCTCTCATGGCTGGAGCCCTTAAAGTAACAGCGCTTAATGTAAAAGGCTTAAACAACCCAATCAAGAGGCGGACGGTCCTGTCCTATTTGGAAAACACAGATGCCCATATTTGTCTCCTCCAGGAGACACATCTGCTCCCACGGGACAACCTCAGAATGTATGCGAGGGCGTTACCCCACCAATTGTTCTCCTCTCAGTCCTCCAAAACAGCGGGGGTCGCCATTCTAGTCTCAGCTAAGTTCCAGGGCAAGATAGGTCCTAAACAGGCCGAAATAAGGGGAAGGCTCCTAGCACACACATTCACCTTAGGCCAACGCTCCTTCACCATAGCTTCCGTGTACACTCTGTATAATGGACAGGAGGGGTTTCTCCGGGTGGTGAATCTAGAGCTATCCATTTCCCCTGACGGATCGCTACTAGTGGGGGAGACCTCAATATGGCCCTTGACAACGACATTGATATGTTGTGCCAACGCTATGGGCGGACTGGGGCCCTCTCTATGAAGATGAGACAACTCTTGCGGGAGGCAGGCCTGACAGATGTATGGAGGTTACAACACCTGACATCCAGGGAATTTACCTTCTATTCGCACACCCACAAGACAGACACCAGGATTGACTACTTTTTGACCACTGATACCTTGACACAGCAGACGCAACGGGTGGAGATCCTTCCTTGCCCTCTGTCTGACCACTCAGCAGTGTCCATCTCTTTATCTCTCTCCTGCCACCGGCCAACCCGGCGGCTGTGGCGACTTAGGGAGACGATGCTACAACGTCCTACAGTAGTGCAGCGGATCACTAAACTATAGACTATTACTTGGCCATTAACAATACCCCGGACACCCCTATCACTATCTTATGGGACGCGCTCAAAGTGGTGGTCCAGGGAAGACTTTCTAGCTATATCTGCACACGATAACCGGTCAGGAAAGAGAAGAGGGAGCAACTCTCTAGCACGGTAACCGAATTGGAACGAATACACCAAGGAACGGGAGCTCCCAGGGTCTGGAAACAACTTAAGGCAGCGAGGACTCAGCTGGCGGGCCTAGATACCGACAGGGCAGAACACGCCACCCTGAGGCTCCGCATGCCTTCTACTCGGGGGGAGGGGTGTACAGGAGACTCTTGGCCAGTAACTGAGGGCCCAGCGCAGACATCTAGCATTTCCATGGTGGTGGACCACGCCGGACAAGAACAGACCACAGACCAAGGTATAGCAGACATGTTCAAGTGATATTACGCATCTCTTTACAGGGCACAGACACTCCCTATGGACGCCCATGCCCAATACCTGACAGATGCAAGGACCGCTAAATTGACCCTCGGTCAAGCAGAAGATCTCGATTCCCCGATTAGATATGGCAGAGATGACTTCCTCAAGCCTAAACTAAAACCGCTTAAATCCCCGGGCCCTGATGGATTCTCTGCCATCTTTTATAAAACATTCTGAGCTATTTTGGCTCCGCTGCTAGTGAAGGTGTACAACTCGATCGGGGTGTCCTCTCCCATGCCACCTACAATGCTAGAAGCCCTAGTTACTGTGATACCTAAACCAGAGAAGGATAAACATAACTGTGCGTCATATCATCCCATTTCCCTCCTTAACATGGACCTCAAAACTTTTTCCGGGATCCTAGCGCAGAGATTATCCCTCAGACCAGTCGGGCTTTGTCCCGAGACGCCAGTGCTCTGACAACACTAAGCGCCTCCTACACCTGTTAGACAAATAGGAACGCTTTGAGGTCAAGCGTATGATTCTCTTGGAGGACACCGAGAAGGCGTTCGAAAGGGTGCATTGAACTTACCTTAAGGCTACTCTGAACCACTTCGGTCTGCCACAGCGATTTATAGGATGGGTACTGGCTAATTACACTGCCCCTACTGCCTCGATTAGGGTTAATGGACTGATATCACACCCATTCCCCATCCAACAGGGGACGAAGCAGGGATGCCCGCTCTCACCACTCCTCTTCGCCCTGTACAGGGAGCCTATGGCTCAGCGAGTGCGCAATGATCCTTTAATATCGGAGGTAAGCTTTGGCAGGGAGGAGCACAAAACCTGCCTGTACGCTGACTATGTGGTCGCCACCCTGGGAAGACCTGGTGAGTCCCTGCCTGCTCTTTTGACAGAACTTGAGTGCTTCGCGCAAGCCTCGGCTTTTAAAGTTAACATTCAAAAGTCACAGGGCCTTAGTCTATCTCTTGGCACAGCCACTCTGGAGGCGCTTCCGCGGATGCACCACCTCCACTGGGCCCGAGATACCATCCCCTACTTAGGGCTGAAACTCTCTGCCAGCATGAAAACAACTACCTCCCTCAATTACACGGTGCTCTTACGACATGTGCGCGACTGCCTCTGCACATGGAGACCTCATTCTTTGTCCTGGTTGGGTCAGGTAGCGGCGATCAAAATGACAATCCTACCTAAGATAATCAGCCTTTTTCAGAGCCTCCCACTTCACCCCCACCGGGAGTACTGCGCTCACTAAAGCGTGATCTAGAGCGTTTTGTCTGGCGCGACCAGCAGCCACGAATGCACTGGGAACTAAGCTATAGGCCCCCGACTGAGGGAGGACTGGCGATCCCCAATCTGCAAAATTACTACTGGGCGGTACAACTGCGGCCACTGGTGGAGTTGTCACGACCAGAGTCTGAGAAACGCTGGCTTTTCATGGACAGAGCCTTAGCCAAACATCCACTTTGGGGAGTCCCCGTCCTCGCTAAAGATACTAGGCCCCGCAACTTGTATTTATCTAAGGTTGCAGGCACCACCATATCAGCTTGGAACAGGGTCGCTACCTCAAAGGGGCTCACAACATTTCCATCCCCAATCACGCCCATAGTAAACAACCCTGACTTCACACCTGGGCTGGACTCGACATCATTCGCACAATGGACGCACGAGGGCAGCTGATCAGTAGGACACTTCTTTGACGAGTGGGGGGCACCTCCCTTCACTGACATTTGCACACTGTGAAATGTCCCTGAGATGGAGCGCTACAGGTACCTGCAAATTCGACATTGGGTTATGCAACTGGGGATCGGGGGGGGTAGAGAGATCCCTTACACAGTTCGAAAGGTGGTTACTCACAAGGCACACAGATACGCGACTGACGATGGACCTCTACAGATTCCTAAGACACAACCCAGGGTCAGATAAATCCCCAGGGGAACTCCGATGGGAAGGGAAAATAGGTAGGACGCTTCCACAACGAAAATAGCCACGTACTGGTACCTAACCCTCCCTTGACTCCACCAAGGCAACCCTACACAGAGCCCCAATTGTTGGAGAGGCTGCGACTCATTGGGTACCCAGGCGCACCTGCTGTGGGAATGCCCCCAGTTAATGAGTTATTGGAACCAGGTCCTGGATGACATTGACACCCACTTCCACACCCAAATACCTCGCTTTCCAGCTTATACACTCCTGGGCCTTCCTAACTCTCTCATGTTTCCACTTAGATCGCGGCGAGGAAAACAAATGGTGCTAGCGCTGTGTGCAGCTCAGCAAAACATCCTCTCACACTGGGGCACTGCAAACACACCCACCCATCTGGGTGGCTTTATAGATTATGGGGGATTCTCGGGATGGAGAAAATTTCCCTTTCAATCTCCAATCCGGGAGCCTCTTTCCACGACCTCTGGGAGCCCTTCCTGACATTGCTGACTACGGAGATCACAGAACTCACCTGCCCGAAATACCGCAGATTGTTGCACCTGGCAGACCCACCACAAGAGGTGATACCTCGCGACACGACGCCCCAAAAGGCGTAAACCCTACAGAGACGGGCACACAGAGCTGGGGGGGGGGGGGGGGGGGGGGGGGGTGCGCCCGACAGCATCTAATGTACGAGGCTGTATTATTTACAAGGAGGAGGAGGAGGGAGGGGAAGTAAGGGGGGTTATACTCACCTGTTTACTGTTTTGTTTGTTTCTTACTGTAGCTAGCCTACCAGATGAGGCAAATAGCGGAAGCACAGAATGATGCAATTGTTGTAGGCCGTATATTTGACATGAAAACTACCAATAAAGAAATTTAAACATGAAATGGAAGCCTGGACTTCAGGTTTAAACCCTAAAATCCTTAGCTAGGCTTGACATCTTAGAAGAACACTAGTGTTGATAGCGCGAGCTTCTGTGTCAGCTGCGTCTAAAGCACACCTAATGAAAGTGTTGGAAATTAGTTTTCCTTTCTGAATTAACTCATGTGCCTCTTGTTTATGTTAGTTTGGCAATAATTGGAGCAATTGTTCCAATTCGTCATAGTGAGTCCTGTCGTATCTTGCTAAGAGAGCCTGGGTGTTGGCAATAGGCCAGTGATTGTCTGCCTGTGCTGCTACTCTTACCTGAGGCATCTATAAGTTGGACGCCTTGTCAGGAGGAGGGGCATCTCCTGTTTGAGAGTTTGCTCTTTTGCGGGCATTGGAAATGACTAGGGCGTCTAAGGGAACTTGGCCTTTAATGTAGACAGGGTCTGTAGGTGCAGGTTTGTATTTTTTATCTACCCGTGGTGTTAGTATCCTTGCACGCACTGGTCCTTAAAATTATTATCACAGTGCTTAAGCATGCCCTTAAGCATGATTAGAGTATGAGTTGCTCTTTGAGAAGAACTTAAGGTCTCAAAAATAAAATCCTCTTCAAGAGGCTCCTTGTGAAGCTGAATTCCATGATAATGAGCAGCCCTGTAAATTAATTCTATATACCCTACATTGTCGTCAGGTGGAGAGGGTTTTGTAGGGTATAGATCTGGGTCAGTGTCAGTGTTAGGATCTGTACTGTAATCATCCCATGCATCGGGGCTATTGTCATGTGGTGCGTCCTCATCCCTGTCATCCTGGTGATCCGGTGACTGTGGATGTGGTGAATTTGTAGGAGTAATCAGTAAATTAGGGTCAAGTGGGGAGGGGGGTCAAGAGGAGGAGGAGAAGGAGAAGGATTAGTACCTACATTTTTCTTTTTAAGGGGAATGTGGTAAGCTTCCTCCATCTCTGGTTTCCGTTTAGCTGGCAATTAATTTGACATGAATATGACCAGTTTTAGGGGTTAATGACAAGTTCTTTCAGCTTCAGGTCCATGTTGGAAGGCGAGACGTCGAAACGAGGCTCCTTTGATTGAAGAGAAGCGGTTTTGTCTTTCGGTGCAGATGTTTCGGTGCAGACGTTTTCAGCGCCGAGGTTTTTGGATCCGAAGATTTAGGTTTTGGTATAGCAGGGATGTCAACGACGACGTGTTTGGATTTCGGCACCAAAAATTTTAGTTCGGTGCCTGAATGGGCCCATCTCGGTCCTGAGCAGGAAGGCTTTGGTTGGTGTTTCGGTGCAGAGCCCAAAGGTGGGCATTGGAAACATGTTTTCCGTGCCGACCTTGGCCTGAAGGCAGAGGAAGGACCGGAGACTTTTTCTTGGGCATGAGTTGGGGAAGGAGGGTATCAGTACTCAGGATATGCTGACCCTGCGGAACGTCTTCTTCCATGTCAGAGTCGTCTTCGGACTGGGAAATGTGTTCCTCCTCTTCTTTGGCTCCTTGTGCGCCGAAGATTTCGTGTTCGGAATCTTCTCCAAAGAGATTGGGAGTGCAGCCGCCTTGTTGGCGCATCTCGTGAAGTCGAGCCTGACGATCACGGAGTGCCTTCTTCGATTGCAAAGATCAGCACGTGACGTAGTCTTGCTCGTTGTGTTCGCGGATACTTCGTGCGACACTTGGGACAGAATTTAAATTGAGTCCGTTCCAGCGACTGCGGGCTGACCCAACGCGGGTAGGCCCAACGGTCGGCCACGAGTTTTCCGATCGAAAGGAGGAGTCACCTCGTAACTGGAAAAGACTTCTTTGAAGAAAAACAAAGTGCAAACATCCGGATCCAACACTAGATGGCAGACTATGCAAAGCATGTGATCTACAGCTCACATGCCTCGAACATGTAGTTATAGGTTTGCAGGTAAGAAATTGGTTTTGAGAGTCGAGTTTCAGGGGTTGGAACAAGGGTTCCCCCATGGTCACTGATGCCCTCAAAGAGCACCCTCAGCGGCACTAGGGCAGCCGGATGCAGAGTGCGGCGGCCCAATGTTAGCCTATGGGACAAGTGGGCCGTCGGTTGGTGGCTGCTCTTTAGCAAGCCACTGGATTGTGGGAGCAAAGCTCCTAGGGTTAAGCTAAGAGCAAAGGGGGGGATCAGAGTTAGCACACAAGGTGCACCCACAACGGCACAGGGGCGGCCGGGTGCAGGCTGCCGTTTGGCGTTGGGTGCCCTGTTTTCAATGGGAGATCTCTGGTTCGGAACAAAGACTGCAGGCTCGGGCAGGGAGGCTTCCTGAAGGCGACCACCGTTTGGAGAGGTAAGTTGAGATACAGTGAGATGCCTGGACACTGTCGGTTGGGCCACCCAAGGCCGTGGGGCATCGGGTGCAGGTGTGTCTTTAGGCGTTGGGTTTCCTTACCAGCTCGTGCTGCGGTCAGAGGGACCCTCTAAGTAGAAGCTGCAGGTGTCATCGGGAGGCTTGAGGTAGGTCAGGGATCACTAGATCTCTGGTCAGGTTCGCTGGGGGTACCTCCTCGTGGTGTTGGGCCACTCGAACTCGGGCCATGGGCGTCGGGTGCAGAGTGGCGCGGATTCGGCCAGAGCGTTTGAGAAAGTCCAGTGCTCACGGCAGGGCAGGTCCTCTGGGTTCTGGGGGGCTGCTGGACACGCCGGGGTTCCGTTGGAGCAGGTTGGGAAAAGCGGGCTGGGCAAGGGTCAAGGCAGTTGGTGTCCTCCTCTTCTTCCTTCAGCAAGGCTCCTTGGCCCTTCTTCTTGCTGGTCTAAGGAGGCAAAGTTCGGAGTCGCCCATAAATACTAAATTTTGGGACGTTTCAGGTAGGTACAGGTCAGGACCAATGGGTCCCTTCCTTGGGGTGGGTACTCCCCCTATTATGCCACCTTCCAGTGGGAAGGGGCATAAGCCTCCCTCTGGTTGGCTGGGCCCACCCGATCTTCAAGATGGCGGGGACTGAGAGGTGTGCTTTGCCTCACCTCCTTCACCTGGGGGGTGGAGTTGGCAAAGGTGGGCACACCACACCTCGTATCTTGGTTTTCCTGCCGATTCTCCCTTCCAAAGTGGAGGTCCGAACCAGTGGGAGCCTGTTGCTGGGAGCAGTAAAAGGCAGGGTCATCTTACAAAGGCGGCAAGCCTTTGAAGCTTCCCCTTCGTGGACCTTGCCCATCCTGGGTGGGAGAGAAGGCTTGGCACCTCTGCCCAGGATGTGCTTTGTTTCAGGACCCAGAGAGTGGGAGGCTCTTGACCCAGGGGTCCAGAAACATGCCTGGGGGTTGCAGCTGGCGAGCCAGGACACCAGAGTTAGGTTGTTTTTCAGGGCGCATCTCTAAGATACCCTCTGAGTGCATTTGGCATTAAATCCAACACTGGCCCCAGACTACACGAAGGACTTCAGGCTCAGCGCCGCACGTATGCTAAAGTCAAACAAAAATGCTGCAACCTGGGCTTGCGCTATGGGCTCCTCTTCCCGGCCCGACTCAGAGTAATTTTAAAGGACAAGGCACTCTTCTTTGATAGACCGCAGGCGGCGTGGACATGGCTCACGGAGGAGCGGCCCCTATGGCCCCATCCCACGTCCTCCCCCAACCCCATGTCTGGCCCTTCCCGAGCCCTGTCCTCTACCCCCAAACAACAAAGGAGGCGCAACCGATCTCGTAAGAAGGGGGAACATCGAGGAGACCGCTCGAGATTGCCCGGAGCTACTTTACAGTCACGGTCTGCCTCTGGGGCTCCTCTGATCTTGGATGAACACAGCTGGGCCAGCTCACTGAGTAACTTACACCATGAACAACATTCAACCTCGCTGCTACGCCCGGCCCTTTCCGACTCAGACCTATCCCGAAGTCCTGTGCTCCGTGGCTCTGGGGAGGATGCCGGACTCTGAGTGTGGGGCCTCATGGGGCCAAAGCAACGCCAAACTTATGGGGCTCGTGGCAGCAATAATCAACCATCGATACTGACCTACCGACTTCATGGAGGGGTCCATTGCTATCGCCACGACTTTCCCAGCTAACCGTTTTAGTGTAGCTTCTTGTTCTTGAACTGGGCGACAGATGCTTCACGTTTGGAAGTATAGGGTGGGGGATGTTGGGAGGGGGTTTGGGATGGGGGGTTGCTGTCCTTCATCTTCTGTTCGTTCTGACTCCGTTTGAGTCACTGTTCACAGCATTGTTTCGGCAGATAGTCTTTGTTTTTTCAGACAGCCTAACGCAAGTATATTCACACTTTCACAACCTGGGTCATTCCATCCAGCGCCAGCCCCATTCCTTTCTCACAACCGAGACATGCCGTCTCACCCGAGGCCTGGGCCTCTTCCAGCTCTTTTCTCCCCTGGCCACCTGTTTTCTAGATGCTAGTCCCTCCACATCTTGTCGTGGAACGTCAACGGGCTGCTAGACCGTATAAAACGCACTGCCATCCTCAAAAGCGCCCAACGTCAATCCCCTGATATACTTCTTCTCCAAGAGACACATTTCCTGGGAACCCAATGCTCTTTCCTTGGCAGATATGGTTTTGATAGGGTCTGGCACTCGGGCTTCACAAGGGGATCTCGGGGGTGGCTATCCTGACTAGGCGTGGGCTGCCCTTCGCCCCAACGCAGTTAAGGACTAACACAGGGCCGCTATGTGGCCCTCTCCGGTCGGATTGAGGGACAGGTCTTCAACCTCCTTTCCACATACATTCCTCCGGCCACACTTCCCTCTACTCTCCAACACCTGACGGACGCCACGGGGGATCCCTCCCCGTCACGCCTTGCCTGTTCGAAACGACTACTGGACTCGTCGTCTACCCTCTGTTTGTGTGACACATGGCGGATCTGGCACCCCTGCCTGAAGCAGTACACTCACACCTCCGCTCCTCCTTCCTGCCACAGATTGCCAGCTAGTTTCTGATGTCTCTATTCTCCCACGGGGTATCTTGGATCACTCCGCTATCTCTCTTCACCTGGGACACACCTCCGTGGGCCCGTGCTCGATATGGCGGTTCAACGCATGGTTTCTGCAGGACGTGGACCTCAGGGACGCGCTTGCGGTGGAGCTGAAACCCTATTTCCTGACCAACACGGGATCGGTCTCCTCCGCGACCACCTTTTGGGAGGCCGGCAAAGCCACCCTGCGTGGGGTGGCTAGAGGCCTGGTCTATGCGAAACGGGCGGAACAAAACGCACACCTGACCCAACTCGAGACACAAGCTGCACAGCTTGAGATGACCTCGGGACACACAGAGGATGCCCACTCAGCTAAACAACTGCCAATGCTCCGTGACGAGATCCGCCAGATCTCTCTGGATTCAGCCAAGATGCTCTGGCGCTCCTCCGTGGCACGTGTCTAAGGATGGGGTGACAAAAATGGTAAGCTGCTTCATAATCTGGTCTCCTACCCCAAAGCGAAAATAATTATTCCTGAAATCTGAGATGCCGTCGGTACCCACCACTGTACCTCAGTGGCTATCGCCCAAGCCTTTGCGGGCTATTATTCACAGCTCTGTTCTGCCGGGACCCCCGGGGCCTCCCTAGCCGACCTGCTGGGGGGGAACCGGAGCCCACCTCCCTGGTCTGCCCCAGGCCGCCTCGGTGGACCTTGATCTTTCCCTTACTCCTGAGGAGCTCCAGGGTGCTATCTCCCTACTCAATTCTGGGAAGACGCCGGGACCCAATGGCTTTCCGCAGGAATATTACGCAACTTATCCCGACGTATTGGTCCCTCACCTGGCCGACCTTTTTAAACATGTGGTAGAGTCGCGCTCTTTCCCTCCTGAGACCGACGTGGCCACCATAGTGGTCATTCCGAAAACCCACCCACCTTCCCTTTCCTGCACAAGAGTACCGCCCAATCTCGCTCATCAATACTGAAATGAAAATCTTCGCTACTGTGTTGGCACAGCGTCTTCGCCCCTTGCTGCACGAGCTGATCCATCCGGACCAAGGCACTCAACATTGTATATGGCGCCTCCATCTTGCCCTAGCTCATCGCCACCTGCTCACCCGTACTCGGCCCTACTCCTAATAGACTTTGAGAAGGCCTTTGATACGGTGGATTAGGGATACTTGGGAGGATGTATTGGCCACAATGTGCTTCGGCCCCCACTTCCGACGCCTCATCCGAGTCATGTACTGGAGGCCTATGGCAAAGGTCCTGACCAACAGAGTTTTCTCAGAAGCATTCCCTATCCGCAGAGGCACCCGTCAGGAATGCCCCCTCTCGCCACTTCTATTCGCGCTGGCAATGGAACCGCTGGTGTGCCTCATACGACGCGACCCTCAAATCAAAGGGTGGTCGTGGGACCCTCATCAGATTGACAAAATTGCCCTCTATGCGGATGATGTCCTGCTTTTCCTGGCCGACCCGGAGACCTCCAGCCCACGCTGTCTGGAGGTGCTTCGGAAGTTCGAGACAACCTCGGGTCTGCGCCTAAACCCGACGAAGTCCACCTTGGTCCCCCTTCACCCCTCAAGAGCCTGCTTTGATTGCCTCCGCAGGGGGATCGAGGACTGGCAATCATTCAAATATCTTGGGATTTGGATAACCCTGCTTCCTGAATTAGAGTGTGCTCTTAACCATACGCCCCTGATCACTTTCCATCTCCCGGGTAGCTGGTTCCGTGAGTCTGATGGGGTGCTCACCAAGTTTCTGTGGGGGAGTGGGAGACCACGTATGGTCTTGACCCGCTGTCGGATACCTCCCTTTGATGGGGGTATGGGGGTGACCAACCTTCACCTCTATTCCCTGGCCACCCGAATCATTGTCATCCATGACTGGTTTGCTGGAGGCTGGTCCGAACCGGCCTACCGGACTGAGCTCAGGACCATGGACTTCCAAAGGATTTTAACCTACCTGTACGGGACCCCCCATTCCGCTGACCATCCCACCAATCACCAGAGCGGTCCTCACCACCTGGCGCACTGCTTTGCGTCACAAGCAATGGGATAAGAAACTCACTCGACACACGCCATTGTGGCATAGTACATGGCTACGTGAAGTATCGGCTCTCCGAGGGTTACAGCGATGGGATCGGGATTACACTCCTTGGGGACATTTGGGTGGAAAACCACATTCGGGCTTTCTCTGACCTGCAACAACGCTACTCCCTTCTCCCCACTCAATTCTATAAATATTTGCAACTTCCCCACGCCCTTACTACACACATCCCACCTGGTACCTCACTCCCTGAATTTTATCCGTTAGAGGCTCAGGTTATGAAGGGCAATCTGGGTAAAAGGGAGGGTGTCACGAATATATCGCTCCCTGTCACCTTAGATGCATTGAGGACCCGCTGGGAGGGATGGGTGGGTCCCCTGCAGGAGGTAGACTGGCGACCCGCCCTGATGGCTCCCAAGACCCTGACATACTCTTCAAAACTGCGTCTCATCCAGCTGTATTACCTCGATATATGGCATATCTCACCCCTACATGCCTACACAGGGCGGGTCTGTGCCCCTCGCCGGATTGCACACGTTGCAGCCAGGCCCCAGCCGATTTTTTCCATATGGTCTGGCTGTGCCCCGATCTCACCACCTCCTGGCCAGGTATCGAAACTGAACTCACAAACACTTTGGGGTGGCAGGTCCCACATGATCCCATCCGTCTCCTTCTAGGGGTGTTTGGCAGCTTAGATGGTTCTCGAGCCGACAAGTGTTTCTTGGGCACGGCATTGGCAGTGGCCAAACGAGACATTGCGGCGGCATGGTCGCAAGCAAAGCCTCCCACTGTACGCAAGTGGCTCCAGGGGGTGGACTGTTGCGCGGCCAGGGAGAACCTCTTTTCGAGGCCCGGGGCTGCCCTGAGAAGTTTCAAAAGGACTGGGGCAAATGGATGAATATGCTGGGCTGAACTTTATGCAGATTTCCCACTTGTTTTGTTGTTTTATTTTACGTCCAAGAGAGCCAATACAAGGACTTTGTATTCTGAATGGGCCATCTTATTATCTGTCGTTGATGGACACTGAGGTATCGTGCATTTCCTCGCTGTCTTCCTGTGTTTTTGCTCCTATAAATGCTAATAAAATTTATATTAGGAGATTTATTCAGAACTGACCAGGTAGTCTGGGTTCCATACCTGTGGTCTCTATTTAATGCAATTCTTCTTGGTTTGTCACCTCCCAAAACGTGGGTGGGTGCTGATATTATTCTCATCTACAAGAAAGGTTCTCCAATAGATTCGGCAAACTATAGGCCTATTAGCCTAATTGATGCATCGCAAAAGATCTTTGCACGTGTTCTCTTGGGAAGACTCCAGTTATGGATAGAAGACCATAACATACTTACCCCTCTCCAAGCTGGTTTTAGATCCAAAACTTCAACTATAGACCAGTTGTTCAGATTACAATTAATCTATTGGAAAACCATCATGTTGGAGGGTGGCTCCCTCTACCTTACTTTCGTGGATCTCAAATCAGCTTTTGATTTGGTAGATCGAGATCAGCTGTGGGACCTGCTGTTAGAGATGGGGGCTCCAGTTTATCTCTGTCTACAGATAAAACGCCTCCACGAAGGCAATTTCGCCAGAATTAGATTTGGAAAAAGAGGGAAACTCTCTGCTCCGATTCCTATAGAGAAGGGCGTGAGACAAGCTTGCATTCTCGCACCAACTCTCTTTTCCCTTTTTCTAAATGGGCTAATTGAAGATCTCTTATCAGTTAAGGATATAGACTCCCCTAAACTTGCCAATCGTAAAATTCATGCTCTAATGTTTGCAGATGACACGCTGCTCCTATCTAAAACACCTATGGGGATGCAACGTGTCCTAGAGAAGTTTGGCTCGTTTTGTAAGAAAAGGAATCTTGAGGTAAACATAAAGAAAACAAAGTATATGGTGTTTCATGCCAACTCCACAAATTGCCCACATCCCAAAATGGACGGAAGGCCTCTAGAGAGGGTCCCAGTCTTTGATTATTTAGGGCTTACCATAAGTGATAAAATGGACTGGGGCCCGCAGATCGCCAAGGCGAACTTAAAACTTATTTAAGTTAGTGGGGGGATTTTAAAAGTCCATATGAGCTGTGCCGCAAGGGTTATTGGCCCCCCTGTAGAAATTTATAAAGTCCAAGCAAGGAGTGCTACCCTTTACAGAGCTGAATTATGGGGTCACTGCCAGACTAAATCCCTGGCACTGACCGAAAATAATGTTTTAAGGCAACTTTTGGGTCTCCCTCAAATTACACCTTTAGTCCCTCTAAGGATGGATCTGGGTATTCTCCCTATCACTGAAGTGATAGCCTCTCGCCCATTATTGTATTGGCGAAGGCTATGGAGTACCCCTGAGCTGGTTATATACAGAGAGGAACTAGAATCAGATATGCACATCCGGGGGGCGGAAAACATCCCTTGGCTGTCCTATATTCGGGATACCTTTCGTCAAATTGGGAGGAGTGATTTGTGGTGTTCTCCCGAGGAATCTTGTCTTGACACTTCTAAACAGTCACTAACCTCTGCTTTAAAAGAATACCGACTGATGTGTACCAGTAGGTGATAGAGTCTAACCTCTAGGTTTTTAGATGTTAAAATAGACTACAAATTGGAGCCAGCTCTTGATCTCATTCAACCCTTTTTAGCCAAGAAACTCTTTCTTCAATTCCGACACAGGACGCTCCCTCTCTATGCATTTACTAACAACTGGGCGGGGGCCAACGAACTATTATGTCCCGGGTGTAACGAGACAGATGAGACGGAGACCCATGTTATCTTTTTTTGTCCCGCATATAAGGCTGCTAGATCTAAATGGGTCTTTCAGCTCTGTAGGAATTAGAAATTTTAGAGAGGTTTTTAGGCTACTGAAATATGATACACATCCGGTCCTTGTTGCTGCTACATCCAAATTTCTTTTTGCTGTGTGGTGTAAACGCAGATGCCTAGTGAAAAGTTAGGGCTGATATTTGGGTGGTGATATTTAAATCGATTTTGTTAGCGTGATTTTAAAATGTTATTACTGATGTTCAAATTTCAAATCATGTCTACCAGCTTATTTATATTGTTTTTTAAAAGGTATGGTGCAAGAGGATGATACTTTTCCGTATATGGTCAAAAACTGCTCCATCTAATATACCGCTCCTAGTCTAAAGACTTTAATGATCTAATATCTCTGTGGGAGTGAGAATTGTTTTTATTGTTATCTTCCTGTTAACAAGGTTTTAAATCTAAACAGCACCTTTACCTGTTATTTGTTTCTATCTTTTATTTTCTTCTTTTTAATCTTTAATATTCAAATTCTATAACGATGCTGTATTTTTAATCCTATCTTATTGTGCTTTTATGGCAGTAATTGCCGAAATAAAGCTTTTGACTGACTGACTGGCTAATAAAATGTATTCTAAAAAACTGGCATCAGTGTGGGTTTAATGGGCTGAGAAGTTTGATACCAAACTTCTCTGTCTTCAGTAAAGCCATCATGTAGCTGTGGAATTCAGGGTCCCAAACTCCCAGCCCATGGTTTAAAAATGGCTTTACTGCACTTAAAATATCTGTGAATGACACAGGTACTGTAGGAGCCCAGGGCTCATGCCACTGTGCCCTCGCCTGTGGTACTTTGCATCTGCCTTAGAGCTGTACGGCCTGCTAGAGGGGTGACTGACCTATGACACAGGCACTGTTTTGGTGGGCATAACACACAGGGATGTGTGCCATGTCCACATGAAGTTTTAGGGTCTCTACCTGAAACACAAACTGCACTATTAGTGTGTATGGGTCAGAGGAGGAGTCTCTGAGGGTGGTAAAATATATGCTTTAGCCCTCAGAGACTTTTTCTGACTACAAGGCCCTTGATACCCCTGGTACCTTTTACATGGGACTTGTAGGTCAGAGGAGTGCCAATGTGGGAGCAAAGGTACAGTTTTGGGGAAAGAACACAGGCCCTGGGTACCTGATTAGCAGGAACCCAGGGCCCACTTAAGTCAAGGAGCATCAATCATCAGGCAAAAGGTGTGGGGCACCCATGCAAAAAAGGGCACTTTCCTACACCAAGGGCTCAAGGTCCGTGAATCCTGCTACACATAGCACTTTTTAAGGTGATGTTACTTTCTCAGACCCCTCCAGAAGAACTCACAAACCATGAGTATAATTACCATCCCCACCATGTAGGGGCCAAGGATGCAAATATTGCCCTGGATATCATTTGCAGATAAAAGTTAAGACAACTTGGATGCTAACTGTCCAAAAGACTACTTGGGTATTTATTGATCCAAATGTCAACAAGCATTAGCCAAGCAAAACGTCAGGATTGGACAAACTCTTGCATAACATTTTTATTTTTCACTGCAAGCATTTGGCACAAAATAAAGAGAAAACATGCTACCACCAAAACATGCAGCCATATGATTAAATAAAAATATGACAAACAGTATATAATATTAATAGAATAGGGCAGTCAAAGGATAGTATTATTCTGCTTGAGGCAAAGAAGAGGTGCAATTGGCTTTGAATTACTGAACCAGAAGACATAGCGTAAACACACAATAAGGTCTAAAAAAAAAAATAAAGACAAATAATAGAAAGAACAAAAGCATTGGCAAAGGAATGGCTCACAAACCATGGCACTTTTCGTCAGGCAGATGTGCATAAGTCATCGGGTAAAATGACGTGGCATGCCCTAAAATAACTGAAGTAGTGTGCCCCTCTGCCACATGCTCTATGATGTGGTGAAGGAAGAAAAATGTGGCTGACCGATGGACAGACAAATGGATAAGGAGAGGTGACCCATAGACCCTCTAAGTATTTAAACATTTATGGATTTCTTTTATTAAGATTATTTGATTACATGAGGCTGGCAAAAACAGCTAAAGAGGTCTACGGCCAGACCTAAAAAAACAAGCATTTGCAATGCAATAGGTCTCGCATTTATAAGAGTTTGAGCTATTGGCATTGTAAAATTACAATGCCTTTTATTTATGCTTTGGTTTTAAAACAAATAAAAGGCATTGTCATTTACAATGTCAGTGGCATAAACTCGCATAAAAGCAGTGTGTGGAGTGCAGCAGTGTGCGGCGTGCAGCAGTGTGCGGCGTGCAGCAGCGTGTGGCGTGCAGCAGCGTGTGGCGTGCAGCAGCGTGTGGCGTGCAGCAGCGTGTGGCGTGCAGCGGCTTGCAGCGGTGTGCGGCATGCAGCAGTGTACGGCATGCAGCAGTGTGCTGCGTGCAGCAGTGTCGTGCAGCATGCAGCAGTGAGTAATGCAGCAGTGTGCAGCAGTGTGTGGCGTGCAGCAGTGTGCGGCATTGTGTGGCGTGCAGCATTGTGCGGCGTGCAGCATTGTGCGGCGTGCAGCATTGTGCAGCGTGCAGCAGTGTGCGGTGTGCAGCAGTGTGCGGTGTGCAGCAGTGTGCGGCGTGCAGCGGCATGCAGCAGTGTGTGGCGTGCAGCAGTGTGCGGCATGCAGCAGTGTGCGGCATGCAGCAGTGTGCTGCGTGCAGCAGTGTCGTGCAGCATGCAGCAGTGAGTAATGCAGCAGTGTGCAGCAGTGTGTGGCGTGCAGCAGTGTGCGGCATTGTGTGGCGTGCAGCATTGTGCGGCGTGCAGCATTGTGCGGCGTGCAGCATTGTGCGGTGTGCAGCAGTGTGCGGTGTGCAGCAGTGTGCGGTGTGCAGCAGTGTGCGGCGTGCAGCAGTGTGCGGCGTGCAGCGGCATGCAGCAGTGTGTGGCGTGCAGCAGTGTGCGGCATGCAGCAGTGTGCGGCGTGCAGCAGTGTGAGGCGTGCAGCAGTGTGTGGCGTGCAGCAGTGTGTGGCGTGCAGCAGTGTGTGGCGTGCAGCAGTGTGTGGCGTGCAGCAGTGTGTGGCGTGCAGCAGTGTGTGGCGTGCAGCAGTGTGTGGCGTGCAGCAGTGTGCGGCGTGCAGCAGTGTGCGGCGTGCAGCAGTGTGCGGCGTGCAGCAGTGTGTGGCGTGCAGCAGTGTGTGGCGTGCAGCAGTGTGTGGCGTGCAGCGGCGTGCAGCAGTGTGGCGTGCAGCAGTGTGCGGCGTGCAGCAGTGTGCAGCGTGCAGCAGTGTGTGGCATGCAGCAGTGTTTCGTGTAGCAGTGTGTAATGCAGCAGTGTGCGCAGCATTGTGCGGCGTGCGGTAGTGTGCGGCGTGCAGCAGTGTGCGGCGTGCGGTAGTGTGCGGCGTGCAGCAGTGTGCAGCGTGCAGCAGTGTGCAGCGTGCAGCAGTGTGTGGCGTGCAGCAGTGTGTGGCGTGCAGCAGTGTTTCATGTAGCATTGTGCGCTGTTCAGCAGTGTGTGGCGTGCAGCAGTGTGTGGTGTGCAGCAGTGTGTGGCGTGCAGCAGTGTGCGGCGTGCAGCAGTGTGCGGCGTGCAGCAGTGTGCGGCAGTGTGTGGCGTGCAGCAGTGTGTGGCGTGCAGCAGTGTGTGGCATGCAGCAGTGTGCGGCGTGCAGCAGTGTGCGGCGTGCAGCGGCATGCAGCAGTGTGCGGCGTGCAGCAGTGTGCGGCGTGCAGCAGTGTGCGGCGTGCAGCAGTGTGTGGCGTGCAGCAGTGTGTGGCGTGCAGCAGTGTGTGGCGTGCAGCGGCGTGCAGCAGTGTGTGGCGTGCAGCAGTGTGCGGCGTGCAGCAGTGTGCGGCGTGCAGCAGTGTGCGGCGTGCAGCGGCGTGCAGCAGTGTGCGGCGTGCAGCAGTGTGCGGCGTGCAGCAGTGTGTGGCGTGCAGCAGTGTGTGGCGTGCAGCAGTGTGTGGCGTGCAGCAGTGTGTGGCGTGCAGTGGCGTGCAGCAGTGTGTGGCGTGCAGCAGTGTGTGGCGTGCAGCAGTGTGTGGCGTGCAGCAGTGTGAGGCGTGCAGCAGTGTGTGGCGTGCAGCAGTGTGTGGCGTGCAGCAGTGTGTGGCGTGCAGCAGTGTGTGGCGTGCAGCAGTGTGTGGCGTGCAGCAGTGTGTGGCGTGCAGTGGCGTGCAGCAGTGTGTGGCGTGCAGTGGCGTGCAGCAGTGTGCGGCGTGCAGCAGTGTGCGGCGTGCAGCAGTGTGCGGCGTGCAGCAGTGTGAGGCGTGCAGCAGTGTGCGGCGTGCAGCAGTGTGCGGCGTGCAGCAGTGTGCGGCGTGCAGCAGTGTGCGGCGTGCAGCAGTGTGCGGCGTGCAGCAGTGTGCGGCGTGCAGCAGTGTGTGGCGTGCAGCAGTGTGTGGCGTGCAGCAGTGTGTGGCGTGCAGCAGTGTGCGGCGTGCAGCAGTGTGTGGCGTGCAGTGGCGTGCAGCAGTGTGCGGCATGCAGCAGTGTGCGGCGTGCAGCAGTGTGTGGCGTGCAGCAGTGTGCGGCGTGCAGCAGTGTGCGGCGTGCAGCAGTGTGCGGCGTGCAGCAGTGTGAGGCGTGCAGCAGTGTGAGGCGTGCAGCAGTGTGTGGCGTGCAGCACTGTGTGGCGTGCAGCACTGTGTGGCATGCAGCAGTGTGTGGCGTGCAGTGGCGTGCAGTGGCGTGCAGCAGTGTGCGGCATGCAGCAGTGTGCGGCGTGCAGCAGTGTGCGGCGTGCAGCAGTGTGCGGCGTGCAGCAGTGTGCGGCGTGCAGCAGTGTGCGGCGTGCAGCAGTGTGCGGCGTGCAGCAGTGTGCGGCGTGCAGCAGTGTGTGGCGTGCAGCAGTGTGTGGCGTGCAGTGGCGTGCAGCAGTGTGCGGCGTGCAGCAGTGTGCGGCGTGCAGCAGTGTGCGGCGTGCAGCAGTGTGCGGCGTGCAGCAGTGTGCGGCGTGCAGCAGTGTGCGGCGTGCAGCAGTGTGTGGCGTGCAGCAGTGTGCGGCGTGCAGCAGTGTGTGGCGTGCAGCAGTGTGCGGCGTGCAGCAGTGTGCGGCGTGCAGCAGTGTGCGGCGTGCAGCAGTGTGTGGCGTGCAGCAGTGTGCGGCGTGCAGCAGTGTGCGGCGTGCAGCAGTCTCGCATTTGTGAAAGTTAGAGTTTTTAGCATTGAAATCTAATGTTTTTTTTACTTTAGTCTGTTCATTTGCAGAGGAGTGATTATATTTGCATAGCGCTATTGCCATTTATATGACGTTGTGGCGCTGGAGAACCTGGAAATAGGTTATAAGGGAGGGGAGACAAGAGTGATAGGTGCGTGAAAAATAAGAAACAAAATCCTTGAAAAAACAAACACATAGGTAATGCAAGATTAAGTAAAGCATGTGAAATCTAGTCAGGAACAACATGTTTACTTTAAAGGTTTTGGTTAGTTAGAGCCAAACGCAATTTACCGGCAGCCCAGAACTGCTCGCCTCTATCTAATGTGCTGAACCACCGTAGCGCGAGCGGACTCAAACTGTGAATTCACTCCAAAATACGATGACAATGACAGCGACATTAAACGAGGAGGGAGTGGGAGGGGGGAGTGGGGGCGGGCCGCAGTTGTAAAAGGCAGGGAGAGGGTGAGATTGAGGAAGGGAAAGATAGGGATCAAAGGAAAAAACAAGGGGGTGGCAAATGGTGTGCACTTTGATGTCCTCAGTGTCCGCACGGCTCACTGAGGACATCAAAGCAAGTGATCAGGCAGTGCTTTTCAGGCTGCCAAATGGTGCGCGCGCCTGGGGCACATGCACTGTATTCGGAGGCCTGAAAAGCCACTGTTTGCACTTCCAAAACTCGCTTACTATAAGTCTCGCCAGAGCAGCGCTAAAGCGCTGTCTCAGGCGAGACCTAAAAAAGGGCCTTGCATACTAGTGTAAAAATGCTTAGCAGCCACAAGGTTATATAAAAAAAACGTTATCTGTAAAATATGGAATACATCCTAGTAATGGCAATGAAGCATTTAAGCTGGTGTGAGATTTTCAAGACTCAAATTCAGCAAATCCTGAATTCAGCACTGGCTGGGACCTACCAACCTATTATAGCAGTGCGACAGGAAGTCTTCTGCAACTTGCCTTTAAACATATAAGCTCCAGTGCCACCTTTTCCTCATAACACAACATAATGCACTTTTTCCGTATGCTGAACAAATAGTGTTTTGTGAGCTGTCATTACCTAACTAAATAAATCAAAGTTTAATTATTTAAAGAAGTGCGATTCCATCATACCTGCCAGGACTATGCTGTAGGAGTGGTGCAAGTGAAACAATATAAAAACATCTACATACAGTTACTGCCCAAGTACTTTCCAATGTGACACAGTAGTTCTGGATATCCCAGGTTACACATGTAGCAACTTACTAAATGTGCACTTTAAAAATAAAGTTAATAAGCACTGCACAGAGTACACTGGTTATCAGATTAGGTATCACTCATGACAATTCACTTACCCACACCTCGCTGTCTCTCCCGAGCCGTCTCCCCAGTCCATCACGGAAAATCCCGTTTGTGTGGAGAGAGGTACTTCTGGCGGAAGGAGGCCACTTCCACTACAAAAACTCGTGGTCACCGGAGCGCGCAGCGGACACGCTTTGATTGCAGCATCGGCATCAGGCGCTAGCTGCTTAACTCCTCTGACTTGTCTCCCCCAGCTCGCACCCAGAGGGAATATTACCGAGGGCAGCCAATCGGTAACCGCTAATTGTATGAACTGTAATTGTGGAATTTTATATGTGGCTTTTAAATAGCACTTGAGAGATTTCGCGCATTTTTTAATTCACTTACCCACACCTCGCTGTCTCTCCTGAGCCGTCTCCCCTGTCCACCACGGGATATCCAGTTTGTGTGGAGGGAGGTACTTCCGTCGGAAGGAGGTCAGCGTTCTAGCTTCCACCCCACTTCCACTACAAAAACTCATGGTCACCGGAGCGCGCATCGGGCGCGCCAAAGGCAAGCCCATCTGCGCCCGTCCGCCGCCAGTCGCCAGGGACCCTGCCCAATTAAGCCCAGACCATGACGCTCGCATCAAATACGTCTACTCCAGGAAAGAGCTGATGTCCTTTGGAAGTCGCCCACCACCACTGACCCTTCCAATGTCATGGCAAAGGACCACTCTCACCCCAAGTCCTTGAAGGATTTTTCTCTTGCCCTCACTGCAAATACCAGAGAATACACTGCACCACAGCATAACATGATAGTTATCCTCCTATCTCCCTGCCCACTGCATACCATAAGGAGGACATGAGGTGGAAACCGGCGCCCAATCCTCCACAAAAATCCCCTCCACCTCGGCTAAACTGGAAAGGCTTCTTGGGAAATGTAAGATCCCTCCCGAAGCACGCGATAGAGTTATGGGACCTACTGGATACCAACTCATCCGATATCGGCCTCATTACCGAGACCTGGCTAAAACCTTCTAACACTCCAGCAATCGACATTGCCCTACCTGAAGGGTATAGAATTCTCAGACTTGACAGGCAGCCCAAAACCGGAGGAGGAATTGCTATAATATACAATGACAGGGCAAAAGTTTCCATCCTGGAACAACGCTCAAATGACCTGATTGAGATTATGATATTCAGGCTTGACCTCTCTCCACAAGTAAACTGGAAAGGGGCACTGGTATACCCCCCCCGGGCCCCCTAGCCAACTTCTCTCTCATATTAATTGAACTAATAGCCCCTCACGTGATCTCCTCTAATAAGTTCATGCTAATAGGAGACTTCAACATTCACAGCGAAAATCTAGACAAGGCGGAAACCGCATCTATCCTCAATGACCTCACCGCCATAAATCTAAATAAAATAAACAACGGCCCAACTCACTCAGCAGGACACACTTTAGATATTGTCTTTTCTAACTCCTCCTTCCTCACATGCGACGCCCCAAAACCAGTCAATTGGTCTGATCATGCCATCATCGACTTTCAACTCCAGGGACCCATAAGATCACAACGGCCCACCGCGCAAAAACAATCCCCATATAGACAATGGTATAAAATCAATCCTGACACCTTTGCATCCGCTTTTACTATCCCCATAAATTCATCTCACAGCAATACTGAAGTCAGCCTAGCACATTTCAATCAATACACCCTAGCTGCCATCGACCTGATCGCCCCAGTAAAAAAGGCCTCCTCCAAACCCAGATCCACTAAGGCTGTGTGATTCTCTCTAGAACTCCATATAGGAAAAAACAGGTGTAAAAACCTTGAAAGGAAATGGCGCCGCACCAACCTTACAGCCAACAAAGAGAAGTACAAAGCCGCCCTCTCCCTCTATCACAAAAATATTAAACTTACCCGTAAATCTCATATAGCCCTTAAACTTAGCTTAGCTAAAAACACCCCCAAAGTTATGCATCAAATTTTGAAAACCTTCACCAATCTCAAAGCCTGCGAAACAGAAGTTCCCTCCCAAACACTTTGTGATAAAATAAGTAACCACTTCATACAGAAAATTGACACCATATACAACAAAATTATCGCCTCCAAGCATCCCCCCTCTTCAGATACTGCCTCAGACACTCCCCGTAACCACCCACCTAACCATACCACCCTACAGAATTTCCCCCCTCTAACACAGGAGGACACGGAATCTATAATGAATCAAATAAAATCCGGCTCCCCTCTGGATATTATACCAGCCAAGATCATGGCATCTTTAGCAAAACAACTTTCCCTACCTATCTGCTCCATACTGAACCAATCACTGGAGGAAGGGCACCTACCCCTCTCTTGGAAGGCTGCTCAGATCATCCCCATCCGAAAAAAACAAACCTCCCCACAGAAAAACTCTTGAACCTCCGCCTCATCTCCCTCCTCCCTTATCTGAGCAAAGTCTTGGAAAAACACGTCAATAAACACCTTTCCGACCATATCGAAGCAACTGGCTACCTGGACCCGGCCCAATCGGGCTTTCGTCCAAAATATAGCACGGAATCAGCCCTTGTGGCCGTCACCGATAACATCAGGTGTACCTTAGATCAAAACCAGTCCACCCTTCTTGTGCTATTAGACCTCTCCGCCGCATTCGATACGGTCGACCACCAGACTTTGCTCACGAGAATTAGGGCGGCAGGGATCGGTGGGATGGCCCAGAAATAAATGACCAGCTTCCTCTCCAAGCGCTCCCAGACTTTCAACCTTGACCCTTTCCGGTCAAAACCTCAAGACCTCACAAAGGGGGTACCACAGGGATCGTGCTTAAGCCCGACTGTGTTTAACATCTACATAGCTCCCTTGGCTACTTTCCTAAGACACTATGGATTCGTCCCAATATCCTACGCGGACGATACTCAACTTACATTCTCCTTCAACAAAACCTCTCAGACAGCTCAATCCACCTTCTCCTCCGGCATGGTGGCTATATCTCGTTGGATGGAAAGCAATTTCCTCCAGCTGAATGCCGGAAAGACCCAAGTTTTTCTCTTCGGAGATGCCCCTCTCCTGTGGACACCTCAATGGTGGCCCCCAGAACTAGGCACCCCCCCCTACCCCGGCGACCACTGTCAAGAACCTCTGAGTTTACCTCGAACAGACCCTCTCCATGAAGAAACACATCTCACACACAGTGGGCTCATGCTTTCACATCCTGGGCCTTCTAAGGAAAGCTTTTCCCGATCTCCCCGACTCTACCAGAAAGACCCTGACTCAGACCCTGGTACTGAGTAAGCTAGATTACTGCAATGCCCTTCTGATTGCAGCCAACGAGTCCTCATTAGACCGCTTGCAGATGATATAGAACACCGCCGCCCGCCTGGTCCTAAATGCCCCCTACAGATCAGCCTCTCTCCTCCTCCTTCACCAATTACACTGGCTACCCATATGACAACGCGTGAAATTTAAGATATGTTGCCTTACACACAAAGCGATTTGGGGAAATGGACCCTCCTATCTGGTGGAGAAACTATCATTACACCCCACACCGGACTCTGCGTTCTAGCTCTAAATCGCTCCTCAAAATCCCCAGGATAAAAAAACAAGAACGGGAGGAATATGCTTCTCTTAAAAGGCCCCTCTCATTTGGAATCAACTCCCTCTCCCCTTAAGACAATGCCCTGACCACTGGAAGTTCAGGAAAACCCTGAAAACTGCCCTGTTTCTAGCCTGAAACCCTGATAACTGCTTCACTGCAAATCTAGAGCGCTGAGATAACCTCCTGATTCAATGCGCTTTATAAGCCTATAAATCAAATTACACATAAACCTGAATCCTTAATGGAAATCAAAAATTAGCTTACAGACAGGCAACGGTCAGAAGGTACATACACCATCTACAACATCCAATTACCAAACACAGAAATTGCTAGGAGAGTGTGTTTAGTTTCAAGCAGGAATTCAACCAGAATGTGACAAAATTGCTGATAGTTCAGCATCACATTCAGAGCTCCCCACCACAGAGAAATGTTAGATTTTTAATATACTATCTTTGAATCTCTTGTACGTTACCAAGTAACCAGCAGGTTCAAGTACTGTTCCACTTACCTGAGGCAAAGGTAATGATTGGAGGGAGTTTCAAAGTGTCGTACTGAAGACCTTTCTTTTTGGATTTCTTTTTATTGATAGATCCTTCAAAAAACAGAAAATTATATTTGAGGGCATTGCTTTCATTATAAAACAGAAAAATATTTTGGTAATATGTAAATGCGCTCTTACGGGACATGTGAACAATGCAGTATTATTAAGCCTGTATTGGATAGAAGTCCTGAGCTTAGTTCTGATAAAGTACTTTTTTGTGATAAACAACCTTGATTTCTGATCAAGTTGAGATTCTCTGAAATTAGATTCCTATGGCATCACACACAACAACAAAGAGCCCCCAACTCAGCATGCAAACCAAAGGTTATAATGAGTGTCACATCACTGTTGGACAGGCCACACGAAGGGCTTGCTCCCTCCCCGCACGACAGGGCCCGAGCTCCGGACCTCCAGGCATAACCCACGAAAAGCACCTGTACCCCGTCTCCCGACGGATCTTCTGCCCTCGGACCTCTACTCATCACGGGGCCCAGCCCCACCGGCTCCCCCGGCCGGTTCAAGCCGCCATCTTGGGCCCTGCACCACGAGGCCGCGTGGCCTCGCCCCGACCCTAACCCCGGGCCTGGCCGGCCCCGACATCCCGGCACCACCATCCACCCAGGAGGTGAGCGGACCACTTGGCAGGTCAATGGGAGAACGAAGTGCCAAGAGCTCTTTCCCCGCCAGGTGCCGATCGCCTCCAGCTCCCCCAGGCCCTGGCTCCACCCCCTGCTGGGTGTCTGGACACCTTCATCCCGGGCCCTCCGACCTCCAAGTGCGAGGGTCCGGACATCAAAGGGCGCCTGCCCTATAACTGGGGCAACTCCGGAGCAGGAAGGCAGTTGTATCCTGGAGTCGAGAGACACCGAGAGAACTCAGCCTTGACGGACTACTGCCGCTGCCGTAGCCCGCTCTTGTGAACCATCGTCCTGCCTGCTGGCGCTGCCGCGGCCTTCTGCAACATCCATCCTCGTCGGGACCTGCTGGCGCTGCCGCGGCCCGTTGTAACGACCATCCTCACCGGGACCTGCTGGCGCTGCCGCGGACCGTACATCGACCATCTTTCCGGGACCTGCTGGCGCTGCCGCGGACCGTGTGCCGACCATCTCGACCGGGACCTGCTGGCGCTGCCGCGGACCGTACATCGACCATCTTTCCGGGACCTGCTGGCGCTGCCGCGGACCGTGTACCGACCATCTCGACCGGGACCTGCTGGCGCTGCCGCGGCCCGTACCAACTAAACCACCAAGCTCGAGGATTGTGAGCTAGTCATCATCTCATCCGAACGACCTGACTGGTAAACAGACTGTCCCGCTACCCCTTACCCTGCATTGAGAGACTTGAACCGAGGGGACCCCTGAGTCCAGACCTCCTTGTACCATTCAACCGTACCTTAAGAAGTGCTTATAAAGAACACTGAACCTTATCCGTGTGTGGTATCTGCCTGTGGGGGGGGGGAAGTTACTTGTCTGTACGATCGCTGGAGACGGCTCTCCCCGGAGACCTCTCCTCCTGACCCCGGCCGACCCTCCCGGTCCGTCTACCCTTTCTAACATTGGTGGCCAGCGGCGGGATCCGAATCAACGCGTAATCGTACAGAGAGTAGCTCACCCCACGACAAAAACACGATGTCAGCCAAAGATAGCAGCTCCACCGAGAAATTCCAAATGGATAAGTTAGAAGAATACAACCACCGCGAACTGAGACAATTCTGCATAGAACTTGGCATTGCTACCACCGGCTTGAGTACCAAGGATGATCTAAAGCACGCCCTAGAGTCGTGGACAGAAACTGGGGTCGCCGGACCCTCCGACCAAAGCAGCATCACACCAGAGGGGAACGCCACGGCTCCCGAGGAGCGGGGAACGGGCCTCTCGCAGGAGGAGATCCGAGAAAGAGAAAGAACCAGATTGCACGAGTTGGAAATGGCACGACTCAAGATGGATGGGGAACTCAAGTTAGCTGAACAGAAACTCAACCTCGAGCATATGCGGCTCCGAGAAGAACGAGAAGAGAAGCAGAGACAGAGAGAGCTGGAGGAGAAAAAAATAACGCTCGAGCACGAGCGCCAACTAGCGGAGATAGAACTTCGGAAACAGAATAAAGAACTGGGGGTGCCTGAGCGACCACACACCCAGGGGCCAATCGAGAAAAAAGTCCACATCCCCAAGGATGTTGTCCGCGAGTATGTCCGAGAAGACGACATACAACAGTGGTTTAAAGCCTACGAGATCGCCATGACCTCCCACCGGATCGACCGGAGTGATTGGGGAGCCGGACTTTGGGGGAGGTTTATCAACGAGGGTCGCGATGCCCTACTGCAGCTCCCAGATCACCAAATGTCGTCCTACGACCACATGAAGGCTGCCCTCCTCACCCGCTACGGCCTCACACCCGAGATGTACCGCCAGAGGTTCAGAGATTGCACCCGGATCCCAGGTACAACTTGGGTAGAATACGTGAACTATTTCAGCCGTGCCTTCGAGGGTTGGATCAAGGGGAGCCATGTCACCACCTACGAACAACTCTTTAACCTTATGGTATTGGAGCACCTGTCGAACAACTGTTTCGTCGAGCTCAGGCAGCACCTCCTCGACAGTAAGCTGACTGACCCCCGGCAGCTCGCCGCCGAAGCTGACCGATGGGAAAGCACCCGAGTGGGCCGGAGGGGGCCACACGAACAGAACAGAAGCAACCAAGGCCAGCACCGTCCTCGGGGAGGAGGAGGGGGCCAGGGGCGGGGGAGAGACGCCTTGCCAGCAACACCCGTGGCCAGCACCCCGCCTCCGGCCGGCCGGGGCAACCCCCCGTGGCGTCCTGGGTTCCGAGCCAACGTCACGTGCCACCGATGCCAGCGAGTCGGCCACTACGCCAATGACCCGAGCTGCCCGCAGAACCAAACACCCAAGCCCCGCCAGGTAGCTGCCGCCGCCCTGGGGGAAGAGCGATTATCGGAGGAACCAGAAGAGTATGAGCCGGCACAGCAAGAGTGGGAACCGGCCGCCATGGTCCTGGCGTGCTTAGGGGGAAGAGACATGGTCCCGCGGGCTCCCCTACCCGCTAACACCAGGAAATACGGTCAGTGGGTGACCATTAATGGACAGCGAGCCGAGGCCTTGCGTGACACAGGCGCCAGTGTGACGGCCGTCCGCTGTCACCTGGTGAAGCCCGAGCAGATCCTGCCGAACATTCTCTGCCCCGTCCGCTCGGCAGACAACTCTGAGAGTATGTGTCAAATGGCCTGCGTCCCATTCGAATGGGGAGGGGTCTCCGGCCTGTTGAAGGTGACGGTCCGGGACGATGCCCCCGTGGACTGCCTCCTGGGGAATGACCTCGAGAGTTCCCCGTGGGCCACCGTTGAGAGAAGAGAGCACCTGGGGATGCTGGGCCTCCCGGACTGGGCCTGCATAACCACCCGGTCCATGGCCGCCCGTGCCGTCCCCCGATCAGAAGAACCGGAATGGCCAGCACCTCCGCCCCCGGTCGCCCCAGTAGAAGACAACGACGAGGCCAGCCTCCCAGACCCGACGACCGAAGGGGACGCGCAACCCCAGGACCTTCCTGACCTGGCTCAGTGGCGTCAAGAAGGGGGGCCCACCCAAGAACAGTTCCGCCAGGAACAAAAGACCTGTCCCTCCCTCGAGGGACTCCGCCAACAAGCCAGCGCCCAGAACGCAGGGGACTCCACCGGAACTCACTGGGTCTACTGGGATAACGACCTGCTATACAGCGAGCAAAGAATCGCCGAGCTGGGGGCCGGTCGAGTACTGGTGGTACCTCTCCGCTTCAGAGACTTTCTGCTCAACCTAGCCCACGATGTCCCCCTGGCTGGACACCTGGGCCAGGACAAAACGTACAGCCGCCTAGTGACCCACTTTTTCTGGCCGAAAATGAGGAACGACGTACTGAACCACTGCCGATCTTGCCCCACATGCCAAGCCAGCGGGAAGAGTGGTCGGAAGCTGAAAGCCCCTCTGCAACCCTTCCCTGTGGTCACCACCCCGTTCGAGAGGGTGGGGATAGACATTGTGGGGCCTCTGGACCCCCGCACGGCACAAGGACACAGGTTCATCTTAGTACTGGTGGACCATGCCACCCGCTACCCCGAGGCGGTGCCCCTACGGACCGTGACAGCTCCGGTGGTTGGCCGGGCCCTAATGGGGATCTTCTCCCGGGTAGGCTTCCCCCGAGAAGTCGTCAGCGACCGAGGCACGAACTTTATATCCAAATACATGAAGTCCCTCTGGCAACAATGCGGGGTCACCTACAGATTCACGACCCCCTATCACCCCCAAGGGAACGGACTAGTGGAGCGTTTTAACCGCACTCTCAAGGGGATGATTGGGGGATTGGAAGAGCCCCTCCGTCGCCAGTGGGATGTACTACTCCCGTGCCTCCTCTTCGCCTACCGAGAAGTTCCCCAGAAGTCCCTCGGTTTTAGCCCTTTCGAACTCCTGTACGGGCACCCTGTGCGAGGGCCCCTCAGCCTAGTAAAAGAAGGTTGGGAGATGGCCCCCCTAAAGACCCCTCCAGACGTCTTCAAATACATCCTGGCCCTACGCAATCAGACCCGGCGCTTCAGAGAGATGGCCAAGGCGAACCTCGAGGCCAGCCAGGAGGACATGAAGAGGTGGTATGATCACAATGCCTCCTCCGTTGAGTTCGAGCCTGGACAACAAGTATGGGCGATGTCCCCCACCGAACCATGTGCCTTGCAAGATAAGTGGACGGGGCCCTTCAAAGTGGTCGAGCGCAAAAGCCCCGTCACTTACCTCATCGACCTGGGGACCTCCCGGAACCCCCTTCGGGTCCTCCACACCAACCGACTCAAACCACACTTTGTGCGCTCAGAACTCAGCCTCCTGATGGCTACGGACAGTGGGGCAGAGGAAGACTCCGAACCCCTCCCGGATCTTCTGAAGACTCAGGAGAATGACGGCTCCGTGGACGGGGTCCGGCTCTCTGACGCCCTCACTTCGGAGCAACGCCAGGGCTGCCGGAACCTCCTGCTGCAGTTCGCTACCCTGTTCTCCCTCACCCCCGGGGTCACCCCTTGGTGTTTGCACGACGTGGACACCGGGGACAGTCCCCCTGTCCGACACCGGGCCTACCGCGTACCAGATCGGGTACGGGCCTGCATACAGGAGGAAGTGGCCAAGATGCTCACAATCGGGGTCATCGAGCCCTCGGACAGTCCCTGGGCCAGTCCGGTTGTATTGGTTCCCAAAGCCGCTGCCCCCGGCACCGCACCTGAACTGAGATTCTGCGTCGACTACCGGGGCTTGAACGCTGTCACCCGGACCGACGCTCATCCGATCCCCCGAGCAGACGAGCTGATCGACCGGCTGGGGGCCGCCCGCTACCTCAGTATCTTCGACCTAACAGCGGGCTACTGGCAGATCGGCCTCACACCCAGGGCTCAGGAACGGTCAGCCTTCTCTACCCCCGATGGCCACTACCAATTCAAGGTCATGCCCTTCGGCATGAAGAATGCCCCCGCCACGTTTCAACGCCTCGTGAACCAGGTCTTGGCGGGGCTCGAAGAGTTCAGCGCTGCCTACCTGGACGATATCGCTGTATACAGCCGCCACTGGCCCGACCACCTCCGTCACCTCCAAGAGGTCCTACAGGCCCTCCAGCGGGCCGGCCTCACAATTAAGGCCGGCAAGTGCCAAATTGGCCAAGGGTCTGTGACCTACCTTGGGCACCAAGTGGGAAGCGGGCTGGTGGCCCCGCTACAACTTAAGATTGCTGCCATCCAGTCCTGGCAGCCCCCCGTCACCCAGACCGAGGTCCGAGCCTTCTTGGGGCTCACCGGCTACTACCGGCGGTTCGTGAAGGACTACGGCAGCATCGTGGGGCCCCTCACGGGTCTCACGTCCAAGAACCAACCGAAGCGGATTAACTGGACCCCCGATTGTCAAGCGGCCTTCGAGAAGCTGAAGGCCGCCCTGTGCACCGCCCCTGTGCTCCAGGCCCCCGATTACAGTCGGGAATTCGTGGTACAGACCGACGCCTCCGACCACGGCATCGGAGCCGTCCTTTCTCAGTTAAACCCCGAAGGTCATGACCAGCCGGTGGCCTTCATCAGTCGACGTCTCCTGGCCCGAGAGCAGCGCTGGAGCACCATCGAGAGGGAGGCCTTCGCAGTGGTGTGGGCCCTCAAAAAGCTCCGGCCCTATCTCTTCGGTACCCACTTCCGGGTACAAACCGACCATCGACCCCTGCAGTGGCTGATGCAGATGTGGGGGAGAACCCAAAACTCTTGCGCTGGTCCATTTCCCTGCAGGGAATGGACTTCACTGTGGAGCACCGACCAGGCCAAGACCACGCCAACGCGGATGGCCTGTCCCGCTTTTTCCGCCTCGACGAAGAGAGTCCCCAAGGAGATGGGTGACTCTCCCCGCCTTCAGCTGGGGGGGGACGCATGTTGGGACAGGCCACACGAAGGGCTTGCTCCCTCCCCGCACGACAGGGCCCGAGCTCCGGACCTCCAGGCATAACCCACGAAAAGCACCTGTACCCCGTCTCCCGACGGATCTTCTGCCCTCGGACCTCTACTCATCACGGGGCCCAGCCCCACCGGCTCCCCCGGCCGGTTCAAGCCGCCATCTTGGGCCCTGCACCACGAGGCCGCGTGGCCTCGCCCCGACCCTAACCCCGGGCCTGGCCGGCCCCGACATCCCGGCACCACCATCCACCCAGGAGGTGAGCGGACCACTTGGCAGGTCAATGGGAGAACGAAGTGCCAAGAGCTCTTTCCCCGCCAGGTGCCGATCGCCTCCAGCTCCCCCAGGCCCTGGCTCCACCCCCTGCTGGGTGTCTGGACACCTTCATCCCGGGCCCTCCGACCTCCAAGTGCGAGGGTCCGGACATCAAAGGGCGCCTGCCCTATAACTGGGGCAACTCCGGAGCAGGAAGGCAGTTGTATCCTGGAGTCGAGAGACACCGAGAGAACTCAGCCTTGACGGACTACTGGCGCTGCCGTAGCCCGCTCTTGTGAACCATCGTCCTGCCTGCTGGCGCTGCCGCGGCCTTCTGCAACATCCATCCTCGTCGGGACCTGCTGGCGCTGCCGCGGCCCGTTGTAACGACCATCCTCACCGGGACCTGCTGGCGCTGCCGCGGACCGTACATCGACCATCTTTCCGGGACCTGCTGGCGCTGCCGCGGACCGTGTGCCGACCATCTCGACCGGGACCTGCTGGCGCTGCCGCGGACCGTACATCGACCATCTTTCCGGGACCTGCTGGCGCTGCCGCGGACCGTGTACCGACCATCTCGACCGGGACCTGCTGGCGCTGCCGCGGCCCATACCAACTAAACCACCAAGCTCGAGGATTGTGAGCTAGTCATCATCTCATCCGAACGACCTGACTGGTAAACAGACTGTCCCGCTACCCCTTACCCTGCATTGAGAGACTTGAACCGAGGGGACCCCTGAGTCCAGACCTCCTTGTACCATTCAACCGTACCTTAAGAAGTGCTTATAAAGAACACTGAACCTTATCCGTGTGTGGTATCTGCCTGTGGGGGGGGGGGAAGTTACTTGTCTGTACGATCGCTGGAGACGGCTCTCCCCGGAGACCTCTCCTCCTGACCCCGGCCGACCCTCCCGGTCCGTCTACCCTTTCTAACAATCACCTTATCTGCTGTAAACTTTTTTAATCTAGTTTTGAGATTTGCTGTGAGTTCTAGTCAAGTAAGATGTTCTTGCGTAGCATTAATCTATTACAGATTTACATATTACAGTGTATTATTGTAAGAAAATGAATTATTTCAAGTGGGCAACTGCCCACATCAAAGAATAATAACACTCCTTTACAGTGTCAACCCTCAAAGTCACTAAATTAAACTGAGCTTAACCCACTGGTAGCTATGGCACACACCATTCAGGATTAACATAGAATATGTGTTTAGTATTTATGCAGTACCAAAACAGTATTAACCTCAAAACACCAAGCAATGAAAATCCCAAAAAGAACTAGAAAAATGGAGTAAAATTTAATACACAAAATGACACCAAAATGACAAATCCCATAAGGGGAATCAGAGACATGAATATTTTAAGTTTTAAGTAGAAATAGCACCAGAAAGGCAATGATTGTCTATGGAAGCAGTAGAGTGTTACACAGGTGTGATTTGAGGCCGACTGAGGTGAAGCTCTGGTCGGATACAAAAAGTGGATCGGTCCCGGCGAAAAGTCTGGAAGTCAAAGTCTGAGAAAGTGTATAAGTCCCACTTCAAACAAGCATTGGCAAAACCAATAGGTCTGCCTATGCGAGATCTATTGGCTTTGCCAATGTTTTTAGCCATGTTGCAAGTGGCTGAAAGTAAAGAAAAAAAAAAACTTTGAGAAAGTCAGTGTTGACTGCGTTATAGTGTTTTTTAGTTTGTTTTTACTTGCAGCTATGCTGCACTGAAGACAGCACAGCTGTATAGTCTATACTATAACGCCCCTGTAGATCTATAGTCTGGGAGACGCAAGCACATTCCTGATTTTTGCATGTGGCCCCCTGTTCAAAACAGGCAAACATTTAGTTACAAGTTAATTGACATGAAACAAAGCAAGTAACTAGGATGTCATGCACAGTTAACTTTTGGGCCAGCCTGCAACAAACGTAAAATATGATGAAGTCTCCTCAAAAATGTCAGAAACGTATTTTATTCACATGCGGAACTGTTCCATCCTAGTAGTAGTAGAACAGGAGACAATCAGTGCAATTATAATTTTTTTTTTTTTTAAGGAATAGTTTTCAAACATACATTTTGAAACATTCATGCTTCACCCACACTGACAATGGTAATAGTGAACTAAGAGGCAAGTCAGTTATGTGCACCCTTTGGATAGCTTGGGTTGCTATTCTACATGGACAACATTTTAGTGAAATCATTTGTTGCAGAAATGTTAATACAGAGCACATCCTGAAGGTATGAATTTCAAGATTGTATGCACTGGCAAAGCCGAAAGGTTTCGCCTATGTGAAATCTATTGTCTTTGTCAATGTTTTTTACATGTTGCAGATGACAATGATAAAGATGTAGAAAAATGGAAAGTGCTGCCGACTTGGAGAACCGGGTTAGAGTCTCAGCTCAACATCCTGTGCTCCTGCACAAATCATGTAATCTCCCCAGTGCCATAAAAGAGTGCCTTTGTGCAATATAATTGTGCTCTCATAAAGCACTGAAATACTTTATAGAACTTAAGTGCTTTTTATGAAAGCTGCCCGTATTGTGAAAAAAGGTGACCCGAACACTTAAGGTGTGTTAGTGTCCGTGAGGGATAGAGGAAGTGTCAGGAAGTGCAGAGGTGATGCTCGGACTGCGCCACATGGAGCACTGGAACGGCAGACAGTCTTGGGGAGCAGAGAAATATCAGCCAGAGCTGGTTCCGAGTTGGTGGCAGTAGTAAAATATAGCAATAATCGGTATTCTGTGATTTTCCTACACCTTTTGGACCCTGGGCCACTGCACCTGCTGCACTATTTGAATCCTGACTGTAGGAAGCAGACTATATATAGTGTACGAAAACGAGGTACATTGTGCAGAGAGTCCAGGTGATCCTTATTGGTTTACAAAGGCACAATTAATGAACCCAAATGCTCTCTTTTGTGGTAGTGTGGGCGAGCAGTTTAGGCTTCTCAGAGGGCAGTGCTAAGCTTTTGTTGTACTCAGAGGCATCAAATGAGATGTACACTCAAGATTAAATCTGAGACCAATTTAGAAAAATAACCCAATTTTATGTAAATTTCAACACCAAGAACTTCGGTATCACGCAATTACTTTGCGATACTGTTTTTTTTTTTTTATGTAAACAAATTTTGTCAAATGCACATTCAGCGGAGCTCTGCAACCCAGAAACTTCCGTAGCATCAATGAACCAAATCCTGACTTTGACAGTTTTCTCATGTAATAACAAAAGAAGAATAAAGAAGGGACATGCATATAAAATACAACCCAATTAAACAAAAAAACAAATAACACCGCCCACCCCATCGCACAACCAGCCCAGCAAAATCAGCAGGTATGATCGGAGCTACAGTTCTACCCTCGCTATGAAACATGTCCAATAGACACCATGCCGCCCAACACGTGTATGTTACATGCCCCCCCAAGACAAGGGAGGAAAAGACCACAACCCACCCAATCCCTACGCTGGAATGGGCTCCAAATCCAATCCCCTGTAACCCGCCCAGCGCTTCCAGATTTTATAATGTTTACACGGGCAGCCTCGTGCTATAAAAATGGGGGCTTCAAGGCCCATACAAAAATCCAATCCTGCCTTCCACACTGAGACGGAGGGTGCGGCCGTCGCCTTCCAAGCCCTCGCAATGTCGCGCTTGGCAAGGGTAAAACCCAGGAGCATCAGGCGGCGCTTGTAGACATTGCCTCCTATATCATCCATAATATGCAGAAGTACTAATTTAGGAGACCGAGGGAGATCCCAGCCCAGAACCTCTGAAAGGCATGCCAGTACACCACGCCAAAACCTAGTTAGCGCAGGACATTCCCATATAGTATGCAGCAGAGTCCCTTCGTCCTGCAAACAGCGAAGGCAATTCGGGGATGCCACCAGACCAGCCCTGTACAGTCTGACTCTAGAAATATATACTCTATGAAGGTATTTAAACTGGATGAGTCGAAGGCTCAGAGCAATAGCCGCCCCACGTGGGGAGGCCAGGGCCTCCGTCCAGTCCTCCTCCTCAAGTGAGCCCACATCCTCCTCCCATGCCCCGCGGAGACGCTGCAGAGATGGGGAGCAGTGCATTACCAGGGACTGGTAAATTTTTGATATCTTATGGTCCCGCAGGTCCCCCATGAAAACTTTCGCCTCTACCGGACTGAAGTCGGCCAGCTCCCCCAGACCCACCAAGCTAGGAGAGAGAGCATGCCGGAACTGCAAATATTTAAAAAATTGTGTGCGCGGCATTTTAAAGTCCTTCTGCAAGTCCTGAAATGAATTCAGGATAGGTCCCCTCATGACATCCCCCAGGGTGGAGATCCCAATCACATCCCAGTCATGGAAGCCGGGCAAGGCCGCCAACTGCGGCAAACGCCAATTTTTCCAAAGCGGCGTCTCACGAGTTAGGGGATTCCACCAGCCCAATGCTCCGCAACGCCTGTCTCCAAACCTGAAACACCAACTGTGTCACACTCGGCAAAGAACGTCGCAAGGGCGCAGAATAGAGAAGCGTATGTAGTGAGTGATCTCCTATCAAACGGCGCTCTAGGGTATACGCCGGATCCAACCTGTCACCATACCACCATTCGTTAAGAACCAACAGGTGTGAGGCCATATAGTACGAGAGAATGTCGGAAGTCGCGAGTCCCCCACAGTACGTGGATTTAAAGCAAGTACGGAGAGCCACCCTAACAACACCCCCGCCCCAGAGAAACTGGCCCAAGGCCGCATTGACCTGGCAGAACCAACCCGGGGAGATAGGATATGGATGGTTTTGCAGCTGGTACAGCAAGCGAGGAAGAGAGACCATCTTGAAAATGGCCGAACGGCCATATATAGATAGGGGCATGTGGGACCAGACTAAGATTTTCACGCACCCTGTTCCACACCGGCACCAAGTTCCTTTCCCAGGAGATCGACCGCGCGTCCGAAAGAAGCACACCCAAGTATTTCAGCCCACACGCGCCACCTGCACCACGGAGGCCCAAGCACCAGGGTCAGCCCCTCCACCAAGGACCCACAGGGTAGACTTACGCTCATTCATATAAAGGCCCGTAGTCTCCCCAAACACCTGCATGATACGCAGCAACCGCAGGCTAGTCCTATCCAGCTGAGTAAGAAAGAATAGTACATCGTCCGCATATAAAGCTATACCATCCGACAGTCCGTTGGCCCATTCAAGCCCTGACAACTGCGCATCAATACGCACCCATGCAGCTAGGGGCTCCCTTGCCAGGGCGAACAGATAGGGTGACAGGGGGCACCCCTGCCTGGTGCCTCGACCAATGGGAAAGACCGACGAGACAGAACCCGCCACGCGTACAGACGCTGTTATGTCCGTGTAAAGTAGCGTCAGATAGGAGAGAAAGCGGGGTCCTAGATTGAAACTGCGTAAGAGGGCGAATAGATATTCCCAGCACAATGAATCAAAAGCTCGATTCATATCCGCAAGCAATAAGGCCGCACGCACCCCCAAGCTTTCGGCTGCCGCGATTGCTGTATGAGCTCTACGAATATTGTGACGGGTCGCCCGCTGAGGCATAAACCCAGCCTGGTCCGGATGGACAATAGACGAGATATGGGGACGGAGGCGATTAGCAAGCGTCTTGGCCAGAACCTTAGCCTCGACGTTGAGAAGAGATGGGACGGTAAGATGCATGGTGTTCAGGGGGCCTGCCGGGTTTGTGGAAAACCACCACCTCAGCATGCCGCCAATCTCTGGGCAAACGACCAGCCTCCCTAGCCTCTTCCACGACCCTGCAATAATGGGGACCAAACTGCCGGAAGTACCGTTTAAAGAATTAATTCGGGAAACTATTTGGACCCGGCGCCTTACCGGGCTGCAGCTCCTGGAGAGCAGAATTCAGTTCCTCTGCCGAGAATGGGCAGTCAAGGACCGCAAAACTTTCTGCGATGGCCGACGGATCCGAGATCGCTTTCCATCGGGACCGACTATACCCGGGAGGACCAGGGAGCCCGTCGCCCCTTGACACAATCTATGTAAGAGTTTGCTCGACTTGTCCCCCCCCACTGATATATCCTGCTGCGGGTGGCCAACCACGCATGTCGGGCTTCTTCTAGCAAAAGGGACGAATAATCCTGTTGCGCTAGCGACAACTGGCGGTGGACCAGCCGCCCCGCCTTCTCCACTGCGCGCTTCTAGGTCCAAGATCTTTGCCCCTGCCGAATAAGATTCCCTGCTTGCCCTGCGTGCCGCAACGCAGAAGGAGATGTCCACCCCACGTAGTGTGGGCTTCATCGCCTCCCACAGAGACGCCGCCGCCGTTCCCACATTATGCGACAAATAGTGGTCTATGGCGTCCCCCATGTGTTCCCTATACTCTGCCTTTTGGAGATTCCATGTGGAGAGGCGCCACCGGAAAGGTCCTCGCGCAAGGCCAGCATGCAGTGTAATGGCCACAGGCGAGTGATCAGATCGCCCTCGAGGGAGAATGTCAGCCTCCACCACCCTGCCAGCATCCCCCCGAGACACGAAGATATAATCAATACGAGAGAAGGAGTCGTGGACCGCAAAGAGATAGGTGAACCCCGGAGTCCCGCCATGCAACCGACGCCATGGGTCATCCCAATTCTGGCCCAGCACGAGGGAATAAAGCTTGGTGGGATTGCGAACCATCGGGGCCCCGTCGGGCCTCCACCTGTCAAGAGCAATATCTAGCACATCGTTCCAGGCCCCACCAATCACTGCCAGGCCCTCTGGGATATCTGTCCACACGGTCGCAAGTTTCTCTACAAAACCCCAGGACAGCGGCGGTGGGGCATAGATGCTACCAAAAATCATGGACTCACCCCTCAACGTACCCTGTAGGAAAAGATATCTGCCCAGCGCATCACCCCACGTTCTATGTATGTATGGATACTTGTATAGCGCACGACTACCCGGAGGCCTCTCGGCGCTTGTACGAATACCGCTGTGGAACCCATCCTGGCTTTTCCCTGTGAGGCGTCCACTCCTGGGCACCCCCAAGGTGAAGGGCAGGCATCCTTAGCGTTGTGGGGGCCGTTGTGGAGATTAAGCAAGCTATTGCCCAGAGTTGCAGAGTGGGACTCCATGATCAGAATGGCACCGAGGCGAGAATTATCAGGTCCGTGGAATTTTTTTAGCCCAAGACCCGCCGAGGCGGAGAATTGAACCCTGGTCCCGGGCTAGACCTCTGCATCAGGGTCTGCCGCTCTAATCATTGAGCCACACTTCTCCACAAATGTGGATAGAAGGGAGTCGTCCGTGGATCAAGACCACCACTCCCCTCAAACCCCGCACAAAGCCCGCATGAAACACTTGGGTATATCCGAAGCGCTGAAAACAGAGTGCTTTAGTCCCCATAAGGTGTTTCTTGTAGCATCAAGATATCAGCGCTGGCGCGTTTAGCCCGCTTAAGGATAGCGCCACGCTTAATCTTATCTAGCGCCCCTCTGACATTCCAGCTCAAAATGCGCAAGGACCGCAAGGAATCTAACGATCTACCCGCAGTGGCGGCCATGCCAAAACATCAGAAACATGAAGAGCCCTGGTGACCCAAGACATGCCACACAGCGCGACCCCGACCTGCAAGTGGACAGTGCGATGAAAGAACAGCAACAATTCCCCTGAACAACCCAACCAACCCCCACCCCCCCCCACCCTGTACCTCGAAAACGGTGAAGTACCTGTCGCGGCAGGCAGAGCAGGCAGACCCCAACAGGGGGAACCACCCCTCACCCGCCAATGGATCCCCAAAACTACAGCCCATTGTCCCCAAGCCCCCATCCCCGTCTGGAATAACCAACGGAGATACCGGCCCTCATCGGGCTCCTCTGACCACTACAAATATTTCTAAGAATTGTAGATACACATGCACAGAAATTAATCAGTCAGCTGGTGCCGCTTGATCCAAAGCAGATCCCACACGCGACGGAGCATTGCCGGATTTGGACCGCCTCCTGGACCTGGAGCGGCGAGACCCCCTCCCCCGGCCACCGGGCACACTCCGGACCACACCACTCGAGGAGGAGTCAGATTCTCTCCCGGGCGCACCGTCTCATCCGTCCAACGGAAAACCTCCTCCGGAGAGTCAAAAAAATACGTGCGGGAGCGATAGACCACCCTCAACCGGGCCGGGTAGAGCAACGCATATGGAAGTTTGAGTTCCCGCAGGCGGGCCTTAGCCGCGAGGAATGATTGCCGCTGTTGTTGGGTCTGTTAAGTATAGTCCGGGAATATCAGGATACGGGCATTGTTATATTGAAAAGGTTCTTGGGCCCTGGCTTGCTTCAGATCCCGATCATGATAGTTAAGTAGTTTCGCAATCACTGGCCGCGGACGAGCCCCCGGGGGAGGCTTCTGCATCAGGGCTCTATGTGCCCGTTCCACCACAAAAGCATTTAGATAGGGAGTCGGGGGGGCAGCCAGCCCTCCAGCCACTGGGTGATAAACCTCTCCATGTTTCCAGACTCACACCCTTCCGGAAAACCAACAAAGCGGAGGTTGTTGCGTCGCGCCCTGCCCTCCGCATCCTCCACCCTAGACGCCAGGCCCCGCTGAGTAGTCTCCAGAGATGTCATTCGTTGTTGCAGGGTAGTCACCACATCCTCCACTCCAGAGATCCGCGTCTCAGTCTCAGCGATGCGCGCCACCGCATTTCGCAGGTCCTGGCGCAGCAACATAACGTCTGAGCCCACCGCCCCTATCTTGGCATCAAGGGCGTCCCTGGATTGGGTGATTGCCGCCAGGAGGGCGGCATTGTCTGGAACATTACCCTGGGCCCCACCAGCCGCCACCGCAGAGCCCCCAGGACCAGCAAACTTGTCCAGCGTACTTTGCTTGGAGGACCCTCCACCGATTTTGTCTCTCGTCATGGTGGGCCAGGTGTACCTTCGTGATCCCCCTCCCAATAGGCAGGCTCTATCACTGTGCACCCCGGTGGGGTATCGTAGGTAGCACAGGGGCGACACTACTGTCTGGCAGCGGTCCGCGCAGCTCGATCCCACAGCCGATGTGGCCGTCAGGGTGCCCTCGCCAAGTGACCCTAATCCCTGTGCGCCAAGTGGCACCGCTCCACGCCGCCCAACGGGTGAATGTCAGTGTCCCACAGTGACCCTGCGGGCGATGAGGGTTCTGCCAGGGCGTCACACAAGGCACCGCACGGGCCCCAATATCGCAGTATGCCCCGGAGCCTGGGTCCTCAATGGTACCCCCACAGGATCGCAGTAAGGCCCCCTGGGACGGGCAGGATGCACCCCTGGGCCATCCAAGAGACCCTGTAGACTCTGCAGGCCGCGGTCGCCAACCTGCACCCCCACGCGGTCCGACAGCACCGCCGAGCCCCTACACAGACCTGGAGAAGACGGGGGGGGGGGTTTAGGGCAGGGACCCAAGTCCACCCGCGTAGAGCTGGCCACTGCCACCGGTCCACCACAGCGCAAGCTTGGGCCCAGCGGGGGATGCGACCACTCACGCTGTGTCGCCCGGGTCCTCCCCGCAGCCCGATCTGGCTGCCGACTACTGAAAACGATCTCCTGTGAAGGCCGGGAATCACCGGAACAGATGGGCGGAAGCCCACTCACGAGCCACGAAGAACGCGCCAGCCTCCGCAGACCGGGGGCCACGCACCAGGCCCCGGCTCAATGATGTCCAAGCCAGCAAAGCCCCAGAAAGGGCGAGCCTCCGCCGACCGCCAACACCACCAGGCCAGACACGGGTCCCGGGAGCTCCACCGCCGGGGGGCCAAAATGGCGGCCGCAGCAGAAAACACCTCCCTGGGTGCCAACTCTCACCCCCTCGGTCCGACCGACCGCCGATCAAAAGGGGGGGGGGGGTGCGGGGGACTGCCACACAGGAGATCTCGCCAGCAGGGTTACTCACTCCGCGCCACCAGCGGGGGGCCACCCTATCCACAACCGCTCTACCGCTCCGGAATCCGCCAGTCGGGCTGCACTCGAGGCCGCTGTCTCAGTGCCGCCCACAGGCCTCAGCGAAGATACGATCCCGCCGCCGCTGCTGCAGGATGCCGCTCCGGCCCCCAGCACACCACCAGCAAGCGTCGCCTCGTCCCACCACCTCCAGGCACAGCAGGCAGAGGGTATCGTGGCCAGAGGAGCAGGATAAAGGAAGGATTAATGAAGGGCTGGACGGAGCCTTCTCAGAAGACGTCCGCCATGCTGGCTCGCTAAGGCACGCCCCCGCGATACTGATTTTTACAGCCAAGTAAAACGTTCACTTAAATGCATCTTTAAGCTGCAATGCTTTCTCATGGGGAAAAAGGCATGTACTGCAAACAGTTACTTGCAATAGGTTTCTGGGGCTACCATTCAAGACTTAAGGTGGTTGGGGGCCAAGGCCCAAAGAACCATCAGCAGTTAGTCTTTACCTGCCCTGGAGCGTCTGAGTGGAAGGGTGATGGTCAGATAGGTGGAATTGCGTGCTGCACCAAAAGAGCGAGGGGGCCTCCTAGAAACAGGCTGCAATGAGGGACATCGGGACAAGTCCAGGAGCTCCCAACTGGGGGCTTGGTTCATGAGGGCACTGGGAGCAAGGAAGAACAGTTGGTTCTCAGAAACATGGGCTGGGGGGCTTGGGTGCAGTGATTAGTCGACTGTGCTGTGCGTCACAAGCACTCCCGGTTGTCAGTCGCACCCGTTGAGGGGACAAAAACAGGACAGCTGGACCACTCTTGAAATGGGTCCCTGTGGTGCTGATGGTCTTAACGGCAGCTCGGTTTTTGAGTCCAGGTTAGTTGCTGCAAGGGGTACGGTACCCTGGGTGGTGCTATGCGGCTCCGGTTGGTCCTGGCGTCTTCTCACTTGATGGGGAGACAGATCTGACCTCCTGGAGCAGGGAAAGCATTTTTCCTGGGTGGCTGCTGCTTTGGTGGAACCGGGGTGGGGGGGTGTTAGGGGGAGGTGATAGAACAGTACACTGGACTTTGCTGTTTGGTGCCAGCAGGCTAGTAGCTGCTCTAATCCAAGGGAGACTGCTGGCAATTTGCGAAGTACTGGCAGACCACCGAGGCTTTTGGCAGTAGCACAGCAGCAGGACTACACGGTTTGTCGCAATTGCTGGGACAGGCACAGGTAGGTAGGATTTAGAGCCAAAGAGGTCTGCAGCTGGTCCTCAGTTCTCGCTTCTTCGCTCTTCTTTGTCCTCTTTTCTTGCGTCCATTGAATCTGCGTTCTTGGTGTTATGGGTGCCACCTAAAAATTAAATTTAGGGGTGTTGAGAGTAGTGTATGGTAGTAGCCAATGGGCTACGTACCTTTGGGGTGCCTACACAACCTCTATGACCACTTTCTGTGGGCATAACGCTGACCCAGTGTATCTAATTTCACCCAAAAAAAAAAACGGTGGAATTCTACTTTTCATGTTCACTTTGGGTAGCCCATCTTGGGGGTGTAACTAGCTTGATAGGGAACACGCCTCCTGACTAGCTAATTTTCCTGCCAGTCCTGTTGCTAAATAGGCCCATGGCAGGGGGCGGCATTTCCCCAGTCTGAGGGAAGCAGAGGCCTTGAAGCGACTGCCACAGCGTGAGAGCAGCTACACTGAGAAGAGGGGTTGCTTAATGAACTGGGGACACGGAAAGCTCACATCCCTCTGCTTGGAGGCAGCTGGGGGGAGGGCCTTAATGCCTGAACCTGAGCACAGCCCAGGGTCTAACTGCAGAGCCACATAACTTTGTCCCAGGCCAGATGATCACTATAGGGTCGCCTGGCCCTTTGCATGATTGATTGAATACCTGATTGGGGACAATTGGTGATGCTTGTTCTCCGGAATCCGTGGTGTGAGCTCCGTGCTTCCACCTGCCTCCTACACTCTCCCAGTGGATTTACGAGAGAGCCTAAATGCTGTGGCTTACCGATGGGCCCAACAGTGAGAAACGAGTAGACGGGCTTGTCGGCCCGTAGGTCGACTGGTGGCCCTGCTGCTTAATACTGACTTACAGAGGGCCGTCATATTGTCCTTGAGCTGGAAGGTGAGTGTGGGAAATTAGAGGAGAGGAGATCTGCCCATCTGCATGACTCTGGCCCTTCTCCCCAGCCTCCTGAACCACTAGGGAAGGAGAAACCCTGGTCCCTGATCTCTTGAGCCTAATGTTGGGATGCTGGTGCCCCAACCAGTGTGCCTGGGCCCGGTCTTATAAACCACCTGCGCTGAAGGCGTCAATGCCCGGTGGGGCCTGCAAGAGCTGATGTACACTGGTGGCTGTGATGACCCCGGTGAGAACCTGCGTGCTGTTGATTCTACTGGCCACCCACCTCCAGGGAGCAAAAGAAGGGGGAAGGCCAAGAAGAAAACAAGTTCTCCAGTATTGGTAACTTTCATAGATTCCCATGCGCCCATCCTCCTCCCCTGGGAAAGCTCAGCCTTCAGCATCTTCTATTGTACTGTTACACAACGGCTACCAAAATCGGAAGCTCTGAGGCTCTCTCAGCAAGGTTCTATGGGGTGAGGCTATTCTGGTTGGCTGTTCAGTTTGTTTGGTCTCCTTTACAAAAAGAGGTGGATATGCTACAAAACTAGAAGGGGCCTAGGCCTAATTCTTTTTTGCACTTATCTCTATATTTTATGTATACCGGGGACTCCCATCTCGACAACGGGGAATGATACAAGCAATGGGAATCTATGAAAGTTCCAAAACTGGAGTAAACTCTGGCTCATGCCTGTTGGTTCTGTGAGTCAGACAAGCAATAACTCACTGATAGACCTGTAGTTCCACAAACATCAATAATACTGAGTGCCTTGGGGTGGACTCACTTGCCCCCGGCCGCTACTTGAAAGGAGTAGTTTGGTACCAAACACTCCTGTGTTCAGTGAAGCCATCATGGTGCTGTGGAACAGGAGTTTCCAGCCCATGTACTCTGTATGGCTTCACTGACACAATATTAGGACATGGACCCCAATATTGTAGGGCCATGCCCTCACCTGTGGTACAGTGCACCCTGCCTTAGGTCTGTGAGGCTTGCTAGAGGGGTGACTTACCTATGCCTTCAGCCAGTGCTAGTAGGCATGGCACACAGGCAGGGTGCCATGTCGACTTTGTGGCAGTGTCATGGTCCCGGTGACTAGGGGACCCTCTTCAGCTCCCAGGTCCTAGGTTCTCAGAGTACCATTTACTAGGGATTTACAGAGGGCAGAAGGGCAAATTAAGGATTTGGTTGTAGGTAGAAGCACTGGCACAGGGGACCTGGTTGGCAGGGACCCTGTACACTACATTTGAAACGACATCAAAACAAGGCAAAAAGTGGGGGAGTAACCATGCAAAAGTGGCTTTTTCTCCAAAGTGCTAAATATGCAAAAATGTATTTCATTCACATGCATAACTGTTTCACCTTAGCAGTACTAGTACATCAGACTAAACAGTGCAGTCTGCAAGCATCCTCCTGAACTTTGCATGCGCCCCCCGTTGAAAACAGGTAAGCATTTATTTACAAGTTAATCGACGTGAAAGAAAGCAAGTAACTAGTACATTACACTTAATCAGTGCGCCTTTTCTTTTAATAGTTTTCAAACATTATCTTAGAAATGTTCATGTTCCATCCACCCTGACAAAGCCAAGAGTGAACTTCAGGCCCCACAAGTGAAAGGCAAATGTTTTGTGTAGCTGAACAGCGAGATACCTTTTGGGATGGCGATGTCTATAATAAAATGAAGAAAGGGTACAAGCAGGCTCCATGGAGAAAGTACACTGCATTACTCTTTCCTGCAAATGCTCTCCCTTTGAAGTCAACCGAAAGCCAAATACCAAGCTCCCGCAAAGACACAGCTTGACATTTGACCTCAGTCTGTGAATGCCCAGCAAATGTGACGAGACAAGAACAAGATCTACAGGCCTGTTTATTACAGAAAACGGGTTTGTGAAAGAATACTGAAAACACGGCTTTCACACGGGGAGGTACAAACTCATGCTGGACAGCCTAAAGCAAATAAAGCCAGCAAATGGAAATAAAAAAAACGTGAGTTGCAAACCACAAAGCCAATGGCGAGTGATGGGAGAAATGCATTCCCTGGTCAACTTTCTGAAACTCCACAAGATGTGTTTTGCATACCACACAGCTGTGCTGTCTGGTAGGCTGTGACTTAAAAAGGATTTAGTTACTTTTTGTAGAAGATTTTTGATTTTTCTTCTAAGTGTCAACACAGAAAGGGACTTTTTCTCTTGAAAGCAGGAGGTTCAGTAACATGACTCAGAAGGTTTGTCTCCCTGAAAGAGGACTTTATAGTTAATAAAAGTTCTTAAAGAGTCAATACTAAATAGGGGCAGTAATATAATTAGCACTTTTCCAGAAATTAAGATGCGTTCGGACAAGCACACAAGTGAGCGGTATGAGCCAGGCAAGATTCCGGCAAGATGCCCCACATTCTGACATGGCTGTATTTTCTCCCGAATTGGGTCTCGTGACTGAAACTGAGGTTCTCGAAAGCTTAAAAATAGGCTTTCGCACAAGTTTAGCGATCCTAATGATAGTGATAAGTGATTACACTAATACTTTTTTTCCCCACAGAGAGGGAGAGGCATTTTATGGCCTGCGTGGGTGTTTCATATTAAGGAGATTATAGCCTGTAATAGTTTCCGCATTCCCTAGCATGCGGCATTCATGGGACTAATAGTTTATTAAAAGTCAAAGAAATCATTGTAGGACATGTTTTTTAATGCGAGTCTTATAAGTTTTACTAACAGTAAGTGATATGTGTTGTTTTCTGTAGGAAAGTACTCCTTTTTGACATGGTCACCCCCAATGTTTGCCTGGTACATGATGTGATTTTGACTGGAAGTGCACTGGGTTACTGCTTATCAGGTCCCCAGTGCTAAATCTCTTTCACAAAACAGTACAATTGTTCCCCCAATTGGCAATACCTTTAGTGCCCCTGTAAGTCCCTACTAAATGGTACCCCTGGTACCTAGGGCCTGAGGTACTAAAGAGGATCCCCCCTTCCCCAAAGGGCTGCAGCATAAATTGTGCCACCCTAAAGGACCTCTCATCAAACTCATGCAGGGTTGCTTTCACAGGCTGCAGATTTTGGCGCAGACAAAATTAAAAACTCAAGGTAACCCTCTGCATGTAGTACTTGTAAGTCGCCCCTACAGCAAGCCTTACAGCCATTAGGCAGGGTGCTTGGAATTATATGTGAGGGCATACCTGCATGAGCAGATTTGCCTCAGTGCTGGTCAGTTCTATTACTACCAATGCAAGTGAACAGGGAAGCCATTTTAGAACATATGCTGGACCCTGGTGAAAACGAGTTCCCCAGCTACACGATGGCTTCACTGAAAATAAGGATGTTTGGTATCCAACATCTCATATTGATAAACTCACACTGATTCCAGTGTTGGATTTACCAATGCATGCACACACAGGGCACCTTAGAGGTGCCCTCTGAAAACCTACCAGTCTCCGGTGTGCTTGCTTAATGTTTCTGCCAGCCTGTCACCCGAGACTGTTCTGACCGCCTAGGGTGAGAGCAGCTGATTAGCCATCATAAGCCGGCGAACTTCAAAGACCTGCCTTCTTTGAAATGTGAATCTGGCTCCCCTCACAGGAGAGAAAGCCATTTTGTCCGGAGCCCCTGTGGCACCTGGACAGGCACAAAAATTAGTTAGTCAGGTAGGCGCGCCACCTCCAGGCCAGTACCACCCCTAAAGTGGGCTAAACTGAAATGGACACAACTTTTCAGAAGTAGCCATCTTTGTGATGGCATACTTGAGAATTCTTGTACAGGGTTTTGCCCACTTCTCACAGGAAGCAGTCATAGAAGGGGCGTAGTGTCCCCAAGGGCCTGTAGCCCATTGGTTACTACCCTGCACTCTCCCCTAATATCCCTAAATTAAGTAATTAGAGGAGCTCTTGGCACCAGAACAACAGATCCTGCTGACCTGAAAGACAAAAAAGTATGCGAAGAGTCACATCCTGCAAGAACATAAGATCCAGCAACTGACTTGGCACCAATCGTGCCGGCCTGCCTGCGGCCTTCGCCAATTGCACCAAAGGTCGACTGTCCTACAGCTGCTGAGTCCCCAAAGCCTGCGAGACCGGCCAGCACTTCACCCAGGAGCCAAAACCTCCCGAAAAGTAGCAGACCTGCTTCCTTGCATCCTGCAGGCATCCAAAGACCCCTAGAAGTACTCTGTGACTGCAGAAACCCAATTACCTGAATACACCACTGCACCTGTCGCTCTGAGCCAAGGTGGGCCAACCGTGTCAGCGTGGTCCCCTAGCCCTTTAGAGACAAGTCCAGTGTGGTGACACCTCTCGAGGACTCCCAGATGTCACATGCAACGTCGCACGCAGGCCCCCTCTACCACGACTGCTCATGGTAAAAAAAAAAATTAAAAAAAAAAGACACCTCTGCACCTGTCACCAACGGCCCGTCAAAAAGAGGATCAATGGTGTCCCTACACCACTGAGCGTCGTGAGGCCTGAACCTCCCTGATGGTTCAATCCAACTGGCCTCCCAGTCCGAGCCTGCAGTCTCTTTACGCAAAGACCAATCTCCATAGAGTAACATTGGGCACCAGACGCTGGTTTGCACCTCTGCACCAGCACGCCCTAGCGGTGTTCTGCTGCTGCTGCTGCCGCCTTGGGCCTTGCCCACCATCCACCTTAACTCCTGGAGATTGGTCCCATAAGTCGCTGTACTATACCCCAATGCTGCATTCGCTTTTCCCCCCATAGGAGAACATTGCAGCTTCCAGAAATTGCACTGTGTCGACTTTTTGAACTCTAAAATAATTCTATTTAAAAAAAAAGAAGTACTTACTTCAACAAATTGACTCTGGTGTCAAAGCATATATACAGACACTTGTTATTTTTATAAATAGGTGTGGATCTCGTCCTTGAGTCGTGTGTCTCACTTATTGACTATTGTGTGTATTTTCAGAACTCTTGCACTCCTCTGTGATAAGCCTAAGACTGCATGACCACACTACCCACTAGAAGTGGACCTTGGGATTGCTATAGCAAGCCCATGTCCACTCATAAGAGAACCCCTGGACTCTTAACAAGATATATCTCATTTTGATATATCACATAGGGAGCCAGCTTCCTACATATTCTATTTATGTTTCAGTGATAAAATAATAACAGCTCAATATATTTTAACATATTTTCATCCTTTCAACTCTGTAAGCCTTGTACATATTCGCACAATCGTCTGCTGGCCCCTTTCCGTAGCGCCTTGACCACCCTGGGCAAAGTTCGCGCTCTACAAAGCTAATATTCATTCATTCATTCATCTCCATCTTATAATAAAGTCTTGCTTAAAAAGATAAGATTTTAGAAGTAAAAGGTACATTAAACAATTTTCTCTAGAAACTGAGAATCTAAAGTTATCTCAAATAATCTTGAGAATGACTGAATTAAATGGTTTGCTTTGCTTTTCAGATGGGTTATTGTATTAATATCTCGATATAGTTCTTGTCACTGTAAAATTTAACGACCAACAGTTCATGAATTGCAACGTAAAATGAGAATTGGTACAGACTATTAATCTTTATGTAACTGTAAAATATTTATAGAGCGAACAAAGGCCCTGCAGTATTGCTGAACAAAGGAGTTAACTGTTAACATGCAACTAATACTTGCACCTTTATAAATGATGTAAACTAACTTTTAAATCTTAGTTTCAAGAAGCACACGGTGAAAAATATGCTGTCTTGAAATGCTCCTTAATGGGGCAAGAGAGGTTTTATAAATACAGTACACTTTGTTTCTCAATATCTTGAGTACAAGCTATTCTTTGCCCCTCTTGGAAGGGTCCTTTGATCTAATCTCTTTTTCCTATTCTGGTGTCACCTCTTGTGCCTCATGTAACCTGTTGACACAGGCAAGGATTTACGGTTATGAACATTGTCACCCGTTTCGGTTTACCGTTCCCATTTCCTCATTCTTCACAAGATACTGTAAAATTGGTCTGAGCACCAAGGTGTTGTTTACACTTCTATCTACTGGATGTATCTTGTGCTTTTCCTAAGTAAGTAGATTATGTAAAATGAAAATCTGTAACTGAAAGATTTGTTAATTTGAGATTCTAATGGCAAATATATTTTTCTGGTTTTGTTCGGTCACCTTTTTGATTCACTTACTTCTAATCTGGTTATGTTCACTTTCTGTTTTGACATTTGACTGTACATAGTAGATACTGTTAGAGGCTCTGATGAAGCAACCTTGAAGTCGTGAAAATCGTGGTGGCCAGTTTCCTTGGTTGATTAAGAATAAAAAAGGCTTCTAGAAAAAGAATCCTTATAGAATTCCCTGCGTTATTTGTTAAACCTCAAACCCGGGCCAGTTTGTTCACAACTGTTTGGCTATAAAGATCAGTGGTCATTTAGAATGTACCTTGAGCTCAGAAGGGCCTACTGCTAAGAAAGTAGTTAATGTTTCTAAATCTCTGGTAGGACCTTCTAAAGACAACAAATAAAAATACTGTCAATGTTCTTATTCAATACCATGAAAGATAAAACTATAACACAACATGTTAGCAATAGAGTTGTTAGAACCGAATACTAGGAGAGACAGTAACATTTGCATGTGAAGTCAATATGTAACACAATTGAACTTACCACGACCCAAGCTTTTATTGAACCTTTCATGTACAGTGGAGAAGGACTGCAAGGTGCTATCTTGACCTAAAAAAAAGTACAGACAATCTCTGTTCAATTGGAAACATGCTAGAGATCATAATCATCATCTTTAGGGGGAAAAACTCGCGAGATTAGCTTACCAGCACTTAGTATTTGCTCTCCATTATTCCCATGGTATCTGATCTTTGTAGGAGGGGCGCTGTGCCCCATACGTAATCTCAAAAGCCGCCCTCCACCTCCAGGACCATCAAATATCCACACCTGTAAACATAAGTTCATAAAATTAAGATCTTGTCAGAAAACAATTAAAGCAATGGACTGCATCTTTTTTATTTTCTAAAAGGCAGACGTATAAGATGTAGTATTTCCTGCAATCCAGCATAACAAGTTCAGTGAACAAAACACTTTTCCATTCCGATATCAAGCATAACAATGAAATTATTCATGTAGAACATACTTTCAATTGGTCGTAATGCTTTTTCGAGTGCAGGATGGCACTTAGTCTAGGAAGAGCCTTAGAAGTCTATCCGTCCTCTCCTCAAAATACAATTGGCTTATTCAGCTTGTTAGAGGCCGTTAACCACTGCAATTTGCTTCCTACACCATTTACCCTCCTGGTAAAAATCAGCACAGCAAGTTCTAGCTCAACCAGAAGATTATATTCTTCAGTAAACTGGGTGGATCTTGTCGTCCTGCAAACATCAACATTGCTTCTAGCTAAAGTGTATAGCAAATCAGCAGGGAAAACCAACTTGGGAGCACTGTTTAACAGGTTGGGGAAAGAGAGTGGCAAATAGATACTTATACGTAAACCTCATCCTCTAGATTTAAAATCTATTTCTCTTGCTTTCACAGAAACTCCACTGGCACTATGTTAAGGTATCATTAGTCACTCAAGATAACGCAGTCTACCAACTGTTTTAAACCTCAACTAAAGCTGGTTGGACACTGAAGGTGTTTGAAAAACTCATGATATATAAATAAAGATGCTGTCCTAATATTTTACACCAACTACCATTTGCTTTTTGTAATACCATTTTTCCCCACATTAGGCTGATTCCTGGTTATCTCCATTTAGGGGTTGCTTTTTCAGTTTTCTTTGGAAATCTGAAATTGAAGACTTACTCCAATTATAATTGTTTGCCTTATTTTTCTTTCATTCATTTTACTTGGCTGTGTGTTATAATATTGCATCCCAACTTTGATAAACTACCCTGCATCACGATAAACTGCAAAATATCGAGAGAGACAGTTTTACATGAAAACTGTTTTTCTGAAAACAGACAGCAAAGACTATCAAAATACTAACCTTTCATACAAAATTACCCCTACAGAAAGTTAAACCTGCATCCAACCATACAGCACAAAGCACTTACCACTAAATATGCCAGGACTGGTGTTACAACACTAAATTGAGCCAGTCCTGCTTCCCTGGGAAGTGAGTTTGGCTTTATTTAGGAATTTTTATATGTCAGTCAAAATGTTTGTAGAGAGAAAATGTAAGGTTTGGATTTTGGCAATCAATATTTTGGAATCTATGTTTCAACAGTCTTCAGTTTTCATTTTCAAACACCAAAACCACAACAGGAAACATATGCACTGCTTAAAATCCTGCACGTACCCACTTGATTAGCAGTATACTGGACTGTTTTACAAATAATTACAACTGAAAAATATGATCAGATTAAAAAAAACTCCACCCTTGCTTCTACGTGTACTGCCATAACAATAGGTCCAAATCAGGGGCCTCGAGAGTGATGCGCCAGAAAACCACGTTATATGAAATAGATGCATATGGTTTAATATTTTAATCTACTTTTTGCCTACTTGAATAAACGAAAGTAAAGAAATTAGTATTACACCTGAAACCCCCAAAAATCAATTTACTCCCACCTCCCAAAAATAGGGCGGAAACTACCCCCACTCATAATCGTACCTGGAGCCCTGCATGTTAAAAAGCTTGACACAATTTATAAAATATAATAAATGGTTGAGAAAAAGGGGTATATAAATACCCTTATAGCATTATCTGCTCCATTTGTAACAAGAAGTGGTTCTCCGTGGACGAATGTCATTCCAGCAATGGCTGAGGAATGCACGTCTCTCATCTGAATGATCAATCTCTTCTCTTCCAAGTTCCATAATCCAATATGTCCAACAGGACTTCCAGCTGCCATCACTGGGTGTCCATCTGCAAATTCAGCATCCACAAAAAGAGGTTAATATGTTTGCTTTCCTCTCCTTTAGCATTTAATAGTAATCTGAAATTGGTAAGCAGGATAAGTAATTTAAAGTTCCTTCAAAATACCAGCAGCAGTGCTTGTTACAACTGCAATATACCAATGAAGTACACCAATAGCTATAAATAAATATTTTACAATAGTTTCTACAAACGCATTGAATGCCACCCATTTCAAACAACTAGGTCTTCATCATGACAAACTGTTTTTCCAAATTAAATCTTTTCCGAGCACTTGCTCATCACTCCACAATTGGTTTGCAAACTTCAAGACAAGAATTTATAAGACCGTCAGTCAGAATGAAGGAAAGTTCCATTGAGAATTTGCTGGTAATGTAAGAAAAATATCTTTTTCTTTTTTACCTTCATCACTAGTTTGAAGAAATAGTGGATTCACTAAGGCAGTAAGAAACTTCCATTCGTTCTCAATGGTGATTCCTTGTCTAAAAGCAATGAAATTGTCTAATATTGCACACATACTAAATGAGAAGATATTAATTTTCCATTCAATATTTCACCACCAGACACTGAAATATACAACACGTTTCAATCTTTTGAAAAACCTAAGTTCTTGCTTCTTGTTTAATAATGCCTATTGTCAAGATAAGCTTGGAGCATTTGCATCAGTAGCAAAAACAATCAGGCAAATATTTCCTATTAGACATGATGCTAGAACAGCTTTTATGTGTTCAATTCATGTAACAAATCTAATGAGTAATAAATTAAGCACAACATAAATAGCTTTGCTTGTAGTCTATCATGACCCAATCATTCACTTGTATGGTTTCAAACCCGAGACCTATGCTTTATAAAGAGAACTTGTATGAACTACTGTTCCTACTTTCAGTGGCTGAGAAAAGTCTGCCTTATGTACATAAGGTTTGTCCTATGACTACATGCAAAGGGAGTAGGCCTGAAAATAATAGTGCAATCCAAAAAGTGAATTAGACTAGGTAACAATATATATTTTCTCCAGTAGGCCTAGAGGTTTTTCTGATTGGGAAGGATGTAAAAAAGGATGTCAATTTGCATCAAGAAGAAGTCTGAAAACCAAACAATGCATTTAAATTAAGATTATGTGACATATTGCACACATGTGCACAGCTCTACAGATGGATATAGGGTATTCTACTAATCCCACAGGATAAGAATTATAACCATATTTTAATGATGACGGAATAGTATCCGGAACACGCAAGGGTGGTGGTGGTTGTATCAAGCGGGAGCAACTGCCTAGCTGTCACTGTTCACAGGCTTACAGGTAACAGACCCAAGTTTATCTGCCATTGAGCTATGAAACCGCACCAGAGGGGAGAGAGACCAAGCAGATGTGGAAGTGGGGCTCGGTGAGGATGATTAAGTTTGTGGCAGCAAGCGGTGGCATGTGTGATGCACCCCAAGATGGTGGACACGTAGAGACACTTCCCAAGCAAAAGAGCGACCGTTGAGTCAAGGCAGGGCCGATGGCTAGCAGTGTGAGGACCTGTGCACTGGTGTAAATCACTTCTGACATCGGCCCCCAAATTATGAATGCCACACAAGCATACATGCAAGCTTGCAGTCTGAGAGGGGCCAAGCCAACCGCTACAGTTCAGTCTTGAGCTTTAAGGCTGTAAGGCAGGACCCATGTTAACCTTTGAAGTGTGATATATGTGACCAAATCAGGAGCTCACGGAGGGGAGCAGGCTTTAGGGTGTGAAGTTTAGAGATGGGTCTGAAGGAAGCTACATAAGCAAGAAGCATTGAGGCATGCAGGCCCGTGGCACCCAGAGTTAGGGATATTCAATGTAGAGCATGACAGGTTGGTTATTACATCAGCTGCCCCCTAAACCTCAAGGAGATATGAGCCGGCCCTCACAGACGGCCAGTAGTTTGGGCACGAAATAGCAAGCAGAAACTGTGGGTTCTGCTCACATTAAAATCTGGAGCCAATAACTGAATCATTAGCATGGACGAGAAAATATGGGAGGCCATCTGGAATTAAATATATATAACATTGACAAAATATAATGTTTTCAAGCCTTTGGAATTGAGAGAAAGGGCGCTTGATATTCAATTGGGAGGGGAACAAATGGGCTTTTCAGCCTCTGGCAGAGGCACGGACTGTCTTGAACTTGAAGCCAATGAGAAGCTTCAAGGATATGGCAGAGCAGATTGTGAGCTTACCAACGTGGGTGCAGGAACCTCTCTTGGCACAACACAATAAGACTCTTCCAGAATCAGCACAGATCATGGCAAGCAAAAAAGTAAATAATCCAGGAGGTGTGTAAGGGTAACAGTGAACCCAAGGTTCTCATACAGGACTGAGCTGAATAGAAGACCACCAACAAGTTTGTTTAGACAAAGGGGAGAGCCAGCTAGGCACTCAAGAGTAGATTAGTTTACTCCAACGAATATAGGGCGGGGTTTCAAAAGGATTTGGCTGCTTGTTGGGAAGTTGGGGCTACTAGCTGATGTGTCGTGGTCTGAACTTGCTCTCATAACTGACCTAACTTTCCATACAGGGGAGAATGCAGCATAGAACACTCATAGTCTGAGAATAGCACAAGAGAACCTAATGTTTTGACAAATGTTGCAACTTATATTGTTGAGGGGAAAGAAGAGGAGTGGAGAAAGGAGGAGAGATACACGTGAGTTCCATTCCAAGCATGCCCAGACGGCTGAGAAGAGTAAGAGTGAAATGGCCCCATTAGAATAGAGATGAGACACTGGCCCTTGGACACATTAGGCCCATTCACTGTCACAAATCTGTAATAGCAAGAGATTTAACAGTCCAGGCAAACACTTAAATGTCTTGCAGGAGATGTAAGGCTTGAAAGCGGGCATATACTTAACCAGAAAATACAACTATTGAAAGTAGACTGAAGGCAGGTTCATTTAGGCCTTTTTCTAGGCAGTTTTCCTCATCTGCCTCAAGAAATGTTGCAGGGGTGGTGTCCAATTTATCGAATCGAGGTGAAGGAAGACAGGGAAGGGTGGTGGTCAATGACTCAGCGAGAAGGAACACTTTGTTGGTAGCATCAACATATTCTCTCAACCTGGGACAAGAGGGTTTCCTGCGGTAAGTAATTTAGAAGTAGATTTCATCTTTGGGCAGTCTGTTATAAGGGCAGATGTTAAACTTGTTATAGGTCGGCATCTGGATAGATCACATCAGGCAGGGAGGAAGGCAGGTTGCATCTGTGGAAGGGAGGTTCAGGCTCAATGATATGGGGTTGATAGATTGCTGCTGATATTGGCACTCACTGGTAATTGACTATTTGCCGTCCACCACACTTACATTAGGTTAGACTTTCTACCATTAGGCAAGAGATAGAGGGGCCCTGGAGAAAGTAGATCAGGGCTCTAAGGCCTGTCGGATCATGGTCTGTTAACAAGGGTTTTGCAGTGGCCCACTCTGTGATCGAGAGAAGGAGGAGGGCATTGGCGATTAAATGATGTTCTGGTGAGAGCCCTGCTATGACTGAATCCATCAGACAACAGATTAACAAATATCTGGCACACAATAATACAGGGTTTTAGCGGCTCATTTAAAAGATTTGAGCGAAGCACAGTTATGTAGGCTGATGGAGGGAGTAACAGAGGTCATAACAAAGCACATAGCATCGCAGTATTGAGTAGCCTAGCACAGAGTGTTGCAGGGTTATATCTAAGCTGCATAGGGAGGTCAGAAGAATTATGTTCTGACAAAAATAGGAATGAAATTCCCTGGGGGAATAAAGCTAGGAAGCTGTTGGAGAATAATCTGCGGACACACCAAGCTTGTAGATTTATTATACAAGTGAAGAAACCCTTGAGGTCAGCCACACACCAGCGGCTGTAAAACTCAATTTATTACATTCCTTCCAAGCAGTGTACACGGCATTGAACTCTGAGGAACAGGCTAGAAAAAATATTTTAGGTTGTTGACAGTGCCTAGGTTGCATTTGCTAGATACTGAAGCTCTAAAATACCACATTTCTAAAGAGAAGGCCTTGCAACTACTGGAGACCTTAATCAAGGTAAGGAACAAGGCCAGATGGTTTCACGTCTGCATTCGACAAGATTCTACAAGATATTCTACAAGATATTTACCTGCAGCTAATGCCTCTATTCACGGACCTATAGAAGAGGCAACAATATTGGTAATTTGTACACCTAATAAGGATCCCATTCTCTGCTTGTCATTTCGGCTGATATCCCTTTTCAACTCGGATACTAGATAATGGAAACACTGACAACTTCGCCATGTAGGCCCTACATTTGATTGACATAGCTAAGTTTAGGGGGAGTGAAGCAGTTCTACTCTCCATAGATGCAGAAAATGTGTTTGACCAAGTAGTGTGGGATTTTTTGACAGACAAACTTGGAGCTTTTGGTGTAGGGGTTGGTGTCACAGATTGGTTCCTAGCCACCTACAAAAGATGTAGGACGCCAGTCAGGATGACTGGGCATCAGTCTGTCTGAGTGTAAATTTGGAGGGGGATTAGGCAATGATATCTATTGTTTCTATTGCTTTTCACACTTACTGTAGGAACCCTGCTACAGAAAGACAGTGAAAATGATGCAGGCATGGTGGAATTGTACTTGGGCATGGCGGCTTTAAGTGTATGGCATCTGCGGGAAAGTGAACAATCCAGTGGCAAAGTCGGGACTAATGATGTCAGTCATACAAAACAGACTCAGCTCTCCTAAGCGAACCCCTAGGACCCACCAGACTAGTGGCTAGAGACCTAATATTTAATTAAAGCAAAATGAGAAGAGCATTAAAAGTCTCTGTCCAACAAAATGTTACTCAAAAGGAAAGATGAGCTTGATCTAATGGAGCACTAGGTGCAAGCACAGTAAGGTCAGATGATGTAGCAGCAAAAAGAATACTTGGTCCTTGAGGGACTGTGGCTACTGGACGCGTAGTCCCTGCTTACCAGACATTGAAGAATAATTGATGTCACAACTAGGTATCATTCAACCACAGAAAGATGGTCAAAAGGCCCACGGTTTTCATCTTCCTAGGGTTACTAGCAACCGTTACTTTGGTTAGTTATTCAGACATCACTACAATGGACTGTACACCGCACAACTGTTCCCTGGAAAGGGAAACAGGGAGAACAAGAGTAAGCTGCTTCAAACAGTTCTGAGACAGCACACCTGGCTTGAACTCAAGTATTTTAACTGTGCCACCTCACCAAGTTGAAGAGTCAAGGCAAAAGAGAAAAACAGCTTGCTTGAAATGAAAAAAGGGACGGAATCCACTGTATGGAAGCACTGATCACAATCTCATTGAACTTCAAAACGTGGTTTAAAATCTGACCAACAGCTGAACATGCACTGTAAAAAATACCAAGAACATAATAAAAAAACAAATATTTTCTAGGACACATCAATCAGGGTTAAGCAGGAACAGACTACTTTGCACACTGACACAGTGGAAAGGATTCTTGGTGTGCGCTACTAATATTTAAGTGTGGTGACAGCAGTGCAGTGATTCTGGGTGGCACAGTAACCATGTGTTTCAAAAAATAAAGTGGCTAAGAGATGGGGTAAGTTTAATTCCTAAACTCATGATGCATATTGCTCTTGAAAGAAGTCTGTATTTCAAAGATAAGGAAACTTTAAAGCAAACCTGTGCGGAAGGTAATTGCTGTTATGGGTCCCCAGTCCTGCTGAAATTTCATCAAGGTTTCGTCAAATTTGATATTGTGTACAATAATTTGACCTGAAACCAGGCCCACTGCTACAACATCCACTGCTGGAGCCTGGAAAAAGTAAACAATGGTTTTATTACTATCAAGATACACATAAGCGATTTTGGGAACTAACAAAATGTACAAAACTAAAACAATGCATTACTCATACTCTCTTTGGAGACAACTTATGTTGAAGAGTGTTACCTGTCACAATGGAGCTATGACTTTACTGTATCAAGACTATTAGAATTTTCACAATCTGAAAAAGACTGCGTTTTTCACTGCTCATCTTTTAAATTGAATGTACAACTTCATCCCACCCTTTTGAACTGGCTTGGATCTAAACTATGGAAGACACCTCCTCAAGCCCTCCAGTGCTAAAGATATTGAGAGGTTGCGTCTTCAGCATTACTCCCTATAGCTAAGAAAGTGAACCTTCACATTTTGGCATCATGGGCAAGAAAAACCCAGGAGACAGCACTAGGGTCTTCCCAAATTCCATTCCACATTTAAGGGTTGGCAGTGTTGTAGAAGTGCTTCAGGTACCATCAACGTTGGTAGCTGTGACAGACTGGGGATGGCAGCATCCCATTAGCAATGTGAAAACTGTGAAAAGTTGCTGCTGATCTTTAAAAAACAAAGTCAATGCTTTGCAGTTTCTGTTAGCCATAACCTTTGCCATCAGGCCCGGATATACATGGAAGAGGCAATACTGCAAAGGAGGGACTATCCCCTATCCCTCAGCAGGTGGGGAGGGGATTAAAGTGAAGGATTGGTGTAGGAAGCTGGCTTTTTATTCAGTGTACACAAATGAGTTATATTATGCAGAAAGTTCAGACAACCCGTATTGGCTTACAGGGGTTAAATTAATAACCTCAAATGCTCTCCTATCTCCTATCCCAAACCAATGATGATGATGGCCATGACCAACCTGTTCCTTTCATTAGCAGGAGGTTACTCCCCAGAGAGCAATGTTGGAGTGCCATTGAATGGGAAGTCTTTGCTGTCGTTTGGCCCCTGAAGAAGTTGAGAAGATACTTGTTTGGTTCTCACATCCTTGTTCAAACGGACCACAGGGCTCTCAGATGGCTAATTTAAATGAAAGGTGAAAACCCCAAACTGCTCAGGGTGTCCATCTCCCCACAGGGTATTGACTTTACAGGGAAGCACAGGCCTGTGACTGATCATGCAAATGCAAGTGGCCTTTCCAGGTTTTTCCACTTAGATGATGAAGACTCTCTTGGGAAAGGTTAGTCTCATTCTCTTTAGTTGGGGGGGGGGGGGGGGGGGGGGGGGGGTCGGGGAGGGTTGTGCAGGAAAGTGATCTTTTTTACTCCCCCCCCCCCCCTCCCCTTTTTCATGGTGTTTAATGCAATTTTGACAGGAAGTGCACTGGGTTCCTGCTAACCAGGTACCCGGAGGCAGATCTCTTTCCCTAAACTGTACAATTCTCCCCCCGAATGGCAATACCTTTGGCACCCATGTAAGTCCTAGTAAATAGCACCCTAAGTACCTAGGGCAGGGGTACTAAAGAGGGACCCTGAGGGCTACAGCACATATCGTGCCACCCTAAGGGACCCCTCACCTAACACCTTGGTGCAGACATAAGTGAATACATAACATGGCACACTCACTGGGTGCCATGCCAAAGTCACTGCATGTGATATATGCAAGTAATCCCTACAGCAGGCCTTGTAGCCTTAAGGCAGGGTGCATTATATTACATGTGTGGACATATCTGCATGAGCAGATATGCCCCTGTGTTGGCCATTTCAATTATTGCCAGTGCAAGTGACCAGGGAAGACATTTTAAGTACATGTACTGGGAAAAAGAGTTTCCCAGCTACATGATGGCTTCACTGAAACCAAATATATTTTGCATCAAACATCTTGTATTAATAAACCAACACTGATTCCAGTGATGGATTTAGTAATACATGCACCCAGAGGGAACCTTAGAGGTGCCCCCTGAAAACCTACAATTCCATAGTTCTGACCAGCCTGCCACCACAGGTTAGTTTCTGAACCCAAAGGGTGAGGTCTCACACTCTCAGGTCAGGAGCAAAGCCTGCTCCTTACAGTAGGATGACCTGTAAAGTAGAATTCCAAGGCAGGGAGCTTAAAAAAGCCAGCTGCCTTTGCTATGCGAATTGGGCTTCCTTCAGAGGTGATGCCACCCCCTCACAAACCCTGACCAGGGTCCATTTGGTGACTGGACAGATGAGAAAATTAGCTGTCAGAAATAAGTGTTCACCCTCAGGCTAGTTCCATCCCCAAGGTGGGCTACCCGATGTGGACACGAAATTTAAAAATCTGCCAACTTTATGATGGCAGAATTAGGAACTCTGAACAGGGTTATTGCCCACATCTCACAGGAAGTGGTCATATAGGGGGCATAGTGACCCCAGGGGTAAGTAGTCTGCTGGCTACTACTCTACACTCCCCTAATGCTCCTAAATCTAGCATTTAGGCGAGTCCCTTGCATCAGGAAATCGGATCCTGCTGCCCTGAAAGGAGGACACTGAAGGGCCTCAAAAGCAAGAACAGAGGAACAGCAACTGACTTGGCGCCATACATGCCAACCAGCCTGCTGTCGCCGACAATTGAGCCCAAGACGACTCCTGCACCTCCAAAAGCCTGGGAGGACTTCCGGCCTTCACCCACAACTCAGGAACTCCCATGGACTAGCGTAGCTGCTCCCCTGCAGGTATCCCAGAAGCTCTGCAAGAACACTGGACCACCAAACACCTGACACCAGAAAGCACCACTGCACACATGCAAGCGTGGTCCCCAGGCCCTCCATAGCCGAAGCTCACCTCGGGTTTGGCAAATGTGCTCTTTACAGAGCTGTCGGTAGCCTCTTTGTGCAGGCCCCCTCTACCTTGAGTGTCTCTAGTAACAAAACCCAACACCTCAGGACACCTCTGAACCTGGCCGCCTGGCACGAGGAGAAGAGGACCAAAGGAGTCCCTACGTCCCAAAGTATCGTGAGACCTGAGCCCCCTTATTGGTTCAGTCGTATTGGCTCCCCGGTCCCAGCTTGCAGCCTCTTTCTGACCGCATCAATCCCCATTGACTTCAGCGGGGCACCAGACGCTGTATTGAACCTCTGCACCCGGCCGTCCCAGTGCTGCCTGAGGTGACTTGCTGGTGCTGCCTTGGACCTTGCACTCATGCTCATCTTAAGTCCAGAAGATTGGTCCTGAAAGTCGCTGTGAAGTATCTGAATGCAGTATATGTCTTTCCTCCATAGGATAACAATACATCTCCAAAAATTGCACCAAGTGCCGACTTTTAAAACTGTAAATATTTCTAACTCGAAACATACTTATCTGATCAGAATGATTTTGGTGCCTACATATATATAAAGATGCGAGTTGTTTTTAGGTCGAGGACTACCGGTCTGCCGAAGGCAGAACCGGAAGTCGGAAGATTTAATGTTTCCTAGAGTGGCTAATTAGCCCGCCTCTCTTTTTGCTTCTCCTCCATTGGCTGGCTTCCTAAACGGAGGCCAGCCATTGGAGGAGAGAGCAGTCCCTCCAAATAGGCTCCGTCTTTTTCAGATTCGGGGGCGTGTTCCTTGCTGTTCTTTCCACTTTTTAGCCACGCCCTTTTAGAACAGCAGGAACACGCCCCCGAATGCGAAAAAGTTTCGATTCTTCCATCCGCCATTTTTATGCTGTTCTCTGGCCGTGAGGATCCATCCGTCCGGCGCCGTGTTGTTGTGCTGGTGGCGGCGCTGCTGGGGCAGGCTCCAGTTCCACGAGCAGGGATCCGCACCGTGCTTTGGACGTCTTTCCCCCTTGTGCCACCGGATCGGGTTTGTGTAAATCTGGGAGGGAGCTCCTGAGTTCCGAGTTTGCTTTCCGCGGTCACGAGATTACACAGTTGGCGGGAGGGAAGCGCTGTTCTTTCCGTGCGGCCGCAGCCCTTTGGCCCTCCACCTCTCCCGGTTACTCAATTAATGGGGCTGTGTGATGTAACTTCAGGCAGCGCGCGAATCCCCGGCCCGTCAGCATTCCATGTCCCTCCGATCCCGGCGCAGCCTGCACGCGGCTCCCATGCCAGGGAGAAGGCGCATTTACATTAAGCCTGGCACACGCTGCCAGCAGGCTGCAATTGCATTAGGACTTGTGTCCTGCAAAGAGAGGTGAAAATGTGAGTGGTGCAGTGAGGAGTGCTGCAGCAGGCAGGGTGTTAGAACTTCGGCTGCAAACAGTCGACATTGGAAAAACCTTGAAGTGAGCGCAGTAGTCCCCATACAGCTCCACTTGAGCCCATGAGACATACGCCCGATGCTTATTATTACAGAACGACATAACTCAGTGTTGTAATTCCCTAACTCCGCCCTCTACTATGCCCCTTGGTGTGCACGTTGTGCGACGGAGCGATGCACAGCAGTCTTAAAACGAGCGGCATTTGTCCTATATGCTACGGCTGATGCAGTCCGCAGAGTGGGGTCATGAGCCCTGGTTTTGAAGCAGGGGTCGACTCAGCGAATCGTGAAATAATTCTGCTCTGTGTTTCTGTCAGCCCCAGAGACAGGGAGCACATGGACTGCCATACCATGACGCTGCTTTGACCCCCCCCCCCCCCCCCAGTTCCAAGAAGAATAAAAAACACAAGTTAAAACCCTGTATTTTTAAAGCGCGAACTAATCTCCCCCAAGGCACTGGGGGCCGTCGAGAAGACTAAACGAGCTACTACCCAGAGTCACTTGGTGCTGGCTGAGCTGCCGCCGGGATCCAACCGTGAGCCCCGTGCTCTGGAGTCAGCCGCCTGGTCGCTGCGCCACACCTCTTCGCAAGCGAAGGGGTGTAACTTCAGATGGTACAGCAGGTGCAGTGTCACCGGGGCCTAGAGGCCATAGTACATCACTAAACCCCGATTATTGCAAGTTCAAACCGAGTGTATCAAAAGCAGATTGCACAGGGCTGATGTCCGGGGAGTAAAGAGTAAGCTTTCTTTCCAAGACTAAGCCAACAGGAGCTCGCTGCACATGGCCTACACATGCATGTTTATTGCGACCTCGACATAAATAAACATCACTTTGCACCGGAGGAATATAAAGGGAGTCCTTATCAACTCAAATCCTATCGTTAGTTTACATTGTCCATTTTAAACACAGACCATTACTGTTTCAAAAACATAGGGCCTGACGCCAGGGTTCTCAGTCACAAAACTGTCAGTGGGCATGAAGGTACCCATTATATATTGTAATTGTAAATATCCAGTTTTGGACAAACGGCAACCAAGCATTTAGTCTAATTCTAAGCACTCACGATCGTTAAAGGCCCACACACACACTGCATCTCTTGCCTGTTTGTGCTGATGCCTTTTGGTTGGATGTGTTACCTGTTATTGTGTTACGTTCAGATATATTTTTTGTACATAGTTTTATATAGCGTGAACTTGACCCGAATCGGGTTTCAGAGCGCTTTACATAGCACCAGTTGCATTACATGAGGACACATTCATTTTTGTCTCTGGGAGATTAAGTGATTTGCCCAGAATCACAGGATGTTCTGCGTCATTGCCAAGACTCGAACCCAGTTCCCCAGATTCGAGGTCGGACGCCCTAGCCAACGCTTCATAGGGCGCTACAAGCAGCACTAGTGCCATTTCTAAGCACTGTAAATGAAAGATGTCACTCACTATTCTGTATTGCAATACATTTAAAGTTGAAAGGCTGAGTCTGCCTTCCCGGATTCGAACTCTTGATCTTCAGAACACCGCATTTGTCAGCAGGGAGCGCTCAGCTTACCGAGCCTTCCTGCAGGCTTTTTGCAAAGATGTTGTGTATTGTGGTGATGTTATGATGGTCCAGATTTGTCACGAGATATCGTGCTATTTGTGTATTTGAGTTAAAAAAAAAAAATCTTTGACAGTTGGTGTGGCACTGGCGCGCGGTGAAACCATTGAGAGCATATGAGTCCTTCAGTTTGTGAGCGTTCCATATATAGGAGGCGCGTGGCTTCTAGACTCCTACACAGCCGTACTGCAGACCGTGAGCATTGTATCGCAGTGTGTGATCTGCAATATTTGCCACACACACATGCAGCGGATCACACATGCGGTGGAAGCTCTTTTGATCCTATTGGAATATAGGATGCACAACCCAGGGTGACAAGCGCAGGCCCGATCCACTGTATAGTTTCTGGATAATGTAATATGCAGGAGTTCAATATAGATTGTATATTATACGTTAGTGCTAGGTTTCCAGAGCCTGTGTTGACGGTGTTATATAGTCATTCTAGAAAAAAATTTGGGAATGTGCGTTTCATCTTCACGTGAAACACCGTTCTGGGTGCCAGTGGGCTGGGGCTGTACTCCAGGGGTGACTGCCCTTTTACAGGTGACCATCAAGGGACGCTGACGAGCCCACCCTTTGGACTCAATTGGCTGTTGCGGAAATCCATTATAACGATGGAATGTTCACATAAACAAATAGATGGATGCCACGCCGTGCCAACTGTGCCCACCCCAGCAGTGTGGATGACTCCACGTCCGTGGCATTCAGTTTGTGAAGTGTGTTTGTATAGCAGGCACCCAGCATTGGCACCGGATTCGCCAGGATAGGATTTCATGTACCAGTTTATCCTTTGGGGAAAAAAAGCTTTTAAACTATCACCCTGCAGACACAACATCGGCAGTCAGCACAGCTTCCCTCTGGTGTTTAATCATTCATTCATTCAAATGAGGGGAAGATGCCCAGGATACAATACGCCCCTAACCTGCGCATGCCCTGCTAAATCTGGAAGGCAGGAGTAAATCAAGTGCACGCCCGTCTCATCCCCTCAGAGAGGAGTAAGTGCACGTCTGCCTAACCCCCACCCCCTTGAAGAGGAGTGCATGCCCGTCTCATCCCCCCTCAGAGATAAGTAAGCAAAGAGTAACTGCACGTCTGCCTCACCCCCTCGAAGAGGAGTAAGTGCATGTTAGTCTCATTCCCCCAGACAGGAGTAAGTGCAGCCTGCTGCTGCGCTCCTGTCTCACCAGAACACTCAGATAAGCATGTCGGTGCTTGGGTGCGGCGTGGGATATGCTGGGCGAATGGGAGTGACGTGGAGCTACAATAACAAAGGACGTCACAACGCAATCTGACAGGGCAAGGTTAGTGGGAGGGGGTGAGAACTGATTATTTGGAAGGGTGGCAAATTATATTGTTAGCACGCTGCTTTTTGTTTCCCACAGCTATTCTCTTTGTATTGGTTTTATTTTTCAATGCACGGAAAAAGAGGCAGCACAACTGATGGGAGAGGTTTGTGTATTTCCAAAACCCCGTGTTATCTATCGTTCTGTTTTACATATGACCACAGTTGCCTTATTTCACTAGAACGCTTTTATTAAATAGCGATATGACCGCACTGTACAGTATGAAAAGGGACACGTAATACATTTCAAAAGTATGCGTACTGGGGTTGCAGCAATGGCTACAAAGCACAGCATCCAGGTGTACGCATATTATGCACGGGCAGCCAGTACACCCAGTCTGCTGAGCCTCATCGCTCCAGATGTACTCATGAACTGATATTAAAATCTGTGGGCTTCATACTACACTCAAGTCATTCTGAAAGATAAGATGAGCAATTAGTAGCTGGCATATATTCATAGTGAATAATAGGTTAGTTGTAAAATGTAATATCCAACGTGAAATAGGATTGAGTCCAACCACAAGAAAGGCCAGTCACAACATCACTCTATGCTTATATATCACTACCTCACAACATCCCTCTCCCTCACTACCTCACTCTTTCACTACCTCACTCTCTATCTACCTCACTCTCTATCTCACTACCTCACTCTCTATCTACCTCACTCTCCCTCACTACCTCACTCTTTCACTACCTCACTCTCTCTATCTCACTACCTCACTCTCTATCTCACTACCTCACTCTCTATCTACCTCACTCTCTATCTCACTACCTCACTCTCTATCTACCTCACTCTCTCTCACTACCTCACTCTCTATTTCAATACCTCACTCTCTCTCTCTCTCTCTCACTACCTCAATCTCTCTCTGCTAATGCAATAGGTATCACATATGCAAAAAAAAGCTAATGCCAATAGAAATGAAAATGCCATTTATTTAGGGATACAATAATGATAAAAAAATAATGAGCAATACCAATAGCTCTACCTATAATATTGCCGAGACCATTGCATTGTAAATGCTTGTTATACATTGCTGTGGATCTCCTTATTGACTGTGTGTATACTGCAGATGACTAACACTCCTCTCAGACAAGCTTAAGCCTGCTCAAACACACTTCCCCCTAAGAGAGCACCTTGGGATTGCACGAGGAAGCCCCTGTACATTTATAAAGGATATCTGGACTTTTTGCACAGGATACCTCTTTTTGGTACACTATATAAAGAGCCAGCTTCCTACAGTGTGCGAGACGTTTAGGCTTATCAGAGGGTAGTGTTAAGCATTTGTTGTACGCACAGTCAATAAATGAGACCCACTCAAGAAAAAACTCGAGACCAATGTGGAAAAAGAACTAGGATTATTATATTATTTTAGACACCTAGATCTTCAGAATTAGTTAAGTACTTTGAGTTATCAATTTTTACAGTAAAGCAAAAATGTCACACAAATGCGCTTTTACACAGTAATGATTTCCTAAGGAGAAAGAAACATATACTGCATTTAAGTACTTGCAATTGTATTTTGAGTATCCCGTTTAGGACTAGGGGGTCAATGTCACAAGATCCACCAGCAGTTCGGGTTTACCTGCCCTGGAGTGTCCGGGTGCAGAGGGGCTGGATGGATTGGTAGCCTTGCACGCTACACCATTGGAAAAGTGGGGCGAGGGGGCACCCAGAAACAGGCTGCAGAGGGGAACTTAGGGACAAGTCTAGGAGCTCCCAATAGCGGGCTCTGTTAGGGATTGTCTTGGGAGCCGGGGGCACAGTCAGTGTTCATGGACCCGAGCTGGGGAGCTAGTGAGCAGAGGGTTTTGGTTGGCTGTACCCATGCATCGAAGGCGCTCACGGTCTTGGTCAGACCTGCAGGGGGAACAAAACGAGATAGCAGGGCTACTCATGGTGATGGCCTCTCTGGTGCAGGAAAAGGTCGGTCTTGGAGGTGTTGGTGACCGGGTTGGCCACTAAACAAGCCTTGGTTGCTGCAAGGGGTCTGGTACCTCTGTTATTGGTGCAGGGCGGGTTCTGGGGATCCTGGAGTCTCCAAACTTGGTGGGGGAAAGGATCTGACCTTCTAGAACACTGTGACCTCCTCCTGGATGGCTGCTGAGTTGATGGACCCGGTGGTCAGCAGAACGGTGAACGGGATGTTGTGGTCAGTGCCTGCAGATTTCAGGGAAGTGTCTCCTCCACTTCCAGGGAGATACTGGCTGGTTGGCCAAATGCTGGCATACCTCCAAGGCTTTTGGAGGATGCAGAGCTGCAGGTCGAGAAAGGTTGTTGCAATTGTCAGGACAGGAGCAGGAAGGGTTTGCGCCAAAGTCCACAGGTAGTCCACAGTTTTGGCTTCTACGGCTCTTCTTTGTCCCCCTTCTTATTTAGTCAGGCGAATCAGAGTTCCTGGTGGAAGGGGACCACCTAAATACTGAATTTAGGGGCGTTAAGGGGAGTGAAGGGTAGTAGCCAATGGGCTACTTACCCTTGGGGCCACTACACCCCCTAAATTATTACTTTCAGTGGAAAGTGGGCATAACCCTGTCCCAGAGTTCCTAATTCCACCAAAATCGAGATGGTGAAATCCTTCCTTCATGGAGCACATTAGGTAGCCCACCTTAGGGACGTGACTAGCCTGGTGGTGCAACATGCCTACTTGCATATACAATTTCCCACCTGTCTTGGTGCCAGTTGGGCCGCAGGGCATGAGGTGGCATCTTAAAGATCTGGAGAAAGCCGGAGTTACATATCAAATACGGCTGGAGCTTTAAAGCCCTTGGCCTTGATATGCTAAATCACTACACAGCATATCCCCCTTTTCCATCATTTGGACAACCATGTCCTTATCCACCACCACCGCCTCAAATGTACTCCAACCAGCCTTTTTTAGGGTTTGGCCGTGGCCGCTCCAGGGGCAAGAGGCGACAGCATCAGAACCAGGTCCATTGGGCAGACAATCAACCGACAACTCCAGGACAGGGACCCAGGGAGAACCAAGCAGGTCCGAGCTCAAGCACGACCTTGTCATAAATATGAGTAGCAAGGTCCTTAACCCAGATGAATTGTCTCTTTTGAACAAAGGATTGGGTTTTGTACCTTGATATTTTTGAAATCAGGCAGGAACTCGCTCAATTCTTTCGCAAGATTAGTTTAAATTTTTTCTTTCGGAAGGACCCTTTCACATCGTCTGACGATCTGGATAAGAACACAGGATTTAGAAATAAATCCACATTCAATCCGTTGTCCAGCCAAGTTGCCCCTCAAGTACTTACTTTTGAGAAAGCTGTTTCGACTCAGGTCACTGACATCTGTACCATTGAGAGTCGACAATATCAGAATCTGAATAAACTACAACAACAAGCTTTGACTTCTCTCACTACAGACAACACTATCACGATTAAACCTGCGGATAAGGGTGGGGCAATCGTGATTATGGATACCACCACTTATAGGGCAGAATGTTTGAGACAGCTCAATGATGGTCGTTCGTATCGTTTACTGAGTGAGGACCCTACCAAAAGATTGCGATTGGAAATTAAGATTCTTGTAAATAATGCCAGTGCTAACGGCTGGATTACAGCTAATGAGGCACTTTATTTGGTTAAAACCTTTCCTATTGTGCCTTATTTTTACATTCTTCCTAAGGTGCACAAGAACTTACATTCTCCACCTGGTCGCCCTATTGTCTCTGGTCTAGGATCCTTATTGGAACCTTTATCTGTTTTTTCTGATCACTTCTTACGTCCCTTGGTTGCCAAAATGCCCACATATCTCAAGGACACTAAAGATATCCTTATCTTGATAAAGGATTTGTCCTTTGACCCTGAGACTGAGTATCTTGTCTCGTTTGATGTAGAATCACTTTATACTTGCATTCCACAGGATGAAACATTATCTGTCATCGAGACTCTCCTGTTGGACAATCCTCCTGATTCCATCACTCCGGTTTCCTTTATTATTTCTTGTGCTACAATGGCAATGAAAGAAAACTTTTTTCAATTTGAGGAACAGTTGTTCCTCCAGGTGTCCGGTACATCGATGGGGAGCATTTTTGCTCCCAGCCTGGCAAATTTGTATGTCCACGTGTTTGAGCAAAAATACATCTTCAGTATCAATAATCCATACAGAACTCAGATACGTGTGTGGAAAAGATACATAGACGATGTTTTTGAATTATGGCATGGCTCTTTGTCTTCTCTACTTGAATTCAAAATCTGGCTGAACAACTGCAATGTTTTCTTATAATTCACCTGTGAGTATTCTAAAATCCATCTACCTTTCTTGGACATTTTGATTGCACCTTGTGAAGGCGGTCTTAGCACTGAACTATACAGAAAACCATTGGCTAAAAATGCTCTCTTGGAATATAGTAGTTACCATCCACAAGCTTTGCGTGACAATTTGCCTTTTGTCCAGTTTTTACGCCTTAAAAGGAATTGCTCTTCTATTGAGAAATATCAGGAACATGCCCAGAATCTGTCTAAACAACTCCTATCTAGACAATACCCGAAGAAATTGGTGAGAAGAGCTTCCAAACGGGCTTCTAACAACAATCGTGAGGCTTTATTAGAACCCAAAATTGTAAAGGATACAACGAAGAGATTGACTTGTGTACACACCTTTTGCAAGTTTTCTAATCAAATTAAAAAGACAATTCTTACAAATTGGAAAATCTTGAATATAGGCGAAGACCTCTGTTTGCATTTAAACACAGTAGCAACATCAGAGATCGGTTGGTACACACTCGCCCTCAGATCCATAAGAAAGAAACACAAGACACTTTATGGGGATTGGTGCCTGTTCTAGGACATCATCCCTGTGGGTCTTGTGCAGCCTGCTGTCATACATCTATAACCAAAGAGATTGACATAGGTTCATCTAGACCATGGGTCCTCAACTGTCATACGAATTGTAACAGTACCAATTTGATCTACATGATCACATGCCCCTGCCCATTACGGTATGTAGGGATGACGACCAGTCGGGTCAAAACCCGCATCCTAGAACATAAGAGTACCATTCGTTGTGGTAGGGCTTCTACCAAATTGACCAACCACTTTCTCACAGCTAAACATGCTCCTAGTGATCTCAAGTGGACAGTTCTTGAGAAACCCTTTATTCCACCTCACCTTACTGACAGTACTTCTTTTTTGTTTAAGCGTGAACAATGGTGGGTACATAAACTACATTCAGACACCAGTGGTTTAAACGATGATATTCCATGGTTGTTATGAGCACTGTATCTTGCTGTGGATTCATTTTATTTTGATCAGATTCGGGTTGACATTTAAGTATTGTTAACATTTATCTGTTAGTTATTTCTTCTGGGTTACCAATTCGAACTTCCCTGGTATATGTTATCTCTTGAGTGTGCCCTTTCTTTTGTAAGCCTAGGGTTTTTTACCCTTACATAGGGCCATTCCAACGTCCTAGAACTACTTTGTGTCTTTTTCTATGCACTTGGATTTCTTCCTGAACACGCATGAGTGCAACTTCCCTTGAATGCCTCTGCTATCGTTGGTTCATTGGTGTTTCACCAGTGCGCATGCGCATTACTCATTAGATCAGCGCATGCGCACGGAGTTAGTGGCTTTTCCGATCTAGCTTCAAGGAATTTTTCCTGATTTTTCCTTGTTCCCTGATCGCGTAGGATATCTATACTACGTTTTGCCCGCAATTTGGTTACCGATACAATTATGTTCTATTTTCACATGGGTATGAATGAACATACATTCGTCATCAGGAGACGTTTTCCCAGGTGCTTTCTTATTGGTTAGCGTTTTCCGAGATTGGATTTTTAAACGAGAGGACGCTTGCCCGCGGTACCTCCGGCTTCAGGCTCACAGCTACGCCGGTTCACCGACGGACAGGTAAGCCTCTCTAGATTGTTCCTGCTTTACTGCGGTGTTTCAGCCTTTGTTTGTACTTTCTCTTAATTTAAGACTATGAAGCCATATGTTGATCCCTGCTAAACTGGTCTTAAGACATTGCCTATAGGGCATTATGTACAAACATTGTTAGGCTTTATCTTTGATTGTGGACTTTTGGCACTTTGTTTATCCTTCACAGCCAAACAAACCACCTTATTGTTGGGTATGCATTTTGATACTCACTTATTACTATGATTATAACGGTGCTTTATACAGCACACTGGGAGTTCAGACTTTTGTTTTGACTTCAATTTGAATATGTGTGTTGTGTTCACCATGGTCTTCGCTGTAGTAGATATTTACCATGAAGGTTGAATTGTCAGTCTCCTCTCTAGTTTTAGTTAGTCTCAAGCATGCTTTGTTAAGGGTGAACAGCAGAATTGGTGTGCCTATTCCCCTTGCAATATGCAGTACATGTGCATTTCGAAATACTGATAATCACCGTATTTTACAGAGCGGTGTTCCTTTCCTGAGCGGTTGCCAGGCGGAGGTTGGTGTCTCACCCAGTTCTTACGGGTGAGCCGATTTTGACTTTTATTCATTTTTATTCTTCCTTTTTTTGTCATTTTGGTTTTGTGCATCATTATCTGTGTTGTACTAATACCAAGTAATGTTAGATTTGTGTTTAGGTGAAGGTGAAACACACCAGTATTTGGACACATGAAGAGACTTTGTGTTTCATTCGTATCCTTTTGTGTGGGGGTTCCACATAGTTGTATTTTTGCAGTAGCACAATTGGTCCTGATGAAAGCCTAGCCTTTTTGTCGTTCTTGAACTAGTTTTAACTTCACAGTTTTCACATAACTTGTTTTTCACCAGCACTGCACCCCTCACTTACATTAGTAGCTCATCACTTGTGGATTTATAACATCCTCTATTACATTTCAAAACATCCCTGAGCTCCTCCCGCTCAGAGAGGGGGTTGTAGCCCCCAGAGGAACTAGGTTTTTCCTCTGGGAGGAGAATCCCAAATGATGAAGCACGTCACCTATGGTGAGTGAGGGATTACGTCCTACATAGGGATATGCCCTTAGAAGTATCTATTGGGCTTAGAGTGTTTCTGTACTTTACTTCCTTTACCCATTTGTAATTTTTTATTTCATTATATTGTTAGACCTCAGGGTTTTGTACTTTTGTTGATGCTAAATCACTAGCCAGCCTGCTAGAGTAGGTGTGAACACCTTCGTCCAGAGCAGGCATGGTTTCTGGCCTCAGAGCGTGGGCTCTCACCTGCAGGGAGTCAGAAACAGGTCTGAGTTAATAGGATGGACGAGACCAGTCAGCCAGCACACTAAGAGGCTAGTAGGACTTCAGGGGGCATCTCTAAAGTGCTCTTAGGGTGCATATCTTAATAAATCCACTACTGGCATCAATAAAGATTTATTAAATATTTGATACCACACACCATAGGTTTCAGTGAAGCCATCAAGTAGCTGGAGAACTCGCAATCACCAGTGCCCAGTACATATATGTAAGATTGCTTCCCTGTTCAGTTGTACTATCTAGTAATTGAACTAGACAGCACAGGGGCATATCTGCTCATGCAGATCTATCATCACATGTCATATAGTGCACCCTGCCTTAGGGCTACAAGGCCGGCTGTAGGGGCGACTTAAATATACTGCATGCAGAGTCTGTGAGCATGGCACACACCGTGTGTGCCACGTCGTGTTTTGTTTTTTGTACGTCATTTTACGCAGCCTGCAATGGCAGTCTGCAAGAGTTTGGTGATGGGTCCCAGAGTGGCACAATACATGCTGCAGCCTTACGGACCTTCTTTGGTACCCATGCCCTATGCACCAGGGAAAACATTTATTGGGACTTTGAGGTGCTAAAGGTCTTGCCAACTAGGGCACAAATGAACAGTTAACTTGTTTTAGGGAAAGAGTATTGGCACTGGGGACCTGGTTAGCAGGAACCTAGTGCACTTCAGTCAAAAGTGCAACAACTACCAGGCAAAAAGTGGGAGTGACCATGTCAAAAAGGGGCAATTTGCTACAATTGGGTGAGCACAGAATGGAAGGGTGTAACTCAAGATCTCCCATCCCACCTCACACCAGTGGAGAAGAAAGCCTACTAGCACCACAGATGATAAAAATAGGGGCTCGAAGTAGAACCCCAGAATACACACACACTCCAAAATTATGTCATTTCTCAGGATGGATGGCAGATCAGGAATTTCTTTTTAAATCCCATCCCCCCTTACCTACTCTAAACACCTCCTAATTTGCCCACCAGGGTATTGTTAAAAATACACTAAATTGCTGGAGTTATGAACTGGAGAACTAAAACCAGACTGTTTATTAGCCCCTGCAGCAGATTGTTAAAGTCTTTCCACTCCCCTCTAGCACACCTTGAAGGCCATCGTTAATAATTGGGGAACAAACCGGTGCATTGCCTCAATATCTGCTCGCCTATGGGTGTGAAAAGTATATTTGGCTGCAGTATCTTTTGAAGTCTTTCTTCAGCAGGAACACAATTCATGAGCAGGTATGATTTCGGGAGCAGCAAGATTTCTCCTCTGTTCTACTGCCATCTCAAAGCATAAATTATTTTAAGAAGGCCCCTGTTGGAAACAGTATCTCCATTATAAGTGTACAACTATTGTCTATCTATGTGCTTGTGGAGCCGCAATTTCAGTCCTTCTCAATGGTGCATAAAGGAGACCAACCAATCTGTCCCCAAGTGAGCTTCCCTCTTAAATAAGAGAGGCAAGGCTAGGTTTAATGCCCCAATTGTCTCCACAGTGAGTTGAAAGGTAATTTGTTGCTGCTGAGCTTGCACTGAGTGGAGTCCTCTACAGCAGAGGCCTGCTCCCACTTTGAAAGTCATTGATGCCTAGTGAAAAGGATTTCTGCAAAGGCTATGCTGTTCTGCTGAACTCTCGATGCAATAATGTAAACCAGAAAACAATTAATCTTCAGATGTCGCAGCTGTCCCTAGCACGGGGCAAAATTCCATACAGCCACAACAGTGTTTCCCATACTGTGGGGAGACAAATTAGGCCAATACCTACCAATTGTGACCATCATAAGATGCTAGCATAGCATATTTTTGCCACCTATCTGAGCCAAAGAAAGAGGCCAAGATCACTGCATGACAGGCTATAGTTCCTAGCTAGAAGCACGGTTAGAAAAGGCAAGCTATTCCCTTAAAAACTGTACTCCTCCCAAACATATTGGCTGGGGGCAAAAGGCAAGATGGATATCCCTAAGCAAACATCTTTTTGGGAGAGGCGTTAAAGCCCAAAACATTCCTTCTTAGTAGGTGTGGTTTTACTACAACACCAAAAAAGGTCTCCTTTTGTGAGGATCATCACGGGAAAGGGACAGCAGTACAGGAGTATTACTACCCTATCTACCTTACGGAGAACAGCAATGTCCCTTGCCCATCTAGGTTAGGATATTTTTTGTAAAATGAAAAAGCAGAAAGATTCAGGAGCCTGACCCAAGGGGTACCACTCTCTGGCCTCTAGCAGCCATCTGCATTCGAGATAATCTGGAAAAGCAGATCAAGGGACTAAACTCCCATCCTGCATCTTAAAGGAGACACTAATTAGGAAGGATGATTCATTTTCTCAAACCGTGAATACAGAGGAGCTGTGATCTGTGGCCTAGTGCAGAGCTAGCTTGCGCCTTCTCACCCATCTATCTATCCCACACATGACTACGCTAAAATGAGATCAGATCATATGCATGGGCAGCCATACGGAAGCACACATGAACAGGCAAAAACTGCTGCCTTGGTTTAGCATTCTGGATGCATTGCTTCTCATTGTGATTCAACCAGTTCCATGTCTCACGTTTGTGATCCTAGATTGGTCCAGCACCCAAGAAAACCCACCAATCCCACACATCTTTGAAGAATTTAGACCTTGGAGAATCAAAGGAGGTGTGAGTTGCGCATTTTGTGCATCCTCTCCTTTCCGATAATGCCTTGTGAACATCAAATATCCAGGAAAAATATTATTCACATTTACGTAACAAAAAATATTGGAATTACCTACAATGAGAAAATGCCCATTTTGGCGTGAAGACGCCCATTTTAGCTGAATTTCATTGGTGGTTTTTAGACTCTGCACACTGAGGTTTTGCTGTTCAGTGCCCGGCGTATGTGCTTTAAATATGTTTAAAAAAAAAAAAAAACGGGCAATCCCATGACTGCCTTATTTAAATTTCATATTTTTGGGAAAATGCACCCATGGCATAGAACATTAAATGTTACCAGTGGGCTGCAGCACGTATTGCTCCCTCCGTTGGTGTGAAAAGGAAAACAGGCTTCAGGCCTATCGCAGTAACCGGACAACTGCAGTTTAGATATGCAGCCTGGCCTGTCAAAATTACCCTTCAGACAGGGGAAAATCATTAATAATAAATTGCCATTATAAAGGCCTTGACGCCCACATGGGTGGGTGCATACTATTTCAAAATGGGAGATGTAGAAATTTAATGTCACCATGTATTTGCAGTGACAAGCTTTTAGAAGCTACTTTCACTGTAGAAGGCCCTGGCTGTCCTATGAGGAAAAACTAGAGTACATACTAAAATATGAAATCCTTACCAAAACCAAAGCACATGGTAAAAATATTAATACTGTATCTCAAGATTGGGACCAGTTAAAAAAAACATAATTCAACCACTCTTTAATTCAATGGTCAAGCTGGATTTTGAATAAATATTTAGTGGAATAACATTTAGAACTTTTTGCTGCTTGGAGTTCGTTCCTTTACATTAGTTCTCCAGTAGCTGTCACTCAAGTGTTTGGCCTTAATGAAGTGTGAAAACTGTTCCCAGAGCAGGGACAATGGCCTGTGGGTGGGGAGGGGCTTTTGCAGTTGTGATGGGACCAGGACTTGATTTAACTTCAAAGGGGCCTGCACTGCCACAAGAAAATGTTAAGTAAAACCAGGCGCTGTCCATAGCCAGGTTGCCACAAACCCAGTGGGACGAAAGGTAACCCCAGAACCAGTTGTGAGTGTCCTCACAGGCACTGCACAAGTGGAGAGGGTTTCTCCATCTTGGATTTAGGTAATAAGGTGCACTGTGGTATTGTTTGCAGAAGGGCAAACAGAATCTGCTACAAAAGTAGGTAGGTTTCCCAGGGGAATTGTGAACCCTTTGGTTAGGGAAGAACTAGGAGTCACACCTGCTCAGGCATAAATGTGGCACCCCAAAACACCTCTTCAGAAAACTATTTAGGCCCGTGGAAGAACAGAAAAAAGAACAGCACCTTCTACTTGAGAGCTGCGAGGGGACCACTTTCCACTTGTAACCAGGAAAAAGCAGTGGACTCCAAGGGTTAGTTGGCGGACCTTCTGTGCAGCTGAGGTGACAACTAGCTGCAAGAGGCCTTTCTCCTTAAACTGCTGGACTTGGACGGGACCCTGCGGTTGGCCTCTACCTGGCACCTTGATAGTCCCTAAGTGCCCCCTTCCCCCATGAGGTCATGGAGGCCTTAAAAGTGTACATCCGTGGTCGTTTGGTCACCTAAAGATAGTTTGGAAACCGTTTCTCCAGTGGTCCAGCAGTATCTTTTGGGAAAAAGTATCCTACCAGCAAATTCATGCTGTCGGATTAGATTTCAGCTAAGTTCCACTCAAACATCAACCACACCTCTGGAAAAAATAATTAAGTCCATTCTGCATTGGGACTTTTTCCAATCGAGAAATCTTCAGGGCTCCAGAGCTTCAGAGGAACCAACCTACTGCAGGCATTGACAAATGCGCAATCAACCTGCATTTGAGGAGCACCCCTCATAAAAGTGGTACTCTACCTACATCAGTGGGCATATCGCATAATAGAGGAATGGGTCAGTAAGGTAAATGTTACTTACCTAGTAAGCATCTGTTCATGGCATGAAGTGCTCTAAATGTGCATGCTGAGCATAATCCTGCCATCTAGGCTTGGATGTGTGCAAGTTGTTTTTCTTCTAAGAAAGACTTTCGAGTTACAAGGTATTGTGACTCCTCCTTTTGCTGGTAATCAGCATGATCATCGACTTCATTGTTAGATTGTGTTGCCGCATAGGGGTGAGAATGAAATGTGAAATGACGCACAGTATAGAGAGATCTCCATGCAAAGGCGAAAGTAAGAAATATTAAATTGACTGCAACTATTAGATATGTTTGGGAAAGAGGGTGGACGCATGTGAATCTACAGCACTACATGACATAAACATACGCTTACTGAGTAAGTAACGTTTTCCGTTGAAGGCATGTGTGGCTGTAGATACACATGCTGTGCATACCTGTAAAGCAGTACTCCCAAAATAGCAGTGGATAGCCTGTGGAAGTTGCAGTGGTTTGGAAAAGCGTACCTAGAAAAGTCTGACCTAGCTTGTTGGAAAGTTAGTACATACACACAATAGTGTTTTGAAAACGTTTGTGGTGTGGACCATGTAGCTGCTTTCCGAATATCAGCAATAGGAATGTTCCCAAGTAAGGCCATAGCGGCAGATTTCTTCCTAGTGGAATGGACTCTAGAAGGGATAGTTAAAGACCTTTTAGCTATAGCATAACATCTCAGGATACATTTAATAATCCATCTAGCACTGCCCGATTAAGAAATGGCTTTTCCTGATTGGGTTTTGAGAAAGCAACAAAAAGCGGTTTTGTTTTCCTAAAATATTTAGTTCTGTCAATAGAATACATGAGGGTTTATTTACCATACAACGTTTGGAGAACCCGTTCTGAAACAAAGTTGGGTTGAGGGAAAAATAATGAAGTTCAACAGATTGATTTAGGTTAAGTTGTGAAACCACCTGTGGGAGAAAAGTTGGGTTGGTGCAGAGCACAACCCTCTGTTTATGTATTTGGTAGAAAGGCTTTTCCAAGGTTAGTGCCTGGCACTGGCACATCTAAGGGTAGAGATGGTGATCAGAAATGTTACCATCCATGTTAGAAACTGGTGGGGGCAGGAGTGGAGGGGTTCAAATGGAAGGCCTGTTATTCTTGAGCTGAGGAGGAATGACTCTTAAGACCTTCGATAAAGGTTTTATTGCCAGGAATTTGGAATAGGGAAACATATTCCCTGTTCTGAAGATAATCGGCTACAGCCGCAAGGTGTAGTCTTATGGATGTGGAAGCTAAACCCAAAGTTTGTAAGTGAAAGAGATAGCAGACAATGTTTTATACTTCGGCTGGTAAGGGATCGATGTTTTGAGTGACAATAATGAAGAAATCTTTTCAATTTAGTGGCATAACATGCATGTGTAGTAGGCCTGTGTACCTTTTTAAGATTGTCCATACATTCTGGTGTAGTAGAGTGGCATAGAGAGCAGTGGCAGAGAGTACAGTGATACAGAGTAGAGTGCAGTGGCATAGAGTGCAATGCCAGAGTGATTCAGTTGTGTAGAGAGCATTGGCATCAAGTGAAGCAGTGCAGAGTAGAGTGGCATAGAGTGCAGTGGCGTAGAGCAGATAGTTTCAGAGTAGAGTGAAGTGGCGCAGAGTGGACTGGTGCAGGGTAAGTGCAGTTGCGAAGAATGGCAGAGTGTAATGGCGTAAAGTGGGCAGAATGCAGTGGCATGGGGTGCAGAGCAGATTAGAGTGGCATTCAGTGGATTTAAGTAGAGTTCCGGGGCATAGAGTGGAGTAATACAGAGTAAAGTGCATTGGCGTAGAGTGTATTGGCACAGAGTGGAGTGGCATGGAGTGCAGTGTTGCAGAGGGGAGTAGACTACAGTGGTGTTGAGTGGAGTTGTGCAGAGTAGGTTGGGGTGGCCTAGAATGGAGTAGTGTACAGTGCAGTGGGGAAAAGGGCAGTGGTGCAAAGTAGAGTGCATTGGCACAGATTCGAGTGGTACAGGGTAGAGTAGAGAGGCATAGCATGAAGCGGCACAGAGTGCAGTGGCGAAGAGTAGAGTCATGTAGAGTGTAGTGGGTGGAGTGAGGTAAAGTGGAGTGGTGCAAAGTAGATTGCAGTGGTGTGGAGAGGTGCAGAGTAGAGTGGAGTGGTGTAGAGCGGATTATGCATGGTATGGTAGCGCACAGCCATTACAGACAACACATTTTCAATTGAAATGACCATTACATTTGCACAGACATACACTTTTTGTAATAAAACAATACAGTGCACAATGAAAATGTGTGGAAATGGCATCACCTAGTACAGTGGTTCCCAAGCTTTTTCCAGGTGTGGGAATGTAAGCCCGACCTCAGGAGCAATTAAATTTTTCTCCCAGAAAATAATTGGGATGAAGCTGATGAAGGCATAATAATCCTATACGCAGAGTATATCTTATTAGAAAGGCACCACCTCTAATAACGGACTCCTAGTTACCCTTTTTTGTCCATGCCTTTTTTAGACAACCCTCTCAAACTTTGTTATCCCACTAACAGTACTGGTTAGCACCCCTATGCATGTTGGTCTCATTGCTAAAGTGTTTCTGCGCTTGAAGAATATTTGCATGCACTTCGATTTCTATCCATTCTATACATGCCAACACACCTGTCTCAGCAGGGTGATTTAAGATTTTTTAAAGGCATACAGCTTTATTTTAGCTGTCTCATGCCTAAAATTGCCTCCAATTCAATGCAAGTCAAATAAATTCCTCAGTTTCTTTTTTTAAACGTCCCTCTTTCTTGTTTACAAATGTTGGCATTATGCTGTATATGGTGTTTTACTTCCCTGCGCACATGGAGAGAGCAGGCCTGTCTGGAAAAGTGTGTGTACTGGAAGAAATGTGTACTGGAAGTGCCTGTGGTTCAAGCACATGTCAATACTTGACAACACTTAGTGAGTTTAAGAGACAAGACAACTGTACTTTCCTGATAACTTGCATTATTGTAAAATGCATTCGGAAAAAAAACAAAATTATCAACAAGTCCAACAAAATAAAATCAGGTGTGTTCTGCTTACTTTGGTAGTGTTGGAACGTGGAGATACAGTAAAATATGGAGGTCACCTCCCTCAACATGCCATCAATTACACACTAGGTTTCCAGCTTTAGGCATGTCACTTACAAATCACAGACATTACGAGTCTAAGTCTATAGGGGCACAGAGGTGCATAAGGGGTAACATCACTAGTGAGCCCCCTACACACCTCACTATACAGAACCTTCACATTCTCGGTCAAGGCAGACACTTAGTCTGTTGGCTGACTGTGTTGCAACTCTCACACACATCACCAACACTTGCATCCCTTCGCGGACAGTGGGAGACAGATCTCAACCTTCCTGCACGGATAGTGAAAGGTCCTCATTATTAGAGAGGACCACCTACATACCACGCAATACACGATTTCGATTGCTTCAGTTATATATTCCCTATGCTTGTAAGTGTGCAAAAGCAAACAACCCAAATAAACAGTTAAAATAATAATAATAAACATGATTTTTTTGGGGTTAAATCTGTTTAAGTCTAATTAGTTTAACTGAAGCCAACTAACCCTTCAACATTAAATGCATTAAAGTGATTAGTGCTCAGCCCCTTCAGCTAGTATTGATGGGGCACCAGGGTGCCACGGCACAAAGATTGGGAACCACTGACCTAAAAATAATGATTTAATTTGATCATATTAAAGTATTAGTTTCCAACACACTTCAGAGATTACAAACAATGTACTTCATTTGTGTTCCTAATTCGGATATATTCTGAAATATTTACACAGTTCATTTAAATGTTGTGGTGTGCAAAACTCTTTCCTACCCAGAGTATCCAGTAAGATTGTCACAGTAATAATCTCACATTGAAGTCAGAGAAAGAAAAGTAAAAAGAGCTCTCAGAAGACAGCGCCTGACATTAGACCTCGGTCTTTGAGTGCATAGCAAATGAAACAAGATGAGAACAAGATTTAAAGGCCTGTTTACAGAACAGGAGTTAGTTGGAGAATACAGTGAACACGCTTTAGGCGATAGAAGTGAGGAACTGAACCTGGAAATCTTAAAACAAATAAAGCCAGCAATGAAAAAGCCAAAAATTATGAGTTACAAACCAAAAAGCCAGTGTTAATTAACAGGTGGAATGCATTGCCAGGTTAACTTTCTAAAAGTCCCCCAGAGGTCTTCAGCTGCGACCTAATAAGGGTACCCTGACAGGGGAAACTGACAAAATCACAACCATGCTACGTGTCATTTTTACAACCACGAAGAGTGTCACTTTGAGGAACAGAAGTGCCAACATGCAATATATGGAAGACATAATACAAGCAAAAAGGAAACTGAACTCTAGGGTAAAACGCTACCGAGAGTGAAGCAAAAATAATGTACTCCCCTTAAAATAGAAATGGCGACAAAAAATTAATAAGGAAACAACTGTCTGAAAAAATATATCAAAATATTCGGAGAAGATATAAATCGCCCTAGAAGGAGGTGACAAAGTGACACAAAGGTAAAATGAATTATATCGAAGCTAATACCAAAAAAGTAGATCAAGACATAGAACTGAACAATGCAATACAGATCATAGGACACTACTAATTCAGAAACGAAACATACAAAAGCATCTTATCTGACAAACTTTGGTCTTGAGAGCATAGAAGTTACAGTGAAAATACACTTGATTAAAATTTTATAGAACATGGTGCCTCATTCAACTTAGGACTGAAAGGTTCAGGAACACGGACAGCGCTGGCTAGGCCTAAAGGAAACAAATCACGGTGACACAGCGTAGATGTAAGGCACATGATTATCTCACAGCCCTATGCAAATGTACATTACGTGTGCACAGTAAACCCTTAACATTTTGGGTGAACTCAAGCAATATTGGGAGATGTACATTTTTCCCACATTGTGGAGAAATATTTTAATTGGGCAAACCAATATCTTAATTTATGTGCTCTTTCAACAAAGTAAACAATGCCACAGGTAGATGGTACATGTTGAATCTTTCAGGTTTTAAAGTGTGTGCCTTTTTCTATTAAGAGATGCCACTAGTAATCCATGGAAGTAGAGGGAGCATCTCATGTTTAAGACTGTAGCTATGACCGATTTCTTTCAGAGCGCTTTTTAGGAAAAAGATGACTAACCTGTTGAAGAACCGTGACACCAGACTCCCATCCTTGGAATGTGAATAATAGTTTGCTACACGGAGAGAAAGAAAAGAAAGATTACAGTGCTGCTAAAACAACATGCACAGTAATGTCAAGATTCGCTAGAAATAAAACAAGCCAATTACTTTTACAAATAGTTCTTCAATCATATGTTTAATAATCTGCAACCTTTTTCACATTTATCTTGTGATTGCTTTGCACTTGGTACTGTGATGAGTCCATGGTGTTTGCAAGGCTTGTTAAATTAGCACAACTTCCAGATTTACCAAACAACCCAAGAATGGCAACAAGCTTAAGTGTTCATAGCAACCATGGCGTTGCAATTAGACAGTAAAATCACTGCATGTTTTTACTACAGAAATGTGCTTAAAACATTTTCCCAAAAGAGAGGCAATTACACGGAAGCCTAATGGGTCCCCTACTTAAATGTTTCACAGAGCATCCGATTATGGACTTCTGAGCACAGTCATGAAGAACAAGCTATTTATCTGCATAATGTTCTTTCTGGTGAGTACACTATCCAGTCGCAGATTCCTCACCTGAATTTTTCCAGGCATCGAACTCAATCCAGAAAACTTAAAAGAAGTGTTCCTGGGGGCCGGTAAGTGACGTTGTGAAACTCCACAGCAATGCTGTTCTGCTCTGGAAATAACAAACTGAGCTGCATATAAGCGCCATCCATGCGCACTGTCATTAGTTTCTTTCATGAAGTCTTCTGCATCCTCAGACACGGAGCCTACACCACCTACAAGGACAACATGACTGACTACCACAACCAGATCAGAGCCACCAAGCGGAACTTCATCCACAACAAAATCCTGGCCAACTCCAAGGAACTTTTCAGTGTCATTCAAGAATTCACCAACCCACGCAGCGAAGTCACAGACATCACCTCATCCCAAGACCTCTGCGACAAGCTTGGACCCCATTTCCACCTCAAGATCAAAAATCTCTATGACAACTTCATCCACCATCCACCAGGCGCCACAGACGGCCCCCCGCCCCCTGCGACAAGCTTGGATCCTATTTCCACCTCAAGATCAAAAATCTCTATGACAACTTCATCCACCATCCACCAGGCGCCACAGACGGCCCCCCGCCCCCTAGAAACACCAGCCAGCCCACCATCTCCAACTGGACACTGATCACGGCCGAAGACACGGCCTCGACCATGAAAAGCATCCACTCGGGGGGGGCCCCCACCGACCTCCGCTTCCCTCACATCTACCACAGAGCCGCGGCTGCCATTCCACCCGAACTACAACGCACCATCAACACCACCTTCTAAACAGGCACCTTCCCAGACGACTGGAAGCGCGCAGAAGTCAGACCTCTGCTCAAGAATCCCACAGCTGACCCCACGGACCTCAAGAACTATTGGCCCATCTCGCTCCTCCCCTTCGCAGCCAAAGTTGCAGAGAAAACAGTCAACAGGAAACTGACAATTCATTGAAGAGAACACCGTCCCTGACCTGTCCCAATCCGGATTCCAAAGCAACCACAGCACAGAGATCGCCCTACTTGCCGCTACAGATGACATCCGCACCCTCCTGGACCAAGGCCACTCCGTAGCCCTCATCCTACTTGACCTATCAGCGGCCTTCGACACCCTCTCCCACCGCACACTAGTCGACAGACTACATGACGCAGGCATACATGGAACAGCCCTGGACTAGATCCGATCATTCCTCACCGGAAGAAGCCAAAGGATCAGACTCCCACCCTTCCTCTCCAACCCCACAAAAATCACCTGCGGAGTCCCACAGGGTTCATCCCTGAGCCCCACTCTCTTCAACATCTACATGGCCCCCCTCGCAGCCATCGTCCGACAACATGGCCTCAACATCGTATCCTACGCCGAAGACACCCAGCTCATCCTCTCCCTCACCAAAGACCCCACCACTGCCAAACTCAACTTCCAGAAAGGAATGCAAGATGTCGCTGTCTGGATGACCAACAGCTGCCTGAAGCTCAACGCCGAGAAGACAGAAGTCCTGGTCCTCGGTACCACCCCTTGTGCGTGGGACAGCACCTGGTGGCCGACCACCCTCGGAAGCCCACCTACCCCCGCAGAGCACGCCAAGAACCTCGGCATCGTACTCAACTCATGAATCACCATGAACAGACAGGTCAACGCCGTCACCTCCAGCTGCTTCAACACCCTGCACATGACCTTCAAGTGGCTCCCCCCTATGTCAAGGAAGGCAGTCACGGACGCACTCATCACCAGCAGACTGGACTATGGAAACGCACTCTATGCCGGCATCAACAAGCCCCTACTCCGCAAAATCCAGACAATACAGAACACTGCCGCCAGACTCGTCCTCGGCATCCCCCGACACGAACACATAAGTCAACACCTACGAAGTCTCCACTGGCTCCTCGTGGAGAAAAGAGTCACTTTCAAAATCCTCACGTCTACAAATGCCTACACAACAACAGACCCAAACACCTCAACGACAGAATCAACTTCCACGTACACAAAAGAAACCTCCGATCTTCCAACCTCGCACTGGCCGAAACCATGCGTATCCAGAGCCAGAGCAGTCGGAAGATCCTTCTCTCACATTGCAGCCAAGACCTGGAACAAGCTACGGGCAGACACCAGACGCGCCCCCTCCCTGAACACCGTCAGGAAGACCCTCAAGACCTGGCTCTTCGGCTAAACAGATCTGCGGAACCCCCCCTCCCTCCCCATTCAGCGCCTTGAGACCCTCACGGGTGAGTAGCGCGGTTACAATCCTCTGATTGATTGTTTGAAAACATTTTCACAAAAGAGAGACAATTATGGTGAAGCCTTACGGGTCCAACACTTAAATGTATCTGCAAACAGAATGAACCAGTAAACAGATTCCTAGATTGGGATTGCTTTAGATGGAAGTGACCATTCCACAGAATGGGGAGGTAAGAGAGTGGTGAGGAGTCTGCGGTTAGCTAGAGTATCCACCAGAAAGAGCATTACAGAAGGTACATAGCTTATTCTTCTGATAGATACTTTCAATCCCAGATTTTGCACCTTGTGAATAGATACCAAAGCAGTACCTGGGAAATTTGTTGAATGGCTAAGACTAAAATTCTGCAGTTCCGAGGGGGTAAAGTACCCTTCGCAATGGACCCAACTGTTGAGGCAATAGTGCTTCATGAATGTGTGCAAAGATGCCAGCGTAGCTACCTGACAAATATCCAGGACAGGCACTCCATGTGCAAATGCAGAAGTAGGAGCTTTGGCCCTAGTGGTGTTGGCCGTTAGTCCTTCCTGAGGCTTCTTCTTAGCCAGTGTGCATCAGGTCTTAATGTAGAGGACTATCCATTGAGAGATGGTCCGTTTCTGCACCACCGTGTCCTTCTTCGCTATAGAGAATCCACAAAAGCTGATTGCATCAAAGAACATCAGGTGAACAATCGATGTAAACACTAAGTGCCCTCTTGTGGTCTAAATAATGGAGTCTTGCTTTCTCTTTCAAAAGATGAAGCAGAGCAAAGGAAGTCAGAAGTGTGTAGGCTCGTCTAACATGAAAAGGAGTCACCAACTTTGTCAGGAACGCAGCTCACGTCCTTAACACCAGTTTGTCTGGAAAAAATATGGTATATGGAGGCTGGACCGAAAGGGCCTGAAGTTCACTCTCCCTACATATGGATGTTAATGCAACCAGGAAGCCCGTTTTTAGTGTGAGTAGGCAAAATGGACAACTGTGTACTGGTTCGAAAGGGGTGCACATTACAAACGCGAGAACCGGGTTCAAGTTCCATTGTGGCATCATGAAGGCTTAGATGGAAACATGCTGTAAAATGTTTAGAAAATGTATCACAATCAGTGATTTGAATAAAGACAGCTGGTTGTGTATCCATAAAAAGGAAATAGAAGATAGGATAACCTTTAGCTGTGCCCACAGCAACATCTTGCTTGGTCAAAACCAAAGCAAAAAACAAGTTCAACCTTTTTGCCTACAATGGGCACCAAGCCACAAGTCACAGAGCACTGCTTACACAGATGTCACTGAAGGGCACCTGCCTGATAAAATTACATCAACATCCTCTGAAGGAAGATCAAAGGCAATCAACTGTCACTGCTCAATTTCCACGCATGGAGGTTATAGGATGCGCAGGCTCAGGTGCAGGACCCTACGCTGTTGCTGCAGAAGGAGGTCCTCCCAGATTGGTAGCCTAATAGAAGAACAGATGCTCATCCAAGAGGTTCCAGGTAGCACACTCTCCTGGCCCAATCTGGAGCCTCTAGGATGACTTGGGCCCAGTTATTCTACAGAGCTTAGTGCAGGAGAGGTAGCAGTGGGATGGTACACAGGAGTCCCAGGCTCTACTCTAGATGGAATGCACCTCAAGAGATTATTCTTGGGAAAGCCAGAGTACTAAAGTGTTGACACTGCACATTCTCTGCATTTGCAATGAAATCGAGCTATAGTTCACCTCACTTTCAGAAGATGCCCTGTGATGCAAATTCCATTTGTGAGCCCCAAGGTGTAGTCAGAAACGTTACTCCAGTCTGGCATTTAAAGATAATTCCTGGAGGTGTCTCACCAGGGAAATCCCCCGACAATTCAGCCAGCTCCAGAAATGAAGAAGCTCTTGGCAAAAGAGTTAGACCCCACCGCACTGTTTGTTTCGGTAACACATGGCATGTAGTGTTGTCTGTGAGAACCTGCACGAGCCACCCCTTAAGGGAGGGCAGAAAGTACTTCAACACCAAGCACATTGCCTGCAACTCCAGCAAATTTATGTGGAGGTGGGTCTTTACTGAAGACCAGAGTGCTCTGATCTCCAACTCTCCAAGTTAACTTCCCAATGCAGTAGAAACACCTTGGTCACCACAGTAAAATCTGGATGGGACAGGGAGAGCAGTCTGCCTCTGGTACAACTGCAGGTCTTTTCCAGTCTCCTCCAACAGCTCGATGGAGTCTGGCAGTCTCCCTTGGGGCTGCGTCCACTGGGCTTCAGGACCAACTGCAAAGTTTGCATGCGGTGTTTGGCAAGGTCGATGAGCAGGATGCCTAGACATCCTCAATGAGAGCCAGTACAAAGGGTGAAACATCGGGATCCTAGACAATGTCCTGGACACATGGGTCTGTAAGAGGCTTGAAAGTGCAATGAATCCAGGATGGCTCAGAGGAACAGAAGCCTCTGCGAAGGAGTCAGGTATGACTTAGGCATTTGGTCTGTTCTATGACGAACTATGGCAAGCTCACCTGGGGGCGCCCGCAACACCGGAGTCCACCCCGGGTAATGCACAGGCAGGCCAAGATCCCGGGGTCCCGCAGAGGTTGTCACCACAGGCCCCACAACTAGAGCCCTCATAGGCCATTTTGGATGCTCCCGCCCCCTCCTCATCTCCGCGATCGCCCCGACCCTTTCCCACACGATGGTCCAGCATATGAGCGCGCAGCTACCAGTACTCCCGAAGGGCGACACAGTTCACCCCCCTTTTCCCTGGTTTCTCCGCCCCCAGTTAGTTCGTGGTTATTTAATGGCTGCAATTCTATAGCCACTGCGACGCCCCTCACGGGGGGTTTAGTCCTACTGCATGGCACTCCTGCGGCGAGGCGATCATGGCGCGCTCTAGTAGGGTGCACCCAGAGGCTGGGCCCGGGCACGCATCTGCGGCCCCACTCAGGACAGCGACGAACGGCTTGAGGGGCCAGAAGGCTGCAAGATCGTAAGGACTGCATGGGTGCACTCGAAATGTAACCCTATGTGATAATGGCGATATCGCCTGTGCCCGCGTGTTATACTATATATAAATGCCAATAAAGAAAGTTTTCAAAAAAAAAAACTATGGCAAGCTCACCTTTAACAGCCAGTGGCCGAGAATGGGGGAAGACATGTACCCTTGACATCCACAGGTGGTCAGCAACTACCAACATTACCTTGGTGAACACCTGAGGGGGCACCGGTCAAGCCAAAAAGCACGGTAACCAAAGCACTTGTGTCCTACCTTGAAGTGTAGGTGATGTCTGTTAGCCTTTCAGGATGTGAAAACAAGCGTATTTATAATATTTATGCTGGTGTTGAGCATCCCCGTTCGGTGTTATACAACCCATGGCAGAAAGATTGGTTGGAAGACTTACTGCGTGATGGACTACAATTACTTACTGAGTGATGGACTACTATGCTGAACCAGGGGCAGATGAACAGGAGAGGAACAGTAAGTTTGGATATTATGAGTATTGCAAGACAATCAAGAAAAATAAGAAAAATAAGGAAACGTAAGGTGCATTAAAAGAAACATGGAACAAATGAAGTGCATTTCTGTGAGGTTGATGGGGTGAAGTTAGCAGGATACAATGTGTTCTCAAATTTTCTGAAACCAAAACGTGAAAGGGTGGGTTTGGATGCAGATGTGAGGGTGTGGGCATGTGGATTTTTGTGTGGTAACATCAAAGAACCTGTGATGTAGATCACTTGTTGAAATATAAAAGCAGTTAACTTAGCTGAAAACCTGCAGCTACATATTGATTTGGGGCATTTATCTATATTTGGTTTGGATTCCCTGTAATTTCAGCGATCTTTTGTCTAAGATATTGATGCTGGCAATTAACTGTTTGCCATTCTTCAGAAGAGGACACAATAATACAAGATAATAGAGTCATTCAATGAGTGCATGGCAACAAAGTCAAAGAACCCGAACGATGTGTATTACAAAAACAAGCGTATGCATTACTTAAAGTCTGATATAGAAAGGAAAGCATGAACTCTGTTTCACAAGGACCACAGCAAGTGACATTTCACAACTTGTGCTGCATAGATAGCCGATGGTGAAGTATTCTCATTGAGTGGGAAAAACTCAGACAACCAACAAGTGTACAATCATACTTAAGTTTTACCACTTTTGTTCCATTCCAAAGAAATGTTTGCACCCTCAATAATATGTCCTCAGGATCACATTTTCTTACTTGGACTTAACATTCCACAGTTGCAGGCTTCCCTGGCGACTCCCAAGCAAAATTTTGTTCACATAGGTGCTTGGGTGCATAATGGCAGATACAGCGAAAACATTCTTGTCAAAGTTTAACTGTAGATATTCTTCTGCAAGGATAAAGGAGATCCAGTTAGCTGACATGGAATGGCCCACATATTGGTAATAAACTTTCAAAGCAGCAGTGCAGGAATTGTTGTGTGCACATAAGCACTTCAAACTGGAATGAAATGTGACGATATGAAAACTGTTCACAGGTTCCATACCAGAAAAACCAATACTGAATCAGACATATAAAGGTGAAATACCATTGTAGATAAATATGCACAATATGTCTGTATGTTCTTGAAGCTCAGCAATATTCATGAGGCATCAGTATTTTCCAAAAACAATACTGAAGTTAAACTGTGGGTTCTTTTATGTACAGCATGTTCGATAGACTCTTCTCAGGCCACTAGGATAAGGTGGCAAGTATTTCAAAGTTTTTGCGCACATTTTCAATTATAACTGGCAGCCACTCTCAATCTGACCATTCAAGATTAACACATTATTTTACTGGATTGCAGTAATCAACTAATATACCCTGAAAAATGTCTAGAGCTTTTAACACTGAGTTATATGTTGTGCTGAACTATTATGCCGTAGTGGAGGGACGGTGGTAAAATAAACTGCCAAAAAGTGAAAAAAGTGGAATCCAACAAATCCTATTCCACCTAACTTAAAACAGAATCTTTTGCATTCTATTCTCTTATCCCTAAAGATCGTAAGTGGTAACCTGCAGGCAGGCTGCCTTGGACCGCAAAGATATAAAAATGAAGTTCCTATGGCACTTCTGTCAGTATGACTGTCAATCTCGCGAAGTCTGTCTTGTACTTGCAGGGTTTGCAGTGTGAATTACTGGATAGGGTGAAGAGGTGAAATTATTTCAGGAGGGCTTTGTATGGAGAATGCTGGCAGTACACGAAATCCTGACAATAGGGACATCAAGATCCCCTTCTACCATGGGCCCTTTTTCCCATCCACAAAAGAAAGCAGCACGTGACACTATCCAAGTCGCCACAGAAGATTACGCAATTGTTTGGAAATAATGTATGAATTATAAGCATGCAAATCTCAGCCTGTTCCTGGAACATATCATTCCCCTTGTCAGGCGAGATCAAATTTATATTGAAACACAAACCGTTACCCCTGTGAAGGTGAACTGCAATATTACATCAGATGAGCCAAATGGTAAGGAGACATGCTGCTCCAGTTTGGTTACTATTATCAGCAGAAGTCCCCCATTAGACCTACTATTCCAACCACTACGTGTGCGGTGTGCAAATATCTTGAACCCTTAAGTTTTATGTCAATTCTTTAAAACATCTTCTACAGCAGAATTGCATCAAACTCAAAGACGATCAAAATGTCACTTGATTTAATGTTTTACATTAAGCAAGATATGATCTGCAGAAAAAAAGACAGGGTGTCTTCCCATTTCTTGTACATCTTAAACTTTTCCGAGAAAAGTACAACTAAAAAGCATAATTGGGTGTTTTTATAGTTGTATATTTGAAGGTCGGCTTTAGTCAACACCTTTGATTTTACTAAAATTACATATATAATATTATCCATATATAATACACTTACTTATAAGGGTTCTCAGCCAGTCTACTTCATTCATTGGTCTGTGATTGTGCAATTCACATTTTTATTCCAACGACTACAGCAAAGGGCAATGGGTCAGCCCACTTCAGCCATTGCCTAACCTTACTGTCAGTAATGGCATTTTGTGTTTTCTCAACGAATAAACCTGCACACAAAGTAGGTCCTTACAGTGCTATGGACTGCTATGGCAATGCGTGCTTTTTGAGATTAAAAAAATACTTTTGCTTTTAGCCTTTTTTTTTTATATGGGTGAAGGCCTGGTAGCTCCCCATACAATAATGTTTTGCAGACACCATGACATAACAAAACAAGCATCGATTAACAAAGCCATAAGGCTGGCCACCAATGATTATTTTAAATAGTATCTCTGTTGTACTGGGATAAGCCTCATATCAATTGTAGGCCACACAGAAGCTTCTTCTTATCAATTTACAGCATTATCAACACTTACAGATTAATGCTTAAAATTGAATCAGGTCTCAAACTCATGCAAACTTTTAAAAATCAGTGAAAAACATAATCTCATAAATTTTTCACTGAAATCACAGTTCATTTTATGGTCATAGGCACTCTTCGTTATTTTAGCTGTTTTTCCCCTTTGGCACCAATTGAACCAAACTGAAATATTGCTACTTTAACAAATAGAACTTACAAATGAAATGTGTGCTAACATTTCTAAAAATTCAGGCCCTGGAAAAATTACCTTCCAAACATGATCTTACCTTCTGACTGGACATCCCAAATGATGAGTAGATTATCCTTGTCCACGGAGATGACATGATCACCAAATGGCTGCAACAGGTGAATTTCAGCATTGTGGCCTACGTAAGTATGAACTACCTGCAATTTAAGCACATTTTCAAAACATTATGCTTCAAGTGGCAAGAATGAGAAAATACATTCTAAACATACAACATGATTGCAGATGATCAATTAAAGGCCAAAGTGCAAATGATGTCGATATGACAGGCATAAGTGAAGTGTTAGTGTGTGGGGCTCAGGCAATCAAAAACGTGCTCTGTAACGGGAGGATAAGAATGGTTTCACTGTACTTATTTTAGCAGGTTATTTTGTTCATATGTAAAAAGGTAACGAAGAAAAAGACAAGCCATTCTGGAATGCTCGTAACACATGAAGCAAAAGGAAACTCCTCTAAGTGTTTGGTGCTGCTACCAGAAAAGCTGGCTTGCACCTGAGGTGATCAGACTTTAGTCCAAGAGTGGCTCCTTGGCCGTTATTACATATCAGAGATTGTGGGTGGTGGAGAACACTGCATCCTTGTCATACACCACATATCACAGGATTTTGCAGGACAATGACAGAGGTGTGCCCGACAATGACCTCTGATGACATACAGCCATCTAGAAATGGGGAGTCTCACTGTATAACACAACAAGGCGCAGATGAGCCACCAGTCCATGGGACATGGGCACAGTATTTTGTGTACATTTCCAATCTTTAGGGCCTGCTTTCCAGTCCATTATTTTTCACGTGCTATGCTGGCTCCAGATAGATACCAGCTATATTAAAAACCACCTTGCTCTTGCTCCAATCAGATCAGTCAAGCCCAAACTACCAAGTCAAGTCAGGTGCACTCTGAAAAGGAATGCAAGCAACCTCAGACCTGTTTCGGCCATCCTAGGCCTCCTCAGTGAGGTACAGCCGGAATCCTGCCGCTAAGTGAGCAAGGGACTCATGTCTGGGTGCACCAGTTGCACTTAGGGTGTCTCACTGAGGCAAAAACAAAGGTGATTGGTGGCCAGTGGCTGAGGGACAAGGCCTCAGCAACAGTCTAACACCTGGGGCCACATTACAATTTATTGTTATTCACCCACAATGACACTACAGAGATCAGCTATATGCAAATCAGCCTAGATCCTGCTCCAACAGGAACAATCCAGTTTGAAGTGCCAAGTCAGGTCCCCTCTGATCAGAAACACCCATCCCCTTTGCGTCCTCCTCAGTGTACCCCTCCAATGATGTTCCGCATTGGAAACAGATGTAACACAAAATGTTTAATCACTAACATTTCTAGATAGAGAACACATATTACATCCATGATGTATGTAGTAATAATCTTGCAACTTCAACTAGGAACATCTGAAAATCTTTTTCCAAGATCTATTTGGAGAGACATTAGTGACAGGATTCACCAAAATAGTATTTTGCATTTCTAATGCATAGTACAGGGTCAGAGGGATGCAGAGTGTATAAACATTACCAGAGGCTGGTCGGTAAAGATGAGGTGACAGGAGTTAGATGAAAATGCATGGATGCTACAAATACTGCAACTTAGAGAACAAGGTTGTGTTGAACATCATACAGACTCATTTTAAGAAGGCTATTAGCATGGGAATCCACAAATCATTACAAATGGACACTATCTTACTTTGCTTCAATCAGTTACTGAGATTTCCACGATTATGATGTGAGAGATCAAGTGCTCAGTAATAAGCTGCCCGAAGAGCTGGAAAGGCTTCTACTTGCTGAAGTCCTAATAGAGGGCTCTATAACTATAGCAAGCAAGGCGAGTCCTATTACTAGGTGAATGAAAAACAATTCTTAGCATGGCAAAAGAAAGTGCTTAACATCAAACCAGGATTACATGTCGAGCCCAAAATTTGGGATTCTGGCTGGAAACACAAGCAAAAAAACTTGCCGCTGATTGCTTTAGTACGTGAAGGGTGGTCAAAAGATCATAGAATTATCACCAGAGTCTGCTCGAAAAACCATACTACAAGCATTAGTAACCTCTGCTTGAATTTCCGAAATGTGCTTTACTTAGGAGCCTCACAATCACTGTTGAATAGACTGCAGGTGGTGCAAAACGATGTCTACCTATAAAAAGGCATTCATTTTCAGGTCTTATGCGTAGCACACAGAATCTACAATAATAAAGGCCCAAGTCTGTTAGGTCATATGTTGCACCATTACAGCCCTGGAAGACTGCTTCCAATTTACCAAATCCGATCTGGTAGTTACCCTGAGAATATATAAAAGCCAGTGTGGTGGACACGCCTTCTCGTTCCTGGTCTTGAAACCATGGAACAAGATAGCTCTTTTCCTGAGCATGAACTCTGATGAATTAACTTTCAGGAAAACACTTACAACTTTCTGATAAATCAGTTGTTAGGGTGTCTTTTAGTGCATACATTTTTAGCACTGGGAAAACCTTTGTGGGTAGTCATGCGTGACATAAATCTGGTAAATAGAAAGCAGCACATACTCAAATATTTAGAGTAGTGAGAGGAGTACTACATGTAATTTTGCAGCAAGCTCTAGATTTTCTAACAATAGTTGGTGCTTTGCTGAAGAGTCAAATACAAAGAAGAGCTCAAGAAAATGTGTCAATCTTAGAATTACAATATTTGTAATTCAAGAATGGACTGATAAGCCATTCAACGGATTACCATATAGCAGTGTATGTATGTATATGTATATTCATATCTGAAAGAAGAACTAATATAGTGGCAGATTCAAACCCTCTTTAGAACACAACTTTGGAAGGTTTTTTTATTGGTGCCAAAAGATGTGTATTGGGAGGAGGTGGGGCTGGGGAGTGGGGGGGGGGGGATAACTAAGGGAAGCCCATTCAGATGCTAGGTTTTTGAGGACACCATTACTTTCCAATTGTGAACAGCACATGGCAAGGGTTATGTGTTTGTTACCGCAAACCTTAGAGTTGCAGTTAATTCAATCAACGTAACCCCAACGTCCAGATACTGCTTCGAGCCCTGACAATCGTGGCAATATACCCATGAGGGAGAAAGGATTTCTAGAGAGATTTCAGGAGTATCTAGTTAACCTCAAAAGATTTAAGTACAAAGACACAAATAAAGTAGGTGGTATAAACTAGAGCTCACATATTCTTAAAGAAAAGCTTCACTGGCTCCCCATCCTGAAATGCTGCCAATTCAAGTGGCTCACCCATGCTTACTTCAATCACCGCTTACACTTCTAGCAACCCACCAGACAACTGCGATCTACATCTGTCTCTCGTACATATCCCTTGCATCTGCGGGAGCAGAGCTGAAGGTTGCACTTTTTCCTACATTGCTGCCAAGAACTGGAATGAACTCCCCCATCAAATCAGGAGCTACTCCTCACAACTAGACTTCCGCAAGAAGCTTACAAACTGACTCTTCAACTAACCCTGTGGATCTCCTTCGGATGACCCTGACCTTCTCCTACACTCGCTCGACACACCTGCTTAAGCACCTGGATGCCCTCACAGGTGACCAATGCGATTAGAAAAAACTACATAACATAACAAGAGAGAGACTGAGGTAGCTACTAGTAATACTTAAAGGAGTGTGGTTTGTCTCTCAAGGAAAAAGGTGTTTTAAGGTCTCACCTGGCGTTAGCAGCGCGCATACGCTGCTCTCGTCTTGCGAGGGCTTCTTGGTATCAATACGGTTCCAGAAGTCGTGCCTCAGCTCCGCCTGCAAATCAGATTCGTGCGCATTGTTTTGCGTCATGGATTATGCAAAACACAGTGTAATGATTGCACCGGAGGCAACCATTACACTGAGGGTTGCCACCCTGTCCGCTTTTTGCCCCGGCCACCGGGATTGGATCGTTTGCTTGCGGAGGGACACGGCCTCCTTCAATTACTCAGTAAGCACTATATTTGTTATTTTTTTTTTGTAAGTTACATGCGTGGTCCGCTTTCATTTTCGGGACCGCGAACACTATTTTTTTTGCTACTTTGTCTATGCAAATATCTGCTACCATCTGCACGCACTAAGGGAGCGCGGTCCACTTTCATTTTCGGGACCACAAGCACTATATTTGTTTGTTTTAATCCCCTCCTGCCACAGATGAGCTTCTCTCTTCCTGTTTTCTTGTTGAGATCAGTTTACGTTCTGTCCTGGTGGGTGATGAGTGGACAAAAAACAAACCAATCCGGTTTAAAACTGTTGCCTGGCTCAGAGTGTCTCCCCTGACTTATACCCCAGGTGCAAATGCAATGCAAAGTGTGATCTAAACGTAAATGCCTATTTGTGTATAGCCCCCGGGTTAGGCCGATCTGTGCCACAGGTAGATGTTATCTATCCTGGACCACACAATGTCATCACTGGGAAGTCGGGATTACAAGGGAGGTCTCCTGGTTCCGTTCTGTGCTCTGTTGTGTGAAGCTGGCTTTCTCGATATATTGTGACATATATTGTTTCTCAACGCAACGTTCGCTGAACGGTTGTGTTTTTACTCTCACACGTACTCATTAAACAGCGCGGCTTGAAACGGAGGGCAGTGAGAGGCAGGCGCTGGAATGAATGAAGCTGCTGGCATCTGTGCAGGTGGGTGTGCGAGCCCACCTGCACACCGAAATGGGAGCCCATGCGTTGTGAGAAAGTGGCTCTGTATATACAGTTCCCAAATAGGTACAGGGTGTACAGAGTCCACAGTTCCCAGAGGTTTGACAGAGGCTAAAGTTAGATATAACCTTACTCTCTAAAGTGGTAGCTTGGTCGAGCAGAAAGGGACTATCAGAGGACAGTGTAAAGCATTTGTTGCACACACTCAGCCAGCAAATGGTCTCACACACTCAATAACTGAACTCTAGGCCAATGGTTTATATATACAAAATATAGGCTTGTTTAATTTTAGAACCAACAATAGGCATTAAAATATACTTTCTCAGAATGAGATGCTTTATATAAATACTTTTGCAATATGCAATTGACCTTTGTAGACAGTTACAAGTGGTTGCAATAGGCAACACAATTCTAAACACAATAATGCATTGAGTTCAATGGAAGTTTCAAGTTATTTGCCATAGATTACTTTTAGGATTACTTTTGTAATGCCAGGACTGGATCTTAGATTCAGTCCTGGGTCAGTACTTGGAATGAAGTGATAAAAGTCGACTTAATTACTGTGATGATTTTTAGACAATATTTTGCTATTTTAAAAGTTGACACTTCGAAAATATTTCATAGAAAACAGTCAATGATTCCCTATTGCAGAAAATTCAAGTTGCAGGTATAGTAGGTTCTTGTTACTTTTGTAATCCAGTACTGGGTGCCTAGACTCAGTACTGGGACCTTTATCCAAAACAGTTAAGTAATTAAGTTTTCAGATATTATACAATTTTTAAAGAATATTTAAAGATTGCAGAAATTGACACTTAGAAGAAATTTCACAGAAAACAGTCAATGATTTCCTATGGAAGAAAATTGGGTTACTGGTATGTACAGTTGTAAGTATTTTTCAGAGTCAGTGCTGGGCACCAAGATCCAGCACTGGGAGCTCATCTAAGAGCAGGTGAGTAATCTCGTTTTCGTTACTCGGCTGATTTTTGGTGAATATTTTAAGTTTTGAAAAGTCCACACTTAGAAGAAATTTCAGGAAAAGCCAGTCAATGTTACCCTATGGAGAAAATTGAGTTATCGGTTTAAAGGTAAGTACTCGACTGGCAGAGTTAAGGTTCTGGGCATAGACTCAGGGGTCTCCCAGGGTCAGGTAGGTACAGTTGGTTCACCCTCAGCGGCACAAGGGCGGCCGGGTGCAGAGAGAGTTAGGCCCAATGTTATCCTATGAGAGGTAGGGGGTCCTTGGTTGGTGGCTGCTGACTAGCAGGCCACGCGGCTGTGGGAGCTGGGCTCCTGGTCACTTACTCAGGGCAAGTGGGGAAGTAGGTAGGTGTAGAGGTTGCACTGCCAGGGCCGCTCAGGCGGCTGGGTGCAGGGTGCTTTTGAGCCTTCGGGCGCTCAATTGATTTCAATGGGAAATCTCCGGTTTAGAAAAAGACTGCAAGCTCGGGGACGAAGATTCTTCAGGTGCCACCACCACTTTGAGAGGTAAGTTGGGTAGTTGGAGGATAGGTAGGTACATCGGGAGGGGGCCGCGGGGCGCCGGGTGCAGGGGTGCCTTTCGGTGTTGGGAAATCTTACCCTCTGTTGATCGCGGTTGGGGGGGCACCTTGTTCTGAGGCAGCAGGCTTCTTCAGGAGTGTCGAGGGAGGTCCTTGGGTGCCGGACTCGGGGTCACAGTCGCCGTGGGGTCGTCCTCGTGGTTTTTGTTCACTCTGGCACAGGCCAGGCTTGGCTGGTGCAGAGTGTGCTGGGTTCGCGGTTCAGGGCTGCTGCCGGGGATTAGAAGTAGATTTTGAGTAAAGCCTCTACTCATGGGAGTCTCATGGGGTTTAGAGTCAAAAGGTAGCCAGGTCCTCCGGGGTTTGTGAGGTTGCTGGCCACAAGAGATGCCGGGTTGGAGCAGGAGCAGGTTCGAGGGTCGATAGGCCGGTAGGGATGGGGTCAAAGCAGTTGGTGTCTTCGTCTTCTTAGCAGCTGCAGGGCAGGTCTTCTTTCTTCTAGCTCTTCTTCGGATTTTGGAATCTGGGGAAGGAAGGTTCAGGGTGCCCCTAAATACTAGATTTAGGGGCTTTATAGGTAGGTGAAGGGCAGGGACCAATGTGTCCCTGTCCTGGGGTGGGTACACCCCCTATCCTGCCTCTCTCCTGTGGGAGGGGGGCAATAGCCTAATCCTGATTGGGCAGGGCTCCCCATCTTCAAGATGGCGAGAGCCCGGGGATGTGCTTCACCTCGCCTCCCCCACCTGAGGGGTGGGGTTGGCAGGCTGGCACATCCCCTGTCCTTATTTGGGGCTTCCAGCCAAGCTTCCCGCCAGAGTGGGGGGTTGCAGTGGCCTGGGGAAGCTCACAGAGGCGGCATGCCTTTGAAGCTTCCCCCTGCCCATCCTGGGGGAGGAGATTTAGCACCTCGCCCACGATGTGCATTGTTGCAGACCCAGGAGAGCAGGGGCTCTCCTACCCAGGGGTCCAGCAACATGTCTGCTGTGTGGCAGCCTAGGCAGCCTCAGAACAGACGTGGATTGTAGGTTAGGTTTCAGGGGGCCTCTCTAAGATGCCCTCTGTGGTGCTTGGTACATTAAATCCCACACTGGCATCCGTGTGGATTTAATGTGCTGAGCAGTTTGATACCAAATTTCTCAGTCTTCAGTGCTGCCATTATGGTGCTGTGGAGTTTGTGTTTGACAAGCTCCCAGCACCATGTACTCTTAAATGGCAGCACTGCACTTACAGGGCCCAGGAATGGACCTGGGTACTGTAGGGGCACAGCGCCCCACACCACTGGCATAGGGCACCCAGCTAGAGGGGTGGCTGATGTATGCCAGGGCAGTGTAGGTTGTGGGCATGGCACACAGGGATGTGTGCCATGTCGTCTCTCTGTTTTGTCTTGTACCCAGAAACTCAGCCTACCAGGGCAGTGTGTGTGTGTTAGGGTACAGGGCCTTTAAGGGTGGCACAATGAGTGCTGCAGCCCTTAGAGGTCTTCCCTGGTCACAAGGCCCTGGGTACCTAGGGTACCACTTACCAGGGGCTGACATGTGGCCAGGGTGTGCCAATTTGGTTTTGAGGTTTTTGTTTAGGGAAGGAACATAGGCACTGGGCACCTGATTGGCAGGAGTCCAGGGCACACTCAGTCAAAGTACATTCAGCAATTCAGCAAAAAGTGGGGGCATACCATGCAAGAAAGATGCCACTTTCTCACATGCGTGCGCTGCGTGAACGTGTTGGTGAGTTTAAATCGTGATGAATGAGTCTGACAGTGTGTGTGTCCCATGTAAATATGTTGCAGAGTCTGCATTCCGGTGAGTGTGTTGGCTTATGTGTTACTGTAGCGCTAAAATAGCATCCCGCTCGGAGGTGCACAAACCTGATGAGCACGGCTTGAAGTGCAGGGCTTCGCCGGGATCCCGTTCTGCAGTGCACAACCCAGTGAGCAAGTCTTGAAGTGCAGAGCGGCACAGTGAACACTCTGTGGTGCTCAACCCTGGTGAGCAAGGCTTGAAGTGCGGCGCTAAGAAGGCATCCCGGTCTGCAGTGCACAACAGTGGTGAGAAAGGCCTGAAGTGCAGCGCGGCACAGTGAACACTCTCTGTGGTGCACAACCCTGGTGAGCAAGGCTGAAAGGGCAGCACGGCACAGTGAACACTATCTGTGGTGCACAAGCCTGCTGAGAGCAGCCTGAAGTGTAGGGCTGCACCGGTATCCCGATCTGCGGTGCACAACCCAGGTGTGCAAGGCTGAAATGCAGCGCTGCACAGAGTGAACACGCTCTGTGGTGAACAACTCTGGTGAGCACCGCTTGAAGTGCAGCGCTGCACCAGGATCCCACTCAGTAGTATAACAGGGAGTGAAGTGCAGCCACATACACTCTCCACAGCATTAAAGTGCAGCAACAGTGGCGCTGGCCTGGGGAAGGGGGCAGGGTTGCAATCACAAGATAAGGAGCCCGAATACATTGAAGATGATGCTCATACCAATTTCTCCTCTTACTTACTACAGGATGAAGGAAGCTAAAGTAAAAAAAAAAAAAAAAAAAAAAATCCTTGCTGAATTATTAAAACTCGGCTTAATACTTCGCTTTGAAATGTTGAACACGCGCCTCTAAAAGTTCACGCATGATGTGCTTAAAATCAATGTCATGTTTTTCATTCTATTTTATATTTTGTGGATCAGCTGCAACTTGCAGAATATGGCTCAAAGAAGAGAAACTACCCAAGAAAGTGCGCACGGATGTTTTGGCCATAAAAAGAGCAGATAGCTTAAACAGAGCCAGTGTCAGAAAGGTCTGCAAAGAACAAACAATAAGTGCCTAGGGACCCACGTGGATCAAACGCGTTTTTTTTCACTCCTACCTCTGATCATTATACTTTTTTAGGTGATAAATCCTGTGAAATGTTCTCCAGGGAGTGTAGCACATATTGCTTTGATGTGAAAATGTTTACATTCCTCCTATCCACTAAGAATCACCCCCCCCCCACCCCTCCAAACACAACCAACTAACTCAACAGCATATATTCGTCGCAGGATTGGCTCTTCGTTCCTTTTTCCTTCTTACGGTGCACACATGAAGAGTTATTGCGTCCAACAAATAATACGGCGGGAGTGGGCAGTAAAGGCAACGATTCCCAGTCGTTTTCGTTTGGTTTTATTGAAGAATAGTTTTGGGCTTCCAGAGGAAAAAAAATCAAACTATAAAGAAAGCATGGCAAAAGAGTGGCTTTACTTCGCTAGCGCTTGGGGCTGAACAACTCGCCGCTATGAGCAGACATACTCGGGTCGGTCCTTGTGTTTCTTGGGCTTAGTGTGGACAGTGACCCCTTCCGTCTTGAAGTGCAGCTACAACAGACTGTGCACATACAATACGCTCACTTCTCACCTGAGCATACTGTAGAAACCTAACCACGAGTACAAAACTATAAACCGTGCAGGGGACCTCAGTAGCTCATGTGAACACCCCTTAGCTATGCCCCCCCTTACACACACCTTATCTCTGATCGTGACAACCTCCCGTGTAGTTGCAATCAACTCTCGCAGCACTCTGGGCTCCATGGGGCGAGAAGCCGCCAGCGCATTTGGCCCATTTGGTAGCTTTGCGGCGCTTTGAAAACAAGCATTTGCAATGCAATAGGTCTCGCATTTACGCGAGTTTAAGCCATTGGCATTGTAAATGACAACGTCTTTTATTTATGTTTTAAAAACCAAAACATAAATAAAAGGAATTGTCATTTACAATGCCAATAGCTCAAACTCGCGAAATGCAAGACCTATTGCATTGCAAATGCTTGTTTAAATTACCATGGGGTGAGATCTACATAGACGAATCTCAAAGCAATGGGCTGGTTGAATGTTTCAAGGTGTGTTCAACTAGCCACCATAGGAGACAAAGCAGTGCAGCATTCGCTCTGGAGCACATTGTTTTTCCTGTGAGGGAACAAATGCCTTTTTAAGTGGTCAGGTATTGTGTGTCATTCTATATCTGCTTTTAATGGTCCGGTATAGTGTGACAGGGAAAGTCCTAGAACTGTCAAACGGGAAAATAAAAACTGTTAAATTGAAGTGTAAATGAAGGTGCAGGACCTCAGTAATGGCAAATATTTTCAGTTTAGAAATCGCCTGGATAATGAGAAACAGGTCAAACCTGGGGACACTAAATTAGGGAACTTTATTATGGCAAAGGCTAGAGGGTCTCTACAAGCAAGCACAAAGTCACACAGTGCAGAGATGCTCCCCCCACCCAGAGGCTCGCCTCAAGAGAGCAACGGAGAGGCTGCTTACCTGCCGGATTCAACAGACTCTGGAACAATGGCAATGGAACGCCGATGTGTCATCCTACGCTATTGGCAGCAGACCACATCCTCTAGCAGAAACAGTATTTATTATGTTTCCATGCTTCAATGGTTATTTAATGTTAGGCATGAGGGTCAGATATGGACTTTCTATAGCAGACTTCCATTATACAGCAAGCAGGTGAAAAGCGCATGCCTGCATTAGGTGAGATACGTTGGTTCAAACTCTCCTGAAGGCATTGTTGTTCTGCATGTCTGTTCCTTACGTGCAAACCCCTCACACAGTCCTTAGGGGAAGGGTGGTTGTCAACCCCCAGGAAGAAAGCCACACTCAAGACAACTATCATTTGTCACCAGCTACCCACGTCAGTGTGTTTTTGTAACTGTTCCTTTAATGTTCCTTAGTCATCCTTACAAAATTTAAAGCAATATAATGAGGTGGCATAATTTGTGAATCCCTTTATTTCTAGGTCTCCCATTCAACAGAAACTGCAAGTAGCAATAAAGAAAAGGCCACAAGGCAGCAGCTCCCTAGAAACAACTGTTTATTGCTGTTGCACCTACAGAATTGAACATAAGTGTTTCCAACTCCCTTTCTGATGTTTTGTCCTGGTAGGTTTCTATGTGTTGCTCTGTTAATTGGCATTAACTGCTTGTGAGCCCTTACCCTACACTTTACTCTCCACATCCTGAGAATCAAGTTATTTTACCTCAGTTATATTGTTAGCTTTTGGTCTCTTTCTTTATTTTTGCTTGAAGTCTATTTGGGGTTTGCTTTGTGTACTTTCTGTAATTCTATTAAATTACTTTGTATTGACATTCTTTTAACCATGCTTAAAAAAAATAAAAAAAATCAGGCTTATAATATGGCTTATATAACCCTGATCCTAGTCACATTTCCGATAGCAACACTTCCAAGTCATTTACTACCCTTGCTGAAGTACGCGATTTTCTCAATGTTCAAATAGGACATCCTTTTGAAATTACGTTATTTAGAGAGATAGATTCACATATGTAAGCATTTGCTCTGGGTGCTGCTATTAAAATATTAAATATCCTGTGGTTAACTCCACTGATAGCAATTTGCATGTTCCCCCACTGTTTTTCCCAGACTAATCGATTGCTGCTCTCCAGGGTTTTAGGAACTAAGGCTATTCCACTCACCTGTCTCACGAAGCATACATGGCAAAAGTATCTGTGCTTGATACGGTTTGTGGGTACATGGCTTCATTTACTACTGTTTATATCCTATTTAGAGGCCTGTATGTAGTAAAAAAAGAAAACGGGCAACAGTCTCAAATGTATCATGAGGTAAACAGATAGAAGAGAGTTTTGGAGGGAAAGTGAAAGAAAAGAAGTAACGAAGAGAGAGAGGAAATGCTGCAGAGAACACTAGCAGTGCTGATGTGCAAAATAGTGACCTGTTCAAAGTAAACTGGCGCTGTTGAGGAGAAAAACTGAGTAGCATGCATAAAAGATGACATAGAAGGGCGGGTGGACAGGACAAAGGACTTTTGTATCCTGATTAACCTTAGCTGCAATTCAACAGGACAGAAGCACACAAATTTCTCCATCTCGTTGGGTGCATGGACCTGCTTCTAGGCTGCTACAGAACCAGTAGTGTGGTTCAGCAGGGTGATGAAGCCGGCTTAGTAAGTGGCTTTTAGCCGGTGGGAGAAGGACAGTGTGTGCGATGGGGAAAGGCACAAGCAGCAGGACATAGAGCAGTGACGCGCCCACATGGGGTCTGAACATCCACTCAGGCATGTGAAACGGGAAGTTACACACATACTCCTACTGGAGTATTAATACGAAACAAGTTAAAAAAGGAAGACGTAAAATGAAAATCTAGTATTTTGTGGCAAAAATGCTCTTTTCCCCATAAAAACGGCAAATCTCTAAAGGGGAAAGTAAGCTCAATTATCGAAATAAAAATGTTTTATTGCATGGTGAAATCGCTAGATTTTCAGAAACTGCCAAGCTGATTATCTAGTAAAATGAATGCCTTTCTGAAACATATTTAAGAATGAAATATACGCATTTGCTGAGATCAGGAGAATTATTGTCCATTGAGGCTCCATGGTAAACAAGCATTTGCAATGCAATAGGTCTCGCAAATACGCGAGTTTGAGGTATTGGCATTGTAAATGACAAAACCTTTTATTTATGTTTTGGTTCTTAAAACGTAAATAAAAGGCATTGTCATTTACAATGCCTATAGCTTAAACTCGCGTAAACGCGAGACCATTTGCATTGGTTTGAAAGCTGAGCAGCAAAGGCAGGCGTTACTTGGCCGGACAAGCTCCCTTCCATGAATACAGGAACCAGAGGAAGGCTCAGCTGTCGGCCTCCTAGTACAGGCAGCAGAAACAGAGTTGAGGAAAAAATAGACTTGGCAGGGAGCCGTTCTGTGCCCTCAAGGGAATACAGCACTCATTTTGCAAAACCTGCCCATAATTTATCCGGCGCAGAGGGGGTGAATACCGCTCAGATGACCTGCCCGTGCGCGCTTGCACCTATGTTTGAAAAGAAACAGAGGTCCCGGTGGCAAGTGAAAGAAGATGGCTGTGTGGACATTATGGGGTGGTTAAAGCACAGTGCCCATGTTGATAATATGAATGCGGGCGCCGTACTATGAGAGAAGGAATAATACTGAGCAGTCAGCAGGCCACCATTGTTGAAGCTAAAGCACGGCGTGCCCGCTACTTTCAAAACCAGCTGAAGCAGCGCATGTCGTGCTTGCAGTAAGAAAAGTCATTGAAGAAAATAGTGCTTACAGACTAAATAACACGTACCGTGTAATAACCGAAGTAAAAGGGCCAGTCCTCATGGGAGGTTACAAATGAAGACAAGGCGGTACTAAGGAGGGACTAACAAGCCTATTTACGAATCAGAAGCCAGCATTTACATAGGACAATGACACAAGCCAATGAAAAATATGGGTGGAGAGAGTGCATACTCCAATACTGCATGCCTCGCAGCAGCGCAAGCGCTGCCCAGGCTCGACCTAAAAAGGAGGACCAGAATTTGTAAACCAAAAACCACCGAAATCAAATCGAATCAGCAAAATGAGCCAAATGTTTGACCACAACTTTGCAGCGAAGGTGGGGCACAGAATGGCTTAAACAATAAATGATATTGTCACCTGCCTTCTATATTGATGAGCATTAAGACACTAAAGTATCAAAATTGGAGTTTATATGATAATCGTAATAACATGGAGAAAATTAAATGCAAATGGACACAGAATATCTGTGTGTGCACTGATTCCAAATGAGAACTATTAATTAAATCATAAATGATTTCCCATACATTTCAAGAACTTTGTATGGACAGCAAATGAAAAAAAAATTGGGCTATCCAGGAAAATCAGGGGCATCAGGTCACTCCATAGCAAAGGGAATATACTGTCATATTTGTTACTTGAAGCGTTTTGGATATCACTGTTGCTGGCTGAATTCTGAGCACGTTAAGATTTGTTTACCTGTATGATTATGCAAATTCTATGTAATTAATCAGAATGACTGTTATACAAGCCTATACGATCTGTCCAGCTCTGATGTTTGTCACTGTGTAGCTCTGACGTTTGCAGTCTCTAATTGAGAGCATTGGAAAACTTTTGATTTGTTTATCTTTCTCTTCAACATTGTCCTGGTCACAAGATATAACTGAGAATAAACTTGGCAAGGGCTGGATTGAAAAACTAATTAAATGAGGAGCCTGCATAGCTAGATTTTCTTGACTGCCTCTAAACCATATATGCAAAAACAACAGTTGATGAACGGAATGCAGAACAATGTCATACATTCACCCCAGTACACAGATCTGGGCCTAAATCCATAGTTTTTTTGCTCACCATTCCGTTCCAGTTTGAAACCCAACCATATGCAAATCAGTCTTAACCCTGTGCCTCATGGGTACAGTCCAGCCCGAACTGCCAAGCCAGGTCCTCCCTGGACTGGAAAGAAGCATCGTAGGACCGGTTTCGGGGTTCACCCCTCTTCAGTCAGGATAGCTTGATTCCAGTGGCACGGAGAGCACGGGACCCACATCTGGGCATACCCTTCCCACTTGGGGTGACAAATGCAAAAACAACAGTTGATGGACAGAATGCAGAACAATGTCATACATGGTGAGCAAAAGAATGATGGATTTAACCCAGATCTCTTGACTGGGGGTGAATGTTTTGATTTGTTCTGCATTCCGTCCATCAATTGTGTGTCTTTTGCTTTCTCGCCCTAAGTGCGCCCGGTATGCCCAGACATGGGTCCTGGGCTCACTGTGCCACTGGAATCAAGCTATCCTGGCTGAAGAAACCGTTCCTAGAATGCTTGTTTCCGGTCCAGGGAGGACCTGGCTTGGTAGTTCGGACTTGACGGTTCCCATGAGGCACAGGGTCAAGACTGATTTGCATATGGCCAGGTCTAAACTGGGGTGGCATGGTGAGCAAAAGAATTATGGATTTAACCCAGATTTCTTGACTGGGGGTGAATGTTTTGATTTGTTCTGCATTCAGTCCATCAATTGTGTGTCTTTTGCTTTCTAAACCATATATAGCTCTTTTCCCAATTATTAACAGACATTATGTTATAAATTCCACTATATGGTTAACATTTTTTGAGGGAAAGGTGAGCCCCCCGCCCTAAGACCACTGGAGGAGGTAAGCCTTGTCTAGTACACCACAAAAGTATTTTTTTTATTAGTACACCCCTCAGAGCCTTTGCATCCACTGTATGTACAAAATGTACTGTAAAATTAACCACTGGTCCTTTTTTCAAATATTTCTTAGCCGTAGATACGTACCCTAAACAGCCCATGGCCCATCAATTATAAATACTTGCCATCAACCACTGATAGTCAAGTGGACAGCCCAGTGAACCCACGTGCTCCACCTCTTATTCATTACCGTCAGAATATTTAAATGGACATAAATATCAATGCAGACCCATTTCTGTTTGGGGTTAAAAGAGGCTAATTGACAGCATTATTAGGTATGACAAAATATTGCCAATATTTCCACACAGGAAACAGGTGGAAGCCTTTAATGACATATTTAGTTCTCCCACAAAAAGGATAAGAGTAGAACAAGAGGGTGTTAAGAGTTGTTGTTAGGCCCACAACATGCCTATACAGGTCACTGAATCCTGTCAGGAGTCTCAGCATTGACCCGGTGAGCTAGAGGAACGCTAGATTTGTAGGCACTTGTGTTCTAACACCACCTCTACTTCCTGATATTTGAGCACTCCATCGGGCTGACCCATCTTGCCCGGAATCGGGTGTGGAGGTGGGGCCGCGTCCGGTCAGATGGGCGGATCGGGGATCCCCACACGACCGAGCTTATTTCTCGCAGCTGCCCCCCCTCTCTGATCGGACGGTGCCTCGCCCAGTGGTTCTCCCGGCTGGGGTCCTAAAAAGGCGAAACCCTTGGATCTGACCGTTTGGTCTGAAGAGTCAGTGGTGGAGAATAACTTGGCTCGACCTATGAGCACCATGTGAGTTTGTCTTGTTCGTTGGTAGGTATTGCGCCATCTTGAATTATTTTGAATCTGGTCTGTGGACCCACGAGATACAGAGAGTTTGCGAACGCTCTGCCAGGCCACCTGCTGAATTTGGTTTACTCTTGAAAAGGCCTGGGTACGTTCTTCGGACTGTCTGGTGCAGTCTCCGGACTGTCTTGTCTGGGTACAGAATTCGGACTGTCTGGTGCAGTCTCCGGACTGTCTTGTCTTAGTGCAGTCTGTAGGCAGCCTGTTGGATTCCCGTTGTTTGACGTGTGGTTTGTTTCATGTAAACAGTGAATGTGTCTGATATTAAGATGCCTTGTCTGAGTAAATTGTGGTGTGTGTGGTGCCGCTGTTGTTCTTCCAAAGCTCGGCTGGAGGAGAGGCAACCTGCACCTCCGGAAGGCATCCCGAATTTCGATATGTATACCAAGCACGGCATTGCTCCTATTATGTTAAGTCCATTATGACACAAATATATGAGGGACAATGCCAATCCTCTAACTTATTCAACAATAGATACCTCATCAGTTTTGCTGTACTATCTAGCAAAGAGATAGGTCTATATTTCTGAGGTAGAGACTTGTCCACCTTTTTAAAAATGGGAATTATTATTGTCTTTTTCAATGAAGGTGGAGGACCCACCTTACTTCTGGCATTAAAAATATTGGTCAGAAGTGGTGCCCAGAGCACCTGACGATCTAAGAAATAAAAATCTATCAGACTCCCGTAAGGGCCCAGGGCTTTTGCCAAGTCCACACCTCACCCCTGCCGTGCCAAAGACCACAGTATCCTCCTGTTCTACCTGCAGGTTATTAGATGGAGAGGCCGGGGCACATCAGCCGTCCCAAATATTTGTCCCAAATGAGCCACCCAGGCTTCCTTACCAATATGAGTATCTAGTGTCGGGTCACTAACTCTTTTGACAAAGGGAGCATTAATCGCTCTCCAAAAATCACTCCATTTTTTGTGGCTGCTGCTTGACTCGGATTCACCCATGCTTCCTCCCTCAGCCCTCTTATCCTGCCATTCCATGCCTCTCTATAGATTTCTTAGAGTCCGTACCAATCTCTGACCTCTTGGGGCCGTTCGAGCGGCATAGAAATTTCTTTAGATCTTCGAACATGCCGCATCAAACCAGCAGGCCAATGGGATCGTCTTGGAAGAGTTAGATGGGACCAGATTACTTTTAACTTCATCCAAAAGATCAGAGAATGCCCCAAAAAAATTTTCCCGAGGTTGGAGAATATCTTTTTTTAAATATATTTTTAAAAAATATATTTTTATTTGCATTTTAACCAACACAGACACAGCTGACAAGTCACAGGTGGTTATCCACACACCCAGGCGCCCCCGAGAATGCCAACATTAATCCTTCCGGACTGAGGTTAGGACCAAAGCATATCAATACCTCACTCAAGGTTTTTTTTTTTTTTTTATTATCGATGACACTATTGATTTTAGCGCACTTTAATTTATAGCCATTCTTTCTTGCTAGAATTGGCTTGGAAACTTTGTCTGCTATGGACTTATTATTCATCTCCCATATCATAGAACAAAAGAGACCGCATTATCACTATCTATAACAAATTTTGTTTCTCCTTGGTTTCTTCTCCCACAAAGGTATTCAGACGCTGATATATAGTCTATGGTAGAACCCCGTTCCATACTCCCAATTTGGGAATAATCCTGTGTCGGGATCTATCTTATTAATTAGCTCGAGGATTATGGTTATTAGCAGCCTGTTCAGCAAATTACCATAGCAGTTGTTTGTGAAATTGGGTGTTACATCTACCTCAACATCTACTAATCCAAACACAGGTGTTGTCATATTTTCAGACCTATGAGCATTACAGTCTCCCAACCACAGAATATTAATACGTTTTTGGTGTGCTTCACCAATGGCAGCGAATTCCTTTTCCAGTAAGCCAACCACCGAAGCCATATTCCCTCCAAAGGTATTATTGTAATAATCAATCAATAACCAATCCCAGTCGTCTAGACCGTCACATATTAAACTATGGAAGTAAGAAGAGGAGCTAAAAAACCTTTCAACATAAAATCTTAGTGTGTTCGCTAGCAGAGTCACAAAACCGCCTCTCGCTCTGCCCATCATAGGAAGGAACTGCTGTGGTTTGAAATGATCGATACCCATCCAAGGAAAATCTGGGTCTGTTTCCCACATTTCCTGGAAACACAAAATATCCTGACCCGCCACAAGGCTTTTCCAGTGTGAGTTACCCACCTTTTGATTTAAACTTGCTACGTTCCAGGTAGCTATTTTAAAACAGCAGTTGACTAATCCCTTCATATACACCCCTTTTTATCCTATATTATCGGGATGAATAACTGCATTTGCTTGAATTGCTCGGTACTGGTTTGTAGAGACTTGAAGTCGAAACCAGCTGAGAACCAGTTACAATGCTCATTAGCCACAAAGGGCTGGAGTAAGGCCCAAAGAGGTGGGGAATGTGATTTTGTTTCTCCAGATCGAAGCCAGTGTTCGCCACTATGTATGTGATAAATAGTAAATATCGTCCCTCTTACTTGCCTTGAACCTAAAACTAAACCACCTTCATTTTTTAAGCTGTTCAAAAAAATGCTTCCTTGATTCCATTTCCTCTTATACATTGACTGTACAAATAATTTTACCTTATAATCAGCTTATCATACATAGCAGCTGCTCTGCAAAGTCTTTTATAAATGTATTCAAGATGTCTGGAGTGAAATCGAAGTAGCAGGACGATGTAATCTCCTTTTCTTCAGAACTGATCCCATTTCTGACACTCTTATCTGCATGTGACTCAGCTCATCTATAATTCATTTTATTGAACTTCTTACTGTTAAATCTGTTTATCTTTTTTTCACATCTCTCTAAAGATGTTTATCAAGCATTTTACAGTATACAAATTTCTAGGTGCTAACATGAAACACCAACTCAAACTACGCATACAAACCTCTTTGTTGCGGGCAAATGCCTGGAGAAGTGTTCCATGTGATGCAAACACCAGCATTCTGTCAGCAGCCAAGCAAGTGATATCTTGAGGAACAGCATTGCCTGAAAAAGTAGACGAGGGCTGAGTTTTAGAGGGCTGTAAACAGTCTCACTTTATATTATCCAACATGGTTTGCTTGCTGAAGCTTTTAACACAACCCCAATTCAAATCAATTTCAAAAATCACCTGTCCTTCTCTCTCAGCATCAACTGGGTAGAGAGCACATTTTGCCAGTTCTTAGCCCGTACAATTGTCTCCAAGTGGAGGTGGCAACACAGTTGGGGTCTCTACTGGCAGTGGACCCAAGGCTCCTTGGGCATATTAGCTCCTGCTTTTTAGCACTGCATATGAGCTGTCAGAGTAGGAGGAGAGTACAAACAAGCGAGGCCATCGCCGTTACTTACACATGCGACAAAGCAAAGCGACACTCAGTGAAGGGCCATTGATCATGGGTGCATAAAGTCCTAGAGCAAAAAGTACTTTTATACAAAGCCAATGGGTCCTCCCTACATCCACTCGCTATGGGTCCAACTCAGCAGTCTCAGACAATACATGACATCATTGAATTGCAGGTTAGCAATACCAGCACCCACTTAATGGATTCTTCTGACAATTTATCAATGGTAAAAAAGCAACCCTGCCTGATTTTTACATCTCATCTCTCAGAAACCGATCTTTCTTTGTTAACTGGATTTTGCCTAGGTTTCACTCATAACAGTCATAAAACAGTCCATACACTGGATTGACTTTGATTTCAGTGCTAAGATACTTTTTTCCTTTTGTCATACCTTTACTCAAACTGCTGACACACTATTTCGTACAGGCTTTATAAACAAGCTACATCAAGGTTGCCCCCTCACTTGCATACTTTGGCATTCTAATGGCTAGAAGTTCCAGTAATGCAAGCCGAGAGTCATGCTACTCTTTTTCAAATTTCACACTGCATCACTGTAATGCATGCCAATTTAAGACCGGGGTTGTGGGGTCATTTCTTGGGGTATAAGGACAATCAGTGATAACTGGGCAGTATTGCGTTTAGATATTCGGGGTCCGACCCGAAGGGCTGGTCGGTCAGATAAGTGTTTGTGCCTTTTTATGGCTGTTTGTGGGCCTGCTTTACGGTTTGATGGACTTGTGTTTACTTCAGCTTTCCTTTATATTAAAAACATTTAAAAGAAAATGTACATCTGAATAGGTCTTACTTCGGTTTGCATACATTATTTCATAGTCAAAAAGTGAATGTGTCTAAAATGGTTTGATCTTGGATAATTGCAAAAATGTAATCAGCAGGGCACTAGTCATTCCGTGAAACACCACACCTCTCTAGAACTGAGTGCAATTGTTACTAGCTACAAAACGGCAAAGAACCTTGAAAAGCAAGGGGTAATCATAGGCCAGGTTACATTCATCTCTCTAAAAGAGCTTGAAATATCTTTTCAATAACTTATTTGGAAACAACCATGGGCAGACTTAAATGACCAACTGCTACCACGTCTCACAGTTATTGCGCTATGGGAACATAACAGATCCTTCAAAACACAGCAAAGAAACACTTTTCTGGAAAATCATGACGCCTGTCCGCAGATTAAAACACATTAATGCAAGCTGAAAGCTTCAGTGCACTGCTTCTCTATAGGCCTCACCAATAACATACACTAGATTCCCTCACAGGAAAATAAATGAATAACAGAACATAACTACAATAAACTCGCTCTACCGAAGTCCCTCGGCGCAAATTGGGTAAAACCAAATACTATACCAACACCATCAATAAAGCTGCAAATAGAAGCAAACCACTTTTCAAAACAATCAAGCACCACACCAACCTAGTGTGGCCCTTCTAACCAAAAGTCTATATATAGACAAGAGCAAAGAAATCAACCTCTTCTTCTGTGGAAACCCCCCCCCCCCCAAAAAACACAGAATAACCAATAGCACAGACAAAACTAAGCCTGCTTCGCCACTTAAAACTGCCCATTCTCGTAACCTCCTGCAATGGTCAGCCTTCAAAGCCCTATCTCTTGCAGATCTTGCCTACTTACTCAACTCCCACACAGTCACCTATGAAGATGATGTCTTACCGTCATGCTTCATCAAAGTTCTCTTGAAAAGCTTTCTACACCACTCACCACTGTCAATCCCTCCCTCACTGAAAACATAATCTCAGAAGCTCTCTAAATAGGCTAAGTCCTGCTACTCTTGAAGAAAATCACACTAGCCCCATATGATCTCATCAAATAACGTCCCGTCACTCACCTACCCTTCACCAGCAAGAGCATCAAAAAAGCAGCCAATGCTTAACTCCAAGATTACGTCAATGCCACCGTCTCTTGCACAACTACCAATCGAACTTTAGATCACTCTGTAGATGAGAGAACGCAACCTTACACATTGTTAACAAAGCCCTCCTGAGCACAGATGAAAATCTGTGCCTCCTGATGTTGCACCTCAAACAGTGCATGCACCTAATTCGGAGCTGGATGTCCGATATCAAACTTTAGCTCGACTCCAACACAGAATTCATGCAATTTGCTAGGAACAACAAGCAAAAACTAGTTTAAACTTGGCTCAATGACGTGAACTTTCCCCCCATGTAACCCAAACTTTCACCCATTGACAAGTCATTTAAACTAACTATGGAAAAAACTCTCAAGGAACACACTGCCAAAAAAACAAAGGTGGCCTGGTATCGACTCTCAGTACTAAAGAATATGAAAATATTCCTCCCAGAAAGAAACTTCAGTGAAACCCTCACAGTCTTGCACCTGGATTGTGGCAACGAAATGCACCGTGGCCTCCACGACTTCACAGTGGCCATTCTTAAGGAAATTATACACACCAAAGCACATCTCATCTAAGGCCTTAAGAAATATGACCACAATACCAATCTCCAGATGAAACTCCACTGATTCCCCTTACTAGTTTTTACTAGCATCTAAAACAATCTCAAACAGCATCCCCAACTATTTGGCTGACATGCTAACCATCCATCTCCAGTGGCTCATGGCGCACACACACAACCAAGACCAGCAGACTGGTGGCACATAAATGTAAAAAAAGAACAAAAAAGCAACTGAAAATCTCCATCTATGCACCCATCTGTGGATCCACCAGGACTGGCCCATCTCTACTGCAACTTATTAAAGATCTGAATTTGCACCTCCTTAACCCCTTGTGTGCCACGCCCTTTCCCCGCCCTGTGCAGGGCGTTGCATTAGCGGGCGGGGTTCATGACGAGCTGGACTCGTCATGGGCACAGCGCAACCGCGGCCCATGACGAGTCCAGCTCGTCATGGGCACAGAAGGGGTTAAAGAACACTAACTAGAGCAATTCACTTCTGCTTCCAGACCATAACTATGTCTTCAATCATTTTTCGACTGTATTTTTGCCATTGACCTTCAACAATGTTCCACTGCCCTTTGGCTAAGCTTACAAAAATATGGTATTCATACATAGTGATGAGAGCCCGCAAAAGAAAAATCCTGTCTCCTGCTCTTAGAAAATTCCTACTGCCCATTTGTAGGAAAATTCATGATCCTTAGTTGATGTACCTAGGCATGACTACAGTTTTCTGCAGCAGTCTAAATCAAAATTCTATCAGTGGAATTCTAGGACTAACTCAAATCCGTTAAGAGAAGTGCTTTTTCTTTAACTGTCCAGGACAATATTACTATGAGGCCTCCAGTCTCGGACCATTCACAGTCACGACAGTTTAGAAACCTCTGAAAACACAACTTTCCTGCATGGGCTATTGATAATAACCAATATAAATTGTCCCCTCCTGCCAACAGCAGTTCATTCAATCTAACCCTTAAAAACTCTTGCACTTAGCAAACTACATGTGGACTTCACTACCCAATCCATTACTACAGAGTGCGGTGAGAGGAAACATTGACAAGACGAGAGGATTCACCTTTTTGTGCTTTTGAGCAGGAGGCTAGACCACTAACGAGAAGTAATTAAACAAATAATTGGTAGAAGACACTATAAGTAAAAGTGGAAATAGGTTTCATACTGTAATCCAGGTACAGGCAGCTGAAAAATAACTAATAATCAGCAAATAAAGGTAACTGAAGGTAGTGCACACAGGGACAATTGGTCAAGGAGGAGTAGAGAGGCAGAGCCACCAACTAGCTCCCTGCATGTACAAACACATCAAGACTTTATTTTTATGCTGCTCATTCAGGTTACATAATAGATGCCTGGTTTGTTGATCTCAACAGCTTAGAATTTATCGGAGTTGGAAAGAATACTCATTTTTGTTTGTGCCTCAGGAAGCAGATTTTGCCAGCTGGTTTCTACAGTAGTAGTTGAAGCTATCCTTAGCACAAGCATAAAGAGAAGTATTCAGACTTTGTAATAAGACTGATAAACACAATAATAAGTGTAACAATAGGTAGGGGGAAGACAAGGATCAATTGTGATCCAGTAGGGCATTAATTACCATTCACAGGAGAAGGGAATGGAAGGTCCGGCCACAGTCGTAGCCCCAGATATGAAAGCAACAAAAAGAGATGACTGGGCTGTTCCTTAGGAAAGGAAAGAGGAAAGGATCACTAGGAAAAAAGGCTTAGTGCTCAATGGAGGACAACCCCTGGGTATCCAATTTGTTGGATATAATGGCCTCACACACCCTTGCGAGTGTCATGCTTCATCATCGGCAATGCTCCTCGTTGGGCAGGCGGTGCAATGCCCAACGGGCTCACCTCTAAGAGGGGCTCTTTATCGGAGATCTTTTATCCAACTGCCTATGGGTGAAGTGGGGGTGAGGGGCCAGGACAGAGTAGATACTGTGGTTGAGGATAAAATGTGGCCTAAGGTACCGGAAAGCAATTTTTATTCTGGTGGTACTCTGCCACAAGTAAAATCAAGGATAGCCGGTGCTCATGGGGACTATGGTTTCCCGGAATGGACCAGGGCTAGAGTGCAAATGGTGTGGTCAACATGTTTCTCGCTTCTAGTACATTGACTGCGATTCTTCAGGACCTAGTAAAAAACTACAATCTACAAAACATGACCTAATGATTAGTATCAGTTTAAATACAGCACATAAGTTGTACTACCTGTATGACACTGCTCCTACCTAAGGGTAGGGTTAGAGTTATAGGGTGTCAACAGTACCCGGTGGATCTGACATCAAGGGAGAAGCCATAAAGTTTCAGGTTTCTACTGCTCGTGTCAGGGCCAGTCAAGCCTACCCATCTCACCGGCTATCCTTGATTTTACTTGTGGCAGAGGACCACCAGAATAAAAATTGCTTTCCGGTACCTTAGGCCACATTTTATCCTCACCCACACTATCTACTCTGTATCTCCGATAAAGAGCCCCTCTTAGAGGTGAGCCCGTTGGGCATTGCACCGCCTGTCCAACGAGGAGCATTGCCGATGATGAAGCATGACACTCGCAAGGGTGTGTGAGGCCATTATATCCAACAAATTGGATACCCAGGGGTTGTCCTCTATTGAGCACTAACCCTTTTTTCCTAGTGATCCTTTCCTCTTTCCTTTCCTAAGGAACAGCCCAGTCATCTCTTTTTGTTGCTTTCAAACACAATAATAACCCACAAAAAAGAGGACCGATACAAACGTAATTGCTACAATATTACCAATCTCATTGATACGCAATTTATCCGTCTGAGAAGGCCGAGAAAACCCTGCTGGAACTAAAAACCCGTGTGACCCCCAAGGTTGCACACATATCTCTGCAAAAGGTATGCAACCTACTGAACGCTTTCAGCAGTTCACAGCACCACCTTTGGAAATAATCAACAAAACAATGGGTCTCTAATGGCAAGTGTTAAGTGAACAACTAAAACAAACTTAACGATCATGGCCAAGACATTATATTCTACTATACCCACCCATATGCAAATTAGTCTCGGCCCTGGTCCAATTAGAACAGCCCAGCCAAGTCCTCTCTAAACGAGAATTCAATCAACCCGAGATTGTTTTCGGCCTGACCAGCAATCTTCTGTTGGTTGCAGCTACCAAAGCTAAAACAGATATGGGGTTTGCTTTGGTGCCCTTCTCGGGGGGCCTCATCTGGCAGTTCAGGATTGACTGTTCCCAGGGTGAGTAAGGTCAGTACTGATCTGCATAAGAAGGCATTGGTATATAGTGGCACAGTGTGCGAAAAACAGTGGGTTGGTATGCTACCCTGAGCGACTGCCAGCGGCGACACATTTTGCAAGCATTCCGCTCATCACCTTTTGTGTGATTAATACTTTGTTCACTAGACGAGTAGTCCCAACCCTTTAAATCACAAACCCTTTGTCTGCCAGTTTACAGTACGGATCCAAGAAAGGACTGTCCACAAACAAAGCAAGATTTGTATTTATATGTGTAAATATTCAAATATCTATCTATCCTACTGGCCGGTCGCCAGTAGGTAGTTATAGTCAAGACCTAGTTTCCACCGAAAAAGTGTTTTTTTACATGCTTATAACTTTGGCGCCGTTTGACGAATCTTCACAAATACTCACACACCCACATAGGTACTCACAGACAGAGAAGCACTCACACCCCCACTCATATACCCACAGAGCATGTACAACCACTGACATAGTTACTAACACGCATACAACTACTACACACCGACTCACACGCTCATACAACAACGCTCAAAGCAACTCCTTTACCCATATTGCCAATTACACAGCCATTGAGACACCCAGTCTCACACACACACCTATCTAGTCTATGATACCTACACAGCCAGTCAAACACCTACTCACTCACTACGTCACAGACTCAAACTCACTTAGCGACCCTTACCGCCACTCAGACACCGGGTCAGAGACCCATACAGCCTCTTATACATCCTCTTATTATACATCCTCTTACACAACATCAAAAACACTGAGACACCTACTCCCAGACCTAAATAGGCAACCCCCTTTTTCTCTTAGATACCCATGTAGCTAGTTATACGCCCATTATATTAAATATGTTGTTTTACATAAATGATTTTGGTTATGGGGAAACTGTTGTTATTATGTGTTGAATGTGTGCTTTTGTTTGGGATCTGCAATGCTCAAAACACTAAACTAGGACTATTTTTGAGGGAAGGGTGGGTAGCACAGAATAGAAGGCTGTAGGCTAAAATGAGGCAGTTTTGAAGATGAAAATGGAGGACAGCAAGCAGAATTTAAAAAAAACATACTTGATTAGATGGTGGAGCTGTATATATGGAACTAAAATTAGGTAGTGATTTGGAAGGAGAAAAAGTAACTACATTTGTGATTGATTTTGGGGGGGGGGGGGGGGGGGGAAATGTTAGGAATATGCTTGAAATTACGAGTCAACCACACCAGCAACACTTTACTTTTGAAGCTGGTATGCTGCTTACAGAAAGTAATGTGCACTTTTGACATAGAGGTAGGTGGAGAGTGCTGCTAAAATAGCTACAAGAGCTAAAAGAATATGGGGTGGGGAACAAAAACAACTGCACTTTGAAACTCAAAAACAGAGGTGTGGAAACAATGGCAATTATGGAGTGTTTGGCTTTTAAATTGAGCAGTTTTTACAAAGTAAAACATGAATGCCAACTATTAATAGTAGATTGTTAAATGCTTCTACGGGCTTTCGTGTGGATCCACGGGTCCACCAGTTAGGAAACAGAATAAAAAAAACTAAAAGCAATTTACTGAAAAAAATACAAAGTTTACAGGGACGTTCTAGTTCGGTTCAGATTTTACACAGAAAACTATAAACAAATTCAGCAGTCACAGTTACCCGAGCGAACTATAACTCACCCCCCCGCAATGCACTGCTTATGACGTCACATATTACATCACTCATGACATGGTCAGTGACATCAGGGATGACATCTCGAATGACATCACTTATAACATCATCTAGTGATTATGAGTGTTTTCTAAAAGTTTGAGTGTTTAACATTTATACTAAGGTACCACAAAAATGTAATTAGTATACTTAATTTTAAACGCTCAGTAGTACATCTCTAACATATATTATGCGAGTGACTGTGTGTATCCTTGCATGAATGACTGTTTGGGTGTGAGAGTGACTGTGTGTATCCGTGTGCGAGTGATTGTTTGGGTGGGCGCGTGGCTGTACGGGTGGGCGAGTGGCAGTATGGATGATGAGATTTGAGATGTTATCAGTGTTGTCATGAGTGATGTCACTGACCATGTCATGAGCGATGTAATGTGTGAGATCATAAGAAGTGCACTGAGTGGGCGTATGTTATATTTAGCTCAAGTAACTACAACTGCTGGAGTGAGTGAGTCAGAGAGTGAGTGAGTCAGAGAGTGAGTGAGTGAGTGAGTGAGTGTGTGTGTATAAATGTGTAAATGTGTAAAAAACATCAAACTGAAAAAAGGTGTTTTGCCACACTGTTGCACAACCTTAGACACCGTTTCTGTAAGGCAGATATGTGTAGTGCTTGATTGATTTATAGTTTAATAAAGAGCAAACAATTGTCCAGGGGCATCTCGGCACTGCACCACACAAGTGACAGAGAAAGAAGAGATCAGGAATACTAGTCTTGCCAGAACAGCCAGGTTTTTAGAGCTTTCCTAAACCTAATAAGGGAGGTGGCCATTTTTAATTCTAAGGGCAGACGATTCCAGTTTTGAGCTGTGCAATGGACCACCCCACGTAGTCAGTCTGTACTTGGGGGTTCTCAGATCTTTAGCAAAACTAGAGCGTAGCGACCTGCCCAATAAATACCATCTGAACTAGTCTTTGAGATGCACAGGGCCATGGTCATGCAGTGCCTTATAGGCTGTGCAGAGTCCTTTAAAGATGATCCTTTTTTCGGACCAGCAAACTGAGAATAGCTGAAGAGGCTGACACAAATCTAGAAACTTTCATCAACATTCGCATTTTGTAAAATCTGAAAATTTGTAACGATTATTTTCGGCAAATTGTGGTAGAGGCCATTGCAGTGGTCTATCCTGGATAGCACTAGTGCAATGAGAACTGTTTTAAGCATGTCAATAATGAGAAATTGCTTCATTTTCTTTTTCATCCGAAGATTGAAAAAGGCACTAGAGGTCAGACGGTCATCAAGCATGACTGAGGCTAGTCTTCTGAACCTGGTTTGGGAGGGGGCCTAGTTCCTCAGACCACCGTTGGGGTGACCAAAAGGTTGGATTATTAACAAACAATACGACTTCCGTTTTAGGGGAGTTGAGTTTTAGGCAATTTTGGTCCATCCAGGAACCTACTGCACTCATGCAGCTGTTTACTCAATCGGGCCTTTGTTCGATAAGGAGACCACGAGCTGGGTGTCATCGGCATATGAAACCAATGACAACCCAAATGATTTATTAAATGCCGCTTAGGGGGAGGCTGAACAAAGTAGGGCTTAAAGATGAGCCCAGAGGGACTCCACAGGGCAATGTAAAGGGTGCAGAGGTGAAATCTTTGAAGGAGACCGAATAAATGTGTTGTGTCAAAAATGATCTCAACGGTGAATGGCTGTCTGTTGAATTCCCAGGCTCTGTAATCAGTCAATCAAAAGGGCATGATTGACTGTGGCAAACACCGCAGAGAGGTCTAATAGGACAAGGACGGCATTGTTTCCCATGTCAACTGCGGCTCTGATCTCTTCTGTGGACATGTCTAGGTTGACTCCATACTAAAACCCTTATGGAAGCCGCATTGTGCGTCATCAAGAAGAGCGTGGTCTTCCAGAAAAGCTGCCAGATGAGAATTCATAACTTTCTCAACCAGTTTTGTCAGAAAAGGCAGTCTTGAAACAGGACAATAGTTATTCAGATCCTGTTTGTTTAAGTTCGGTTTCTTTAGCAGCGGGAGTATGGAAGCTGCCTTCCACTGTTTAGGGAATACTCCCGAACTGAACATGGTGTAACAGTTTTGGTAAGAACTGGTGCTACTAACTCTGGGACCAGATGCAAAATGTTAGGTGGACAAGGGTCCAATGGGGAACTCGATTTTGATTTGGGTATAGGCTCAATAACTTGCTCCACCGCTACTAAAGCGAACTCAGTAAAAGTGGGTTTATCTAGGTGTACTGCATTGCCGTCATGACTGTTTTGGTTTTGAGAACAAGTAGCAGTAAATGTATTGAAGGTAAGTTCTACTTTCTGAAGAAAGAAACTTTCCAGAGAATCACAGAAGGTCTGACTCCCTTCTATAGACATATGAGTTACTGGAGCTGATAACTTAGTTCATACCAATATCTACACACAAAATTGAGGGGGAATCCTTCTAAACCCATCATGAACGACATGAAAAGAAGTTAGGGGCGCAATTCTTAAAGACAAATCTTCACCCATTGATATATATCCTTGCATGACTGCAGATGTACGATTTTTACAAATTCACAAACGTTTACTTGAAATATGTCTGGAAACCATAACTCTAGCACACTTTTGTGAATTCCATTTTCACATGAGCAAATATACATGGTCACAGGTTTGAATCCCAAAGGGCCCACTCAGTCTTTCATTCTTCTGAGATCTATATAATGAGTTAGGTAGCAATAAACATCTGTTATTTCAATGCTAAGAGATCAGAGGGTGAATGTGAGCTTTACAAATATGTTATAAGGCCTCTTGAAATCTACTTGCCCACTATCTACGGGCAGTCAGATTTTATCAGGGTGAGCTATATTTAGGGTCTACTGGCCCGTTCTGGCGAGTTGACATAGAACAGGTGTTCTGTTCACTCAGAAAGTGAAGGAGCAATAAAGATGCCTTTAAACCTTGCTTTTATCTTGTCATATTTGCTCGGTGTATAGAGACCGAGGTTAGAAGTCAGTTTACATCTTCTTACAATTTGATTTTTTTTTCTGACTGCAGAGTTCCAGGATTTTGTGAATTGAACTTTCTGGCGTGCATTACAAAGTATGAGAAATGAAAGGCTGTAGGGTGTAAGCCTTTTTTCTAACATACAACATTTAAATAGCTAATAAGTGAAAAGTACAAAGATTTCAAAACATTTCAGTAGTTATGAAAGCCCATTTTTATGTCTCGCGACTAGGGTTGCAGTGCGCAGCACTGCTCGCGCAGCAAGAGACCTGTAGTAGAGGGTTTGAAAACGACCCTAGGAATCGCACACGCTTGTGTGTGTGCTTTTCCTTTTGGGCCACGGTATTGGCCTTTGCGTGCGTCTTTTTTACAAAGACAGCACACAATTGGCCAAAGGCGGGCGCATAGCTCTGCCCACGGACTATTGGTGTCTATTACGCGCACCGCCACCATGTGGTTTCAATTATCGTGCCCAGACACGGGCGCGATAATTGAAACCACGTCTGCTGTGGCGCGCGCGCGCACACACCACTCGTTTTTTGTTAGAAGTTCGTCAAACTGGATCCGAAATCTCACTTCCTTGGATTTGGTTATTTGCTGTCCTGAAAGCTTAAAGGTGAAAACGGATGGGCACAAGCGGTGCCGGTGTTGTGCGTGATGTACAATCTACTACTAGCAACAATACTGGACCTCGGTAAGGAGGTGGTTTTTCTTTTACAACTTTTTCAAGGTTTGTGCTGAAGAGAACGAACATCTGACGTTGACAACGCCGTGATGGTCATTAAAAACCCATGCTTCGTTGTTGGAGAGAGGATCATGAACATTTGTATCATTGAAAACATCCAGACTAATGTAAGCGAATATCTGGGAAAACGCTAGCTGCTTTTCATCGTACACGCCATAAACAGATGGGCTGCTCGCACCACTGGCGGGCTTTCCTAATCCGTTGCCGCCGTCGCCACCCCCGACCCCTTTGCTGGTTTCTATTGTGAGTTCTGATCTGCAAGACCCTCCAGGTTTTGTCATATTGGCAACGTTATAAGGTAAAAAGCATTGTCAAAGCCTGTAGGCCTTGCCTTGAAAGCTTGTCTGACCATTACATTTTTTTTTTTTTAAATGCCAAAATAATGAAATGTGGGGGCATTAAAACGGCGCTACGAGTACCGTTGGGGCACGGCTCATTAGCAGCTTGAGACCAGGAGCGCCGCCGCCTACCTCAAGGCGCTGTGGACCAGAGCACTGCTCGTGGTCCCAGCCCTGTCACACGTGTTAGGGGCTGGGGTGTCGTTTGTGTGCATACGCCTGGGCCCTCGCGTGCAGCTTGTGACCATAGACACGAGTCTCGGGTGACGGAACCCTGAGCGCAGATAAACTTACCTCGGGACGCTATAAACGTGAGACCTACAGCACTCCCAGCCCCCGTATTTGGGGGCCAGATATCGCTTGTGTGCACTCCTCTGCCATTAGGGCTCTTGCCCTTACCGGAAGCAGCGACACCTTGGTTCTGGGACCCCGAGCAGAAACCCCTACCCCACGGCCCTGCGTCACGAGTACAGCTTGTGACCATGCAAACACCCCCGACTTATTAGGGGCCATGATGTCACTTGGGAGTAGATTCACCTGCCTGGGGCCAGTCTGCAAGCTGTGGCCAGAGACGCATACCATGGGGCCCCGAGCACAGCTCAACACATGACACCTCCCCATGTTAGAGCGCTGGGTATCGTTGTGTGCGGGGTCGCCTGCTCGCAGGGGCCCAGCCCTCGTCTGCAGATTGTGACCAGAGACACTTGCCCTGGGAACCCGAGCAGAGAGACACTTACTTCAGGACCCTTGAAACAGGAGCAAGTTTTGATACCCACCTCCCTTCCTCCCTTCTCCACCCCCGCCCCGTGTTAGGTGCATCTCTTGTGTGCAGTCATCTTTCCCCAGGCACTTGGGCAACACCTGCAGCTTGTGAAAGAGAGGGTCCTGCGCCAAGGTTCTAAGCCGCTGGAGACTTGGAAGTTTCTGGTCCCCTGAGGCGCTAGCACCAGGGGCCTTAGGCTCCACACTTACAGCTTATGACCAAAGGCATCTCCTGCAGGTCACTGTGCTCCCGAACCTGGCTTGTGACCCTTAGTGTGGAACACAACTTGTGAATAGAGGTACCCGCCCTTTGAACGCGAGTACAGCCTAAGAAAGGCACAGGGTTATTGCATGACCCAGGCTTGTGAGTACATGCAGGTGTTCCTGGCTTTTGGGGCCCCAAACGCCACTTTACTTGACCTTCTTACCCCGAGCACGACCGGTGAGCAGACACACAAGCGTCAGGGTTAGGGCCCCAGCAGCACGCCCTCAGCCTTCACTAACAGGTGCTCTGCATTGATGTTATTGAGCCCTTCATGGCCTCTTAAACCCAAGTCATGGAAAATGACTGAAGGACACTGCGACACGGTACAACTACAGAGACCCAGCCTGTGTGACCCGGGCACTGGAGCAGAGGTACTCCCACACTCAGAGACAGGCACTTAAGCGCTACATGAACAGCAGCAGTGTGTCACGGATTCACTAATATTAGCACAACAGTCATGCTCCACTAAAAATACGTTCCCCTGTACTTTCCTCACATTAGTTTCCAACTGCGGACATTACTGTCACCTTCGGCAGCCCCCACCGCAACTCCCTCTTGCAAGCTTCCACTTTCTCATTTTAACTGTCCCCCTAACCCCCAGAGAACCACAATCGTTGGCACCATTGTGAGAAAAATCAGGGCACCTGCTGATGGTCAAAGCTGAGAGGTCATTAACGGAATGGGCATGGAATCTAGGCTCTCCAATCAGCCTCCTGACCCTAACCGAGCACCTCATTGGCAGCTCCTATTCTGACACCAAACCTTACCCTGAATGCTCCTAAGCGTCTAAAAGCCCTTCAGTTGGAGTGTAAACGTTGCCAGCCCCTTGCTGCAGATGCAAAATTGGCGGCGTTTGGATAATAACGTTATATGTGTGTGTAGGCAGTTTTTGGAGGGAGATGGTATCACTTCATTAGTTTGTCAGTTTTACACATGATGTTTCACCTCATTATTACAGCACTAAACAATAAAATGCTGGTGGTCAGCCTTTGCAAACAGCATTCCGCTGCACAACAACGGTCACTGCGTTTTTTAGCTACTTTCCATCCATTTGACCTACAAACTATTTTTTTATTAAAATCTTCTGTAGATGATGGATTTTGGTGCAAATGCGGCACATCCATTATTATATGGGAAACACCAAAAACGCAGAATTGCACAATTCCAGTGGTTCTGATGATAGTCCCTCTGTCCACAGCTCCTCCTGCTCTCCCTGACCTTTATCATCTCACTCTTCTCCGCCTTCTTAGTGCTCCCTTGCTGCTATGGTCCCACTTTACAGGTGTTCCTGCTCGGCATCTCCTCCTATGTTCCTCTCTCCACAGCTCTTCCTGCTTCCACTCTACTCTCGCCTCTCTCTCCACAGCTCTCCCTGCTTCCACTCTCCTCTCGCCTCTCTCTCCACAGCTCTCCCTGCTTCCACTCTCTTCTCGCCCATCTCCACAGCTCTCCCTGCTTCCACTCTCTTCTCGCCCATCTCCACAGCTCTGCCTGCTTCCAATCTCCTCTCGTTAAAATTAAAACGTCATTAATTCTTTGAAGACATCTACAGTTCTTTGCTCTGCTGTGACAGTGTTTCCTGAAACTGGGGTCATAAATAACTGATTCCACAGGGAATATATATTGAACCACGATTATGAAACACACCTCTCCTGTGCGCATGGACGTTTGTACAAATCAGGCTATTTAAACGAGCATTTGCAGTGCAATAGGTCTCACATCTGTTCAAAGTTAGAGCTGTTGACGTTGAAAATGACAATGTTTTTTACTTTTGCTTTTTTTACACCAATGGCAATAGCGCTATGCAAATATAATTACTCCACTGCAAATAAAAAACAAAAGTAAAAAACATTGTCATTTACAACGCCAACAGCTCTAACTTCAATAAATGCGAGACCTATTGCATTGCAAATGCTTGTTTATAATTCGGTGTGATATAAATTGTTTTAACAGGATGAAATCGAATCAAAACATTTCACTTGGTGATGTGCAAATGATAAATATGTTTGCTGAAACCCAATTTTCACAGATTATGGTTTATGCATTATATGGTTTTATTAGTAAAACTGCATGTTAATGGGAAAGTTTTGGGCCATTTCAATAGAAAATTTACTGTCTGTAAATAACAGTACACTACCACATCAAGCTTTAGTAACATATTTATTAAAAGTGAGTTTTTAAACATGAACTGAGAAACACTCCTGCCCCTGCCCGGATGGCAATGTTATTAGTGAACAAAGAGGCAAGTCAGAGATCATGTGACTTAGATTCTTATTATACATGAAGTATACGTTTATTTTATTTAATCAAAAAAAAGGAGGGTTTTTTGTGCAGCAGAAATGCTGAACTCACATATTTGAAGATTCTCTCAAATGTGATGATAAAGAAAAAGGCAGCTGTAATGAGACTGCTCACATAACTTGTCACCTAACTTTATGGCATACAAACAGACATGTGGATTGTTTTTTTTGTTTTTTTTACTGGATAAGTAGATTTCGTAAGGGGGGCGTGGCTTGGCGACCGCGAGTGATGGCGGCGCTCGAGTGAGGCTCCGGGACGGCACCGGGAGACAAGCTGGTTCCTGCTTCTCAACCACGGAGGAAAACAGCTGAAGATGCGTCGGAATATGCCCTGAACCTAATTAATATCGATGGCAGCCTTCTTTTGCTTCCGCGACGTTACAACTGCCGCCAGTAAGTTCTGACAGGCTTTTCATGGCAACGGCCGCCATCTTAGATTCTTCGAATGACGCGCGTTACATTGCGAACACCGCGCCGTCAGCCCATATTTCAGCATAACCGAAGGTGTGGCCCCAGAGACTGTTGTATCCACGGCTGAGACCCAGCATGTAATTTATATGATATTTTAAATGAGACATTTCCTCACAGACCTTTAGCGAGACCAGGGATACAACATGTACAAGGACTTTTGTCTGTCAAAACACAAATTGGCTCGATGTTTTGGGTTGCAGGGTCCTACCTGCTGTGACCACGCTACACTTACACTATAGCGGTACATCTTGCATTGAGGGCTACTATGAAAGACTGCGACTCGCACTTGCTTCCAAATTACATTGCCACCTTCCAGTCTGTACTGAAACCCTAGGAGAGCGCGGGGAGTTGCATTCTGGGGGCTTTTTCGACAACGTAAGGTAACCACCTCAAGCACTCTGAAGCCAAAGAAATAATCTAACAAGGTTTCACTTGGTTGTTCTAGAGGACTCCAGGGGACTTCATAGAAGTGTGAAGGGAAAAGGTATTGCGCAGGATGGTACGAGGTGTCTGAGCACTGAACTTTTGTAATAGTAACCAAACAGCGCCTTCTGTCATTAATGAAGAATACCAATAGTCACCCGGCCCTTGTAAGCAAGCAATTCAAGACAGCACTGCCAGAATATATTCACTTCGAGAGCGCCCTGGTGTCTATACACATTTGAGTTGTATGGAGTTGGCTGCGTCCCCTTCATAACGTACTCAATTACCCTCACACACCTGCTCTGCTGCGTCTTGTGCTGTCCACGTTTTGACCTTTTGTTACCTTGGCCGGGCTAATAATTCTACGGCCTTGTTACATGGGTAAGCTTAAGTCAATGTCGCATATGCCCAGTTTGACCAAACTTCATATTGTGAAGAATTTCAAGGTTTTTTCTGCTTTTTCGCAATTGGAAGATTCCCTTAACACATCTGCTTCAGATACACCAATGGATCCTTCCAGACCTGCGCAGGACAATTCTAAATCTAACACAAAGCGGCTCAAGTCGAACTCCCTCTCACCCTCAAAGCATCCGGGACCAGTATCCATGGAATTATTGTTAGAAGAAATAAGATCCCTGAGTCCTTTTATGGAAGAGACTAATATTAAGCTTCAGGTCCTTACAGATAATTGGTCACAAATGGAAACAAGGGTTACTTCAATTGAAAAATCTGTTCAGTCATTCCAAGAGACATCCTCTGTTGTCTCAAACCTGAAATCTCAAGTTTCAGATCTTCAGCAACACGTCGAGCAGTTGGAAAATAGAAGTAGGCGCAATAATCTTCGTATTTACGGTCTAGTTGAAGGGGTTGAGGGGTCTGACCCAATCGCTTTCTTTAAGTCGTTCCTCCCAAAGATCCTGCACTTGCCACAGGACAAAGCCCTCAACATCCAACGTGCCCATAGACTGGGTCGGCCACCATCGTCTGCTTCTTCCTCACAAAGACCTAGAGGGGTCATCCTCTACTTTTTGGAATATACAGATCTCCTGATGGTATTGACAGCGGGTAAGTCTTCTCCAAATCTGACTTGGTCTGGTTCGTCCTTGTTCTTCGCACAGGACTATGCTAAGGCTACTGCCAATCGTCGTAAGGTTTTCCTGAGCTTCCGAAATGATCTACGTGCGATGGGAGCGCGATATGGCCTCTATCACCCATGTCTCTTCAAAGTTACTCATAACAATCATACTACCACTTATGAAGATCCAGTGCGCTTGCAAAGCTTCATCAATGCGCACAAATCAACTGCTATGGATGCCTCTGGACCACTCTCCTCTGCTCCTGGTTGACTTGTGATTTTATGATTTTCTTGCTGTGATTAACCTGAGTTTTTCTGACTCTCTGGATATTCACTTTGCCAGCCCTCACTGTTTATGCTTGCTGGTTGTCCCTTGTTTTACATGTTTCTCATGATCTCATCATAATTTCCCAATTTGTCTTAATCCCTTTCTCTTCTTTTTCGTTTTACAGGATCTTTTGTTTTCGTGTTTTGATGATGTCTCCCGGTCTCCGCCTCGTTGCTCCTGGATGTGTCGCCTCACCCAAGTGGCTCCTTCCCTCCTCCACCCTCTCTCGCACCCTTCCTTTGTAGGTATGTCCCTTCTCTATTTCCTCATCTGTCTTTCCTATGCATCCGTTGCTCCTTCCTTCGATTCCTCCCCCTCTCCCTTCTCCTTGCTCTCATTTTTGTTCACATGTCTATATTTTGTCTTCCTACCTCTGGTTGGAACCCTTTGCTTGTGTAAGAGTTACATTTTCTGTTTTTCTTGGTGCATTTGTTTTTCATCCTCTTCTTTATTTCTGATTATCTATTTCAATCTTGATACTGCTGCCTTTTATTCTCCCTTTCTTACTAATGCTCATATTTTCGATTACTTATTTTTCCTTTACTTCATTATATCTCCATTGGTTTCTCTTCTCTTTTTCTGTCTTCACTCCTTTTCAGGAGTCTTTCTTTCTTTAATCATGTTTTCCACATTTTTTATGGCTAAGTTACTGTTATGTCATTGAATTTATTGTCATGGAATGTGGAGGGTATCAATTCTCCGATTAAGCGTCAACGGATTTTATCACACCTAGCTAAATTGAATGTTGATATTGCATTCCTCCAAGAAACGCATTTAACTGATGTAGAATCTGTTAAGCTTAAGCGTGGATGGGTGGGTGAACTGTTTTACTCACAGGGTGATGGCAAACGAAATGGTGTGGCAATCCTATGTCGCAAGTCTCTCCCCTTTCAGGTCCTTGCCCACGAATCGGATGCTTCTGGTCGGTGGGCTTTTGCCAAGCTATCACTCAGAGGTGTTCCAATTTCTTTGCTCAATGTCTATGGCCCAACCACGGGTGAACCTTCTTTTTGGGCTGATTTCTCTCCACTCTTAACCAAATTTATGGATCACAATTTTGTTCTGGCGGGGGATTGTAATCAACCTCTTGATCCCTTTATCGATAGGATGTCCAGGGTTCCCCACATTCCCAACAGACCTCATAAGTTATTCAGCCATGCTATTTCGCAGCATAAGTTAGTAGACTCTTGGCGCCTTTGTAATCCAAAATTACGGGAGTACACTTTTTATTCTCCTTGCCACCATTCCCAGTCACGACTCGACTACATCATTGTCTCCCACAATCTCGCCCAATCACTTCTTCACTCTGAGATAGGGCCAATACTGCTTTCTGATCATGCTCCTGTCCTTACAAGTGTTGACGTATTCCCTAAGATTACTGGCCCCAGAAGATGGCGGTTTAACAATTCCCTCCTTGCAGATCCCAAGTTTACAACCACCTTCACCTCTTTTTTTGATGAATTTTTTCTGATTAATGATGACGTCACTCTCCCTGATCATATTATCTGGGATGCTTTCAAAGCAGCTGCGCGTGACTTCATTATCAGTTACGTCGCGGACAAACGCAAGATTGCGCGAAGGTTCACCAAAAACCTCCTTTCTGACATTAAGAAATTGGAACATGCATATTTTACCTCTCATTCTGCTGATAGCTTGACTGCTCTTGTTGCTGCAAAAATGAAATTTAATGAGAAATCTACGGAGGACGCCTCCTTGTACTTGCTGAAGTCTACTGCTAAATTCTATGGGGGTAGGAACAAAGCAGGAAAGCTCTTAGCTAATTATTTGAAGATCAAGCATAATAAGTTAAATATTGAATCTGTATATGACTCTGATGATACCTTGAAACACACAGATGTTGATATTCTTGCTGAATTTTCACGTTTCTATGAGACTTTGTATACATTTGAATCTCAACCCTCTCCCAGCTCCCTTGCTCGTTTTTTCTCCACCATTCACACACCACCCAACTTCCCCCTTGACCTTTCCTCTTTAGAATCCGACGTCACACAAAAGGAATTACTCATTGCATTACAACATCTCAAACCCAATAAGGCTCCTGGCCCTGACGGTTTCACCGTCGAATTTTACCTTCACTTTTCTAAATTGTTGATTCCACGACTGCACTCCCTTCTTCACACTTTTATTGCCCATGGTGCCTCCTCGGGGACGTTTTCCGATGCCCATATCTGCCTGATACCTAAGCCTGGGAAAGATGTAAAATACTGCAAAAACTACAGGCCCATATCTTTAGTCAATATGGACTACAAACTCTTTGCTAAAGCATTGGCGATCCGATTGGACCATCTTCTCCCCGATCTTCTAGGCGAAGAGCAATCCGGGTTTGTCAAGGGTCGGTATATCACGGATAATACTAGGCTTTTATTTAACATCCTGTCGAAATCCTCCCGTTGTCAACACTCGCTTGCAGCGATTGCCCTAGACGCTGAAAAGGCGTTTGACCGAGTTGAATGGCTTTATCTCTTTCACACTCTCACTTGGTTTGGTTTTGGCCCCAAATTTATCTCTTTAGTCTCCCTGTTATACTCGCATCCCAGAGCTGCAGTTTTTGCGAATGGTCAAATTTCCTCCTATTTCGATCTAGGCCGAGGCGTTCGCCAGGGTTGCCCTTTGTCCCCCTTTCTCTTTAACCTCGCTTTAGAGCCTTTTTTATCCAGGTTGCGTCAGAATCCTGACATTCATGGTTTCCAGATTGCAGACTCCCATATTAAACTTGCTGCTTACGCAGATGATATTTTACTCTTTCTTTCCAACCCTGCAGAATCTATCCCTGCCTTTTTGAACGAAGTCCGGAACTATTCCTCTATCTCTGGATATAAACTTAATCATGACAAATGCGAGATTCTTCCCCTGACCAAATTCACTTTCAAGCAAGAATTTCATGACTCTCAGTTTACTTGGTGTCCTTCTCATGTTAAGTATCTGGGTTTATACATCACCCCCTCCATTTCGCACACTGTCTCTTTATGCATGTCCAAATGCACGCAGAAGATTGCTGACCTCACTGCAAGGTGGCATCCTTTATACCTATCCTGGTGGGGTCGTCTCGACACTATTAAAATGATGACCCATTTCAACGAAATTCTTTACAAAGATCAACTCAACGTTATCTTCATTTTTGTGGAACTCCAAAAAACCCAGAATGTCTCTTGCCAGACTTATCCGTCCTGCCTCTGAGGGTGGTGTCAACTTTCCTGACTTCCCTGCATACCAGAAGGCCTTTTTATTACGTCAAGCTTCCCTCTGGCTACAAGACTCCACTTCCCCTTGCCCTCTATGGATTAAGGTTGAGCGCGCTCTCCTTTCTCCGTTTTCTTTTGCAGAATACCTTGCTTTTTCTCGCAAGCCCTCTTCGCTTCCTACTTCTATCCACAAGTATACTCTTAAGCTTTTATTGTCTGCTGCCCCTGGTCCCCCTCAGACCGTTGCTGATTTACTTTCTTCCACTATCTGGCATAATAAATATCTCTTAATTGACCATAAGCCCTTTTATTGGAAATCTTGGAGAACTCGAGGATTGATTTGGATCTCGCAGCTATTCTCTGGCTCCACCTTCCTCTCTTTCCCTGATCTCCGTTCTTCTTTTGATCTACCCCTATACTTTCTCTCCAAATATCTTTTACTTAAAGCTGCGGTTCTGGAGGTTCATGAACGACTCTCGGTTTCTCCTCTTCTCCCTGTTCCGCACATCCCTATTTCTCAACTTCATTCTCTCCTGCGTACCAATCCCACAGCGTCTCTTATTTATAAATACCTTCACACGCATGAACTGCTCAGACCTAAGTCAAAGGTTGAATCTCAGTGGGAAATCGACCTCGAAATAGATTGGCCGATATCTCGATGGGACAAAGTTTGGACAAAATTACGTAAAACTTCTAGAGCGGCTTTCTTGACGCAATCCTTATTTTTCATTTATAACAGACTACTTCACACTCCTTCCACACTACATAAGCGATTTCCCAACACCTCAGACAAATGCTGGTCATGTGGCTCTCCCAATGCTACATTACTTCACATGATATTCCTTTGTAAGCATGTGCATGCTTTTTGGTTACAGGTGTGGGCTCAAGTCAATGTTATTTTTCATACCTGTATCCCTTTTTCTCTCACTCACCTTTTCTTGGGCAGTTTATCTCCTAGTTGGGATAATGTAGATATGTATGTTCGCATTGTTGATTTGTTATTGGCCGTTGCCTTTCAACAGATTACTGTTAATTGGAAAAATACGTCTAATATTTCTTTCAAAGCATGGTGGTATAATTTCTGTCACAATCATAGACTTGATAACGCCTTTGTTTTTCCTATTCAAGCAGCAACTAAACGTGCGGACTTATGGCTCCCCATTACGTTGTATTTAGATAATTGTGTTGCCCGTTCCTCTCGTCCATTGCCTGCTCAACAAGAAGTTCCTAAACCCCCATGATGCCCTTCCCTCATCCATAATCTTCCAACATACTGTTTTGTTTTCACTCTTTTTGTACTTAGTTGTTTATAATATGATTGATGCAATTTTTTCGCCTCTCTCCAAATGCCCATGATTATTCTTTAGTTGTACACTCTCTCTTACTTATTGTATTTTGCATTCCCCTCCCTTCCCTTTTTTCCCTTCTCCCTCTTCTCTCCCCTTCCTAATGGATATTCTGTATTGCATTCTTATTTTTCATTACCTAATAAAATTCTTTAAACTTAAAAAAGTAGATTTCGTAAGCATTATGCCCCTTGGCCAAGTAGATGTTTTATAAAATTCCACAGCCCTGAATTCAAAGTACATTTAAAGAGTATTACAAGTCTGCATACTTACTCACTGCTACTATCCCAAGTTTGTTCACCTGTAAGAGAGAGCACAGTAGATTAGTTTCCAAGTTCAACTTATCTATGCAAAAGAAACACAAAATTACATGTTTAGGATGGGCTATTATAACAGCACGCCCAGACTGAAAGTAATCAGTTACTCGTTGTTTATAGATCTGTCCAAAGAAGCTTTCTAAGATACAGTGCGAGGGAAAACCACATTACTAATGTTTTAAAATGGAAAACAACAGGCATGCACGTGTAACCCTTTAAAAACTTTGTTTTCCAATATCTCACATGCGACCCCATTTACAAAACTATGGCTTTAGAACTTGTAAAATTGCATCTATACGATAGATCTCAACATCTGGAGCACATGTAAAAATTTAGAGAGATTCAAATCAGATGTCAAATACTTAATGAAATATACGACTGAGATTATATCCTTCATTGCGCAAATAGGCAAAATGTAAAAATAAATGCCGATTTTTGACCAGGTGGAAAAAGTTGCATATGTAAACCTGCCAGAGAAGTGCCTTTTGACATTTAAATTTTTTATTTTGTTTCCGTATGATTCTACAATCGTGAAACTACCATCACGATGCATGTAAATACCCACAAGCCTATATATTTCAAATGTTGGAACCCACCAGAAAATGACCAGAAACATGCACTGGCTTGTAAATTGCAAACACGGTCTCACAAATCCAAGAAGCAAGGTCGGTAGTTAAAGGCAAAGAAGGAACATTTTTGACACCTATTCCAAGTTAAATGCTCAAACTTTTTGTTAATTGGACCACATGCAAGTGAGCCAGCAAAAGACAACTGCATTCTCTGAAACAGTACTCAATGAAAAGATATACAAGAAAGAAAATGAAACAGTTTATTTTATGGTTTACATTTTTTATTTACATGAATCAAGAACATTAACATAGAGCATATGAGCGAACTTGCTCGTTACTTTCAGTACACCTACAGATCACGGCTACAAGTGGCTCTTCACTGGTCATGTGGGGATTCAGTATTAACAGAAAGAAGACTAAGAACTAACCCAACAAGCATTGGCATAGCCAATAGGTCTCGCCTTTGGGACATTATAATTGTTTAGCCATGCAACAGTTGATGTTGTTGCACCAAGGATATTGTGTTGCATAACTAAATACTTATAAGGTCCCAAAAGCGAGACCTATTGGCTATGCCAATGCTTGTTCATGTTTGAAAGTGTGTGGCTCTCAGTTTGGAAAGAAAAAGGTTTTGGTACTTGCAGTCTAAATATGTTTCATTTATTCTTTTTCACCCTGACAATTCCTGAAATGTATTTCGGTTTTCTTTTAGTTCTGCAGTGTTAATGCTACAAAATATATTGATTTGTATGCAGGTCCGTCATTTAAAATGAAGACCACTAGTTTCTTTTTGTTACGATGATAAAGTTATTGGAGTGGGTTGCAGGGAGATTTATTTGTTTATTTTATAACTTGCCTGACATGCTCTCTGCACATGTACTTCCTATGCAGAGGTAATCAACTATACAGCAAGGTAGATGGCCATATATGAGAGAGGTTGTTGGACCCTGAGAGGAAAGAGACAGAGCTTCGGAGTATCTCTCAAAACAACCCCCAGGTGGCATTTTATAGAACCTGGCTTCGTTTGTTTGCACTGCATAAAGCCATTGCCTGATTTAAAGGAATGACATCACACCCATGATTTATGGCTCATAATTGGCCGGGTAGGTTTTTAATAATATGTGCATTCGTATCGCTTTACAGAAAAGTCACCTAAGAAATTATACTCCGAAGAAGCCAAAGAAATAGATAAAGGACCATATGGGCACCATAGACAGGATTCAGTAGCGTTTGCGATGGGTTTGCAGATGCTACTCTGGAGAAGAATGTCTAAATTCCACATTTGGAGTGTTCACTGGACGATGGAATACTTATCTTAAAGTGTAGTTGAACAGCACAGTATATTGACAATAAAATATCCCCCTCCCCCTCCGTTTAAACTCCTCACCCAGCAACTGACTGAGGTGTTCCTGCGCTCGTCAAGCAAAGACACCAGGTAATCTCAGCTCACCCTGTACATGCTGTTGTCCAAGATCACACCAGCTGCCATCTTATGGTGTTTAACCAAGCACAACGATGTACCACATTCTTCGGGTTGAGATGTACTTCATCAAACTATTTGACACCACACAATATAGGTTCCAACATAGCCTCGCTACTGAATAACAGTAGTGTGCACACCACTTTTGAGGGATGAAGTGTCCTAAGAGACTGCAGAGAGGGTACGGCATGTATCCTATATCTAGAGATTGTAAATAAACCGAAGTTATGCACGAGTCCTTTTACTGTTCAGAAGTGGTTATTCGCCACCGATGAGTAAATTCACTGTTTGTAGTTAGTTATTGCACAAGACTTAGATTTTAATTGTGTGAGCTGAGAGAGTAAAATTCCTTTGGGAGGAGCCAAGAAATGGTAACAATAATCACCAGACGGATAGTCTGTCACGCCAGAACTAAACAAGTACTGAAACACAAACGCGGCCCCGAAAGTGAAACAGTACTGGGATAACAAGTGGGAGGGGGGAGGAGGGGGAGTGCGAGAGAACACTCAGCGATTCCCTTGCGGGTGCGAGCAAACATGTGTTGCCAAAGCTCGCTCCCGCAAGGGAATAGCCAAACGTGCACGCATTGCCATTGAAAGCAATGCAATGCGTGCACTTTTTGGCTAAAAAGCCGAAGCGATTTCTATAGGTCTTTTTCCTATGCAGTGCATGCAGCGCATGCGCGCTGCATAGGCGAGACTTAAAAACCACTCCCTACCCCAGTACTCATCAACAGGATGCAGAACCGGTCTACTGTGAGGAGATGTATCTGCCCCTCGCAGCCTATAGTAATGCTGAGATCTACTCAAATTCAGAGAGCCGTATAATGCGTAGGTATTTAGGGCATGTAAGTTCTCTAAACACAGTCGACAGAAGTGCTATAAACGGGTGCCATATCTCACGGAAAGAGGTCTTAGAAGTTGTGAGGTCAGCAGACATCCTTTCCATCCTAAGAATATACCACAGTCTATGGAGCCACCCCAAGTGTGTGGGAGTAACAGAAGTCCCCCAATGAGCAAGAATGTTCTGGAGCGCTGCTCCTTGTACCAAACCCATCTGTCTTCCTTTGCCGGATTTGAGTGGGAAAGTCAACGGGTTAGGTAAGCCTAGTACTGTATATGCGGGGAATCGAGGAATCTGAGTGTCAAAGTGTGTATGTACCTCGTCTAGAATCTGGGCCCAGTATGCTGTAATCTTCAGACATTCCCAGAGTAAGTGTAAGAGCGTGCCTGCTACGCCGCATCAGCGCCAGAAGTCAGGGCTGCACTCTGGGTTGCCCTTGTTAAGACGCACTGGGGTTAGGTGCCAATAGGTGACTATTTTAGTGGCCGTCTCTACACCAGATGTGAGGGAGCAGGTTGGCACAACAATACATAGAGTTTGGAGATCGGTTGATTACCTGTGGGTTTTGTAACTAGCCACTTCTCGTATCTGGCATCTGCTGACTGTAGGAAGCTTAGCGAGGTGTAGCAAACAATGTCGCACCAGGAGGTAAGGAAGCCTCTCTGTCTCCGGCAGATTATATTGTTGACGCAGTTGTGAGAAGATTCCCCCCTCGTCGAACATGTGGCCCACAGCAATGCATGGCGTCTGATGCCAAGACGCGAATGCTCCCCTTGTAAGCCCGCAGTGAAATCTCCGTTCTCAAATAGAGGTGTCATGGGGGAAGGGAATGTGATGAGCTCTCTTCGACTTGCTACATAGCCCCACACTTCCATAATCGTCTTTGTGATAGGGGACTTCTGGAGACTTCGCTGCCTATCCGATCTCTTGAGAAAAGGTCACTTCCAAAGAGGGAGCCGCGAGATTGCCTTGTCCTGGAATAACCAGTGCTTTTCAGATTCCTCTCTACTCCACTACACCAGGTATTGCATCTGTATAGCTTGAAAGTACCGCTGCAAATTTGGGATTCACAACCCCCTTTCTTCTAGGCATAGGTAGCTCAAGATCTTTCTCATGCGTGGTCTAGTCCCCAACCACACAAACCAGAGTAACTCCCTCTGCATCGCCGGAAGCGTCCCTCTGAGTGGAGGGGGAGGGGGGAGACCTTCAGTTTCTGAAAGAGGAATAAAATCTTTGGTAGGATGGACCTTTTAATAGCGGCAATGCATCCAAGAAGGGAGAGGTGATGACACTTCCAGGTACTTAGCTCTTCTATAATTTTGAGCAGTAGGATCAGGAGGATTACATACCCCACTGATCAATTCCTACATTGAGGTTTAAAATAAAATAGTCTGTAATTCTATTTTCACATGTTCTTCAGGCCAGTATCTTCAAAAGTTATTTTGCTCAAACCCAGGTGCCAAGGGGTGTTTATTTACAATTGTTGCCTTGTCTCCTGCCCTTGGAACCATTATTACTTTCAGGGGGTCCCTGTTTCTCAGCACATTAAGTCAACCGGTAATCCATCTTAAGACCTATGCTGGACACTGGTGGAACATCAGTTTCCCAGCTACATGATAGCTTCACTGAAAATAGGGATGTTTGGTATCTAACATCTCGTATTGATAAACCCACACTTATGCCAGTGTTAGATTTACCAATACATGAACCTAGAGGGCACCTTAGAGATGCTTCCTGAAAATCTACCAGCCTCTGGTGTACTTGCTGACTGGTTTCTGCCAGTCTGCCACCTGAGACCCTGTACTGACCTCCTAGGGTGAGCGCCTCTGCTCTCAGGAGACCCCCCCCAAAATGCATTAAGTATTTAATATCTACAAGTAGAAAATGATAATACAGACATTCCTTTAGCCAGATTGACAGTAGTAAGCTATCAGATTTCAGAACAGTGATTTAATCAAGCATTGGGCATACAAATATGAAAACTTTGGCACATTGATGATTTGTAAGCTTGTGATACAGGATTCAAAAATACAGTGTATAAAACTAATAGGTGTCTGCTTTCTGCTATCAACTAAATCAAGTAAAGTGATGCATGTGCTACCTTTCAAGACTATTCTGAATACAGTTTGAGAAATATTAACTATTCTAAACAATTACTTCCGCGCAGATCAAAAATGCAAAAGGCTAGGGATCATTACATCATATTATTAGGAATCCCCTGTCAAATTTTCTTGGCTATTCTCTTCTTCAGTGACACATGAAGGTATGCCATAACAAAAAACACGCTGACCCCCAGTAACAATACTTTTGATGCAAAAAACCAAATGGCAAACAATTTATTCAAAGGAGTTTATGAAAAACAATTTCAAGGCACACATCGGCGCAGTGAATATTGGTGCAAAACAAACATATTCAGTGCTCTCTTTTGAGGAGGTTGATAATGATTTATCACTTGAGTGTATCAACAGAAGAACAGCACAGCCTGTTACAGCAAGTTCACCATTACTACCGTTTATGCGGATTTTAAGCAGCTCCTCATGTCATTCTTTTTATGTAGGCCATTCCCAGTCTCCCTGTTCTTGAGGCTTGTCACCAGGGACCCCCTCCTTTAGCAATTGTATTACCCTTCATAATGTAAGTACGGTCTGATGAATATTGCTTATGGCCTGTAGTGGCTCAAGTTTCTTTTTCTTACCCTCAATCTGATCAGCCTCTCTCCATTATTGTTTCACCACTCTCTCTGGGTCTTTGTATACCCCGACTCCTTATGATGAGCCTACCGTTTTTATTCAATAGAAACTCATTGACTTTCAAAAAAAGAACTCTAAATGATTGTTGAGAACTTGCTGTAATGGGCTGTGCTGTTTTCTGTTTATTGATACACTTATTGATAATAACTCATCACTTGACTGTATCACCTCATAAAGAGAGCACAAAGCATGTTTGTTTTGCACCAATATTCACTGCTCTACTGTGTCTCTTGAAATTGGTTTTCATAAATTCCTTTGAAAATGATCTTTGTTATAGGCATTATCCCAGGCCCCCAGTGATCCTTGGGTTTCCCTTGTTGAAATATTAAAGAAGGCATCTCAGTCAGCTTATCAACAGTAGCAGCAGCTGCCACCAAAGTAACAGTCACTTCCACTACTAGTAAAGTGGCTTGATTCTACTAAACAGCAACAAAAATATTTGAGGGGTTTGGCAGTAACCCATGATATGGTGCCGAAATGCACACTAAGCAACTTTATTGAGGTTACAAGTAAATCTTTTTCCATAATGATGATTGAGCTATTTCACAAGGAATGCAATTCTAGTAGTTGCTTGTAGGAGTTTCCAAACAACTAACGTAAGTGTCTTTTTGGAGTTGTGAACCATTACCTCCAGTAGTAGTAGTAGTTGATAAAGTAAATAATTGATTACTTCTCTTTTCTGTTTATTAGATCGACTAAGAATGTGTATTAAGTTATCATGGATACCAGTCTACTTTTTGATGACTAGATTATGGAGTTAAACCCAACAACTCTGATTATACCGCTCTTCTCGGGAGAAAACTAATAAATGATTGCAAAAAAAATATTTACATTTGGCTGGTGTTAACAGGAAATGAATAATCTCCACTAACTGCAAAGTCACGCGTTTGAGGTAAATAATCTACAGCAGAAGTAACACGTGGGCTTCATAGAACCTTAAGGAAGGCTTATGGGAGCCATCATCCTGCCATTTTGGAGACCTGACAACAAATGTATTTCTCATCTGAAAGAGTATGCCAATGAAAGGAAGTTCATTAAAGGGAGGCAAGGGGGGGATAGGTAGGGGGTAAACAAAAGAATAGACAACTAGCAGACCTCATTATTTAGTGTAGAGGTTTTTCAGTCTGGTCTCAGAGTGCGCACAGCGACGGGAGAATACGCCGAATGGGAGAATGGCAGGCCTAATTGATTGAAGGCGTGATCTCAAATAATCGCACCTCACAGATTTTAAAATTGTAGCCAAAGAGGATCGACTTTATAAACAGAAGTTGCCGCTCGTAGGCTGTGGACATTGCTGAATCCTTGGCCAGAATCATCCTCGCTGCTGTGAATACCATCTGGGGCTGCGGACGTTACCTGATCTCACCGATTGTGCCCTCGCTGCCGTGTTGACTGCAGTGTGGGTGCAGGTGGCGCTCTACTTGCAAGGGAACTTTTATTTGTAAAACTAACTTACCCGGGACTGCGAGGACCAGGCTGCTTCGTGCTCCAGTCATCGCCCGCACCTGGCTCCTCTTCTCGGCCCCGCCCCTCTTGTAATTTAAATACACACCTCCCCGCGCGGTAGCGGGACGCGTGAGGGGCGTAACCCGGGGCGAAGACCGGGCAAAGAGCGGGCCGTTTCAGGACGTTCGAGGACGAGTGAGGACAGGACGGGATACCCCCTTAACCCTTATTGTGTGGTAAGAGTTGTATGCCCACACTATCATAAACATTTATAAGCCTCGGACCTTGTATCATCGAGCTTTTGGACTTGTTTGTGCACTGTTTTCCCTTAGTAATTCTGTGTAGGTTAAAAATATGCCATCAGACATAGGAAAATCACGCTCCTTAACTGTTAACACATCTAATGGTCCTGTCTCTGGCACTATAGATCAATTTTTTAAACGTGTTACTACTGTTTTAGAGAAGGAAATTGCAGAAACAGAAAAACGTTTATCCCTTGATTTGTTAACTGGCAAACGCTCTTCATTGGGCACAATTGGAAAAGCACTCTCCCCGGGGGTGTTGAACAAGGGAGTAGGTTCCATCCCTGAAAGGGACGAAATAGTTTCAGATATAAACCTCCCAGGCATGGTTCCCCCTACCGATCACACAATAAGTTCATCCACATCAAGGTTATCAGATTCGCCAAATCTGGTAATATCCTCTCCATTGACAATAGGGTCTCCCGATATCAGACATACCTCAAGAAAGAGACAAGGTTCTCCCGTTATACCATTCCTGGCTAAGAATAAGAAGACCAAATTCATAGCACAAACCTTGACTCATATTGACTTTGTAGCAACGAATAACCCTTCTTCAAGCGTTAATAATATAGGGTTATCTACTGATACGGACCCCCTGGGTGAACTACTTACAAAAATAGAGGTTATGGTCAAGTCCCTCTTACTCCCCCTCTTTGAGAGGACCAGACTAATAAGCCTACACCAGGACGATTTGGGCAAGCAAATGCAGGGGATTAATTTGACACTAACTGAACTGTTAAAAACTCAGACTAAAACCACCACTGTCGAGTTAGCCACCTCTTTCCCTACTTTGCCAGATCAACTAGTGGCATTCCAAGGGAAACGCATATTGTATTGGGGGAAAAAAATCGGTGGGAAAGTTTTTGAAAAAAATTGCAGACAATAGTAAGATTAATCCCCCACTAAAAGACATAAAAATAGATAGGGAAACAAGGGTGGGCAGTAGTTTCATATCTGAAATGAGAGGAAATGCCGAAGACCTAAAAAATAAAAATGTAAATAACTCTGAGGGAAAAAATAGCACATCAACAAAATATACAATGGATAATGGAAATTGCGAACCGTTTCCCCAGCGCCAGTATATTCAACCAACTAGAAGAGTGGACTTACCCCCGGAATCAGCCCCATATACGATCATTATGACAGGGGTACCTGAACTTCCAGAGAGTTCCAGGGAGGACTATTATGCCCTAAAAAATAAAATCATCTACTGGTTGAATCAAAATCGGCCACTTCCCGCACATATAAATGGGGAAATTTTAATGGTGAGAAGAACGAGCTGGGTGGGAACAAGACCAAAAGAAAGGAAGGGGGATGTGATAATCATAAACTTCAGGGACCATAGAGCCGTTAGATGTATTGGCGACTGGTATGAAGCTAGAGGAGGGGATGCTATTTCTACACACTACGTCAACTATTTTTATCCACAAGAACTGATCCCCCATCTTAAATCCCACTCTGCAAAAGACTCTTACAAAGGCTGGAGGGAAGCAGACCATCAATTTTTTTATCAAAACGCTCGTAAATATCTGCCTAACCCCCAGTTTGGGAGCTACCCGATTAATAACCAATATCCATTTCAGACCATAAATCCACTATATCAGAACAACTATGCCCAGCTACAACAGAGGTTTAATATACCTACTTATAATCGTTTTTCAGCTTTGGGTGGTTTGGAAAATATAGATTGACTCAACTTAGAACAGGTCCGAACACAAAATCCCACTGTGGTAAATCGAACCATCTCTAACGATACCACTCCCCCAAGTGAAAGTGTAGAAATACAGGGAATGGAAAGTAGCAACCTCTCCCCAGGTCCAATTTTAACACCATTTAGAGGAGCTGATACTGCCACCCTTGGGAATTTCTGTAATAATCTATGCAGATGGTTGACAAAGTGGAAACATTCTCGGAGCATGTACCAGTAGTAGAGGCAGCTTGTATAAATAAATGTTTCGATTTTAGAAAGGATGACAATATAATACAAATCATGTCATGGAATATCGCAGGATTACGAACCAAAATAATGAACGGAAGTATGTTGGATTCTACCCAAGATTACCATGTAATCTGTCTACAGGAGAGATGGTCTACCAATGAACAGCATCTAATGGGCTATAAAACTTATTTCTCAGCGGCAGTGGCATGTCCTCATGGTAGGGCCAAGGGGGGCCTGACGGTATATATAAAAAACACCATATCTGGGCTAAAAGTAACACCACTTAACCTATACCCTAACTATCAGATATTGAAACTCTCATTCCCGAAGAACGGGACAATAATTCTAGTGAATACATATGATAATGTCCCGGAAAATGAGAGAGTAAATTTACTTGGGACTCTCCGTAACAAACTTTTTAATTTGATAAAAAAAATGCTAGGATCAGATGTCCCAAGCATCATTTGGGGTGGCGATTTCAATCACCACCCCTGTGAAGTAAAAAATAGTAATATCTGTGGTATGGCAGAAGAAACAGATAAGTATATGACTCACTTCTGCCACACTAAAGTTGGTGACTTTTTAAATGAAACACTGTCAGAGCTAGGCCTAGTAATCCTGAATGAAACTAACATCGCATCTGGCCAGCTAAAACCCACATATCTGGGTAGGGGTTGGGAGTCAACGATTGACTATATATTGGTTTCAACAACACTCGAAAGTAAGGCCCAGAGCTTTAGATTGATACCCAACACTTTAAGTGATCACGCCGCATTAGCTTTTGAGCTGGTCATTGACCAGGGGCTTTATACATCGCACCCGATAATGGCCACACTTACCCAGAATAACATCCACCTCACAAAAACAAATGGCTATGCTATAGGGTGGGGAATGATAGACTCAGTGGCCTTGATGAACAAGGTGGTTCAAGTGACATATCCCGCTATTGTGAAGTGCCTCGACAATGATACTAGTGAAGAAGAACTATTACATAATTTTAGCTCAATTATGGAGAAGTCGAATGACTCTTTAACCAGAAATATGAAAGGGAATAAGGCCAAAAAAAAAAAAAATAGGTGGTTTGACCATAAGTGTACCTTGGCCCACAAATCCTTAAAAAAAGCGCTGATGAAATCTGTAAGAGATCAGGAGTAAATATGCAGATTAAGGAGGTCCTATCGTCTAGCCTGCAAAATTAGAAAACAAGAACTGAAAAAAGCGCTCTGGGACCAACTATAGGAGAGTTCCCGGAATCGGAATAGTGAGCAGTTCTGGAAGGTAGTGAAGTCCCCCTTTTTGATAGATACCAGCGACATGCCAAGAGTAGAAGTAGCGATTGAGGGCCCAATATGGGCAAACCACTTTTCAAAAGTTTTTGGCAAAGTAATAGGAGTAGAGTTACTAGAGGAAAATAACCAGAGTCCACAAGATAGTTTATTTCCGATTCCCCTAAAATTTGACTTAAATGAGGTCATAAATGCGGTTAAAAAGAGCAAAAGTGGAAAAGCCCCTGGTCCAGACGGTGTACCAGTCGATTAAGTCTGAATTAGACTTATGGGCTCCAATTCTAACAAAAGTGTTTGATGCAACAATGAACTGTGGTTTAATTAAAACATGGACCCAATCGATTATGGTACCCATCTTTAAAAAAGGAAATAGGGAAGATGTGACCTGTTATAGGCCAATTTCATTACTGGACTCCCTCGGCAAAGCTCTGGGCAGAGTGGTTCTCCAGCGCCTACAGGATTGGGCAGATGACCGTAATATACTATCTGATATCCAGTTTGGCTTCCGAGAGGGCTTCGGAACAATTGAACAGGCTTTGAACTTAGCCCTATTAATGGGTAAATATGTCTCAGCAAAACAAGGAAGGTTACACATGGTCTATGTCGACCTTTCCGCGGCCTTTGACTGCGTCTCCCACTCGAAGCTGTGGTCAGTGCTCACTCATATGGGCATAGACCCAGCTCTTGTGTATCTCCTACGGGCACTGTATTCTAATGCCTCATCTAGGGTCCGTTTTGGAACGCAGGGTGAATTATCGGATTCCTTTAATGTGGAGAGGGGCGTGAGGCAGGGGTGTGTCCTGGCCCCCTTTCTTTTTTCCCTCTACACGAATGGTCTTGAGGCAGAGATGCTGAAAGGGGCCCAGGACCTCCCACGAGTGAAAAATCGCCCGATCCCTGCCCTTCTCTATGCGGATGACGCAGTAATACTGGCACGTACCCCGCGAGAGTTGGAGAAAGCTTTAGATAGATATTCAAAATTCATGGGTAGCTTGGACCTCAAAATAAATATAAAAAAAACATATGTGATGGAGGCAGGAAAGGGAAAGAAAAGGGGAAGGTCTATCTATCTTGACAAAGAGAAAGTGGATTCGACTACACAATATCCATATCTTGGGGTCATGATAGATGACAAACTTAACTGGAAAGCGGCTATAGAAGCCCGCAAACACCAACTTTTGCGAGCCATTATTGCCCTTATAAAATTTAACCAGAAGCTTGGAAAGAGGCCACCAGTAGAGCTCCTCCGCATTTATAAAGCAAAGTGTCATTCCATCGCACTTTATGGGGCGGGGTTGTGGGGACATAAAAACACCAATGCCCTCCAGATAGCAGAGAACACATTTTTGAGATTCCTACTGATGGCACCCAAGCGAGCATCCACCTTTGCCTGTCATGCAGAACTTGGTCTGCCCCATATCGAAGATTTGGCGAAAATCCAACCTCTTTTGTTGTGGCGCCGTATCTGGACGTCAACAAAAAACTCAATCACAAAAGAGATAGTGGCTGATTGCATGTCTCTGGAACACGCGGGGAAAATTGACTGGCTGCTTTATGTGAAAAACCTCCTTATAGATTTGGGGCTCAATAAATACTATGTTAACCCCGAACTAATTGCTGAAATTTCGAAGAAAGACCTAAAAATAAGGGCCCTCAGTCACATGGAAGAATTACGGTTGAGTAAGGAGATAAAAAAAATATCTGCTCAACACTCCCTGATAGTCATGACCACACTGGAAATGGAACCATACTTGACCTATGTCGAGTCACAATTTGAGCGTTTTTTGTTGACACGATTTAGATTGAATGTTTTCCATAGGCTTGTAGCCTTCCCAAAAAATCATGACTGGAAAGAGGGTCTAATGGCGTGCCCTTGTGATGAGTTGTCGGAACAATCAACAATGCATACGGTATTGTTCTGCAAATTCTACTTTACTCATCGCAAACTATGGCTAATCCCATTGTTGAGAACCCTTGGTCTTAGAAGGTGTCGTCCCGCCATGTTGCATCTACAACTCCTGAATAACATACTGACTACGAAATATGTTAGTACGTTTTTAAAGTGTATTTTTAAACATAGAGTAAATCTTGATTGAACTAATGTTCATTTTTATAAGGAATCTTTTAAAATGTGTGCATTGTGTATGATATGTTTTATCTGTACTTTAATGGTTATTATTGTTTTTTATAACCGAATAAAGATTTACTTACTTACTTACTAACTAGTGTAGAGGTGCCAGTGAAGTCTTATAAGAAAAGAGAAATAGAAGTCGACAATAAGGACAAATGGTGGAAATTAGGAACTAGTAGCAAAGAAAATCAAGAATGACTAAATGGTGGGACTGTTGTAAGACCGAAAACAACAGACATGGGTGACAGCTGAAACGTCTGATTAGAAAGAACGAATGAATGAATGGCGGCCATGGGCAGGACACAAAGGATGCTACACAGTTAAATACAGTGCTTTTCAGATCAAAGAAGAATCATAAGAGAAGAAAGAGGAAATAAATGGTTGTACTGTCACCGAGAAATAGCAGTATAGACCAAAGGTAGCCATAATGGACGCAATGGGTGGTGCAAATATAATAGGTCTCGCCTTTGTGAGAGTTTGACGTATTGGCATTGTAAGTGACAATGCCTTTCATTTATGTGTTTTGAAAACCTGTAAGCGGTGCGTAAACACGCACTTAGTACTAACAATCCTTGCTTATGCAAACCAAGGCTGGCAGTAAAAGAGGCGCAGTTACTGCCAGCCTTGTTTCTCGTAAGCAACGACTATAAGTACAAAGTGTGTGTTTACACACCGCTTGCAGGATTACAGTAGCAGAGTAGTTTATTTGTGGTGCTGCATTACAAACTCAGTCAGTATGTAGTTTTGTAGTGGTGTTTGTAGTTAAAAGTAGACGTGATATTAGAATTAGTTACTGAAGTCCTCTAGGTTCTGCCGGGCCCAGTGCTTGTAATGGTCTGAAACTGGCTAGAATATAATTGTCGTTCAGCCAGAGTCTTTCCTAGAAAGTCATGCATCACTCATGATGGCAGATTTTCCATTTGAAATCAAATTAATCTAAGACTGGTGTCAGAAAGGGCAAGTTAATAGGAAGCAGCTACTAGGCCCTCAACTATGATAAAATGTTACTGCTGCTTCCCTGTAAATTGGCTGCAAACATATGATATGTTTTTGCATAAGAGCTCTATTGCTGTTCAAAAGACATACTGCTCAAGCTATCAAAATGATGACATTGCCATTTCCCTTAATAACTTGCCGATGGACGAGGTTTGGGCCCGCGCAAGAGGAAACATGCATGCGCCCGAGAGACCAAGGGTGCGTTTGAGTGAGTTTGTTAATTTACTACTGAAGATATATTTTCACTTTAACTGAGAAAATAATACTTGATTGTTACAGCAGTTGCAGTTGAATGTAACAGCAGTTGTAATGGAATAGAACAGCAGTTGGCCCCTTCACATCACGATAGACAGAAAAAGAGAAAAAACACCCAAATTAAATGTCGGAGGCAGGAGAGACTAGTGTTTGGTGCGGTCTTGTTCTGTGTAATCCAAAGCCAATATGATATACATTACAGAAGCACTGGTTTATTAAAATATTCATGCTTCCAGCCACCGTGCACAAAATAACCTAACAAGACACGTCATGCTCTCTAAGTGCCTTAATTGGTCCGATGGTAACATCATCCATCTAACCAGAGCACTAGTGAGAAGGTTCCTGTTTGCCCGTCTCTCGGATCTCGCTATCTGTTGAACAAAAACTCACTGTATGTGTCGCACAGCTAACAAATAATTTTAGCACCCACTGATGTTGAAAGAGCAAGATTTAATGGCAAATTATTAATCATTGGATCGGTACTGATAAGCAATAGGTATCTATATTGCCTCACCTGTTCCATCGGAACCCGACAGGGCAGGCGAGCTGAGCGTGGGCCTCTTGGCGGACGGTGGCCCTGCTCCACCACATTCTCCGCCATCCTCGGTCAAAAGGTGCAATTTTCATCTAGAGAACGAATGGGAGTAACCACTGTTGAAGGCCTCTTTGTGGAGAGAGTGAAGGGGCCTTCCCTAAACTGTACTGTATGTGCTCTACAATTTCTGTTGTCTCCTCTTGTGCGCCTCTGGGTCTTAGGACTGCATATGAAATCGAGGCTTCTGAAGTGCAGAGAAGGTCGAAGGTGTCGGTGAGCGCAATTACCCTTTATAAAGCCTCAAACAATTGCGGAAGTGAGACTTGAGAGGGGGTGGGGGCTGTTCAACACCGAATGGAGCAGAGAAAGTCTGTTGTGATGTACAGCTCCATCCAGTATCCTTGACCGCATGGTGACAGTCACAGTGCCGGTCGTGGCGTGGAACTGCCATACCTTTCTCTGTGTGAGGTTGAGAAGGCAATACTTTAACACATAAGTAAGTCTGCCTATCGCACAGCAGAAAGGAATTTTACTCGTATGTGCTTAACTCTTGGGTATACATATCCCTGTATACTTACGAGTTAAGCATGTTTGAGTACAAGTCAGTTCTGTTGTGCGATAGGCAGACTTACTTATGTGTTAAAGTATTGCCTTCTCGGCCTCACACAGAGAAAGGTACCTCCACTAGACTCTTAACACGGCAAAAGTCTCTCAGGTCACCCTGAAATTAGCGCTGGGTGTGTCCGGAACACGTGTTCCCCTGCCTGAAACAGTAGTTTGATTTCCGCCACTGTGAAATTTATATGGTGCAGACAACAGTCCAGTGACCTCACGGCCAGAGCTGCCGACAATTGAGCTGGGCAATCCGGTTCGAGTCTTGGAGCAGCTTAACATCCTGTGAATCACACTGTTGTAAAAAAGGCAATTACTGAAGACCATCATCCACTCCGGAAGTTAAAATGCCTACATCTGCTAAAAGCAGCATTACGGAGAACAAACACCATATGGCGGAATAGCTAGAGTTGCCTGGCTTTGGATCGGAGGAGCAGGGTTCGAGACTCCACGTCGACTCGACGCTCGATTCTGGGCTAATCGCTTGATTTGCCGTGCTAAATGTAAACAATTAGTTTAAGTGGCCTCATAGAAAGAGCTCCAAAACCTTAAACCCCCTTGGAGACAACCACAGAGCTACTGCTCGGCATCTCCCTCGGACCGACACTAGCGGCCCTGCAAATCGTTTTACTGCACCCACGTTCTTCAGGGTGCTGGACTCTGACTCACTGCTGTCCTCGGGACTCCGGCTTAACTCCGTCATCCCGTAATTACCTCACTGGCCCCCCACGGCCTCCAGGCTCAACCCTCCAATTCAGGACTCAGTCGGCCCTCGCACACCCACATATCTCGGGGTGTTGGCCCTTTCAGTTCTGCACCTCGGGATGGTGTTCATCTCCGCTCCCTCGACTACCATTCAGGACCATCGTGGCCTCTTGGGTCTGCCGTACCTGGCAAGCGACCGACAGCCCACGCGGTTATCCGGTGCTGTTTCTTCCACCCGTCTTGCTTACATATTCCCTACCGATGATGATCTCGAATTAATAAGATCGAAACGCCGTCGACCTTTTACAACAGAAACTCTTTCGTTGTATAAATTATTTTCAGAGTTTTGCCTACTGTTGTCAATGCAATGGTAATTTTTTTAAATGTGTTGTAACTTGCCCTTTAAGTTTATAGTTCCTTTTGAGAATGTCAACTACATCAGCAGCAGAACGTGTAAACCACAGAGAGAGTTGGAGTCAGTTGCGGTGCCTGCTGTTGGTGTGGACTGTTCCAGTGGGTGTAAAATAAACCTCTTCTTATAACAGACTGTAAAGCTTTGTTTTATTACTGGCGACGACTACACCCACCGAATAACCCAGCGTGCTTAAGAAGAATCACACAGATGACAACAAGCAAGGTTTGTCTGCTGTTCATTTGTTTAACGTATGCTATTTTGGCCCTAAGACAACTGCGGGAAACAGTGTGCTCTCGGGTTATTGGGCTGAATTGTGGCAAAGCTACGTTATTAAAAAATAAAGACTGAAGTGAAGATTGAAGTGAAGTCTGACTGCAGCCAATAAGTGCGAGACTCGCAAAGCAAAAACTGACCCAGAGACGAGACGCGTCATTTGAAATGACCACGGGCAATGCTTAACACACATGAGCGAACTTACTGCGCGAGTCAAGACTCCAGCAGGGTAACATGTGTGCCAGAGAATGTGAACGGAGCGATGTCATCGGAGCTCCTGTCCTGACGCACAGTGAGGAGATGCGTGCGCATTGACGGTCCTGACAGGCACACGCAGAAAGCAGCGTCGTAAAAAAAAAAAAAAACAGTTTAAAAAAAGACTAGAATGATGAGCGATTATGCTCGTCAACGGCACACTTCATGAAGAGAACTTCCTCAAGTTAAGTTAATTATTTTAATTTATTGTGTTATTTTCATTAGTTTGACTTTCTTTACTTAACTGACACCAGCAGCAGCAAGCATTTCTTGTATTTTGCTCGAGTACCTTAAGGATGTAAGGCAGTTTTGGAACTAATCAGCTGACAACTTCCAATACTGGAATTTTGGGGTTTAGTTAGCTTGTGGCTTTGCCTTGTTATATTAGATTGTTGTGTTAAAATATTGTTTTAACTTATTTTGTTAGTTTGTTAAGTTACTCTTTCTTGCAGCATGTCAATGTCCGGTGGCATGAGCCAACCTCAGTTTTTATGGGAGCAGGGTGAGCCGGTTATTCCTTGGAAGAAATGGAAACCACTTTTTGATTCCTACCTCGTAACCATCGGTGGTGAAAAATTCTCTGCCGCAAGGAAACAAGCAGTTCTACTCTATAATCTTGGCATTGAAGGCAGGAATATATATGATAGTTTGGATCCCATACCAATAGGCAGAGGGGCTGGAGAACCTAATGATGCTTATGAAATGAGTGTACTACAAATTCAAAGGCATCTTGGACCACGATTGAATGTTGTCATGGAAAGGCACAAATGTTTTATGCGCGTGCAGGCCAAAGGTGAGGGAGTTGGTAACTATGTTGCAGCTTTAAAGTCATTGGCACAGACTTTTGAGTTTGAACAGTTATCTGACTCCCTCATCTGTGATCAACTGGTGCGTTGCACTAATGACTTAAGAATTCAAGAAAAGTTGTTATAAAAAAATCCGAATCTCAAAGGTGCCATAACTATTGTTGAGAGTATTGAGCATACCTCCCATTGGGTTAAAGAAATACGCAGCAGCACCAATCCTAGTGACGCCATTTCCAACATAACTAAAGACTCGGTGTGCTTTTACTCGGACCCTGGGCAAGTGGACCCTCATCCCAAGGAATCTTGTGCCCGGACCTAATTGTTGTATCTGCCATCACTGTTCGCCGGACCCGCTTCGCGGGTTCCGCTTCACGGGAAAAATCAGCGGAGAACCTGTAGTTTCTACGGCAGCTGGGGAGGTCTGTGCAGTACAGCAGGGCTGCGAGCATTACTGCAGGGACTCCATCTCCCAGGAGTCCCTGCCTGGCCAATAGCTCACACCTGGCCCGCTCTCCCTGCAAGCCACGCCCCCAGCGCACCGGCTACATTTAAGAACACCTTCTTTCCCTGGTGCTGGTGGGACTCTGTGTGCTTTTACTCAGACCCTGGGCAAGTGGACCCTCATCCCAAGGAATCTTGTGCCTGGACCTAATTGTTGTATCTGCCATCACTGTTCGCCGGACCCGCTTCACGGGAAAAATCAGCGGAGAACCTGTAGTTTCTACGGCAGCTGGGGAGGTCTGTGGCAGTACAGCAGGGCTGCGAGCATTACTGCAGGGACTCCATCTCCCAGGAGTCCCTGCATGGCCAATAGCTCACACCTGGCCCGCTCTCCCTGCAAGCCACGCCCCCAGCGTATACGTACATAATCGCGCTCACGTCCGCGAACACGGGTCACGCGCGGGTCGGAGCGAAGCCCGGGCAAAGGGCGGGCAGTCTGTGGCAGTCCGGGGCTGTCCAGGGCCGGGTCGGGCCACCCCCCTGACAACATCACTGGTATCTTTAGACACATAGGGGTTTATCATTATTATTAATATCTGGTCACCACTATAGCCTGTGTTAATGTCCACCCGTTCAGGGAAGAGCCTCAGGAGAGGAGGAGTGGGTGGAGCCAGCTGTATTATAGGCACTATGGATCAGTTCATTACACGGGTAGCTGCTGTCATAGAGAAGGAGATTGTAATGACAGAGCGGCGTCTCTCCCAAGAACTTCCTCTGTCGAAACGGTCCTCATTGGGTTCCCTGGCGCTTGTTACCTCGCCTGTATGTAGTTCAGATCCCCTCTCAATTACATCCCCTCCACTGGAGCTTCTTCGGGTTGCATCTCTGAGGGCCAGTATAGATAGGTTGGAGAGCTTGGCAGCCATATCTATTCCCCCTCCCGTTGATAGTAGTAGTTTTGACCCATGCTCCAGTGAATTCCCTGTCCTTACAACTCGTCCTATCATTCCTACTATCCAAGTTAATATCCCTCAGCCACCTGCCTTACCACTGATGGTATCCAAGAATGTAACTTATACCAAAAGGAAAAGGATTGCAAACCCACGTAAAGGCAGCTTCCCAAAACTTTATAAGAGACCAATGAAGTATGGTGCCAGGGGAATAGGAACTAAAGCGGGTGAGGGGTTGGGCGCGAAAAACCCTGGGATGGAAAAGGGGGGTGATCATTCAGGTCATATGATTGAGGAAGCATGTGTAGATCCAACATCAGTCTGTCATTTAGCTCCACCTAATGACTCTGTAACAATTACACAATTTGAAGACCTGATGACAACATTACTGTCCCCGATTGTAGAGAGAGTAAAAGGGTTGGGAGAGAGGTTGGATAGATTTGAACAGGCAACCTTGGATAATTTCTTCTCTCTGAAAACCCTTATCAAACTGCACTCGAAGATCGGGGAGGATGGACAGGGAGGGGATAATGGCACCTGGATGTTCTCTGCATCCACACAGGCCACACCTACCGCCTCTAATACAGCAAACACTGTAAATATGTTGGCTGTGGCTAATGTACCTGCTGCACAGGTTGCGGATACCTCAGGCAGTACTAGTCATTCAGGCCTAGCACAACCGAGTGCACCTAAGCCTCTTAAAGTCCCGGTAAAGAAGCCTATCCGGGCTGAGCTGCCGGGTAGGAAGGGACCTCTTAAATATAAGGGAACCTCGAATGGGATTGCCAAAGGCAATGGTCCCGATCAAGCCCACTCGACCAGAACTTGTACTAACCTCCCCAGAGAAACCCAGCCAGAAGAATCTTCCCCCAAAGCGGCTCCAACTATTCCACCGGTGAATTTGCCCCCCGAGTGCCACCCGTATGTCGCCATACTTCCTAACGTACCCACTTTGAAGGATGATCATTATGAATCCCACCAGGCTTTAAAAAATAAAACCATGCACTGGTTAAAGACCAATAGACCTCTTCCTAGGGGTCTAGATGGGTTGATCCTAGGAGTGAGAAGGGTAGGGTGGGTAGGATATGGTCGCAAGCACCTAGAAGGAGATTGTGTGGTGGTAAACTTCAAAGACAATAGGGTTGCTCAAACTATTTGCAATCAAAAGTATGTGATTGGGGGGGCAAGCATTGGTGTAGTAGATTGAACCTATTTTTACCCTAGGACTGCAGCAAATAATAATGGTTTACATTCTGGCGGGGGTTGGAACAATAACCCTATTTATCCTGAGAATCCTGTCATCCCTCAATTATTCCAACCGGCAGTCTGGCCTGGGTCTTATGGGGGGGCCGTCGGGATATTGAACTGACACTTGCCATAGGGTGGCCTTCAGGGACCAAAGCCCAGGTGATGTTCCTGTGCCAAACGAGTCGGGTGATAGCAATGTCTTTCTTCCCTCTCAGTTAGACGAAGCCACTACCCTACCTCAGGACATTAACTCGCTTGCAGGAAGACTAAGTGGGGGCAGTAGATTAAGTCTTATAGATCTGACGGAGGGGTCACCTAACACCAAGCCCCGCAGCGAGCCGGTTGTGGCGGATCCAGACTTTAAGATTTTTAGCTGGAACGTCGCGGGTATCTCAAGGAAGCTGGGACTACCAGACTGGAATGTGCTTGTGGAGGGTTACTCCATTTGCATTTTTCAAGAAACATGGTGCAGGGAGCCCTGCCACAAGGTAGGATATTCAACATATTTTGTTCCCGCTGTCCCCCCTGTTTCAGGGAAGGGACGCCCTTCGGGCGGTCTCCTCATATGGGTTGATGTCGCTCTCGATTGCCAGGTGGTTCAGCACCCCACCAACTCTCCCGATCTCCTCAATATTACTGTAAAGGGTGCACGGGGTGGCCTCCTCCTGGACATCTTTAATATCTACGCCAGAGGCACGAAGGGTGGTATACCATCGGCCACAATATCCCTATTAGAAGGTCTGCTCAGGCAGCGCCCCAATAAATCTCGCATCTTGGTGGCAGGAGACCTGAATTGTACGTTCGAGCCTTTGGGCCTGGACGATACATTGGGAAGTGGTGAGGAGGACTCCAGGAGAGGGATTCCTGCCCTAGCGCTGCCTCTGCCTCCCATCAAGAGGTGGACCCAAGTGGCGGTACAGATTAATTCCCTCACCATGGAATTTGACCTTAGGGCTGTTAATGGGAGGTCCAAGTCTGACCTAGTGGGTGCTCATACTTATAATAGGCCGAATCATACGTCTAGAATAGATTATATTCTTCTTGACGTAACTCTATGGAGCATCCTGAAGGATATGGAGATCATACCGACAACTGAGAGTGATCATAATCTCCTCTCACTCGCTCTCTTTCCCCAGTGGTTAACTGATAAGGGGGATTATCATCTTATATAGCTCCAAACCCCCACGAAGTTTTCCCATCCAATTGTGGTAGACGGCTGAAGTGGGCTAAGCTTATCATGTCCGAAGAGAAAGTGGCAGATATAGGGGCACTTCTGGCTGCAGCACAGTGCAAATTGGAGTCGCTGACCCGATCGCCTGAGGAGATCACGCTGACCTTCTGCGACTTAACTAGGGTGCTGAGCAACCTATTTATTCTCCCTAGCATGGCTCCTCGTGCTAACAACAGGAAGTTGCTGCCCAAAACGCAGGGTTGGTTTACAAAAAAAATGCAGAGTCAAGAAAAAAGCGCTGGTAGGGGCTGTCAAATCTAAACCCCAGGTTGCAATTAGGCTCGCAAGGAAAGATTACTCCCAGACTTTAAAGGCAGCAAAAAGAGAGGGGGAGGAGAAGTTCTGGGCGGACCTCTTGGCTGCAAGCTTGGACAGGATCGCTAGGGGATTTTGGAGTTTGGTAAGATCCAGGGAAAGGCCTGTTGGCACATTGCTGACATGTAATATCCCAGCTCAGAATTGGTTTAGTCACTTCTTGTCCCTTTATACCCCTGCCGAGGGGGTCCTTAATGACTCCTTTGCTCTGCTGGTCGAGGCAAGGGACACTGAGGTCGATGCCTTTACTGACAGAGAAGTGGAGGTCGTAATCAAGTCCCTGGTCCCCCTAAAAGCTGCTGGGCCTGACGGGATACCCGGTGACTTGTTACGTACCAATCCCAAGCAATGGGGGAAGTTGGTTTCCACTCTATTGAATGCTATTATGGGGGGAGCATCTGTACCTGAATCCTGGAAAGGGGCGGAGGTTGTCCCGATATTCAAGAAGGGATGTCGGGACAACCCCGCTAACTATAGGCCCATAAGCCTTATTGATTCATCCCAAAAGGTGGCAGGGAAGGTAATTCTGGGGAGGATCCTCCAATGGGTGGATGATAATAAGATTCTGTCAGATTTCCAGGCTGGTTTTCGCTCTGGAACCGGGACCATAGAGCAAGCCTTCAGACTGGCACTCCTGCATTGGAAGGTGGTGGTGCTGGGCAAGGGCAGTCTTTATCTGGCCTTTATCGACCTCAAGACTGCCTTTGACCTGGTACCTAGGGAGGAACTGTGGAGGGTCTTGCAGGGTTTGGGGGTGCCTTCTTATATCCTATCACTCCTGATAAAACTACACACAGGCAATTATGCGCAGGTGCGGTGGGGTAAGAATGGGGAGAAAACCGACAGAATTCCAGTGAGTAGGGGCGTCCGCCAGGGATGTGTGTTAGCTCCCACCCTATTCTCTCTCTATGTGAATGGTGTGGTTGAGTATCAGCTACAAGAACCTGCTGATGCACCCTCCCTGGCGGGCACTCGGATCCCCACACTGCTCTTTGCAGATGACACCCTCCTCATTGCAAAGACCCCCCAGGGCCTCCAAAAACTTCTTAACCGCTTCCAGGAGTTTTGTTCCCTTAGGGGATTGGTGATCAATGTTGACAAGACCAAATATTTGATCATGAATCCTCCTGGGAAACTGGGGCGCCCCCCGGTCTTGAACTCTGCTCACCTGGAGAGGGTGTCAGAGTTTGACTACCTGGGAATCCGCCTTAGCGACTCTATGAGTTGGACTCCGCACATCCACAAGATGCTCCTTAACCACAAAAGGGTGGGTGGTGTGTTGCTTAGGGAACATCGTTCTTCCACAAAACTATTTATTGCCCCAGTTGTGGAGATTTATAAAGCTAGAGGGGTTAGTGCTGTCTTGTATGGGGCGGAGCTGTGGGGTACAGGCAATCTCGATGTACTTGCAAAATCGGAGAGCAAATTTCTGAAAGATCTGATGGCTCTCGCTTTGAGCACACCCACAGTTCCAGTGTTGCTGGATCTAGGCTGCAGATCAATTGAGGACCAAGCTCGACTTCGTCCCTTGCTCCTGTGGGCCCGCTTGTGGAGGGTGCCCGAATTAGCCTCCTATGCGGAGGGACTGTCCGAGGTGATGTCAATGGGGGGCTGGCATAGGATTAAATGGTTGAGGGACGTTAAACATCTTTTGGGGGAGCTGGGCTTAGGTGAAGCTTGGGTTACTCGATCTGCCCCTCCTAAAGCCACTTTAAAGAAATTGTATTGGGATTGGGTTTCGTTTAAACTCACTGTCGATCCACGCCTATGTAAGTCAACTGTAGCCTTTTTGAGGATTAAAGACGTGGTAGCTTACGAACCCTATCTCGACACGATTACCATTCCTTTTGATAGGGCTTTATATTTTAAATTTAGAGTAGGGATTCTACCTGTTGGTGACCTGATATCCCGGTGGAAATTGCCCCCCCAGTCCTCCCCCTTTTGTGCCCTCTGTTCCACGCGGGTCGAGACGGTGGCACATATTCTTTTTGAATTCCCTGACTATTGCTCTCCCAGGAGGCGCTGGCTCACACCACTTTGTAGACAGTTGGAAACTCGCTATCAAACTGTGGCCCTACGTATTTTATTGTCCGACACATCCACTTTGGTGGCTTGTGCTGTGTCTAAATTCTTAAAGTGGACCTGGTTGATTCGTGCAAAAAGGCTTTCCGTATCAATTTAATCCTGGTTTTAACTGTATTAATTGTATTTATTAAGTTATTGTTTTTTACCTTCTTTTTCTTCTGGGAATGTGTTTTATTTGTTGTTTTTCTTAACTGTTGAACTGCTTTTAAGATATTTTATGTATAGAAATAAAGCCAATCAATCAATCAACTAAAGATAATCTTGAAAATATATCACTTGACACTCAAGTTGCAACTGTGAGTAAAACAAATGTCAAGCAGGAGAAAGGCAAAAGGTCAACTATAATTTGAACAAGAATAACTAGCCAAAATGCCCTAGGTGTGGAAGCCAGAACCATGGACCAAATTTTCCCAACTGTTTTGCTAAAAGCACAAATTGCAGTAATTGTGGAAAAAGAGGACATTATGCCAGAATGTGCAGAAACACAAAAGTAAACTTTGCTGAGGATGATGAAGAATCTTCTCAGCAAGCGATTCACTGCATTACTGAAAGCAATTCTGAGCCTGTGCATGATGTAACACTAGTTGATACTGATATTGTGACCATGCCGAAATGTGGTGTATACATTGGTGACAAGAGTGTTCCAGAGCTGGCTGATTCGGATTCACCTTATACCCTGTTGAGCGACAAATTTTGGCATGCCACTTTCAAGTCCAATAATATAAAAATGTTGCCACCGAACATCAATCCTGTAGGGTATGGGGGGCAAACTATTGACTTAATTGGGTATTCCATACAGCCCATCGTGTTCAAAGGAAGAGAAACAGTTGGTAAAATATATGTTGCCAAGTGTGGAGATAATCTTTTAGGTTGCCGTCATCAAAAAGACCTTGGAATTATTTTGAACCCGAATGCGCCTGACCAAGTTATGCTAGTCACACAACAAGGAGATAATCGAGATATTGTTGGAAAATATCCTAGGGTTCTCAGTGGAGGACTTGGTCTTCTTAATGAATTTAGCCACAACATAATTTTAAAAGACAAGGCAAAACCGGTGGTACACAGAGTAAGGAAAGCACCCAACCTCATGTTGAAACCTCTTCAAGAAGAAATCAACAGACTGCTTGATTTGGGAGTTATAGAGGAAATTGAGTCATCGGAATGGTTGGCTCCCATTGTTTTAGCACCCAAAGATAAGGGCAGTAAAATTAGGATGTGTGTGGACTTGAGAAGTTTAAATAACTGTATCATGGTCGACAGGCAGGCCTTGCCAAATATTAATGAAGCTCTCACAAAGATTGGTGGTGCTTGCATGTTCAGCTTGATGGACTTATCGTCAGCGTATCATCAGATCTTACTACATGAAGATTCAAGACCACTTACAGCCTTTGTAACCCCTTTGGGTGCTTATAGATTTATCAGAATTAGCCCCAAAATTGATCGTGCAGAAGCGATATTACAGGCACCAGCTCCATCAAACAAGGATCAAGTGAAATCTTTCCTTGGTTTATGGGAATACTACTTAAAGTTTGTGTATAACTTTGCAAGTGTTGTACAAACCCTGAGATTACTGTTAAAAAAGGATGTTGACTTCAAGTGGTCAGCAGATTGTGTCAATGCCTTTAACAAAGTTAAAGAGGAAATTGCGCGCATGCCAACTTTGGGTCATTTTGATGTACATAAAAAGACTATCCTGACCACAGATGTCATGGTGCAGGGTTTGGGTGCTGTCCTATCCCAAATAGTTGATGGCAGTGAGAAGGTCATTGGTTTCGCTTCTCGTTCAATGAAAGGAGCAGAAGAGCGCGTTACTCTGAGAGTAGCGTGAGGTGTTGGCATGTTCTTGGGCCTTCAATCATTTCAGATTTTACTTGTGGGATTTACCATTCCTGGTTAGGATTGACCACAGGCCCTTATACACATGTTTTCTTGTAGGTATGTTGAGAACACAACACCCAGAATTAAGGGGTGGATCGAAGGACTCTGGGAATACAATTTTTCGGTAGAGTATCTGCCTTGTCTTAAAAATATTCCAGGCTGAGTCTCTCTCAAGGATGCCCGCAGAGAAAAAGTCCCGACTGCTTGTTTTTTTGCGTAAAGGAGTCGGCTCTTAATAAGGAAGAGTAGAATGTTTGTTCTGAAAGTGACAAAACAAGAAAACCAGTTATGGATTTCGTTGTAAATGGTTGGTCCACTTTGAATGATGTTCCCAGCTGTGCGAAAGGTTACTGGAATGTTAGCGAACAATTGAACATTTCGAATGGTGAGCTTTTTCGGGGTGAGACATTGAAACCTCCCTGTATGATGAGAGAGAAAATAATCAATTTGGCAAATGAGAGGCATCTTGGTCGCAGCTTAACAAATTCAAGAGTCAGGGAATCCTATTGGTGTCCGGAGGTTGACCGTCAATTGGAAGATGTTGTTAAGAGACTGTAATATATGTGCGGGGAATGATAAATCAAGAAAAGTGAGGACTACTCCCCTCTCGCCTGTGGCAATACCTGAACATCCCTGGTCAAAACTTGCCATTGACATTGTGGGTCCATTTGACAGTTTGTCTCCCTGTGAAAGGTTTTTGGTCGTCCTCGTTGATTACACTTCTAAGTGGGTCTCTGCCTCCTGTATGAGTTCTGTTGTGACAAAGAATACCATTGAATTTCTTAAAGATGCATTCACGTGTCAGAGCATCCCTGATATTCTAGTCTCTGATAATGGAGTGCAATTCACTTCTCTAGAGACGATAGATTTTCTAAAAGACCTCTCCATCACAAGATTGCTCTCTATGCTCCGCAAGCTAATGGCTTAGTTGAGAGCATGAAGAGACTGGTCAGAGCCTCTGCTCAGACTGCCCTAGAGTCCCTCTCAAGCCCATCCTTAGGGAAAAATGATGGGCGCATTGAAATACTCCCAACAGTGTGACTGGTTGTTCTCCGTTCAAAAAGCTCAAGGGTAAGGCTGCTGGTTCTAAATTAAATCCCCTATGGTTGTGTGTAAAATATAAGGGCAGTATAGTGAACAACTGGAGAGTGAAAAGGTACCAGGAAAATTACAAACACAGGTTTGACGTGAAGCTGGGTGCACGGAAGTCTGTTTGGAAAGTGGGTGATCTTGTCTTTGTCACAAAGGCTGTTTGGTCTCCCAAAGGTGAAACAAAATGCTTTGGTCCCAGGCGCATCATTGAGGTAATGCATAATGTGGCCATGCTCAGTGGTGGTGGTGTTTGGAGCATGTCCCGTCTATCAAAATGTACAAGGGAGGCTGATAGTGTGGAGCCTCAGGACGGTCATCTACCTCAGGACAGTCATTCCCAGTATAATGATGGTAAAGTCCAAACTGATTCATTTGCTCCTCAACCATAGAGCAAGGAGTTCGCCATTGTATCTTCAAGATTATTTTCTCAAGTAATGTTGTGAATTCCTTTCTGTACTCACCCGTATAACTTTCCTTCATTATTAGCCTGACATTTATTCCCCCAGCACACTATTGTGTTTTGCCATGTAATTCATTATTTTGTAAAGGGAAGGTGCGTTGTAACTTGCCCTTTAAGTTTATAGTTCCTTGTGAGAATGTCAACTACATCAGCAGCAGAACTTGTAAACCGCAGAGAGAGTTGGAGTCAGTTGCGGTGCCTGCTGTTGGTGTGGACTGTTCTGGTGGGTGTAGAATAAACCTCTTCTTATAACAGACTGCAGAACCTTTGTTTTATTAAAATGTCACTAGCACCCCTCACTTCAAGCACCTTCACTATATTCTTGTGTGAGCACCCAAACTATCACTTGAATAGCAACAACTGATATTCCATTTATGTTGTTAATAAATGTTAGGTCATTTCAACCGAGCGTCCCTGCATATATTGCTTAATAAGTTCCCCATGGGCTAACTTTGGTTTAAACCTGAATAGCGCTTATTTAAATAGTAATAGCCTAGGCTAATCCAGGACCCTTGTGGCCTCATTGTGTACCATTGTTTTTTGTGTAAACAGACTACCCCTGGTCGGAATACTGAGGTCCCCTTGTTCATGATAGTATACCAATACCTTATGAGCCACTGTAAACAAGCATTGGCCGATGCAAGAAAACATGCTGCAGCCAAAAGAACTTAAGTAAGTGGCCTGCACAGCAACCAATGAAAAGCTAGGAAAGAGAGGAGGCGGGACATAAACCCTTGCAGGCCATACCCCAAAAAAAGCCCAATCTGCCTTAAAAAGAAACCCAAACCAAGCAAATGTGCTACTAGAAAAAAACCCAAATGAAGGTGGAGGTCGCAGAGTGCAAAATCCTAATTAAAAAAATACAAACAAGAGTAGGGGTAGCCACAGTGGGCTAGGAAGAGGTAAAAAAACGGTAGCAGTAATACAACTGTGGCATTAAGAGGAGGTGGGAGGAAGAATGCTATATTTGAATAAAAGCAGCTAGGGGGCTGAAGCTAAAACACAGGCAAACACAGTAACAGAGCAGGAAACCTAGAAATAAATAGTCCCCCGAGACCATATAAAGAGGCATAGGGTAATTAGACAGTACTAAGTCCCTGCTCTGTGGGAGGAACAAAAGACAGAAAGGAGGGACAAAGAGACAGAACTGACCACTAATAAGCAAGGCTTTTTAAAGGAATCTGACAGACAAATGAAAAGTACTGGCAAAAAAGGGGATGGACTTGAAGCACACATACTGATCACAGCACTGTCTAGCTCGACCTAAAAAAAAGAGCTGAACAAGGATAGCCTTGAACAACTACATACTGGAAAGGAAACTGTTTCGAATGTTGACTTTGTGAAGAAAAAGTTAAGCATGATCAGATATGAGACGAGCTCACAGAGAATATAGTTATTTGTGGACACCTTTAGCAATCAATGGACTGTATGTATTGAGCTAGTAGATACCAGCTGCAAAACAATATTTAGATATAATGTGAAAACAGCTTTTCATTTCAAAAGAAAAAAGTTTAGACGCACAAGTTACAGATTGTATGTGGTTGTAAAAAATTGTCATGGCATCCAACAGTTGATATATACACAAGTTTCCACTTTTCTCACTCTGCCATGCCTCCCACCAAACAGTCACTCACATTGAATGTGTGGAAGGCTCGTCCGACGCTGGTCACCAGGTAGAACTCGCGATGTTTACGGTGGTAGCGCAGCACATGTGGCAGGTGATTTGAGTAGAGCCCAAGAGCACGGAATCCCTGGAAGATAGTGCTGCCACGGCTGGTGGTCTTTTCCTGCTGGAGAGGTGTACTTTCGTCTGACTCTGCCATTCCAGCAGGCAATCTTAACTAACAGCTAAGGGAGAAGACCGGCGAGTGCAAGATGCTCCTCGCACTGAAGGAAAGCAACACACGTTTTAGGTATAGAAAGCGGACTCAATGCTTGAAGCAGTTGGACATCCTGCGATAGCACCTATTCGTCCTTTTGTCAAACTTCTGTACACAAGCATGATCAAGAATCGATTTTTTTTTTATAAGACGTGTATATTTAGCGGACACATGCTTGATGGGACAAACTAAGCACACTTGTACAATATTATGTTCAGATCAAAATCTTTGTTGTTATACTTAGAAAGAAAAAAAAGTGAAGAATCCTCTCCTTTAGCGGCACTATTCTCTGCTAAAATGTTTCAGTTCTTGTTATTAGACTTTGCAACTACCCCAAAACAAGTTAATTATTTTTTCAAGATGGCCGCTTCTATTTTGCTGCAGATGCGATAGAGAACTTTAGAGAGCTTGCGCGCATGCGTATGGTTGTCAACTATTCCATTCCCTTCACGGCGACTCTCCACCTAATATAGCTAAGGAATGCAATGTAGCGAAAAAAAGCAAACTAGTCTCACAAATTAACGGGAAAAAATATGCCACATTCTCGATTTAGTCGATAGTCACCGTTTTCGAAAGATAATTGCAGAGGTCTACATTTTGCAGCATTATTTGAAGCGAGGACAATTTAGCATATGTAGACCGCAGAGCAACTGACACTTAATTTTTGATATCAATGACAATATGAGCAGAGTTCTCAAGTTTTATGGTTCATGGGTGAAAGGCTCATCCACTACTGATTTTTAGGTCGAGCCTAGGCAGTGCATGCACTGTCTTCAAGCGAGACCTGCTGTATTCTCTTCTGTGGGCTAGCATACTGCCCACGCATTGCCATTCCTTCTTTTGTCTGTCCCTCAAAAATGCTTAGTCGCTACTGGTCACTTTTTTGTTTATCATCCACCTTCTTAGCATTTGTATCCTCCCAGTAGCAGTGCCTAACTTCTCGTCTCATTATGCATTTGTCTTTTTGTGTTTATTTTCAGGGACTTTTTCTTCCAGATACTCAGTTTTCAGTTCCGGGTGCCTTTACTCAGAGCAGTAGCTAACTGCCGCCGCGCTTCTGGTTTCAGCATGGCGATCGCACAACTTTACTTTTATCTACACAGCTGCAAAACATTAGTGAGGAGAAACACATTTTAATTGGAATATTTGAATCTTGGATTATATTTCCTTTTTGAAAGGAATAATTAATTAACTGTGGTAAATGCCATTCACAGCCGCTGCATTTCTGATTTCAGCATTGCGGCCGCGTGCATAACTTTACTTCAATTTCTTCTGCAAAATGCTATTCTTCAAGTACAGGGCTTCTTTGATCAGTGCAGGAGCCATGAGATCTCCTGAGGCGTGAGCCGGGAGACGAGTGAGTAGTGCGAGTTGATTTGCGAATTTGCACAGTTTTTAAACATTGCTAAATGTACTGATATTGCTGCTATTGTTTTGAGGGACACTGAGGGGAAAGTGTTTTTAGCATTTTAGGAAGGTCGCTATGTTACTGTGGACTCGGGGGGGCACGGGGGACGAAGGCTGAACAGGAAGCGGGGCCGTCTTGCAGTAGTACGCAGGTCAGCGGTCTAGCCTCCCTTATAGCGCATTTAAGGACGAGCTGGCACGCAGCAGACGCGCGCAGCGGGCGCGCCGCTAGCGCGCCTAAGGCAAGCACGTCTGCACCCGTCCGCGCCAGGCCAGCGCCCTGCGCCAGGGACCCTGCCAGTTTCGACCCGGCCACCAGACCGGTACTTAGATACGACTCCTCTACTTTGCTGAGGCTTGGGAAAGAAAGGTGCTCCCCAACTGTCTCAGTCTTATACCGAAGGCATTGCCATCTACCGCCCCTGACATGTGCCCTGGATGTCTGTCCACTATCCCAAGGATTTTTAACCGCCCTATTGCCACTAAGGGAGAGAAGGGGGGAAGGGCAGAAATCAAGAAGGATCTCTCATTAACCTGTATCTTACTAAACGCAAGATCATTAGTCAAGCATAGCCTCGAGTGCGCGAGGCTCCTGGATGAACTCGAGGCTAGGATAGCTTTTGTCACGGAAACCTGGACTGATCCGGCCGCGGGGCCAGATATTGTGAATGCTACCCCTCCGGACTTTATCTGTTATACACATGATAGGCCACTAAGGAAAGGCGGAGGCCTGGCGGTGATCTATCATCACTCGATTAAAGCATCCTTTCAGCCTATTCCTATGGATACCTGTGAAGCCCTATTCTTTAATCTGACGTTAACGCATCACCAATCCTTTAAGGGATGTTTAGTTTACAGGCCTCCTGGATCTAGAAATGCATTCCTGGCTTCCGTGGGTACGCTATTGGAAGAGGGGCTACTCTCGGATGCATTTACGGTATTAGGTGATTTTAATTTTCACTTGGAACGCACGGAGGATGCCGACACTAGGGCCTTGGAGGAACTGATGCTGCCTATAGATCTTAGGCAGCGGGTGGTGGGCCCTACGCAGAGGGGTGGACACACGTTGGATGGGATTTTTTCCAACCAACGTAATATACATTTTAAGAATCTTTTTCCCCTGACTTGGTCAGATCATTCCGCGGTCCAATTTGAAATTTTATTAAATGATCCTGGTAAGATAACTACAGGACACAAAGACAGGATAAAAACAAGAGCGTGGAACAAGGTGGAGGGAGACTCTTTGATCAAGTTATTGTCCTCATCTGCTGTCGGAACGCCTGGAGATGTGGATATAGCATGTGATAATTATACAAGTTGGCCGCAGCAAGCTTGTGATACCGTAGCTCCCACAAACATTTTGTGGCCTAAGAGAGCACAACCTTCTGCTCCCTGGTACTCTCAGGAGATTAGATCCCAAAAGCTTATCTGTAAGCAGCAAGAACGTAGATGGAGGAGTAACTATAATGAATGTGACAGAAAAGCATATAAAAGCTCCCTCCAGACATATAAACAGGTTATTTTTATGGCCAAACAATCATACTTTTCAGCCCAGATTCTGGATTCTCAGCCAAGAAGTTATTTAAGACAGTGGCCAAGCTGGTAGCACCCAAACCATGTCCAGTTCAACCCAGCCAACAGCTGTGCGATGACCTGGCCGACTTTTTCTTGTCTAAGGTGGAGACTGTTTTTGCGGCCTTTAACAAGAGGAGTATCAGCAGCCCAGACATTGGCTGGGAGGGCTCGAGGCCAGTTCATGCCTCCTATCCGACCCTGGTCAAATTTTGGCCAGTGTCCTCATTGGACACGCAAAAGATTCTGATGGAAGCTAAGTCGGGATCACCATTTGACCCGTGCCCCATCACGACGGCGAAAATAGCCGCTGGACCGATTGCTGACCAGCTTTCCAGTTTATTTAACCTGATGTTTGAAACTGGATCTTTCCCCAGTCACTGGAAAGTAGCATCTGTTCTGCCTTTATTAAAAAAATCTCATCTCCCCATTAATGACCTCAACAGTTTTCGCCCAATAGCTAGACTTCCGCTTCCAGCTAAACTTGTTGAAAAGTTTATGAATAGACAACTCAGCCGCTTTTTGGAAGACTCCCAAGTACTTGATCCCACTCAATATGGTTTCAGTCCAGGCCACAGCACAGAATCCGCCCTAATTAAAGCCACAGAAGAGATTAGGGAGGCAGTGGATCAGGATGGCAAGGCAGCTCTGATTTTGCCAGATTTGTCTGCGGCCTTTGATACGGTCCACCATTCAATTCTCCTGAATCGCCTAAAAAGGTGTGGGACTGATGGTAAAGCAGGGGACCTTATCAAATCTTTTCTAGCCGATAGAAAACAAGTGGTGACCTTGGGGGAGTTTCAGTCGACTCCTTTTTCAACACCTTGTGGGGTCCCTCAGGGGTCCTCACTCAGCCCCACTCTTTTTAATATTTACGTCCGCGCACTGGCACCCGTCATAGGGTCCTTTGGTTTCGGTATTACCTCCTACGCAGATGATACACAAATCGTTGTATCACTGACACCAGGGGGGGAGGTGGATGTGGAATTGCGTCTGCGGGAGTGTATGGTGGTTGTGAGCAGTTGGATGTCCGAAAATTAAACTCGGACAAAACGGAAGTCATACTGTTTGGTAATACCTCTCATTTTTGGACCCCTGCCTGTTGGCCCAACTCCATGGGCACCCTCCCAATTCCAGCCAGAAAGGTAAAAAACCTGTGTATGATACTGGACGATAAACTCACCATGGAGCACCAAATAAATGTATTGACATCCCAAACTTGGTATTCCATCAGAATGATGAGAAACGTGCTACCATTGCTTCCTCAAGATAGTAGGCAGATGGTGGTCAGGGCCCTGGTAACAACGAGACTTGATTATTGTAACGGGTTGTATGTGAATGCGCAGCAAAGCATATTGAAAAGACTACAGATTTTGCAGAATGCGGCAGTCCGTTTACTTTCAGGTTCTTCCAGATTCTCTTCAGTGGCTTTGGAAAGAAGAACTCTACACTGGCTCCCCATAAAAAGCCATATACGTTTTAAGGCGCTGTCCATGGCATTCAAGGCCTTGCATGGACTTGGTCCAGATTTTTAAAGCAGCGTATACTATGGTATAATCCGGGAAGAAGCCTTCGTTCTAAGGGAACAAAACAGGCACAAGTCCCTCATATCAGGAAGGCCCGATGGGGAGGTAGAAGTTTTTTTTACGGAGCCGTAAAGGCCTGGAATGATCTACCACTTTATCTCAGAACCATGCCAGACCTGCTGTCCTTTAGAAAGGAACTCAAGACCTGGCTGTTTAGTTTTGATTGACCCCCTTCATTTGCCGCTCGGACTTATAGGTTTGACCTTCAGGATTTCTAGACAGCGCCAGGACACCTCCGGGTATTTGTCGCGCTTTAAAAGTGTCATTAACATTACATAACATAACATAACATAACATGAGGCCGGCTAAGAGAGGGGGACCCCTAAGCAACGATGAAAGGCAGGTACAGGCGGGGTAAATAATAAATAAATCAGGAAAGGTACCTGCCCAAAGGGTATATAAGCGGGCCTAAAATGTAGGTCCCTCGATCCACACAAAACTAAGCTGGGACAAAGCAGACAGAACAGACAAAACGAGGCACCAGACAGAGATTATGGATACAAAAAAATATATATATCTTGTTTATTTTGTTTTTAAACATAACATTTTTTTCTTTTCCAGATACTTTTTAGTCAATGGATAAACATACGTTCAAGAATAAATAAAGACAACAAATATATATATAAATCAATACATTGTTCAATGTCCCACACATAAATTTAAATCATGCACACAGACATTCATTCCAAAAGACATTCCAAACAAAAATTCCGGTCAAGATGGAAAAGCTATCCAGTGGTGCTCATATAGGTGGTTAACTCATGTATCATCCAGATGGACATTGGCAATACTATGAGAAACGGAAGGCCGAAAGTTCAGGCGCCATCGCGCGTTTCGGTATTGGACCCAGAAGAGGGCCCCACCTTCATCAGGGCGTAGACCAATAGATAGTGGGGGACATGAGCAATACCTAGAATCAATCAAACAGGTACAAATAAACAATCAAACAAATAAATTAAAAAACGTGTACATATAATCTGGTGCATTATGATACATATGGAAATATAAATCTGTCTGTCCGGGTCAGTTCCGGTTAACATGGGAGGTATAAAAAGATTAGTATTAACAAAGGTCCAACAGGTACCAAGGTAGCATAGAGATAGAGGGGGGCACACCTCCGAAGTAAAGTATCAACACGGAGTAAACTAACAGCTATATCTGAGAACAGAAAAGGTTACTTAAAAAGAATATGTGCAACTAGATGTAGGCTAGGCCACAGACGAAAAGGAGAAAACACCACCAACACCGAACCAAATCCCCGTGTAGGAGCGCGGATCATGCAACAGATAAACGTGTAAAGAAATGAAGAAGTATCTACCGCTATACGTACTTAAAATTCAACCCGCATGATGGGGGTCAAGGGAAACATTTTCAATACGATGCAGATACTCAATCAAAGAAACTACTACACGTCAAAGGTGGTGGCCAGGCGTCTTCATATAAAAATATCTCAACCAAATCAGATCAAAAGACGAGTATTCAGGAGATATGAGAATCAGGCTGATAACATATCTAGGAGAAACACATGGAATAAGTCAGATTAGATAATAAAGAAATCACAACACTTCACCATGGATCAATAGCATCTGATCTGCTGGGCGAGGGGGGGTACATATAAACAAACGGCAACATACTTGTCAGTCACAAAGACGCCGAGACGGGAGGTGCACAGGAGTTGCAAACCAATCTCACAGTGCTCAGGTTCATGGATGCCAAAGTGATGAAGATTGCGCCAAAACGCTAGTTACGTTTACGCTTCTATTGGGTCTCAAAATGGACCTGTATATATAAAAAACAGACAACAACAGACTGTTATGGGCAAAATAGAAATCCAAGAGGACTACTGGCTGTCAAGATGTCAAGAAAGACTAGAGTAGGTTAAGTTAGCGACACAGAAGACATCATAAGTATATAGGGGGCAAGAGCGAGGAATTAAACGCCCTACCCCAACCGCAAGAGGGAGAGAGAATAGTCTCAGTAAACAACGGGTGATATACCCGGTTAACACAAGATCAATTAGTGGTGGACCGAAACAATCCTATAGCTATACACTTACTTAGTGATCCTGAGGTCGGGTTCTATCAGTACGTCAATCCCGCGGCGGCAACAACATTGAAGGTGCCTACGCTAGATCGACTCAAGCGCACCTTCCTTTTAAACCCGTCATAGGTTTCCCGCACACCAATGAGCGAATATCTTTGACCGGGAATGAATCACCATAGAGAGAGGACTACAACCTCCGACGTCGATTAGACTATTGAAGAAAATCGTCGGCCATATTCGAGCGATGGACACAGTTCAAGAGTGTCAAAAAATAATATGCAGGATCAAAGCACAACACGGAATTACATAGCATCTATCCCTACTACATGGGAGTATGCAAATAGGCAGACGAGTCCTGTCGTGAAAGATAGATAAGTAGGTAGCGCACGATACCTAATCATTCCTTCAAGAAGACAAAAGTAACACTCTCCAGTGATGTCATGAGGGGAGGGTGTATCAGGGGCCGGGGAGTTAGGTGATAGCATTCTCCCACTGAATCATCACATTTAATCCATGCTGTACTGAGTCTAGATAGAAAATCCAAAAGGTCTCTCTTTTTTTCCTAATGGAGTTGGGGTTTCGTCCTGGCGGGGTGTGTATTTTTTCTAGAATAAACCATCTGAGGTCAATTTCTTTATGATTCATGTTCGGCCAATGGCTAACCAGCGGAGCAGAGGTTTTTTTTGTTCGAATATTCGATTTGTGTTCGCAAACCCTAATTCTTACCTCACGGCCTGTTTCACCGATGTAAGTTAAGTCGCATGGACATGTAATAATGTAAACAACATTGGAGGACCGGCAGTTAGACATCCCTTGGAGAATGATAGTCCGATTGTTGGCACTGATGGTATTGCCAACAATGGCATGAGGACATGCCTGACAGGTACCACAGCGGTGGTTTCCTTCAATAGGTTCAAATCCAGGAATAGCAGTCTGGATTAGAGCCTTTTTCTCCGTAGTTCTCCCTCTAATGAGAAAATCTTTTAGGTTCTTGTTCCGTTTGAAGGCGAACAGAGGTTTGGGAATTTTCATCCCATCATTGCCGATGTTTAACAAGTACCATAGTGAATTAATGGTTTGTCTGACCCTATGGTTAATGTTGGAGTGTTTAGTAACATAAACCAACTTGTCCATTGGATCAGTCTCCCTTTGATCAAACATGGATTCTCTGTTAAAATATCTGGCTCGTTTGAAGGAGTCTTTGATCAGTTTCTTGGGATATCCCCGGCTTAGAAATTTGGACTGGAGGATGTCTGCTTGAACGGGAAAGACTTTCATATGAGAGCAATTCCTCTGAATACGGAGGAATTGGCTAAAGGGAATGCTGTCCCTTTGGCACCTAGGATGGTAGCTGCCGTATTGAAGCAGTGTGTTTCTGGCAGTAGGTTTAATATACAGAGACACACTTATTTTGTTTTGGTGATGTTCAATCCAAACGTCCAAAAATTCAACCCTAATATTACTGCAGTGAACAGTAAATTTCAGGTTGATGTCAGCTGCATTTAACCAAGCCACAAATTCATCCAGGGAGCTGTGGTCTCCATTCCAGATGAAAAAAATATCATCAATGAAACGTGACCACGCTCGGACATTTTCGTAAAAGGGTGCCAGATCGTTGTAGATGGTTTTTCTGTTCAAATTTTCCCATATAGAGGCAGGCTATGCTCGGAGCACAGGACGCCCCGATACTGACGCCCTGTATCTGGTGGAAATAATCACCATTGAATTCAAAGTAGTTATCATTCAAAACAATCTTCAAGCATTGAATGATGAATGGGGCATTGGTAATTTGTGTTTCCATGGCCAAGATCTCTTGCAGCACAGATAGAGCTCCCTCCTGTGGGATGTTTGTATATAGAGATTCCAGATCCAGGGTGACCAGAAGGTCCCTATCTGGATCAAAAGGAATGTTCTCGATCTTTGAGATAAAATGGCCCGTATCTTTCACATACGATTCAAGATTACTCACCAGAGGTTTCAAAAAGCAATCCACGTATTTAGAGAGAGGTTCGATGGCCGAACCAATGGTGGAGACAATGGGTCGTAGGGGGGGATCCAGAGTGTTTTTGTGGGTCTTCGGTACCCCATATATGATGGGCATACGGGTATAGCTGGGTGTTAAAAATTCAGCTTCCTTAGTACAGATAAACTCCTGATCTACCACAGTCTTAACCATTGATAGGATGCGTTGCTTGAGATTGGTCTCGGGATTTCTCATAATACGTTTATAATGTCTGGTGGATGACAGGAGAGTGTTCATTTTCCCAATGTATGTAGTGGTGTTGAAAACAACAATGCCCCCACCTTTGTCACATGGCTTAATGGTCAATTGCTTGTTGTTTTGAAGGGATTTCGGAGCTTGCTGTTCTACAGGGGGCAGATTGTTGACCGGTTTGGGAACACTTTTAATGATATTAGAGATTTTCGATAACACAGCTTTCTCAAAGATACCCACCTCTGGACCAACAAGGTCCAGCCCAGGGGTAAAGTCAGAGGTGGGTCTATATTTTTTTGTATCCATAATCTCTGTCTAGTGCCTCGTTTTGTCTGTTCTGTCCGCTTGGTCCCAGCTTAGTTTTGTGTGGATCGAGGGACCTACATTTTAGGCCCGCTTATATACCTTTTGGGCTTGGATTACCTTCTAAATGTGAACACTGCATGTGAAGTGGCATGGCGAGTTTGACTTTAGGTGTAGAGGCGGGTTCTCAGATGTTTGTAGTAGAGAGGTAGACAGTACACACTTAAGTGCCTGGTGCCTAGCACGAGGAACGGAAGCACTATATCACCACCCTTTCTATACAACACTCCAACTCTAGAAGGCCTAGAAGGCTCCAGCAAGATCATGGGGGCTTCACTCACAGACAATGCTCCTTATTGCCTATCAGCACTTAAGCTTTGCACGTGTCTTGGGGATTTGGTGGGAGGGGGATGCAACAACCCTGCTTTCATTTCTCGTGAGGTTGTGTTGATAGAGATCAGGGTGTATATAATATCCCTACTTCCACGGATAGAGTAATCTCACAGTTACACGCACATACATTCTTCATACACTAGGGCCCATTTCACTAACATACGCTCGAATACTCTACCAGCAATAACCTGTGGAAAGAAAAACTCCTAAACACCCTGCATCTATATCGAGGTCGATAAGATCTAGTTATTGTGACTGCCCTTAAACATAATCTAAACAATCTATATAATAATAATCAAAATATAGTACTCAATAATTGACAAGAAATAATAACCAACACCATATTCAAAATTATATTGCTTTATCTAAAATTAGTCAAAGAAAATCAATCAAAATAAATCATTTTTCTCATAGTTACCTATTCTAGCTAAATGTCAGAACGGGTCAGGACAAGTCTCTCGGTAAAGTCTCTCAAGACGAAGTCCTCTCGGCAACGATCCTCACCAACGCAGATTCGGAACGCGGCAAAAGGCAAATGGCAAGTGGCAAAAACCCTCTCTAGGCTAACAATTCTTATAGTGAATTAAACAAAGGAAAGACACATTTTGTATTGACTTCTTCCGTCGAACCTCTGAGCAAAGCGAGAAGGAAAGGATGTAGCATCGCTACATCTGAAAATCTCCGCTCAGGAAAAATCACAAAATAAACATAACGGAACAGGAACCAAAAAATACAACTGTATCTTGTAGTTTCCACATCTCCTCGGCAATGAGATCATAGTTCAGAGTCTTTCTTTAAAGCTCCTTTGTTTCCCAAAGCTGCCAAGGACGTTTCATTTCATTTGGAGATCGCCCAAAACTGCTGCTGTCCTCACGGAAAGTTTTAACCAGGCAAAGCAAGGACTGTGGTCAGCTGACTTCAGGACCATTTTCACCAAAGCTCTCTCTCGTCACAGTTTTCTACTCGAGGCCAGGCTCTACATGTCGGCCATCTTTACCTAGGCCACAATAGGCCACAATAGACCATCTTAATTAAAAGAGACAAAAACAACGTTACCACAGCATAGTGATTAAACAGTGTTAACCCCACTAATACCCTTATGTGTATGTAATTATCTAGCTCTTGCAACATAGAAAAGCATTAATTCGAAAAGCGTTTTGTGCTTAAAAATAAACAACACACAGCAATCTTTAAACATGTAAACACGCATATTATTATTAAACAGCACACTTATGCGTTCCCACGTGTAATTCTCTCTTGTTAAAACAAACGAGTTGATTAGTATAAACACTTACACAAGACAAATAATTAATAATTAATAATTAATAAATTAATATAACAAATAAACATGCCAGAGCTTCAAAACCCAGTTAATTTTCAAACTGAAAACTCTGCTCTAGCAGTGTCGGCTGGGAGCTGAGTCTGGAGCTCCAGTAGCCCATTCAGTAGTTCTTTCATGTTTCTTCTGTTGTAATTAATGCCTATTTTATACAGGAAGATGGCAGAAAATCTCCCCCTCCATACACCGAGCTAAGCATCCCACCTCTGGGAAGCTAAAATAATGGGGGTCCTTCCCTGAAAGGACACATGGGAAGGAAATCACTTGAGAAGATGGCTGAATGCTAGAAGCCTGCTTTGAAGATGAAATTAGCGAGAGGGGCATAATTGCACCATTGCAGACTGGTGATGGGTGGTTAATCATTGTGTCCTGCGTGATTCCCCCCCCAGCACTCGTCGCATCCTCTTCTGTTTTTATCTAGCTAGCTAGCTCCCAAATCATCTGCAGCGTTTTTTCACAGTATCATACAGGCTGAGTGACCTTTGACATGTTGAGATGTAATGTATGCAGGCCCTCAGGAGTTCACAGTTGCTGGTTTTCTGCAGTCTCCACACGCCCTCAGGAGCTGTAGTAGGAGTCGCTTGTAAAATGCCAATATCTGACTCCTAATTCATCCCATACATCATGTTTGCGTTTCAGGAAAGATAGAATTACAATGAAATGCCACAGAATGCACAAAGGCAAATATCTGTTTTTATCCTAGTTGTTCTCAGGAGCTACAAGTATGCTAATTCATGGGGGAGCACTAGGTGGCGTACTGACAAGATGGCCGCACTGATGTGAGGCTCCTGCCGATCGGCGTTTTAATCCGATCATTTATCCGATCCAGTCGCATGTTAAAGCATAAAAGGAGTGGCTGAATGCAGGTGTAATGTTGGAGAACTGATGGTTTAAAATTGGTGCGCCTACAAGATTATCCGGAGTTGCTGGTGAGGAGTATAGCAGACACCGTGGAAAGACCTGCTGAGGAGTGGAGCTGGCAACGGGCAGCGTGAGTCACGAAAATCCGGTGCTGACCACGAGGCGTGTGGGCCGTGCCGTTTGGACGCAGCAACTACAGCCTGCTAACAGCGAGGTGAGAGTCAGCCCCCGCATATACAGCACTGCGCTCACCCCTATTGCAAAGACACAAATCTCCACACGCACTGCTTAGGAACGTGATGCCACTCTCTATGTTGTCCGGGTGGTAGATCGGCCACAGGCGTTCCAGCGCGATGGCGGCAAAATGACTCCCTGATACATGCGCAAGTCCTCAGCTCTGCACTAAACAGAGTAGATCTGCGATCATAGGCACCCGCTCACAGGGAAGAGAGCGAGCACCTTGATCGAAGGTAGATAACTGCAGGCATTTTGACCGCGGCAGTACGGGAAAGCCGTATTAACGTCGGACCGCCATATTAAGAGCGAAGAGCTGGGAAAGCGGAATAGTGGAAGACGCGCTGAAGAAACAACAGATCGCTGCTAGGGGCGCTGTGAATTGTCACAGGAGCATGCAACTCGCGTCTATACAGAACTGATGTAAAAGAGAAAGCGATTGTATTAGCCCAGCCAAGAAAATACTGCCAGCAGGATTAAGGTGTATTTGAGGCACACTGATGTTGAGGCAAAGAAGTAAGGCCAATGCTGAGCAAAACTGTTGTTGAACTAACCTCAGATACGTTGTTGTGGAGGTTGTGAGACCTTTCTTCATACTCCCACTGCACCCACACTATCCAATGAGCCCATTCCTTCCACAGTAAAGCACAGTGGGTGCTGGATCTGGCCCCTCTAGCTGTTACGCCACATCGCTGATAAAATGGATGCCATGACCATACGTATGTGTCAAGAATTCCTGTCATGCGAGGGGAGGAAAACGGTAACCAGCGAAAACGGATTACATCTCCCAGGATGCTTAGCGGTTGAGAGGTTATGTAAACAGGAGAGCTGTTACATAACTCAAGGAAAACACGCCCTTATGTAAACAGGAGAGCTGTTACATAACTCAATGAAAACACGCCCTTATGTAAACAGGAGAGCTGTTACATAACTCAAGGAAAACACGCCCTTATGTAAACAGGAGAGCTGTTACATAACTCAAGGAAAACACGCCCTATAAAGGGAGGAACCGGGAGGTACAACGCTGTCGGATATTGTGTTTACACCGACGTACCTGCTTAGTGAAGAGCAGTGTTCCGGAGTGGTGCTCCAGTAAGGCAAGAACGGAGGTAGGTCGAGTCGTTACTCCCTGGGCCGTGTCTTGCCCCATCGTCACCTGTGAAGGACCCGGAAGCTCTACCGGATAACCATTGAGCTTCGCTTTTTGACTCGGCTGAGTCAAAGCGCAGTGGCGCTTTTGCTGGTTGGAGTCGTAACTCCCAGCCCGACCAGAGATACAGGGACTGCCAGCTGTAACGCACACCAGGAGGTGTTTGCCGCGTTACAGACTCGGAAGTCCACGGGATCGATCGAGCGGCTGCTCTCGGTTCAGTCTTCTTTGCTTGTGATTGGGGTATCGGTGACGCATCACCAGGAGGTGACTCCGCGTCCCGGTGCAGTCTGAGGAAGAGGTTGAGCGGCTGCTCCCTTCAGGTAGAGACCCCGGCTGGGTGTTTCCCTGACTCCTCGATTCTCCCCAACACTCTTCGTGCCCCTCACAGCCTACCGATTGGCATTGTCGGCCATTTCATTTCTGCCCTCTGTTGGCATACGCCGGGATCGGCGTATATGCAGAGGACGGTTAGGACCATCCGTGCTGTGGGCTGGTAACGTACTTAGCCTGGAGGATTCCAGTGACTATAACCTTTGTTTATTCCTTGTATTATTTTTGCCTTCATTAAAATAACTAAACCTTCACAAGTGGTTGCGTTCTCATTATCGTGTCTGTTAAACGATCCTGAGACGTTCAGGGCGTTACAAAATATCCGACCTTAATAACACTAACTGTCTCCCGGTCGATAACAGACATGGCAACACTTGATGATGTGCTGGCTGCTTTAGCGACCGTGCAAATTGAATTGGCTGCCTCCAGGCAAGAAACAGCCGATGTAAAAGCCAGACTGGATGCTATCCAATTGGACCCGCTCACGCCCAGCACCTCCCTCACGAACCAGACCCCTGCGGTAGTAGTGGAAATGCCGGTAGCCGTCCCCTTGGCAACACCAGAGAGGTACAGTGGGGATCCTAACACAGTGCAGGTATTCCTCACACAAGTGGCGCTACATTTATCGTGCAAACCAAGGGCGTTCCCCACGAGTCAGGCTCGTGTGGCTTTCCTTATATCCTATTTGGCTGGAAACGCGGCACAATGGGCCGTACCTCTGGTGAGCAGGGACGACCCCATCTTATGTGATTGGGGTGCTTTTCGCGAGGAATTCCTGAAGGTCTTCGACAGAAGGGCTGACTCGTAAACGGCGGACCGTGAAATGCTTGAGTTGAGACAGGGATCCAACGACCTGGTGCAGTATCTCAACGCGTTCCGAAGGCTGGTTGCGGAAACCAAGTGGCCTGTTGCTAAACAGATGGCGCTCTTCCATCACGGGCTGTGCGATGAGCTCAAGGACGCCGTGGCTCATATTGACCCACAACCCAAGACATGTGAGGGCCTTATCAACCTGGTATTACGGCTGGAACATAGGCTAAGTGAAAGAAAGGGGGATCATGGGAGAAAAGGAAAATCCCTTCCATCCTATGTGACAGTGGGAAGTCCTGAAACTGCCACCGCATCCAAGGGAGAACCCATGGACATCGGCGCAATACGAGCGAGCCTCACAGCCACGGAGAAAGAGTCACGCCGTAAACAAGGATTGTGCCTATATTGTGGCAAAAAAGGCCACTACGTACGTGAATGCCCTGCCAAACCGAAGACGTCACGTTATCGGGCCAACCGGTCGGTAACAGCCGTGGTGGACGTACCGGCGGAAAACTAGAGGACTCCCAGACCAAAGAAGGGGCATCTCAGAGTCACTCATCCATCCCTTCACTTTCCAACTCGGTCACTAAGGGACAACGACACCTGTTTCTCACGGTGCACGTGGGAGTGCATGACCAGTGGATACCCGTTGTGGCCATGGTGGATTCAGGGGCCACTGGCATGTTTATGGACCACAACGAGGCATGCAGGCTAGGGCTAGGGCTTCTTCCCAAAGCTGTACCCGAAGACGTCTATGCTGTAGACGGAAGGCGATTGGTGACGGGGCCCATCGGGCAGCACACGGGGGTCCTTCCGATGAGATGTGGGAGGAACCATTTGGAACAAATCGATTTTAACATCATCCGAGCGCCCCAATATGGCGTCATATTGGGATTGCCGTGGCTACAGAAACACAACCCCTCTGTGGATTGGCCAACACATCGCATCGAACTGACGTCACCGTATTGCATCCTGCATTGTGGAATAAGAACGGAATCCTTTGACGCAGATGAGAGCGGGAGTCAGACGGTGGCTACAGCGGCAGAAAAAGATGTGGCTCTCCCCCAGGCTTATCACAGTTTTGAGGATGTATTTGATGAGGTGAAGGCGGAAGTGCTACCACCACATAGACAGTTTGACTGCCAGATCGACCTGGTGCCAGGGGCCAGCGTTCCCAGCGGCAGGCTGTATGCCCTGACGGAGCCTGAAAACGTGCATCTCCGGGGGTACCTGGATAAACTCCTCAAGCTAGGATTCATCCGCCCGTCCAAGTCTCCGGCCGCCTCGCCACTCTTCTTCATCCCGAAGGCTAATGGGGAGCTGAGAGCCTGTGTGGACTTTAGGGCATTGAATGCGATAACCGTAAAGAATCGGTACCCCTTGCCTCTCATCAGTGTACTTCTGGAACAGGTCAAGAAAGCTCGTATCTACACCAAGTTGGATTTGAAAGGGGCATACCATCTGGTGCGCATGAGGGACGGAGACGAGTGGAAGACCGCCTTTAAGACCAGGTTCGGCCTTTTTGAGTACCTCGTCATGCCGTTCGGTCTGTGCAACGCCCCGGCAGCCTTTCAGTACTTTTTGAATGAGGTATTCAGAGAGGAGTTGGATATCTACGTGGTCGTATATATCGACGACATCCTCATCTATTCGTCCAGTGTGGAGGAGCACGTACACCACGTCAAAGCTGTGCTCCAAAAGCTGAGGGAAAACATGCTGTTTTGTAAACTCAGCAAGTGTGACTTCCACGTCACATCCGTGGAATTCCTCGGAGTGATGCTGAGTCCAGAGGGACAGGAGATGGCAGAACGAAAGATCAAGGCGGTGAAAGAATGGCCGGTGCCCCAAAGCGTGAAGGACGTCCAAAGTTTCATTGGCTTCGCCAACTTTTACAGGCGGTTTATAGATGGATTTTCAGGATTGGTGGCCCCAATCACACAGCTACTGAGGAAGTCCAAGGAGTTTGTCTGGTCCCCTGAAGCGAACACAGCCTTTGAGGCCCTGAAAAGCGCCTTTGGTAAGGCGCCGGTGTTGGCTCACCCCGATCCGGATCTCCCCTACGTGGTGGAAGCGGATGCATCGGATGTGGCGCTGGGGGCTATCTTGTCCCAACGCAACCACGACACAGGGGTGCTTCATCCCGTTGCGTACATGTCCCGCAAACTCAACGACGCCGAACGCAACTACCATATTGCGGAGAAGGAGCTTCTCGCAATCAAGGACGCCTTCACCGAATGGAGGCATTGGTTGATGGGGGCAAGACATGTGGTATCGGTGTACACGGACCATCGGAACCTACAGTTCATGACGGCCACAAGACACCTTTCTCCCAGACAGCTGCGGTGGATGATCTTCTTTGCGGGGTTCAACTTCCGCATCACATATCGGCCGGGGACGGAAAACCGGAAGGCGGACGCCCTGTCCCGTCAATCTGCAGTTAAGGAACCATTGCCTGCGACCGAGCATTCCATCATTTCCCCGAGGATGGTATTGGGGGTTATCCAACCGGATACTTTCCTGAGGGGAATAAAGAGAGGGATCAGGTCATTCGCATGGCGGAGGTGGCTCCTCAGTCACAGAGAATGGCAGCTGAAGGACGGGATACCCCTGAAGGGCAGGTGCCTATTGATACCCACGCCTAGGCTAAGGAAACAAGCATTCATCTGGTGCCATGACTCTCCATGCGCAGGTCATTTGGGCTTTGAGAAAACGGTGGCTAGCATGGGACGGCATTTCTGGTGGCCAACCATGAGAGTGGATGTCAGGAGGTGGGGACAGGAGTGTCCTACGTGTGCTACCATGAAGGCCGACCATGGCCGAACCCAAGGGCTCTTACATCCACTTCCGACCCCGGATAGACCATGGGATAGCATATCACTGGACTTCGTGGTGGGCCTACCGGTAGACCAGGGGATGACGGCAATACTGGTGGTGGTGGATTACTTGACGAAAATGGGGCACTTCATCCCCTGCAAGAGAGTCCCTACGGCCGGGGAATTGGCGTCACTACTCCTAAAGAATGTGGTACGACTGCATGGATTACCTGGGGTGATCGTGTCGGACCGGGGGTCGCAGTTTACTGCGCAATTCTGGAAGACTTGGTGCACTGCGCTGCATGTTAAGACCGCCCTGTCCACCAGCTACCACCCTCAAACGGACGGCCAAACCGAGCGCCTGAACCAAACGCTCAAACAGTATCTGCGATGTTTTGTGGACCAGGGCAGGGAAGAATGGGTCGACTTGCTATGGGTTGCAGAGATAGCCTATAACAACGCCACTCACAGCTCCACACAGTCATCTCCGTTCTATAGCAACTATGGCCAACATCCCAGGTTCTTGCCATTTCTACATCCGTTCAGAGAGGACAGGATTCCCGCCACAGCGGACAGGGTGGCACACATAAAAGACACGTTGATGCGCTCAAGGGCTGTCCTAATAGAGGCCAAGAGAAGATACAAGGCTGCGGCAGACAGGAAGAGAAGGCCCGGGCCACTGTACCGCACTGGAGACTACGTCTGGATATCCACAAGAAACATGAGGTTTCGAAAGAACAGTGTGTTCCATCCCAAGTACATGGGCCCCTATCGAATTACCAAGTGTATGGGTCCCGTGAACGTGAAGGTGTGCTTGCCCCAGTCATTGCGGATACACCCTGTCTTTCATGTATCATTGCTCAAACCAGCACCCTCCAAGCCGTCTGGGACACCTAGGCCGGTATGCGCGGAGTCGGAGGTGGAGTATGAAGTGTCGGGCATACGGGCGTCCAAATGGCGCAGGGGGAAGCTGTGGTACCTGGTTGCGTGGAAAGGCTATGGCCCGGAGGAGCAGTCATGGGAACCGGCTGAAGGGCTTCATGCTCCGCGCTTGGTCTCCTTGTTCCATCGGCGTTTTCCTGCCAGCGCTGGACCCGTGGGGAGCCGCTGAGAGGGAGGATGTACTGTCAAGAATTCCTGTCATGCGAGGGGAGGAAAACGGTAACCAGCGAAAACGGACTACATCTCCCAGGATGCTTAGCGGTTGAGAGGTTATGTAAACAGGAGAGCTGTTACATAACTCAAGGAAAACACGCCCTTATGTAAACAGGAGAGCTGTTACATAACTCAATGAAAACACGCCCTTATGTAAACAGGAGAGCTGTTACATAACTCAAGGAAAACACGCCCTTATGTAAACAGGAGAGCTGTTACATAACTCAAGGAAAACACGCCCTATAAAGGGAGGAACCGGGAGGTACAACGCTGTCGGATATTGTGTTTACACCGACGTACCTGCTTAGTGAAGAGCAGTGTTCCGGAGTGGTGCTCCAGTAAGGCAAGAACGGAGGTAGGTCGAGTCGTTACTCCCTGGGCCGTGTCTTGCCCCATCGTCACCTGTGAAGGACCCGGAAGCTCTACCGGATAACCATTGAGCTTCGCTTTTTGACTCGGCTGAGTCAAAGCGCAGTGGCGCTTTTGCTGGTTGGAGTCGTAACTCCCAGCCCGACCAGAGATACAGGGACTGCCAGCTGTAACGCACACCAGGAGGTGTTTGCCGCGTTACAGACTCGGAAGTCCACGGGATCGATCGAGCGGCTGCTCTCGGTTCAGTCTTCTTTGCTTGTGATTGGGGTATCGGTGACGCATCACCAGGAGGTGACTCCGCGTCCCGGTGCAGTCTGAGGAAGTGGTTGAGCGGCTGCTCCCTTCAGGTAGAGACCCCGGCTGGGTGTTTCCCTGACTCCTCGATTCTCCCCAACACTCTTCGTGCCCCTCACAGCCTACCGATTGGCATTGTCGGCCATTTCATTTCTGCCCTCTGTTGGCATACGCCGGGATCGGCGTATATGCAGAGGACGGTTAGGACCATCCGTGCTGTGGGCTGGTAACGTACTTAGCTTGGAGGATTCCAGTGACTATAACCTTTGTTTATTCCTTGTATTATTTTTGCCATCATTAAAATAACTAAACCTTCACAAGTGGTTGCGTTCTCATTATCGTGTCTGTTAAACGATCCTGAGACGTTCAGGGCGTTACAGTATGGATGCCATAGTGCACAAGTTAGACACTCATGACGAACGCCTTAAAGAAGCAGAGCGTAGAATATCAGATACCGAGGATGCGACCTCTCATCTACAGGATAATGTCACACAAATGGAAAAAATATTGAAAATCATCGCAGCCAAAAATGAAGATATTGAAGCGAGAAGCAGGCGCAATAATGTGCGCATAGTTGGCATTCCGGAAAGCACGAACATGGGTAAAATGGAGGAATATGTGGAGAAGATGTTGTTAGCAACAATCGGATCTGATGCCCTTTCCACGCACTTCATAGTAATACGAGCTCATCGGTCCTTGGGTCCCAGACCTCCACCAGGTGCTACGCCCAGGCCCATCATCGAGAGAATATTGAATTATCGGGATCGGGGTGTTATCCTGAAAATAGCCCGAGACAAGCGGCAGCTCAGCTTTGAAGGAAATTCATTTACAATATATCCTGACTTCACGGCGACTGTACAGGAGGAGAGGTGCAAATTTATACCGGTTAGCAGAAGTTGAGAAAAGCTCAAATTGACTACGCACTTCTATACCCGGCTGGACTGAGAATTACGCATCAAGGGAAACAATGGTTCTACACCAAGCCGCAGCAAGTGGAGGAATTCCTGAAGCGGTTGAAATGGCAGAACTGTGATTCCAATGAGCCTGATACATCCTCCAGAGCTTCCTCACCGATTACTGAGTGAACCATGCAGCGCGGAGGTGAAAACAACACTACCCACGAGGCTGATGATGATGCGATAAAACGTTGCCTTTCAGGAACTGATATGTACAATTCCAGAGGTTGATCTACATCACCTATGACCTGAAATCCTGGTATGCTGGATAAGTGTGTCTGGACACGCCGACCACCCTCACTCCCATGGAGACAGCTGATATCACCTTGCTGGCTCTATGGTGGTGTGGGAAATTGTGCTAGCCCCTAGAAAATTTCCCCAAAAGGGCATTTCCCTATTACCCTGGACTGCGCTCATATGTGCGCTTTGGTTATTGAATTCTCTTGGGCGAGGGAGGGGGTTGGGATTGTTATTGTTATGTCTGGCATGATTGGGATGCTTCAGTGGGAGGGTGGAGGAAAGGGGGGTGTTTTACTGTTTATTGATACTCTCAAGATACAGCACGACATACAAATATATGAGATCTCGGTACATGCTACACGCAGGAAGCAAAGCCTGCACAGAGTACATTACTACTTATTGTATGCCATAGACACAGATGGCTACTGGGACTACACATCAGAATTTGCACATCCTCACCTGGAATGTGAGAGGGATTGGTGATCCACGCAAATGTCGTCAGCTACTAGCGTATTTGGATAGGCAGCAGATACACATTGCCCTACTCCAAGGAACACATACTAACCCATTGCATCCCATTACCTTTGCTAACAAGTGGGCAGACCATGGGCTGTTTTCGTCTTATTCATCCTACGCTATGGGCACGGCCATACTTATTAAAAGGAGTACCCCTTTCTCACTGAGTGGCACTCTGCTTGATCCAAATGGTAGGTACACCATTGTTTGGGGGCGATTGGGAACAGATTCAGTTACGCTTGTGAGCTGTTATGGTCCAAACAAAGATACTCCGGAATTTTTTACATTGCTGGGGGGGAAGATTATGGAAATAGGCTCCACTCATATAATCCGGGGAGGCGATTTTAATGTAGCACTTGACCCTGCAGCGGACAGATCTAACCCTGCTACACATCATTATAATAAATCATATCACACTATACAGGGGATTAAATCAGATAATGGTTTACGTGGCGTCATCTCCAACCTACTACACGAGAGGATACACACTACACGACTCATGCCAACTCCTGGGAGCGTCTTGACTATTATATGCGATCTCGAGGCCTAGGCCCCACAATTAAACATGTTGCACATCTGGCCAGAACCTACTCGGACCACTCCCCTGTTAAACTAACACTCACCCCACTGGGATATGACAAACCACGCAGTAATTGGAGGCTGCAACCCTTATCCCTTCTCGACACTGTATTCCATAGTGAGTTAAGGGATGAAATCCAAGATTTTTTCCAGAGAAATAAAGGGTCGGTTGACAATGTAGAAACTATATGGGAAGCCTTCAAGGTCACAATTTGGGGATTTTGTATTACCAAAAGCTGTGGGGTGCTACAAGACATACAAGGAACACTCTACAAGCTGGACGCAGAGCTTAAGGCTCTAGAAGTACAACTGGCTGTGGGAGGCGGTAGTGATGTGCAGAATGCCATTCGGGAAAAGATAACGAATATACTTCAACGGCAGATCGTGAAATGAAATTTAAAGGGAAATATTGGATAGCCCGACGCTATGGCAAAGGGGATAGACCGGGTAAGTCCCTCGCTTCTCCAACTCTGTGTTGGAAATTGTGGGACCTGGGAAGATACTACAAAGCGACACCACTGACATACTTACCACTTTCACTGCCCACTATGCGGCACTGTACACTTCACAGAGAAGAGACTCTTTTGAATTAGATAGCTTCCTTGGAGATGTGGCTATAGGATGACTAGCAGACAGACAGAGGGAATTCCTTAGTGCCCCATTTGAAATTGATGAAGTATGAGAAGCGATCATGCAGATGCAATCTGGGAAGGCCCCTGGCCTGGATGGGCTGCCTGCTGAATTTTATAAAACCAATGTAGATCTGATGACCCCGATTTTAAAGGAGGTATATGAAGAGTCATTTGAAATTGGCGTACTCCCATCTTCCATGAGAGAGGCTCTTATCACCTCCCTCCTTAAACCTGGTAAATCACCGAAATCATTTTGATTCCTATAGGCCATTATCCCTCCTTAATTGTGATACAAAAATGCTTGCAAAAATACTTGCGAACCACCTGTCTCTTCTTATGGAGAAGTTGGTGCTTCCGGATCAGGCAGGATTTGTCCCAGGCAGAGCAACTACACACAATCTACGAACCCTCTTTTCCATTCTACAGAATGTCGCTCCTGAACTGCCGCTGGCGGCAGTCTTTCTAGACGCCACAAAGGTGTTCGATTCTGTCGAGTGGGATTACTTACTGGGAGTGCTGCAACGTATGGGATTTTCTCCTGTGTTTTTGTCTTGGATAAAATTATTATATCAGAAGCCCACGGCCAAAGTCCTAATCAATAGGTATGTGTCTGATGCATTTTCCATAACTAGAGGCACGAGGCAGGGATGCCCACTCTCACCCTTTTAACGCTTGCAATTGAACCATTGGCATCTAAACTGAGGCAACATCACCAAGACAAGGCACTGAGATGCTATTTGCGACAGATTCTCATATCACTATATGCGGATGATATAACCCTCTATGTGAGAGACCCAGAGAATAATTTAAATCCACTATTGTGTGAATTTACAACATTCGGAAAATTCTCTGGAATCCAAATCAGTTGGGAGAAGTTGCACATTTTTCCCCTGACACAAGCAACATCTAGATTTCCCCTAGATTTTCCCTTGGAATGGTGTGATCTCAGATATCTTGGGATAGTGATAACTAGGGATAGGGAGGAGCTAATGCGCCTTAATTATGGTATGGCAATAGATCGCATTACAGATTGTGTCACGCGATGGATATCGCTGCCGCTTTCTCTAGCAGGGCGAGCTGCATTGATCAAAATGGTGATCCTTCCACAAATACTATACCTTTTTTAAAATATCCCCTACTATTCCGGTCGTCACTTCTTTCAAACACAGATCCAAAATAGTAAGGTTGATATGGGGAGGCAAACAGCCACATTTGCAATGGCAAATACTCACACAACCATACACACAGGGGGGCTTTGATATCTCGAGCTATGAATTGTACTATACGTGTGCCCAGGCTCATTATGTTTTTTACTGGATTCACCCTCGTAGGTATATGCCACAGATTGCAGCGGAGCACTGGCTGGCGGATCCCATCCCGCTGAATGGTGTGCCGTACACACCCCCCCGAACACGAGACAGTACACCTACCACAATCACATGTACAGTACATGCCTGGCACCATATCTTGCAGCTTCTCCAATGCCCAATGCTATACTCTCCGTTACTAACGCTCTCATATCATCCCCGCATGCCACTGCTACAAGAAACGGGGATCCACAGACTCTGTGGGCGTACTCACATTGCCACATGGGGAGACCTTTATCAAAATGGGAAATTTCGATCGTCAGAGTCCCTTTTTCGGGAAGGGCGACCCTCCTCATTGGACATATTTCTTTACGTCCGCCTCCGCCAGGGCATACGATCAATTACCCCAGACTTCCCCCAAGAACCTCCTGCACTGGCTCCCCTACATAAAATGCTTCGCAATACATCGCCAGGTTATTTGGTTTCCACACTTTATCATACGGTTCACTCTCAACAGTCAGCACCTCCTGGCTTCTCCCGTGCGAAGTGGAGTTTGGAACTAGGGCAGGAAATAACGGACGATCAGTGGACGTACTGTTGTCTGTGCTCCAGCGGAAAGGGCAAATTTACATATCCTCCCTGCGTCACAGACCCATCATCACGCTTATTCATTCATACACTCATTCATTGGTGGGGCCCATAACACCAACACTCATACGTCTCACTCCGAATCTGCACACAGGAGGACAGAAGCGCTGGACATGTGGGGGGGTACCTTATTACCTATAGGAGAGAATTGTTTTACAGTATATACATAATTTACATCAGTACCAATAGGATCCTAAGTTTAACATCAAGGCACTCCACCACTTGGTCGATGGACCAATTAGTTGGACTGGTTGATGGTGATTTAGAACCAGCTATAACACATTTAAAGCTTCAGAACCTTAATCAATACCTTATTTAAAGAATCACAAACTCATTTTCTGTTAATCAACGTTTAGTTTATCTAATGAATTCACTTTCATTGGCATTGTCCGCTTTTAATCAAATCTGCATAATTTCATTGAATAATTGACATAAATTTACATACAAGCATATTTACCTAAATTTTGATATCGGTGACCATTTCTCAAAACCCTTTTGGCCCTGCATAAATCAAATCCCTTTGGGTGAAATCGTCCAATCGATTGCAGGCTAATACCCAGATAAGTCCGGAAAAGTTCCTTTTCACTCGGCACGACACAGTCCCAAAGATATCCAAAGGACCAGGCAATCGTGCAAGCAAATCGATATACAGTCACCAACGCAAGTTTGGGACACCCTTCTGGAACGCACTAGACTATACCCTCTTCTACAGTTCCCCTTTTATAGTAATTTCTAAGATAACCTGCAACATTTTCCCAAATCTAAACACTTTGATTGGCTAAGCCTTCAAAATTGTAATATGGTCCGTTATTCCCATGTTCCTTGGTTCTCAGGGAAACGAATATGTCATTCTTTTAGCTTGTACACTTCTCATGCGAAAAAGGTCCGAAGTATCAACATGTTGACCTCTAAGTATAGGTGGTTATTGTTTTTCTGTCATTCACACTAGCTGAATTCTGGCAGTCCTCCACGTTCCTATCCTTGACGAGGAACACTGTGCTCTGATCGGAGGACGCCTGGAGATCTTCAGAGCCATCCGAGTCTTCGCAGTAGACATCGCGCTCACACGACGGTGGCCACTTCCGAACTCCATTTTGAATATCATGGCCTAGTAGGCCCGAATGCCAACTTAAGCAAAACAAACATAAAAATAAATTAATATACGGAAATGAAGTTTCTAATGTTTAAACCCACACTAATCCCATTATAGGGCTGCGAGCTAGTCTGACCGATACTATCACCTGCTGGCAAGAACACGCTGTGTAATGCGTTTTTAAGGAGCTTTTAGATCGAAAAATATTTTTATTGTTTGGGGGCTCTAAATTGTTTATTTCAGTGGGAATATTGATCAGGAACACTGACACCCCTCCACACGCTATTATATCATTTCCCTGCCTCGCCCAGCCGGTCTTTTGATCCGGTGTAGGCGGCGGTGGGTGCCATCTTTGGTGTGGCTGGGGGGTGCGCTCTAGTCGCGCCGGCCTCCCACCCTCCTCACACCCTATATAATCTGCAGCATGGCCAGACGGCGCAGCGGGCTGGCGCAGCGGGCGCGCCGGATGCGCGCTTAAGCCGCGCCTAAGCCAAGCCCGTCTGCGCCCGTCCGCGACCGGACTCGGCCCAGGGCCATAACCCCTGGCCCTCTAGTGCGTTATTCTTCCCTGCAACTAAGACAGTTGAACCCTGGCCACTCCCACCGACATTGTATCATTCGGCCTCTCTCCACTGCAGTGGGCGTTACCCCCATTCCTTGCCCTGGGTGTCAATACCAACTTCCGCAACCTCGTTTGCATGGCTCCTCAGCCTCAGACCCCCCTAGCAATACACTTTCTCATGAATTGCATATCACTCAACCCCATGGTTGTCGAGCAGCGCTCATTAATACGCGCTCTCTTCCATGTCACAGCTTACAGATCAGCGAATTTATTCTCGCCCATGATCTTGACTTCCTTTTTGCCACCGAAACCTGGGGAGATGCTGGTTCAGGACCGGACTTCTGCCTGGCAACCCCTGAGGGCTATAGTGTCGCTAGGCGTGACAGACATATAGGAAGAGGTGGCGGACTTGCCATTATTTATAAGAACCTGTACCGCACTACACTCGATCCTATACAGTCCACTAACTGTGAAGCAGCCACCTTTGCTATTAATATTAATTACAAACAAGCCCTCAAGGGAATTTTGCTATATCGACCTCCCGGGCCCCGAAATTCTTTTCTTGCCACACTTTCTGATTTTAATGATCACATCATAAGTTCGCTGGAATACATGATATTAGGAGATTTTAACTTCCCTCTGGAAGAACAGGGCAACCACGAAACCACTCAACTCACTGCTGATTTCCTAACCTTAGGACTTCAACAATTGGTGAAGGGAACTACACACCAGGCGGGGCACACACTAGACGGTCTGTTCACCAACAACTCAGACATCTCTGTACTGGATATTCTTCCTCTTACGTGGTCAGATCACAGGGCCATTATCTTTGGGATCCATACCCGGCACGCTAACCCTCCCCCGTCCAGGCCACGAATTAGGTTAGGGACCCGTGCTTGGAAAAATGCGGATATCCATCAGATGGTAGATATCCTGACACTATCCTCTCCTATGGGGATAGCCAATCACGCTTTATCAGCCTCCGACTTCCAAGACTGGATTCGGAACGCTGCTGATCAGGTGGCCCCGGAGAAGCTTATGCGACCTAACAGAATATCCCTATCGGCGGCTTGGTATACCGAAGAGCTTAGGCTCCACCGACAACACTGCAGGAACTTAGAAAGGCGCTGGAGGAAACTTTACTGCCCCATAGCCAAGCATTCCTACAAAGACGCCCTGACAATATACAAAAAGGCTATTATTGCCCGAAAAAGTGCATTTTTCTCGGCTCAAATCGAGAATGCCAGGAACTCTGCTAGAGAATTGTTTTCAGTGGTCACTACTCTGTCCACCCCCTCTACGGGACCTGGGGTTGAACCCTCTCAGTCTCTTTGTAATGCTCTGTCCAGCTTTTTCACTACTAAGGTGGCAGATATATACTCATCCTTTGCAGGGAACGTAGGGACAAGATCCAGAGTCTGCAGTGGTGAAGAACCAGCCACTGACCATGATCCCTTCTCTTCCTTTGCTCCCATTACGCAAGATCAAATCAGCAGACTCATCTCTACTACCAAGTCTGGCTCCCCCTTAGACCCCTGTCCTCCCTCAGTGATGGCTAACCTTAGCGAGGTGATCTCTCATCCACTCATGAAAATTTGTAACACCACATTCCAAACTGGTCGCTATCCAGATCCTTGGAAGAAGGCCGTGATCAAACCTCTTCTGAAGAAACCCTCCATGGACCCCACAGCTCTGGCCAGCTATAGACCAATAGCGTGTCTCCCCTTTCCTGCCAAAATATGTGAATCTCTGATGAATAAACAACTCTCAGAGTTCGTCGATACTTACCAACTTCTCGACGAAACGCAGTTTGGCTTTAGGAAAGGGCATGGAACTGAGACCACTTTAATAAAGGCCTCAGACGAGATCAGAGCCATCATGGACCAGGGAGGTGCGGCTGTCCTGGTCCTTCTGGACTTGTCCGCAGCCTTTGACACGGTCGACCATGCTATTCTGGTCGACCGTGTCACAGCCCTGGGGATAAACGGTACGGCTAGAGATCTTATTTCATCTTTTCTGGCCAACCGTACCCAGACAGTGAAGTTAGGTAACCTCTATTCTCCTGTCTCCGCACTCCCCTGTGGAGTCCCACAGGGTTCCTCGCTAAGTCCAACGCTATTTAATATCTATGTAGCAGACTTAGCGAGGGTAATAAAGGCCCATGGGTTGCGACTTACATCTTACGCAGACGACACCCAACTGGTTCTGGCGATCCACAAGGACGGCCCAGCGGTGGCAGCTAATTTTCAAAGGGCCATGCTTGCTGTCAGTACCTGGATGTCCTCCAATTGTCTGAGGCTTAACTCAGACAAAACCGAGGTCATGACCTTTGGTAAACTCTCCCCGGACTGGTCTTCCACCTGGTGGCCTAACCAGCTGGGCTCTCCACCTGTCCCAGTTGAAAAGGCTAGAAACCTGGGAGTCATTTTTGACAGCAAGCTGTCATTTAACCTTCATGTCAACAAGGTTGTGTCATCTGCGTTCTTTATTCTAAAGAAAATTAGGAAAATACTGCCTTACCTCCCCACCTCAGCTGGGAAGACCCTGGTCTCCACCCTAGTGTTTTCCAAAATCGACTACGGGAATGCCCTCTTCCTTAATACTCAGAAACTCGTTCTATCTAAGTTGCAGTCCATACAGAATGCGGCTGCAAGAATTCTTCTTGACATCCCCCGCCACCAGCCAACCACTCTAGCCATTCGTCACCTGCATTGGCTAAGAGTAGAGGGCCGTATTAAATTCAAGGCCCTCTGCATCGCCTATAAGGCAGTGCATGGCGTCGGTCCAAAGTTTCTGACTGAAGCGTTCCAGTTGGATAGCCCCAAGAGACAGCTGAGATCCGCCAACACCTGCCTGCTTCCGGTACCTCGCACGAGAACGGCAACCTGGGGAGACAGGCGCTTCTTGGTTGCCACACCCAAACTTTGGAACCTTCTGCCACTCACCATAAAAACTGCCCCCAATCTGATGAGCTTTTGTAGGCTCTTAAAGACATGGTTGTTCAACCAGTAAGCCTGCCGCTCGGTCTCTCTATCCGCCACATGCGCCGAGACACCTTCGGGTATTTGTTTGCGCAATAAAAATCTCGAAAATAAATAAATAAATAAATAAATATTAGTGTTTTCCTAGCTCATAGCAACATTTAAAGCAATAATACACACGATTACGCAATACCAGGAACGCAAAACCATTACAAAAGCAATATAAATCATGCAATTCTATCACAACACATGCTTCAGTTAATATGCGTAGCATAGTTAGTCATTAGAATTATTTGCCATGCAATTAGCATTTAGTCCCGCGTGTAATTCGTGTTTATTAAGGTGTAATGTTGATTAGTGCTACCACTGCAAACAGTTAATAAAATTAATATTTAGAATAGTTACGTAATTAGTATATTATCATGCAAAATAGAGAAGGTATAAAACATTTTGTTTTACCTGCTCCACCAATCCCCCCTTTGGTGATTTTTAATAACACCAAAAATCCCACTAAATTTAAATTTAAATTTTATGGAAATGATTTCTCAGTTCTCTTACAGTATGTTGTGTTACATCATTGTTTCCCCCATCTCATCCTCCTTTGTTTTCTTGCACATATTTTCTTTCCATTCTTCCAGTTCTATATCTCCCATTTCTCTTTCCTTTCTTTCTTTCTCTCTTTTCTTGGCAACTTCTCCTTTTATTTTATTTTGTAACTTTCTTCTTTTATACATACACACCCTAATCTCAGAATTAATACTAGTATTACCACACAAGTTACTGAGATTAGAATCTTACCTATAAATGAACTACCTAATTTAATTAAGAAGTTTTTAATGGTAGCAAACCCTTTACCAATCTTTTCCCAAACACTTTCAACCTCCAGTGGAACAATTTCCTCATGCAAATCTGTTATATTCTTAATATAATTCTTTAAATCTTGACTCTCGTCAGGAATATAAGTACAACAATGTTGCACTTTCAGCATTCCACAGACTCCTCCCTCTTTTGCCAAAATAATATCAAGGGCAAGTCGATTTTGCATAACCATGGCTCTCATGGCTACCATTTCGGTATTTAGCAATAAGAACCCTCCAGCAGTGCTTGTCGATAAGCGATCCACTACTGTAGACAATTTTCTAATTTTATGTGCATTCAGAGATATTCCAACGGCTGGTATCAGTGCTCCAAAAATATCCCCTACAATTTCTGACCAACTTTCCCTCCTTCCACGTGTTAGTTGTCTACCTATCTCACGCGCACCATCTTTTCCCCTTCCCACATGAAATATCTTTGGGAAGACCAGGCCTAGATAACATGTGCCATACCAATGGTCCGGCAACCGATAATAAGCTTTGTTCCCGCATATAAAATATAATCCAGGGAATAACGGATAGTTTCCTCCTTTAAATCCCCATCCTCCCATGATTCTATATGTATCATGGCATTCACTCGCACCTATAAAATAATTATCATACACAGTTTCATTTCTTCTGATACACAATTTCCCTCTTTGAGGCCAATCTAAAGCGAAAGCCGGACTGGTTTCTCCCTTTAAATGTTTTACTTTTTCTACGTCCCAAACTATCTTCTCTCCTTTTCCCTCAGGTATCTTTCTTTGCATCTTAATTCTCCTCTATTCCACCATGTCCAAGAAGGTCTTTATTTCCTTCTTCAGACTACAAGTAAGATTATTTTTAAACACTGCTTCTAATGTCAATTCTCTAGTTTCTAAGAAATATTCACCTAAAGTCTTACCAGGTTTTATCTTATTCAATTCAGGAACTACAGATACTTGTGAGAAAATGTTATCTACATCAGAGAAATAGTATTCTAATTTCCCTGTTTTATAACACAAACTTGCTAACACACTACAGGTTATTCCATATGTCACAGGAAGGTGGTGATATGTAACACCTTCTGACACTGATGCAGGTAATTGCATGCAAACATAACAATCTCTAACGTCCATAGTTTTTACATATTCCTACAATAACTTTGAAAAAACATTATTAGAAAAATCTTTATAGACCTATGCTTATGCAGATCAGTTCTGTCTATCAATCTAGTTACATGAGTATCATGAGTCTTTTCTATATTAGTCTTGTTCTCCATAGGACCCTCTACCGTTTCAAACGTTACTTTAAATGAAATTATTAAAGCCAATACACTCCACAGAAGCATTAGTAATCCTGTACAACAACAACACACTTTGCACCATCTTCGAAGGAACACACACGTAGATTTTCTACCTTCTGTGTTTGCCATTTCGGAAATGACCAGTGTCTTTTGACTTAGCCTCTCTTATTCACAACTAACTTTGTCTAAACCCAAGGCTCTAAGCGCCTACTTGGTTCTTTTCGGTTATATGTCTTGTCCGGTAATTCAATCTCTCTGCAACTTCTTCTTGTTACTTCAGTCTGGCATTTGATCGTCTTTCACCTTGTTTTCACAATCTTGGTTCAGAATTTCCTGAACATCCGTCTCTTCTCTGATATCAGACAAAATAACTCTCAGGATTTTCGAATCTTCTTCCTTTTCAACCACTTCCGGTACAGTCACCCCTAGACTTTCTTGGCTGTCTGCTTCCTCTTGTACTTCAGGAAGTGCCACATATGTCCATTCTGGTGACTTCTAGTTGGGTCACTTAATTCGTTTTTCTTTCTTCAATTGTGTCGGATCAAGGTCTTCTGATTTTTCTTGACTAGACACCTCATTCACTTGTTCTGCTTTAGATGATTTCACTCTTGTCAATCGATACCTCAGTCTTTTTATTTTGTTTGGCCAAATTTCCTCTTTTGCTGGCCTTTTCAACTTATTTCCTTTTTCACCTCGCTCGGTTTTCCACGCTCTCTTCCTCAGGACTCGTCCTTCCTGTACTTCTCCTTCACTTTCCTCGGATTCGGTCACTCCTCGTGTTTCTTCCACGCAATCTTCCTGCTGACTAACTGTCCCTTTTTCTACCTGGATGTGTGTTTTCCCTATACCTCCTCGGGGGTCTTCCGCAACAATCTTACCCTCACTCTCTGTGTCTAATCCCTCACCTTCTACTTCTATGACCTCAGGTGGAATTTCTCTTGTACTTGCATGTGGAGCTTCTTTATCAAAAATGTCTTTGACAGTCTCTTCAATATTTTCTTTTATGTTTTCCCGTACTCTCACCTGTTCGATATCTGACTCGGAGCTAGTATCAGAAATCTCCAATCGTCTTCTCAATGGCAAATTCTCTGGTTCTGTAACCTGGCTTGGTTCCAACTCTCCCCTTCTCGGAGTTGGTCTTGCTCTTGTTTCTTCTGAGTCTGACTCGGAACTGGTATCGGATTCTCCCAAATATTCTTTCTCAGGTCTATTCACTGGATTAGGGATTCGAAGAATATGACTTGCATGAATCCAATTCTTTACCCTGGCACATTTCACAGCCGTCGTCGTGGTCAAAATCACTTGATGTGTTTTTCCCCAACGTGGGACCAGACAATTCCTTCTTCTATGCACCTTGATTGTCACCCAGTCTCCTGAACTTAAATTATGAGCTGGCTTCTTTTCAAGAGTGGTTGCATCCGATCCAACCTAATGAAACACAGAATGAACGGAATCAGCCAACCCCTTGCAATAATCCAACACAAAGTCATCAGATATAGGCAGTAGTTTGTTGACAGGAATGAAAATATGTCTCATCGCTCTACCCATGACTCAGTCCAGTATTTCTATCAGGAATGGATCTAATAGTCATGAGCACTAGAGGCAAGACATCAGGCCATTTTAAACCTGTGGCCAAACACATTTTCCCAATCTGTTTTTAATGGTGCCATTCATCTGTTCCACCACTCCAGAAGCCTCTGGGCAGTAGGCACAATGCAGTTTCTGTTGTACATTCAATGCTTCACAAATCAATTTTATGATTTCATTCTCAAAATGCTTTCCTCTATCTGACTCGATCGTAACGGGGAAACCAAATCTAGGAATAAACTCTCTCAATAGGAGTTTCGCTACTGTAACCCCATCACTCCTTCTAGTTGGGTACGCCTCTACCCAGAGTGAAAACAGACAAACAATCACTAGAACATATCTTAGCCTGTTACATGGGGGCATTTCAATGAAATCAATCTGCATTCTGGTGAAAGGACCTCCTTCCCGTCCTATCGTTCCCAATCTCACCACTGTTTTTCTTCCTGGATTGTATTGCTGACATATGAGACATCTTTGACAAAGGCTCTCAGCTACAAGCCAAAACTTGGCATTATACCATGTCTGTTTGAAAAGTCTGATCATAGCATCCCTTCCTACATGTGCCTGTCCATGGTACATCCGTGCCATGGTAGAGACCATGCTATCAGACATGACTGGTCTTCCATCCCGATAAACCCAAACTCTGTCTGCCTCTCGGGGTGCGCATCCTGATTTTATCCACTGTTTCTTTTCCTCATCTCCTGACTCTTCCTGTAACTGCCTCACCTCTTCCCACGTATTCACAGTGTTAGTAAAAAGTAAGGGACATGAGTTCATTTCCTTTTCGCTGTTTCGATTGACCGAGTTCTGGTTGCGCGCACAATATTGCGCTATGTCATTTGCGAATTAATTTCCTGCCGATACGTAATCAGCATTCTTAGAGTGGGCAGCACCTTTTACTACTGCCAATTGTTTAGCCAGCTGTATTGCCTCAAGCAACTTCCCAACCACTGCAGCATTCCTTATAGAAGTTCCATTCGATGTCAAGAACCCTCTTTGGGACCAGATTTGCCCAAAGTCATGCACAACTCCAAATCCATACTGACTATCAGTAATCACAGTGATTCTCAGATTCTTTCCCAATTTACATGCTCTTGTTAACGCAAACATTTCGGCAACCTGAGCTGATCTCACTCCTTTCAGACAAGACGCCTCCAATACGGCCGCTACAGTACACACTGCTTATGCTGCACTCAAAATTCCTTCTTCGGTTCTCAAACATGACCCATCCACAAACATCACATAGTCACTTTCTTTCAAAGGCACATCTTTTATGTCCGGACGCGGCTTGGTGCAAAATTAAAGCTCTTCCAAGCAATCATGATCCACGTCATCCTTCACTTCCACATTTACAGCACCATGCAACAACGTTGAGGGGTTTACATTGAGACACCTCAAAAGGCTCACATTCGTTGCACTCAAAATGACTTTCTCATACTTAGTTAGACGACTGTATTTCATGAACTGGGTGCGGCTCCTTGTTAAAAGGATCGCAAAGTCATAAGGTACAAACACTCTCACAGAATATCCCATCACAATTCCTTCACTCTGTTCCAAGCTCTTACAAGTAGCAGCCACTGCTTTCAAACAACCAGGCAATGCCACAGCTACAGGAGCTAATACAGCTGAAAAATATGCAATTGGTCGTCTCAATTTTCCATGTTTCTGTACTAACACAGAAACTGCACATCCATCTCTTTCACTGCAATAGAGCTCAAACTCTTTTTCATAGTCAGGTATTCCAAGAGCTGGTGCTTCACACAAGCTTTCTCTCAATTGTTTAAAAGCCGTCAATTCTTCTTTGTTCAATTCAAGGGGGTCTTTCACATCACTCTTCGTCAATCGCACCAAAGGTTTTGCAATCAGTTATAAGTTGCTGATCCACTGACGGCAGTATCCAACCATTCCAAGAAACATTCTCACTTCTCTTTGAGTCATTGGTGCTCTCATTCCTTTTATTATTCTGATCCTGTCTGCAGTTACATTTTCTCAGCCCTTTCTCAATTTTATGGCCTAAATATTGTACTTCCTTTTGGCAGAATTGTAATTTCGATGGGGATAATTTAAGTCCCTCATCCTCCAAATGATTCAGTAACGCAACGGTATTCATCACACAAGCTTCTCGGGTTCTCGATGCCACCAGTAGGTCATCGATGTATTGAACTAGTACTGAGCTTTCGGGCATTTTTAAATCTTCCAGGGATTTCTTTAGAATCTGATTAAATATCGATGGACTTTTTGTATACCCCTGTGGGATTCTACACCATGCCAAGGTACATTCGCCGAACCGGAACGCAAAAATCTGTTGGCTGTCAGGGTGCAATGGGATGGAAAAGAAAGCATGACACAGGTCAATGACTGTGTACCATTCTGCATCATGGGGAATCTGATATAGGATCACGGAAGGGTTTGGTACAATGGGACAACATGATACAACAATTTTATTCACTTTTCTTAGATCTTGTACTATCCTGAAAGTTCTGTTAGGCTTTTTCAAACCCATGATTGGTGAATTACATGGACTACTCATTATCTCTTTCAAAATACCTTGTTCAATCATTTTGTCTATGATAGGAGTCACTCCTGCAATTATTTCGGGTGTCAATTTATACTGGGGAATATTTGGGTAACTTATTCCTTCTTTTACAGTTATCTTTACAGGATCTACGTTTCTCATCAATCCCATATCTTCTCCTGTGAAATCCCATACCTCGGGTTTCACTGTCTTCTTCAATTCCTGAGGCAATTCTTCTGGGTCAAATTGTAACGCCCTGAACGTCTCAGGATCGTTTAACAGACACGACAATGAGGACGCAACCACTTGTGAAGGGTTAGTTCTTTTAATGAAGGCAAATAAAATACAAAGAACAAACAAAAGTTATAGTCACTGGAATCCTCCAGGCTAAGTACGTTACCAGCCCACAGCACGGATGGTCCTAACCGTCCTCTGCATATACGCCGATCCCGGCGTATGCCAACAGAGGGCAGAAATGAAATGGCCGACAATGCCAATCGGTAGGCTGTGAGGGGCACGAAGAGTGTTGGGGAGAATCGAGGAGTCAGGGAAACACCCAGCCGGGGTCTCTACCTGAAGGGAGCAGCCGCTCAACCTCTTCCTCAGACTGCACCGGGACGCGGAGTCACCTCCTGGTGATGCGTCACCGATACCCCAATCACAAGCAAGAAGACTGAACCGAGAGCAGCCGCTCGATCGATCCTGTGGACTTCCGAGTCTGTAACGCGGCAAACACCTCCTGGTGTGCGTTACAGCTGGCAGTCCCTGTGTCTCTGGTCGGGCTGGGAGTTACGACTCCAACCAGCAAAAGCGCCACTGCGCTTGGACTCAGCCGAGTCAAAAAGCGAAGCTCAATGGTTGACCGGTAGAGCTTCCGGGTCCTTCACAGGTGACGATGGGGCAAGACACGGCCCAGGGAGTAACGACTCGACCTACCTCCGTTCTTGCCTTACTGGAGCACCACTCCGGAACACTGCTCTTCACGAAGCAGGTACGTCGGTGTAAACACAATATCCGACAGTGTTGTACCTCCCGGTTCCTCCCTTTATAGGGCGTGTTTTCCTTGAGTTATGTAACAGCTCTCCTGTTTACATAAGGGCGTGTTTCCTTGAGTTATGTAACAGCTCTCCTGTTTACATAAGGGCGTGTTTCCCTTGAGTTATGTAACAGCTCTCCTGTTTACATAAGGGCGTGTTTCCCTTGAGTTATGTAACAGCTCTCCTGTTTACATAAGGGCGTGTTTTCCTTGAGTTATGTAACAGCTCTCCTGTTTACATAAGGGCGTGTTTCCCTTGTATGACAGGAATTCTTGACACAAATACAACAAATGCCTCAGTAACTTCGGGTTCCATATTGTCTATGATCATTTTATACAGTGCATCCTCATCAGGCGTTTCAAAAGCTATGCCATCCGGAGTACAGAAAATTGTGCAATTCATTTTACACAATAAATCCCTCCCTAACAAATTTACAGGGCTGGTATCGCACACGACAAAACGGTGCATGTCAGAAAATTTCCCTATTTTAACTTTAACTGGTTCAGTAAGATACATTTTTATCTGTCTGTTTGAGACTCCAACTACTTTGATTGTGTCATCCGAGAGAGGAAGATTTTTGACGTCAGCTGATTTAACAGTTGAACGAGTAGCACCAGTAGCTACTAGGAAAGTAATATTTTCATCATTTACCTTTCCGTCCACAAAAGGGCCTGTCTGGTCTACCTCTAGAGTTGCGCCAAGTACGCACTCTTCTTCCTCTCCTCGGCACGTCAATAACTCTCTTCTGACTCACTCTCATCGCGCTGCAGCCAATACTGCGAAACAGCACTAGCGCACGGTAGCTTTATTACCTGTTCCTCGGTGTAGAATCCTGTCTTATTACTGTATCTCTGAGGGTTTACGGTCTGTGGAAAAGGTGGCTTTGGCACCTGACACTGTTGGGCAACAACCTGCTGCTGTCACTGTGGTTGACAACTCACCTCATTCTGCACCTGTGGATTCAATGATGCATTATCGCCATTAGCACTTAGGGGAAATTTACACTCAGATTTCCAATGCCCTACCTTTCCACAATTATGACATGGCTACTTCTTTTTGGCTTCGTCTAGACTAATCTGTCCCTTTCCTTTACCAATATTAGGTTTTTGTCTCACATGGCCCATGCCATTTGCTTGTTCAATCAGTTGGGCTTCCTGCCTTTCTGCTACCTTAAGCTGAGCCCACATGGCCTTCTCTTTTAGCTTGTGTTGCTTTGCTTCAATTTCGTCACTAAAATATTTCGCATGTCTCAGTACTTCATCTATCTTTTTATTTTGCCAATCTACAGTATGCTGTTTAATCATTTCACTTACTTCAGGTCTTAATCCATACACAAATCGATATACAAAATGACTTAAATCCTTTTCACTCAATTTCTCATTACCACTGCATTGCTTAAAAGCCAATAGCAATCTCTCATAATAGGAATGTACAAATTCTTTTACCTCCTGGTGAGTTCTATCAATTTTCACCCAATCAGTTTCTTTCGGAGGTACTTTATTTTTCAAAAAGGTAATTACCTGTTCATACTTTCTCATTACTTCTGGGTCAGGGGCACCTGTTTTAGGATCCCTAGGGTATTCTTGGGTGGGCCAACCTACTGTGATTTTGCATTCCGCCCATAGATCTGCCGGCACGATTATATTGAACAGACCATTTTAAATCTATCCATAGTACTTTTGATAATTTGACAAACCTGTCGGTACCATTCCACCGGCTTCTCCCGGAGCCTGGGGAAGTCGTTGGTAAATGACAAAATATCCTGTCTAGTCCAGGGAACATGCACATAACCCCGTCCTGGGATTTCTCTCATGGGGCATTCTGTTACCACCGTCTCCTTTTCTCTTACTGGGAACGCTGAAAAGGTCTTATCTGTTGCATCATACCTTTTCCGAAACCATCTACTTTTCCATCTATCCACATCACCCCATTTCCTTAGTAATGCAATTAGTTCTTTAATTTGAGTTAATGTTCCTGCAGTATTCAAGTTCTCAATATCTTTTTCGGAGAAATCTACTCTATATGGTTTCTGTAATGATTTTATTCTTTCAAAATCAATACCTATTTCACTCGCCACTTCTTCCAATTTCTCATGCAAACTCCTTGCTTTCCAAGTTATACTTTTACATAGGAACATTAGCTCTTCATCCTGATATGCTCTGAATTTTTCAGTTGGAATAGTCCCTACTATTATTTCCTCCAAAGTTAATTTTAATTTTGCCACATCTAAAGGTTGAGGTTCTGTATCTTTTCGCTGTAAACTCCTTAACCAATCGCTCAGTTTATCAGAAGTGGTGCCTACAGGAATTGTTTCATTTCTTACTCGCTCTATACTTCTTTCTGGGGTTTCTGGTGCTGATTCTGTTGTCATCAACGTCTTGCATGCTGGACTCGATTAATTGTCAGATTTTTAGGAGTACTTAACCCTGAGGTTCCTACCAATTTTCCCCATGGATTATTTCCTGAATCTCTTTTTCCCGTCTCATTTTGTTTATTACTATTGTAAGGAATTGTTAAGCAATCAGTCCTATAGTTACAGGAACAGTTACGGCTTCCATATTTTTGGTCTATTCCCTAATTTTCTCAATTAATTCCAGGGTAGTTCTGGCCAACTCAGCTGAATTTTCATTTACCATCCTAGCAGGTTGTGCAATGTGAGATTCTCTAAATGGATTATTTTTCCCTAAATCAGGTGGCGTTTGCTCAAGAGTTTTATTTCGTGGTGTTTCTTTTACTGGCGCACTCGGCATCAGCAACGTGGAGTTTGGTTGATATGGGGGAGTATTTTTATAAAACATGTCCTCGAGCACCTCATCCTCCGACTCATTCACACCATACTTGTAACCTTCTGACCCTGTATTGTTTCTCTTTTCTGTACACTTCCTGCCACTAGTTTCTTCAGCGTTTCTTAACGGGAACATCCCATCAGCCATGTTTGCACTCCGCCATCTCCTCATCCTATCATCATGACTCTCCTGTCCACACGGTCTACCAAACATGTATATACCTACCGCCACTCCGCTGTCGTTCTCTTTCGTACATCTCATCTTCCCTTTCCGTTAAAGCTTCAAACTGAGTAGGTCTAGGTCTCGGTTCGAACCTCATCATCCTTTCTCTTAAGTTTCTTAATGCAGCCAAACTAAATGAACCACTTTCTGGAAATGCTAGAACTCCATCTTCTTTAGTATACCTTGCCCAATTATCTAGCCAAATACATGTATGGTACCCATATTTTGCTACCATAAAAGTTGCGGGCGATTTTGGTGGGGGAAGTAACTGTCCTTCCCTAGTCACAATTGGCTTATCCTTTTTAAATAGGTTTTTGTTTTCCCAAACCAGGACTTTTTCTCTTTCTCTGGTGGATCGTAATACATCATTTTCTCTTATTCTTTAATCCCAAATCGCTAGATTTCCTGAATCGCTTCTCTACGACTATTCTGTTTGCTGTCCAATCGTAGCGCGAATCACACTTATGCACCAATCTGGAGCGTCTACGTCACCCTGTAATTTCCCAATCGCAGCGCGACTCACACTAACGCACCAATCAGGAGCATCTACGTCACACTGGCAATTCTCCACTCCTAGCGCAGCATACACCAGCGCACCACTCCGTGAAAACTTCGTCTCTCAATGGCTGGCCAATCCCAGCGCAGTTTTTCTGATGTCAGCTTGTCTCGCTACTCCTGCTTCTGCTGACCTCTCCTTCACAAAAGTTACCGGCAAACTTTTCTTACGTTTTCTTCAATCAAATCTGTTAGTAACGACATAAAAACACCATCATTGCCTGTTCCGCTAAACCAAAGAGATAGTTTTGTCCAATTACACAAGAATTCTGTATTTCTCGAGAATAGCGCTTACCTCTGCCCTTCCACAGAATTATTCAGTTTCGCCGATAAAGTAGCACTTCCCTCTACCTTACCCTTCTAACAAGCAAAAAGGCTAACCGTTTCTCTGGGGATAAAACACATGTGGAGACTACACTGCTCCTGAGAATTAAGGCCAGAGTTTCACAAGAGAACCTGTTGCTATTGCACTCACGCACATTCACACAGAAATGTCTCTAATGATAACACACAACGATGTTATCAAATCGAACCCAGAAAATGAGTCATGCGACTTCACTTGCCACACGTTTTTCCCCGTGTACCTACAGGGCAACAAGACAATACACCGTGCTAATTCACTTGCCACACATTTTGTACCTACAGGGTAACCAAATTCCTACATCCCGGAAGTCTTCAAAAACAACATAGAACGCGACTCAACATAGAATGTTAGTATATAAATCAATAATCAATCATCAATAATCAATAATCAAAAATCAATAATCACCAAACCAATGCAATAAAACCATAACTCTGCTACCAGAAAAACTGCTCCAGCGCAAAGGGCAAATTTACATATCCTCCCTGCGTCACACGCTTATTCATTCATACACTTATTCATTGGTGGGGCCCATAACACCAACACTCACACATCTCACTCTGAATCTGCACACAGGAGGACAGAAGCGCTGGACATGTGGGGGGTACCTTATTACCTATAGGAGAGAAATTCTTTACAGTATATACATAATTTACATCAGTACCAATAGAATCCTAACTTTAACATCAAGGCACTCCACCACTTGGTCGACGGACCAATTAGTTGGACTGGTTGATGGTGATTTAGAACCAGCTAAAACACATTTAAAGCTTCGGAACCTTAATCGATACCTTATTTAAAGAATCACAAACTCATTTTCTGTTAATCAACGTTTAGTTTATCTAATGAATTCACTTTCATTGGCATTGTCCGCTTTTAATCAAATCTGCATAATTTCATTGAATAATTGACATAAATTTACATACAAGCATATTTACCTAAATTTTGATATCGGTGGCCATTTCTCAAAACCCTTTTAGCCCTGCATAAATCAAATCCCTTCGGGTGAAATCGTCCAATCGAATGCAGGCTAATACCCAGATAAGTCCGGCAAAGTTCCTTTTCACTTGGCACGACACAGTCCCAAAGATATCCAAAGGACCAGGCAATCGTGCAAGCAAATCGATCTACAGTCACCAACGCAAGTTCGGGACACCCTTCTGGAACGCACTAGACAGTTCCCCTTTTATAGTAATTTCTAAGATAACCTGCAACATTTTCCCAAATTAAAACACTCCGATTGGCTAAGCCTTCAAAATTGTAATATGGTCCGTTATTCCCATGTTCCTTGGTTCTCAGGGAAACAAATATGTCATTCTTTTAGCTTGTACAGTTCTCATGCGAAAAAGGTCCGAAGTATCAACATGTTGACCTCTAAGTATAGGTGGTTATTGTTTTTCTGTCATTCACACAAGCTGAATTCTGGCAGTCCTCCACGTTCCTATCCTTGACGAGGAACACTGTGCTCTGATCGGAGGACACCTGGAGATCTACAGAGCCATCCGAGTCTACACAGTAGACATCGCGCTCACATGACGGTGGCCACTTCCGAACTCCATTTTGAATATCATGGCCTAGTAGGCTCGAATGCCAACTTAAGCAAAACAAACTTAAAATGAAATTAATATACGGAAATGAAGTTTCTAATGTTTAAACCCACACTAATCCCATTATATATTAGTATTTTCCTAGCTCATAGCAACATTTAAAGCACTAATACTCACGATTCCGCAATACTAGGAACGCAAAACCATTACAAAAGCAATATAATCATGCAATTCTATCACAACACATGCTACAGTTAATATGCGTACCATAGTTAGTCATTAGAATTATTTCCCATGCAATTAGCATTTAGTCCCGCGTGTAATTCATGTAATGTTGATTAGTGCTACCACTGCAAACAGTTAATAAAATTAATATTTAGAATAGTTACGTAATTAGTATTTTATCATTCAAAATAGAGAAGGTATACAACATTTGGTTTACCTGCTCCACCATCTGCTAGTGGTAGACTGCGGGTCACACATTATAAATTCCTACAACGTCTATATTAAACTCCTGTCAAAATGTTTCGCTTTAAATTGAAAAGTACGGATTGCTGTGAGAGATGTGGAAGACCGGGTGCAGATTTATTACACTTGTCATGGGAGTGCCCGCGAGTAAGTGAATATTGGACTCAGGTTTTCGATGCCCTAGATCAGATGGTGCCCATTGCTGTGAGCTGTACGCCTTTACTAGCATTGTTGGGATACACTAAATTCATTCCCAGGTCATGTCGCAAATATCTAGCAATAGCATTGTTGTTAGCTAAACGTAGAGGTGCGTGCAGGTGGGGTAGGGGGCCAAAATTTAAGTAATGGCTAACTAATCTAGTATACTGCAAAGACCAACTGACTGTATGATGAAACACTGCCCGCGCCTCAAGACCAAGGGATATTTGGAGTCCGTTGCAGAGCTACCTTCTAACATGCTCCTAAATCTCTCAAGTGGATTAGCCAGCAACATTGTTGTAGTGAGAGACAGCCTGGTATGGTCAGATATAGCTGTTACCTTCACCATTCCATAACTGTCTGATTATTGTACTGAACCCAGTGAGAAATGCGTAAGGTTTTACTTATACATAGTAATGGCCAATGGTGATCTAGGATGGGAAATAACAGTGCCGGATATGTTCACATGTTTGGCCAGGAGTACTATATTTTGTTTACGCATGCCAGACACCTGTCTCTAGACCTGAGTATTGTCATCAATGTACCCATCTGTTGCAATGTACCTATACTTTACTCAATTAGGCTTTGTGCCATATATGTACCTGTGTCGATCTGAAGTTACCCTTTTCTTTTTACCACTGTATTTTGTCTGCTGAATGTCGCTGGGAATTATACCTGTCATGTATTCATACCTTAAAAGCACAAAAATAAAAGAATACAAAAAAAAGTATGCTAATTCAAGCTGTGTAATCACCAGCTGTTTTGCTTGAGAGATTATAAACAAACACACCTGATAATTTAGCAATTTATAGGCCGTGTCACTTTAACATGATTTGTCAGGCAAAGACAGACCCTTCTCCAATAAGTGCACCAATCACAGATTAATGTAATTCAGTTTGGTTTTTAATCAATGTGATGTAGGTAACACATATTTAAGAAAGCAAGTTAGTAGCTTTACACTTGATACTGGGGTTACCTCTTGATAAAGAGCTGGATGGTCTTTACAGCATGTAGAGTTTCACTTCCTCCTACCATTTTCATCAGGAACCAGGTCATTGTTGGTGATGTTGCGACATAACTTTGGCTAGGCATACTTCTGCTAGTTACAGCTCACTTTAACCTCCTCACCTGGGTCTTCAAGGCCAAGGGGTTAGCTCGTCCTATTTTGTGCACATTTTTCTCTCTTACCAGATCTTGCACCCTACCAGCTCACATCCTCTTCAACTCCAATTATTTCCAATCCAGAACACATATTTTGATACCAAACCACAAAATACAACTCAACAACATAATTACACAAAACATTCATATACATCCAATCCACACCACACAATTCCACATCATGCCACAAAATTACAACCCATAACACACAATCTCACTCCACATAATTCCAGTACACTCAATACCACATAATTGCTATCCACATAATTCCATATCACACCATGCCACATAATTTCACTACACAAATTCACCCCACACCACATAATTCCGCAACTAACTAATCAAATCCAACCCACATAATTCCGCTACACACCACATACATACACTCCATATCACATAGGAAAAACACACTGCCATTTACAATGCCTATAGCTCTAACTCTACAAATGCAAGACCTATTGCATTTCTAATGCTTGTTTTTTTACGTTGTGTTCTAGATCTTGTATTCCTGCTTAGCTCTTATAAAACCAGGACTCCAGGTCAAAGAATGTAAAGCAAACCCCTGGATCAGACGAGCTACTGTTGCCTGGACCTGGAAACTTGAGAGCTGTAAATATGTGACGTGAAACCAGTAAAATGTTTTTAACAACTAAATACATTAATAATGGACAAAAGAACGTCAAAATATCATTAAAAGAGACTTGCATTTTGTGTATTTGTAGTAAGTATATATGCAGATGTCCACATTCAATGGGGAAAATATGCCATACCATTTTTTTTAAGCAGACCTCTGTGATGAGTCCAGAGTGGCTGAAACAATCAACTGAAGCGTTTGCAAGATGATGTCTTCAGGCGTGTGCCTGCTGTTGCTTCGGGATGACAAAAGAAAGACTCGAACACCAGTGTGTGTTGCTACCTATTCTTTATTAAATGCTATCTTCTCTGAGGAGTTGTTCTCTATGATTGGCAGAGTTTGATCCGCGCCGTACACATCTTATTCTGGCTTTCAATAGATTGCCTGCTTGATGTCCTACACCTCCTCAACCTGTGAGTATCCCCTTGAGGAAGTGGTCATTACCTCTCGTCCCTCGTCCTACTCATCACACCATAAGGATGACTCTCCCCTCTGGACAGAAAAAACATAGGAGAATTCTAACAAATCCTACCTTTCGTACAGTTCTTACTTTTCTCAGTAAGACTGTGTGTTTAGGCAACATAAGCTTCAAAACAATGTGGGACTGATTCCACTCATACCATCAGATTATGTTGTCTTATTTCCTGGCTAGTTGACTGCACCATCTGGATCCTTAACTAACAGGGCACCAGAGGGTGTCTGCAACCTCAGAACATGATAACTCTAAGATTCTATCCTTTCATAAGTAACTCGGGCATTCCCAATGGGAGAGACAGGAAGTAGTCAAATTGGCATTTCAAACAGTTATTGAAGCAATTATACTCTTGTGTAAAATAGCGTGCTACAGTGATTAATAGAATGGAGCAAGACAATGTTACCAGCATTACAAGAATCCTGACCAGAATACATAATTCAACTATCATGCCTTTGCATTTGATGATATAAATACACATAATTGCACTCCTACCTAGCGCTGCCCACTATGGTGTGTAGGTCTGCCAGAATACCATAGAATGGTCTCACTCCCCATTTAGCTGCGGGTGTATATCATCTGCCAGCCAGTCTTGGTGTAGAACAGGCCACTGTCCTCTTCAGGATGGTGGTGGAATTTAGCTGGGATAGAATTTAGTCACAGCTCGACCTTTGACAATGCATCTAGATGCCCCTCTGCCTAAACAGAGGTGTAGTGTTGTTTATATAATAAACTGCAATAATTCATTCCATGCCTGAGTCCTGGTCCTCCCATCATTGTTGACCCTGGGCTGTCGCCGAACGGACTACAACTAACAACAAGTTGCTTAGTGTACCAAGTCCTTGTACAGAATATTCTATGGCTTGAAAATGTGACTACGAACAAGTAACTGTAAGCAAAACCATTTCAGAGTACTTTATCTACTGAGGCAGCGCAAGCAAATGTGTGTTAAAAGTCATCATCTAAAAAGATGTCACCTTAAAACGTGAGCATGTGAAATGGAAGTGTGTGTACCCAGGGCCTATACAACCACACAACACCCACTACTTGTGCTTAAGGTGACGTAAAAGCTTCATATTAAACGTATAACTTTGCCTAAAACAAAGCTTGACTTTAAGGTTTTTTTTTTTAACTTTGTTTATTAGGTTTTGTTAATACAGCTGACAGTGAAAACAGTCAGAATTACAGATTAGAAGTAAACACATTTCACTACAGTAACAAGAACAGAAAGTTTCAGTTACTTTAACAATATCACATTCCACATCATTGCATCTTTTATCCACATTAACAGAGTCTGATAATAAGCTGTTGTCGTCGACATTGTATTATGTTGCAAAGGGATTTGCTAGAGTGTAGGTCGTCACCTCATAGGGTACAGATGTTGGTATGGGGAGAGGGCTAGGAGAGCGGGTATTTGGATACCCCCTAATGTGTCGTGGTAGAATAGACACGTCTTCGCCAGTTGGATGCAGGGAGGGTCGTTTGATGGAAGGAAATGCCTAAGAGAAGGGCACAGAGGCAGGTGTCCTTCCAATGCTTTGCAACTGATTTAGCGGGCAGTTATGTAGAGGTTCCCAGATATCCCTGGGCGGGAGCTGGGGTGTAGAAGTTCCTCATATGTAGTCAATCTGTGTTGACAGTGGGTGAGGTCGGACAGTGTTGACAGTGGGTGAGGTCGGTCAACCATTTCTTGAATTTGGGTGCCCTGGCCCGTCCCCATCTACAGGCTTTTCTGCATTTTGCAATGAGTAGGCTCAATGCCACATATTTTCTAAAGGTGGCTTCAACCTCCCGGGTGAAGGCCAGCACGGCAATGAGTGGTGTGAATTGCATAGGTTTACCCATCATATCAGTCAATACTGTGGTCACATCTTTCCAGTAAGTTTGTATGGGGGACAAAACCATGTCAGGTGTAAAACATCCATACCAGCTACACCTCACCTGTCACAGGTGTCGTTGGAGATGGTATCTGTACAGCCTAACTGGTGTATTGTACATTCTGTGAACACATTTATAATGGATTATCCGTAGTCTACTACTGGAAGCTATTTTGCCCATCTGCATGCAGCAGTTTCTCCACTGGTCATCGGTCAGGGGAGCACCCAAATCTATGTCCTATTGGGACTGGAGGCGACCTTCAGTGGTGGGGATCTCCAGCGGAGCAGCTGAATATAGGAGAGATACTAGATGACATGGTGTGTCAGCTTTAAGCAGCATATGTAACGTGTTAAGCGCGAGGGGTTCTTGTGGGGAGTGGCAGCTTTGACGTTATAACTGTCGTCTATATAAAAAGACATTGAGCGATGTAGGTTGGTCCCTGGCAAAGAAGGTCATTCTGTCTACAAATGAGCCCTCCCTGTAAAGGTCTCCCCAAGTGGCTAGACTGTATTTGTGTAGAAGCTGCCAGCAGGTCTTCTCATGCATTACTGGTAGGAGAGGATGATATGGCAGTAGAATGAGGGGGGAGTGGAGTAGTGATTTGTCCATTTTATGGGACAACATGGTCCAAGCTAGGGAGGTTGGGGGGAAAGGAGTCATCGCTAAAGTGGGAGGAAGGGGGTGGGTTTGTACTAATGGATGGCTAAGTGTGCTTGTGCGCCCAGAAAAGAAAGCTCCATGTCAGGGACTTGAAACCCACCTTTAGAGAAAGGCAATATAAGTGTGTAGCATTGGATCGGGCTTGCTTGCCAGCCCATGCCAACCAAATCAGTTTCGTCTTAAGGGCCTTGACGGCCTGGTGATATGGTAATATTGAGGAACGAATATAGAAATTTGGCAAAATGACCATTTTCGTATGCAAGATGCATCAAACTAAAGAAAAGGGCAGGGAGATCCAGCGTGTAATGCTGTTAGTGATGTTAGATAGCGCTGTGCCATAATTTGCCCCAATGATTTGTTCCTTGTCTCGTGACACCATTACTCCGAGGTAACAGAGCTCCGGGGTGCACTGCCTCAATAGAAAGTCAGGTGTGAATTGCTCTTTGGAAGGCGTAAGAGGGTACATGTTGGATTTCCCCAAAATAATTTAGATGCCACACAGTCCTCCATATTAAACAAATTTGCAGAGCACCCCATTTAAACTGAGCTACTGGTCCTTTAAGTAGATAGTGATGTCATCTGCATATAGCGAGAGTATGTTATGTCTTGATGGGTACCAGATGACGTATTTTCGGTGCTGCTAGCAAAGTGTTGCCGCTAGGGGCTCCATTGCCAAGGCAAAATGAAAAGCTGACAATGGGCAGCCTTGCTGTGTGCCTCTAGTAATACTAAATGGTTCTGAAACTACGCCGTTAATCTTAACCCTAACCGTGGGGCATAAGTAAAGGAGGGCAATCGATGTCAAGAAAGAGTGCGGGAGTCCCATGCTGTGGAGGATAGTCATGAGATAATCCAATTTCACAGAATCGAAGGCCTTGGTGGCATCAAGAAAGACTGCCACCGCAGCCAAGTCTGGATTGATGTCCTGTTGGAGGGCAGAGTGCGCAAGTTTTGGGATTTAGACCATCCTGGGATAAATCCAGATTGGTCAGCTCTCACTGAGAACGACATTAAGAGGGAGAGACGGTGAACCAGAACTTTAGCTAGTATTTTCACATCACAGTTAATGAGTGATAATGGCCTATAAGATTCACAGCAGTCAGGGGGTTTCCCCAGTTTGAGCAATGTAATAAGCATAGCTTCTCTCATGGATGGTAGGAGTAGACCCTTCGCCTTAGCCTCCTGGTATAATGACTTTAACATTTTGTATTAAACAAAGTTTATAAATAAGAAAAAGTCGGAACCTTTCCTAGGGTATGGTTCCCCGACGTAAAATGCTTGAATTAGTCAACCGAGGGTCAACTTTCAAAACGTAACATTTTGTAAAGTTGACCGTCAGGTCCAATCTGTCCATAAAAGAAACAAACCCATCGAATAAAACCTGCAGAACCAATGCTGCACGTGCCATGATTGCTGCATTATCTGCATACAATAAAACTGGCAATCATTTCTTACCAACTTTAGGACAGTCAGACTGTAGTGAATAGAGGGCAGCTTCTAGGCCGTTAATATAAATAGTGAATAAATAAAAAAGGGGCAAGTATACATCCTTGATGAACACCCCTGGTGCCTTTAAACTGGTCTGAGAGGTCCACACCTTTGGAATATCTAACCACTGCCGTAGTGTGGGCATGGAGGTTCATCAGTAAAATTACAATAGCAGGGTCTGCACCTAAAGAAATAAGTAGGTCCCACAGTTTATTACGATTCACCCGGTCAAAGGCGGACGTAAAGTCCATAAATGCTAAAAACATGGCACCAGGTTGAGCTGTGGTATATTTATTAACAAGTAACTAAAAAAGGTTAAGGCATTGCTCTGTAGTTGATTTACCCAGGTGAAAACAAAACTGCCCCACAGAAATTATTTGATATGTGTCAGCCCATGTTGATAATCTAGTCAATAAAACCCGGCCAAGGACCTTCACCGCTTCGTCAAAAAGAGATATGGGACGGTAGCACTGTGGTTTATACTTATCTGTCTTCTTAAAGATCGGTACTAAAGCGGCTGCTGACCCAGATGGCAGGATCCCTTACCTTGCTGCTACATTTAACACCATGGTTAAGACTGGGCCCCAGTCATCAAGTGGCATGGGTGACTCAGAGGATGCAAACATAGTGCCAAAGGTGGTGCAAAGACCCCAGAAGCACCAGAGAGCTGAGCAGCAAAGAAAACAAAGCCTTAGAAAAGTCTAGCGCATGTGGAGCTGCCACCTGCAACCATCCCAGCGACGGTGGGATCCAGCAAGAAGGCACAGAGTGGCTGGTGGTGAGCATATCAGTGCAATTGTGCATGAAAGTTTGAAATAATTTGCACTGTTGTTGTTGAATGGCTCAGGCACAGCACAGGGGCAAGGATGACAGGCTTGCTCATACAGGAGGGAGATGTGTCAGGGATACTATGGCACTTGATGGAGCCAAGGCACACATTTCAGGGTCGCACAAAGGTACCACGTGGCCTTCCACTGGGATAGGGGATACCGCATCAAGTTCCCCAAGCAGGAGAGAGGCGGAGAACCAGGAGCTAGGCAATCTGGGCCCGACACCAGTCAATGGTGTGGGGCTACCATCACCCAAGGCAGCATGGGGAGACGCAGTAGTGGGATGCACAGTAAGGGCGAGAAACCCAGCCTTAGTGTGGCAAGCACCTGAGGCTTATGGGAGGTCCTCACCAGGGCAGCCATTGATGGTCACACGGGAAATGGGTCTGGCATGCCTCATCCCATTGGCAGTGAAGGAAAGGATTTGGAGGAAGGAATTTACAATATATCTACACTACTAGAAATTTAGTTTGAGGGCCTAGACCTGGCACTATGTCGCAAGATGGAGGAAGACAGGAGAGAGAGGAAAAAGGTTAGAAAAGAAAGGAATTTTGACAATTGGAATCGATGCCTTGAATATAATGGTATGCATTATTGTTGAAAGGTTCCGCACTGTACAGTGGACCTCTGGCTCTATGAGTCCAAAATACACGAGGCTCACAGGCAATTCCCTGGGGAGGAGTGGTTGGATTATGACAAACGTTTGAGATTAAAAATGAAGAAGCAGGAGGTCAAGGTTTGGGCAGGTAAAGGGGATCAGCCCTTATTGAGCACCCCTTTTAAGGGGAGGCATGACAAATAGAGGTCTTTTTACAAGCCCAAGTCATACGGGGTGTACTGCTCGATTTTCCCGGTCTTCCGGTGTTGCAGGGCAATCCATATGACTTCAGTCTCTTTCCATCCGAGTCTAAGGACTGGAGTAGTGAGTAGGGCCTATCTATTAGACACTTGTGACACAATCCCGTGCTCATACCCTTAGCTCAGGGCCTACACACATAGCCTAGGGGATAGATTCGTTAGCCTTGAGGATAATTTGCCCTATAGTGAGGTTGTTTCATGGAGCTGTGTTGAATTCAGGCCTGGTAGGCCTCAAACGGGAGAGACTCCATCTTTCTTTCTGCTCCGGCAGCCCGGGACCTTTCCAGAGGGAGGGGGATGTTTTAGTTATGAGGTGTTATTCGCTCGGAGAGAACCGGTTCAGGCCGGCCCTTATCGAAGGATTGTATTTTTCTTCATGCCGAAGACACTACATCAGGCCGGCCGGCTGGGAAAGTGTCCTTGGTACGGGGAGGTACAGGAATTTGGTGGGCGGCAGGTTTCGAGCTGGAAATTTCCATGAGGGAATGCACTTCTATATTAGTGAAAGTCTGAGTGAGATAAGGGCACTTGCTTCTAGACCATAGGCGGCATCTGGCCGTTAGCAGAAAAGCTATTACTTATTCCAGGGAAGACGGATGACGAACTCGAATCTAAAGAGGACAGAGTAGCCGACAGGGAAGAGGTTCCAAGGACTCGGAGAGGGAGAAGGGAGCAGACCCACAACTGTAGAGGGGTGACTTCCAGGCGAAGCCGAGGCATAGACGAGAAGGGAACCTAGATGACCATTGAGCACGGGCTACGTACCATAAAGGTGAAGTCGACCCCTTTTTCTTTAGAGTATACAACTTAACCTTTCACTTTCCTTGCAGGTTGTCTATATATATATAATGTATTCTGCGAATGTGCATGTGGCATTTAAATAAAGTATTTAGCTTGTTGTACGTTAGCATGTGTTGTGTACTTTTGTATAGGAGGATAGCCTATTCTTTAGTCAGAGTTGCCTTAAAATGAACAGAGGTTAATCCTGGTCAGGTAAGTGGTAACTGGATGAGGGGGAAAACAAGCCCCTCGAACTAGAGAACAGGTTGTGCTCAACTAATAGTCTTTGTGTGATCTGATATATAGTAATCCCAATTCCCCTGTCGTGTACTACAGTGATAATAGGATGAGCTCGTGCCAAGGCTGCCGTGTAGGTAGGAGATTCTGGGTCTGACTGAGGCCGCGAGATCGTGTGTGTATCGCTGCCGAATGGGTAGGAGATTCTGGACCTGACTGAGGTCGCGAGACTTTGTGTGTTGCTACCGGATGGGTAGGAGATTCTGGGTCTGACTGAGGCCGCGAGATCGTGTGTGTCGCTGCCGAATGGGTAGGAGATTCTGGACCTGACTGAGGTCGCGAGACTTTGTGTGTTGCTACCGGATGGGTAGGAGATTCTGGGTCTGACTGAGGCCGCGAGATCGTGTGTGTGTCGCTGCCGAATGGGTAGGAGATTCTGGACCTGACTGAGGTCGCGAGACTTTGTGTGTTGCTGCCGAATGGGTAGGAGATTCTGGACCTGACTGAGGTCGCGAGACTTTGTATGTCGCTGCCGAATGGGTAGGAGATTCTGGACCTGACTGAGGTCGCGAGATCGTGTGTGTGTCGCTGCCGAATGGGTAGGAGATTCTGGGTCTGCCTAAGGCCGCGAGACTGTGGTTGCTGAGATTGCGAGGCTGTGAGGTCTTGATATATATATATATATATATATATAATAGGAATTCCCTGTCCTTAGGTGGTACGTATATATGTGGTTATTTGGGTGTAAAAAGACCCTAGGGAGGGGGTAACGTTCTGTTTTGGGTCAGAAGGGCTCTGTAGAGCGGGTTCCACCCGATCCGAAAACCCAAGCAGAACATTTGGCGTCACGAACTGTTTACGTAACCTGTGTGCGTTGTGGTTGTCTTGTGTTTGCTTTCGGCGTGTGCGTGATTTTCTTTTTTTGTATATTTGCGTGTATACTTTTTCTTTCTCTTTCTTTCTCTCTTCCTTTCTTTTCTCTGCGTTTCTTTTTCTTTCTTTTTCGCGATGTTTTCTAGGAAATCGAAATCTACTCTTAAATTGTCCGTTGATATTCCCGGATGGGATTCAACGCCTTATGGTGCCTTGGCCCGAGAGTGGGCTGATTCTACTGGTCTGAGTGAAAATTGGAATTCTTCTTTGGAGTCGGCGGAACCGGCTGACGTGATTGCTTGTTTGCAGACGGCACCTGTCTTGAAGGGTGAGGAGGTTCCCGCTTTGGGGCGCAGAGGTTGGGTTATTCTGTCTGCGTATCGGATTCTGCATGAGAGGTTGCTGAAATTGCAGATCTCTTTTAAGGATGCGGAATCACACCTTGTTGAGATTCAGAATTCTAACACTTTATTGCGGTGTCAAAATAAGTTGCTTTCCGACAAACTTGACACTTACCAAACGGTTGCCGAAAGGGCGGCTGTGCGGATTGCTCGTTATAAGTACAAGAACAGGCGTGGTCGTGTTTCGTCGCGTAAAGTGCGTCTGGTCGTGGCGAAAGCTGGACTGGATTGGAATCCTGATGAATGGGATGGTAATATCTGGGATTCGACTACGTCTTGTTCCTCGGGTGAGGAATGTGCTATGCATGAGCTTTCTCGTTCCCGTCCTGACAGTAAGTCTACTTCTCGCACCTCTGATGGTGCACCCCGTGATTGCGCTCGTTCTTCGGGCGGGATTGATACTTTTCACACTGACTGTCCCTCTACTCGTACTGCTCGGGCTCCTTGTGATGCTCGTCCCGTTGTTTCTGCGCACCCGGTTTTTCGTCGGAAGTTGCAGCAGTCTCCCAATGCTCCGCAGGGTGTTTCTTTGGACTGTTTGGAAGATTTTACCCAGCAAGAAATTAGTGATATTTTGCAACGCTTTCGGCAGCGGACTGGTGAGGCTTTGCTCACATGGATGGTGCGCCTTTATGAACTAGGCGCTGCTGGTATTATGTTGGATACTGGCGATTGTTTGAAGTTTTGTTCTTTGAGTTTGGATTCTACTGTGCAAGATCATTTTCGTAACTATAATGGTGGTGGTCAAATTTCTTTGCTCCAATTGGCGACTGAAGGTTGCAATTTGAAGTATCCTACTGAATCTGACTGGCCTGTCAATGACAAGCCGTGGTATACCTTGCGTGATGCTGCGCAACGTCTTAAGGAGGAAGTGATGAAAACGGCTATTTTTCTGGGCACTGCTGACAGGTTGCTTGATGGGTTGTTGACTTCTTCGGTGCGGAATCGTATCATTCGCTCTTCTCCTGTTGCCTACAAGCAGGTCATGATGACTTTGTTGATTAACCAGACTGGTAATGTACTATCTACGGTGTTGGAGTCGGTACGCCAACTCGGTGAGTTGGGTGAGTGGTTTAAACCTGAACGTCAGTCCCGGTCTGACACTCGTACTCCTGGTGAGTATAAATTTACTAGACGTGATATCTTTACTGGTCTTTTGGCTGATGGTGTGCGTCGGGAGGATATTGATGGTGAGACTACTGCTCGTTTGTGGGAAATGTTTCGCAAACGGGGCTTGGACCGGAAGGAGGGTGCCCGGCGTGTTCGGACGACTGAGTGTGATCGTGGTTGTTCTGATGGTAGCGGTGATGATGATCGCCGTGGGCGCTTTGATCGTCGTGATGATCGGCGTCCTGTACGTGATCTGTCCCCTCGTCGAGAGCGGGACAGGGAGAGAGAGGGGGAAAAGGAAAGGGGGAGAAATGATTATGCTTACAGCAGACGTAGAGATGATAGGGATCAATCCCCTGAGTTGAGAAGGAGAGAGGATCGACACAGTTTGGCCGATCGAAACTCGCAGTACAATGCAGAGGACAGGAATCCATTTCGTAATAGAGATGGATATGAACAGGAGGTACCGATACCTAAGAAACGTGAGAGTCTTTATCCTGATTTGTCCTGGTACACAGAATGCAGTAAGAATGACTAGGAAATAGGTCAAGCTCCGGTACACAGATGGGCTCACAGAGATAATAGACCCTATGTAGATATTGATATTTTTTGGAGACATCGTAATATCCAAAGGGCCCGAGCATTAGTTGATACAGGAGCGGAGGCCACTCTTATTCATGGAAAATCAAAGAAATTTACAGGGCAGCCTTTCACTATTACCGGATTAGGAGGAAAGGAAACCCCTGCAGTTCAAACTTTGCTTGAAATGAGAATAGGTAGAATCCCTAGAAAGGAATATTCTGTATTAGTGGTGCCACTTCTAGAATTCATAATTGGAATTGATATTTTGAAGGGAATGACATTGCATCTTGATGATGGGTGTTACCAATTTGGAACGACGCATTATATCTCGTCCAGACCTATACGGGTTGGTCGTTTAAGGATGCCCCCCATACAAGTTCCCCAGGCGACCAAAGTGGTTTGTCAGAAGCAGTATCGTATTCCGGGTGGTCATGAAGAGATTAGTACCACCATTCAGGAGTTGGTTGATGCAGGCGTTATAACTCCAGTTACTTCTGCTTGGAATAATCCTGTTTGGCCGGTGCGTAAAAGTGATAATTCTTGGCGTATGACTGTTGATTATCGAGAATTGAACAAACACACGCCCTCTTTGACTGCTGCAGTACCGGATGTTATCACCCTGATTGAAAGAATCCAAACACATCCAGGTACATGGTATGCGTCCATCGATATTGCTAATGCTTTCTTTTCTATTCCAATTGCCCCTGAGTGTCAGGAACAGTTCAGTTTTACGTGGAATGGGCGTCAGATGACGTTCAGAAGTCTTCCTCAGGGCTATGTGCATAGTCCTACGATTTGTCACCGGCTGGTGGCAGAACACTTGATTGAGGTACCAGTTCATCCCAAAATCCAGATATGTCATTATATTGATGATGTTTTGATCCAAGGCGAAACACAAGAGGATGTTCAGACACAATTAGATAGAGTCATTGAGTGTCTGCGTGGGAAAGGTTGGGAGATCAACCCGGACAAATTACAAGGTCCGTCTCAAGCTGTAAAATTTTTAGGTATTAATTGGCATGAGGGACACCGCGAGGTGATCCCTCAAGTTAAACAGAAAATTCTTGATTTTTCGGTTCCGAGGAATAGGAAGGAAGCCCAAAGATTCATTGGTTTATTCGGTTTTTGGCGCCAGCATATTCCTCATTTGAGTCAAATATTGGCCCCTTTGTATCGAGTTACACGTAAAAAGAATGCATTTGAATGGGGTAAGCAACAGCAAGATGCATTTAGTCTGGCGAAAGAGGCAATTCAACATGCTATGGATCTCTGGCCTGTACGTGATGGTGATGTGGATTTGAATGTGTCTGTGCAAGGCCCTTATGCAAATTGGAGTCTGTGGCAGAAACAAGGCAGGTGTAAAGTACCATTAGGGTTTTGGACCAAAAAGTTACTTGATGCTGGTGAGCGTTATACACCCTTTGAGAAGCAGCTACTTGCTTGTTATTGGGCTTTAGTGGATACCGAGCAATTGACTTTGGGACATGACATATTCTTGCGTCCTGAAATTCCCATTATGCAGTGGGTTTTGAGTTCACCAAAAACTCATCGAATTGGGCATGCTCAGGAGGCGAGTGTGATTAAATGGAAATGGTACATACAAGACAGGGCACGTGTGGGTCCGAAAGGAGTTGCGTCTTTACATGAGCAAGTGGCACAAGCACCATCGACTGAGACTGAGAGTGAGTGTTCTGTACCTTTAGAACAGGAGTCTCCTGTCAAGTGGGGTAGACCTTTTGATGATTTATCCGTCGAGGACAGGAACCATGTGTGGTTCACAGATGGGTCAGCAAAGTTTATTGGAACGACACGGCACTGGAAGGCGGTGTCTTATAATCCGATCACACAAAAACTGTTGAGCACAACTGGTGAAGGGAAGAGTAGTCAGTTTGCCGAGCTCTATGCCGTGTACCAAGTTTTGAAACAGGAGTTACCTGGCGTATGCCACATTTTCACTGATTCCTGGTCCACTGCCAATGGACTGGCTGTTTGGTTGCCGACCTGGCATTCCCATAATTGGAGGTTACACTCCAAAGAGTTATGGGGAAAAGAGTTATGGCAAGAGATTTGGGAAATGCTCCCACAGAGTACTGTTACCATCTTCCATGTGGATGCTCACACCCCAATAGACTCTCTTTACAAATTTTTTCATAATATTGCAGATGAGAAATCTAAAATTGCTGAGGCAGTGGTGGACAGACAAGATCCTGATATTGCGGGATTGGCGAAATGGGCACACCAGAAGGCAGGACACTTTGGAGAGAAGGCCACTAGCAGGTGGGCTGCTGATAGAGGAATTTATATTCCCCTGGACCTAATCAAAAATGTTATTCTACATTGTCCCGTCTGTCAACATATCAGACAGCGTAAAGTACCCCAAATTGTTAGAGGTCATTTACATCGCGGGAAATTGCCCGCTCAAATCTGGCAGATTGATTACATTGGACCCCTTCCTATGAGTAGAAATTGTCAATATGTTTGCACAATTGTCGATACATATAGTGGTTTGCTGGTAGCTTTTCCATGTAAGCAAGCTACCCAATTGAATACCATAAAAACATTAGAATTGATTATGATGTATTATGGTGTGCCATTCCAAATTCAATCTGATAATGCATCCCATTTTCGTGGAAGATTGGTACAGGAATTCTGTGTGGAAAATAATATTGAATGGATATTCCATATACCCTACTACCCGCAGGCCTCAGGCCTGGTGGAGAGATTGAATGGCCTGCTAAAGGACCAGCTACGTAAGTTAACAGATGACAAGTATAAAAATTGGCGAGATTTTTTACCCCAAGCACTATTGATCCTGAATAATCGTCCTTTTTTAAATGCTGAATCTCCACTTATGCGTTTGTTTCCCCCACAGGTTGAGACTATGCCTAATGTGATCAATGAAACTGTGATGTATTGGGAAATTACTTTTGGAGCTTTGGCTCCATGCAGAGCGACCCCAGGGTCGGCAGGCTTGGATTTGCATGCTATGGATGACACCGTCCTGGAAAGTAAAAATCGGGTCATCATTGCTACCGGTGTTGGTATTCATATACCACCGGGGAATTTTGGATTGATCGCCCCTAGATCGGGGCTGGCTGTAAAAGGCATCCAAGTACTTGGAGGGGTTATTGACAGCGACTATCAGGGAGAGATTAAGGTACTTCTGCTAAATAGCAGTGAGAATGACTTGCTGATACACCGCACCGACCGAGTGGCTCAATTACTCATTATGCCTGTTTTCAGTGGTGAAATAAAGAAAGGCACTGCCCCAACTTTGCTAACTGTACGAGGCCAGAAAGGCTTTGGTTCTACGGATAACCCTGGGGCCAAGGTTTGGGTGCAATCGCCTAAAAATCCCCCTGAACAAGCGGAGGTTATTGCCACCGGTCAGGACAACACCATTTTGGTTATGAGGCCAGGGAAAGATAGCTGGGAAGCTGTCCCAGCTGATAAATGTTATTTACGAGAATGATTAATACCTGTATTTGGTTCTTTTTCAGATCATTCTTTGGATTGTTGCTGCAGGATGTGTCGGCACTGGACACCGTTTGGACTACTCCGGAGAGAGAGAGGGGATCCTATCGACCCAGGATGAATTGAGAACCCGAGTATTGCGTTCCTTCAACGCATGGGACTCGTCATCGAACTTTTGGACGCAACTGGCAAAAAGAGTGACTGATGCCCCTCACTTTTGTTTGACACCGATGAGATCCGTGCACGATATTTTAGCGACATGTCTGGTTGCTGTCCCCGCCTCGCTAGAAACTTTAATAAGTATTTTTAACATTTCAAAGGCTCGCTCAAATGTTATTCTGGGTGATTTTGCTACCCACGCATATTGTCCTTTGTGTACTGAACTGCCGAATGAGCAACTTCCCATCCAATCCCAAATAACTACGTACAATATCACACAAGGCGATCTATGCTTCTTCCTCACATGTAATCCTAATGCGATTTCTGAATGTCTACATCTCAAGTTAAGAGGCGCCACTGTTTTCACATCTCATGAACGAACTCTGTGTTTCCAGAGGACACCGACGACATGCACCTCAGTTCAGAACAATATGACTTGCAACAGTTTGGTAGTTGCTCCCAGTCACTATCGTGCAATATTGCTACCTGCCGGGTGGCTTTTCTCATGTGGTAATACTTCCTGGCCCTATGTCCCTGCGAACATTTCCGGAGGCCCGTGTGCCATTACTAGACTCAGTTTACTTATGTTCTCATCACATCCAAATGCCAACTCTCGTGTGCTCCGAGATACAACTACGTTACAGGAGGATTGTGACTCATCTTTGCATTTATATTCCAAGTCTGAATACCTTAGTCTAGCTGTTTCAATTATTGGTGTCCCTGCTTTGGCGGTTTATAATGCTAAATCCATTGGGAAAATGGCTTGCTGGATGGTCAAATCTATTAATCATACTTCCACAGTCTTATCTGACTTACTATTAGACGCCCAGGGTGAACGTAGAGCCATCTTGCAAAATAGAGCAGCCATTGATTATCTTCTGCTTAAACATGGACATGGCTGCTCGGACTTTGAAGGCCTCTGCTGTTTTAACTTATCTGATCATACACAATCCATTCGTGCACACATAGATAAATTGCATGACCTAACTAATGAAGTTAGGAAACACATTGATCAGGGCTGGTTTGACTGGCTCTTTAACTGGTTGCCAGACATGAATCTGCTACGCCACACATTAGGTGGCATTTTGATTGCTCTTGTTGTTTTAATTTCTATCTGTTGTTTTATTCAGTGTATCCCTTCACTGCTTCAATTCTGCACATCTGGTACTAGACATAGATCGGTTAGTTTTGTTTCATATTATTCTTCCACAGATGTTAGTTCCATTTAGTATATATATAATAGACTGAAGTCAAGGGTGGAATGTACTGCTCGATTTTCCCGGTCTTCCGGTGTTGCAGGGCAATCCATATGACTTCAGTCTCTTTCCATCCGAGTCTAAGGACTGGAGTAGTGAGTAGGGCCTATCTATTAGACACTTGTGACACAATCCCGTGCTCATACCCTTAGCTCAGGGCCTACACACATAGCCTAGGGGATAGATTCGTTAGCCTTGAGGATAATTTGCCCTATAGTGAGGTTGTTTCATGGAGCTGTGTTGAATTCAGGCCTGGTAGGCCTCAAACGGGAGAGACTCCATCTTTCTTTCTGCTCCGGCAGCCCGGGACCTTTCCAGAGGGAGGGGGATGTTTTAGTTATGAGGTGTTATTCGCTCGGAGAGAACCGGTTCAGGCCGGCCCTTATCGAAGGATTGTATTTTTCTTCATGCCGAAGACACTACATCAGGCCGGCCGGCTGGGAAAGTGTCCTTGGTACGGGGAGGTACAGGAATTTGGTGGGCGGCAGGTTTCGAGCTGGAAATTTCCATGAGGGAATGCACTTCTATATTAGTGAAAGTCTGAGTGAGATAAGGGCACTTGCTTCTAGACCATAGGCGGCATCTGGCCGTTAGCAGAAAAGCTATTACTTATTCCAGGGAAGACGGATGACGAACTCGAATCTAAAGAGGACAGAGTAGCCGACAGGGAAGAGGTTCCAAGGACTCGGAGAGGGAGAAGGGAGCAGACCCACAACTGTAGAGGGGTGACTTCCAGGCGAAGCCGAGGCATAGACGAGAAGGGAACCTAGATGACCATTGAGCACGGGCTACGTACCATAAAGGTGAAGTCGACCCCTTTTTCTTTAGAGTATACAACTTAACCTTTCACTTTCCTTGCAGGTTGTCTATATATATATAATGTATTCTGCGAATGTGCATGTGGCATTTAAATAAAGTATTTAGCTTGTTGTACGTTAGCATGTGTTGTGTACTTTTGTATAGGAGGATAGCCTATTCTTTAGTCAGAGTTGCCTTAAAATGAACAGAGGTTAATCCTGGTCAGGTAAGTGGTAACTGGATGAGGGGGAAAACAAGCCCCTCGAACTAGAGAACAGGTTGTGCTCAACTAATAGTCTTTGTGTGATCTGATATATAGTAATCCCAATTCCCCTGTCGTGTACTACAGTGATAATAGGATGAGCTCGTGCCAAGGCTGCCGTGTAGGTAGGAGATTCTGGGTCTGACTGAGGCCGCGAGATCGTGTGTGTATCGCTGCCGAATGGGTAGGAGATTCTGGACCTGACTGAGGTCGCGAGACTTTGTGTGTTGCTACCGGATGGGTAGGAGATTCTGGGTCTGACTGAGGCCGCGAGATCGTGTGTGTCGCTGCCGAATGGGTAGGAGATTCTGGACCTGACTGAGGTCGCGAGACTTTGTGTGTTGCTACCGGATGGGTAGGAGATTCTGGGTCTGACTGAGGCCGCGAGATCGTGTGTGTGTCGCTGCCGAATGGGTAGGAGATTCTGGACCTGACTGAGGTCGCGAGACTTTGTGTGTTGCTGCCGAATGGGTAGGAGATTCTGGACCTGACTGAGGTCGCGAGACTTTGTATGTCGCTGCCGAATGGGTAGGAGATTCTGGACCTGACTGAGGTCGCGAGATCGTGTGTGTGTCGCTGCCGAATGGGTAGGAGATTCTGGGTCTGCCTAAGGCCGCGAGACTGTGGTTGCTGAGATTGCGAGGCTGTGAGGTCTTGATATATATATATATATATATATATATATATAATAGGAATTCCCTGTCCTTAGGTGGTACGTATATATGTGGTTATTTGGGTGTAAAAAGACCCTAGGGAGGGGGTAACGTTCTGTTTTGGGTCAGAAGGGCTCTGTAGAGCGGGTTCCACCCGATCCGAAAACCCAAGCAGAACACGGGGTCTGCATGCACATCCTGCGGGGTAGGTCACCCGGCATCAAGTTGCAGCCTCAGCATAGGTCAAAGCAACAAACAAGAGAAGAAGAAGTGCTAGCTGGGGCAAGAGCAATGGGGAAATTTCAAGCCAGCCATGTCCTCTATTAACACACACCAGCTCAGGAGGCTAGCCAATGGGTACAATAACAACATGCATTGGCATAGCCAATAGGTCTCGCTTTTGGGACCTTATAAGTAGTTTGTTATGCAGCACAATATCCTTGGTGCAACAAAATCAACTGTTGCATGGCTAAACACTTATAAGGTCCCAAATGCAAGACCTATTGGCTATGCCAATGCTTGTTATGGTTTAGCATTGTTTGACTGGTTGGCTGGTCGTCTCTCTTGGAAGCTCATTTGTGTTAATTGTCCAGTGAAATATTGTGTAATTTTGTCTTCACAACATTAAGATTTGCGGCTCATAACATTTCTTAAAGGCGGATGTCTTGTCAGTTGTGTACACTGTGCTGTGTTTTGTGTGTATGCCTTCTTATCTCACCACTTGCAACACAACCTTCATCTCACGGCTCTGGTGTGAGGGGACAGCTCAACACTTCCGCTGGAGTCTGCTCAGCTCTCGGCCTTTCTCTTCGCTTCCGTATTGTAGACCGAGATGTTGTCTGGTTGGAGGAACGCACCGATAGTTACCGTCTATTATCCAACACACCCCTAACCGAAGCTAGGCCTACATCGGGGAACTGTGTTGGCAGCACTCTGACAGCCACGTGGCTTTGATGAGGAGGTGTGTGCACGAGGCTGCGGGGGGGGGGGGCAGGAGGGCATTATAGCGTAGGCGGTTAGTAAGGCAACTTCTACGTGTAATAGAAAGTCGTTCTATAGGAAGTGTTGGGTCGAAGGTGATCTTTGGGTCCGATGAGCGCCACTGATTGCAGATTGGACGTTGGGTGTGTGTCGCGAGGTGTGTGTAATGATTTGATGGTCCCGCCACACGCCCCCCCCACCTCGATGGGAATCACACACGACATAACAGGACTGCTCATATAGGTTCAAAACTAAAGCACGCCTTCCAGGGACACACCCTGCCCAGAGTACATTGCTGTCTGTGGGAGGACTTATGACCTCTCAGCGCTCCCAAAAGGTGTAATGTGTGCTCTATAGATGCTACAGTGTTTATGTAGTAGGAAGGAGTGTGTCCCAGCAGACTTGGTGCTACCAAAGCAGTAATGCGCACGTCTGCCTCCCGAGGGCGCTGCAGGGTAAGTAGTGATGAGACGGTCCATTAAAAACTACATAAACTTAGAGTCTCCGTCCTGCTGCTTGTCGGTTTAGCGTCGCATATGGATTTCACCTGAAAATATCTGTATTGAAGTAGAGCTGGGAGGGTGTAATAGGCAAGGGGTTATACTACAGACTCGCACACCTGCGTGTTTTGCTGTTTGACCTGCGATATTTGCTTGCTTCTGTTGTTGAATGTCTGCTTTAGGCTAGCGCCACGAAGCTACCAGGAAAGAACGAGAAAGCACATCATTTTCTTTTATCCAGTATAATGTCCTGTTGCCGATGCACATTGCGTTTTGAGCAGGGGCCCGATTCGTACTGCAGGAGAGGGTAGATTAATCTAGAACACACTGTCCCTGTGCAGTGTTGGCATTCCAAGGATGCAAGCCTTCCCTTGTTGACTGTTTTTAAATGTACGCCGTCACACTGCTCTAGGCTCGACCTAACAATGGCGGAGTATTCAAGCATAACAAGCATTGGCCACGCGCGAAAGTGAAAGCAGCGCAACGCGGCGGGGGAAGGGGAGTGACGGAGGAGCATTCAGGAAGCAATCAAGTGAGAGGAAAAACAGATATAGCTGGAAGTTGCGCGTGTGAACGCAAGCGCTAGGCCAGCCAAAGCAGCTTGTGGTAGCACTTTTTAAAGCCCCTACTAAATGTCTCTCCGTGCAGCGCATGCGCTAGGTCAGGCGAGACCTAAAAAGGACGATGCCATGCTGGTGAAAGGTTTTGAAGGGGCTTTAAAATAACATTTGAGGGTATCATCTCCTTGGGTGAACTGAGGTATCTGAAATCCACCAAGGAACATGCAGAGATAGTACAGCAGAAGATCAAAAAAGAAAAGGAGATGGGGCAAATAGCCCACTACTCCCTCCATTCCCCAAGCTGTTGGTGTTCTGAACCCTGGGAGTGTTGCCAAAGATGAAGGCAGGTCAATTGAGACTCATTCACCTCCTTTCTTTCCCAGAGTGGAGGGGGCGTTGGTGAATGATGGGATGAGCCCAGGGGCATGCCCAGTGGAGTACTCCACAGTGGAGTATGCCATCGACCTGGAAAGGGTCCCTTATGGCAAAAGCGGATATTGAATCTGCTTTTTGGCTCCTCCCAGTACACCCGAGAGCCTTCCCCTGCTAGGCTTTCAGAGTGAGGGAGAAACATACTTTGACAAGGAAATACCAATGGGTTTCCCAGTATCCTATTCAGACTTTGAGCATTTCAGATTATTCTTGGAATGGGCCCTACACAAGAGACAACAGCAGGGAGGCAAGCGGCACTACCTAAATGATTTCCTGTTTGTAGGGCGGGCAGGGACGGGTGGGTGCAAGGACACAGTGAGGGTTTTTCAGGAGTTAACCAAGGAGCTGGGCGTGCCACTGGCAGCAGCGAAGATGGTGGGTCTGGCAACAAAGCTAGTGTTCCTTGCAATAGAACTAGACTCGGTGGCTGGGATATCCAGATTACCAGAGGACAAGGTATTTGAGATAAGGGCAATGTGCAGCAAGGAGAAGGCAACACTCTGCAAGCTGCAAAGCCTGATTGATAAACTCAACTTCGCTGCTAGGGTCACTAGCAGGGTGTGTTTTTGCAAGATGCCTGACCCGGCTGACCGGAGGTTTGTGTGAGAAGCATCATCATGCTAGGAAGGGGGCAGGAGCGAAGGAGGACTTGGTCACGTGGGATAAATTTCTGTCTGAATTCAATGAGCTTCTTATATGGAGAGGAGGATGGGCTATAGCCATTCAGGTTCCATTCTTCACAAATGCGGTTGGCAGCTGGGCCTTTGGTGTAATACCGGGAAGGGAGCGGTGCACAGGGCCATTGCCTAGGAGATGGGAGGAGTTGGGCATCACCAAGAACACCACCTTCCTGGAGTTGTTCACCAGAGGGTTGGCCCTGACAGTATGGAAAGCCATACTGAGGGACAAGCATCTTAGACTGTGGTCAGACAACCAGGGGGTGGTGCAGGCAATAAATAATGGCACAGCGAGGTGTCCAGACATATTAAGGCTGATGAGGCACATGGTGCAATTACAGCTGAAAGGAAACCTAGACATAAAGGTGTGGCACATCACCGGGGTGGAGAACTCACTGGCAGATGCGCTCTCTTGTTCTCAGATGAGCACGTTCAGAGGCTACCACCAGAGACAGATCAGGGGATGACCCTGTTCCGGGAGAATTTCTGAGAGCTGTCAGAACAGACCTGTCAGTTCTAATTGAGCACACACTCACGCCGTCGCAGCAAAACAATATAAGAAATATGTGAACACCGTGATGCAGGTGGGGAGCCTCCAGTCACTAAGTGATCCAGCAGCCTAGGGGCATACCTGCTGAAGAAAGCAAAATCTTGGGCACAAGCCCACCTAGCGGAAAGCTAAACACAGGCAAGGACCCCATGGTTTTGCATTATATCAGGGCATCCCTGAAGGGCTGAAAGCGCCTGGAAGGGAAGAAACATGATGCAAGGCACCAGATAGACTTTACAAAGCTGACCCAGGTGATGGACACGCTGGATGGAGTGGCAGCTGGGCCTTTTGAAGTTTTCCTGTTTAAAGCAGCATTCTCAACAGCATTTTTTGGGGCATTTAGGGTGAGCGAGTTCGTGGCCCCAGCGAAATCAGATGCGGGTACTACATGCCTGCAAGCAGCAGACGTCAAGCCAGTTGTGTCAAGGGTGGAGCTGTTGATGTGAAGGTGTAAAACAGATCAGTTAGGCAAGCGGTCTTGGGTACAGTTACACTACATAGAGGACCCTAGACACTGCCCAGAGTGCTGCCTGTGCACTTACATGGCAGTGCGTCTCGCAAGGGAGAGTCCACTTTTTAAGCACAGGAATGGGGACCTAATATGCAAATTTCAGTTCTCGGTGGTTTTGTGCAAGGCCCTGGGGCAGGCAGGCCTCCGTCCACAGCATTTGAATCTTATTCTTTCTGCATAGGGGAGACAACAACTGCCATACAACAGGGGATATCATCACACATCCAAGAAGGGGAGAGAGGTACTACTCCTTTTCCATTCCCCTATCAGAAAGTCAAATACCCACATAAAGAGGAAAAGGAGGAAGAGGCTGCTGCAAAAGAAACACCCCTGACTGGAAAAAGCTATGGTTTAAAAAATTTGCCTCACCCACTAGATAGTGGCATGCTTTATCATAGGGCTGCTAAAACATCCCTGCACAGACTAACGCCTGGGATGGAGCGAAAGGAGGGGGAGGACAATACAAATATATATCTAATGATCCACAGAGTGAACTACATATGGACAGGCAAATGTAAAACTACCTCAGGAATACCCTTCAAAGTCTTTAAACATGGGTTCCCTGGATAGGATTAAAAATTGAAAAAATTGAGATGGTCTAGGGGGTAATTAGGGCCCCTTTTATGTCAACATGTTTCAGTCACTTTTACCGCCCAGTATGGGTCGTCTGCCCTTTCTCAGGACTAGTGATCCCATTCTAATAAATACCTTTTCAAGCAAAATTCTGGTCTTCATATAGATCTATGTATTAAAAAACACTCTTTTTATATATATAATGACCTTATTTGTCACTTTCTGTGTAGACACTCTTGGATATTTTGAAATGGCAAACACTGAACATGACTACAACACCAAATGTTTTTCCACTCACACACATATATTGCTCCCCGATGATATATATATATATGTGTTTATACATATATATATTGTTCATCAAATTTCCTGAAAGGAAAATAACGCACTCGCTGGCTTTTGCATGCTTCAATGAATTTATTCAGGCAGACCAATGGGGAAGCACACATGGATATTTAAATGGGGGCAATGCGATTGGAAAATATCTAGAGGCATTGAAAAAGGCGAAACGCTGAAACCGGTCTGCCTGAATAAATCCATTGAAGCATGCAAAAGCCAGCGAGTGCGTTATTTTCCTTTCAGGAAATTTGGTGAACAATAATTACGTGAAAGCCACTTTCACGATAACGGCACCCGCCCGTGAGTTGTTCGGCAGTGAGTGGCATTTGATGGGGAATAATTTTGAACTGCCTGAACCGCCGCCACTTACCAGCAAGATGACATTCATCAACACTATGTTGTCATTTACTACAAATGAAAGGAATCCAGTTACTTAACAGGAACTTGTGTTGTCATCCCTGTGTTAGGTGGAGTACGGCAGGGCGAGGAACATTCTTCAGTGAGCCCCCGTGTGGTGAGTGAAATCCAGCAGAACGTGTGAAAGAGAACTGCATGCCCGTTCCCACTTAGGGTTGAACATTACGAAAATGAATATGCGAGCATGCAGCCAAGCTCACTTAGAGATGAACAAAACTTTCATGCTGACATGGCGGACATGAAAACGGATAGAACTACTATTGTCCGTCATCACTGACATTGCTTCTCACAACCAATGGGGAAGCACACATGGATATTTAAATGGGGGCAATGCGATTGGAAAATATCTAGAGGCATTGAAAAAGGCGAAACGCTGAAACCGGTCTACCTGAATAAATCCATTGAAGCATGCAAAAGCCAGCGAGTGCGTTATTTTCCTTTCAGGAAATTTGGTGAACAATAATTGCGTGAAAGCCACTTTCACGATAACGGCACCCGCCCGTGAGTTGTTCGGCAGTGAGTGGCATTTGATGAGGAATATATATATATATATATATATATATATATATATATATATATATATATATATCTTCAGAACAACTTCGGCGCAGTTACCACCAACGTATCCACAGCACAGAGAGTCCACAGTGATTTCTTTGAGGTATTTTTTATTTTTTCTCTACACCATAAGTGCAAAAATAGAAGGACGGGCAACGCGTTTCGGCTGATGCCTTCAACTGGACCATAGAGTCCCAGCGTCTAAACTGTCTATTTAAAGTGGCTAAATGCATAAGTCCCTTGTTAGTGTTTTTTAAAAAAAAATAGACTAGACTGCTAACCCATATAAACGACTGGTTACATTTGGCTTATGGCAGTTGCCATTGTTCCTTTCGCATGTTTTGCATTTTTGTACATTCTTAACGTTATTATCAGTTTTACATGCACAGGTGTCTCCACACTGTCGTAGATTTTCTGAATTTATCAGATTGTTCATTTGTACATATAACTTCCACAGTCCACCCTGGCAGTTGAACACTCGGCGGGTGCCTCCAATGGCGGGGTGCTACCGCCTTTGTTTCACAACAACTCCAGGTAAGGGGTAATATCTTGATTTGTGTGTGCAAATGCATTTCGGCATCGGCCTTCCTCAGTGCACCAAATTCAATAAAACGCGCACAGGTTTGCGTTTATTTAACATTTTAATGTGTCTCTCATTGGTGGGATTGTGGACCAATCTGCAAACAGCATCCCCATCGTTTGGGAAGTATACAAACAAACGCCTCAATGTCCCAAAATGCCTAATGGTTATTCATACAAGGTAAAATGTAAATCCTTCTCCTTCATGTTTGTTACTTATGTAATGCCGTCGTCCACATTATCCCTTCATTGCCCATGCCTATGCCCGTCTCCCTCGCCTGCTGCACGATGTCATTCACAGTGGTCCAGTAGGTGTCCCTCTTATGGTAGGACACCTCAGACTTGCTTAGTCCACAGCCTCTTGGTTGCCGGGCCCCTGACAGCAGCGGTTCAAACTCGCCAACATCAACAACTTCCACAGTCCACCCTGGCAGTTGAACACTCGGCGGGTGCCTCCAATGGCGGGGGGTGCTACCGCCTTTGTTTCACAACAACTCCAGGTAAGGGAGCACTCTCGGGGTAATATCTTGATTTGTGTGTGCAAATGCATTTCGGCCTTCCTCAGTGCACCATTCATTCATTCATTCATTCATTGAGTTTGTTATTTGGATTGAAAAAGGATTTCCTCAATCTCTGCCCCACGGGCCCCACAGGCATGATACAATTATGCCTATCTGAGCAGCAGCTCAGGTTAAGTCCAATGTAACAATGCCTAGTTCATATCGCTCCATAGTTATTCATGCTCCTTTTTGTGCTTGTGGAAAGGTCTCTGCTGCTTTAATCTGTATGAGAACATGGACTTTACTCACAGGGTTTAAGTTCATCTTTGTAGGACGCCAAAGAGATGTCTCTAGGCCCAGTTTAAGCAGATACTTATTGATAATCTGCAGTCTGCCATCTCTTCTGTTGGCTATAATCCAGAAATCTCAAAATTGGGTCACCATCCATGGTGGTTGTGTTGCATGGATGCCCTTCTAAAAATATGGTCTTACTTGTGGGCTTCAAAGATCCACTATGACAGTTCCACTGGATTCCTTAGTACCTCCCGTTTTCTTTGTGGAGAGATGGTATGCCTTCCTTAATTTAAGTCAAGACCTATCTTCTGCAGGAAGGTCCTCAGAGTTCAGCATTCTCTCGGTTCTAGTCTTTATGGTTTCTTTATCAGATTTCTTGGAACTTTCAGAAGGTGGAGGTTGGCTGCACAGGTCTGGTCTTTCAGGCATTTGCTTTGTGACTCTTTGCTTGCTAGAACTAGAATGGTGCAGTGCTTGAATCCCCTGAGTATCTTGATGTCATTCTGCAGCACTGTCATCAAGGCATCCAGGTTACCAATCCTTATCTTGTTAACCTGTATTGTCCCCTCTGTTTAGTGCAGCTGCAGGTCAAACATGCCATTGTCGTTTCTATAATGGTTGCCTTCTTGGTATCTGACATGGTTCACTACAGGTCTCTTAGGGTGACAGAATTACATTCCTTTCTGGACTTCCCTGCATCAGCCTAAATGGCTGTGCCTATCATCTTCCTATCACTGTCCCTCTGCCTTAAGGACATTGAGGGAGAGGAGAGGAAAAGTCAACTGGGTCTTTCTTGCTTTGTTGTGTCTTTGGGAGGCATGGTAAATGCAGTGCTACAGGTCTCTCCAAGTGCAGGTCTTGCCGGGTTTGCCAAGGCCTCCAGGATACCCTGTCATGCAGCAGCATTCATTCACTCTACCTTGGGAAGCTACTAACTCTTAATGCCTCTTCCACTCCTACAGTCCTGCGTCACAGCTTTCTTCAGCCACTTGAAGGTGCTGGTGTGTGATTCCAGTATATCTCCTGTACCTCATAATTCATGTTATGGGCCAGTTTCAAATTAGCAAGGCTGCAATGGAGGGCCTTTCTTGTACCCACTCTGGTCAAGCATTCTCACCCCTAGGGCCAGGAGTTCTGGTACTGCAACCTTGGTGTCGCCCGGTTCAGAGAGGTTGCACTTCTCCTGTTTCCAGCAAGTATGAGGAAGAAAACCTCAAGAGTTGGAATTTGCTAGCATACCTCTAGGAGAGCACCCCTGCCACTACCGGACCTCACATGTCTTCGGGGGCCCTGGAAAAGAGGGGTGTGGCCAGAGCACTCTGTTGCCTCATGTGCTTGGATGGCCTGCCACCTTAGGCCCCAATATATTGATTTTAAAATACATTTGGTGAAATGAGGTCTATGAAAATCTGCTATGATTGGGGGAGTCAGAAGTATATATTGCTTACATGTGACTCGGTGTCTCGCGTCCCTACGGACCTTTTCAGAGGTATCTTCCTATCAGTAAGTCTTTGCACTTCACTTTACACATTGGTTCATTGAATAGCTGTCCGGACCACGGCCACCGTTCAGCGATGCCATCGCCGACTTCGTCAGTACACACGCCCTCGCCTCCACAGACTACATCCTCCCCGGGGACCTGAACTTCTACCTCGAGAACAACAACGACACCAACTCCACAACCCTGATTGACAACCTCGCCTACCTCGGTCTCAGACAGCTCGTCACAACATCCACCCACTCTGCCGGCCACACGACTGACCCCATCTTCTTGCGAGCTCCCACGTCTCCTTCAGCCACACCACCGAACACCACTGGACCGACCATCGCTGCATCCACTTCACCTTCCGGGAACTCACCTCGCACCACCGCACCCAACAGTTCCCTCGCTGATGCTGGAGCAAAATCACCGAAGACCAGCTAATCATCGCCCTCGCCCAAAGCCCACCCGTCGACCCCGACACCGCCGCCCACAACCTTAGACAGTGGATCGACGACTGCGCCAACACCCTTGCCCCGCTCAAGAAACCCTCCAACAGACACACCAACAAGAAAGCCAGTTGGTTCACCACGGACCTCAAGGCTTCCAAGCAAACCTGCTGACAACTAGAGAAGAAATGGCACCATGAACAGACACCGGACAGCTACACAGCCCACAAGAGCGCCATCCGCAGACACCATCACCTAATCAGATCTGCCAAAAGGGCCTCCTTCAAAGGCCGCCGAGACAACAACGCACACAACAGCAAAGAGCTCTTCAACATCGTGAAGGAGCTCTCCAACCCCAGCTCCAACACCAACGACATCCCACCTTCACAAGACCTGTGCGACGCCCTTGCCAACTTCTTTCATCGCAAGATCGCAGACATCCATGACAGCTTCAACACCCTGACCGCCCCGGCAATCGCCGAGACCTCCGACCTCACGACCTCCATCCTCACCGACCCCCTGCTCACCTGGACCAACATAAACAACGACAACACCATCAAAATCATGAACACCATCCACTCCGGCTCTCCATCAGGCCCATGACCACACAACATCTTCAACAAGGCCAGCTCCACCATCGCACCCCATCTCCGCAATGCCATCAACATCTCCTTCGAGACTGTGACATTCCCGGAAAGCTGAAAGCACGCCGAAATCAACGCCTTACTCAAAAAACCCAAGGCAGACCCCAAAGACCTCAAGAAATTCTGACCTATCTCCCTGCTCCCGTTCCCAGCGAAGGTCATCGAGAAGACCGTCAACAGACAACTGACCTGCTACCTCGAGGAGAACAGCATCCTGGATCCATCCCAGTTCGGGTTCCGCAGGAACCACAGCACCGAAACTGCCCTCAACGCTGCCACAGATGACATCAGGATCCTACTAGACAAAGGCGAAACCGCGGCCCTCATCCTCCTGAACCTGTCAGCCACCTTCGACACCGTCTGCCACCGCACCCTACGCACACGCCTCCACAACAATGGAATCCGAGACAAGGCTCAGGACTGGACCACCTCCTTCCTCTCCGGCAGAACCCAGTGCGTCCGCCTCCTCCTTTTCGTTCCAAAGCCACCGAGATCATCTGCGGTGTACCCCAAGGCTCTTCCCTCAGCCCGACATTGTTCAACATCTACATGGCACCACTCGCTCACGTCACCCGACTGCACAACCTCAACAGCATCTCCTACGCTGACGACACCCAGCTGATCCTGTCCCTCACCAAGGACCCCCTCACCGCCAAACCCAACCTTCACGAAGGAATGAGAGCCGTTGCAGAGTGGATGAAGATCAGCCGCCTGAAGCTGAACTCAGACAAGACGGAAGTCCTCATCCTCGGCTCCACCCCCTCGGCATGGGACGACTCCTGGTGGCCGACCACACTGGGAGCAGCACCAACACACACCGACCACGCACACAACCTAGGTTTCATCCACGACTCAACACTCTCCATGACCAAGCAGGTCAACGCCATCTCGTCCTCCTGCTTCAACACCCTCCGCATGCTCCGCAAGGTCTACAGGTGGATCCCCACCAAAACAAGAAGAACGGTCACCCAGGCCCTTGTCAGCAGCAGGCTAGACTACGGCAATGCCCTCTACGCAGGAGCCTCGGCAAAACTCCTGAAACGACTACAACGCATACAGAACGCCTCTGCATGCTTGATCCTCGACATCCCTCGCCGCAGCCACATCACACCCCACCTAAAAAACCTGCACTGGCTTACCGTCAACAAGAGGATCACCTTCAAGCTCCTCACCCACGCACACAAAGCACTCCACAACACCGGACCGACATACCTCAACAGCCGACTCACCTTCTACACCCCGAACTGCCAGCTCCGCTCCGCTGACCTCGCCCTCGTCACCGTACCCCGCAACCAAAGAGCGAACACCGGTAGCAGATTATTCTCCCACCTCGCTGCCAAAACCTGGAACTCCCTCCCCATCCTCCTACGGCAGACCCAGGATCTACTCACCTTCAGGAGGCTACTCAAGCCCTGGCTTTTCGAGCAGTAGCAGCACCCCTCCCCTCAGCACCTTGAGACCCTCACGGGTGAGTAGCGCACTTTACAAATGCTATGATTGATTGATTGATTGAATGATTGTACCAGTGATTTCATTTCCAAAAAGGAATTAAATATATACCTTTATTCAGAGAAAATGTTCCAGTGTTCACAAAAAAGTAATACAGCTATATACCAAAAGATTGTTAATGAAACATTTGTGTCAGAGGGTCTTAAATTAGAAATTAACATTCCAATGGAAAAAATACACATTGGAAGGTTGGAATTATCAAAAATACCAGTGACTCACTTTTAATTGCTTTTCCATCCATAAGTTTGCAGTGGATGGCTTGAGTAAAGCCTGCTGGGAAACAGGACATGGCACAGACCTAGACGGCATTTTACACTTACTGTAGGCTTTTTAGATATTCACATTATTTGTTATCAGTACTTAAGTGCGGGCCTCAATTTCTCAGAGACTGGTGAAAGGTGCTGTTGGCAAATCTTTTCTAAACAAAACAAAACGCCTAAAATGGGCTTAGAGCATTACTTACTATTGGTTGGCTTCAACGTCCCTCTCCTTTCCTTGCTTCTTGTTGGTGAGTGCTTCCTGCTTCCTCCTGGGGCTTCGCGTGTTTGTCCCTGACGTGGAGCATGGAGTAAGTGCAGCTTCCTGTCTGCGGCCAGTGTCCTACCACTGGCCACACGTTCATGCAGGTGCTCTTTTTTTACTTCTTTTTATGCACCCTATAGGAGTGCAAGTGTCTGTAGTTCCTCACTCCTCCCACCATCCGTGCTCTTCCCCAACCTCTCTTCCCTACCTCTCCCTCATGCTGCTTGCCCCTCCTCCTGCTGCCCCTTTTGCTGCTGCTCCCTTTCCCCTTCCCGCACCTTTTTCATTTTACTTGCCCCCAACTTTTTTCCTCTGTCTGGAGTGTTGCTGCTCCCTTGTGTTGCTTGCCCCGGCCCTCCTCCCGCTGTCCATTATGTTGCAGCTCTTCCTCTCCACCATGCTTCCTCCTGCCCCCTCCAACCTTCCTGTCTGCCACAAAAAACATTAAACAATGCCAAATAACATTGCATACGTGAATGCTATTTGGCTTTGTCATTGTTTATTTGGACATATTGCACAGCAGCACACACTACTGTGAAACATGTCTTAAAGAAAAAAAAGTGCCATGAAGCGGTCAACGCTGGCAGTGTCATAGCACTTTTATTTCCTTTACTTTAAGTTATGTTGTATAACAGTGCGCGTTGCTGTGGAGCCTGCTTTAAAAAAATTGACAAAGTCAATAAATTTCGCATAGGCGAAACATCTTCACTTTGCCAGTGCTTGTTTGTTTTATTTGTTGATGGCATTACGTGTAAGTTCTGAAAAAAGGGAATGAGGCTAGTGTGTGAAAACAAATTTTTTTAAATAGTGTGACTTTCCTCACACACAATCATGCTGTTTTGTATAGCACAAACTCAGCTCGGAGGCATTGCAGCACTTTATATGAGTACCAGTTACATTACACAAGGTCAGATTAATTTTTTTAGGCATGGAGGATTAAGTGATTTCCCAGAATCACAGGATGTTGAGCAGACGCTGGGACTCGAGCCTGGTTTCCCAGTTTCAAAGTCAACTAAGGCCACATCTTCATGACTACAGTAATTGATATCTGGCAGGTAAAAGAGAACAGCAGTGACTAATGTATCTTCACCTGTTCCACTGTTCCATGGAGAGGAGGGGGACAACAGTAAACTAAGGAGCTCCCTTACTGGCCCTCATCAACCCCTACTACCCAGACCCTCCAGTCCTCCCCTCTACCCCCTCTCCTCTGGAAATCAAGTGCTAATGCCTTCTCATCGGCATCTCCTTGAGGCCTCTGTCACACCTGCAGGGAGCCATGGGGCAGGCATACCTCATGCTATGACGACTGTAGCAGCTCACTGTCATTCTGCCAGTTCTTTTTGTATTTGTCGCCCTAAGGGGGAAGGGTATGCCCATACGTGGGTCTCATGCTCACTGTGCCACTGGATTCAAGCTAGCCTGGCTGATTAGGGGTGATACCCCTAAGCCGGTCCGACAGCAGGTCCTCCCATACCTTAAATAAGCCTCACGGGACCGGAGCAGGCTGGCAGTTCAGGCTGGAGGGTCAAGACTGATTTGCATATGGCTGAGTCTAAACTGGAATGGCGTGGCGAGCATTATAATTATGGTTTAAACCCAGATCTGTGACTGGGGGTGAATGTTTGATTTGTTCAGCATTGCATCCATCATATGTTTTTTTTTAATCTGACAATTAGCCGGCCTATCTTAATATGCATTGGGCCATGCTCTGTATATGTATTCTAAGGCTGTAACAACAGCTGTTCACATTGTGCGCAGATGGCACAAGCAGGTTGAACTGCTTAATCCATCAAAAACAGGCCCACCACTTGCCTCAGCCACAGGCCCATTGGTCGATTGCTGATTGCCCGCCTTGCAAGTCTGAGCCTGCGGTTCAGCTAGGCGAGGCCTATGTTGGGAAGAGCTATGTATGTGTGTATGAGAAGTTTGAACTGAGTGCGAGTGTGTTTGTGTTTGGGGGAACCAGTGAAGTTGCTTGAAGTGTAGAGTGATGTGGGTGCAGGGAGGTAGGTTGGATGGTTTTGAGCCTGTTTAGGAGCTGTTTGGTGTTTCTTGTGTAGAGTACTTTGCTGCAGTTGAGTCTTCTGGTTATTAGGGCCGGCATGACCATTTTCTTCGTACTGTGGTAGCCACCTGAAGATTTTTTGTGGTCAGAATGTTTTAAGGGCAACAACATTTCGATCCATTATTAATACAGGATCATCATCATCACAACACAGATCTATGCCTGATTACATAAATGATATATACAACACACATAAATAGTTAACACCTGTGGAGATAAGAATGAAAAAGGGAAAAAGAGATATGAAGAATTTCAGAAATAATTCAAAGGAGCATGTCAGAGACGTCACCCGCAATTACCGCAAACATGAGTAAATGGTTGTGCGAGTGGCAATCATAGTATTATTTGCAATTCATGCAGATATGGAGTGTGGCTGCAACCAAGGTGAAGAAAAATTGTACACACAATCCAAGGTATACAAGAACATGTGCCAGGCATAGCCATGCATCAAGTCAACAGTACAAGCGCGGGACGTAACCATGCACTAGGTCAACAGGATCGCAATAATGCGAGAAGCAGACTGCTAAGTCCAATCTTCAAGTTGGAATGACGCTTGAAGGTCATGCGGTAGGCCATCAATTACCAAATTAAACAATTAAGTAGCAAGGGGAGACCATGCTGAAACACGCTGTAACAGCACAGATTTCCACTGCGTCCAAAAGGATCTGTCGCAGAATTCGAGCCAAGTCTTCAGGCATATATACGGAGTGTCACAATCATCATATCATCAGAGTTGTGGATTGTATTACAGAAGAGAAACCATCCACGAAGTAAATAACTTGTGAATCAAACCATGCCTCATGCTCACAGTGGGGCAGTACGGCCTATGATGTGTGGGAACACTGAAAGCAAAGTACAACGTATTAAGAACAGCCCGCACTTGTCCAAGCGTAACTCTGTCACTCTGGAATAAGGAACTCGGTAGCCAGGCAGAGTAATTAACCAAAATTACCAAAGTCAGCGATCTGAAAATTATGCAAAGTTGAATTGAGTTTGAGGCAGTTGAGTCTCATCCTGAAGGCTGCCATGGTTAGGCAGGTGGTTACGTTGGTTTTTGTTGCAGGGGGTCTTGTCCATCATAGACTATCAATTGAGTGTTGTCTGCATAAGAAAGCATGTTGATGTTGTGTAATCTGATGAGATCGGCCAGTGAGCTCATGTAGATGTTAAATAAGGTGGGACTGAGAGATGATTCTTGAGGGACTCCACAAATGAGGTACTTGGCTTCTGACATTTAGGGTGGCATGCTGACTTTTTGTGTTCTTTCTGTGAGGAAAGATTAAATCCAGTTAAAAGTGTGTGCTTGGATGCCTCTTTTACGTGGTCTTCTGATCAGGGTGGTGTTGGACACTGTGTCGAAGGCTGCTGAGAGGTTGGGCAGGATGAGGGTTGCTGTTTCTCCTCATTCGCCGATCATCCTACTGTTATCTATTGTGATGAGTGCAGTCTCAGTGCTGTGATTGGGTCAGAACCCTGAATGCGTGCTGTCAAGGAGTTGGTGTATGTTGAGGTAGTGGGAGAGTTGCTTGTTGATGGCTTTATCCATGAACTTGGCTGGGTAGAGTTGTAGGGAGATCAGGCGGTAGTTTGCTAGCTGGGTGGGGTCTTCCAAAGGTTTCTTAAGAAGTGCGTTGACAGCTGTGAGTTTCTTGCCTTTCAAGGGGAATGTTGCATAGAATCACAGCTTGAAATGTATGTACTCCATAAAAGGGGGGGGGGGGATGGTTCACTAAGGCTGTAGCGTGCAGTTGATAGTTTCTTTGAAGATTATCACAATTCCTTGTCCTACTTTGTTTTGGGGGTTCAGTTGTGTTATCTTGTATCCTGCCTGGATGGCTGTGGTGATGTCAGGTGCTGACTCTATGGTCAGCCACATTTCCGTATGGAAGATAAGGTCTGGGGTGTTGCTGTCCAAGATGTCCCAAATTTCCGCAGCAGGTTTGCTAAATGAGCGAGTGTTGAGGAGCATACATGTAGGTCTTAGGGTGCAGTTTTGGCAGTAGGAGCAGTCGGTGTGTAGTTTGTGTGTATGGTGTAGGTGTGGTGAGTGGGTCACTGCATGTGAAGCGGGAGTGGCTGCAAGCAAAAGCTTTTTTTGTATTGAGTGATGCGGTACGGCAGCAGCATGGGGATGAGTTTCCCAGCTAAAATGCCCAGAGGAATGCTGCAGAGTAGCATGAGAGGGGCAGAAAGACCTGCGTTAGTGGCACTGATCATGGTATAGTTGCAGACAGCCATGCTTTTGGCACATCAGTGGCATGCCCACTTTACACATCGACTGTGCATTGGTGTTGCTGCCGCCATTAACTAGGTTCTGGGAGGTGGGAGGACCACAGGGGGCTGTGGGTGGGGCTTAGCATTAGCACGGGAAGGAGCAGAGATGTGAGAAAGAAGCAGGTAAAGAGTAGGGATGGCGGAAAAAAGGAGTCCAGGAAGGGAGCACCAAGAGATGGCAAAGAGTGAAAAGGCACAAAACAGCTAAGGGCGAAAAAGAAGAAAGGGCTCCAAGGCCAATGGAAACAAGTAAAAAAGATTAAAAGGGTCGCAAAAGTGAGGAGATCAAGGAGCGCAAGACAGAAGACAAAAAGTGAGAGGGAATAATAGTGAAAAGGCAAAAGGGCAAGTGGCAGAAGGCACAGAGGCCCAAGAGAGAGTGAGAGTGAAGCAGGAGAACAGGCAGCAGCCTCAGGAGCTGGGTCAACGAGGGCCCAGATCGGTCGGAGGACTGATCCAAGTTAAGTCCAGGGAGGGTAGGGCCAGTTATGTTACTTGGGTATTTTCAGATTGAGCACTTGTTCGTGGAAAGGAACTCTGGGCTTGATTTAGAGTTTAGCAGATGGGTACTTCATCACAAACATGATGAATATCCTGTGCGCCTTATTACAAGTCTATTATATCCTATGGCACTAATAATAAGGATATGCGTTACCTTTGTGCCAGAATAACCCATAAGCTGAACGCTCTAAATCATGTCCATATTTGACTCTCATTCCTCTTATACAGAAAGCTAGAAAGATGGGTTTTTGAGTTAATGCTCACCATCGACATTCCCAGTGAACTTAACGCCTCGAGCGGAAATCCTGCCAAGAAAACCTCACCATTGTTATGTTAAGTTATAGGTATTTGTAGAGCATGTGACTCACCCGAGAACATATTCGGGTGCTGTATGCAGTAGCCTTCTAGGCTGTGTATAGGCCATGTTTAGGTGGAGATGAAGAGCAGGGTCTTCAGTTTCTTGTGGAACTCAAAAACTGATGAGGTGGCTCATAATGTGAAGGAGCAGGTAATTCCAGGGTTTGGGGATGAGGTAGTAGAAGGCACGACCTCCAGCTCTGGTTTTGAGTATGTAGAGGGCATATATAAGTAGGAGTCCAGCTGAACAGAGGTGTCTGGTGGGCGTGTGGAAATTGATGCAGTTTGTGAGATAGGCTGGGCCAAGATTGTGCAGGGCTTTGTAGGTGTGTGTGTGAGGAGTTTTAAGAATGCATGTTTGTGGACATGGAGCCAGTGGAGGCCTCTTAGCTGTGGAGCGATGTGAGTTTGGGGAGGAAGCATGAGTGTGAGTCTGGCCTCTAAATTATGAATGGTCTGGAGCCACCTGGTCAGTTGGGTGTTGATTCCAACATAGAGTGCATTGCCGTTGTCCAACTTGCTGGAGATGAGGGCCTGGGTGATAGTCTTTCTTGTGTTGACTGGGAATCCTTCAAGATTTTCTTGAGCATTTTGAGCATGCGAGAACAGGAGACAGAAAATGCATTCACTTGCCTGGTCATGGCGGGTTAGTCATCAATCATTATGCCAAGGTTCTTCTTTTAGGGGGCTGGATGGGTTATGGGTCCTAGTTTTTGTAGGGACACTAGGAGGAGTTCCATGGTGATGTGTCTGCTCCAAAGAGTATATTTCTGTTTTGTCAGTGTTTACTTGTAGGCAGTTGGTTTTCACCCAACTGACGACTTGAGACATGCAGAAGGTGAAGTTGATCTGCGTGCTTGGTGTTTTATCAGAGAGGGAGAGGATGAGCCGTGTTTCCTCTGCATAGGAGATGACATTGATTCTGTGGGTGCTGATGATGCTAGTGAGTGTGGTTACATAGGCGTTGAAGAGTGGGAGACTCAGCAATGATCCTTGGGAAACTCCACAGATGAGGCTGACAATGGTCAAGGTGAAGGGAGTCAGGCTGACTGACTTTGTGTGATTTTGTTTTGGAAGTAGCAGCTCCAGCGGAGTGTGGTGTCTTGCATGCTGACTTTGTGGAGGAATTAAATGAAGATGAGTGGAAGACAGTGTTGAAGGTGGCATGTAGGTCTAGTAGGATAAGGGCAGTGGTGTCTCCTCTGTTCATGATTGGTTAGATATTGCCTGTGGCAGCAATGAGTGGAGTGGTCCTGATCCTGTGGTTGAGTCCGAATCTGGATTAAATGGTGAGAGGAAGAGGTTGTCATTGAGGTGGGTGGCTAGCCTCTTAATGATGATTTTCTTCTAATCATTTCTTGGGTAGGGTAGAAGGGAGTTCAGTCAGTAGTTGGCTGGCATCTTTGAATCTGTTGAGGGTTTCTTTAGGAGTGGGAGTACAGTGGGGTGCTTTCATGCTTCCAGGAAGGTGGCTGCATTGATCATCATTCAGTAACAGGGTTAAAGCAGCTCTGATGGCATCCAGTTCTTTAGTGAAGATGAAGCGAGGGCAGGGACCCGAGGGTGCTCTAGAGTATATGGACTGCACAGTAGATGAGGTGTCTTCTGTAGTGATGGGGGTCAAGTAGGTTTTCTGTGGGTTGGTTTCAGTAGGCTAGAGGGTTGCGAGGGTAGATGGATCCCACTGGTGTTTGTCGTTGTTGTAGATGTTGCTAATCTTGCTGCTGAAAAAGAGGAACTGTGTGGAACGGTCCTGTGAGGGGATAATACAAGCAGTGCTAGCTGCAGGAGAGAAGTGCTTCACAATGGTTGAAATTTCCTTTGTGCTGTTGGTGCTATTTGTGATATGGTCAGTGAGAGCCGCTCCTTTGGTGGCTTTCATTTGCTGATGTTATTACCCGAGGGCTGACCTGTAGGTGCCCTTCTTTGTGTTGTCATGGCTCAACCTCCATCTGCGTTTGAGATGCTTGCAGTAGCATTTGGTGGCTCTGAGTGGTTTTTATATACCAACTTGTTTGTAGTCTGGTCATGGTGGTTGTTGGAATTTGCAGTGTCTGGTTGGCTGAAGGGATGCCCCCTGCCAAGGTCAGGCACAGCAGCCACTCTTGATAAATGCACTGAGCATCATAAAAGAGACTTCACACAGGATGTATGTAAGAACAATTATATTCAACACACCTATTCAATCATTATAACATGACTATCATATACTTTTGGGCATAGAACACAATCGAAAATATTACTAGCAGTACAAGGCCCACTCATATTGTTATGATCTCACTAGTATGCACACTGTGGACAGTTCCTAATCTAACTTCTCCCCCCAGTTGAGAGAGTGCACCTTTATGCGGTGCATGATATCAAAATAATATACATCCACTAAAAATAAACTCTTTTTAGCTGCACCGCGAGCCCAAGCCACGCAGGAAAAACCTAATGTCAAAGGGTATTGTGCTTTTGACACCAATTAACATATATGGGGCACCCTCTGCCAGTGTCGTGAATCACAGGCAGTCCACACATGACCACTCACACTAACTCCGCACCACTACACGGTGAAACAGATATCAGCCATTCCGTACGGCACCGTCTTACATGCACACACGCACTCAGCTCCTTAATGTGGTGCCACTGGTACCCAGCAGGTAAATGGTTCATCCTCTGCAGACTCCGTGGCCTAAGTCTCCCTCCACCCTTAAGTTCACCCCTCTTTTTCTATATCCCCCCTAGATGGAAGATAACCAGCCCACCTCCCCGACACTGGGCCGCACACTGCCGACATCACTCTTAGTCAGGGTCCCCGAGAAGCAGGTAGGAATATGTAACAGTTTTAATTAGGAGGTAGACATAGACGTAAACAAGCAGCTACTAGCAGCCACTCAGGAAGTTTACCTACAGGTCTCAAAACATAAAGGAGTCACACAGTCTCTTGACCCACTACCAAACTGTCTAGGAAGCGTTTCTTCAAAACAGTCAATCTCTCTCGCTACTACATGGTACTAAGATGTCTTCGTGAGGGGCCAGGTGTGGATAGAGCATTTGGTTGGCTGCCATGTGAGTCAACAAGGGAACATCCGATGACTAGGGAGTAACACAAGGGAGCGTCTCGGTAGGATGAGTCGCCCCGATCGGTACACGATGATCCAGGTCGTACCCAGGCGATCCAGGCACAGCGACTTTTGTGCTTTGGGATGAGTCGTACTAAGCACTTCAGATTTCAAACACAATGAGTTGCAAAAATCCACACCTACCTGGCAAGGAGGCACATCAAGCTGGGGTGCTCCAGGCAATTCGGGTCACACACCTAGCGAGAGTTTCAAATCCGTACCGCTCTGGAAATTAGGCACAACATCTGGTGCATGATTATACAGGTTGCACCAGACCCGTACGGTCACACACAAACAGGCGCCCCTTCAACATAGCCACATGAGGTAGAATGAGGCACTGCTTCGGGTACACCCCACCTCCGAGGAGCACACACTGCGAATCATACACCACACTCAATGAGCATGCAGTCGGTGTGTCGCATGAGTGATATGCGTCACGATCGGCGAAATGGGCCACACGGGGTTCTGCAACCAGTGAATCTGATCCCACCCCTAGTCGCTTATGACTGTCACGGTCCCCGCAGAATGGGAACCACACGCCTCAGATGTGGACACGATTTCTGGGGCTCCGTCACAAGTCTTAGGTCCACGCACACACCATGCTATCAATTTGGATTTAGTAGTCAAGGTGGGCACTTGAGAGGGCGCCACTCTCCAGATGTCACAGTGAGATGGTGTAGGTCCCTCTGGAGAGATCTTTGTGTCCCGGAGAACAGGGGGCCTGCCATCAGGCCCTTAGTGAGCACACTTCAGGGTGCCACACTTCAGCAGGTCCTCCTCCCAGACTAGTCTCTGTTTGGACAGTTATACGGAAGGGAAATTTATTTATTTATTTTGATTTATTTAGAAAGTTTTATAGAGCGTGAACAAGATCCTTGCAGATATCAGAGCGCTTTACATAACAGCAGCCTGTAAGAGGAACAAAAAAAAACAGAGATAAGCAAGTGAACAAACATATAAAAACCATGATGAGGGCAAATATAGTGGTATAGAGGAATTACAACATGGTGCTGTCACATAAGACGGGAACTAGCGAACTCAGTTCTGAAGGGAAAGAGCTCAAGTAAATTTTGCCATGAGAAGCGCTTTGACTTCTTTTTTGAAAGCGGCGGAGGAGGCATTCCGTCTGGTTTCGGGGGGAAGAGTGTTCCAAATTTTGGGCGCCATCCCAGAGAAGGATCGATTATATGTTTTCTTTTTGTTGAACCTTTGAGGTTTCAGTAAAAGGTTTTCGGCACTCATTGGAAGCCCGTAGACCACCAGAGATTGTCAGTTTTTGCGCGAGGTAGCTGGGAGAGTTGTGGTGTAAGGCTTTATGAGTCATGCACGCCACTTTTAGGTGGATTCTAGCTTCAAATGGAAGCCAATTCAAGGATTTTAAATCAGGGGTAATGTGTGCAGTTCTTTTCGAGCCAGTGATGAGTCTTGCCGCAGCGTTGATAGACGCTCTTAAGGGTGCTGTTGCGGCTTTTGGTAGTCCACACAGGGAGATGCTTCCGTAATCCTCACAAGGGAGAACTAGCGCTTGTACTGCCAACTTGAGGTCCTCGATTGGCAGGAAGGGTTTCAGCTTCCTTAGGGTACTTATCTGGAAATTAGCTCTCTTTGTGGCGTTACTGATGTGTTTTTGCATCATGAGATTGATGTCGAGAGTGATCCCCAAGGATTTTGCAGAATCCACGATAGTTGGTTGTACGTTGAACGCGGAGAGTTGTTTGATCAGGTCATGCATTAGAGGGATCTTGGCCGGTGGTGCTATGAGGAGGAATTCGGTTTTTAATGCGTTGAGTTTGAGATGATTTTCTGATAACCAAGACTGGGTGATCATGAGTGTGGAGTTGAGCAAATTAATGTCCTCTATGGAGTTGATCTTGAGGTATAGTTGTGTGTCGTCTGCATACATATGAAATTGAACATTGGATGTTTGCAGGATTTCAGTGAGCGGTTCCATGAACAGGTTGAATAAGGACGGTGAGAGTGCGGACCCTTGCGGCACCCCAAGAGATACAGGGGAGGCATTGGAGAGCGTGTTGTTAACCTTGAATTTTTGTGAACGGTTATGCAGGAAGGATGTAAACCATTTTAGCACTGTGCCAGACAGACCCATCCTATGCTCCAGGAGATCTAATAGTTTCTGGTGTTTGACCGTGTCAAAGGCTGATGAGAGGTCTAGTAAGATGAGTAAGCACGAACCATTCTGGTCAAGGATTTGTAGCGCATCATCAAGAATGTGTGTCATGGCCGATTCAGTGCTGTGACCCGCTCTGAAGCCTGATTGGTGTTTATTTAGTAGGTTGAAGTGATCTATGTGATTGGTCAGTTGTCCGTTTACACATTTTTCCAGCAATTTGGCCAAAGTGGGGATATTGGAAATGGGACGGTAGTTGTTGAGGTCAGAGGGGTCCGCAGTGAGTTTCTTTAGGATAGGTGAGACTTGGCCTACTTTGAGGGAGTCCGGGATGCAGCCTTGTTGGAGTGAGCTGTTAATGATTTTGGTCCAGAGTGGAAGGAGCCACGGTGAAAGGGCTTTGACTGCATTAGCCGGGAGGGGGTCAGTGAAATGATTGGCCGGTTTCAGGTTGTTGAGAATCTTGCCTAGGTCGTCTTCAGTGTACGTCTCAAAGGAAGACCAGGCTGCCTTGTTTTTGGGGCAGGCCTTAGGGGGGGAAAGGCATGGGATGGGTGTAAATAACGGGGTGATAACCATATGAGGAGCGGTGTATAGTGGGCTTGCATTAAGGAGGTCCTTTATGAGGTTGTCGGTCTTCAGATTGAAGAAGGTGGAGAATTCTTGACAGTTAGGTTGTGGGCGATCTAGGTCTCGGGCCCGTTGGGGAGCTTCCTTGGATTGATTTTTGACAAGTTCGAAGAGCTTTTTTGGCCGGTTTTTAGCTTGGTCAAGTTGGTGTCTGAAGAAGTCAGCTTTAGTGCGTTTAAATTTTTTGTAGTAGGCATTTCTCCTTTTCCTAAGGAGTTTGAGGTGGAGAGCCGATGGGACTGCTCTCCAGTTGCGTTCTGAGGATCTGAGGACTCTTCGATCTTCATTAAGTAGAGCGTTGTACCAGGGCTTGGAATCTTTAATGGGAGCTCTCTTAAGTTGCAGTGGGGCGGCCTCATTTATTATCGAGGTCATGGCGTCGAGATAGTGATTCGTGAGAACATGGACGTCAGAGGTGTTTACAGGGGGCTGGAGCAGGTTATAGCTGGAGGCGGGTAGTGAGTTGGGGTTGATTTTTTTCAAGTCTCGTTTCCAGATCTTTGGTTTTGTGGGTTACGATGAGTTGAGTTTAAAGGTTTCTTTGATGTGAAAGGCAATAATGTGATGGTCAGACCAGTCGCATGGGTGGATCGAGTCCACCTGGATGACGTCAGCTTTGGAGATAATGAGATCAAGGGTTGATCCTTTAATGTGAGCAGGACTACTGCAGGATTGGGTGAAGGCTAGATCATCCAGGAAGTTTTTGAAACTGTTGACCCCTGAGTCATTAATGTCATTCCAATGGAGATTGAAGTCGCCTAGGAATATTTGGTTAATTTGCCGCCCGTTGTTAGAGGAGATCAAATCCATGAGGTGTTCGATGAAAAGGAGGTTGTCTCCTGGGGGATGGTAGATGATGTGGAATGAGCAAACAGGTTTGCCCTTGCAGCAAATGTTTAGGCATAAGTATTCGCAAGATGTGAAAAATGGCGAAATGGCTCTGTTTATGGTGATGCTTCTGCGATGTATACAAGCTATGCCGCCCCCTATCTTGTCCGATCTATCGAGTCTAATGATGTCGTAGTTAGGAGGGACGAGGATGTCGAGTAGTGGTGTGGATGAAAGCACAAGCACAAGCAGAATAGCAAAAAAACAGGAATTCGGTACCATAGCATTTTAAGAGAATTATGACAGTAGGGAGAAAGATGGGCAGGCAAAAGAAAAGGTGAGAGGTAAAAGTAATAGAAGAGGGCAACATAAACAAGAAAAAAGGGGAGCTTGAAAAGGAAAAATGAGAATCATAGAATCCAGCAGAGAAATAAAGAGACACACAATACTGGGAGAAATAAAGAAGAGCTAAGCAAGGAGAGAAAATAAAGTTTTGGGGGCTTGGGGGGAGGATAGAGACAGCCATAGAATGAGGGTGACATGCACATCAATAAAGGGTCTGACTATGGTGAGACAGAGGGATGGTTACGCAGGAGAGAAGCAGGTCTCAGATTTAAAAGGAACATGGGCCCACAGAACAAGAACACGAGGGGGAGAGGCCACTGGAGTGAGACATAAAGAGAGAGAAATCAGCGATCAGAGAACTTGGAAACATATATTAATAAAGGCTAGAAGAGAATGCCACAAGGACAAGAAAAGAAGGTGGAGGACGGGAGAAGCGCTAAAAATGTAAAAAAAAGGAGAAGTGAAGGGAGAGAGCTAAATAATGACAGCGAGGATAGAAATAGAGGTTTATGGAGAAGATAGAGAAGGGGAGATACTGAGGGGGGTAGAAATGGAGACAAAAGGAGACAGAACAAAGAGGCACTTAATATATATATATATATATATATATATATATATATATATATATGAAAGGTCAGAGGAATTGTATTCTTTTCAACAAAAGAGATTTGTTGAAAGTTGTGCCTGCAGCAGGATCGATGCACCCCCCTCTCTATGCCACATCCCTGTCTCCACTACAGTAGTCTGCTCACATTGCAAGGTGTCAGTTTTTACCCACCCCACTTTGATGTTACTCTCACCGATCGTGACAGATGTGTCAACCTTGGAAGCTCTGCTTACTTGCTTCTGCGCAGAACCGCCAAGAGCTGATATTAACATATATGCACATAGTGTGCCTCATGCATGACCGGATAAGCGAACATAAATGCCGCTGTACACATTCAGGGTGCGGAAGCTCAGGTTTCCGTGGTGGCCAGGAGCTCACTAGCCATGCTGCTGCAAAATGTGCAATGTTTGGACAAACTATCGAGTAAAAAATATTGTGTGGACAAAATATTGTGTCAAGAATATGGAGGACAAAATTATTTTGAAGGAAAGTTTCAGTGAGTAAGCAACGTTTTACTACTATACTTAACTTCACATATATGTACCTTGAAGGGATGTAAATGTGGTGCTAAGAATAGTAAATCTATACTTACCTATTTGCACTCACCTTCTCGATATTTTGACCCTCCTCTCTCTATGCAAGCCAACAACAGACTTTGGCTTTCTTTGTTTTTGAACACTTTTCTGTTGGGGAAGCTGCAGGACCATGCCAATATAACTAAGTGAGAAGGCTTGGCATTGGCCTCAGAGCTATTGGCTTTGTTAGTGCTTGCTTCCATTGCAATTCTTTCTTATGATATTAGCGTTCCATGATTGCCAATGCATTTGAAAGCAACATGTTGCCCTCATTGTAATGGTAAAGCACACATGAGAAATATGGAGGGAATGTGTGTAGAAGTGCAGATGAATGGGCTACAATCCAGAACTTTTGTACTTTACTACAAAAACATTTGAAGACGGTCGCCATGCGGTGAATGCAACTCACGAGCTGGAGGCATTTTTGGAATGCATTTTCTCGTAATTATAACAAAAAAACAGGTCTGGTAATATTATAATTGAAAGAGCTTATGCATAACCGAATTTCTGTGTGTGGTTTTGAGTAATGATGTGTGTATGAAGAAAGTGTAAACAGTTGGACGGTTTGGTCAGTGCAGGGATGGAAAAATGAGTTATTGAGTGCAGGGATAATGAATGTGCGAGTGAGTACACGGTTGCATGGATGAAGGGTTAATTGATGGTTCAATAAGAAAATAATTGAAGGGGGTAAGCAAATCTCACTAACCTGGCAGGCAAACTTTGCAACTAGCAACAAAAGCATTTGTGGTTTCTGACGGTCTGTAGGAAGGTGGAATCTGACTACATGGTTGCCCCCACTTTTCTTCTGGTGTTTTGATGGTTTTTGACTAGTCTGGCTGGGATCCTGCTATCCAGAACCCCAGCCTATCTGCTTACTGCCTTAAACGACATGGAGTGCATATTAGGTGCACTAGTGATTGGATACTGTGGTACCTTATGAGCTCCTAGTATACGGTACCTTAGGTACCAAGGGCATAGGTACTTCACAGGCCTACCAGGGACTGAAGCATGTATTATGCCACCCCTGGGAAGCAGACTAAATCTGACACCACAGGCTTGCTACTGCAGCCTGGGTGAGGTAGTGTTAGCACTCCTCACTGAGATATAGGTTCACTGTATCTCTCCATGCACACACATTTAAACCTATCAGTCACCCCTAAGACAGGCCCTATCAAGCCTGAGGGCAGGGTGCTTGGTTTCCATGTGAGGGGGTGCCTCTACCTGAGCAGGGCTCCTCTGCAGCTCTCAGAGTGCATTCTCTGGGGCTGTTTGTGAATGCGGTCAAACCATATACTCTTAAGTGCATTATAACCTTGCGGTTAATGCTCATTTTGGAATAGCTGCATTAAAACATGTTGTGTTTGGTGTCAAAAGCTTTGCAACCATACCCCCACACCAGTAACTTGTGTGGGAGTATGATCCCACCCTTCTAGAGGGATAGACATGTACCCACTGTGGAAACACGGTAGAATCCTGAAGAGCCCTGGAATCACAAAATGGATGCCACGAGTCACAGACACTGGGCTGCCCTCCTATTGATGACCGAAACTCGCAGTGGAGGAGGCCCAACAATAGGCATCCTGTCACAGGGAGGTGTGGCCAGTGTATTGGGGCTGGGTGGGTGCACTCCTAGAGTGCTTTGAAGTCCTGCACTGGGGGAGCAGTAGGCTCCTCTGTGCATACACCAGATCAAACCGGCTCAGGGGCTACCTGCCCCTGCTCTGGCGCGAAACTGGACAAAGGGAAGTGGGTGTAGCCACCCACTCCCCTGACCCTCCCATAGGTGGGGTCATATAACTAGTCCCTCTCTTCCTTCTAGTATAAGTTAGGGAACCCTTGCCATTGCAAACTAGATATCCCTGGACGACGCTCTGAAGAAGAATCCTGGACCTTCGACGTTCCACTACATCTGGAAGGTGGAAGAATCTCCCTTGGAGTCCAGGAGTGACTCCCCTGCTTGGCAGGCACCAAACTTTGCAATCAACGGTCGCAAACTTTCCCGCTCACGCCGGAGTCCGAAGTCCCTGCAGCCCAGGAAGAGGATTTCCTGACTTCTCCAAGGCCATCGTGAGTCCCCAGCGACGCTGAGGCAAGTGGACCCCATGAGTGACGAGGAACCGCAACCCCTGGGTACCGTGCACTATTTTCGAGGGCAACCCCTTCACGACGTTCTACAAACTTGTGCATTGGACCACGTGTGGTCCAAGCCTCCAGACGGAATCCCTCTAAAGATCAGAGGCCTACCCCCTTCCATCCTGTTGAGTGAATCCTCCCGAGGCGTCTTCGCGATCCCTTGCCGGTTGGCTTGTGGGTCCCCAGAAGGCTTTTCTACAGTTCCAAAGGCCTCCCCTGGTTGCTCCAGGCCTGCCCTGACTTACCCTCGCTGGGTGAGTCCCTCACACCTAGCTGGTCTGCACCGCTGACTTTTTATCCTTTCCACAAGAGTGCTGTTACCAAGGCTTGTTGGCTCCAATCTGGTCACCGACACCGCAGTAAGCTGCAGACTTCGTGGGACACGCTGAATCCAGCTCCTGGTTGTCGTCGATGCCTCCTGGACCTTGTGGCTGAAGAGTCAAGACACCCGTGGATCACCTGAAATCACCCGACGACTGTGGGCATCCATCTTCCTTGCCCGAGTCACTGCCAAGTGACTTTGAACACTGTCCCCTCTGCTCTCAGGTCTTCCTTCTTCTGAATCCAGGCTTGGATTTCACCGGACACTTCTCCTGTCTTCACAAGCAGCAAGTCTTCTTTGGCTCCCATTGAAAACGACGCTGCGACCCGACACCAAAAGACACCTATGCACCCGGCTTCCCTGGGTGAGGTAACTCCAGCACTATGGTGCTCCTGTGGGTGTTGGCTCTAGAACTACTTACCCTGTAAGTGACTTGCTTGTAGACTCTCCCGAAGTATCCTAAAACTCTTAATTTCCAATCGCGACTTGCTCCATTGAAGTCAATAGGGATTTGCGGCTGTGTTCTCACACTGCATGCGTCTCCCGTGGGTCCTTTACTTACCTACATTGGGTGGTTTTGTGAGGCCCCAGCGCTTCTGAAGGCCCTAGGCCTTGTCCCCTCGCAAGTCGTTATCTCGAAGTCTCTTTTTTAGTATATGGTCTGGTACGCCCCTAGGGCCCCAGCCATATTTGTGCTTAACTTATTGTGAAATGTTGATTTGTGCATATGTTCCTGACTTCTAATCTCATAAAGAGATTAGCAGAGAGTTGTTAGTAATAAATACATATATATTTGATATATATACCCGTGTGGTGTCCTTTCATTTAGTGATTCAAGAGATTATAAGGTAAAACAAGCTGCTTTACATTCCTCTAAAGACTTAGCCTGAAGGCTGCTCTCCACAGCTACCACTAGGATAGCTTTCTTGAAAGGTTGTCTTAACCTATCGAATTGTACTGGTGCAAGGTGTCCACTTTAACTAGTGAACAGCATATACCAGGCCAACTTCTCAAACTCGCCCACTTGAAAAAGAGAAACAGAAACAGGAAATATATTTTCTCTTCAATTGTATTCGCATTTATATAGCACTTACAACCACTGACTAGGTATCAAAGCACTTTCCGACGAGTAGCACGAATGAACACAGCAGCCATAAGAACCGCCTCTCCCTCAGCTCTGTAAATGGACTTGGATGGCTGCCTTGGCTGGCTATACCGTGATATATAAACACTCACACGCTCTATTCCTTCTTCTGCACTGTGTATTACTGCAGAGCGCTATCACTTAAGAAGATTCTCTGCTCCATTCTCTCCAAAAACCTGCACAATCCTCATTGTGAAACGGCTTTTCTCTTTTGCACAGCGCACCGGACCACTTCTACTGAGAAGCTGGGGTCATGTGCATTGACCCAGTGAGGGAGGACAGAGTTATGACCTACCCTCCTATTCATTCTGAAAGTAATATTCAGTGTTTCGTGTACGGCCCTCACCTGCTCCATGGCGCTGCTGCACCGGGGCCTGTCCTGTCCGCAGAGGGACCGCCCTGCACACCTGGGCTAACTTACTGGGGCAACTGCTGGAAGGCAGGTAATTACTGAGGGTGCGTGACCTGGCCACCCCTCCCCCTCGAGGCGCTGATCAAGCAAGAGAGAGCCTGTGGGGCTGTAAAGAAAACACATACTCTCAAAAAACGTATGCTGTGCCCTGCGGGAATCGAGTCCTGGGATTCACTTTAATTCTGCAATGGACTCTGGGAGTTATAGTGTCGATTAACTACAACCGGGTCAGTTACTACAAAGCATCAGTTTAATATCAGATGTAAAGAGGGCATTTATTTCCTGTACCCATCTCTCCCGAGAAAGGGTAAAGCTGTCATATGGGAAGACTTTATCCAGGCTTATAAATGTATAAGTACAAGTGAGGTCTCGCATTTACGCGAATTTGAGCTATTGGCATTGTAAATAATAATGCCTTTTATTTATGTTTTCGTTTTTGAAACCTAAATAAAACACATTGTCATTTACAATGCCATTAGCTTAAACTTGCGTAAATGCGAGACCTCTTGCATTGCAAATGCTTGTTCTACATAGGATTGCTTTGACTGTTTTCCTATGAAAAAAGTCTGTGTTGAGAGTGTTTTGTATGGGAACCTCAGAAACTGTTTTGAGAAAAACTATTTTATTTACCTTTTATACAGGAAATGTCCCAGTGTGATATCTAGGCATATCACACTGAGTAGAAAAGGTAATTTGAAAAGTAACTACAAAATAACGCACAGTAAATTCTACTGGTTCTGAACATTTGGCCTACTTGTAAGAAATTCAATTGCATTCTTCTTGAAAAGTATTATTTCATTTACCTGTACCAAGTCCTGCTTGGTTCTAAAATTAAAATACAACTAAGAAATATTTTTATACAAAACAATTCGTCAGAGTTCAGTCTTTGAGTGTGTGAAATCAATTCTTGCCTGAGTGTGTACAATAAATGCTTAACACTACCCTCTGATAAAGCCTTACTGCTCGCCCACACTACCACAAATAGAGAGTAAGGTGATATTTACTTTTACCTCGGTATACCTTTGGGGATTCTCTGAACTCTGTGCACACTATACCTTACTTTGGTATAGTGTATACAGAGCCAGCTTCCTAAACTCAGGCATCAGGCCTTGCTCCCCTCCCCCCCACCCCAGTGGCATAGCTTGCCCTTGTGCCGCCCTTGGCGGTCACTGTTTTTACCACCCGAGGCAGGTAGGGGGAGCACCTCTATCTGCCCTTGTCGAGGGCAGATAGAGGTGTTTTCTTCCAATCTCTGCCACAGCGGAGGGCAGAAAGCCCACTAATCACCAGGGAATGGATTTTGAAGTTGGGACAGCCCCTCTCGCAATGGGGTAGTGTTCCCTCCCTCTCTGAGGCCCAACATTCTTTCCCCCCCACCTCCCTTGGGACAGATTGGAGGTTATTACCTCCAAACTTGGGGGGGGGGGTGGGTTAGACACAAGTGATTGTGATTTTTTGGGACAGAAATTGCTTTCACCAATCCCAGCAGTCAGCATCAGAGAATGAGTCTACTCAGGGGCATCTTAAGGGTTTTCAGGCCCTGGGCCAAACCTATTTCGGGGGCCATGTTTGGAACAGCTTTTAATTTAGTTTCAGCTCTTTCATGCCCTCTTTGGCCAGGTCACTCACTGACAACTCACAGCAGCTGCTCACTAACATTACTGCAAATAATTTCTGTGACACCCCCTCAATGCTGAAATAGGATGGTCCTGCTTTTATCTAAAAGAAACATTTTTATGGATATTGCATGAAACATAAACACATTTCTCTACAACATGTCCGTAATAGGCTCTTACACATCACCAACATTAAAAATAGATTGAAGCATATCTGTATTTAAAACAGTCTGTTTAGGAATTATTAAAGGTTAACAGGGCAAGACTCTCCGCAGAACAGAGCTAGCTCTATTAGAGGGCCCTCACAAAGGCTGGGGCCCTGGGACAGAGCCCACTCTGCCCATGCCCTAAAACGGCTCTGAGTCCACTCACTTTAGTCATTGGCTCCCATTATCGTGAGTGACGGCCGACAATGTGCACTTTCACGTTTCGTCTTAAAATGAGTCGGAGGTCAGCATGGCTCACAACGTGTCTGTCCTCTGTTAAGCTTTTTGTTGCTGTGCGTTCTAAACACTCATAGCAGTGCCTGGGCAGCACTAGTAAGCAACAAAAAAAAATTGTTCTCGTCTTTGGGACCTTATATGTATTTAGCTATGCAGCACATTAGCCTGGGTGCTGAAACATCTACTGTTCTTTAACATGGAGGGAAAGTACGCACCAAACTGCGTGACACGGCAGGTATGGGAATACATGGAGAGAAATATTGCCTTTCAGCGGGAAATGGTATAGTCCAAAGCTGTTTTTAATATAAAATCAGGGCCCTCTGTGATCATATCACAGAAAATACAAGATTTGAAAAAATATTATTGTCTACGTGTGCTCGTGGAAGACAATTTCTATGGACTGGAATCTAGAGAATGCTAAAGTGATTCTGGTATTTTATAACCCTGGGCGTAGTGTGCGTAGTGGGGCTACGCGGAGGGCCACAGAGTTGGAAACAAACTCCATGGAACTCCGTGGAGCTCCGCTACGGCGCCAGCCTCCACCCCGCTATTAAGACATAACTTACAAATAATTTAAAAATAAACACTTACCTGTTTAGCGCGGCGTCCCGGGCTGCCCTCCTCCTCTCCCTCGCCATAAGGGTATTGCTTGATAGAACTGCGCATGCGCACGCGCCTGCGCATGCACATTTCTCACGAGAACAATTGCAAGGAAGGATTGGCATATAGCTGACCCTCCCTTTGGAAAAGCTATGTACATATTGTGCGTTACAAAGCGGCGCCGGTCTTCTTGTGCATTGTTGTCTAGAAATTAAATAAAAATACCAGTCTAAAAGAAGCAAATTTCTTCGCTTGGAAAACAGGTTGCTTTTGAAAAACGGTACTGTATTTAGAATCAACGGTGTTTTTGTGTTCTTGCTTGGAAGAAAATGAGTGCTATAAAGAAATAGTTTATCCACCTACTCGGAAAAAATGCCTGCCTCATGAAAGTAAGTCCGATTGGCCTATCAATCCATATGGTACATGAATAAAGAGGAACATATACAAGATGCCCAGAGGTGCTTTACATTTTGTCTAGGTTGTTGTAGGCAGGACTCTCATTTTTTTTCTTGACAATTTGAGCACTGTTGTAGTTGCGCATTATAAAATTGGGGATGAGACCTCCCTCCCTTGAGCCGTACACTCATCGACAAACTGGCTATGAAGTGACTCAAAATATGGATCAGTTTTGTATTAACTTTATTTTCTTAAAGACCGTGTGAGAAGTTGGCCTGGTATATGCTATTCACTAGTTAAAATGGACACCTTGCACCAGTACAATTCGACTCTTATGGTAGATAGGTTTAAGACAACATTTCAAGAAAGCTATCCTAGTGGTAGCTGTGGAGAGCAGCCTTCAGGCTAAGTCTTTAGAGGAATGTAAAGCAGCTTGTTTTACTTTATAATCTCTTGAATCACTAAATGAAAGGACACCACACAGATATATATATATATCAAATATATATGTATTTATTACGAACAACTCTCTGCTAATCTCTTTATGAGATTAGAAGTCAGGAACATATGCACAAATCAACATTTCACAATATGTTAAGCACAAATATGGCTGGGGCCCTAGGGGCGTACCAGACCATATACTAAAAAAGAGACTTAGAGATAACGACTTGCTAGGGGACAAGGCCTAGGGCCTTCAGAAGCGCTGGGGCCTCACGAAACCACCCAATGCAGGTAAGTAAAGGACCCACGGGAGACGCATGCAGTGTGAGAACACAGCCGCGAATCCCTATTGACTTCAATGGAGCAAGTCGCGATTGGAAATTAAGAGTTTTAGGATACTTCGGGAGACTCTACAAGCAAGTCACTTACAGGGTATGTAGTTCTAGACCCAACACCCACTGGAGCCCCGTAGTGCTGGAGTTACCTCACCCAGGGAAGCCGGGTGCATCGGTGTCTTTTGGTGTCGGGTCGCGGCGTCGTTTTCAATGGGAGCCAAAGAAGACTTGCTGCTTGTGAAGACAGAAGTGTCCGGTGGAAACCAAGCCTGGATTCAGAAGAAGGAAGACCTGAAAGCAGAGGGGACAGTGTTCAAAGTCACTTGGCAGTGACCCGGGGCAAGGAAGATGGATGCCCACAGTCATCAGGTGATTTCAGGTGATCCACAGGGGTCTTGACTCTTCAGCCACGAGGTCCAGGAGGCGTCGACGACAACCAGGAGCTGGATTCAGCGTGTCCCACAAAGTCTGCAGCTTACTGCGGTGTTGGTGACCAGATTGGAGCCAACAAGCCTTGGTAACAGCAAGTCTTGTGGAAAGGATAAAAAGTCAGTGGTGCAGACCAGCAAGGTCTGAGGGACTCACCCAGCAAGGGTAAGTCAGGGCAGGCCTGGAGCAACCAGGGGAGCCCTTTGGAACTGTAGAAAAGTCTTCTGGAGACCCACAAGCCAACCAGCAAGGGATCGCGAAGACGCCTCAGGAGGATTCACTCAACAGGGGCCCACGGACACTCGGGACAGGGTGGGCCTCTGATCTTCGGAGGGATTCCTGCTAGAGCCTTGGACCACACATGGTCCAATGCACATGTTCGTAGAATGTCGTGAAGGGGTTGCACTCGAAAATAGTGCCCGGTACCCAGGGATTGCGGTTCCTAGTCACTCGTGGGGTCCACTTGCCTCAGCGTCGCTGGGGACTCACAATGGCCTTGGGGAAGTCAGGAAATCCTCTTCCTGGGCTGCAGGGACTTTGGACTCCGGAGGGAGCGGGAACGTTTGTGACCGTTGAATGCAAGATTTGGTGCCTGCCAAGCAGGGGAGTCACTCCTTGACTCCAAGGGAGATTCTTCCATCTTCCAGAGGTAATGGAACGTCGAAGTTCCAGGATTCTTCTTCAGAGCATCGTCCAGGGATATCTAGTTTGCAATGGCAAGGGTCCCCTAACTTATACTGAAAGGAAGGGAGGGACTAGCTCTATGACCCCACCTATGGGAGGGTCAGGGGAGTGGGTGGCTACACCCACTCCCCTTTGTCCAGTTTCACGCCAGAGCAGTGGCAGGTAGCCCCTGAGCTGGTTTGAACTGGTGTATGCACAGAGGAGCCTACTGCTCCCCCAGTGCAGGACTTCAAAGCACTCTAGGAGTGCACCCACCCAGCCCCAATACACTAAACCCTGTCTGGGAGGTGGTCACACCTCCCTGTGACAGGATACCTATTGTTGGACCTCCTCCACTGCCAGTTTCGGTCATCAGCAGGAGGGCAGCCCAGTGTCTGTGACTTGTGGCATCCACTTTGTGATGCCTGGGCTCTTCAGGATTCTACTGTGTTTCCACAGTGGGTACATGTCTATCCCTCTAGAAGGGTGGGATCATACTCCCACACCAGTTACTGGTGTGGGGGTATGATTCCAAAGCGTTTGACACCAAACACAACATGTTATGATGCAGCCATTCCAAAGTTAGCATTTACCGCAAGGTTATAATGCACTTAAGAGTATATGGTTTGACCGCATTCACAAACAGCCCCAGAGAATGGACTCTGAGAGCTGCAGAGGGGCCCTGCTCAGGCAGAGGCACCCCCTCACATGGAAACGAAGCACCCTGCCCTCAGGATTGATAGGGCCTGTCTTAGGGGTGACTGATAGGTTTAAATGTGTGTGCAGGGAGAGATATAGTGAACCTATATATCAGTGAGGAGTGCAAACACTACCTCACCCAGGCTGCAGTATCAGGCCTGTGGTGTCAGATTTAGTCTGCTTCCCAGGGGTGGCATAATACATGCTTCAGCCCCTGGTAGGCCTGTGAAGTACCTATGCCCTTGGTACCTAAGGTACCATATACTAGGGACTCATAAGGCACCACAGTGTCCAATCACTAGTGCACCTAATATGCACTCCATATTGTTTAGAGAGAAAAGAGAGGCTGGGGTCCTGATTAGCAGGGTCCCAGTCAGACTATAGCCAAAAGCCAGTGTAAACATCAGAAAAAATTGGGGGCAACATAAAAGGCAGATCCTACTCTCCTACAGTGAGCCTCTGCTGTGCGGTCTTTCTTTTCTTGAGGATGTGCTCATTGAGGCGCCAGGTAGAGAGTGGAGGTAATTGGGGCAGAGCTCCCATGTTATCCAGGCCCATGAGTGATTAGGTAGTCCAGTCCAGGTTTTTGCTCTTGCATTCTGGGACTTGCAGTTTTGTTTTTTAGTCAATTCAACAGCTTCTTAAAACAGCTAACACTAGTTGCAGCCACCAACAAACACGACTACATGTAGCGATATCTGCAGAGCAAACGGTATACATGAAAGAAAGAAAAACGTAAGGGGCAACCCCCTCCTCCTCCACAAGCTTCTAAATAGGAGCAATACAGTGGTATCCTACACAGGGCGTCTTACAATGACCAGAGTTGGGGCTGCCAGGACCCCAGGAAAGATGCAAAAGCAACGAAGAGCAAAGCTTGGGCACCTACCTTTGACTTGGGCTTCAAACTCTGCCAGGATTTCCTTATCCTTCTTAAACCTGGCTGGAGACGTCATGTTTACAGCGTTGTCAGAAAAGGCAATCTGTTTTCCGACGATGCCCTCCAAAAACAGGCAAAGGTGGTAGGTGGCAAAAAACACTTCGAGCTGACGATCCTGGGTGTTTCCCTCGGTTTCATCTCCCCCAGATGAACCGTATGTGCAGGAGACTTGGAGAGAACGACGCAGCTGTTCACGGAGCTGGAAGCAGTCAGCGCGTCCCTGCTCTAGGCTTCTCCTGCAGCACCCCTACCCCGATCACTGGTCTTGCCCCTCAGGGGGCGAACCCGACACCAGATGCATGCATCGTCATGCCCGCTCCCCGGTGAGGTGCAGGGGCGCAGTCCGGTGCAGAGGAATATTAAACAAATATGCAAATGGCAGCTGATGAAGCGGGCCCATGGCGATTAAAAAAAAAAACAAAGTAGTCCCTACACAAAACAGATACAGCCCTACAACACAAATAAACTGTAGTTGGTCGGTGCTGCCTCCGATGAAAAGGAAGTGACGTCTCAGACCACTAGCCAATTAGGACCCAAAAAAAGAGAGGAACACTGGACAGACCCAATCGCAAGCAGCAGGCGGGATTACTCTCGCTATACTGTTTACTTTAGGTCTTGCGACAGCACATGCGCTGTCTAGGCTTGACCTAAAAATAGGGTTAACATTTTGCAGTTAAGTAAACGGTCTTTGGGGTTGAGTTTCTGGGATTAGAACAAGGGTATCCCTAGGGTCAAGGATGCACTCAAAAGGCACTAGGGCAGCCGGGTGCAGAGCACTGAGGCCCAATGTTATCTAATAGGGGATAGGGAGTTTCCTGTTGGTGGCTGTTCACGGGCACGCCACTTGGATGTGGGAGCAAAGCTCCTCTGGTTTAGCTCAGGGCAAAGGGGGATCCGTGTTAGCACACAAGGTGCACACAGAGCAGCACAGGGGCGGCAGTGTGCAGAGTGCTGATTTGACGTTGGGTGCCCTGTTGTGTTCAATGGGAGTCGCTGATTTTGGATTTTAGCCGCAGGCTTGGTCCAGGAAGTCTTCCGGGAGGAACCAACAGCTGGGCAGGTAATTTGGAGTGCACCTCTGGTTCCCTTCTTCAGGGCACAGGGCGGTTGGATGCAGGGATGCCTTTTGAGGTCCGATTTCACCTTACTGGGCCACTCACAGTTGGGGGGTGTCCATGCAGAGGCTGCAGGCGATGTCGGGGATTCGTGGAGGAGTCAACCCATGGTGGACTCGGACTGGTGGACCTTGCCGGGAACGGTGGGCCAGTCGGACTCAGGCCGTGGGCGACAGGTGCACTGGTGGTTCCAGGCATCGGGTTTCTTTGTCTTCAGCAGGCTCGGATCTTTCTTCGGAGATTCTTTTGAACAGAGCTGCTGTTCACAGGAGATCGGATCTTTGTTGAAGGCAATCAGTCTTCCCAGGGGTTCTGGAGGTTGCTGGCTGCAGGACAAGGTGACTTTTGGCACAGGATCTCTGGAAACTGCAGATGGGCTGGCAGGGCTAGGGCCAAGTCAGTTCTTCTCTGCAGTCTCCTCTGCTGGGCGTCTTCTTTCGTCCTTGTTCGTATGTTGTGGGAATCTGCTTTCTGGGTTCAGAGCTGCCCCCTTAATACTGTATTTAGGGGGTGTTTTACGGGTCTCAGATTAGTAGCCAATAGGTTACTTACCTTAGGGTGACTGAACCCTTGGTGTGCTCACCCCACGTGGGGGAGTGGGCACAAACCCTAATACTGATTGGAGAGTACCTGCCATCTGCAAGATGACAGGTGCTGAAGAGTGGTCTTCATCTCGCCTCCCCAATCTGAGGGGTGGGATAGGCAGAGGTGGGCACACCTCCTATGCTGTTCTAATTTTCCCACCTGTCTTCCTGCCAAATAGGGGGTGAGACAGGAAGAGGGCCTGATCCTGATAGCAGGAGAGGCTGGGGGTCACGTTGCAAAGCTTTTTTTCCTCCTCTCAAAGCAACTTTCTTCAATTTGTTTAATAATAGAGCAAACTAGACCCAAAGGTATTGGAGCACTTTGCATAAGTAGTAGTTGCATTACACAAGGCCACATACATTGTTTATAGGCATGGTTAGATTAAGTTATTTTCCCAGAATCACAGGATGTTGAGCCAATGCCGAGCCTTGAACTAGGTTCACCAATTCCACAGTCGGCAACTCTGACCATAATGCCATATCCTGGGTAGCGGGAGGCAGGCAGAAGCCACATGAAAGCTCACCTCGTTATCGGCTTGAGGTTCAATTAGGACCTCTAGTTGAGCCATAGCCACTCGGCCTAAAAAGTCTGGTGTGTCCAGGCCAGACCAGATGATGCACTTATCCACATCCCGTTTATCTTGAATTGTCTGTGCCAAATTGGTGCAAAACGTCTCTGGGATTGCTGGTAAAAATTCAGCAACATAGTCCCATAATGAATGGGAGTACCTCCCAGCAAACAGCTGGCTTTGACTGACCTGAAGGAGCGACTAGTGGCACATAACATCCTCTTCCTATACGCCTTATTTCTTTTCAACCCTGTACAGTGGGGTTTTGGAAAAATAACTGGGGCTTATCCTGCAAGTGGAGGCCTGTACTACCAGGCTGATCTGGGTACAATGTTGATGAGGAAAGCAGGGTCACTAGAAGTGGGTCTGTGGTAATGGTCCATCAGTCTCTTTATTGGTGGACAAGACCAGGGTTTCTTCCAAGAGCCCTCAATAGTGTTGCTTAGAGCCTTGCTGAATGGCAGCAGAGGTAAAGGTGAATGTTACTTGGATTGCAGCACTTCTGTGAGGCTGGTAGTTTTCACCTCAACTGAAGGCAACTGTAAATCGGAAACTGTCTAATATCCATACTGAAAGTAGACTCTTCTATGGAAGGACCAGGGAGAGGGAGAGGACGACTAGCCCTGCGTCAGGGGAAGTATCCGGGACACTGGCCTCTTGTAAGTGAATATAAAAATTGCCATTGTCATATGTTGGGGAGAATTCATCTACACCATCACCACAAGCGAGGTGGATCTGGTCAGAGTCTGAACTGAATAGTTGTTGTGCCGCTGGAGAGCGGCTCCCAGGCGAAGGCACCGTCTTATCAAAATCAAAACGTATGGAGCCGGGTGAGCAGGAACTGAACTCGCACGTGGCTTTGTCTGAGGTTGAGATGGATTCGGCTCAGAGTCAGACAGAACTGCCGGCTCGACTTCCTCCTCTGGCGGTGGAGGTGACGCAGCAGGAATCAGCATGGATCGTTGTGCCAGGTGTGGGATTGGCTTCGGAGTCAGCGCAGAATCTGAAGGTCCACGAGGCAAAACAGGTGCTGAGGGGGACCCGCTGGCAGCATCCCAGATGGAGGCCTCTGCAGATTTATGGGACACGGAGGAGTACCAGAGGGTCAGTAGGGTAATGAAAATGCAGAGCATGGCCTTCTGAAAACACCTCAATTTGTTGTGGCATCGCAGATCAAGGCAGAAAGTCAGGGTGCATCGAATTAGCTGTGGGATCGGCCTCTCAGCAGGGGACAAAGGGGGAGACCGCGGGTCACCTTGATGTTCTTGCAACTTCTCCGACAGTAGCGAGGCTAAGACGAGGCCTGCTTAAACTTCTTGTGTTTCTTTTTTGGCTTGGGCTTACCCAAAGATACAAAGGTGCTGATGACCAGTCACGGGACCGGCGCCGGGAGCAGTTCTGTGTCCTCGACTTCAAGTGGCAGCGGCCTTTTTAGGTCTCGGGACCATCCGGTCGGCAGACCGGAAGTCCGGAGATTTAATGACTTGGGAGAAGAGGGGCTTGAACCCGCCCCTCTTCTGCCCTGTTCTCCATTGGCTGGCCTCGTAAATGCTGGCCAGCCATTGGAGAAGAGGTCCCGTCACTCCAATCATGCCCCGTCCTTTTCGGATCGGGGGGCGTGTTTTTTGCGAAAAGTCTCAGGGAGGAGACAACAGCAAAACACGCCCCCGAATCCGAAAAGGAGGCTGCCTTTCTCCGAGGCATTTCTGCTCTGCCTCGGAGAAAGGCAGTGAACAAGGCAGGTTCGAGGAGGCTAAGCTCATACCCATGTACGCACTTTTTCACCTCAGAGCAGTCTCCACAGACTGCTGTGCTTGCCTGCTTTTTACCTGCCAGCTGCCCCCACCTTGTGCAACACCTTCAACCAGTAAAGCTTTTCAAGTCAAAAGATGAAAAAATTGCATTTAGTGAAGTTTCGTTGTTCTTCTTAATGTGGGAAATAGGGTCAGCTGGTTACAAAGTCAGGACTGGCTATAAGGTGGCTATAAGGTGTCAATACGGAGTATGCATAACTGTCAGCACTAGGCTTAAGTGGCGGTGGAGAACTGCACAATATTTCCTGTTTGTTGATGCAGTTTCATGTGTTCCAATGGTTGCGGCGGATGCCAGCTGCACGTTTCCAAAGGGTCCAGGACTCTCGCCCAATCTTTGCCGCTCACAGATTCGGTCTGTACAGTTCAGTCAGAAGCCAGGCCCACTTCCCGTGGACAGCGTGGCGCGCGCTACGTAAGCTCCCGTGGTCTGACCTGTGCTTGGCCTCAAAGCGAGGCTGTGACACACGCGGCCTGAAGCCGAGTTTGCACTACACCGGCGGTAGTAGGCTGCGAGACAGGAAGCACCGCGCTCCAGTACCTTCTGCCAGGTGTATGTTTATGTTCACACCAGGCGCGCAACACCCATTGGACTCAAAGGGCTTCAGCCCCCCCATGTCGTGTGTGGCAGCCCGGGATGAGACACCTTCCTGGGCAAAAAAGCAGCCGCACCCGAGCACTTCACAGGTCTTTAAAAGACCATTTGCATGTTAATGAGGCCTTGCTGTTGTTTCACCCCTTCTAAGAGCCCCTGCAGCTCCACTCTGCCTATTGCTTAAAGTTCAGCCCCCCCAGAAATTTTTGCTCAGGCCCCCCCCCCCGAAATTTGGAAATTTGGCTCTAGTTGCGCCAACAGACAGGAAACGTTTCGGGCAATCGCTGGTTGCTTCTAGCATCAATCGAGACAATTACTGCACATTTACACATTTCAGTCATATTTTAGGTACATACATCATCTGGCATGTATATGCTGCTGGGTTTGTGACCAACATCATGCAAGAAGAAAATGAAGTATTTGGTAATTTACAAGATCTATGTTCTTATTATGTATAGCATGTCAGTATTCTCACTATGGATGTGCTTAAAAATGTCAGTGTACACTTTGTCACTTGAACTAGGGGTGGGCGGATTTGGCGGAATTTGCTGGCTCTGAGTTACTTTTGTAACAGAGAGTTCTGGCCAAATTCCACCAATCTCCACACGGTGGAATTTCTTCTCGCGCGACTCCAGAAATGCACGCGAGATTTAGCGTCCTCCAGCACCATTTTCTAATGCGGGCAGTCACGCGAGAGGGCTGCGTCTTGAGTAGATTTGCTGCTGCTCAAGTAGATTTTCTACTTGAACAGCAGCAAAATCAACTCGAATGGCAGTACACTCCTGCGTGTGGTGCAGATTTTCAAAGCTGCGCGAAGTACTGGCGCCAAATTGCAGCGTCATATTTCTGCCCGTTGGCCGAACTCTGTGGAATCTCGCTGAGTTTTAATGTAACTCCGCAAATTCCACGGAGTTAAACATCGCAAGTTCCACCCACACCCAATTTGAAAGCAAGAAAGAGCTCCACTTGCTAAAAAAAAAATATATTACATTTATCTCTACATTGTGCCGAAATATTGCATTTTATTTTAACGAATGTCTGAATCATGTTTCTTCAGAAGCATGCCAGCCCATATTTGGCAACATGTAATTATGTCAGATCCCCGTCACTCCAAATTAACAGTCAAACGATTGGGGATCCTTGAACCTTCTTCCTTCTACGGCGTTGAGTGCCATTGATCAAGCAATTGATCATTTTGATGACGTGCTCTTGGTTGAAAGCTACAAAAAAAAATTGAACTTGAAAGTCAAATGAAACCATAGTGATGTACCTCATTAGTGAAGTGAAGGAGTTTTGAAGTGGTATTTGGTGCTCTAAGTGGGCCAACACTGTGCCTGCCACATGCAGGAGTTCATACGCAACGTCCCGAGAAGTCCGCTTTGTGACACTAGAACGCAGTTGGAAGATGGAAATTGTTGATTAACAGTGGTGTCCCTAAGCATAAGATACTATTTCATTCTAACCGAATACTCTGTTTAATTTACAATTTACTTTAGGAAGTGTCCTATTTTATATTCCAGGAAAACAGATTACTTACCTTTGGTAACACTCTTTCTGGCGGATACTCCAACTCCAGCTTCCCCACTTTAGAATATCTTCCAGGAGCCAGACTGGATCTGGGGATTTTTTCTAGCAGTGCTCCTGCGCGAAGCTCGGTGGTGTGGTAAAGCTCTGCGTTAGCAGCACACTGCCTCAGAAACGACAGAGTAGAGCCTCATTCAAGGGCCACCCCAGGCACGGATGCCAGTTTCTTATCTTTACCCTTTCCGCGACCTCAAAAGCGGAGTGTGAAAAATAGTTGGCAACAGGGTACTGAATACTAACTTGGGACCTCTTTAGATGTTAAAAAGAGGCCACTTCTCAAGAAACGTGAGGTGGGAGGCAGTGAGGATAGATAAGGTATACACCAGAAAGGTAAGCAACTTACTTTTTCTGATGGGCATTTCCAACGGCAGATTCCACACCATTGAATAGATACCAAAGCAGCGGCTCCCCAAGATGGAAGGTCTGGGGAGTGGGCTCAGACCAAAATGTTTTGTAGAACCAAGCAGCCAAAATGTCCTTCCTACCGATCTGGCTTTCAAGGCAGTAGTGCTTCGGGAATGTATGCACAGACACCCATGTCTAAGTCCGGCAGATGTCAAATACAGGCACTCGCAGTGCCAACGCAATGGAAGCAGCCTTAACACTAGTGGAATGATCAATCAGACCTGTTGAAGGCTGTATCTTCACCAGTGCATAGCATATCTTAATGCAGAGGACTAGCCACCTCAACAAGTCCCCTTATGCAGGGCCTTCCCTTACTTCGCACCAGAGAACCCAATAAAAATCTGATTGTCTGCTTGATAGTCCTTTGTATGATCAATGTGAAAGATTAAAATATGACTGAGGTCCAACTGAGGGAGCCTCAGCTCATTCTTACGAGAGGTGAGAGAGAGCAAAGAATGCTGCTAGAGCGATGGATTGGCAAACGTGGGAGGGAGTTACATACAACTTTTAGTAAGAAGGCTACCAATGTTCTCAGCACCAATTTGACCAGGAAACAAGCGGTGTAGGGTGATTGCAGTGAAAATGTCTGTAGTTCAACCATACAGTATTGCTTGAGCACAATCGCTTTGTGTATCACTTTTACCTCCTGGTGTCCTTTGTGTGTGGCTGTGTGTGTGTGGGGGAGGCTCTGTGTGTGTGTGTGTGGGAGGCTCTGTGTGTGTGGGAGGCTCTGTGTGTGTGGGAGGCTCTGTGTGTGTGGGAGGCTCTGTGTGTGTGTGGGAGGCTCTGTGTGTGGTGGCTCTGTCTGTGTGTGGGTATCTGTGTGTGTGTGTGTAGGTGGCTCTGTGGGTGGCTCTATTTGTGTGTGGGTTGCACTATGTGAGTGGCTCTGTATGTGGGTGGCTTTGTGTGTGTGGCTCTGTGTGTGGGTGCAAATGCAATAGGTCTCGCATTGGAGAGTGATTAAGTTATTGACATTGTAAATAACAATGCCGTTTCTTTAACCCCTTCAGTGCCCGCCCCTTTCCCCGCCCTGTGCCGGCCGTTGCATTAGCGGGCGGGGTTTGTGACGAGCTGGTCTTGTCATGGGCACAGCGCAACCGCGGCCCATGACGAGACCAGCTCGTCACGGGCATTGAAGAGGTTAATTGTTTTAAAAACAAAAACATAAACAAGAATAATGTCATGAGCAATGCCAACAGCTCTAACTTTAACAATGCCGAGACCATTGCATTGTAAATGCTTGTTGCGACTTCTGATGGAGCTTGGAGACATACAGCTTGGCTTTGCCGTCCAGGATCGCATACGGGTGCTGCACTGCACAATTCTCACATGACGTTGAGTCGTGGCCAAACCCCAAATTCTAGAAACACACCTCATTGGGATTTGTCATGGACATTTGTTTTGAAACAGTCCCTACACATGCTAAACCCTGTAGTTTTAGGAAGGGACATATTCCCTTACACACTGAAAACGAATTTGGAAGACATAGCATGTCACCTGATTAGAAAAAAATAGGCGCTAGCTCCAGATCAGCATACTAAGGCACAGACTGAAAGGAACGGACTTCAGCACTCTCGGCTGGTGCTATATGTGGCTCCAGTCATCACTTCCGGGCTGCACAATGCCAACTACTGGCTATGCTGAAAAACTTCCTGATTCAGGATGTGCCTAGGAATATTCTGTAGGTGAGGAATCTGCGGTTAGAAATATCTATCAATCAGGGACCAATTAAACATATAGTGTCATAGTAGAGCAATACAGAAGAAATTACTTTCCTATAAAAAGCTATCCTTAGGTGAAGCTAGAAATGTTGCAAGTACTTTTGAAGATGATAAGGAATGGAGACAGCGAATCTGCCTGTGCTTTAAGTAACACTTTAATCAGCCACAGAGGGAGTTTTGATCTAAGAAAGACAAGGTATTTTTTTTTTTATCACAGCCAATGAGCCATAGTTGTTAATGTTGTGGATGTACACGTTACCTCTTTCAAATTTTATCCTGTGACAAAGTAAATGAGTATTGAATGTGGGACCTTTGATCAAGTCGCTGAAGTTTGCATGGAAAAGAAAATTCAAATGTGTTTAATTGAAGAGTCATATGAAGAACATAAAAATCGGTCTGCGCCCATCATAGTAGGAATCACCTTTACTCTCCTCATGGGTTCAGGAGCCAGAGACACTATTAACACTCATGAAACATTTATGGAACATTGGAAAAATTAAGGTTTGACAGAAGAACAAGTTACTTACCTTCGGAAACTCTCTTTCTGGTGGATTCCTCATCTGTAGAATATCCCCCGCTGCCATACTGGATCTGGAAGATTTAAACAGCATTGCTCCCGCACGACAGTAGGTGGCGCCCTGTAGCTTCGCATTGCCTTTGTTTCACTCCGGAAGCAATTATGGAGCCGCATACAAGCGCCCCCTAGTGCTTCGACAGCGGTTTCTTTCTTTACATGGTCTGTTGCCTCAATTGCAACGCCCAACAATAATTTGAGGTATCAGTGTTCAGATCTCTAGATTGGGACCTTATTAGATGGAGAAAAAAAGACCATTCCACAGATTGGGGAGGTAGGATGGCAATGAGGAATCTGCGGTTAGAGTAACCATCATGTTACTGAAGATAAATTGTTTATTCTTCTTATGGATAATATTAATTACAAGTTCCTCACCTTTAGAACTGATACCAAAGCAGTACCACCAAGGCTGTGGGTCAGTGGAATGGGGTCACATCCAAAAGTCCTGTACACTGCAGGACTAAATGGGCAACATGCCCTTCCCATCGGACCTCCGTCAAGGTACTAGTGCTTAGTGAACGTGGGCATGGATACGAGTGAACGGATGCCTGTGTTACGGCCTGAAACATAGCAAGTACAGGCACTGCACCTGAAGATGAAGTAATAGCAGACTTAGCCCTAGTGGAATGGGTCCTCGTCCCTTCTGGCAGCTGCTTCCTGCTCCCTAATGCAGGGACTATCCCCCTTAAAGACCTTTTCAGGCACTGCCTTGCTTTTATTTGCCCCAGAAATTCCACAAAAAGCTGATCATCCACATGATGGTCTTTGGTGTGATCAATGTAAATGCGCAAGGCTCTCTTGGGGCCAGTCGATGGAGTCTTTCCTCCTCTTGTGCCACCAACCTCCGGTCACTTCTCGACTGGGGAGAAACAGCAGCCCACATCCTCCTGGAACTCTTGGCTGCCTTCGACACAGTCTCTCACCGCACCCTAAGTACAAGACTCCACGACGCCGGCATCCATGACAAAGCCCTATACTGGATCCACTCCTTCCTCACCGGTAGAACACAGTTAGTAAGACTTCCACTGTTCCTTTCAGAATCCACGGAGATCGGCTGCGGAGTCCCCCAAGGCTCCTCCCTGAGCCCCACCCTTTTCAACGTCTACATGGCCCGCTCGCAGCCATAGTCAGGAACCACAGACGCAACACAGTCCACTACGCCGACACTCAATTGATCCTCTCCCACACCAAGGAACCCACAATCGCCAGAAACAACTTTCACGATGGGATGAAGGCCGTTGCTACCTGTGTTATTATACTAGGTTAGGCCCATGTAGTGAAGCAGCTCATTTCTTACCCTATCTTATTTTTCCACGTGGACCTTTTGCACATATTTGCATGCATGACAATTTTAGATTTGTTTCCCCGAAACTAAACATGTTTTCACTTCTAGCTTGGTATAACATTATCACATTTGTTTATTTACAATGCCCTGAAGATCATGTACGAGGTCTCTTCTTGCACTATGTACAAATGTCATCTCTATCTTCATCCACAAGGCTATCTACATATCCATAACATCACTAATGTATACACACATCACAAGGCTGCTTTCTATCATAAAAGAGGAGTTTCCCAATAGATTAGGAGAGGAGGCACTTCAGCTGACACAGAGAGTTCATGCATGCTGAGACTTCATCACACAGTGGTCTGACATCTCGTGAGGGGTGTCCAGTGCATGGCCAAGACGGGGTTCTACATTCTCTCCCATCAGGTAAGGGGGTTGGATCATCCCTTGGGGGGATTCTTTGCTCTACACCTACACACACTCTAAGTACACTTAGAGTAGTGTTCGCATAGTAGCAGTATGCCCGATTACTGCCACATATACACGGTTTCAACTACATGATAAAACTACATCTACTATTTACGCTATTGGTGCTTGTAATCACTTATCTGCTTCTGTCTGTTAATCATTGCAGCACACGAATTTAAGACAAGAATAACGTTGGTTCAATAAACTTATTGAAAACGTCCCACTGTGTATTCTCTGCATACTTCTCTGATAAGTGAGCGCAACAGACTTAGCGAAAGGCTCTGTACTGTTTGCATGATTCCTAAGGGGTCAGGGTTGTCATGTTCATTGGTTGCCAGAAACCATTTGCTGCCTGGTAAGGTTAGGGGGACTTACAGTGCCACTATGAGCAAGATGGTCTGCAGGACAACAAAACCTGCTGGGGTGTATGGAATCAGTCTAGGGACCAAGCCCCTAGTTTATGTTGTCCAACAAATTACCAGATCCTTCGGATTAGTAGGAACTACAGGACACCTGGATGAGAGACAGCTGCCTCAAGCTCAACTCGGACAAGACCGGGTCCTCATCCTGGAGCCCAACACCTCCGCCTGGAAAGAGTCTTAGTGGCCCACTGCGTTAGGAACCCCTCTACACAAACAGACCACGAACGAAACCTCTGCATCATACTGGACTCCGTGCTCACGATAAACCACCAGATCAACGCCGTCTCCTCATCATGCTTCCACACCTTGCACCTGCTCCAAAAGACCTTCGGATAGATACCCACTGAAGCCAGAACGATGGTCACACACACACTCATAAGCAGCAGACTTGATTATGGAAACGCACTCTAGAGAGGAATCACCCAGAAACTCCTTAGGAAACTACAGAATGTTCAAAATGCAGCAGCCAGACTGGTCCTCAACATCCCCGCTGCAGCCAAATCTCTGAACACCTGCAAGAACTCCACTGGCTCCCAGTCAACAAGAGTCATGTTCAAGATCCTCAAACATGCCAACAAAGCTCTCCATGACGCTGGACCAGCATACCTGAACCACCGTCTCTTACTCCACGTACCCACTTGACACCTGTACTCCGTTGAACTGGCCCTCGCCACCATCCCGCGGATCCGCAAGACCAGGACCAGAGTAAGTTCCTTCTCCTACTTTGCCGCCAAGACCTAGAACACCCTGCCTCTCCACCTCAGGTTATCCCCGTCACTAACCCAGTTCAGGAAGGATCACAAGACCTGGCTCTTTGACTGAACTTCAGCCCACCCCAGCGTCTCGAGACCCTAGCGAGAGAGTAGTCACACTTCAAAAATACTAATTCATTGACTGAACTTCTGCCGCTCGATCTCCATGCATGGAGGTGCAGATTCCACAGGTTTGGGTGCAGGACTCTGTCTTGCTGCTGAGGTAGGAGTTCTCCTGAAGTGGTAGCCTGATTGGAGAAAAGATGCTTTTGGCCAGAAGTGCCAGATAACACTCTTCTTGCCCGATACAAGCCACTAGGATGAGTTGGAAATGGTCATTGTTGATCACCTACAGAGCTCAATGCAGGAGACGCAGCAGCAGAAAGGCATACAGGAGTCCGATGCTCCACTCTATCCAGACTGCATCTTGGAGAGAGCATTCTTGGACACTCCAGCGCGCAAAAGCTTTGGCACTGCACATTCTTTTTTTTTTTTTTTTTTTTTTTTTAAAAACCTTTATTTCTTCAAGATTCTGGACACAGCTATTCAGCCGACAACCCGGAGGTTCGGCAGCTTCGGTAGAGAAGGACAGAGAAGCGTCCACATTGCATTAAAGGAGCAGTGAAAAGATTCCATTTTTAAATAAACACAAACACACAACAAACCCCAGCAAGGCGAAAACACTGAATGCCCATGGTGATAGCCCCCCAGGGGAGGCCGGACCCCAATCATCTAACAGTCACAGTACTGTGATAAGAGGAAGAAGGGGGACAGCAGAGGCCCAAGAAGTCAATTAACCATCACATCTTATTGACTGAGCTGGAAAGAATGTCAAGGAGAAAGCTGTTCCTCGGGGGGATCCAAATCAGGGGCAAGACATATTCCCCCCCTGTATTGATTCCACCGCCCCCAGATGGCGTGCCACTTCCGAGGGCGGCCTCTAGCGCAATATACTGTCTTTTCCCTGAGCATACTCCAGTCCATATTTTCTTTCCACGCGGTCAATGTGGGGGGCCCCACGGAGCCCCACAATCGCGCGATATCTCTCTTAGCGACCATGTTACCCAGAGTCACCCATTGGGTCTGTGCCTCATCGTGATCAGTGGGCCCCCAGACATTCAGGAGACAACACCGCGCTTCCGGCTGCTTAGCAATGCCCGTCACCTCCCCCATCACTGCATGGACTCTCCTCCAGAATTCCGTGATGACACCACATTCCCAAATGATATGCAGGAAAGTACCCACCATACCACATCCCCTCCTACATAGGCCTTCCTCAGAGAATCCCATATGAACCAGCCTTGGCCCCGTCACATACACTCGATGCAGTATTTTGAGCTGCACCAGCCTCAGACGCGACGGGATCGCAACCTCCTTGGGAGAGGAAACAGCAGACTGCCAATCCTCGTCACCCAACTCGAGTCCATCCCTAGTCCACTGGTCCCGCAGCCCCAGAAGCATATCCGCCCGAACATTTATCAATTTCTTGTAGATGAGCGAGATCGTGCTCTCAGGCATATGGCCATCAAGGATCCGGTCCTCCAAAGGAGAGGACTCAGGCACCTTCTCACCCTCCACGAGGACTGACCGGAGGGCATGCCGCACCTGAACATAGCGGAAAAACTCGGATGTCCCCAACTCATACTCCTTCTGCAACTCTTTAAAGGACTTCACCCTCCCCTTAATCAGCACATCTCCGACCCTGGAGATGCCGATCAAGTCCCATTTATCGAAACCTTTTGTATGCCAAAGCCTACCCAATTTTTCAGATTCAAACAGCGGGTTAGCAAGGGTGAGCCTATCCTTCCAGCCCAGCGAGTCAGTTGCCATCTTCCACACACGCACCGCCACCCCAGTGGGCCCCGTGAGGGACGAGTCCAGGGACCGCGAGTACAATGCCCTGTGATAGTTACCACCGAGCAGCAACCACCTGTCCATGGCATAACCTGGGCTGAGGGCAGGGCCATAGAAACCATGATTAATCGCGCTCAACTGGGTGGCCCAATAGTAGCGTCGGATGTCTGGAAGCGCAATACCCCCATCATACCATGGAAGCGTCAACTTAGCAATCGCTATTCGCGGCCGCCCATCCCACAACAACGTTCGTTGGAGGCTTTCGACCTCCCGAAAGTAATTGGCCGGTACCCAATCTAGAGTATTCTGCAATGCGTAGAGGAACCGGGGAAGAGACATCATTTTGAACAAGGCAGCGCGCCCAACGAGGGAGAGCGGCAGCCTCCGCCAGCCCTCTACATCCCGCCGCAGGCGCGCTAGGGGGGGGGAGCAGGTTCCTCTCATACCGCAAAGCGGAGTCCGTGGAGATAAAGATCCCCAGATACACGAAGCCCTGCTGAGCGATCTGGATCGAACAAGTTCGCGGGATCGGTGGAACCTCGCCACTCAGAACATATAAATACGATTTACTCCAGTTGATGACGAGACCCGAATTCCTACCGAAAGATGTAAGAACGTCACAGACCACTATAAGTGAGTTCTTGGGCGAGGCAAGATACAACAGGATGTCATCAGCATATAGCGAAATGCGGTCCTCGTGTTCGGGCGACCATCTAAGTCCCCGTATATCCGGGTGCCAGCGTATCCACGCTGCCAGCGGCTCAAGGGCGAGGGCGAACAACAGTGGCGACAGGGGGCAACCTTGCCGAGTGCCCCTCCCAAGCTGAAACGGAGTCGATGCCCGGCCATTTACCACCATACTCGCAAGGGGTCCCTCGTACAGCAACCTCACCCAGCTCACAAAACCATGGCCAAAGCCGAACTTGGCCAGCACCGCCCACAAATATGCCCATTCCACCGTATCAAAGGCCATCGTGGCATCGAGAGACGCCACAATAGCTGGTTCACGCAGCGTGCCCGCCCTGGCGATTACACCATGAAGGCGCCGAAGGTTTAACGCAGTGTTACGATGCGGAATAAAACCGGATTGATCCGGGTGGATCAGGTCTCCAAGTACCCTGACCAATCGGGCCGCCAGGATTTTAGCCAGAATCTTCGGCTCGGCGTTAAGGAGTGAGATAGGCCTATATGAGGCACACTTATCTCGGGGTTTACCATCTTTGTGTATAACAACAATTGTCGCCAGTCGCTGATCCAACGGGAGGGTCCCACCCGCCCGCGCCTCCACGAACATGGCGCGCAGGTGAGGGGCGACCCTATCCGGAAACAGCTTATACAGGTCAACCGGCAAGCCGTTCGGGCCCGAGGCCTTGCCCGAGTTCAGCGCGCGGATAGCTCCCGCCACCTCATCGACCGTTATGTCACCATCAAGATCATCCCTATCTACGTCAGAGAGACAGGGCAAAGCGATATCACGCAAGAGGTCACGCGAGTCCTCGGGCGGCCTATCCGACACTGAGGCATAAACCATACGGAAATGGTCCGAGAAACACTGTACAATCCTCTCAGGTTCCACAATCACCTCTCCCCCCTCTCCCGTCAACTCCGGCACTACTCTATTAACCCGTTCTTTTTTGTCCAGCCAAGCTAGGAGTTTCCCGGCCTTGTCACCAACATCATACAGGCGGCCCTGCTGTTCCCTACTGAGGGTCTTAGCGGCATTCGTCACCAGGTCCTTATACTCGGCTTGCTTCAAGATCAGCTCATGCAGTGAGGCCTCTGTAACCTCCTCCTCTAGCGCTCCCTCCAAAGCCACGATCTCCTCCTCAACCTGCATAACCTCGCCATCTCTCCGACGCTTGGCCGCCACTACAAGGGAGAGGGCCTCCCCTCGCAGCACGGTCTTAAATGCTTCCCACAGCGACACTGCCGAGTCCACGGATCCCTGATTGCCCTTGAAATTTTTTTTAACTGTCTTCACCAGTGCTCTGCGCATCTTGGGGTCTCGAAAGTACCAAGGGTTAATAGGAGCCACCCTTCCCCCTCCCTCATGGCCGACATCCAGCCTGACCCACACTGGCGAATGGTCCGATATACCACGCGCCATGTGCCTGGCCTCGGACACCAATGAGGCATGCGCAGCCAGAGTGAGCAGGTAATCAATCCTAGAGAGGCTACCATGCGCCCCGGAGTGGAAGGTGTATTGGCTCTGTGTGGGGTGCCGGAGTCTCCAGCAGTCTATCAGGCCGAGTGTGTCTAGAAAGTCTGGAAGCCACTTCTGAGCCCCCCCTGTGTCTCTGGGCGGGCATCTATCCAGCAGCCCAGAGCCGACAGCATTGAAATCACCCCCCACCACAAGCATACCCCCCGGGAGATCCAGCAAGGCCCTACCCAGATCTGTAAACGTGGAGGCCTGCAGGGCCGGAGGGACATAAACCGAAACTAAAACCAAAGTTCTTCCTTCCCACCTCCCCGCCACCACCACAAACCTCCCCCTATCGTCAACAATGGTGGAGTCCACCTCAAATGGTAGCGAGGCTCTGACTAGAATGCCCACACCCCTGGACCCAGAGGAGAATCCCGAATGAGCTATGAATTTATAACCCTTCCTATTAAGAGCATAGCACGTGTTACCTATAAGGTGTGTCTCCTGCAGTAGGGCGACATCCGGCAATGACCGTTTCAAGAATTGCAAAACAATCCCGCGCTTAATGCGATCCCCCAAACCATTAACATTCCAGCTAATAACACTTAAACCCCTACCCCCCATCCCCAAACGTGAAGAGGCCCACCCCACACCCGAAGAGCCACCATGGAACAGTCCTGAAAACAATCACTACGCCTTGCAAAAACGAACCCCCCAACAACAAACCCAAAATCCCAACTATCCCCCCCCACCCTGCACCCCTGCTGCAGCTTACAAAGCCCCCCCAACTTGCAGTGTGCCTGTCGCCCTACCAAACCCAAAAGGGAGGAAAGAGCTCCCATCGTCCTCCCACAACCCTCCGTATTAACTGCACTCTGTTCAAGTCATTAGCTGGAGTCAAATCGAGTCAGTCCGGCTCCGAAGACATCAACCTTGTCCATCCCGGCCACTGTCCCCGTCTGCGGCAGTGTCCTCTCCCGTCCGTCGTCGGGGCAGAGCGTCCAGCCATTCATCGGCCATGACAGGCGACTCAAAGAAGAATGTTCGGTCTTCGTACACCACACGTAGTCTGGCAGGGAAGAGCATGGCATACTTCAGTTCCCTCTCCCGAAGCCGCCTCTTCACCCCCAGGAAGCCCTGCCTCTGCCTCTGCACCTGCTGGGTGAAGTCAGGATAGAAATTCACCGACGCGTTCTGGAAGGGGACCGGGCCCGTCACCCTCGATGCTTGCAGGATAGCGTCCCGATCTCGAAAAATGAAAGAGCCGGGCGACAATCGGCCTCGGTGGGGCTCCCACCTTGGGCCTCCCACCCGGCACTCTATGGGCCCTCTCAACTGCAAAAAACTTCCCAAGACCCTTAGGCTGCAGATGGTTAAGCACCAAGTCCTCCACGAGCAGGTCTACAGAAGTCTCGTCCGAGGACTCCGGGACCCCGATAACGCGCACGTTGTTGCGCCTGGCCCGGCTCTCAAAATCCTCCAGCCGACGGGCGGCGAGATCACTCTCGGTCCGCAACTTACGGACCTCGGTCTGTAGTTCCGAGACATCATCAGCGAGGCCCGTGGTCTTGAGGTCCAGGGTTTTAACTCGTTCATTTGTTTTGCCCAAATCCGCTCGGATCACATTAACGTCCACCAAGATGGTATCCACTTTGTGCGCCAGGGCATCAAACTGTCTCCCAATCGAAGTCTGCAGCCCTTCGAGCGCGCCCATGACATCCTGCAGCGAGAGCTCCGGGGCCAAGGGTGAGGCAGTCTTCTGTGTATCCGGCGACTGGCTCGGTCCACACGGTGACCCCTTCTGCTGGGCATAGCGGTCCATATTGTTGGCTTGAGTATAGGCTCCCCGCCTGGTGGCCTTAGGCTTCAGCCGATCCACCTCTGCTTTGCCCGACATGGTTGGCTCAAGCAGGTCGGTTCAAACAGGACGGCCCTCTCTCAGCGAAAGGAATCAGGAGTGCTCAGTCCTGCGATGGGCCGCCAGAGTAGCTTGCAGAGCGTCCAAAGGATAATAAAGCAGCCGAGAGCACTCCCTGGGCAGGGCAAACAAAGGGCGAGAAAGTGAAAGTGAAAGGATGGGGACCTCCGTCCGGTAGTTCACACCTCGCCTGGCCGCTGTTGTTCAATTAGAGGTCGGGCATCCTGCCAACTCTAGCCCCTGGCATCCCTCGGGGATAGGCCTCAATCTTCCGCCATGCATAACTCCGGTTCCCGGTGGGCGATCCGACCTCGGGTAGCATCAATCGCCTCCCTGACAAGTCATCTGCACGATGCCATGCATACAGACAGGATTAGAGACAGGATAGTCGACGGAGGGCACGAGGGTCTCGGGAGCTCAAAGCTCACGCGGCCATCTTGGTCAAGCGCTAGGCTCCTCCCCCCCGGCACTGTACATTCTTGACGATGGTGAAAAGATCTAACTGCCAGCTGAGTTTGTTCATCCTTGTGTTGAAAGATCCCATCAGGTGGTTTACAACCAGGGAAATGCCTTGACATTCCAGCCAGCTCCAAAGGCCAGGACCCAATCTCATCGACTCTGGTTGTTGCAGTACCACATGGCAGTAGTGTTGTCCATGAGAACCTCCACAAGCCTCGCTTTGAAGGCTGGGAGGAAGGCTTTCACTATCAGGCAAATGGCCCGCAACTCCAACAGGTTGACGTGGAGGCAGTTTTCTGACAGAGACCCTAAGTTTTCTGATCTCCATCGTCTACTCCCAATACCAGCCATGATGCATCCTTCACCACCATCTGCTTTGGGTGGGGCAGGAAGTGGGGTCTGCCAGTAATCCAGTTGTAGTCAAGCAGCTACCAATGCAGGTTTGTTGCAGTCTTCTGAAAAACCCTGGATGGAATCAGGCAAGTTCCACAGGTGCAGGGTCAACAGAGACTTCAGATTCTACCACTTAGCTTGCATATGCCACCTAGCATAGTTGACCAGCAGGATGCCAAGAAACATCAGAGCCATTCTCACTCAAAACCTAGGACTAAAAGGTGAAACATTAGGATCATAGCCTGAATGTCCTGGACTTGTCGTAAAGGAGGGAAGGCCCGAAATAGCACTGTATCCAGAATTGTCAAAATGGAAAGGACCCTTTCCGAAGGAGTCAGGAATATTTATACTGAACCCCCAATCATGTTAGGAGGTTTTCTATCCTCTGGTGGTGGTCTACTACTGACTGTGGAGAGCCTGCCTTAAGCAGCCAGTTGTCAGAGTAGAGGAAAACTGGAATCCTAAACTCCAAATCTGTGCTAGGACCACGGTCCTCACCTTTGAAAAACACCCAAAGGGGCACTGGAGCGGACAAACGAGAGCGCAGCTAATTGAAAATGCTCCCATCATACCTTCAATCACAAGAAGCATTTGTGGGACTGCAGCATGGTTTCATGAATGTAGGCATCCTATAGTTCCATAACCACAATCCAGTAGCATGGATCCAGAGCAGACAGAACCTGGGCGACATGATCATGTTGACTTTGTCCTTCCACAAGAAGTCATAAAGATGGAAATCTGAAACCGGATGGAGACCTCCATCCTTCGGCACAAGGAAATACCAACCAGTCCCCATTTGACCAAAAGAGCCTGCTCCCCTTGAAAAAGGATAGACGGGTGCCCTCCTAGAACCCGCTCTGATGTCAGTGGATGATGTGGCAGGTTGAAAAAGAATGGAAGGGCATAATCCTGTTGAACGATCTGAAGGACCCACAAGTCAAATGTTACATCCTGCTATCCTTGGAGGAAATATATGATAATGCCCCCCACACAGGTGGGCATGTGACACTGAGAGCAAACTAAAGTAGCTTGGAGTCGGATTCCACAAGAGTTTGGGGCTGGGAAATTAGTTGTCTCTTGTGGCCTGGAACTTTCTGCTTGATTCCTGCCCGGCAGAACTGTGGTGCCTGTTGCAAGGCAGGTGGGCCTTCACAGTGCCCGTTTGCCAAACCTCTGGAGTAGCTTCAAAAGGGACAAAGCCGCTGAGGGTAAAGTCTTGCAGGTGTAGAGGCCTAAGGAGTGGCGTTCTTGCCAAACAGGCGAGATCCACTGAATGTAATATACATCAGTGAAGCATACACCTTACCAGAGAATCTCATCTATGCATGATGCTGAAAACCACGCTAGTGGCAATTGCTCTGCTCAAGCATTCGGTGGTGTCCAGTCCAGATCAGATTACGTATTTAGCTGCATTCTGACCATCCTGGTTAGTGTGGGCCAGGCAGGCCCGAAATTCCTCTATGATGCCTGACAAGATCTCGCTGACCATGTCCCATAAAGCGTGGGAATACCTCGCTATCAAATAGCTGTAATTCACAGAGCTGACCGTTTGGCTGGCAGATGAGATTTTCCTCTCGAATGCTTAAATTCTTTTGAACTCTCTGCCTGGGTGAAGGAGTGCCATAGGGAATGAATTTGGGTTTATCCTGCTAGCAGAAGTCTAAACCACCTGACTTTCTGGTGTAGGGTGTTGTGTCTGGAAGTCAGGATCACCTAGTGCCAGACTGGGTGCCTGTTCACTGCTGGGCAAGGACAAGGGTAAGATAAGGTGCCTAAGTTTCAATCAGGGCCTCACTGAATGGCAGTTTCCCAGTTGCGATGGCAAGGATGATGAAGCTTAACAGACAGCCGGTGAAGTATTCTAAGTTCTAATTACTCATTCTTGTGTACATGCAGTTATCTTTTTATGCATTTATTCTTGTGTATATACATAAACTATATTTATTTATTTTCCATGTGTATTATTGCCATTTGATATATGGGAAATTGATGCAATAAATATTCCTCTTTACTTGGCAAATGAGTGTTGAGCTCTTTTTATGTTGTATTTTGATATCCTAAAGGGTGTAGAGTCCTATTTTGAAGAGTGCTCAAGTTGTGTCCTGGTTCAGGTGTTCTGAAGAGAAAGCAAGACATTTTGGCATCATGCACAGGATACGAAGTGAAAGGGGCAGAATGTATGGCAGAAAAACAAAAATGGATAAAGCAGGTTCCCAGATACCAAAGGAAATACTAGGATGAGAATTAGTTCAATATAGCCAGCTTGCTCATGATTGGTCACATTGTGCTGGGCTGAGTGAGAATTGGAGTACGTGTATGTCTGATGTGCAGCAGGAAGATGTATTAATTTGCTTGCAAAAAGTGCCAATTGAAAAAGGGAGAGGTTTTGTACATTGGGCCGAAGAGGCTGAATCCTCTTAAATGCTTATAGGAAAAGGAGTGTGAAGCCATGGAAAAACAGCTAGTGGAAGCCAAGAATACTTCTGTAATGCTGTCATGTCAGAAATAAGGACAGGAGCAGCAGTGGCAGCAGGGATGAGGAGTTTCCTGAAGATTATCAGAGTTTATCTGGATTTGACATGGGCTAAAGTGCGCAGGGTGAAATTAATTAGGGAAGTGGCCAAGCTTTGATGCAGGGGTGGAATCGCAAAGATAACAGACCCCATGTTAGGGTTAAGATTTATTGGAATGAGAACATCCAAAATCTGCAAACCCTAGTGGATACCGGAGCAAAGGCCTCTTTAATACATGGAAATCCCAAAACGTTCAGTATGTCACAATTACAGGTTTAGGTGGAAAGGAAACACCAACAGTACAGATTAGTCGATATGAGAATTGGGAGACTCCCAAAGAGAGAATACACTGTTTTGACAGTGCCCATTGTTGCATACATCATTGGAAGTGACATTCTAAAAGGCATAACTTTGTATTGAGAGGATGTTTGCATTAAAAAAGGTATATCTAAGTTGCCACCATGAGAGTGGGTCAGTGAAGGTGCCCCCAAACTACTAAGATAATTCACATGAAACAGTACAGTATTCCGTGAGGGCATGAGGCGATCAGTAAAACAATACAAGATATGATTGAGGCACGGGTGGTGATTCAGATCACTACTGCCTGGAATAACCTTATGTGGCCTGTGCGCAAAAGTGAAAATAATTGGCACATGGCAATTGATTATTGTATATTGAACAAGCAAACTCCTCCTCTGACTGCCGCTGTCCCAAATACAATTACCTGGGATGAGGTATCAGTCATTCCCGGGATGCAGCTCAGCCAGTACATTGATGATATGATGCTACAGGCAGAGACATAAGAATAGTGCAGATCCAATTGGACGGATTGTGGAACACTTGCAGAGTAAAGGGTGGGAGATAGATTCGGCAGAGGTGCAGGGCCCCTCTCAAAATTTGAAATTTTTGGGTATCCAATGGCAGAGACACAGAGAGGTGATGCCACAAGTAAGACAAAAGATTAAAGAATTCTCGGTGCCACAAAATAGGAATGAAGCTCAGAGGTTCATTGGATTGTTTGATTTTTGGAGACAGCATATCCCTCACTTAAATCAGATTTTAGCTCCTTTGTACAAGGATACGCGAAAGAAACAGGAATTTGAGTTGGGAGAGCAGCAACAGGATGTATTTGAATCAGAAAAGGAGGCTATACAGCGTGCCTTGGATTTGTGGCCAGTACAATAGGGGGATGTGGAGCTGGATGTGACAGTCTAGGGGCAGTATGCAATTTGGAGTTTGTGGTAGAAGCAAAGAAAGAAGTGGGTGCCTTTAGGATTTTGGGCATAGAAGTTACCAGATGACGGAGAGCGATACAATGCACTTGTAAAGCATTGCTTGCAGGTTATTGGGGCCTGATGGACACTGAGCAGTTGACCCTGGGGCACAATGTGATTTTGAGCCCTGAGATTCCTAAAATACTGCGAGTGACGAGTTCTCTCAAGACTCATAGAATAGGGTATGCACAGCAAGCCAGCATAATCAAGTGGAAGTGGTACATACTTGGCCCCAAAGGCACTGCAGTGTTGCATAAGCAGGTGGTGCAGGCCCCAGTGGAAGGTACAGAGGTGTTACAGGATATGCCTGAGACTCAGGAGTCCCTTGTGAAGTGGGGAGAACCGTTTGCAGCATTTTCTTCAGTAGACAAGAGGCATGTTTAGGTTACTGATGGCTCAGCCAGATATGTGGGGCTAAGAATCATTGGAAAGCGGTGTTGAACAATCCAGTGACCAAAAAAGTGTTAACTACTAACAGGGAGGGAAAAAATAGCCAGTTTGAGGAACTGTATGCTGCGTATCAGGCTTTAAAACAAGAATTACCTGGAAGGTGTCACATTCATACCAACTCATGGTCAAGTGCCAGTGGGTTAGCTACCCGGCTTCCCACATGGCATGCCCATAACTGGATTATACATTCAAAAGAGGTGTGGGGTAAGGAGTTGTGGCAAGGGATCTGGGAAAGGTTACCATAAAGCACAGTTACTCTATATCACCTAGATAGCCACTTCCCAACAGACTCATTAATGCTTAAGTTACTTACCTTCGGTAACCATATATCTGTAAGAAACATTAGTAGTGATAGATTCCTTACCTAAGAATTACCCCCAGGCGTCAGACTGGATCCAGAAAGTTGTCATCAGCAGTACCCCTGCGTGTCGGTAGGCGTCGTCGTGCGGCTCCGCGTGCGTTGTTGGCGTCGTCGGCACCAAGATGATGTCGCTGGAGCTACTTAGACGCGCCCACGCAAGCTGATGTCAGTTCTGTACACGACTGTCCGTGCCAGGAACGCAGAGCCATGCAAAAGAAAACTGACCACTGGTGCCATGAAACTAGGGCCCTGAAAGGGATGACCTTAACCCTAGAAATCAGTTCGCAGAACAGGGAGGATGGGTGGGTCGGTAAGGAATCTCACTACTAATGTTTCTTACAGACATATCGTTACAGAAGGCAAGTAACTTATGCATCTGAAAGAAACACATAGTGATAGATTCCTTACCTTAGATAGCCCAGCAATACCACCCCGGTGGTGGATCTGCGAACCAAGATCACACCAGAAAGTCCTGGAGAACAGAACGGCCAAAGAAGACGTCTCTCCGTACTTGGCTGTCCAGGCAGTAGTGCTTGGTAAACGTGTGCAGCGAGGCCCACGTAACTGCCTGACAGATGTCATGCAAGGGAACTAAAGCAGTAGTGGGTGCCGCCGCCCTGTTAGAATGAGCACGCGGCCCCACCAGAGGCTCCTTATTAGCCAAAGAAAAACAAGCCTTTATGCACAGAACGACCCACCGAGAAATGGTCCGCTTGCGCACGGCACGACCTATCTTGGCCCCCACGTAGCTAGCAAAGAGCTGGTCATCCACCCTGAACTAGAATGAGAGCGTACGTTTTGGGTCCAGCCGGTGGAGCCTCTCTTCCTCTTTTGAGGGATGCAGAGGCAGAAAGAAGGTGGGCAAAGTGATGGTCTGCCCGATGTGAAAGGCAGTGACGACCTTCGGCAGAAAAGATGGACAAGTCCTTAGAACCACTTTGTCCGGATGGACAGAGAGAAAAGGAGGTTTAGAAGAAAGAGCCTGGAGCTCACTCACTCTTCTGGCAGAGGTGATGGCCACCAGGAAAGCAGTCTTTAAAGTGAGAAGACGAAGAGGACAGTTGTGAAGTGGCTCAAAGGAAGCACACATCAGATATGTCAGAACCAGGTTCAAGTCCCACTGAGGCATTATGAAAGGATCAGGAGGGAAAAGATGAGTAATGCCTTTTAAGAATCTATTTACAACAGGGGACTTGAAAAGGGAAGGCTGTTCTGGAAGCCGTAAAAAGGCTGAAATGGCCGAGAGACAGCCCTTGATAGTGCCCAGAGCAGAGCCCTGCTGGGCCAAAGAAAGAAGGAACAGAAGCACCTCTGAAAGAGGGGCAGAAAGGGGATCCACAGCCTTTGCTGTGCACCATGCCACAAACTTATTCCACCTGCAGGCGTAAACCGCCTTAGTGGAGGGACACCTGGCTGCCAAGATTACATCACAAACTTTGGGAGGCAGGTCACAAGACGTCAACTGCCGTCGATCAATCTCCACGCAAGGCGGTGGAGGCAGGACAGGTTGGGGTGGAAGACTGTCCCCTGTTTCTGCGACAGAAGATCCTCTCGAAGAGGCAGTCAGACCGGGGATCGATAGCCATGCTGAGTAGTTCGGGATACCATACTCTTCGCAGCCCAGTCCGGAGCCACAAGAATGACTTGGGTGCGGTCGCGCTTGATCTTCTTCAGCACTCTGGGTAGAAGTGGTATAGGCGGGAATGCGTGTAGTAGACTGCAACTCCACTCATGACGAAAAGCGTCGCCTAGCGAGTGCCGCCTTGGAAATTCCAGCGCGCAGAACTGATGACATTGCGCGTTCTCTTCGGTGGCGAATAGATCTAACCAAGGCTCTCCCCACTTGTGAAAGAGACCTTGCACCATGTCCAAGTGCAGACGCCATTCGTGATCCATCATGCACCGGCAGCTGAGTTCATCCGCCCTGGTGTTCAGAGAACCTGCCAGGTGTTGAACGACCAGGAAAATGCCCTGATGTTCCAGGCATGTCCAGAGACGCAGAGCCTCCTGACATAGGGTCCACAACCCCACCCTGCCCTGTTTGTTGCAGTACCACATGGCAGTGGTGTTGTCTGTGAACACCTGCACTACTCTCCCCTTGACAGAGGGAAGGAATGCTTTCAGTGCAAGTCGGATCGCCCGAAGCTCCAGAAGGTTGCTATGGAGCCGGGACTCCGCCGGAGACCAGTGTCCCATCACCACTGTGTATTCCGGTTGGGGAAGGGAGAGGGATCTGCCATTAACCCAAATCGCGATTGTTGTGCAGTGCCCTCCGAAATCTGGATGTGATCGGACAGGCTGCCCTGATGCTGTGCCCACTGGAACTTCAGGTCCCATTGCAGAGCCCGCATATGCCATCTGGTATGATCCACCAACAGGATGAAGGAGGCCATCAGGCCCAGTAGCCGGAGGGTCATCCTGACCGAAACCCGGGATAAAGGCTGAAAGATCGGAATCATAGCCTGAATATCAGACTCGCTGCTCTGGAGGATAAACCCAAAACTGCACCGAATCCAGAAACCGCTCCGATGAAGAGGAGCTTCTGAGAGGGAATCAGGTGCGACTTCGGCACGTTGATGGAGAACCCCAGGAAATGCAGGAGATCGGCCGTAGTCTGGAGGTGGGAGACGACTGCCTGGGGCGAGCCCGCCTTCTACCAGTCGTCGACATAGGGAAAGACTGGGACCCCCGATCTACGCAGATGAGCTGCGACCACCGCCATCACTTCCGTGAACACCCGAAGGGCGCTGGTAAGGCCAAATGGGAGCACGGTGAACTGAAAGTGCTCGTGGCCTACCGTGAACCGCAGGTAACGCCGGCAGGACGGGAATATGAAAGTAAGCGTCCTGCAAGTCCAACGCTACCATCCAATCTTGCGGGTCTAGGGCAGACAAGACCTGAGCAAGTGTGAGCATCTTGAACTTCTCCTTCCGGAGGAAGCGATTGACGTTCCGAAGGTCTAAGATAGGATGCAGACCCTTGTTCTTCTTGGGGACCAGAAAGTAGTGGGAATAACAACCACAACCTACTTCTGGCCCAGGAAGTAGTGGGAATAACAACCACAACCTACTTCTGGCCCAGGAACGCGCTTGATGGCCCCCTTGGCCAAGAGGGTTGTGACTTCCTGCTGAAGAAGCGCAAGATGGTCCCCCGACATGCAGTGGCATAGAGGTGGCATGGCTGGAGGGGGAGTCTCGAAGGGGAGGGAGTAGCCCCTTCGGACAATTTGCAGCACCCACTTGTCCGATGTGATGTTGCGTCAGTGGGGGAGATGATGGCGAATTCTATGGATGCTGTGGGGGAGGAGGTGGACTGACCCGCCCGCTGGCCCCCAGAACCGCCTCGATGGTTCCCATGTCTGTGCTGAGAATATTGCTGCGCAGGCCTGTAGCTCTGGAACAAAACGTGTTAGAGCACTCCTTCTGTGGCCACAAAAGGAGCGAAAAGCGGAAGGCGGAGGTGGGCGAGTGGCCGTCAGGCCCAAGGACTTGGCCATAGCCTGTGAGTCCTTAAACCGCTCCAACGCACTATCTGCCTTATTGCCAAAAAGACAAATGCCGTCAAAGGGCATGTCCATCAAGGTGTTCTGGACATCTTCCGAGAAGCCAGTTGTTCCCAGCCAGCCGTGGCGCCGAAGCGCAACCGTCGTGGAAATCGCCCTGCCCAGCGAGTCGGCAGTCTCAAGCCCACAAAGAATGGTGAACTTTGCTGCGTCTCTGCCAGCAGCTATAGCTTGGGAGAGTACAGTCCGGGCCTCCTCCGTACAGTTGGGCAGCACCTGCGCAACCGTATCCCACAGAGAGTGGGAATAACGGCCCAAGAGGCATGTGGTGTTAACCGACCGCAGCCCTAAGCTGGCAGATGAAAACCGCTTCTTGCCAAGCTGTTCCAGCTTCTTGGATTCCCTATCCGGAGGCGCGGAAGGGAACGCGCTCTCGGAAGCAGAGGCTTGGACAACCAAGCTCTCGTGAGTGGGGTGTTGAGAGAGAAAGAGGGGGTCGCCGGGCGATGGCGGCAAGCCACATTCCGGTCCACAGGAGCCAGTGTTGGGCCTGGACCAAGATCCCAAAAGGACGTCAGAATGTGCATCATTAAAAGGCAGCAAGGGGTCCGAAGAGGTTTCTGCCAGGTGAAGCGCTTCTGTCAGGAGGTTAGTCCTGACGGCCACCGTAGGGAGTTCGAGGTGGAGGGCCTCGGCTGCCCTACGTACTACCACTGCATAGCTGGCTCCCTCCTCCGTAGCCACGGTAGGGGGAGACAGCATGCCAAGGTCAGGTGAGGTGGCAAGACCACTGACATCCCCCAAATCCTCTGCCCAGTCCGGATCATAATCACACTTCTGTGTGAGAAGCCCCTCTCAGACCCCTCCCAGTCCTCCCCTTCCTCCAAAGTCTGCGAAACAGGCTGAAAATTAGGAGGACGGACATAGGGGGAAACAAGGCCCCATCGGCGTCGGGATTGGCACTGATCCGGCACCGTGTCCGATCAGGGCTGAAACTGGGGAAGTCGTCGTCCCGGGGAACGGGCGATGTCGGAGGTGGTGCCGGTGGGGGTCGACATCGGTGGAGGTGTTACAAGGTCAACCAGCCTTCACCAGGGTCCGATCCCAGGGGGTCCTGCGGTGCCGGGGCCAGAGCTGCCGGCGACGCCGGGGCTGGAGCCGCCGGCGATGGAAGGACAGGACCCCAGTCGGGCCCACGGGGCCCAGAGGCATACCGACAGTGCTAGACGGCCCAAAGAGTCGGGCCATGGCAGCAAGAAACTCTTGCGAGCCGAAGTCAAGGAGCGACAACGCTTATTCGACTTCTTTTTGGAATGCTTCGACTTACCTGACCCCGAGTGCATAGACTTTGATTCGGAGGAACGATGGCGACTGCTCCGCGACTTCCAGCAACTTTCGGGACCGCTTCTGCAAAGTCTTCGGCGCCATGGCCCGGCAGTCGGGGCAAAACTTGGAGTCGTGGTCGCGCCCCAGGCAGTAGAGACACATGCGGTGCGGGTCCGTCAACGATATCATGCCGTGACAGTCCCCACAGTTCTTAAAGCCGGGCATCCCTACGACACCAGGAGTCGATCGACTCGAAGAAATTGAGACAAAAGGCCTAAAAAAAACTCAGTCAAAAAGTGACTGGAGGTACTTGCTCTTCCCGGATCTGCACTTGCTGGTGCGGAAAAAGAAAGAACTGATGTCAGCGCGCGTGGGTGCGTCTAAGTAGCTCCAGTGATGTCATCTCGGTGCCGCCAACGAGGCACGAGGAGCTGCAAGACGACGCCTACCGACGAGCAGGGGTACTGCCAACGAAAACATTCCAGATCCAGTCTGACGCCTGGGGGTAATTCTAAGGTAAGGAATCTATCACTAGGTGTTTCTTTCAGATACGGTGGTGTAATTCCTTTGCAGATGAAAAAAACTAAATTTTGGAGGCCGAGGTGGCGACACACGATTCTGATTTGGTGGGAATGGCTAAGTGGGCTTACCAAAAATGTGGACTCCCAAGTGTCCACATTTTTGGTTTGCCCAGTTAGCCATCCCCACCAAATCAGAATCCTGTGTCGCCACCTCCGCCTCCAAAATGTTGGCTTTTTCATCTGCAAATGAATTACACCAGTGTTCTAATGAGTCTCATGAAGAGATGGGCAGAAAATAGAGGGATGAATATTCCCCTAAATTCCATCAAAGCTGCGATTATGCAATGTCCCATTTATCACCATACACAACACAAACCAGTCCCACAGGTGTTGAGAGGTCAGTTAGGCAGGGGAAAGCTGCATGGACAGATATGGCAGATGGACAACATTGGGCCAAAGCCAATTATTTGAGGTTGTCAGTATGCATGTACAGTGGTGGATACTTATTCTGGGTACTTGATAGCCTTTCCATATAAACGCGCCACTCAGCAGAATACTTTGAAAACACTACATTTACTTATTTTGTTTTATGGTATCCCATTGCAGATTCAAAGTGACAATGATTCTCATTTAAAAGGCAAATTGGTGGAGGATTATTGTGAACAGTACAACAGAGGGGATATACCATATCCCTTACTACCACAGGCTGCTGGCCTCATTGAGAGATACATGAATTGTTGAAAGCTCAGCTGAATAAATTGCCAGATGAGCCATTAAAAGGTTGGGGAGATAACTTGCATGATGCATAGTTAATTTTGCAAAAACAATTGATGGACAGAATGCAGAACAATGTCATACATTCACCCCAGTAGAGATCTGGGCCTAAATCCATCGTTTTTTTGCACACCATGTCATTCCAATTTGGACCCAGCCATATGCAAATCAGTCTTGACCCTGCGCCCAATGGGAACAGTCCAGCCCGAACTGCCAGGCCAGGTCCTCCCTGGACTGGAAACAAGCATCCCAGGGCCGGTTTCGGGGTTTCACCCGTCTTCAGCCGTAACACGATTAGGACTTAAAATATTTCCTTTGATTTTAGCTTTATATTCTTGTTATGCTAGAAATGCATTTCAATTGTGTACACAACTAGGATAATAAACCAGCTTGCATGTTTAATAGTGAAAAATATGAATGAAACCTCTACTGATTTAGCTGAATTGCTATTAGATGTTCAGGGAACAAGAAAAGCTGCTTTACAAAATAGGGCTGCTATTGACTATTTGCTTTTAAAACATAACCATAGCTGTAAAGATTTTGAAGGATTGCGTTGGTTTGTCTGACTATTCCACGTCCATCCCTTCACATCTTAATGCATTGCATGAATTTGTCAAGGGAGTACAGCAAGATATGGACAAGGGGTGGTGGGATTGGTTATTTGGATGGTTGCCTGATTTTGGGCAACTTCACTATATTTTAAGTGTCATTTTCATTATAATTTGTATCTTGATATCTATTTGTTGCTATATGCAATGTGCGCCTAATCTTAGATCCTTGTTTCATTCTAGAGCCATGACGTTTACACCTAAAGGTTATGCTAACTATTAGTCAATGTTCAAGAGGTGGAGTGTAATGTTACAGGCAGCTATATATTGTGAGAACATGTATTGACCATTGACTCCTTGTTGCTTTAATTACATTTTGTGGGCACAGTTTCATCTTGGGTTGGTCTGATCCTGCCTTTCCGCTGCGAACGTAGGCAGGCCCGGGTTACTTGCGCACACAGATTGCTTATGTTTCTCACTTCACCGAGCGAGAGAGATAAGAACAGAGTGTGGGACGCGTACAGTGTCCAAGGATGAAAATTTGATTAATTTTGTCTCAGCTCTCATTGGAGACTGGCCAGCTCATTTAAGTGACCTTGACGTAGAGAGTGTAACCAGCACCTACAGTGCAGATAAAGGGAGGGGGAGATTCTAGAAGCCTCTCGCCATGTTAGGAAAGAGTATAAAGATAGAGACCTCTTGGCACTTTGACAGGAACTTTCCTGGGAGTGGGCGCACTGTCCAGGGCTTTTGTGCCCGGCTGAGACTCTCAATGGGTTCCCCAGTAGTGCTGGCATGGATGATGAAGCTAAACTGACAGCCAGTGAAGAATTCCAAGTTCTAATTACTCATTCTTGTGAACATGCAGTTATCTTTCTATGCATTTATTCTTGTGTACATACATTCACTATATGCATTTATTTTACATGTGCATTATTGCCATTTGATATATGAGAATTTACTGCAATAAATGTTCCTTTTTACTTGGCAAATGAGTGTTGAGCTCGGTTTATGTCGTATTTTGGTATTCTAAAGGGTGTAGAGTCCTATTTTGAAGAGTGTTCCCGTTCTGTCTTGGTATTTTGAAGTCTTACTCAGGTGTTCTGAAGAGAAAGCAAGACAACATCGTAAGACCACAGTGAAGGAAGCACTCACTTGCATTGATGGCCTAGAGGGCGAACCTAATGAACCTTGTGGGGAAATGCCCAATGCACTGGCCTCCTACAAATTCACATGAAGATTGCCATCATTATAGCATGTGGAGGGGGGGATCATGTACATCATCTCTCCACTGTCATCTCCAAAAGCTGGTTGACTTTGATCACAGTCGGAACGGAAAAGTTGTTGATTCATTGAGGATAGCTCGGAGGTAAGGGCATGGTTCTGTTGTAATTGTATTGAATTGGGAGGATCCTTACGACTTTAGGATGCGACCTTGGCTGAGATGAATCCGGCTTGGAGTTGGACACGACTGTTCGAGCAGAGTCTTCCTTCAGTGACAGCAGCTTCATGGCCAACAAAGTGACTATGCGGATTTGGGTTCCGGATTAAAGTCGGCTCCAAAGGTGGACCAGAACCTAAGACTGGCTCAGACAGCTCTGAAGACAGATCTGATGGGAGTAACCTGACTGGAGGCCTGTGCAGATCCTTAGGGTCCGAAGGAGTGCCAGACAGACAGAAGAGTGTCAAAAGTATACAGCATGGCCTCCTAAAGGCCTCTACCTGTTGAGATGTCTCGGATGGCCATGAAAACTCAGGGTGCTTTGGCACCATTTGTGGAAATGACTTCTTGGCAGGGAGCCGGGAACAAGACCAAAGGCACCCTGACAACCTTGCAACTTCTCTGGCAGAGAGTGGAGGGGTGGGACGAGTCCCACTTGGCCTTCTTATGCTCCCACTTTGCTTTAACGGAACACATGGACCGCAATGAGGACCGGTTGTGTGAACGACCCTGAAAGCGGGACCAGGTCTCCACCCTTTGGCTTTCTCTGGCCAAAGTGATGACTGAATGCTGTGCCCGGTTAGCACTGCCTAGTGGATTGAAAGTAAACATAATTCTGCAGGAGGAATTAGGTTTTTATCATGCAGCAACTCATACTACAACAAGAATTTCCCAGTTTTAGGCCTTTAAGGGTCGCATTGGATAGCTCTGCTATTGAAAGGTATAATGTGACACGTGTGCAAGGGTAAGGAAGCCTTCAACAGTTAAATAGAGGTAAGAAAAATTATGCAGCAAGTACAGTTTGTTGAACTATATGCAAAAGAAAGATTAAAGTGGAAAACATTGTTAGAATCAAACTCCCAGATAAATCAGAAAGGGTAAACTTAAATTTTATGCTGAACAACGAATTACTGAAGTGTCCAGGTCAGCTCTTTGCCTGGAAGGGGGGAAATGGTGGAAGAAATCTGCTGTGAAAGCCATCTCTTGCCATTTTGTGAGGGGGATCACTGACTGATTCTGGAGTTAAACTTGAAAAGGTATCTCAGTTGTGTGCTTTGACATCAAGGCACAAGATCACTGTTGGGAGACCACATCAGAATGGTAAACAGCAGAGGAAGTAACCTGTGTGAATGAAAGACTATGCATGATTTCATAGAACAAGCTGTGGATCATCACTCAGTCCGGTTTAGTTTATTTCTGGATTCAAAAGTGGATGTTATTTTCATCATAGCATTTAATACTCAATATTTTCCTTTATTGTGGCATCATCTTGTGTTGAGCCAGCAAGGAGCACATGGATGCTGGAAAGCTGGGTAAAAAATGATTGGAAGTGGTGTTGTGAGGAGAAGCCTGTTGCTTGAGCTCTGCGAGTGTAATTGTAATAAACTAAATTACCTCTTGAAACTATATTGGAGAGTTTTGACTCAGCCCAACAAAAAACACTTACTTTCCCATTCATTTTCGACACGGTAGCATCACCCACATAAACAGTTAACTACCTACCGTTTTTATTGAGTCCCACGTTTTCTGAATCGCGCAGGCCATGGAATAAACACTGCTCATTGTGCATAACCTCTAAGCAAAAGCAACAATACGTGAATGGCTTTGCAATAAAGGCTAATAACCAATATCTTCTATATTTTCCCAGTAAATCAATCAATATGACATTCGATACCAACATAAATGTTTGTATAGTAGTCACTCGGAATAAATGAAGCAACACAAGCTGTTACTCATCATTTCATTTGCAAATAGACAACTTAAAATCAGACACCATTATTTCTTTCAAGCAAGTCATATCAAACATCCACAGGACTGGAGAAATTAGAACTTATGACAATAAGTGGAACTCTGCTGCCCTTAAAAAACTTAATTCAGAGACCTAAATAACCTAATTTTCATCCTATTGGAACCAAGACAGAGAACATGGTCATTGGCAAGCCAATGTGCCTGATAATGTCAAGGACTTTACCATATAACACATGAACATTTAAGCATGTCTCTTAAGTCACATAAAATGGCCACTATTTACAGAATAAATAAATGTCTTGAATTTGTAAAGGGGTTTTCTGTTGGAACTAAAGCCTGGAGTAAATGCTGCAGTAAAGCAGTAGTAAGACTGAAGGCAATGCAACGCAACACTTGCACGACTTTTCTATGACATTGCTTTAGGGAAACCTGATGAAAAGGAAAAAAAAAAAAAACACTTTCCAAAAAAGCCACCATAGCAAAAACAAAAAGATACTCTACGCTCAGTGATAACGTTTGGGTGGCCTATGTGAATCTTTGACAATTATGGTACAACAATAGGCTCTGTGCGAGTCTGGGGCATGCTGCTCTCTACACACAGACAACACTATGTTCTCATGTTTCATGGTATTGTTTTCAGTCTAATCTTTCAAAAGCACAAGAAGGAAGATGTGGGGATAGTGAAAGTCTAGAAGTAGCAGCCCACATTTAAAGTGCATTTTTAAATTAAGGTTCTACAGTTAAAAGCCGCAGTACCAACTAAAATGTTTTGGAGAAAACAAGAAGTGCCACAGCAACATTTTCATGCACCTGGTTGTTGCAGTACATTAATGGCATAGAAATGTTAATGTAATGAACGTTCATTTACAGTTAACCATTCCTCTACATCACATGACTGAAAATCAAGGAAACTTTCCCCACATGACTGAAAATAAAGAAAACATTCCCAGACCTTTAGGGAAATTGTCCTTACTGTGACCCATGTGGTCTCTGCAAAAAATACATCAAGAACACAAGATATTGTGGAGAGAGGGAATTTCATTAAACAGCTATGTGACCAATAAAAGATAAATACTTTTTGTTCCAAAACAATGCATAATTCAAGAACTAATTGTTGGCATTAACGGGAAGTCCAACTAGACCAAGAAGAGGACTAGAGTGAAGGAAAAAGCAATTCATCTTTACTCAATTCCGGACACCACTGCTGCTTTAGGTCAACATTTCTGAAGCGAATAAGTATAATCACTTCAAACAGTAAAGCGCCACCATAAATATTCATTGCATTTTAGTGATTTCATTCATTCATTGCCATTCATAATCCATATAACATTAATTTCATACATTTGCATTTTGTTGTCTAAGTTGACCATTGGGTGGTCAACTACACCTTCTATATTAGACTCTGATTGATCTTTAAGACGCATTATTCAAGAGAGTAGAATATATGATTTTTGTTATCTGTAGAACCGCAGCATGCACAGAATACTGCACAATGACAGCACCAAATCCCTTGTAAAAGCCAAACGTCCCTTCTTCTCGCTTTATGGTGTTGAAGCAGTCTCTCACGCCCTCATACTGAGTGTTGATTGGGACTACTTCGAAGCCAAGGTCTGTATTGTCAATGATTGTGCGTGTTCCCTGGATGTGCAGGCGGTGCAACACTGTCTCCAGCGGGTAAAGCAGGACATCAGCACAGAGATTGGCAACAAAAGTTGCAATAAGTTCAGGGAAATAGGCTTCCAAGGGGTTCTGAACAGATTTAAAATCATCCTTCAGTGGCTCACGGGAATTCTTTTTATTCAGTACGTACAGAACACATTTTTGGACGGTGGAGCTGATGATGTAATGCAGAACTCCATGCACAACAGTGGGGAATGTCAGGACCATGAGGGGAAGCAGTCGTTTGCTGTGCGGCACTCCCATGTTGATCACTCTTCCAATCCCTTCTTTTATGCAATCCAAAATCCCAGGATTATCCCGAATGATCTCGCTCTACAGTTCCCCACAAAAGAAATTAACATGTTAGTGCAATATAAAGGTTGTATTTTCCACAATTAATGTTCTGTTAGCAATACATGAGACGTGAACTAAATATCTGTTTTTAATAGGGTACAAGGAAAGGTTACTATCAATAAAACTGTCTAATTTGAAGGCCAAAAAGTGTCTCGTTGGAAGGCAGGGTTTAACACAGCAGACTTTTATCACATCATACAATTGTTTTAGGAACAGGCATCGACAAAGCTTTTTCAGAAATCTGTGTAGTGCTCCTAGCACTTCCTTGCTTGTCAGTGACAATGTCAGTACTCAAGGACTCAATTCCAATGTGACTGCTAAACAAAAAAAGTAAGTAACAAATGGGTAAGGTGTTTTAATTTTGATTAAGCTTTGTGTTACATTGAGAGAGCGTAAAATAAACCAACAAACCTATTTTGAGAGGTATGACAGACATATTAACTGATTTACTGGAGACGTGAATAGGCAACCACCAGTAGTCACTGAAAAATAACTGAATTATGCAAGGAGGACTTTACGTCAGATTTTAAACCTCAGGTTAATCTAGTGAAAGGCTTTCCAGCATTAGAAATTACATACCGAGAACCCGGTAAGTGGTCGTACTTCAGGAACTCATACATAGCCCTAAAGTTAAGCTCAGATCGCTGAGAATGTACAATCCTTTAAACATCAGGACATTAAAATCTTGATTGCGGGTTTGATACTTTCTGTAACTATGAACCAAATATGTTGAAGGAAAAACGTGCTTTTGAAATGACTTATTATTGACATGTTTAATTAATAATTGCGTCATGACAGCAACATAGGAAAAGTGTATGAGGCAGAAAGACTTTCAACATTCATTAATATCAGACAACACGTGATATTTACCTCGGAAGGAAAGCGATCTAGTTCTAGGCAGCATCCATGCAGGTTTATTAATCTCTGATGGGACTGGCAGACCTTTGGTTTGCACACAAGGAAGAACATCAGATCTATTGTGATGTCTTCCCCAGGAGTTGTTTCAATCTCCCCCAGGAAACTGATGGAAGCTCTGTACAATGGCTCCATTCTGTTCAATCATTTCTGTCCCAAGTTTCTTCACCCACCCCTTCAGGGCTAAATCCAATAACATCCCATGTGGAGTCTCACAGGATTCTGCGCTTTCATGACTCCATTACCTCGTTACGATTTAGGCTTTACTGTGTAAGAAATAGAACCGATTCTAGTCTGTCTGGACCACAATTTCATTAACGTCACTCCCAGCTCAGGGAAGATCTTGTCATCACCCATGCGTGGATAAGCACTACTTTTCCTACTATAACAGTTTTGAAATGGAGGTCCTCTGGAGGGTACAGGCAAAATGACACAAGGCTCCACTACATAACTATGCCACCCTGGCTGAGGAAATAAAAAAAATGTAGGTGCTGTGATATTAGGCTTACTATTAACGCTCACTTTAACTCAGTGCAATCCTCCTGCTTTTACATGTCCTGCCTTCTCAAAAAAGTGTATCCTTTTCTTATTCAATACTTCGCATTGTACCTTTGCAAATGACCGTCTCCGATAAACTAGATTATGCAAATGCCATTATCTGACTGTCCCACCGTGTTGGCAGATAAATTACAAAGAAGCAAAAGTTTAATAGTAAGCTTGGCTCGTAGCCTTAAAATACTTTATTCTGTCAGTCCGCACATAGACAGTTTCAACAATTACCATCATCAAGGAATACTGAATTTAAACCTTTATGCCCTGTTCACAATGTGTTTCTATGTGCTTACTCTGACGATTCTAGGGTTTAGATTAAACATTGTGGAATTCGGCACAATGTAATATTCAGCTCATAAGTAGCCACTTAACAATTGGGATAAGTGTAAAAAAGAACAACTTCTGCTAATTGTTGGGCTGAGTCCACTCCCTTCTGGCTCCATGATTTCAACTGGTCAGAGTGGGAGGATCTGAGTCTGCTCCAACCCCAGTGCTCTTTAGTGCACTCTAATGGTCAGTTCTTCAGACAATGATGTACGCTCTCTTCATGGAGGCGCTGGAAGAGCAAGTTGGCGAACTAGGTACCCAAAGCTTCCGTAAGAGACGGCTCAGCTGTACCTGCATGCCTAAGGTTTGTTAAGCTGATGAAAAAATGCATCGGGAACATCAACATTTAATGACAAGCCATTTAAAAAACTGAGTTACTGCAGTTGTAGAATACCTTCAGTTATTTTTGCAGAAACTCGGAGTCAATAGCTTTATCTCCATCCTGACCAAGTCAGGTAAACCATTTTTCAAGTCATTGCTTGCTGGACATCTGAACAGATAGAACTAGATAAGCAATACGGAAGCCTGCTTTCACTGGCTGCACGTGTTCAATCTGAGTTATGTGTCGGAGGACAGAAGAAGTTTAACCAGCCATTAAACCAAGAATTTCAGGGGGTGTGTGCCGTTCACAGAGCATGGGACAGATCTCTTTGGAGGTTCGAAGTTCTGTAAAAATCAATCTCTCGCCTATTCCCTCAGATAAATCACGAATGTTTCATGCAAACTTCCCCTACTGACAACGTTTACAGATGTTCGGAAAACACTACATAACTGGCTTATTTATACTGTTTTTAATGTTGATGTTATGTTGTTACAATTTTATTTACTCCAAAGTGGATTTTGCATGACACTTTAACACATACTTGTCCTGTTGGGGGACGTGCAGGGCTAGCCAAAGGCAATTATCTGAAACCTTGTTTTAGTCATAGAAACGCCTGTCAGGTCAGTGGGACATGGACTTTAAATCTGTTTAGAATACATGGTTCCAATGCGAACAAAAATATTTCCAGTGGTATAATTTCACCAAAATTACAGGAGCTGGAAACAGCTCGATTCGTAGGTCAAGAGACTTCCCAACGAGGGCTCAGGGAGGACTCCACCACCAGAAAAAAACGTGGACAAAAACGAATCATTAGAAGCGCTGTTCAAAAAGTGTTTACTCAAAAGATGGAGATTTAGTAACAGATCTGAATTATATATTAAGGAAAAAATCTGTCAAACAAGACAACACTATTATTGTTCTGAAGCAATTTAGATATGTATGCATCCATAAGAAAAACGTGTGCAAATTAGAAACACATTAAGGCCACAGGAAATAGAATATCCATATAAAAATACAGATCAAAGCCAAATTCCTCCATACAGGCATAGGGCATCTCAGCCAGTGGGGCTTGAACTAGTCATAGCTATACTCTGCTATGCAACTTGTATTGTTCACTATATCCAAAAAGTTATCATGGGGCTGAGAGACTAACTGGTGGCTTGAGGAAGAATATTCAGAGCAAAATGCTTAGGCAAAAAGGAGGAAGGTCGTCCACACTTTCCAAAGGAGAGCGCGTTATCAAGAGATCAGTATGAATAAGAGTAGAACATTTTGTGTATGTATATGTCATTGTGTAGACTACTGCAATATGACATTTTCACAAAGCATGGTATGCGGTTAGGAGTCTTTATTCATGAGATGAATACACATACAATGTGGCAAATGCAATAAGGTTACAGCACCATATTAAGTGGCTAATTCATGACTGCATGTATATGTTTTAGTGAAATATCTAGCTCAGCATTTTCAGAATACGGACCACGAATGAAGGTGAAAATCACAAAGAGGTATGTTGTGTATGTTATATTGTAATTCCAAAGACACCATTGTGCTGAAAAGATTTGGATTACATGTCTTCTCTACAAGACATACTAAGGCAAACTATAGGCGAGTAATGTTTCATCTTTTGCATGCAAGAGAGTTTTGCATGCTTTGAATGTTTGAATGTTGTGAATACAAAACCCAGGGCAGAGTTAACTGCGTCCCGATGAAAGCTTTGGGCAGAGGAGGCCATAAAATAATGGGCTGAAACAGGTCGACCAATTGTTAGGGTAAGAGGACCATAATATCCTTACCCTCATTTCAGAACCTTTTTTAATAAACCCAAACAACAGTTAAAGAGATTGGTTTGATGTATTTTTATTTTTTTAGGATCCTGGCTGAGAATATTCAAAGTGCTCTCTGAAATATGGTCAAGCCCATCCTGATTTTTAAGGACCAGGATGAGACACGATTATGAAGCATGCCACTACTAGAGTGGGTGAGGGTCTAACAAAAGAAAAGAGGATTTTTATTTCTGTACCAGCAGAGTGTCTCATGAAATGCTAGCATTTGTAAGCAATAAGGATAAGGGCGGGGATACTCATTGGTGTGGTATTAGTTTAACTAGGGAGAGTATCACCTTTCCTATTGAAGGTCGCTCTTCACTCTTGAAGAGCAGGACCCTTCTTGGACTCCGCCTTGGATTCTTGATACAAGAGAAAATTCTACTGCCTGTGAGACAAAAAAGAGAAGGAGAGTGGCACAATCTAACTGCTGAGTTCTGGATGTGCTGTAGATACTGGATAGAAGGGAGACCTTAGTACAAAGAATTACTGTAATTCAGGTGGGAGAGTACCGTGGCTGGACTATTGCCCGACGAGCAGGAAGATAGGTAAAATTGTACAAAGACTATGAAGATGGTAGAAGTAAAACAAGGGCCAACTGAGTGATTCATTGATCTTTGTGGATAAAAAAAATTGTGGCCAAAGTAGAAACTACAATTAGGAGCTCTGGAGACTGGGGTAGGAGCAGGGCTGACAGGCCACCTTCAGACAGAAGACTTGAGTGAGGCATCTTTTTCTTTCATGCCGGATACCCATTTTATCTATATTAAGTTTTAGGGAGCTGTAGTGCACCCAGGAAACCAGGGCATTAAGACAAAAGAAGTTATGGACAATTGAAGAGGCACCTCCCAATATGTCATGTAGAAAAACTAGAGAAATAAAGGATCTCAGGTGGGTAGAAAGGGCGATCTAAATATTGAAGAGAGTGGGACTTTGGAGGAATCCTGAGGGACTACAGGGACAACGGGAAGAGAATCGGAATGGAAAGGGGGAGAGGTGAATACCTTTAATATTGTTCCTCAGGCAGATTCCTATCCAGACAAAGGTCTCATCAAGGACATCTACAGACCCCAGATAGATAAGGAGTGTGTTGCGTTTCCCCGTATGGCGAGGGGTTGAGATGCAATAAGGCAGCAAATGCCCCTAGGCTTACGAGAAGATGGAGATCATAAAGAACCGATATAAGTGTGGTTTCTCTGTTACGCATTGGATCAAATTCTGATTTAAAAAATATCTAGGATGTAGTGTGCTTTAAAGGAGGAAGATAGTTGAGCATTCACATTTTTGAGGATTTTGATCGGAAATGGAACAAGGGAGGTGGTGTGGATGTAGCGGAGGACACCAACACCAGCGTTGGGCTTTTTCAAGAGGGGAAAACTAAGGCATATTTTCAATCGGGAGGGACCTCGTTATTTTGTAGAGAGAGATTAGAAGGCATGTAGTGATGGGGCAACAGCACCAGAGACTTTATGGAAGACAAGGGATAAACAACGGTCCAGAGAGGATCAGGATTTAGCTGAAAGTAGAAGGCAAATGCGCCTCTCTAAAGAGAGGGAGAAGTGAGTTGTACTTGCAGAAATTAGTGAAGACAGAGAAGACAAATGGCCAAGTTCCAAGGAGAGGTTGGACCTTCTGCAAACAGAGGAGGCTTGCTTGTAGGAATGGAGGAAAAGAGTTACACACACCTCGAGAAAGTGAGATAGTGGAGTCACAGCAGGCCAGTTTAATAAACAATTGTATAATTCTGAATATTTCCTTTAGGGCCTTTGAGAGTATAGTAGTGTAAAACGTTGCACGAACAAGCCTAATTTGTTTTTGTTTATAAAGACAAAGAATTAATAAGACTTCTGTTTAATGGGGAAGTAGTAATGGCACAAGGCTCTTTCATCATGCTTGCATTTAAGTTTAGCGGCTCTGAGTTTGCTATGAACCAAGGGGCAGTTAAATAAGGGGGAAGGAGAGGTCGTGGGGGGAAATTAAGCTGCACCCACTGGGGAAGAGCCAATGTGATCCAAGTGAGTTGAGCAGTAAAAGAGACAGGGTAGAAGAGGACCTGCCATGAGATTTTGCACCATGATCGTTATAGGTCAAAGGAATGAAAGCACAAGGATATCAAGGAGAGGCCGGGAGGAAACAGGAAATAAAATATGCCATAGTTGTTGGTCCACAGCAGTTGTAGAACTGAGGAACTGGAAGGGTGAAAAGTCTATGCATGGTATGCCTTGTGTGATGGGCGGGGCCACTGACGGTGTAGGATTAAAGGAGATTAGGAAACATAGGGTAATGAAGACAATCAGCCCAAATGTTAAAATTGCTTAAAAATAGGAAAAATGTAGAACTGAGAGGAAGGTGTGTAGGAAGTCAGAAAAGACCTGGTGGAAATTAGCGGTGTGGGCAGTAAGCTGATAACCTAGAATAGCGACAAGCATAGAGGCTGGAGATATGATAATTTTGAGACTGAGAATCTCAGTCATCTGAAATGTTGATTGGGAATATTGTGGCAGATAATAAGTCTTTAAAGGTAATGGCTAAGCCTCCATTGCACTTAACTATGTGGGGGAAGTGTAACACGTTGAAATCAAAAGCGGTGGGCAGGGCCAGATGCTTTGTTAATAAAAAAAGAATATTGAGTTTGTGATCTAGAGCAGCATAGATTTTTTGTTGTAAGTTAAATATGCTCAAATTCAAGTACATTATTCCAAATAAAATCCTGTCAATATGTTGGAAACTAGACATTGGAGGTTCAAAATATACTATTCTAACTGCAACCAAACAAACACTGTAGAAAATGCATACATTAGGGAGCGTGCTAGGTGAGTTATGTATGTTTGTGGTATTACTATAGTGCCAACCTAGTGAAAATTCAGCGTAAAAGGCAGGCGAGTCCTTACAGGGAACATACAAATATGAAGCAAACAAGCGCTAACAGAGGTAGTTGGTTTGTTGACTGTAAACACATTTTGATGTACTGTTCTTTCAAGAGGTGTCACTTCACCTCTATTCTAAAATAAAACACGTTGAGGTGCTCCTGATGGATAAAGGGATGTTGTTCCAGGTTTCGAGTGCATCGATTAGTTAGATTTACTATTATAACTCCATTTTAACAAACATTGGGGAAAGTGCATACCTTGGGAGGAAAGGGGTCAGATTTAGTATTCTAACTCCAGTATAACACATTTTGGGCAAAGTGTATACACACTGGAATGGCCAGATTTACTATTTTTTTATTTTTCCAAATGTATGAATTTTCATCATTAAGCAAACCCTGTTATATTATTGTGGGAAGACTTCAAAGCTATAGAATACAAAATTGGACATAAACAGAAGAATGTTTATCTAGTACATTTTGCATATAAATTAAGACTGCAAAGGGAGTCTTCTTCAGCTTTGGGAAGAGAAGAAGGTATGCGACGCAGCCGAAATCTCTCTCTCTGAGAGTCCAGCTGGCATTTTGTGTCGCTCGTGTAAACCACTGGGAACTTTAACATCTGTCTGCATTGTTTTTATCCGGACCTCCTCAGCTAAGAGCCACTCAGAGACAAAACTGCAAGGAGAGGCCTTGCAGCCATATCCAGTGGATTATAATCCGGCATTTGGCTAATGATAATATCAATGACAGGAACTTAAAGGCGATTTTTCCCTTCTTAGATTTGGGATGAAGCCCCAACAAACAAAGTTAAAGAGATTGGTCTACCTGAACCCCTCGCATCTGGGCCAGTACCACCATAACCTTTCTCCAGTATTCACTGACAACAGGGTTGGTCTAAATCATTAGCAGAAGGGTTGCCCCGCTCTATGGACATTAGAGACACTCATGTGCCAAATATATTTTACTAAGGATTTGTGGTACATGATAGGTCTGAAGTACTATCCTAAATTGGAATAGGAGTAAGCAGGTGTTACTGGACATGGTCTTAGGATACAACAAAACTTTGGTCCAATTTGAATTTGTCAGTGGAGTATGGCACATTCTCTTGAACCGAATAGCCAATGGTCCCCATCACTCTGTTCTGTAACAATGCCCTTTACTACAGACCCACTCGCCTGCACCCATCATTGAGTTTATTGATTGATTGTATTGTGGTGAGTTCCAGTGGTTATCTCTGGAATCCCACCAAAAAGGGATGGGTTGTGCCAGTCATCTTCACACCCAGCCCCACTGTAAATTTCTGCCTCGCCTCTTCCAAGGTTATGAAGGTTCCTTTGTCATACGTCATCCAGCTGTCTGAACCCTCCATCAATCCACTCCGCCATCTCAGCTGTCCGGTTCAACCTTTGAAAAAGAGGGTAGCTACATATTTCTTCATCCGACAAAAAGTGGACCCCACCAATAACATATTTACAGAATCTAGCCCATACATTAGCACTATTGAGTAAAGGGTTACTTGGTCTCCTCTTTTTAGTGCTAAAAGTGCTGAGGTCAGATTGTGTAGGGGGCGGCACTCCGACAAGAGATTCCTTTCCCTATTAACATGCTCGTCCCTCCACCATGGTATATGGTCCACCTGGGATGCTAAGTAATAGTACTCTTAAATCAAGGAGGACAGCCTTCCTTCTCATAGGGAAGTTTCGGAGTGCCGAGTTTAAATGTAGGTCACTTTAGTACTGAGTCAATCCTGCAGAAGACAAATCTAGGAAGTAGACACATCACCCCCTGGAAGACATCCAGACATCTGGGTAGCAGGATCATCTAACTAAGTGTCACCCTCCCTGCAAGGGACAGTAGGAGTTTCCACCAGAAGAGAAGAGATTGTTCCATACAAAGAACAACCCTCTAAATATTTAGCTCTAATCCTCTTGAGCTGTGTGCAACACATGTATTCTTGGATATTTAAAAGGTGCAAAGTTACAATGCCATACCCAGATCCGGAAGTTCTATTATTGTTCTATGTGTCAATGCCCTCATGGGGGAAAAGCCACTAGTTGGATTAATTAGTAGACGGCCACAGAATTCACAGAACTGATCTGAAGGCTGCAGTGTGTATGGGACTGAGCCCCTTAGTCTTTTATATAACCCAAGGTGTCATCTGCATACAGTGACACCACGTGTTGCGAGGCCTATCTGAATGCCCATATCATCCATTTCTAAGTGAAATATGCTAGTTAGCGGTTTTATGGCCAGGGCAAACAGTAGGGGCAATAAAGGCCATCCCTGAAATGTGCTCCTGCCCAGCTTCAATTGATGGGATATCAGTTTACCAAATGTAACCAAGGAAGGTATACCACAGTTTCACCAAGTGCAGGAAGCGAGGTACGAAATTCATCTCCTCCAATACTTGGAACAAACAGTCTCACCGCACGGTTTCACAGTCTTTCCTGAGATCAAGCAAAGACACCATCTAATCCAAGCTGTATGTGAATAGGAAATATTGTACATGTGCTAGTCTCTGTGAATTGAAAATCGTGCTTCTATTTGGTATGAACCCCGCCTTATCTTCGTGCACGAATGTCAGCATAACTCATATGAGCCAGCGAGCTAGCACTTTGCAGATCATCTTAGTGTCTGAGTTGCTCATGGACAGAGGTTGATGCAATCCCATCTCTCCTAGATCCCATCCTGTTTTGGGTATTATTACAATTGATGCCTCTCGCATCGTGTTTGGGAGCCAGCCTACACTATAAGCACCCTCCGCTAAATGATGAAGCCTGTCTATTAGTTGATATGGGTCAAGCTTATAATCTTCCAGTGGTAGTCTGCCTGCACAAGGGGCTTTCCCATCCTACATATCCTTCAGCACGGCCCTCAGCACAGCACTTGAGAGGTTGATCTAATTCCTCCCTGTCATCTACAGACAGCCTTGAGAGTCCTGCTTTGTGTATGCATAGTCATGTGTGTTCCCATGTAGGTCTGGGTATACACTCCTTGCAGGTGCGCCTGAAAGCTATCATTAGGGGTCCCAAGAGTGTGGACTTCAGCATCGGTTATGGATGGAATGGCTGCTCTATTAAGCTTGTTTCGGAGCCACCAGGCCAGCACTGCCCCAGATATATACCCTTTCCTGTGAAGACGTGGTCTATAAGCCTTATGTGAGAACCTATCCAGTCTGTCAAGACTCCACAATGGATTGTCTCAGTTATAGTGATGATTGCATGTCTTCACTTGACTGAGGTAAGTTTAATTATTTGTCCTCGACTTTCTGTTCCCCTATAGTGATGTCTTTGCGTAGTTTTTCATCCATTCCTACTGTCTTCCCAATGATAGATCCTCGTATAACTACCGTTGCTGCCTCCCATTCAGTAGCCCTCTTATCTGTGGACCCTCAATTAATATAAAAATAGTCTAGTATGGTTTGCCTGAGGTACGCAGAGAACTCCTCATCCTGAAGAGCATGTCGAAGTACTTCACTGCCTAACCGTCAGCACCACAGGAGAGCGATCTGACAGGGTTCTACCCATGTAGTCAATACCCACACAGCTTGCAAACATATCCAGAGTTAAAAATAAGTAGTCCAGTATACTGTAGGACCGAAAGGAGTGATGAGTAATAAGAGTACACTTTGTCCTCCGCGTGCCGAGACCCCCACACATCTGTTAATTGCAGTTGACCTGTAATGTTCGCCATCTAATTTAAAATCTGTTTTCGGAGTCTGGAAGGGGAGGGTGTCTGTGTTGTACTTCAAGGACATAACTCAATTGAAATCCCTAGCCCACAGAATGGAACCTCCCAGCTGGAGAAGCACCTGGTCTAGGAGGTGAGGAAGGAAGAAATGTCTGCCATGTTAGGAGCATAGACAGTCAGCTTACTCATTGGGCAACTATTCATGGTCCCACTGACCAGTAAGTAGCAACCCTATGAGGTCTCGCCTCACATCTGTAGTCAAACTGAACACCACTGACCTCCATTTAGACACTCTCCTCTAGTAAAAGGAGTGAACTCGGGAGTCCAGAGGTCCTCTCCACACTTCGGCAAATTTGGTGTGTTCCTGAAGCGTTAGGTGAGTTTCTTGCAAGAATGCAAGAACACCATACCAATATGGTGTCATGTGATTTAGGAAAAAAAATATCAGTCTTCTTTTTACATAGTTCTTTAGATCCTACACGTTCAGTGCCAGCATTCTTATTTTATCTATTCCCCAACACAATCCATAGCAGACTCCTTAGAAGATATGAGAATTGTATGTGTTGTTGATCTAATGCAATGTCAGTTGCATCTGTGTGTGTGCCCTTATAAATGTTAAGCAGCTTAGTGGTCATTCCCTTACTTACAAATATACAACTAAAAGTACACATTTTAACTCATTGTGTTGAGCAACTGTCTCCCAGATATAACTGCCCAGTTTCCTAGTTTAAGTGTTTAAATTTCCGTTTTGGTGCCCAGGCAGAGACAGCAACATCAAATAGGTATAGTAGTCCAATGTCCAAATACCCGTCCCTCCTCGAAAACTGATCATTCACAAACTTGGTAAGTGTCAACAAGACTATTAACCTCGGTCAAAGCCAATAAAGTGCAGGACTGTACCACCTATGGCCACTTGTGGCACCAGGCTGATATCCCCATCGCGATAGCAGCCTTTGTGTCACCCCTAGGTATGTTAATCTCTGTGTCCTAAAATACAGAAAGAAAAGATACTCCACTTATAGGTGTCACGTAGACAGGAATCATAAGTATTGAACAAAAGCAGAGTGTAATTCCGGTCATCCAGTTCCTTTCCTAGAATTGTTCTGTCATTTTGCGTTCAGTGTGCCATCAGAGTCGAACTTCATTCACTGTGACAAGCCTGGTGGGGCCAAAGAGAAATACCGGTCTGGTGTCTCAGAGCAAATGTCTCTAGTTGAACGATGACCAGTGTGCTTAGTTCCTCCGCACCAAAACCACCCCTTCAACCAGTCCAATGCCATCAGCCGGTGAAGAAAAAAATGGGTGTTTTATGGTCTTTGATATCCTATAGCTTTGCAGGAAGGCCAAGCATAAACTTTAAACCCTCCTCTAGTATTTTCCTCTTCGCAGGATTTCTGGTCTAGTTGTACACAGGGAGTAGAAGCTTAGTAGATCTGAATCGTCAGGCTATCATAATGGGCAGTGCCACGAAGCCAGGCAATTGAAGGATGGCATCCCTTTCTCTGTAATACAAGAACCAGGTTACTATTGCTCTCTGAGGGACATCTGGCTTCCGCAGGAGGGCCCTGACCGGGAACCCAAAAATCTTAAGTTATTGTGTCTTCATCGACCTTTTGCATTTTCAGCTCTATCCTGCAGCTTCCTTGTAGTCTCCTGTAGATTGATCACTGTCATACTTAGTTCTTTCAGATCTGTTAGCAAGATTAGCACTGTCTCTTTCGTTGCTGTTCTTCCAGATTTTCGGAGGTCACCTCTTATAAACATCTCCACTATCATTGAATCAATTTTTATCAGTAATGGCGCATAGCAGGTCCACTATCATTGGGCCAGGTGGTCCTCCTCCTGGGTCTCCAGTATTGTTGAGGACCGCATTGGTTGTGCACTTGCCACCATTGTGTATGGCACTATGTGCGCCCCTCACAACTTTCTTTCACCATGGTCAGTAGTTGAACGTCAATCAAGTTTCAGAACCCTGTGTGGAGCTCCATTTTAGGTGCCCTGTGTGCAGCAAGAGAATTCCCCTCCAAAACATAAGCTTAACCTCTTTTCGCATCCTCTTAACATAAGTCAGGAAAAGCGCTGTCCCTATACACCTTTCACATACGTGTCACCATTGTCGATCAATAAGTTTCCATTAATCTTGTACAGCACTTCAACACCGGATATGTGCTCCCGAGCTCTTTATCTGGCAATGTTATGCATTAAGGGGTTTTATTTTGTTGGTGTCCGATAACTCAGCCATCAGATTTAACTAAGGTATTAACATTTTGGTCTACACCCACTGGTGTTTCCTTTATAAACTACTGAAGCTTATAAGGACTCCTGTGCGAAGAGCTTTGGGCCTCTGCAGGTTTTCGCCAATCAGTTTCAGTCTTCTCTAGATAATTGGATAATGTGCTATCACCAATGTCTCTTCATGTGTATCTTGAAGTCTCACAAGGAGCCCAAGTTTCAGTGCACAGATTGCTCACCAGCTATGGTGGGCATCCATGTTTCTCATTTCCCACAAGGCGGCTATACAACCTACAGGCTGCCTTTTTTCAACCTCTGTGTTCTGTGGCTTACCTCAAATTGCTGCCCGCCTTCCACCATGGAGGGCAAGGTCCGCCAGGGCTGCCTCTCAGTCAATAAGTGCAGATTGTCTCCCCCTCCAGCATTTACTGCTCTCTCACCAGGGTAACGGGCATGTCTCCATCCAAGTAATTTGACTCCTCTGCAGTGATTGCCTATGCAAGATTACAGCGGGCCAGTCCCCTGCGCCCCAGCATGCCTGTGTTGCTCTTGGCAACTTAGTTATAGAAATGGGCTTCGCACCTCTCTGGGGTGGCTGACGCGTCCCCTCCGATGCACCTGTGCAGTCTAGCCCCAGTCCCTCTAATAGTTGCTATTGGGCGGTGGCGGGGTTGTCTCCATACCCATTGTGCACATTCTTTCTTGGCGACCCCTGGTGGTGTCAGAGCAGGTTGATCCCAAAGTTCCAAGCAGGCCAGGAGCCTCCAAACGTGGGAGGGTCCGCTCTTCTCTGCCGGGCCTCTCCTTCTCCTGTTGCAGCTGTGCCGCCTGTTGTGTGGTCCAACCCAGTGTGCCGCTGCGCCCCTCCCACTAGGCCAGAGGCCTCCCACCTCTTGCCAGCTGAGGTTGCTGCCGAGGTACTTCAGCACCAATATGTACCCATCAAGGAAATGAGGAAGTATATCTGTAGTGCTTAAGGATGGGATGCTGGCTTTAAAACAGGATAAATGAAGTCAGCAAATGCTGCGCAGAAGCCCAAAGCTTTTACAACTAGAGGCCTGATGAACATTAATAGTTTATACTGGAAAGATCAGTGAGTGTAGGCCAACACTTTAGTAGTGTAGCAAAAACCGATGGCTTGGGTGTTTACATCTGCTCTGTCACCTTGCTCAAAACACCCCTCCCAGATTTAGTATTCAAGCTCCAATATAACAAACATTGGTGAAAGCACATGCATTGGAAGAGTGAGATTTTCTATTCTAACTCCAGTCTAACAAACATTGTTAGGTTTATAGATACTATTCTAAATCAAGTGCAACAGCATTGTGGAAAGTACACACCTTTGGTGGTGGGAGTGGGTCATTTATTGGTTTAACTTCAGCCTAACAAATGCTGGGGAAACTATATAGATTAGACAGCCGTAGTTCGTGCAGGTAACAGCGGTGGGGCTGGGTGGAGGGTATATCGAGGGACGATGCCAAGTGAAAATTAAATAAATAATTAATTTTCCCTCAGCATCGTCCGTCGAAATCCCCCTCCACCCGGCTCCACCGCTGTTACCTGCACGAACCGCCGCAGAGATTAGGGGATTTTTGGGGCTAAGGGCTCAGATTTATTATTCCAACTCCATGAAAACAAACATGGGAGAAAGTACACATTAGGGGAGAAAGTACACATTAGGGGATCAAATACAACAAAATGTACATTATCAATTATTTCATAAATGTAAATTAATACTTTAAGAAAGCTTAACAAATGTTACAAATTGCCATATAATATTTGCATAAAATATTTTTTAATAAATATAATAATAAACATTATCCCTCATCCACCCCCAACATAAAATACTAGTCAAATCTGTTCTGATAAAAATCATTTTATTTGAGATGTAATTATAAGTTAGCTTAGCTAGAAATATTAAAATGCTAAAATACTGAATAATACAGTATAAACTTCAAAAATACAACTATACACTATTCAACAAATCCATCAAAAATTGATTCACCAAAACATATACATATTTTTTTTTTACAAATTCAAAATATTTAAACATTAGGGACTATGCAGCACTTCTATTTCGAATAAAAGAACGTGCTTGAATCATTCAGCGTAACAGCATACTACACATCGCAATTAGGGGAAAGCAACACAGAGTTGAAATACTGTTTGGGATCTTGAGGTCCTACACCATTCAGTACTCTCCCCTGCTAACAGAATGTCCCCATAGGCTTTAATCCCATGTGTGTACTCTGGTAAACGGCGGTGATCAGGCACAGGTGCAGTTCACTCAATCGCCCAGCAGTTTAGTATCCTTTTCACATCTTGTTGTTTTTCGTAAAAAGTCTTAGTTCATAAACCTCTGTCTGCAGAATTCATGCTTCACTTTTCTCACAGCAGTTATGTAGAACTATCGACTACAGATATATATATATATATATATATTAAAGAATACAATCCTGCTCCAATGAAGAAGAGGCACGTACTCGAGGTCTGTATGGATAAGGCTTATTTGTTGTTTCTCTGGTCTCCCACAACCCCGCATTGAAAGAGAGAAGCGTTTCGCCTGTGCAGCAGGCTTTATCAATCTAATTGGCGCCATAGATTTTCAAGTATATATAGCTCACCTCCCGCCTTCAGGCATACATAGAAAATAGACTGTGCAATCGAAAATGTCACTGGTAACACATGCTTATCACGACACATATATAAAGTGCAAAGTGCAAAATTAATGAATACAAATAACAGCCTAATGCACAGTCTGCATGTTTTGCCAACAATTAAACATAATCAGCTTCCTGATATGTGCACAGAAAAAAATATATATGTCATCTGCCCTAAATATAAACATGTAGCAATGACAAGCCGAGGTGCTTAGATGTTTATCGAAAGTATGGCGCCAATTCAGGCTCCACTTTTCTCACCGCTGTTATGCAGAAATATTGACTACAGATATATATATATATATATATATATATATATATATATATGTTAAAGTGCTGATATTATAGTAGGGCGATATGCTGGAGTCTTCACTATGGTGGTATGCATCACTTAGAGTTCTCAAGCCCTGCAGTTAGCTGTATCCTGTAGTTGCTGTTCAGGCGTGTGCCGTACTGCTACTGTGGCCACAGCTTCTGAGTTGCCGGGGCAGAGACAGTTGCCTCACTTAAAATTGAACATTTTAAAGATTTCCATTAGAGACCCCCCTGCAGCAGTGCTCATTTTTGGCAGCTGTGGCCTCAACAGGCTGAGTGCAGATGAGATGATGTTATAGCAACTGTGGTCTCCCGGTCCGTCTCGACTTCACCGAGCACTTTGGCAGTTGAGGCATGCAGACCAATAAAGGTGCTTACCTCAGTTATGAAGGCACATTCAGTTCGCAAAGTAATCAGTGGCTGCTCCAATCTCTTACTGACAGCGAGTGGACTGCTGATCAAGCTCCATACTTTATTTTCACAGAAAGCTGGATGCGGTTCACAGCCAGAACTGTTTAGGGAGACTGGGGGACACCTTCCACAAACAGATCACTACGGGCTTCGCTGCCTTGCCGTCGTTCATGGTCTCCAACTATTTCCCATGCTGGGAGCGCTCTGTGTTTCATCTTCTGGACAGGGTCTCCTAATGCTCAGCCAGGTACATTCTTTTCCTCTCAGCAGGAAGACTTCTAGACTCTAGGCCAACGCTTTGCTCCTCCAGCAAAATGTACAGATTTCAGGTGGTGCACCCTCACCTTGGAGAGGCTGGCTGTGACACTGGACAACATGGGGTGGTTTGGATCTCAAATGCATACACATTTTCAAGACAAGCGATGTGAATCCTCGGACTCGTGCGTCAGAAGCAGTTTGGAATGGTTCTCTTTCAAATCTCATTATCTGGCTGTTCCTCTGTCACAGTCTTCTTGTTAGGGGATCGTTGCCACAGCACGTAGCAATGACGTGGGCTTCAAGCAGGAGCATCCAAAATAAGGGCACAATGAAGTGTGAGATGGCTGTACCTGGCTGTCATCAGCCTTCCTGAAGTAGTAATCGGGGACAGTCAAGAGGTCAGGGTCTCGATAGAAACATCTTCACCTTAAAAACACAGAAGCACTAACACACAAGAAAAAAGCAGCATCTTGTAAGGAAAAACTGTAGAGGAAAAAGTTAGGAGTACGCTCTGAATCCATGAATAAAGGTGTATAGAAAAATATCTGACAGGTGTAGAGCTTATATGTGGCTCCATCATCACTTCAAGAGTGGAATGAAATCAATGCGGAGCTGCACAGCACCAAATATCTGTGCATAGGAGCAATGTTGCTCAAATCTTCCAGATCCAGTCTGGGCCCAGGGATTTTATAAAGGTGACAAGTCTACGGCTAGAAGTAGCCAAAGAACGTTTTTAATTCTCTTTCCGCGACGGTCTCCGAAGCGGACTCTGTTGCTAACAAATTCTCTGACTCTCAGAATGAATTATCAGACAGGGTAAGTTGAAAGTCTAACTGGAGTATCAACTCCTGGCAGTCATTCAATTTGCAGATTCAACCACTCTTAAAGCATAGCATAATTTGTTTCATAACTCAACCTTTAAAAGGTTAGATTCCTCATGTTCTAAAGGCAGCATCGCTGAAATGGATAGCTAGCAATTGTTCCACAGATGGCAATCTGTCTCCCACACTTGCATTCCTCAACAGTAGGCTTAGTTACAGGAGACACATAGTACAAAGGTTACGGAACAATGCAGTCCCTTTCGAATTTGATTTAGGTACATGGACATAATAGAGTACAGTTCACATTTAATACATTCTGTAGCACCCATTCTGTCCTAACTGATAAATGTATTGTATAGGTACAAACATTCCTATCTCTTTATTAACATGCTGTACATTGACTAGATATACATTACAGAAAATAAATCTGTTACCTGCACAGTCTCTATTAGGCTTGCTGAGTAAAACGGAGTTGCTATCACATAAGTCAGCCTATTGGAAAATAAGAAAAAGAGTTTACGTGAAAATACAATAAGCACATGATTTTATATACATAAATGAAACTTTTTACTATACAAGTTAAATTGCATAATTTTTTTTCAAATTCCAATGATGATTTCTCGTAAGGTACATGATGAATTAGCAAGTAAATCCTACTCCGAAGCCCATTTTGTGACAAAAAGACCTCTAGGCACAGCTGGCAAGGACCATATTTATGGCACCATAAAAACGACTGCAATATCATCTACAATGCGCTCCCAAATAAACTAAGTCAACAGACTGAAAATCTTCAAAACCAGGTAGCTATAATGCATATGATCTCTCGGATGAGTGTCGACATAAAACAAGCTACGAAAGTGTTCAACGGCTTAAAGTGGATAAAAAGATAAAGTTAAAGGTTTTTTGCACTGTACACAAAGCCTACTGGAGTAGGGCTCCAGGATATCAGCTGGCAAAAGCTAGTACCCCACTATGCACCCAACGTAACTCCCATCTCAGCGATGACACATCGACCTTCCCAGTGATCCTTCATTAAGAACAGAACCACACTATATCCGTTTTATTTGAGTCTGAAAACTGAACTGCTCCAGCTCACATAAACTTCTTCTACATAACTGTGGGCCGAGCCTGAAGAGTATCAGAAGGGGGCTCTTTCTCCACCAACTGGACTCTACCCTCTATGTTGACATCTTACAGATTTTGACAACAGAGCTTTGAAGTGACCAAACGGCCTTATAAAACTTCTCAATAAATGAACAATACTATGCATAGAATTTGCTTCAAATACTAAAAAACCTTCTTACCAAATAACTGTCTTGGCTAGTGCATTCATTGAAGCAGGTTAGAGTAAATTTCGAACTAATTATGTGATGTAAAAAAAAGACATGAACAACATCAACTGCCTGTGCAACCATAATTTTTGACATAAGGAAACAAACCAATTTTCACCAGGCAAGCTCTTTCATGGAGTACAAGATGTGTATGATTCTACATAAAATTTGAAGCGATCCACTTACACAAATAAAACAATATTTGAAAAGCTAAAACTTCTACTAAGTTGTAAGGAATAGGACTTAAGCTTCCATACATGCAATGGTTTATAATGGACAGACAAGGGCATAAATTCTGTTTAGTTGATAAAAACGCAAACATTTAGGGACAAAGGTGGAACTGGAATTACTGGGCTTTAAACACTATTAATAATGCAACTGATCCTTGTTTCAAGAAGTATGACTGAACTTGAGAAGAATTCATTCAAAAAGCTACCTCACCACCCAAGTCCTGTAGGAAAGCCTTGGCTGCCTCTGCCAGAGAGGCTACATATTTTCTCCTTCTGTCAATCACCTTCAGTTTTACCAGAAGACAAAAAGAGGTCACCAGGCCTTTAGTGGCCAAGTCTTTTTGTAACTTTTTTTTTTTTTTTACACTTAATAATTCGCTTTCTGGAAGACTGTCTGGGCTTAGTTCGAGGATAAGCAGGAGGCGAATGTTCTCTAGTATCACATCCTTTGCTGTGAAAATGGTGCACTGCAGCCAAACTCACAGTCATGAGAACACAGGATCACCATCACAGTTCCTCCTACATTAGGTACTCTTCACTCAGCATCAGAGGACCATCTACATGTCTGCTGTACCATGTGCACTGTTAGACCTGTCAGCCCTTTGGGTGGTCCCTCCTCACCATTATTTATTTTGTCCCACTTCTGCCTCAAACCCTATTATAATTTTTCCTTTTTGGGAACCACCAGACTTTTTAGTGTTGATGCAGGGTCAGGGAGCCATTTTCCCTACCCCTGGAACTTCTGTCTGAGGGCCTGAGACACAAAATGGTGGCCACCCATTGTCACCTGTGACATCACCAGAACTCACTGGAGGTTTCCAGAACCTCCTGGAACATTCTAGAATCCTGTGATAGTGGGAGGCAGTTTAGAATGTTGGGAGGCCATCTCAGGGTGGCAGTTGGCATCTGACTGGAGAAGAGAGAGGACAGAGATAGAAGGAGGTCGGAGTAAGGCAGCAGAGGTGGAAACCAGTGCTTGGAGTGGGGTCCAGAAACCCACCCTTGATGCTAGTCTCTACTGACCAAGCCCAGCCTAAAGTCCTGTGTGGGACCAAGACCAGAAGAACCATCTTAAGGAACTGAACATTTGGAACAGGCCTTAAAGAGGAAGAACAGCAAGCTCCTGACCTGTTCAGCAGTGTCCTCCTGGAGTCCTGACGTCGAGAAGCCTGGAGACCTGGGGCCTGAGGTAGAGAAGCGGCGCTGACAGAAAGCAGACGTCGTACCCGGAGCCGCCAGAGGTCGAGGGAGGGCGCCGACGGAGGTCGTGGAGAGGCACCGGAGGTCGAGTAAGGAGTCACCCGAGGTCGAGTGAGGGCGCCGCCGGAGGTCGTGGAGAGGCGCCGGAGGTCGAGTCGGGAGTCACCTGAGGTCGAGGTGAGGCGTCGACGGGGGAGTGAAGTCCGCCCACCGGAGACGACGGAAACGAAGGTGAAGCGCGCCGGAGGTCGGGAGTGGAGATCGCACTCCGGAGACACCCAGAAGCGGGGAGACCGAGTCCCTGTGACGCCGGAAGGCGACATCGAGTCGAGGCCGCCCAGCGACATCGAGCCGAGGCCGCCCAGCGACATCGAGTCGAGACCGCCCAGCGACATCGAGTCGAGACCGCCCAGCGACATCGAGTCGAGACCGCCCAGCGACATCGAGTCGAGACCGCCCAGCAATATCGAGTCGAGACCGCCCAGCGACATCGATCCGGAGCCGCCTCACGGCGTCGACACGGCGCCGAGCGGAGCCGATCATCGTGAAAAGGACAGTAAGTGGTAGAGGGGGCGTCTGAGGCCCCGTGGAGCCCTAAAAGACCATCCTAGGGGTTAAAGGGGTGTTAGGACCAACCTGGGAGTGCCAGGGGTGAACTGAGACTGGTACAGTGACCTCCGTAAAGAGCTGTGTAGTTTGGAGGGCCAGATCTTTAGGTTACGCTTGTTCTGCCTCAGCTTAGGCCCCAGCCTTGACCAATCTAGGTGGGACACCCCCCATGCCATCCAACTGACCATAAGCTGTGTATGGGCAAAGTAAGACCAAGTGACCTCATGAAAATGATCTGAACTGTAATTGTCATTGATTGTTTTACCTTATTTATTGAAGGTGCTTTATTTATTGTCTTCCACTAATTTATTCTTGCACTGTATTTATTGTCTGACTGTATTTATTTGCCGTCTGTATTTATTGCACATCTATTTATTCTTTGCTTAATGATGACCTGAACCTATTTGTTGAAATTCCAAAGTAGCATTATTTATTTGACCTGCTCTTTTGAAGGAAAATCCTATTGTATTGTATTTATTATGTGAAGCCTGCAACTAAGAGAAAATAAGATAAAGACATATATTTTCAACTTGACTTCCATAATTTTTACGGTGTAGTGTCGTTTTTGGAACGGATGAACGCATGGTTATTGTGAGGGTGTGACGTACGCTTAACACGGTGCCTGACCCCCAACCGCTCGAGCCAAGCTACCTCTGTGCTGGGAACCTGGTGACTGCTAACCCGGTTGCCCGGTTTCCAACATAAAATTGGTGTTCAGTGGTGGGATAGAGCTGTGCTTGCGTCTACTCGACAATAACTTTGGGTAGTCCATAGGCCTACACCGGGAGTTTTCTCCAAGCGGACTTCCTAATTTTGAGTTTTGTTTTTTCTAAATTTACTTCTGGTGGTGGGAGGAGGTATTACAAAAGGTACCCCCCTGCATAGCTTCTGTAAGCAACTGTCTTCTATCCTGAGTGGGCAAAATGGAGTTTGTGTTGGAGGATGTGGAAACTTACACTGTGGCCCAACTCAGAGTTTTGTCAGCGAGAAGGGGTGTTTTGTCCCCAAGGTGCAAAGAAGGGTGAGCTCCAGACCAGCTTGAGGGCTTGGGGGGAGGCACGACGAGAAAGTAAGGTTGAGAAGGAGGAATCAAGGAAGGGCAGCAGTGTCTCTAGCAACGGCTTATTAGAAGCAGAATTCACTGACCGGAGGGAGAAAAGACAGCTCACATGGGAGTTGGCGAAGCTGGAGAAAGAAAAGGAGGAACGGAGGATGGCTCACGAGTTGAGGCTCAGGGAGATAGATCTCCAGATCCTACGGGTCGGGGCACACACTGTTCCTAATGGTGGCAGCGAAGAAAGAGAAATCACCAGGGAACCCAAACCCTATTTGCCAAAAGACATAGTAGCCAGCTATAGTGCGGGAGATGACATCGCCAAGTGGCTAGCGGCCTATGAGGTCTCTTTAAGAGTCCATGGGGTTCCAGAGAAATATTGGGGAGGGGGGTTGTATAAATACATGCCTCCAGCTGGCAGGGATACATTATTGGCCCTGGAGCATGATGAGCAGACCCACTACCCCACCATGAAAGTGGCGCTCGTGAGGAAGTTTGGACTAACACCCGAGAAGTACAGACAGAAGTTCCGGGGTAGCCACAAACTGGGCACACAGAATTGGGTGGATTTCCTGGACTATGCAAAGAAGGCATTAGAGGGTTGGATACAGGGCAGCGAGGTGAGGGACTACGAGGGGTTGTTTGATTTGATGTTGAAGGAACACCTGCTCGAAAAATGTTTCCCCGAACTGCGTCAACACCTGGTGGATAGCAAGCTGACCAATCCCCGGAAGCTTGCTGAGGAGACGGACATTTGGGCTAGTACCCGGGTGTCCACAAGGGGGACTGGAGGGGACTCTCAAAAGACCGGACAGGGCGCCCCCCAGAAGAAAGAGGGAGGGGAAAAGAAAACGGAGTTCTCTAAAGGCCCCCAAAATAGTTTCCAAGGGAAGGGACCGGGATTCACCCCTAGGGCTAACCCACCGAGAAACCCTAATCCTGGCCAGAGTCAGCAGCCAAGGGTTGTCCATTGCTTCGAGTGCGGTGGTGTCGGACACTATGAGGGAGATGTGAAGTGCCCGAAAAGACCACCCCCTCCCATCGGAGGAAAGGCCCCCGGAGTAGCTAGTGTAGTGCTCGGGGAGGAGATGCCATTAGATAAGGGAAGGGAGTGGGTGGGTGTCACCTTAGTGTCCCTGGGAGAACGGGAGATGGTTCCAAAGATCCAGGTGCCCGCAAATACCACAAAGTATGGGAAGTGGGTCACCATCAACGGCCAAAGAGGGGAGGCTCTGAGAGACACAGGAGCCAGTATGACTATGGTACATAGCCAACTGGTGTCTCCAGAGCAGGTGATTCCCCATGTACTCCACCCTGCCGCGATGGCTGACGGCAGAATGGGCCACTATCCGGTGGCCGAGGTTCCATTTGAATGGGAAGGGGTTGCAGGGTTGCTTCGAGTTGCCGTAAGCCCTGCCGTGCCAGTCGATTGTCTGCTGGGGAATGACATGGAGCATAATGCTTGGAAGGAGGTGGAATACCGGACTCATGCTGAGATGCTGGGTACACCTGACTGGGCCTGTGTCAGAACAGGGTCTGAGACTACCCGGAGGGGGAGTTTGTTTAGGCGGGAGCCTGGAACAAAGGCACCGCCGGCTGCCGACCAAGGGAAGAACCGAGGGCAGGAGGAGCCTGCCTCGGCATCCGCGCCCCGTGTGACGGATAGGCCACCGGAGGTGGTGGACCAGGAGTCCGCGGAGGGGGATGTTACCGAACTGGAGAACCTACCCATCCCGGCCGAGTGGCACGTGGAGGGAGGGCCGACCAGGGAGGAATTCTGCAAGGGCCAGAGGGAGTGTCCTACCCTTGAGGGACTGAGGCGACAGGCCGAAGCCCAGCCAGCAGGGAACGTTGAGGGGAACTACAATATTTACTGGGAGGATGGCCTCCTCTACAGTGAACCCAAGGCACCCATGCACGGATCGTCACGGGCCTAGGTCGTCCCTCAACGTTAAAGCCTTCCTCCTGGAATTGGCTCATGAGATCCCCTTGGCAGGACACCTGGGGCAAGACAAGACCTTTGCCCGGCTTGTCCCGCACTTTTATTGGCTTCAAATGAAAGTGTCGTCCGACACCTACTGCCGGACGTGTGTGTCTTGTCAAGCCAGTGGGAAAACCGGGGTGAAGCTGAAAGCTCCCCTGGAACCACTTCCTGTCGTTAGCACCCCCTTTGAAAGGGTGGGCATCGACATTGTGGGTCCGTTAGATCCGCCTACTACAGCTGGTCACAGGTTTATCCTGGTTCTGGTGGATCATGCCACACGGTACCCAGAGGCTATACCTCTGAGGACCATTACTGCACCTGTTGTGGCTAGGGCCCTGATGGGAATCTTTACCCGAGTGGGTTTTCCCAAGGAAGTTGTGTCTGACAGGGGGACCAACTTCATGTCAGCATACATGCGGGCCATGTGGAAGGAGTGTGGAGTGACCTACCGGTTCACCACTCCTTACCACCCCCAGACCAATGGTCTGGTGGAGAGGTTCAATAAAACCTTGAAAGGCATGATCAGAAGTCTGCCTGAAAGCCTGCGGAGGAAATGGGACGTCCTCCTACCCTGTCTATCGTTTTCTTACAGGGAAGTGCCACAGAAGGGAGTGGGCTTCAGCCCCTTCGAGCTTTTGTATGGGCACCCTGTGCGTGGACCTCTCGGCCTGGTGAGAGACGGATGGGAAAGAACTCCCAGAAAGCTTCCCCAGGACGTGGTGAGCTACATGCTGGCCTTCCGGAGCCAAATGGCTAAGTTGTGGAAGCAAGCTTCTGACAACTTGGAACCCAGCCAAGCAGTGATGAAGGCGTGGTATGACCACAATGCTCACCCGGTGGAATTGGAGCCTGGCCAGAAGGTGTGGGTGATCGAACCAGGAGAGCTTAGCGCCCTCCAGGATCGCTGGTCAGGACCCTTTGAGGTGTTGGAGAAGAAGGGTAAGGCTACCTACTTGGTGGATCTCAAGACCCCTCGCCAGCCCCTACGGGTGCTGCATGCCAACCGCCTCAAACCCCACCATGAGAGGCCCGAAGTCATATTGCTGATGGTGACTGACGGAGCAGAGGACGTGGAAAGCGAGCCTCTCCCCGACTTATTTGCGTCTCAAGAGAAGGATGGGTTGGTGGAGGGAGTGATTCTCTCCCCGTCCCTAACTCCTGAACAGCAGGAGGACTGCCGCCAGGTCCTGGGGCAGTACTCTTCGTTGTTCTCCCTTGTTCCGGGTAGGACTCACCTGTGCGTCCATGACGTGGACACAGGAGACAGCCCACCTGTGAAGTCAAAGATCTACCGGATGACAGACAAGGTGAAGGCCAGCATTCACTGTGAAGTCACCAAGATGCTGGAGCTAGGAGTGATTGAACCTTCCAGCAGCCCCTGGTCCAGTCCGGTGGTACTAGTACCAAAAGCTGCACCACCGGGGGCCCAACCGGAACTGAGGTTTTGTGTGGACTACCGGGGACTGAACTCAGTAACCAAGACTGATGCTCATCCGATTCCGAGGGCGGATGAACTGATTGACCGGCTGGGAGCTGCCAAATATCTGAGTACCTTTGACCTTACTTCCGGGTACTGGCAGATCTCTCTGACTGATGGAGCTAAGGAAAGGTCAGCCTTCTCCACGCCCAAGGGCCACTACCAGTTCTGCGTGATGCCCTTTGGGCTCAAGAACGCACCTGCCACGTTTCAGCGTCTGGTGAACCAGATCCTCACTGGAATGGAGAGTTTCTCTGCTGCTTATCTGGACGACATTGCCGTCTTCAGTAACAGCTGGGAGGATCACTTGCGTCACCTGCAAGCTGTTCTCCAGGCCCTGAAACACGCTGGTTTAACGATCAAGGCCAGTAAATGCCAGATCGGGCAGGGGTCGGTAGTGTACCTTGGACACTTGGTGGGTAGGGGAGCGGTGCAACCCCTCCAGGCGAAAATCGAGGCCATCATGGCCTGGGAACCCCCCAAGACTCAGACTGAGGTCCGAGCTTTTCTGGGCCTCACCGGATATTACCGCCGCTTCGTGAAGGGGTATGGTACCATTGTGGCCCCCCTCACGGAGCTTACGTCCAAGAAACAACCTCGACGGGTAGTCTGGACGGAGGCTTGTCAGCAGGCCTTTGTGAAACTGAAGCAAGCCATGTGCGAGGCCCCGGTCTTAAGGGCCCCAGACTTTTCCAAGGAGTTCATTGTCCAGACGGACGCATCGGAACATGGCACTGGGGCAGTGTTATCGCAACTCAATGAAGAGGGTCTGGATCAACCCGTGGTCTTCCTATCCCGGAGACTACTTCCCAGGGAACAGAAGTGGAGTGCAATAGAGCGTGAAGCCTTTGCAGTGGTATGGGCTCTGAAGAAGTTGCGGCCATACCGGTTTTGCTCGCACTTCCTAGTTCAGACCGACCACAGACCCCTTCGGTGGCTGATGCAGATGAAGGGGGAGAATCCCAAGTTGCTAAGGTGGTCTATCTCCCTACAGGGAATGGACTTTCAGGTGGAACATCGGCCTGGAGTGGACCACGCCAATGCAGACGGTCTCTCAAGGTATTTCCGCCTTAGTGATGAGAACTCCCAAGGGGTTGGGTAGCTCTCCCCACTTTCAGCTGGGGGGGGACGCGTGTTAGACCTGTCAGCCCTTTGGGTGGTCCCTCCTCACCATTATTTATTTTGTCCCACTTCTGCCTCAAACCCTATTATAATTTTTCCTTTTTGGGAACCACCAGACTTTTTAGTGTTGATGCAGGGTCAGGGAGCCATTTTCCCTACCCCTGGAACTTCTGTCTGAGGGCCTGAGACACAAAATGGTGGCCACCCATGGTCACCTGTGACATCACCAGAACTCACTGGAGGTTTCCAGAACCTCCTGGAACATTCTAGAATCCTGTGATAGTGGGAGGCAGTTTAGAATGTTGGGAGGCCATCTCAGGGTGGCAGTTGGTATCTGACTGGAGAAGAGAGAGGACAGAGATAGAAGGAGGTCGGAGTAAGGCAGCAGAGGTGGAAACCAGTGCTTGGAGTGGGGTCCAGAAACCCACCCTTGATGCTAGTCTCTACTGACCAAGCCCAGCCTAAAGCCCTGTGTGGGACCAAGACCAGAAGAACCATCTTAAGGAACTGAACATTTGGAACAGGCCTTAAAGAGGAAGAACAGCAAGCTCCTGACCTGTTCAGCAGTGTCCTCCTGGAGTCCTGACGTCGAGAAGCCTGGAGACCTGGGGCCTGAGGTAGAGAAGCAGCGCTGACAGAAAGCAGACGTCGTACCCGGAGCCGCCAGAGGTCGAGGGAGGGCGCCGACGGAGGTCGTGGAGAGGCACCGGAGGTCGAGTAAGGAGTCACCCGAGGTCGAGTGAGGGCGCCGACGGAGGTCGTGGAGAGGCGCCGGAGGTCGAGTCGGGAGTCACCTGAGGTCGAGGTGAGGCGTCGACGGGGAAGTGAAGTCCGCCCACCGGAGACGCCGGAAACGAAGGTGAAGCGCGCCGAAGGTCGGGAGTGGAGATCGCACTCCGGAGACACCCAGAAGCGGGGAGACCGAGTCCCTGCGACGCCGGAAGGCGACATCGAGTCGAGGCCGCCCAGCGACATCGAGCCGAGGCCGCCCAGCGACATCGAGCCGAGGCCGCCCAGCGACATCGAGTCGAGGCCGCCCAGCGACATCGAGTCGAGGCCGCCCAGCGACATCGAGTCGAGGCCGCCCAGCGACATCGAGTCGAGGCCGCCTTGCGACATCGAGTCGAGGCCGCCCAGAGACATCGAGTCGAGGCCGCCCAGAGACATCGAGTCGAGACCGCCCAGCGACATCGAGTCGAGACCGCCCAGCGACATCGAGTCGAGGCCGCCCAGCGACATCGAGTCGAGGCCGCCCAACGACATCGATCCGGAGCCGCCTCACGGCGTCGACACGGCGCCGAGCGGAGCCAATCATCGTGAAAAGGACAGTAAGTGGTAGAGGGGGCGTCTGAGGCCCCGTGGAGCCCTAAAAGACCATCCTAGGGGTTAAAGGGGTGTTAGGACCAACCTGGGAGTGCCAGGGGTGAACTGAGACTGGTACAGTGACCTCCGTAAAGAGCTGTGTAGTTTGGAGGGCCAGATCTTTAGGTTACCCTTGTTCTGCCTCAGCTTAGGCCCCAGCCTTGACCAATCTAGGTGGGACACCCCCCATGCCATCCAACTGACCATAAGCTGTGTATGGGCAAAGTAAGACCAAGTGACCTCATGAAAATGATCTGAACTGTAATTGTCATTGATTGTTTTACCTTATTTATTGAAGGTGCTTTATTTATTGTCTTCCACTAATTTATTCTTGCACTGTATTTATTGTCTGACTGTATTTATTTGCCGTCTGTATTTATTGCACATCTATTTATTCTTTGCTTAATGATGACCTGAACCTATTTGTTGAAATTCCAAAGTAGCATTATTTATTTGACCTGCTCTTTTGAAGGAAAATCCTATTGTATTGTATTTATTATGTGAAGCCTGCAACTAAGAGAAAATAAGATAAAGACATATATTTTCAACTTGACTTCCATAATTTTTACGGTGTAGTGTCGTTTTTGGAACGGATGAACGCATGGTTATTGTGAGGGTGTGACGTACGCTTAACACGGTGCCTGACCCCCAACCGCTCGAGCCAAGCTACCTCTGTGCTGGGAACCTGGTGACTGCTAACCCGGTTGCCCGGTTTCCAACATGCACTACAAATGTTATTGTGCACTACCTTGAAAGTCCATATGCTTACTCAGTATATTCACCATCACTTTGGTTTGTGACTACTCATGAATCACAGTGAGAACTTTCAGGCTTACAGCTGGGCCCCCCACATTTCAGGTTGACCAACACTTCCAACCTCGAGTCACATTTCACCATTTTTCGACCACACAATTCTTAAAGGCCACCCTATCTTCCAACACTACTTTCATCCTTTCTCTCGGGCCCTCAAGTGTTTGTATCTTGCCAGTCAAATCCAATAAATCTAGTTCTTTCTTCACCATTGGGTTGGAAAGACCCAGCAACATTACTTTCATGACTACCAACGCAACCTCAGTGCTACCCATTTTCTGAACGAGTTCAATGTAGAGGGCATTGACAGATCTTAGCAAAAACCACTCCCTTTCAGTCACACCAGACAACTCCAGGGTAGTCTCCTGCTTTGTCCATCTTCTACACAGAATAGGGTTTAAAGAACACTCCCTTGTTCCTTAGCCTGTCATCCTTTATTCCTACAAAGTAAAAGCCCAGTTAAGGACATCTCAGAAGGATATTTTTATGAATGTAAAAGCTGGACACATGTCTCAAATAGTTAAATGGTGGTGGTGGAGGGGGCAGGATTCTAAACCTCGGCTCAAATCTACACATGTAGAAGGGCAAATCTATGGAGACTCTGATGAGGGGGCGAGTTCAGAATACATTCAGGCATGCAACTAGTGCCCCATTACACCGGGACAGCAATCCTTGAAGCAGGTGAAAAAGGCTGTCTGAGATACAGCATTTCCTGTAAGAGCTAATGATGGCCTGATGAACTTGTAAGAAAGAAAATTTTAAGGCAGACTGGGCTAGGTAAAACATATATTATACTGTAGGTCCGCTCATCTGTATCACTTTATTCTCCACGTGAGAAATACAAGTGCATTCAACAATTTAATAAGGTAAAAACAGGTATAGTTTAGCAGGTTCAGGAAGAAGGGATAGAGTAAAAGGAAAAACGATGAAGACGAGGATCAAGCAGGAGACAAAAGTACAAAAGAAAAGGGGTAGTGTGGAGAACTGGACTTTGTTGCAGTTACTCCCTCCCCTCCCTTTTATTTGTAAATCTGTTTATTGGTTTTTCACATGACAAAGCAAAGAAAAACAGTGACATACAGAGGAACACCATGAATGGCCCCAGGTGTAATGGGTGGTTCAAATTTGTAGGACATTGCGATTCAGACTCAGAAAGCGAGAAGAACAATAGTGTATTATGGTGAAACACGGGCTTCAACAACAGTGTAAATACCCATGTACATCACATGTGAACGTATACAATGCATGGTTATTATTTAACATATACTAAACAGAGGGAATGGGATACAACAAAATGAGGCCAAAGAAAGCAAAATATAGGGCTGTTTGCGATATGCCGCCGTGGTGCCCCCTCGCTCAAAACCCCCCGTATACACCGTCCCTGTGGTTTCTGGCCTGGTCATGTCGGCCCTCCACCTATGCCTGTTTTGTGGCTAGCATCTATCTTGATCGTGATCTTTCTTTTGCTCAGAAGGTTGCAAGCTACCCTAATGTATTCTTGAACTATATTTTCTATGCAGGATTCGTCATTTGTTGCCTAATGAGTCATGTCTCCTTATGATTCAGCCTTTGTGGACCGGATTAATGCAATATGCCTCGTTTTGGCTCACCTTCTATTCAGAGGACTTTTACTGGTTTTTAAGCTTTTCTCTAAAGAAACGGAACCATCCAGTTTCTACCGTCTCATCCCATCAATAATCTTATGCTACATCAGGGACTTCAGTGTGGGAGGAGGGGAGTAGCATTCTTTACCTGCGGAAGCAAACATGAAAGACTCCTCTGACAAGAACCTAAGCTAAACAAGCAAGAGTGGAGAGATGACCAAGACCTAGGGGACTTCGATTTGGTGCGGTAAAACACAGAAATGAAAATTGAGATGACGCTAGATCAGTCGAAGAGGTATGATGCCAAGTAAAAAAGGAAAACTGAGAGGACGCTAGGTCAGTCATAAAGGTAGGCTGCCAAGTTCCTCCAAGGGAGGGGTGACGGAACATGACAAAAATCGATAAACAGGGGCTGCATAGGTAGGGGAACAACTCTAGTGTCTGTTCATAATGGTCTTCATAACCATTTTCAGATCTGAAGCCCATTTGATGGTCAATGAAACTGGGGATCTGAATGAACGTAATCCTTTCTATCAGTTTTATTGAGAACAAGGTACGGGAAGTTAGTCAGTAATTGGTTGTCGAGGAAGCATCTTTTCTTGCTGACATCTACTACTAGATATTCTTGTCTAAACACCATATTCACAATCTATTGCAACTCAAAGGTTCCAAGGCTCTAGTGACAGAAATGATGGCCTCTTTTAGTATGTCTACAGTTCAAAGCCATTAAAAAATAAGTACTACAAGCACTCAAAAAACAGGTAGTTACGTTTCTCAGAAACATAAGGCTGCTGCCCCCCACACCCTCACTCTGGTTCAAAAAATCAGGACTGCACCAAAATCTTTTCTGTGATTTCTCTGTTAGGAGGGGGAGTAGGCCTGTAAACCATAAATGGTACGGCCACACATTTGCCATCATATGATCTTTGCCCTAGTTCCCCAAGATTGAGAATGGTTTTTGGCCAAAGAGGAATTGGAGAAAAGATGCAGAGCAAAATGTCTGACCAGAAGATCAAAGGGCATGTATCTTGGAATAGGAATCTGGATAACAGGATACAAAGTATCTTGATCTTGCGTTTCTCACAAAAATCTTTCTGAGACAATTCGGTAATTGAAGACCCATTTGTAATCTCATCAGAAATAATTGCTGAGAGTCCTGAGCCCATTAAGGAAGTGTTTAATAGGCCTAGATAAAGAGATGGTTGCTTTTGATAAACTACTCACTTGCCTAGCACCGCCAATGGAAACATCTGCACTTGTGATTGTTGACCTTCTAGACATTCTTATAGATGGCCTATGAGCACATGCATGAGTCCGAGACATACCATAAAAATCCTAGTCGAGCTATAAAAACGCTAAAGTGAAACTAGACACAAAACAAGCAATAGGTGTTTATTGGAGTGGCTGTCTGCCTAAGCATGAAAGGCAACTATGTCAAGGGAAACTCAGCACATGGTGCAGTTGGTGGTTCATAGGCGTCTTTATCATTGACAAGACCCATATCATTAAGCCATCCTTAAAAAAGGATGGCTGAGATTGAAGGAGCTGCACTTTCCCAGCAGTCACTGTATTTAGCTATATGTTTGCTCGTGTCATATTAATCTGTTATATTTTACCCAATGAAAGTGATGCAGAGAACAGACAATATTTAGCCAGACTGCAGTAGAAAAAAATTAACCTAAAAAAAGGACAGAAATTCTGAGAATGGACCCCTTAATATCTTAAGCGTGGCCCAAAAGAAAGGCTCCGGTACTCGTAGGCCCTCCTGTAACAATCAAACATAGTAGTCTAAAATGACACCAAAGGAAAAACGATTAAGGAAAAAGTAGATTATTTTTTAAACATTTGAATATATTCAATGCCTACTTTTCCTTAGATGATCCTGTCCTGTAACGCTAGAAGGTTTAGTAAAACTGCTTTTAAAAAAAGGAACATTTCTAGCAATATGATGGAATGAGACAGGTGATTATCCAGCAGTGGATTAATTATAGAGTTGTATGGTTTTAGCAAGGATCGGTTCGTAAATATTACAGCTGATAAAGAGATGCTAAAAAGAAATTAAAGTAGGACAATATACCATACTCACGCTTTCAAGAGAAGATGGCCTCCTATTTTCTTTGCATTCCATTTGTGGGAGAGCTCTCTGAATCAAAACACAGAGATGGGAGGTTACTGCAGAATTAAGTTTCACAAAAGAAACAGGTTTTTACTGAATAAGAAAGCTACATGGAATGCTTTTAAACAACCACAGTTTCAGTGTTACTTTGTAGATCAATTCAGTAGAGAAATACATTTGTACTATCAATTGAAAAGTGTCCGAAGCATGCTGATGTATTAGCAACTATTTTTATACTTTTAACAGCAAAGAGACTAGCTCGGTCTGAATTGGCTCACAGATGTAGGATGAGCTACAAAGATAAATGATCCCTAAAAACCTATTATCACACTTACAATTACATTTTTTGGAGGTCTTACGAGTTTCTGGATACAAAGTGTTAATACAAACAATCAATTTGCACATCATTAATTGTTTGTTTTTTTTTGACAAAAAACAGCTCAATTGTCAGGAAATGTTATGTACAGAAAGGGCACTGGAATGCGTAGGCCTGCGAACAGAAAGTGAGGGGTCCTTTTTATAGTAATAATTATTTATCCTGATTAGTGCTATTCATATAGTGCAGACCTAGCCCCAGGGGGCTTACCAAGAACCTAGCACAGGTGCATAGAATTGGAACTGGAAAGCAACAGTAACCTTAGCACAGTGGAACAGGGTTACAGGATGAGGGTAAGAGTAGGGAGGTATTGGAAGGACACAGCCTTTTTCATTCGGGCGATGTAGTCTGAATAAGTGTTGAGTTTTTTCCTAAAGGATGGATTTAAATTCAGTCTGATGTTTTGCAGGTTTTGGTTCCATAATCTGGGAGGTGAGCAGGATATGGCTTGCTTTGTTATCTTGCTTTTCTTTGTTATGGGGATCTTGAGGATGAGCGTTCTCTTCTGGTGATCTATAGTTTGTCTTGATCATACCTTTAACTCAAGATTCAGCAGATTGTGAGACTTCAGTTATTCATGAAAAGGGAAGAAGGGACCAATAAAACAAATTATTAAAACAGAACAGTGACAATATGGTGAGAAACATCTCAAGGTTTCTGTTTATGCCGACGATATTTTGCTTTTTCTCTTTCCCACCCTCAAGTTTCCTTTCCTGCCTTCTTATCGGAAGTGCAACTCTTTCTTCAGTTTCAGGATACAAATTGAATTCTGTCAAATGTGAAATCCTCCCCTTAAACAAATTATGTTTCCACGCTGACTATATTTCCTCAAATTTTCACTGCATCCAAATAATATTACTAAGAGGACTTGAGGAAAACATGATAATCTGGGCATAAATGTGGCATCCCTGGTACCCCAAAAAACACTTCTGGACCTGTGAAGATCAGAAGGAGGACTGCCCTGCTGTCTGAAACCTGAAGGAAGACTGGTCCTGCTTTTTGAACCCAGGACCCCAGAAGTGACTCCGATGGTTGGTTGGCTTCCTTCCTGTTTGAGCTACAGGGACAAACTTTCAGAGGCCTCTCTCCCTGCACCTGCCCAGATGACTAGTTCCAACTGGACTTGCCCTGGACCATGCTGCTTGCCTCCATTGGAATGAGTCCGAGGTCCTGAGTGGTGCCTCATTGTTTAGAATTTATACCTTCTGTCCCCAAAACTGCAAAAAGTGGGACTTAGGAACTGTTTGCCAACTTTCTTCCTGGAGAACCGACAAAGATGGGGATAGTCGTCAAAGCCTCCGCCATCGAATCGCCAGTGAGCCTCAACTTGCTGGTTTACCCTGCTGAAGGAGATCTGATTTCTAGAACATTTTTTAAGTCTGAATGTAGAGCGCTTTATCTGGACCGATTCAGACTATTATACAATCGACGTCAAGGCTCTTCTGGTCATGGAATTCAGACCTCACCTGCTCAGAGCTTTCCTGCTCTCCAACAGCCCTTCCATGGTCAAGTCTCACTTTGGATCCAGCTTTCAGCTTGGCTCCTTTTGCAGCATAAATGTTTAAAGTACAAACAAACTTTCCAGTAGGAAGAACCTGGTCCCTGAACCCGACCAGCAATACAAAAGATACAAATTTAGTTTATGACTAGCAATGCATTTGGAATGCTGTGTGGCCAAATTAAGATACAGAATGTTTTCAAAATATTGCAAAATGGAACCACCAGCTCTCCCTCCAATTCAACCTTTCTTTGTAAAACAGAGTAAAGAGCAATATTGGGAAAGCAAAGGGGTTTCGCCTCTGTGAAACATATTAGTTTTGTCAAAAAGTTTTAAGACATGTTGCACAGCGGCGCTAGCTGCTGTGCAACACGGCTTAAAGTTATTATTATTTTTTTATTATTTTTTTTTTTAAAGAGCTATGACGCAGACAGTGTTAACAGGGTCATACTTTGAACATTGACAAAACCAATAGATTTTAAGAGGCAAAACCTATTGGCTTTGCCAGTGTTTGTTTTAGATGATGAACAAGTAATTAATTTAGCAAGATGTGTGTATGAGGTGATGTGCATCACATTGCATGGAGCAAAACAGCTCCTCAACGACCTGACGAGAACTCTTAATGGCAATGACAATCATGATGGGTACATTTTGGAGGAGTAAAATACCTTGGCAGGGGGGTGCATTCGCTTATTATCCCTTCTGCTCCCAGTGTGATGCCTTGAACAATAAAGGTGCTTCCCATGCCTTTCCAAAGAGCCCTTGGCCCCTAAAATCCAAATGAAATACTATTATTGTCAATTAATCATTTTGCAATTATTTTTAATTCAAGACCTAATTAAACAATTTCTGAAGCTACGCGAGTGTAGTGAAAGCACAAAAACCATGCAGTATATATATATATTTTTTAAGCATTGGTTACTGAAGCTTTAGTAATATCACTCAAAATTACCTTTTGAAGGCAGAATAAATTAACTTTAATGGAAAATGAATCATGTGCAAAAGCCTGGCTGCAAAATTCTATTTCAATGAGCTGCACGCCCATTTACTTGCTTACCATAAACATGCTTGCGGAATGATCTCAGCATCATTGAGTCACAAAAAGTAGATGGAGAGAACTTTCTGACCTATTGCCTTATACAGAACAGTTAAATCAAAGACAAGATATAGCGGATGCCCTGCTTTCCCAATGCAGCATGCTATTTATTGCTAGTAATTTTGCAAAGTGAATTGTAAAACCTATACACCAATTTATGAATTGTAGGAAACATTACGGATCTGGAAACTGGAAGAGTCCAAACAAGCTCCTATTGCCAATAACTGGCTGAGAGTTATATAAGAGGGTATTATGCATTCCACGTGAGGCACCAAACTGTTCTATACTACAGGGGTCTTCATTAAATTAATAAACTCTAGAAGAAAACCATGCACACGCAGGCACATGAAACACTTCTAGAAGAGAAAAAAAGATATATATCTAACCACAGATAAACAATGCCTATGGAGAGGTTATGTTTTCTTTTTTATCTTTTAACAATAGGTATACAGTATATTAAAAACCAACTATAGATCAAAATGTGTTAGAGCTGCATTGCTGTTATATTCTTTCCCATTTTCACCACCTGGAAAGAAAACAAATGAAACTGCTTCCGGATGCCTCATGATCGAAAAACTGTTTTGCCACAGTAAGGCAGCCAAGGGCCTCCACAATCCTAAATATATCTCAGGGACATTGGATTGCTCAGTTCTGGTGAAGAAAGTAAAATTATCTTCTTCCCAATCAGATTGCTTTATGGAGGGTGGGGGGGTTGATTGTTTATATATTCAGAGTAACTACCAATCAAGGAGTGTTGATGTAACAGTAATGGAACTTTCTTCTTCATCATGGGATCTTAACTGAAATTCATTAACATTAGAACAGAGTAGCAAGCTCATCCCTTCCTAGGTGGTAGGAGAGGTGTGAAGAATGACATGCTCAGGGTGGCGAGAACATGTGTCAATTGTTTAAGGAGGGAAACACTGGACTACTCCTAAATCCTGCTTTGGGGGAAATGGTGCACAAAGGAGTTCTGCTCTCTTTCAAACAAAGTCTCACACAGCCCTGAAACAACTTACCCTTTAAGAATGCTCACATATCAAGGCCAAAGGACCTTGTATTTCTATACTTGGCATACTCAACCAAGCTCTGAACCACTTATTGACCTTTATACCTTCCAGTAATGCACGGAAACCAAAATCAGAGATACTTCTGGCTGACTACTACACTTCTAGCAGGGACACCCTTCATAAAGGAAAGTCTACCACTTATAATTAGCTTTTGGTGCATATAAGTGACGAGTTGCATTGCACTGATATATACCATTACTTATCGAAATAAGGAATGGACATCCCATTCAAACAACCTCCTAATTGCAATTGGGAACTAGTCACAAAAACCATTTTGCGATTCAGAAAGGGGGGGGGGGGGGGTTCAAATCACAAAAAGAGTTTAGGGCCAGATGCATGATGCATTTTACCAGTCCAGTTTGAAACCGGTAAAATGCATTTTTCTATGTGCAAACGTATTACCGACTCGCAGGTCGCTATTAGGAAGGGGCGCACATTGTGCATTTCTTCCGAATAGCGAGTCGCAGGGGGATGTACTATTGTTTTGGTCCAGAAAGCGTTTAAAAAACAATTGCAGTTTATCACCAATTTCAAGTATGTGGCAAGCTAGTTGCAAACGGGAAGGGGTCCGCAGGGGACCCTTTCCCTTTTGTTAATGGTAGCGAAAACTTTAAGAGCAGGTTAGGTCTCATGTACCACTGCCTACCCTTAAAAAACGAAACAGAAACGTTTTATTATGCTTTTTGAAACGCACCTGCTGCATTAAAAAAAAAAAGTTGGTTTATTCAAGAGCAAACAGACATGGTGGTCTGCTGTCCATAGCAAGCCACCATCCGTGTGCTATTGGCCATTCCCAATAGGTAGCCTATTACGACCTGCTTCATAACTACTGATGAGGCAGGTCAATTGCGACCCCATTTGGAATTGCTAATGGTTCTGCGATACATTAGTACATTTAATTCTGTGAGTCTCTAGTTGAGAGTCATAAGAAATTGCACTTAGGGACTCGCAAAATGAAATGGTTGTACATTTGGCCCTTAGTTCATTGCAAAAAGCACCAAGGATTTTGTGAAACACAGGTTTGCAACTGCAAAAGGGGCTTTGTTCATGAGGCTGGCTACCATGCCTATGAAAGAGGAGATTCAAACAAGAAATTATTCTAGAGTTAAAAAAAAAATAAGTGCTGAATGTTACTGCAAAGGTATCTTATCTGCGGTCTAAATTATGGGATTTTCGCCACGGAGGCCCTCGTTACAAGTTGCGTGGAACAGGATGGGGTATTTAGCGTACATGGCAAATACCATTAGCCTAAGATGAGTTATTTATCACGTGGGGCAAATACCTGCTGTTAAGAGCTTTCAGCATCAAAATGAGGCATAACACAATAACGATTTATTAATACACTGAATTCTGCATGTTCTACAGCTTCTGCGGGCTGTTTCATGATAATTTCGGTTGGGTATATCGGTCATAAGCTATCAGGAGAAACGGTCTGGGTGTGATAATCACCCAACTCGTAACTCCGATCCTTGTACAAACTCTCGCATATACTATTGTACTGAAGGCTTCTTTGGTAAAAAAAATAAAATAAAAAACATAATTTAAGGATCAATTGCCACTTCGATGCATGTTGTGATTGTGCGACCTGCAGGATATATTAAAGTGACAGTGCAATATTTTCTTTACATAATAATAGATACTTATGGAAAACGATTTCTTCTATTTTTTCAATTTTGAAATATTTTCAATTTAAAATGTTTTAATACATGATGTCAATTTTGTTAAATGAAAAAGAAAATGTTGCTTATCCATAGACATTGGCTGGTTATGGAGACAGATCTCGTTGTAAAAGTGTTGGGGATCCTGCACATCTGAAATATTTCAATGTTTATGGGTATTAATGAAAATGCAATAAAGAATTCCATTATTGTGCGAAATTCTGTTAAACACCACACTTTCAGGACAAACTATTACATTTGCAAAAGCTTTACATCAAGATTGATTTCTAGTTAGCTCTATAACTCTCACAGTAACCTGGAGCTTCGTTGAAAATGGAGACATCCACAAACACGCACCTGTGCCTTGCTGAAGCTGTACATAATATTGACAATGGTAAATGGAGTGAGGTGGTAGTTCCTGGCATGATAATTAACCTGCAAAATCAGCATAAAGAAAATAAAATACATTTTATAATCGTTCTTGATGAATTAACAGCATATACTATAACAAACATGAAATATAAACGACAAACAATTCAAGTATACCAATCTCGAGAAAATATAGGAATCTTATCGAAAGATTACTCACCTTCATTAATGCTCTTTCTGGTAGATATGCTATCTAACCTTGGACTTTCCAAGTTTTGAAATCCCACCAGACTGGATCCAGCAATTTTCCCATACCCAGGAGGGTAGCACTATCGGACTCCACGGTGGCCTCATCCCACCACTGGAAGGTTTCAGTCCAGAGCAATGACGTCAGTTTCAATTTTAATTCTTATGCCTCTTGGATGTGGAGCAATAGATTAAAAAAAGCAACAGAGCACAGAACACAACATAGAACCTTATTAACACCTAAAAGCCTGCTCGGCAGGGGTGAGAGGTGCCCTTTCACAGTAACAGACAGTCAAGGCAGTAATGCCTGGTGAGGTGTGATGGATGACCATGTAGCAGACTAGCAGATGTCCAGCACCAGTCTTGCAGATGTTCAGCACTGGAACAACACTGGGCCCAGGACTGTAGTGGTGAATTTGGCTGGAATAGAATGAGTGCTAAGGCCCTCAGGAGGCTCCTTCTTGACCAAGGCATATCACATTTTTAAGACAACAATCCATCCAGAAAAGGTCAGTTTCAGAATCGCCCTTTCTAGAGCGAACTTCATAAAAAGTTGGCCATCTACTCGATACTCATTAGTTTTATCGATATAAGAAGCAAAAGGGCATGAGGCACCAGAAACATGCATGGGCCCATGAGACCAAAAAGCCTCTTAACAGTATGGGTCGCAACACAGGAATGAGCTAGAAACATATGGATCATATCCTGAATTTCTTGCAAATGTTACAATGTAAGCCAACCAGATCCAGAACCAGCCCTATAATTGGAATCCTCTGCAAGGGTGGAAGATTATATTTTAGTTCAGTGATGTAGAATCCAGGAGGTGGGGGAGGGAGACTTGGGTGAAGTTGAAAGGCAGGACAGTGAAGTAGATGCGTTTCGACTGTCAATAAAGCAGAGGGTACACTTGTAGGGCTTATTGGAGGCAATGTCCTCTGCCCCATACATTCTCTTGATGCGTGAGGGGAGAGGACATTGCCACCCATAACAAATGGTTGTGTGGACTGACAAATGGTTGAGTGGGCTGCTGCGCCTGCTGGGAGGGCTGTCTTTGGCAGTAAAGCCCAGAAAGTAGCCCCAGAACTACAGGGATTGCTGATGAAATTGGCAGGGTGGAGAAAGCAGGATTCCCAAGGAGCAGACCGTAGCACGCTATAACTGAATGGCTCCAGCACCAAGAGAGCCTTGTCCATTTGGAACCAAACGGCATTTCCATAAAGGACACCTGGGTATCCAGGGAATAGTCTGTGGTGTGTACCCAAGCAGGATGCCAAATCACCACTCCTGTGCCCATAGCGTAGTCAATTCAGTCCTTGGTGTCCTGCTCAGTGTATAAACTTTATTTGACCAAGTCAAAAAGGCTGAGTCCCCATGCAGCGTCCTATGACATATCACCATAGGGCGACTCACTGGTGGCACTGAACATGGTTTCAACCATGTCACCAACTCTCCATCTAGTGCAGCAAGGCCACACTATGAATAAGCCAGGCTCTAAAATGTATTTCAGCAGATTTGCTATCTTCTCAGTGCAAGTTAACTGTATTTTCAGAATTTACAGACCACCACACAAAAGAGGCACTTTCTTCTGATGGGGACCCTACTGTGGCACCCAATTCAATTTAAGGGTTGGGTATCAGGGCCACTGCCTTCGGGCGGTTCAAACACAGACCAGCATTAGTACAGTGAGTAGGCAAGCAATACGTCCACCACCGTCTCCTTATAATCACCATCATATGGAGCATTCAGAACAAGCTACTTACCTTCAGTAACGCTCTTTCTGGTGGATTCTCTATAAACCGATTCCTTACCTTGGAATACTCCTAGCCACCAGATTGGATCCTGAAAGTAGTAGTACTTCTGATCAGAGCTAGGTGGCACCGTTCAGCTCTGTGTAGGCTCTGTACCGCCCTGGAAGGGACAGACCAGAGCTGCATTTAAGCGTCACCCATGTGTGCTGACATCAGTTTCTTGGTTTCTCTTTTCCTCACTGCGCAGATGCAGAACAAGTACAATTGTTGGAACTAGCATGCTGAATAGTAACTTTGGACCTTTCTAGATGTTAAAAAGAGGCCCCACAATGGAATTTAGAGGGAAGTGCGAAGTGAGGAATCTGAAGTTAGAGAATCCACCAGAAAGAGTCTTACTGAAGGTACGTAAGTTTGTCTTCTGATGAATAAGTCTAACCACGGATTTCTCCCCTTAGAATAGATAAAGCAGTACCATGCTGTGTGGTGGTTCTGTGGAATAGACCAAGACCATATAGTCCTGCAGGACTGAGCAGGCAAAATGCCCTTCCCACCAGACCGGTGGTCAGGACAATAGTGCTTTGTGAACTTATGCACAAACGCTCTTGCTGCAGTCTGGCAGATGTCAAGGAAAAGCAAACGCAGTGTTAGCAACCTTATCGCTTACCTATTACGAAGGCTACTTCTTGGTCAGTGCCTGGACATGGTCCTCTTCTGCACAACCTTCCTGATGGAACCCTCCTCCTTTTTTGAATGGTGAGGGGGAGCGAAGTATGCTGGCAGAATGATGAATTGCCCAAAGTGAAAGGGCGTCGCTACTTTTGGCAAGATTTACGTCCCAGTTCTCAGCATCAACTTGTCTGAGAAAGAGATGGGTTATGTCAGGGGCACTGAAAATGCGTTTAGTCATTCATCACTATTACATCATTTTGTTGTGTGAGGCAAAGATAGTGTTCAAATTCAGGAGACACAGCGAGCAACTTTGCATGGGCTTGAAGGGCGTACACATGAGAAATGTCAAGACCATGTTAAGGTCCCACTGTGGCTTCACAAACAGCTTTGGAGACAACCTATGTCAAACCTTTTATGAACCACATCATAACAGTCCATTTAAACCAGGCCGGTTACTCTGGCAAAAATAGACAGGAAAACGGGCCAACAAACAATCATTATTAGTAGTGCCCACTGCAAAGCCTTTCTGAGCCAAAGATAAAACAAACAAAAGAACATCCGATGTTTGTAAATAACTGGTTTTACAAGTGAAAACACCAGGCTACAGTTTTGTGCCAAGGCCCGGAATAAACAGATTTTGTGGAAATCAAGGCAGCAAGGATGACATTTACCACCTCTGATGGCAAATGAAATACAGTCAATCGCTGTCACTCAATCTCCAAGCATGTAGATGTAAATTGCACAGGCTTGGGTGAAGGTCTCTGCCCTGCTGTGACAAATGATCCTCCTAAAGTGGTATTCTGATTAGAAGACAGATGCTCCTGCTCAAATGTGACGGGTATCACACTTTCCTGGCCCAATCCAGAACCACTAGGATGACTTGGGCTCAGTCGTTTTGGATTTTTGGGGAAATTACAATGTGCAAAACCTTCGATAGTGCATGCTCTTGATGGTGGGCTAAAGATCTAGCCAGGGGTTTCCCCATTGATAGAAAATGCCCTGCACCACCTCAGGATGTAGCCATCACTCATGATCTGCCAGACACCGCCTGCTAAACTGGTCTGTTCCGATCATCTGCTACTTTGCCAGGGTGGTTCGCAATCCGGGAAATACCCTGGAGCTGCAACCAACTTCAGAGGCACAGAGTCCTCTGGCACAGGTCCCAGCACCCTATTATGCCCTGCTTGTTGCAATATCACATGGCAGTGGTCTTGCCCACAAGAGCCAGCACTGCCTACCCGTGAAGGATGGCAGGTAGGCCTTCAAAGCCAGACAGATGGCCTGCACCTCCAACAGACTAATGCGGAGTTGAGATTACCTTGGCGACCAGAGTCCTCTGATCTCCACCTTTCCAGACGACTTCCTGAGTGCAGCAGAGACACCTTAGTCACCAACACGAGCTCCGAGAGGGTAAGGGAGAGGGGTCTGCCACAAGACCAATTCTGCCTGAGCAGTCCCCATCGCAGATCACGAGCCATCCCCTCCAAGATCTGGATGACATCTGTGAGATGCCCTTGATGCTTGGACCGCTGGAACTAGGATGACTGCAGTACCGGTAGGGAAGACTGTCTTTGCAATTACGCCATCCCTCTGGAACAGCCTCTGGGCATTTTGCATTGCTGTCCAATTGACTTGGCAGGGGTCAACAGACGCAAGGAGCATGCAGTGGCTCTACTTTCTTAACAAGTTCCAATGCAGTATGCCTTCTCATCGAAAAGGCGCGGCCCATTAAAAAAAATATCTATCGGAGTAGTCCATAGGCAAAAGGGCTTACAGATTCGAGCAGGTGAAGAGCCAGGTCTTCAAGGCCTTACGGAACAAGGAATGGGTTTCCAGAGTAGAAATTGAGGGAGAGAGGGAATTCCACAGATTGGCTGCAACCAGCGAAAAGGCCCCCCCCCTCCCCATCTGGATTTCCTAAACCTGGGAACTGCCACCAGATTCTTGCTGGCAGATCTTAACTGCTTGCTGGGGACATATCTCCGAAAACAGTTATTTAATGCCTTCTGACCCCATATTGTAAAAGGCCTTGTGCACCTGGCACAGGGCTTTAAACACAATTCTCCGTCCCAAAGGGAGCCAGTGCAGGCTTCTGATGGTAGCTGATACAGAGTGGAATTTAGGAAGGCCCATCACCAGTCTGGCGGCGGCATTCTGCTCAAGTTGAAGTCGATTTAGGAGCCCCTTATTTATCCCTACATAAAGGGCATTGCAGTAATCTAATCTAGACAGCACAAGGGCCACCACTGCCTGTTTCCACGAGGGGAGGGAGAGAAATTGAAAGATCTTCTTGAGAGAGCCCTTATCATTCCAAAGCAGGTAGAAACTGTTCTATTTATTTGGCGGCCCAGGGAGAGGAAGGTGTCCACTATGATGCCTAGATTTTTGGCACTGGATCCAGGGCGAGGGCAGGATCCAAGCTTGTCAGGCCACCAGGCCTCAGACCAAATATCCTTTTTGTCTCCGAAAATTAAGATCTCAGTTTTATCCCCATGGAGTCTTAGATAGTTCTCTACCATCCATGAAGCCACCGTCTGCATGCAGTTTTTGAAATTTGCTGCTGACGCTTTGACACTCTCAGTGATGGTAATCATGATTGGAGTGTCGTCAGCGTAGGATAACACTTCTAGTCCGAAAGATCTTACCACCCTGGCAAGCGGGGCTACATAAATATTAAAAAGGGTAGGACTCAATGAGGATCCCTGGGGAACTCCACAGAACAACTGTTTAGGAGCAGAGAAGAATTGGCACATCTTGACTCTTTTTGACCGTTCCATAAGGAAGGATGTAAGCAGATTAAGGGCATGGCCCTCAATCCCTATTTCCCGGAGCCTCCCAGCCAGTCTAAGGGGAGAGATGGTGTCGAAGGCTGCTGTCAGGTCCAGAAGGATCAGTAAGGTGGCATGACCAGCGTCAACCTGTTGTTGAAAACAACGGTTAACACAGTCTCGGTACTGTGCTCACTTCTGAACCCATGCTGCAAGCCATCAAACTTTATTTAATTGGATAACCAGATGCTCTATTCGTACAATCCACTCTCCAGGGTAACTAGATCAAGTGGATGAGGCTTAGTCCTGAAGATGTTGAATCGAGTTCAGATGCACTTAGGTAGCCTAATCACAAACAATTACTTCAAAGTTCAAACCGAGTCACCGCTTGTTAACGGAAAAACCAATAGCTAAAAATAAGTTTTGTCCCACAATGCTTTGCTTGCGAATGGATTTTGTACAAAGACATGTGATAAATGAGTGGCCTATTAACAGTGCTGGGGAGATGAGGGTCTTCACCCACGTATTACCTTTTGCATCAGTAATCTCTGGAACCGAAAGGGAGAACTTCTGTGGATGTGCACATTGTGCCATAGAGGAATGCTGTCACACACAGTTGGGTCAGTCGATGGCTGCAGTGGGCTCACCCCACTGCCCCATGCTGTATCTTGTGGTGGGAGAAAACAAAATGTGAACACCAATGGATGCAGAAGGCAGATTAGAACATTGGAATGTTGGCAGCGCCATTGAAAATAATGGAGTGCTTCGGGCTTATAATGACATTCCAATGCTTCTTTGTTCACAGCTCTGGCTGTGAACAAAGGCTTCAGGGAGCCTGAGGGGATTTCAATCCCCTCACGCTCCCTGAAGCTTTTCTTTTATTTGTTAGAACATTCTGCCCTCTACTGGCAAAATGTTCTAATAGCCTTATAGCCCTATGGAGCTGGGCTATACCGACTATTAAAGTCCCGCTGCCTTGTTATAGCCCGCTGCGGTGGGCTATAAGGCTATATTGAAAGCTTCTGAATGCAAGTATGTAAAGTATATATATATTTTAGTTAAAAACAAAAAGGTCCTGGTCACACTAAAGAGTCAATCAATCAACAACACTTTATTTGGTTACTGCAATAACCATAAAAGCACATAAGAAACATTTTAAGATTATTATTTTAAAAATTATTAAAAACATTCTGTTAGACCTGTCAGCCCTTTGGGTGGTCCCTCCTCATCATTATTTATTTTGTCCCACTTTTGCCTCAAACCCTGTTAGTATTTTTCCTTTTTGGGAACCACCAGACTTTTTAGTATTGATGCAGATTCAGGGAGCCATTTTATCTACCCCTGGAACTTCTGTCTGAGGGCCTGGAGCACAAAATGGTGGCCACCCATTGTCACCTGTGACATCACTGGAACCTACTAGAACCTTCTGCAACATTCTGGAACCCTGTGACAGTTGGAGGCGGTTTGGAATGGTGGGAAGCTAAGCCAGAGTTGACAGTTGGAGCTGGCAGTTGGCACCTGACTGGTGAAGAGAGAGCAGCAGAAACCTGAAGGAGGAAGGAGTGAGGCAGCAGGGGTGGAAACTTGTGCCTGGAGTGGGGTCCATAAACCCACCCTTGATACTAGTCCCTACTGACTGAGCCCAGCCTGGAGTCCTGTGTGGGAGAAAGCAAGAAAAACCATTTTAAGGACCTGGACAGCAGGAACAGGCCTTAAAAGTAAAGAACAGCAAGTACCTGACCTGGTTACTGGTAACTACCTGAAGTCCGACGTCGAGAAGCCTGGAGACCTGGAGCCCGAGGTGGAGAAGCGGCGCTGACTGGAAAGCAGACGTCGTACCCGGAGCTGCCAGAGGTCGAGAGAGGGCACCGACGGAGGTCGTGGAGAGTACCAGAGGTCGAGGAGGAAGTCACCCGAGGTAGAGTGTGCGGCGTCAACGGGGGAGTGAAGTCCGCCCTCCGGAGTCGCCGGAGACAGAGGTGAATCGTGCCGGAGGTCGGGAGTGGAGATCGCACTCCGGAGTCGCCGGAACCTGAAGAGAATCGTGCCGGAGGTCGGGAGTGGAGGTCGCACTCCGGAGTCGCCGGAACCTGAGGAAAGGAGCACCGGAGGTCGGGAGTGGAGATCGCACTCCGGAGCCGTCGGAAGTAGACATCGAGCCAAGATAGCCCGACGTCATCGAACCGGAGGTCGACATCGAGCCGAGGCCGCCGACATCGAACCGGAGGCGACGGAAGTCGACATCGAGCCAAGACTGCCCGACATCATCGAACCGGAGGTAGACATCGAGCCGAGGCCGCCGACATCGAACCAGAGCCGCCTATCGACGTCGTCAAGAACTGACATTGCGCAGAGGCCGCCGACATCGAACCGGAGCCGCCTCACGGCGTCGACACGACTCCAGCGGCGTCGGAGCTTCATAAAAAGGGCAGTAAGTGGAATAGAGGGCACGCCCAAGGCCCTGTGAAGCCCTGAGAGACTATCCTAGGGGCTAGAGAGGTGCTGGAACCAGCTGGATTGTGCCAGGGGTGAGCTGAGACTAATACAGAGGGGTTGTGTAGTGTGGGAGAGCCAGATCTCTAGATTCCCCCTTGATCTACCTCAGTTTAGGCCTCAGCCTTGTCCAAGCCAGGGAGTATACCCCTCAGGCCATCCAAATCTCTACAAGCTGGGATTGGGTCAAATCATCCCATAGAACCTCAGGAATGTGAACTGATTTTCAAGTGTCACTGTTGGCTTTTATTATTTATTGAGAGCACTGTATTTATTGTATTTATCCTATTTATTGCCTCACAGTATTTATTGTTTCACAGTATTTATTGTCGCACAGTATTTATTGTCGCACAGTATTTATTGTCGCACAGTATTTATTGCCTCATAATATTTAATTGCCTGTTATGTAATGCACTTATATTTATGCCTTGATTATTTATGATCTACCTTATTTATTGAATCGTTAAGACAGTATTTATTTGACGTACCCTTCCACAGAAAAAAACCTTGTGTACTGTGATTGTATTATTATTTATTTAATCAGCAACTAAGAGAAAAGATGATAAAGAGATATATTTTCAGTATAATTTTTAAGGTGTAGTGTCGTTTTTGGAACGGATGCACGCATGGTTATTGTGTGGGTATGTCGTATGCTTAACACGGTGCCTTCCTTACCGCTCGAGCCAAGCTACCACAGCGTGTCTGGGAGAACACCACCACCACCCTTCCGGTGTGGGAGTGGGTTTTTCTAACACATTCGCAATATTTACATAAAAGGGACTGAATACATAAACGTAAAGAGTCACAAACGTCATAAAAGGCAGTATGCTACCCAAACCTTTCTTTGCTATATCCAGGATAGCAACCGCAGTCTACTGCCAACTATGAGGGGCGCTTGGTCAACCCCCTCAGATCACAGCTTGCACTGTCAGGTCTAGTTTCAGAGCACAGGCTAGATAAGCAAGACACCAGAGCCAAAAATAAAAGTCAAGATACCAGTTTCAAAAGCAGTCGGCACCCAGGGCAGGGGAACACACCCATTTACCAAGATGGGACATTCTGTCCCAAACCCAGGGTTTTAGGCTAGGACGTGGATCTTAACAAGCAAGCTATTTAGAGACTGAAAGTATTGAGGAAATTACATGAGCCTGCATCATCACTGAAACAGTTGTCCATTAAATAACTACTGGAAGGAAAAGATTTATCTGGGGCCCTGCAGTTTGGCACTTTTAGGTAAAGTTCCTTTTGGGAATCAATGGCATAAACTTGACCTGCAAGATCTGTGGGTTAACTGGTTAAAGGTTAAGCGACTCTAGGAGGCTCAATGCTTTACTGTCTATGTCCAAACACAATGAGACCAGGGGGTAGTCACTAGTCCTAACACCTCATTGCAGGTGGTAGCTAATGCATACTCATTATGCCTATCATTGTATAAATTTTGCTATAAACAGACTCTTATCCGTATCTGATCCACCCTTTGATGCGGATGTCAACTCCTGGGAAATAAACATGAAAAATACGTGGTCTGTGGACAGTTGAACTTTCCTTCTATCTAGGAATGTACAGCTGACGCCAAAGAACTAAAAACTCCTTCACAACTGATAGAGGGTTTAGCAACAAATGTACAGAAAAGCAGCGTGGCACCTCTACTAAGGCGGAGGAGCATTGCCCCACAGGAAAAATAAAACGATAATAATGTTATTTTTCACTATTGGCTTCGTAAATGGGTGGGACTGCCGACAGAGCAGGAGGAAGAGTGGTAGGCACTCTCTTAAGTGTGCATGATGGTTTTCCCGGCCGTCTCGGGCCACGGTGCTCAGACCAATCACGGCACTGCTGTCATGGTGACAGTAGTGTCGTGATTGGCTAGGGGAATCTGGGAGCCTAGGTGCTCCCTGCTTCGTTGACCAAAGAGGATGGAGGAGAGGCAGCCGTCGGGAAGGTAAGTGTAATGATTTTCTACTTTTTTTTTTTCTTTTTTCTTTTTTTAATCCTCCCACCCCAATGCCCCACTACTACTGCCCGGCAGCAGCCTCTACTGGCTACATCACGCTAACTTAAAAATGTCAAATGGACCAGCAATTGCCAGTGTCTATCCTGACGTAATACAACCCTGCACACCCCAAAAAAAACTACAACAGAAAGCCTTAGCACTACAACAACTTAAAAAGACTTAAGGCACCCCCTCATTCCATAATGAGCTGTACCAACCTTGATAAAGGACAGATATTTACTACTATATGTCCATCACTACAGCCACCGTATATGTCTAGGTGAAACCTGCACATAAGTATGAAGGAAGGGCCTCCCTATGACATCTCTGAATTGACATGATTTCAAGGGATAGAGAAAAAACATTCTGTGCTGAAAAAAAAAACCACTAACAAAACTGCATTACTTACCTGACATTGGCGGCGTATAACAATGCAAGGATGGGCCAGGACATTCTCTGTAAACAAACTTTAAAAAAAAAAAAGAAGAAGATTAACACAATGTACGCATTTTGTCAAACAGTAAACCATACAAGATGTATTTTAAGATATAGGTAAAGTGGCACTGGGTAAAACAGTTATGCAATTACAGCATGCTACTCGTTGGGAGGAGCCCAAGTTATTTTCTGCCGTGGGTGCACAACATACACAATTATACGGTATAGCAAAACAACCTAGTCGATACAACAATGATGAAAGGGCGGTGAGATTCAAGTGAGCGCAATTACGTGATAAGCAAAACCTTAACCAGAGTCCGGATTACGCAAAGGGACGCACCGTGTCAGTTCGTGGGTGTGGGCCGTCAGCAAAAAGGGCACATTGTGAAACTTGAAAGGCTGCCTTCCATGCATCCAGGCAAATGGACAGGTGGGAAAGCATAATACACCCATCAAAAATGGCAGGTTCGCCTGTCATTGTGTTCCTGTATGCTGCAGGCCTATTTTATCTTTGAAAGGAATTTGAAAATCCTACAATGGGGGATACAAGTCACACATTTAGGCATCCCCTCAAAGGTAGGGCTGCGCATTGGGAAATCCCTTTTACTGTGCCCTGGGGAAGGTGACAGACTCACGCAACCCAGAAATGCAGGGGGTCATTATTAAAGAATAAACAGGAAATTAAATAGGAGGCATTGCATGTTTTATGAGTGCATTGTGTGGTGATAAATCAACCATTGTGAGAAAGGGCACCTGTTAATGTCTGTTACGTTACATAAGAGATGTGCCTGCTATGGAAGAGAATAAAGAGGATTTGCCCACTCCCTGGCAGTGTGATTCAAGTGCTGGCTGCAAGGACAAAAGAGAAGGGTGGCATGGTGGCTAGAATGTCTTAGACATTCTGAAAACAATAAATGCAGTCCGAAAGCAGCTATGATCATTAGGTTAAGCATTCGAGGCCTCTTGTATATACTTTAGTATATACTTATATGTGTATGTACTTTGTGGGCTCTGGAGATGAGCCCTAGGACTAGTCTGCTTCCGCTTAGGGACTTTTTTTCTGTTCAACTGCCTCTATTTAACTGTCGTAATAGAAAATGACCAGTAGAGGTCAGTAAAATACCAGAATTGCTTTCTGCTTAGGGACTTTCTTTTTTTTTAAATTTTTCTGGCGACTGTCTCTATTTAACTTTGATAGAAAACGACCAGAAGAGGTCAGTAAAATACCATAATCACTTTAGCATTCTCTAGATTCCAGTCCATAGAAATTGTCTTCCATGAGCAGCCGTAGACAATACTTTTTTCAAATCTCGTATTTTCAGTGATATGACCACCGAAGGCCCTGATTTTATATTAAAAACAGAGCTTTGGACTATACAATTTCCCGCTGAAAGGCAATATTTCTCTCCATGTGCTCCCAAACCTGGCGTGTCATGCAGCTTAGTGCTCATTTTACCTCCAAGTTAAAGAACAGTAGATGTTTCAGCAACCAGGCTAATGTGCTACATAGCTAAATACATATAAGGGCCCGATTGTATTGCAAATGCTTGTTTTTGGTCAGTTGGAGCTATTGTCTCAAGTGACGAAACCAAACACTACCGCGGTTTGCATTTCCAGCACAAACTTGCTTTGTATGCAGAGACTCCTGCCCAACTTCAAACCCACAAGAGCCAAGCCTCCGAGCCATGCATTTAGTGATGTATTCATGAGCCCACTTTAAAGTTTAAAAACATAAAAATTTGACCCTGCTTGTTTTTGATTATAATAAAGAGAGACAAAAAGGATGCACTAGGTAGACCCTGCAAAAATTACTACAAAAACAAGTTTGGAAAACCCAATCGGTCTCACTTTTCATAACTATGCAATGGCAAAGCTAACCGATTTGTCCTTTTGTTAGGGGAGGTGGTTGTTAATAGCTGGATGACTGTTTTTGCTGCTCCCAGCTGCCATAGAAGGAAAACACCACAATAAAGCAAACTCTTGGCACAAAAACAACATGGTAGCTGGGAGCACGGTCTCTTTGATGAGCAGACTAACAGCAGAGTTATGCTGTACCTTCAAATAAGAGCGTTAATGTAAAGGAGTCAGGAGGTGAAGTTTGTTGTTAGTGGTGACTTTAAAAAAGGCATGAACAGCTACATATAGCATAGCAGATACTGTTGATGATTGGACAATATTATGGGTGAAGCTGAAAGAGCGTGTCTTTACTTTGTGAACCCAAAAGCTGTAATTCGAGCAACAGGTTATTAGCAAAACGAATTAACTTACAAGGGAGATTATGGCAGGCCAAGGATATTCGCTAAAGGAAAACAGGAAGTGCTTCCTAAATAAAAAAAAGCCATAAACCAGCAATTGAAATGTCTTTATGTTAGTAAGGTAACTACTCATTGAGTCTGAATTTCAAACTACACATCATATTGCTCCGGAGGTCTAACGAAAGGACTACTTGAGCACCATCACCAACAGGAACACGAATGGGACAGTTTAATAATCCTCAAAATCCCATGATGTTGATGGACAGCCCATCCAAGCAATGGCAAACCATGCAAGTCAAGGTCTGTAAAGGGTTTACCAAACATCCACTCTCTGTACTACTTCTTACATGTACTTCATTTCAAGCATAGGTAACACAAGGTGTCCTACCACACTATAGCTGGCAGAAGCAAGACCTAAAAATAGGACAAGCACTCAAATTACAAAAGGTAAAACAAATCGTGACATCCATGCTATTATACGCCATGCTTCCATGTAAACACCACCCAAATGAAAAGGTAAATGAAGTGATTTGGAAAACATCATACGCAGTTAAGAAGTCAGCAACATTTAGATGAACATGTTTAACATCTTAAACCCCAGTCATAGCCACTTCAACTGCACAATACAGCTTCAAGAACAATTCGTGAAAAATATGTAAAAAAGAAAAAATAAATATACCCAATTATACACTGAGCAATAGTACAATTTCAATGCCAGATCGTTAATACTTGAACTCATTTAGTCAACTGACCTAGTACAGAATAGTGCAAGTGCGGTAGAACCCGCTGTTGGTGTTCTCTAGCGACTAAGACTGTTACATTTCATATGCCCACTTTATCGCAATCAAGGACATGTGTGCCTTAAGGCAGTCTTAGAAGATTAAGGGATTTGATGTCAAATAGAAGGGTTACAACACGACATGGAGGAGTGAGGTTTCTAAGGTAGCAACTATTGAAGTAGGGTGCTTTATTAGGCCAATAGAAATGTTGAAGAGGGTACTACCTGATTTTGGGCTGCTTTACCCTGTAGTTCCTCTCCTTACAGAATTCACCTACACCATGGGGGCCCCAATGCAATGTCAAAAGCTGCCACTGCAAGCATGATGGACATACAGTTTGGAGAGGGGTGAGGAGGGCAGAGAGGCACACCTGCCAGTGGTCTGAACAAAGCTCTGAAAAGCTCTATCAGGAAATGCTGAAGGCAACCTAACGTTTCTACTGCCTGATCTACACTCATTTCGCTCAGCTCGAAGGACAAGTAAGAGACTACCTAGGGACTGCTTGCCTATTGACCAAGGATGTCAGTAACTGTGTCCTAATACGTATACACCATTTCTGATAATGCCTTATGTTCCTTATAATTCACTGCTAGTTTCTTTTTGCCCTTTGGCCTCGGCCGTTCCTAATGCATTATATACAAAAAGAACAATTGATGGACAGAATACAGAACAATGTCATGCATTCACCGCAGTACAGAGATCTGGGCCTAAATCCATCGTTTGTTTGCTCACCATGCAATTCCAGTTTGGACCCAGCCATATGGAAATGAGTCTTGACCCTGTGCCAATGGGAACAGTCCAGGCTGAACTGCCAGGCCTGGTCCTCCCTGGACTGGAAACAAGCATCCTAGGAACGGTTTTGGGGTTTCACCGCTCATTAGCAAGGATAGCTTGACTCTGGTGGCATGGAGAGCAGGGGACCCACGTATGGGCATACCCGTCCCACACGGTGTGAAAAATAAAAAAAGAACAATTGATGGGCTCAAAAAAGCCAGATTTAATCAGGACATCTATTATTAGGGCTTACTCACCAGTTCTGGCGAGCTGGCAACAGGTGGTCTGCTTGCTCACAAAGTGAATGAGAAATAAAGATGCCTTTAAATGTTATCTTGTCAAATTTGCTTGACTTACAGAGACAGAGGTCAAAAGTTAGTTTCTTCCTAAATTTACCTCAGTTAGAGTATTTTGTAAAGTGAACTGTGCATCAATTGCACTGGGCAAAGCAGGTGAAACGAACGTTTAGGATTTCAGGCATTTTTTCTAACACAACACTGAAAATAGCTAATAAGTGAACTTTCAAAACATTTCAAATATATTTCTCTAGGTATGAAGAGACTTTTGTAATTCTGTGGCGAAAAAAAAGATTTTTATAGGATCAAAACAAATCAGATCACTTTGCTTAATGATGTGCAAATTTTACATATTTTTGCTGAAACCCAATTCCCAAACATTGTTTATGCACTATATAATTTTATCAATAAAACTACATGTGGGGGCGTGGCCAAGACCCGGAACGAAATGGCCGCCTAAGTTGCTCCGTGAGCCCTTATCCTTCCCCAGCCATCCTGAACACCGATCCTGAGCCCCCGTCATGGGTAGAACACCAGCGGAACCAACAAGGCTGCCTCCCGTCACCGCCAGCCTCTCCCAGCCAGTGTAATCGACCCCGGAAGTGGTGGGCCTAATCGCGCTGAAAAGCCGTGGCCTCGATTACGGGATCTCGCCCAATTGTGACACAGCGACACGGCCGGAAATCCTGGTTAGCGCTGTACGCGCACGGAATTGTGAACGGAGGCCTGGACTGCGCGGCCCCATTGAAGCCCCCGCGGCCTAGCCGGTCCTGCCGCTCACCCGTTGGCGCTGCCTCTGCGCTCGGGGCTGGAGCGAAGGCACCAACCTTCTTGCAGCTGGGAGCGGAGGCTCTAAGGACATCGACCGGCTCTAAGGTACTGAGCGTCGAGCCGGTGGTCCCGTGAGGGGGCGCTACAACCTCCCGTGGCGGTCTGTCGAAAATTAAAAGGCCATACCGCATCCCACGCAATGCATGCAAATTCAGAGGTAATCAGTGAGAGAGCTGACATTTAACGGCAACATCGCTCCTGGAGCCTGCCAGTGGGGAAGGGGGGCGGGGTAACCTGCTCCTCGTCTCCGGGCCTCCTACAACCTTCAGAGATGCCAGGATAAGGCTGGACAATGGCGGTGAGACACACAAAAGCGGTCCATATGTATCCACTTTTCCATCTCCTGCACAACGTCTAAGACTGATGAATCCATGCCGGTAGCACTGGTATATATTGGGTCGGTGCTTAGCCCCAGCTAGTGGGGGTCGAGTGGTGCTTCGCTTCTTTGGTCACGACTAGAGTGCCCTTGCACACCACCAACACAGGGAAATGGATCCAAAGGAACTCTCACCATAGCGCTCAAATGGCGACAGAAAAGAGCAAAGCGTCAGGTGCTAAGGAGCAAGTGCAAACCAACAAACTAGACCGCTTTGCCCTCCCTAAAGACATGCTTCCACTTCGACAATCTGGGGGTGGCCCAGCAGGCGAACAGGTAGGGGACGATCAGGAATTATCCCTGAAGGACGTGATGAAAGCAATCACCACTGGTCAAACCGCACTTGAGCACAAAATGGACACCATTGCCATCTAAGTCAACCTGATTCGAGCTGATCTCGAAAAGTTGAATGGAAAAGTCAAGCAGGTGGAACTAACCACCGCCAGTCTACTGGACGACGTCACCCAGCTCCAGGGTCAACTCCAAGACATCCAACACTTCCGCAGAACCACGGAACTCAAGCTAGATGACTATGAAGGGCGCCTATGCCACAATAACATACGCATATTGGATGTACCGGAGAAGGAAGCCCCGGACCTCTTTGTGGAAGACCTTGTGCTACAACACCTGAAACCTAAGGGCCTCAGTAAGTTTTGTGTCATTGAAAGGGCGCATAGGGTTCCAGGAGGCCGTCCCAAACCGGGAGCCCCCTCCCGGTCCAATGTTGGCGAGGGTGCTCAACTTTCGAGACAGGGACGTAATCCTCCAAAACACCAGAATGGGAGCTCCACTTCGTTTCGAGAACACAGACATCTCCTTCCCTGACTTCACACAACGTGTACAGCGTCAAAGACGGTCCTTCATGGCAGTAAAGCAGAAACTTAGAGACAAGGGCCTAAAATACTCCATGTTGTTCCCAGCACATCTCCAAGTGGAATCTGATGGGAGAAAATGGTTTTTCGAGCAACCAGAAGAGGCTGCGGACTGGCTTGAGCGTCGAGCGGAACGGGCCCCACAGGACCTAGATGCTGGGAGTGAGACCTCCACACAGGCCCACGGCTGACAAAGAGGCCCTGGACATGGATTGTTCCTTAAATTAAGTATCCATCGTATTGATCAGAGCAGGTAACGGGCTGTGGAGGGGTCTGGATCCGGTGAAATACCTCCTTAACTTAAGATTGACTTTCAGACATGAGTGTGACTTGCACGGGGGTCTTCCTCTAAACTACAATGGGGGGGGGGTGGGAAAACGGGATGCCACGCCCTTACTTAGTCTACTAATAGTTTTTCTTCAGGGCGACAGGCACTCTGCAAGTTTTCTGTGGGCAGTTTGGAGCACAGAGTGCAGGGCAGCGGGGTGGGGGGTAGTTGGGCAAGGGGTGGGGGTAGTTTGTTTGAAGGGTTGTTTTTAAGCATCATTTTGGTTCATGCACGGATAAGTCACTTCATCACCACTACAGAGGCGCCAGTAAATGGACACCTGAACTGCAAGCGGGATGGAGGCTAGGAATGTTAAGATTTTAAGCTGGAATGTCAACAGCCTGGGGGATAAAATCAAACGTAGCTTGGTTTTACAGTATATCAATAGACAGGCACCAGATGTAGTGCTCCTACAAGAGACACACCTAGTGGGTAACCTTTGCAACGCTATGCATAGGGGTGGATACAAAATGGTTGCTCATTCGGGGTTCATGTCTGGCTCCAGGGGGGTTGGTGTTATGATCAAAAACTCACTTCCGCTGGAGGTCGGCTCGGTCTGGACAGACGAAAGAGGCAGGTATACTGGGACTACTGGCACTTGGGAGGGCAAAACGATCACGTTTATCTCAGTATATGTCCCACCAGGTTTGACAGGGCTCCACCTTCACAGATCTGGGCTGCTTCCTTCTCAAGGTCCCGGATGGCCTACTGGTTCTGGGTGGCGATTTTAACGCAGTGGTCTCCGGCACTCTAGACCGCCACCCTCCCAGGGAGATTGGTCCTTCTGCCAGCTGGCTATCCGAATTCCTCGACACTATGGGTTTAAGTGGACGCTTGGAGGGTCCACCACCCAGACCAGATACAATATACCTTTCACTCGGGCGCCCATAACAGTTTATCCCGGTTGGACTACTGCCTGCTTCCAGCAGCACAAATTGCTTACATACACAAAATCAGACATTTAGCTAGGGGAATCTCAGATCACTCCCCGGTGTGGACACGCATAGTACTCAGTCAAGCCACGGTGGGTAGGATGGCCCCAACAAACCCCTGATATCTTAAGAATCCGAAAATTCGCTCAGACCTACACAAAGCCATAGAGCACTACTTTACTGAAAACCTGGGATCGGTATCCTCCTCCCTATCTATATGGGAAGCTTTCAAGACCGTGATCAGGGGTCAGGCTATGTCCCTGATCTGTGGGGCAAAGAAAGAAAAACGAAGACATCCGAGACATAGAGGCTGACATTTATTGGCTCGAAGGTGACTTGGAAGCCGGGGTGACGCCAGAGAAATTACACCTCCTGAGCCGGAAACAACAGGCTTCCAAATTCCTGGTCACGGATAGGGCCAAAGTCCTGAGCAGAGAATGTCAGGGTAGGATATACGAGTTTGGTGACAAAGCAGGGAAATGGATAGCCTGGTTAGATAAGAAAGACTGGGCGAGTAGACTAGTCCTCGAGCTTAAAGACGAACAGGGCCTTTCCCTGACTGAACCACAGACGTAGTAGACAGATTTGCCAACCATTTCCAACGGCTATATACGACCGTGACTCTACATACTGAGGAAGAATTGCGAGACCTCTTGCGTGACTTCAGGTTACCTTACCTCCCCGTGGCAGATCGTGATTTCCTGGACAGCAATCTGACCACAGATGAGATTGCCCGATTTTAGAGCACGTATTGCATGTGCAAAGTCTTTTGACCAAATGATATCCCCATTGAGCTATATACACTGAAACCGGATACATTCGGTCCGCACCTGAAATCGATGTTTGAGGAATCATTAGAACACAGGGTTTTACCAAGAGACCAGAGAATTGCAACTATAGTCAATATACACAAAGAGGGGAAACCGCGTACTGACTGTACCTCATACAGACCAATTTCCCTCCTCAACGTCGAACCAAAAATCCTAGCCAAACTACTAGCTACCCGACTACTTAAGGTGATAACTACCCTGGTGCATCCGGACCAGTCTGGCTTTATGCCACAGAGAAACACGGCCCTGAACTTGCGCAGGGTCCACAGGGTGTTGGGCAGGGCCTCAACCATACAAGAACCAGCTGTGGTTGTGTCACTAGACGCGACCATGGCTTTCGACATGGTGGAATGGCCATATCTCTGGGCTGTGCTGGCGAAACTGGGATTCAGACCAAAATATATTCAATGGATAAGTCTTCTATATAGTGAACCCCTGGCGCAGGTTGTAGTCAACAATAAACTTTTGCGCGCATTCTCACTCAGCCGCGGAACCCGCCAGGGCTGCCCGCTTTCACCTTTCTTGTTTGCCCTCGCTCTGGAGCCGCTGGTGGCTTGGATCCAACAGGACCAACAGATACGAGGGCTTAAATAGTCCCCCAGGTGGGAAGACCGTATTTCGCTTTATGCGGATGACATTTTACTCTAGTTGGCCTCCACGTCGAAATCCCTAAAAGTGATTCTAGATATCCTGGCAGTGTTTGGTAGATTCTCCGGATTTGCAGTTAATTGGGGCAAATCCTCGGTATTCGCCCTCAAGGGAGATCCACCTATCCCCCCCAGAAACTGCCCAATTCAGGTCAATACGACAGGATTGACATACCTTGGCATTTTTTTTTCTCAAGATTGCCCGGTCCGCTATGCCCAAAATCTACGCCCGCCCCTCAACAGACTTAAAGACATCAAAAGATGGAAATCGCTTCCCCCTCTCCCTATTGGGTAGAGCTGCATTGTTTAAAATTAGGTCTTTACCCCGCTTTCTCTATACCCTGCAAAACACTCTTGAAATAGAGGGCCTTATTTTAGAGGTTTGCATTTATTTTAGAGGTTTGTAAAGCGCGCAGCTACCTCCGATGGAGGTGTCCCGGCGCTGAAGACAATATCTCGTGAGGTTCAGAGGAGTTCAGGAGGAAAAGAGTGGGCTAGATCAGAGAGAAGAGCCAGGTCTTAAGTTTCTTCCGAAACAGAGGCTCAGAAGTCAGGAATCTCAGTTCTGTTGGAAGGTGATTCCACAGTCTGGAGGTGGCTACAGCAAAGGCCCTTCCTCCCGTTCGCGCTAGACGAAAACGGGGGCAGATCATTAGGCGGAGATGGTTAGATCTGAGATTTCGGGATGTTTGTGAGATCTTCAGTCTGTGTCTCAGGTAGGTGGGGCCTCGACCATTAAGAGCTCTAAAAGCAAGGGTCAGGGATTTAAACTGAATACGGAATCTCACTGGGAGCCAATGGAGTTTGATCAGATGGGGTGAAATGGAATGACGGTAGGGGACATTACAGATCAACCTGGCCGCTGAATTCTGTACTGTCTGTAATCGATTTATGAGATACGCCAGGGCTCCAACGTACAAACTATTTGCGTAGTCCAAATGGGAAGTTATGAGGGCGTGGACTACTGTCTTGCGTGAGTCTAATGGCAGGAATGGGATGATTTTTTTAATCAAACGGAGCTTTCCAAAACAAGACGCTGGGACTTTGTTAATTTGGGTCCTGCAGGAGAGGGCAGTGTCAAAATGGAAGCCCAGATTGCGGGCAGCTTGGACAGGTACAGGGGAGGATCTAATTTAGCCGGCCACCAGAGGCTGGAAGAGATGGGGGATTTCTGGTTAAAAAAATAGGACTTCCGTCTTATCTGTATTCAGTTTTAAATTGTTTGAGGACATCCAGGCGGCGATATTCACCATGCAGTGGCGAAAGTTTAGCAAAGAGCTTTCAGAATGATCTTTGAAGGAGAACACCAGCTGAGTGTCGTCAGCATAAAAGATCACTCTGACGCCCCATGATTCCACCACTTTTGCCAGAGGCTTCAGGTATACATTGAACAGGAGCGGGCTAAGGGCAGATCCCTGTGGTTCCCCCATGTCAACGGTTTCTTGGTGGAAAAGAAGGAGCCCAGCATCACTTGTTGGAATCTATCCGTGAGGAATGATTTGACCCAGGCGAGAGGGGTCCCACAAACTCCCACCTCTTGCAAGCGTGTGAGTAGTGTTTCATGGGAGATGGTGTTGAATGCTGCGGATAGGTCGAGGAGGACCAGCATGGCCTCCTCTCCCCTATCCGTACACTCACGAATCGACTCGGACACTTCTAGTAGAGCTGATTCGGTACTGAAGTCCGGCCTGAATCCTGACAGAGTCGTGGAACAGCGAATTTGACTCAAGATAGATGGACAGCTGTTCTTGTACCGCCTTCTCGAGCACTTTGGCTGGCTTGGGTAGGAGTGAAATCGGTTGGTAGTTGCTCAAACACGTTGGATCGACACCGGCTTTTTTTTGAATGGGGATTAGCAACGCGTGTTTCCATACGGAAGGGACAACACCTGAATATAGGGAGGAGTTCCAGATTTCAAGCAGAGGGTTAATAACTAGCGGGGCAATCTCATTCAGGATCAGAGCCGGGGCTGGATCCAATGGTGAGCCTGATCTGCATTTTAAAAATAGATTCAGGGCATACTCCTTGGTGAGTGGTTTAAAAGTTGTAAATGATTTAGTGCAGGTGGTGTCAAGATCTAAGGTGATTTCTGTACGATTCTGAAGGATTGTTACCGTAATGTTGGCAATTTTTTCCGCAAAAAAGTCAGATAGGCCTTCGCTAAGTGCTTGGGAGGGGGTGACGGGAGCAGACAGAGCAGTGGGATTAGTAAACTCTTTAACGATGTTAAAGAGGGCATTAGTGGAGTTTTTTGCGTTAACAATAGTTTCTGCAAAGTATACACTCATGGGATTACGTTTGAGTTTATGAAACTCTTTAAGGGCCTGTCTATAAAGAGATTTGGTAGCAGGGTCACAGGTCCGGCGCCATAGGCGCTCCAGTTTTTTACATCTGCTTCAGTTTTCCCTTAATTCCAGGGTAAACCAGGGAGCGGACGATTTTGATCTGCGGGAGGTAAGGGTCTGTAAGGGCGCGACTTTCTCAATGGCGGTCATGAGATCTTTATTAAATGTAAGAACCGCTCCATTGAGATCGTCAGGGAGTGAGTCTAAGCTATTATTGTACGATTGCTCTAGGGCAGTACATGAGATCTTGTACCATTTTCTGCCTTGTGCTCTGATGGCAGATTCCTTCTTAAGAGATTGGGATAAAGACACCTCGAACGGAATCAGGAAATGGTCAGACCATGTCAGAGGTGTGGAAGGAATAATTTTAAGCTTTGTACAATTAGAAAAGATTAGATCAAGGGTGTGTCCCGCAACATGTGTGGGGCCCCTAACCCCTTGTGTCAGATTCATACTTTGCATGGAGTCTAGAAGATGGGTGGCGCGACTGCAGCCACTTACATCTACGTGATGGTTAAAGTCTCCCAATACCGTGAAGTGAGGGCCTTCAGAGAGAACTACTCTGGGATGGAAAACCACGCATCGCCTTAAATAAATTGACCCTAAATTGGTATGATGGAGGCATCAGCCTTCCAGATATAAAAAAATATTACGGGGCTGCCCACTTAGCCACGATAAACCACAACACCTACGGACGGGCCGATGACCCAGGCTACGCCATGGACAAATGGCTCCTCCCTGGAGGGAACTACAACAGGTCGCTCTATTCACGGCCCAACAGATATATTTTGACGAGCCCCACCAGACACTCGGTTCGGATCTGGCATGATGCAACCAGCTCTCTTGGGTGGGGACGTAAACTAACGTTGGCTACCCCCCTTTGGGACTCTGAATCATTGGGCAGTTTATGGAAAACAAAAGGCTTCGACAGATGGGAGATTATTGGCATCTCACAAATCAAAGACCTTTGGGGGGAGGGGGGAGTTAAATCCTTTACCACAATCCAAGTTGAATATGATTTAGCAGACAAGGAATATTTCCGTTATGCCCAAATCCTACACTCACTCCGAACGCTCCTCCCGGCAGGCACGACCCCTCCCGATGCTTCACTATTAGAGGACAGAATCCTGGATGGCCACCTTCCTGAAAAGAAGATCTTCCTAATATACAAAAAGCAAATAAACAATATGACCGATCCCCTTCAGACGTTAAGGGAGCAGAGGATGAGAGATGGGATTGAGATCGATGATGAAGACTGGCAGGAGGCAGTGTCATCCCCTAGAGTAGTTGCCATTCCGGCGCGCCTTAGATTGGTACAACTTAAAATCCTTCACCGAAAATACATCACCGGGCCGCGTTTAGTCCATATGGGAGTAACTGACAATGGAAATTGCAGGAGAGGGTGCGGTCAGTTGGGAACTTTTTTGAACATTATTTGGGAATGCAAGTTTGTCAGTAATTTCTGGCACAAAGTACACAACACAATAGTCACAGTTTTGCACACCCGTCTTTCAACTGAAACAAGACGCTGCCTCCTGAACATTTGGGAACCCACGGACCTTAACACTCACCAGACACAGTGGGCCACCCTGGGATTCATAATAGCGAAAAGAAACATTGCTCAAACGTGGGGAGCAGCCAAACCAACACTGCTAGACGCCTGGGAAAGAGATCTTGATTGGTGTATGTTCAGGGAGAAAACAGCATACGTCTCTAGAGGTTGCCCCAAAAATTGGGTGCGTATCTGCAGCCCTTGGAATAGCTATCGGGGTGAAATCGGTCCGCCACCTGCATGCCTTGAACCATATGACCCCCCTACCCTGTGATGTTCCCTTCTTGTACTGTAATGCATTCCTTATCTACCACATATTGTTGTTGATTATCTCAATTATGGTGACCTCTGTATTGTATATATGAACCTGAAGCTTGTTTACAATAAAAATAAATTTATATATATATATATATATATATATATATATATATATATATATATATATATATATATATATATATATATATATATCCTTCAATGGAACATGTGCTATCTGTAAATGACAGTACACTACCACATCATGCTTTAGTGATATATTTATAAAAAGGGAGTTTTTATACTGGGAAATATTCCTGCTCCTGCCCAGATGACAATGCAATCAGTGAACTAAGAGGCAAGCCAGGAATAATGTGTACCCTATTTGTGTGCTCAGTTCTTATTATATATGGAGCAAACATTTAGTCTAGTAAATAAAAAGAGCTTTTTTGTACAGCAGAAATAGTGAACTTGCATTCTTAAGGTGCTCTCTTATGTGATAATGAAGAAAAAGGCAGCCTCATAAGAAAAAATATTTTCTTAAGTTCACACAATTTGAGACCAGTTCATGGGTCAAGTACATTATAGTTAAGTCTAGTAGATTATTCATGTTACTAGACCTGCAGGTCTAGTAACATTTTTCGAACCCTGAGTCCCAGAGTCCATGGCCATTGACAGAATGGAGGACTATGCAGAGTTCATGCTCCACACGCTATTGGGGGAACCCTACCCCCGGTCTTTATCTTGGAGCACGCCCATCACTCCCTTGGTCCGCGGCCCTCCCAAGGCTCCCATGCTTGCCCCATCGTTGCCAGACTCCTTAACTACAGGGACCGGGATGTTTTCCTGCGCCTGGCCAGGGAGCGCCACTCAGTTTCATATCAGGGAACGCAATCTCATTCGACCCAGACTTTACACTGACAGTACGAGCTGAACAACGGGAGTTCCCACCGGCGAAGAGACTCCTCTAGAAAGCTGAAATCCAACAACCACTTCTCTACCCAGCTAAATTTGCTATACAGGTCACTGCTGGGAAAGCATCACCTCGGTTGTCCCTGCGCCACCAGGAATCAGCCTACCTCAGTGACAATAAATAATCTAATGTGCTCAGGGAGGCGTTGGGGCTACGCTGATATGGCTACACTCCCCCCGCAACTTGTGAGATCCACGAGCGAACCCGTGCGGCAAGTCTGTGAACTGATTGTCTCGCACATCCTCGATCCTGCCACAGTCATTGACTCCGACAGACTGCTCTAGGTGGCCCTGGACTCCACTTTGGGTGCCTTAAGCACCATCGGCCACCCAGCCAGACCTCGACTGGGACGATCACCTGGCCTGCTACCGCCCTCAGGGAGGATTCCCATGATATTTGAATGTTTTTGGGGTGGGTTAGCTGCTCTCAACCATGTTTGTGGGTTGGAGTGGGAGGGTTTTGTTTGTGTTGCATTGTTGGTTGTTTTTTTCCTCTCCCGACAGATCTCCCTCACGGCTACACATCATGCTTTTATCCCCCCTCCAGGCCCATCATGGCGGCCTGCCATAAAACTTCCCAAACTTTGTCCCAATGACCCCTACGCTCAGTGACATGACCGCTTCCAGATCCCTCACTTGGAACATTAGGGGGCTCAGTGAACAGAGAAAGGCCCGGTTGGTCCATGCCTACCTCAGCAGGCACCACAAAGATATTTGCTACCTCCAGGAACTTCTTTTGACACAGTCCACTTTGCCAAGACTAGGTGCAGGCTGGTGCGGGGACACCTATGAATCCTTATACTCTAATTATGCCAGGGGGGTAGCGATGCTGATGTGCAAATGTTTGCCATGGCAATTGAAACGCACCCAACGAGACGAAAAAGGATAATTTGTCCTCCATGCTGGTACATTACAGAGACACCCCGTTAAATAAGCTGCACTCGACAGTCCCAACACAGACAGCCCTGATTCAGGGCAGGACTGGGACCCATAAACGGCCCTGGCAAACTGCTCGGCCGACCCCCGGAGGGAGCGGGGTGCGGTGCAGCTGAGCTTTTTGCTAGGGCCGGTTTCAGCCTATTTTGTTACAGGAGGCAGATATTACTGACCCCGGTAACAAAAACGCCCCCCAGGGGCCCAACCCCAGCCCTGGCGGCCCACTGGGAAAACACCCGGTGCCCATTATGAACTGTCCGGCCCTGCCCTGATTTCTTCTCGGAGGTCGATTGGCAGCCTGGGAGGTATCCTCTGAGGAGGAGACTTTAACGTGACACTAAACGACAGATCAGGCGCCTCTAGATGCCCAAATCCAACGCTGTGACACCACTCAACACAATCATACAGGACAACTATTTTAAAGATATTTGGCGGATTACACAAACGGATAACTCAGAGGGAACCTGTGTAACCGCCTTCCACAATGCATGGTCCCACACTGACTACTTACTTCCATCTTGAGACCTGGGCCACCTCGGTGCAGCAACTGCCTTGCACTTTATCAGACCATGCCTCGTCCTATTGCAGCTCTCGAGCCTTTACCTGGGGTTTACCCCCCTGGGACAATCCGAGCAGGGTGTTCCACGAACAAGTCCGCACCATGATCGTAGACTACTTCAACAATGACGGGTCAGTAACCTCCTCGACGACCCTGTGAAAAGCTTTCTAAGTAGTAATTCGGGGTACATGTATCGCGAAACAATTAGTCACCCTCAGGGCTATACGTGGGCAACTCACCAGATTGGAAAAGGATTTATGATCGCTAAAACAGGACTATTACACCTCAAAAAGCACTGCCACCATGGCTGCTATTCGGGCAAACTGAATTTGATGGAGGCCACACGCGAAAAAGTACCTCGGCTGAGAGGCAACCGCACGCCGGTATTGGGAAGTAGACTGCCCTGGTAAGGCGCTAGTTGGCATGTGTCACATAATACGGGCCTCCGCCTATCTGGTAGAGCTCCTATAGGGCTTTTGAACATGATGATCTCCTTCTACTCAAAGCTTTACGCAGCAATGTCGGTACATGTCGTGGATGAACAGGCTGCATACCTAGAGTCCATCCAGCGGTTGTGGCTGGACCAAGCTCACCGGTCTTATATGGACTCCGCATTCTCTGTGGAGGAGATCGTACAAGTCATTTGGAGACTCCCAGGACTGGATGGACTGACTACCTCATTTTAGAAGGGATTTGCTACCATACTAGCCCCTCATCTGCTACCGATGTACGAGGAATTTCTGGAGATTGGGGTATTACCACCATCCCTGCAAGAGGAGGTCATATTGTCGCTTCTCAAACCACTTAAGCCAGCGGACTGATGTGATTCCCACCAGCCGCTCTCTAGGATCAATGTAGATAATAAGATTTAAGCCAAACTGCTAGTGAACCGTCTCCTACCCCTGATGCCTACTTTAGTGCGACCGAATCAATATGGATTTATTCCATGCCGGTCCACTTCGCATAACCTTCACACTATATTCGCCTCCATGCACATTCTGAACCCTCAACTTGCTGCCACCCCTATCCTACTGGGCACTATGAAGGCCTTCGATTACCTAGAGTGTCCGTATTTATTTTCATTACTGGCATGACTGCCTTAGTCCTCGATTTATCCTCCAGATCCAAACCCTCTACATTTTCCCTACTGCCCGCCTCAATGGAATGATGTCTAAACTTTACCCGATCACACCGGGACACGCTAGGGGTGCCCACTATCTCCAATCCTATTCTCTGTGGCGATTGAACCCCTGGCGACCCAGCTGCAGCAGCACCATGCCCCTCGGTGCCTAGGCTTCATGGCCAGAGGCCTGGTGGTGTCAATGTATGCAGACAACTTGACTCTACATTCGCAAGCCGCCGAAGAACCTATTGCAGATTATCTCTGAGGTCATACACTGATGAGGGTACTCCGGTGTCCAGGTTAACTGGACAAGTCCAAACTTTTCCCCCTAACCAATTACACACAGCCCTTTTCTGACTACTCACTGCAGTGGGCCTCTGATCCAGTTTGCTACATGGGCATCTGGCTCAGCTCAGATCCAGATGAGCTCTGGAAAGCCAACTATGACCATGCCGTGGTGTGGCTGGAGGCCAGGGTCCCAGTATGGTCCTGCCTGCCATTTTTCCTGACAGGACAGATAGCCGTTGCAAAAATGGTTATACCACCCAAGTTCCTGTACCTATTTCTAAATACACATCTCCCACTCACTGCTCCCTTCCTGGGGTGGCTGTGATCCAACCTTGTTGCGCCAGTCTGAGCTGGTAGGCAACCCAGGATTTCCTGAGAAATACTCACATTACCTCTCAAACAAGGGGAATTAGGTACGCAAGATATGGCACTGTATGCATTCAGCACCCAGGCGCAAAACATTCTTTTCTGGCTCTACCCCACACAATTTCAACCACACGGCTATCGAAGCGGACCATGCGTGCCCTGCTCTCTAGCTACAGCGCTATATGTACCCTACAAACTGCCACAAACTGAGACAGACATGGTGGAGTGCATGCATTGGGCGTGGGATGGCGTGTGCCGGGCCCCCGTGCCTAAACACGCCCTTGGTACCCATTGGGTGCAACTCCCTCCTACTGCCCCTATGGGAGGAAGGTGTCAGGTCAAGGGCTCATCACCTTAGCGGACCTAAACCCAGAGGATAACTTTATACCCCCGTTTGAGGCCACTGCCATAACGCAGCCTTCGGAGTTTGAGATAGTTGTACCAACAATTTCGAGAAGTCCTCCTCCTCCTCCATACTTGCCAACCCTGCACCATGCAAACTAATTACACACCTTTACTCCACTATGCAAGCCACGGCACCCACCTGGACGCCAGCAGCACGAGCCGCCTGGGTGACTGACACTGATACACTTCCCCCCCCCCCCCCCCCCATTACAGATGCCAAATGGTCCCATAACTGCGGCCAGATGGAGTCCCTCTCCCCACAACCACAAACTTCGGCTTTAGTGAGCCATGTTTTTTGTAATTCATTTCAAGGTGGCACTTGGAAGACAGACAAGTAAAAGAGACCATCAAATTACGATTTGCAATGTCTACTATGGCAGATGTTTCCTGGATCAAGGAGCACTGCAATGTATGTGGCTTTTGACACAATAAAATGTGTTTAAAAAAATAAAAAAGAGACTATCAACACGAGAACATGAGTGTGCTGGAGAGCAGAGACAGGGTGGGCAGGAGTGTTGTCCTGGTTGCCTCTTCATGAGACTGAGCAGGTAACTTCTAATCTAAAAGACAGACAGGAATACCTTTCAAGGAGTCAGTGCAGGCTTAATGACATTTAAGGGTTGTGAATTAGCACTGTAATCCATCATTTATAGGTTTCAGGCATCTTCAGGAAGGGCATTCTTCCCTTTATCGTTTCTCTTCGTTTATTTTTAAGAGGATGGGGTCCTTGCCTCCTGTTAGACCGGTCAGCCCTTTGGGTGGTCCCTCCTCATCATTATTTATTTTGTCCCACTTTTGCCTCAAACCCTGTTAGTATTTTTCCTTTTTGGGAACCACCAGACTTTTTAGTATTGATGCAGATTCAGGGAGCCATTTTATCTACCCCTGGAACTTCTGTCTGAGGGCCTGGAGCACAAAATGGTGGCCACCCATTGTCACCTGTGACATCACTGGAACCTACTAGAACCTTCTGCAACATTCTGGAACCCTGTGACAGTTGGAGGCGGTTTGGAATGTTGGGAAGCTAAGCCAGAGTTGACAGTTGGAGCTGGCAGTTGGCACCTGACTGGTGAAGAGAGAGCAGCAGAAACCTGAAGGAGGAAGGAGTGAGGCAGCAGGGGTGGAAACTTGTGCCTGGAGTGGGGTCCATAAACCCACCCTTGATACTAGTCCCTACTGACTGAGCCCAACCTGGAGTCCTGTGTGGGAGAAAGCAAGAAAAACCATCTTAAGGACCTGGACAGCAGGAACAGGCCTTAAAAGTAAAGAACAGCAAGTACCTGACCTGGTTACTGGTAACTACCTGAAGTCCGACGTCGAGAAGCCTGGAGACCTGGAGCCCGAGGTGGAGAAGCGGCGCTGACTGGAAAGCAGACGTCGTACCCGGAGCTGCCAGAGGTCGAGAGAGGGCACCGACGGAGGTCGTGGAGAGTACCAGAGGTCGAGGAGGAAGTCACCCGAGGTCGAGTGTGCGGCGTCGACGGGGGAGTGAAGTCCACCCTCCGGAGTCGCCGGAACCTGAAGAGAATCGTGCCGGAGGTCGGGAGTGGAGATCGCACTCCGGAGCCGTCGGAAGTCGACATCGAGCCAAGATAGCCCGACGTCATCGAACCGGGAGGTCGACATCGAGCCGAGGCCGCCGACATCGAACCGGAGCCGACGGAAGTCGACATCGAGCCAAGACTGCCCGACGTCATCGAACCGGAGGTCGACATCGAGCAGAGGCCGCCGACATCGAACCGGAGCCGCCTATCGACGTCGTCAAGAACTGACATTGCGCCGAGGCCGCCGACATCGAACCGGAGCCGCCTCACGGCGTCGACACGACTCCAGCGGCGTCGGAGCTTCATAAAAAGGGCAGTAAGTGGAATAGAGGGCGCCTAAGGCCCTGTGAAGCCCTGAGAGACTATCCTAGGGGCTAGAGAGGTGCTGGAACCAGCTTGATTGTGCCAGGGGTGAGCTGAGACTAATACAGAGGGGTTGTGTAGTGTGGGAGAGCCAGATCTCTAGATTCCCCCTTGATCTACCTCAGTTTAGGCCTCAGCCTTGTCCAAGCCAGGGAGTATACCCCTCAGGCCATCCAAATCTCTACAAGCTGGGATTGGGTCAAATCATCCCATAGAACCTCAGGAATGTGAACTGATTTTCAAGTGTCACTGTTGGCTTTTATTATTTATTGAGAGCACTGTATTTATTGTATTTATCCTATTTATTGCCTCACAGTATTTATTGTCTCACAGTATTTATTGTCTCACAGTATTTATTGTCTCACAGTATTTATGGCCTCATAATATTTAATTGCCTGTTATGTAATGCACTTATATTTATGCCTTGATTATTTATGATCTACCTTATTTAGTGAATCGTTCAGACAGTATTTATTTGACGTACCCTTCCACAGAAAAAGCCTTGTGTACTGTGATTGTATTATTATTTATTTAATCAGCAACTAAGAGAAAAGAAGATAAAGAGATATATTTTCAGTATACTTTTTAAGGTGTAGTATAGTTTTTGGAACGGATGCACGCATGGTTATTGTGTGGGTATGTCGTATGCTTAACACGGTGCCTTCCTTACCGCTCGAGCCAAGCTACCACAGCGTGTCTGGGAGAACACCACCACCACCCTTCCGGTGTGGGAGTGGGTTTTTCTAACATGATTGGTGTTCAGCGGCGGGATTGAGCTGTGCCTACGTATACTCGACAATAACTGTGGGTAGTCCATAGGCCTACACCTGGAGTTCTCAAAGCGGCCTTCTTAATTGTGAGTTTTTGTTTTTTCCAAATTTACTCTGGTGGTGGGAGGAGGTATTATTAAAGGTACCCCCCTGCATAGCTACTGCAGATACCTGTCTTCTGTTCTGAGTGGGCAAAATGGAATTTGTCTTAGAAAATGTGGAAAGTTATACTGTGGCCCAACTCAGAGAGTTCTGTCAGAAAGAGGGGGTGTACTGTCCCCCAGGTGCCAAGAAGGCTGAACTCCAGACCAGCTTGAGGGCTTGGTGGGAGGCACGACGAGAGAGTAAGGCTGAGCAGGAAGACAGGGATGGAGAGCCTGACAGCGAGGGGGCTGGGATGTACCAACCTGAGGTGGGGAACCTAGTAGCAGGGCCCAGAACCATTTCCAGGAAGGGCAGCACTGTCTCTAGCGGTGGCTTATCTGAAGTAGAGTTAACTGACCGGAGGGAGAAAAGACAGCTCACATGGAAGTTAGCAGAGCTGGAGAAAGAGAAGGAGGGACAGAGGATGGCTCACGAGTTAAGGCTGAAAGAGATAGATCTTCAGATCCTAAGAGCTAGGGCACACCCTGTTCCTAATGGTGGCAGCAAAGACCAAGAAATCACCAGGGAACCCAAACCCTACCTGCCAAAGGACATAGTAGCTAGCTATGGGGCGGGTGACGATATCGCCAAGTGGCTAGCGGCCTATGAGGTCTCGTTAAGGGCCCATGGGGTTCCAGAGAAGTATTGGGGAGGGGGATTGTACAAGTACATGCCTCCAGCTGGTAGGGATGCATTATTGGCCCTCGAGGAGGATGAGCAGACCCACTATCCCACCATGAAAGTGGCGCTCATAAGAAAGTATGGACTAACACCCGAAAAGTACAGACAGAAGTTCCGGGGTAGTCACAAACTGGGCACACAGAATTGGGTGGACTTCCTGGACTATGCAAAGAAGGCACTAGAGGGTTGGATTCAGGGCAGTGAAGTGAGGAACTACGAGGGGTTGTTTGATTTAGTACTGAAGGAACACCTGCTCGAAAAATGTTTCCCTGAACTGCGTCAACACCTGGTGGATAGCAAGCTGACCAGTCCCCGGAAGCTTGCTGAGGAGGCGGACATTTGGGCTAGTACCCGGGTGTCCACAAGGGGGACTGGAGGGGATACTCAAAAGGCCGGACAGGGCGCCCCCCAGAAGAAAGAGGGAGGGGAAAAGAAAAAGGAGTTCTCCAAAGGCCCCCAAAATAATTTCCAAGGAAAGGGAACAGGATTCACCCCTAGGGCTAACCCACCCAGAAACCCTAATCCTGGCCAGAGTCAGCAGCCAAGGGTTGTCCATTGCTTCGAGTGCGGTGGCGTTGGACACTATAAGGGAGACGCGAAGTGCCCGAAACGACCACCCCCTCCCATTGGAGGAAAGACCCCCGGAGTAGCTAGTGCAGTGCTCGGGGAGGAGATGCCCTTAATTAAGGGAAGGGAGTGGGCGGGTGTCACTTTAGTGTCCCTGGGAGAACGGGAGATGGTTCCTAAGATCCAGGTGCCCGCAAATACCGTAAAGTATGGGCAGTGGGTCACCATCAACGGCCAAAGAGGGGAGGCTCTGAGAGACACAGGAGCCAGTATGACTATGGTACGTAGCCAACTGGTGTCTCCAGAGCAGGTACTTCCCGATGTACTCCACCCAGCCGCGATGGCTGACGGCAGAACAGGCCACTATCCAGTGGCCGAGGTTCCCTTTGAATGGGAGGGGGTTGCAGGTTCACTTCGAGTTGCCGTAAGCCCTGCCGTGCCAGTCGATTGTCTGCTGGGGAATGACATGGAGCACAATGCTTGGAAGGAGGTGGAATACCGGACTCATACTGAGATGCTGGGTACACCTGACTGGGCCTGTGTCAGCACAAGGTCCGCGACTACCCGGAGAGGGAGTTCGTTTCGGCTGGAGCCTGGAACAAAGGCCCAGCCAGCTGCCAGTCAAGGGAAGAACCAAGGACAGGAGGAGCCTGCCTCGGCGTCCACACCCCGTAGGACGGATAGGCCACCGGAGGTGGTGGACCAGGAGTCTGCGGTGGGGGGATGTTACCAAACTGGAGGACCTACCCATCCCGGCCGAGTGGCACGTGGAGGGAGGCCCGTCCAGGGAGGAATTCTGCCAGGGCCAGAGGGAGTGCCCTACCCTTGAGGGGCTGAGGCGTCAGGCCAAAGCCCAGGCAGCAGGGAACGTTGAAGGGAACTACAGTGTTTACTGGGAGGATGGCCTCCTCTACAGTGAACCCAAGGCACCCCTACATGGATCGTCACGAGCCTTGGTAGTCCCTCAACGCTATCGAGCCTTCCTTCTGGAGTTGGCTCACGAGATCCCCTTGGCAGGACACCTGGGGCAAGACAAGACCTTCGCCCGTCTTGTCCCACACTTTTATTGGCCTCAAATGAAAGTGTCGTCCGATACCTACTGCCGGACATGTGTGTCTTGCCAAGCCAGTGGGAAAACAGGGGTGAAGCTGAAAGCTCCCCTGGAACCACTACCTGTCGTTAGCACCCCCTTTGAAAGGGTGGGCATCGACATTGTGGGTCCGTTAGATCCGCCAACATCAGCTGGTCACAGGTTTATCCTGGTCCTGGTGGATCATGCCACACGGTACCCAGAGGCAATACCTCTGAGGACGATAACAGCACCTGTTGTGGCTAGGGCCCTGATGGGAATCTTTACCCGAGTGGGTTTTCCCAAGGAAGTTGTGTCCGACAGGGGGACCAACTTCATGTCAGCGTACATGCGGGCGATGTGGAAGGAGTGTGGAGTGACCTACCGGTTCACAACTCCTTACCACCCCCAGACCAATGGTCTGGTGGAGAGGTTTAACAAAACCTTGAAAGGCATGATCAGAAGTCTGCCTGAAAGCCTGCGGAGGAAATGGGACGTCCTCCTACCCTGTTTATTGTTTTCCTACAGGGAAGTGCCACAGAAGGGAGTGGGCTTCAGCCCCTTCGAGCTTCTGTATGGGCACCCTGTACGTGGACCTCTCAACCTGGTGAGAGACGGATGGGAAAGAACTCCCAGAAAGCTTCCCCAGGATGTGGTGAGCTACATGCTGGCCTTCCGGAGCCAAATGGCTAAGTTGTGGAAGCAAGCTTCTGACAACTTGGAAGCCAGCCAAGCAGTGATGAAGGCGTGGTATGACCACAACGCTCACCCGGTGGAGTTGGAGCCTGGCCAGAAGGTGTGGGTGATCGAACCAGGAGAGCTTAGGGCCCTCCAGGATCGCTGGTCAGGACCCTTTGAGGTGTTGGAGAAGAAGGGTAAGGCTACCTACTCGGTGGACCTTAAGACCCCTCGTCAGCCCCTACGGGTGCTGCATGCCAACCGCCTCAAACCCCACCACAAGAGGCCCGAAGTAATCTTGATGATGGTGACTGACGGAGCAGAGGACGTGGAAAGCGAGCCTCTCCCCGATTGGTTTGCGTCTCAAGAGAAGGATGAGTCGGTGGAGGGAGTGATTCTCTCCCCATCTCTAACTCCTGAACAGCAGGAGGACTGCCGCCAGGTCCTGGGGCAGTACTCTTCGTTGTTCTCCCTTGTTCCGGGTAGGACTCACCTGTGCGTCCATGATGTGGACACAGGAGACAGCCCACCTGTGAAGTCCAAGATCTACCGGATGTCAGACAAGGTGAAGGCCAGCATTCACAGTGAAGTCACTAAGATGCTGGAGCTAGGAGTGATCGAACCTTCTAGCAGCCCCTGGTCCAGTCCGGTGGTACTAGTACCAAAAGCTGCACCACCGGGTGCCCAACCGGAACTGAGGTTCTGTGTGGACTACCGGGGACTGAATTCAGTAACCAAAACTGATGCTCATCCGATCCCTAGGGCGGATGAATTGATTGACCGGCTGGGAGCTGCCCAATATCTAAGTACCTTTGACCTTACTTCTGGGTACTGGCAGATCTCTTTGACTGATGGAGCAAGGGAAAGGTCAGCCTTCTCCACGCCCAATGGCCACTACCAGTTCTGTGTGATGCCCTTTGGGCTCAAGAACGCACCTGCCGGAGGAGCGTAGCGCGCAACCAAGATGGCCGCGTAGGTGCGAGGCTCCCGAGGACCTCCGCAACCTCCTACATTTATCCTGTATTCATCCTGCCTCGGTTGAGGGGACTGTGAGCCTGAGCTGAGGTGGTACCCGTTTCCCGTTCTCAAATCGGACCTCGGGTGCCGGAGTGAGCACCGATTGAAGTTTGCGGCCTTCTTCTCGCCGGACCCCGGATTTGCGCTGGGGGGTGACCCGGTGGCAAAGTGAACAACAACGGCGGGCTGGGCCTGGCGAGTCGCGTACCCCGCACTTTCGCTTTCACTTTCGCATCCCCTTGCCTTCTCTGCGAGCGAGATCGCGGAGCTCTTTGTGTTGGTGTGGCCTCGCTGGGGGACCCTGCCTGCCAGCCGGCTGTGACCCAACCCGCTGATCTGGGGTGGCCCCCCCCGGAGCTCGTGGCCCCGATTGCCTGCCCTCTACGGCGTCGCTGGTGCGAGTGTGAGACCTGTGGCGATGGCCACGAAACAAGATGGAGATCGGTCAAAGACCAAGTCGACCCGGCGTGGCGCCGTACATCAGGCCAACATCATGGACCGCTATACCCTCCAGAAGGGATCTCCCGGCGGACCGCACAAGTCCTCTGAGGGCCCTTCTGATGCCCCGGACTTGCCCACGGATCTGACTCAGCAAGATGTCATGGGCGCCATTACCGAGATGAAGGCCTCGGTGGGCCAGCGGTTCGACACCCTGGCACATACAATCGACGCGGTCCTCGTGGATGTTGGCCTGGTGAGGGCTGATCTCTCCAAGACCAACGACCGGGTTGATTCTTTGGCCCAAACCGCATCGGGCCTCACGACTGAGGTGGCAGCCCTACAAACGGAGGTGCGCCGACTTCGTCAGGCGAGTGCACTTATGGATCGGCGCCTTGAGGATTCTGAGAGTCGGGCCCGGAGGAACAACATCCGCATCATCGGGGTACCCGAGGGACGGGAGGAAGCGGCGGCGGATCTATTTGTAGAGGACCTGATCGCTACCCATCTCCAGCCTCGGGGACTGAGTAAATTTTTTGCCGTGGAGAGGGCCCACAGAGTTCCCGGGGGAAGGCCGAAGGTCGGAGCCCCTCCGCGACCTCTCATTGCCCGGATTTTTAACTTTCGGGACAGGGACGCGATCTTGCAAGCCTCCAGACTGCAAGGGCCGATTAAGCTGGAAAATATGGAGGTGAACTTTTACCCTGATTTTACCCAAGCGGTCCAAAAGCAGAGACTGAGCTTCCTGGGCGTCAAGCGCCGACTTCGGGACATGAACCTAAAATATGCCATGCTCTTCCCGGCCAAGCTACGAGTGGAGGTGGATGGTCGCACGCACTTTTTTGATCGTCCCGAAGCGGCCGGGGACTGGCTGGACACACTGTCTGGGGGTCGTGATCGAGATGGGGGGGGGGGGGGGGGGCGGCGGGAGGAGACGCCCCACTGGATCGGGACTGAGGGGTTGATATTGGTCCTCACTCTGGACGACTGTGATGCCACTTTCGACCAAGCTTCTGTCTTTGTTCTTTCCTCTCCCATGGAGGTTGTGTGGGGTCTAGAAGGGGTACTCTTTCCTCCTCTAGGGGGTTTAGCTAGTTTGATTGTATAGGGGCGACAGGCACACTGCAAGTTGGGGGGGCTGTCCGGGCTCATGCAGGGGTGCAGGGAGGGGGGAGTTTTGTTGGGGCGGGTGGGTTGGGGTGGGGTGTTGTTCGTTTACACCACAAGGCAAATGTATCATTGTGTTATCTCTAAAGTGCTCTCTGGGGGACGAGTGATGGCTTCTGTTTATGATGGGGGGTAGGGGACTGAGTTTGTTGTCCTGGAATGTTATTGGACTGGGGGACAGGATAAAACGAGGTGTGGTCCTGCAGTTCTTGAAGCGAATTTCGCCCGATATAGTTTTTCTGCAGGAGACACACCTCATTGGCAACTCCTTTCGTGCTATGAATCGACGGGGCTACCGTCTTGTGGCCCATTCGGGCTTCACGTCTGGTTCAAGGGGTGTGGGCATTATGGTTAAGAACTCGCTCCCGTTGGAGATTGATGAGGTGCTCCATGACGACAGGGGACGTTATACGGTTTTGGTGGGCAGAATGGAGGGCAGAGTGGTCGTTTTTGTGTCAGTATATGTCCCGCCGGGGCTGCAGACGACCACCTTTGCGGACCTGGGGCGTCTCCTCCTTGGTCTTCCGGAGGGGATTCTAGTGGTGGGGGGGGATTTTAATGCTGTGGTTTCCGGAACTGTGGATCGTCACCCCCCTAGGGATCTCCCCCGGGCCCAGGCGTGGTTGTCTGGCCTCTTGGATACCTTGGGGCTGGTGGATTGTTGGCGTTTGAAACATCCCACGCAGTTACAGTACACATTCCATTCCGGGGCTCATGGTAGTCTCTCACGGCTAGATTATGTCCTGGTTCCGGCGGCTCATGTGGGGAGGGTGGGGGAGGTGAGCCATTTGGCACGGGGTATCTCGGACCACTCCCCGCTCTTGTTGCGCTTTGATATTCTTCCGAGGGGAGAGGGTAGGGTGGTCCCGATTAATCCCTGGTACCTGCGTGACCCCACCATTCGCGCGGAGCTGGTTAAATCCCTTAAGCGCCACTTTGACGAGAATGTGGGGTCTGTGTCATCGGCGGTCTCACTGTGGGAGGCGTTCAAGACAGTACTCCGGGGAGAGGCCCTGTCCCTTATTTCCCACTCCCGGAGGCGCGAGCAGGAGGAGGTGACCCGTGTTCAAGCTGAGATAACCGAGTTGGAGGGTGATCTAGAATGTGGGGTGACGGATGATAAATTACATGTTCTCCGACTCAAGCAAGCGGCCTATAAGGCCCTCGTCACGGAGGCTGCCAGGGGCCTCAGTAGAGAGCAACAGGGGAGACTGTATGATGTGGGTGATAAGGCTGGTAAATTGATTGCGTGGCTGGACAAAAAGGAGAGAGCGAGTCGAGTTGTCCCTTTGATTGAGAAACAGAATGGTGTGTGTGTCACTGAACCGGAAGAAATTGTTTCCTGCTTCGCAGACTATTTCCGTGGGGTGTATTCCCCGGTGTCCTCCCGCTCTGAAGAGGATTCCCATGCCCTGCTCAGAGATATCGCGCTGCCTTCCCTTTCGGAGGAGGACAGAGTGTCGTTGGACGCCGCTCCAACTTCTGAAGAAATTGCCCTCGCCATACGCTCGGTCGCTTCCGGCAAGGCCATGGGTCCTAATGGTCTTCCCATCGAGTTGTATAAACTGCGACCGGATACGCTGGCGCCACATCTCCGTGCTATGTTCCTCGCGGCCCACTCGACGGGTTCCCTCCCGCTAGACCAGCGTTTGGCTACAATTGTGGTTATCCACAAGGAGGGGAGGCCGCGGGACCGGGTCACATCCTATCGGCCCATTTCGCTATTGAATGCGGAGCCCAAAATTCTTGCCAAAGTGTTGGCCAATCGACTGGTCGGCGTAGTGTGTGACTTGATTCACCAGGATCAGTCCGGCTTCATTCCCCATCGCAACACAGCGCTTAACCTGCGGCGTTTGCATGGGGTGCTCGCACGTGTCCCGTTCATACGGGAGCCGGCCATCTTGGCGTCCTTGGACGCCACTATGGCGTTTGACACACTTGAATGGCCATATATTTGGGCGACGCTCGCGAAATTTGGGTTTGGCCCAGGGTTCATCAGTTGGGTTAAATTGTTGTACTCCGGCCCGCTGGCACAGGTGGTTGTGAACGGTAGAGTGTCGGCTCCGTTCGAGCTGGGCAGAGGCACGCGGCAGGGCTGCCCGTTATCGCCGCTCCTTTTCGCACTCGTCTTGGAGCCCCTGGCGGAGTGGCTGCGGTGGCATCCTTCTATCCGTGGTCTCCGCTGGACCCCCGAGTATGAGGACCGCGTATCCCTATACGCCGATGACATTCTCCTGTACCTGGCTTCCCCACGTAAATCACTGATAGTACTGGTTGATGTACTGCATTAATTTGGCCATAACTCCGGCCTTGTCATCAACTGGGCTAAATCGTGCGTGTATGTTCTCTCCGGGGAGGCTCCTGTCCTTCCGCGGGGCTGTCCTATCCAGATCGCCCCGCGGGGATTTAGGTACCTGGGTGTCTTCATTACCCTGGACGCGGAGGCCCGATATAGTCAGAACTTGCTTCCCCCCCTCCAGCGCCTGAAGGAGGATGTCGCGCGTTGGAGGCGCTTGCCGCTCTCGCCGCTCGGCCGGGCGGCATTGTTTAAGATGATGTTGCTGCCGCGTTTCCTGTACGCTCTGCAGAACACAATGGACGTCGTCCCGGCGCGCTACTTCCGCGAAGTGGAGAGTTTGCAACGCCGCCTGTTCTGGGAAGGGAGACCGCGTATCGCCCTGGCGAAGCTGACGCTCCCATGGTATGACGGGGGGATTGCCCTCCCGGATATCAAACGGTATTATTGGGCCTCCCAGCTGGCCGCGATTAATCACGGCCTGTACGGGCCCGCTCTAAACCCGGCCTTTGAAATGGATAAGATGTTACTGCCGGGTGGTGATTATAACCGAGCGCTTTACTCCAGCTCGCCCGACGCACGTCTGACGGGCCACACGCGTGTCATGGTGCGGGTGTGGCACGCGGCTAATGTAGCGATGGGGTGGAAAGATCGTTTGACCCGGGCGTCGCCACTATACGCATCTGAGCAGTTGGGCGCCCTGTGGACCTCGAAGGGCTTCGAGAAGTGGGACATGATAGGCATCAGCAGGGTGGGTGATCTCTGGACTAGGGGGGGGATTCAAAACGTTCGAGATGCTGCAGACGGAATTCCAGTTGCAGGACAGGGAGTACTTTCGGTATATGCAGGTCCGTCATGCGCTATGCTCCGTCTTCCCGGACGTTGCCTCCATCCCGGAGTATTCCCCTCTGGAGGACAGAGTGCTAGATGGACATGTACCGGAAAGCACGATTTCACTAATCTATAAAAAACTTATCAATGACCGCGCGGGACTGCTAACTAGCCTTCGTGAGGCATGGGTTGCCGATGGATTGGAGCTGGACGATGAGGACTGGGTCTCCGCGGTGGCCTCCCCGAAAGAGGTGGCCATACCGGCCCACCTTCGCTTCGTCCAGCTCAAGATACTCCATAGGGTCTACGTCACGGGGCCAAGGCTATTGCGTATGGGCTATGCTGTGGACGGGCTGTGTAAGCGTGGGTGTGGTTCTTTGGGGACCTTTCTTCATATTTTGTGGGAATGCCCGGAGGTGGAGCGATTCTGGCGTGGTGTGCATGAGGTCCTGCGGGTGGTTACGCGTGTGTCGCTGTTGCCCGAAGCGAGGAGATGCCTTCTGAATGTGCGGGAACCAACCGACTACTCGGCGCCACAGACGTGGTGGGTGACTCTGGGATATATGGTGGCCAAGCGCGACATAGCCCAACTGTGGGGTTCCCAGAGGTCGCCGACTGTCTCGGCCTGGAAGGACAACATGGACTGGTGCATGTTTCGGGAAAAGGTGGTGTATGTTGCGAGAGGTAAGCCTGGGACATGGGTGAAAGTATGGGGCCCCTGGAACGCCTACCGCGGGGGAATCTGTACCCCGCCGTTATTGCCCGATCCGTCTCCGGCCCCGTCCCCTTAGCAGGTTTATCGCCCCGGTACCGGGCTCTGAGTCCACCTAGTCCCTGTCCTGACCTTCTCCCCCCCTTGATACTCCTATGGATTGGTAGGGTCCCCCTTCTAGGGGAGCACATGCTGCTGTTTCCGATTGTGGGTTGCCTTGTGGATTTGTTTCCTGTTGTTATTTATATTAAAAAGAAACCGTTATGTGGGGTCCGGATGGTGTGGCTATCAACGCTGCTAACTCCTGTGCATTTTCCTGTGCCGCAGCATGCGCGCTATTGTTTGTATCATATGCTCCTTTTGTTTGCTAGCGGCCGGCCTGAAGGTTGTAGGCCCATCTTTGTATATTTTTTGAATTTTGTAATAAACGGTTTCAAAAAAAAAAAAAAAAAAAAAAAAGGAACGCACCTGCCACGTTTCAGCGCCTGGTAAACCAGATCCTCACCGGAATGGAGAGTTTCTCTGCTGCTTATCTGGATGACATAGCCGTCTTCAGTAACAGCTGGGAGGATCACTTGCGTCACCTGCAAGCTTTTCTCCAGGCCCTGAGACAAGCTGGATTGACGATCAAGGCCAGCAAGTGCCAGATCGGGCAGGGGTCGGTAGTGTACCTTGGACACTTGGTGGGTAGGGGAGCGGTGCAACCCCTCCAGGCGAAAATCCAGGCCATCATGGCCTGGGAACCCCCCCAAGACACAGACTGAGGTCCGAGCTTTTCTGGGCCTCACGCGATATTACCGCCGCTTCGTGAAGGGGTACGGTACCATTGTAGCCCCCCTCACGGAGCTCACGTCCAAGAAACAACCTCGACGGGTAGTCTGGACGGAGGCTTGTCAGCAGGCCTTTGTGAGACTAAAGAAAGCCATGTGCGAGGCCCCGGTCTTAAGGGCCCCAGACTTTTCCAAGAAGTTCATTGTCCAGACGGATGCATCAGAACATGGCATTGGGGCAGTGTTATCGCAACTCAATGAAGAGGGTCTGGATCAACCCGTGGTCTTCCTATCCCGGAGACTACTTCCCAGGGAACAGAAGTGGAGTGCAATAGAGCGTGAAGCCTTTTCAGTGGTATGGGCTCTGAAGAAGTTGCGGCCATACCCGTTTGGCTCGCACTTCCTGGTTCAGACCGACCACAGACCCCTTCGTTGGCTGATGCAGATGAAGGGGGAATGTTGGACCCGGCCTCGTAACATGGCTCTACTGGTCCCCACACCACCTAACCTGGTACCGGCAGCTCCAATCCCCCGGCCTAACCGATCCTTTCCACCAGAACACACGCACCCGACCCGGACATCCTCGTCCATGGCCTCTCTCCCTTCGGCCACCCCGGGCCCGCGTGCCCACTTCATGCACCAAGATGGCCGCCCGGCCCCAGCGCGACCCGGGCCTAGAGGCGCCACTCCGGCTGGAGGACATCACGCTTCCAGGGGATGAGAGAGGGAGGAGCAGTTTCTATCGCACCTCTGGACTCCCCTGGGACGATGGGTTTCGATCGGCCCTCCGGCCTCCCTGAGGGCTGGCTCCACGCCTGCTGGGTGTCTGGGACTCCTCCCGACCCGGCCCTGAAAAGATCACAAGACAATGGCAGGAAACCCCGACAAGCGACCCCCAGGTGACAAGACCCCTGCCTGCACAGACTCCGGACATCAAAGAGGGGTCGACCTATAACAAGGGGTGCTCTGGGACTGTCCGGCAGATTCGACGCTGGAACAACGAGAGCCTGCTGACGCGGTCGCGGCTCCTGGAACTTAGAACCACCTGAGCCCTGCTGAGTGACTCGCGGCTCCCTGAAGATCGTAAGACCTCCGAACTTGTACCTGAGCCCTGCTGAGTGACTCGCGGCTCCCTGAAGATCGTAAGACCTCCGAACTTGTACCTGAGCCCTGCTGAGTGACTCGCGGCTCCCTGAAGATCGTAAGACCTCCGAACTTGTACCTGAGCCCTGCTGAGTGACTCGCGGCTCCCTGAAGATCGTAAGACCTCCGAACTGTACCTGAGCCCTGCTGAGTGACTCGCGGCTCCCTGAAGATCGTAAGACCGCCGAACTTGTACCTGAGCCCGCTGAGTGACTCGCGGCTTCCACAGACTCCACCGGTCCCGCCGGACCCCACGACAACCAGCCTACCCCCCAGCTCGAGGATTGTGAGCTGTGCGCCGGGTACGTCCTGGCCTTGAACCCTTTACCAGAGACTGTCCCGCTACCCCCTATCCCTTCCGAGACTCATTGAGCCCGTGCTCTCCTTGTACATATTTGCAGTGCTAACCTGTTTGATAAAGATTGGTTCCTAAGAACGCACGGGGTGGTGTTTCTGTGTCGTGTGGTGCCAGAAGTACGATCCTCGATACGAGATTTCTCCTCCTGAGGAGTCTCCCGCCAGTGCCAGGCTGCGATACTTTGAGGGTGGGTCTCAGGGTAGACAGGACCCCCTTTCCGGGCTCCTCTGAGGTCGCCGTCTAACATTGGTGGCAAGCGACGGGATTCGGGCCCATCACCGAGAGATCGTACCGTGAACGACGGACGCACTACCGACAAAGATGGCAGAAGAAAACGCCATGATCCCCGCAGAAATCAACGCCAACAGGGTGTTCCAGGTGGAACAACTAGAAGAATACACACACAAAGAACTAAAGCAATTCTGCAAAGAACTTAGAATCGCTACCACCGGTCTCAACACCAAGGAAGATTTGCAGAAAGCACTGAAAGCCTGGGTGGATGCCGGGGCCTCCCGCCCGGAAGACACGGGGGAGCGCCCCGACGAGGCCGAACCCCCCCAAGGCGAAAGCAGCAGCAATCAGGTGCGAGGCATCGTACCAGACGGGGGCCTATCCCCGGAAGAACTCGCGGACAGAGAGAGAAGCCGCAATCACGAACTCGAGTTAGCTAAACTCAAAATCGAAGGCGAATTAAAGTTAGCAGAGAAAAAGCTAGCAGTAGAGCAAATGCGCGTGCAAGGCGAACTAGAAGAGAAGAAGCTCCAACGGGAACACGAAGGAAGGAAGCTCCAACTAGAGCACGAACGCAGCTTGAAAGAAATCGAGCTCAAGGCCAGAAGTGAGGAAGGGAGGCCCCCGGGAAACCGAGAGGCGACCTCCCCGGCGGAGCAGAAAGTCCACATCCCCAAGGACGTGGTCAAGGAATATTATAAAAACGATGACATTCAACAATGGTTCAGGGCCTACGAGGTAGCCATGACCTCCCATCGGGTCCCGCAGAAGGACTGGGGGGCAGGGTTGTGGGGACGGTTTCTGAGCGAAGGAAGAGACACCCTGCTCGACCTACCCCTCTCTCTGCAGACCTCCTACAGCCACATGAAAGAGGCTCTACTCACAAGGTACGGTCTCACCCCGAGATGTACCGCCAGCGATTCCGGGACTGCAGGAAAATCCCGGGCACCACCTGGGTGGAATATGTAAACTTTTTTAGTCGGGCCTTCGATGGGTGGGTCAAGGGCAGCAAAGTCACCACCCTTGAGGAACTCACCGACCTCCTGTTGTGGGAACACCTGGCTGCGAACTGCTTTGTGGAACTACGCCAGCATCTGCTTGACAGCAAACTCACCGACCCCAGGAAGCTGGCAGTGGAGGCAGACCGCTGGACCAACACCCGGGTCACCCGGGGCATGGTAGGAGAATACCCCCGAGCCAGTCAGGGACCACCCCGCCAGAGAGGAGGGGGGAACCAGGGAGGCCAGAGAGAGTCCCAGCCTAGTCCCCCAAAGACCCAACCTCCACCTTTCCCAGCGCCCCCCCCACCAGTAACCGGACCCCCCGGGAGACGGGGACACAGGGTAACCGTCACTTGTTTCCGTTGCCAGAAGCCCGGGCACTACGCCAATGACCCAGAATGCCCCATGGCCACCCAAAACACCCCTGCAAGACAGATAGCCAACATAGCTCTGGGGGAGGAGGTTGAGGAAACCGGGGAGTGGGAACCCGCAGCCATGGCCCTAGTATCCCTGGGAGATAGGGAGATGGTCCCTGGTAGCCTCCTGCCCTCCAACACGAAGAAATACGGGCAGCTCGTCAAGATCAATGGCCACCAAATAGAGGCCCTGCGGGACACCGGGGCCAGCATCACCGGTGTCCTCAGGCACTTAGTCCCCGAGGAGCAGATCCTCCCCAACGTCTTTTGCCCAGTAATTTCCGCAGATAATAGAGAGAGTATGTGTCAGGTAGCTCTGGTGCCGTTTGAGTGGGGTGGAGTGATAGGTAAACTGAGGGTTGCCGTAAGAACCTCCCAGCCGGTCGACTGCCTCTTAGGGAACGACCTGGAGAGTTCTCCCTGGAAGCACGTCGAGCGCAAGGCCCACCTAGAGATGATGGGGCTCCCCGAGTGGGTGTGCGCCACCACCCGATCCATGTCAGCTCGACTTCCCCCCCTGGGAGAAGTCGAAGACGCCCCGACCGAAGAAGTCAGAGCAGTAACCCCCGAGGGTCCTCCCGTCCCCCCATCGGAAGGGCCCGTCGCCAGCGACGAACCCTCACTGTCCGACACCGCCCCGGTCCCCGAGTTAGGCGATCTACCCGAGTTGGCCCAATGGCGCCACGAGGGCGGGCCCACCCGGGAGGAGTTTTGCCGGGAGCAAGCCACTTGTCCTTCCCTGGTCGGACTACGGCGCCAGGCCGAGGGCCAAGCCGCAGGCGACCAAACTGGAACGCACCGAATTTATTGGGAGAATAGCATATTGTACAGTGAGCAGAAGTCGGTGGAGCTGGGATCCGGACGGGTGCTGGTGGTACCCCTCCGCTTCCGAGACTTCCTCCTGGGCTTAGCCCACGACGTCCCCCTCGCCGGCCACCTGGGTCAAGACAAGACCTACAGCCGTCTCGTGAACCATTTTTACTGGCCTAGAATGAGAGCAGCTGTAGAAGCCCACTGCAAGTCCTGTCCCACGTGCCAAGCTAGTGGGAAGAGTGGGGGGAAGCGCAAGGCTCCCCTCCAACCCTTCCCGGTCGTCAGTGCCCCCTTTGAACAAGTCGGGATCGACATCGTGGGGCCCCTGGACCCCCCCACCTCCCAAGGTCACCGTTTCATCCTGGTCCTGGTGGATCACGCCACCCGATACCCTGAGGCGATCCCCCTACGCACCGTCACGGCCCCCGTAGTAGGCCGGGCCCTGATGGGGATCTTTTCCCGGGTAGGTTTTCCCCGCGAGGTCGTAAGCGATCGCGGCACTAATTTTATCTCGAAGTACATGACGTCCCTGTGGCAACAATGTGGAGTGTCCTACAAATTCACCACCCCGTACCATCCCCAAGGGAACGGCCTAGTAGAGAGGTTTAACAGGACTCTGAAAGGGATGATCACCGGCCTAGAAGAGCCCCTCCGGCGTAAGTGGGACGTCCTGCTCCCCTGCCTCTTGTTCGCTTACCGAGAGGTCCCCCAGAAGTCCCTAGGGTTCAGCCCGTTTGAGTTGCTCTATGGACACCCCGTCCGAGGTCCCCTCAGCTTGGTTAAGGAAGGGTGGGAGGCGGCACCCCAGACCACCCCACGAGATGTGTTCCACTATGTTCTGACCCTCCGGAACCAGACCAGGAAGTTCCAAGCACTGGCCGAGGCCAACCTAGAGACAAGCCAAGAAGAGATGAAGCGCTGGTACGACCAGAATGCCACTCTGGTCGAGTTCCAGCCGGGCCAACAAGTATGGGTCATGGCCCCCGTGAAGCCAGGCGCCCTCCAGGACAGGTGGACCGGGCCCTACAAAGTGATTGAGCGGAAGAGTCAAGTCACATACTTGGTGGACGTCCAGTCGCCTCGGGATCCCCTCCGGGTCCTTCACGTGAACCGCCTCAAGCCTCACTTCGTGCGGACAGAACTGAGCCTCCTGCTGGCCACCGATGACGGGGCCGAAGAGGAGTCCGATCCCCTCCCGGACCTCCTGTGTGTCAAGGAGCAGGATGGCTCCGTGGAGGGAGTGAACCTCTCCCCAGCTCTCACTGCCCAGCAACAAGAGGACTGCCGCCAGCTACTAGGACAATTTGCCGACCTCTTCTCCCTGATCCCCCGAGTCACCAACTGGTGTGTCCATGACGTGGACACCGGGGACAGCCCGCCGGTGAGACACCGAGCATGTCCTGCATTCAAGCTGAAGTCTCAAAGATGTTGACCATGGGGGTGATCGAGCCATCTGACAGTCCCTGGGCCAGCCCAGTGGTCCTAGTCCCGAAGGCAGCGGCCCCCGGTGTCGCCCCCGAGCTCCGGTTCTGTGTGGACTACCGGGGGCTCAATGACGTCACCCGAGCCGATGCCCACCCCATTCCACGAGCCGACGAGCTCATTGACCGACTCGGGGCAGCCCGGTTCCTCAGCACCTTCGACCTCACCTGCGGATACTGGCAGATTGCGCTCACCGTGGGGGCCAAGGAGCGGTCCGCCTTCTCCACCCCAGATGGGCATTACCGCTTCCGCGTAATGCCCTTCGGAATGAAAAATGCCCCGGCCACCTTCCAGCGACTGGTGAATAGAGTCCTGGCCGGGCTGGAACAGTTCAGCGCGGCCTATCTAGACGACATCGCCGTTTTCAGTTCCGAATGGAGTGAGCACCTCCAGAGGGTGCTAACCGCCCTGCGCCATGCAGGCCTCACAGTAAAAGCCAGCAAGTGCCAAATTGGGCAAGGATGAGTAGTCTACCTGGGGCACCAGGTCGGGAGTGGCCAGGTCGCCCCTCTACAGCCAAAGATCGACGCCATCGTGGCCTGGGAACCCCCCACCACCCAAACGGAGGTCCGAGCCTTTCTGGGCCTCACTGGCTACTACCGCAGATTCATCAAGGGGTATGGCAGCCTTGTCGGCCCCCTCACAGAACTCACATCCAAAAAACAGCCAAAGAAGGTGCAGTGGACGACCACCTGCCAGGAGGCGTTCGATGCCCTAAAGAAGGCCATGTGCACGGCCCCCGTCCTCCAGGCTCCAGACTACTCCAAGGAGTTTGTAGTCCAAACCGATGCCTCCGAGCATGGCATTGGGGCCGTCCTGTCCCAGATGAATGACCAGGGCCTAGACCAGCCCGTCGCCTTCCTCAGCCGGCGGCTGTTGCCCAGAGAACAGCGATGGAGCACCATTGAGCGCGAAGCCTTTGCCGTGGTCTGGGCACTCAAGAAACTACGCCCCTACCTGTTCGGCACCCATTTCAAAGTCCAAACTGACCATCGGCCCTTACGATGGCTCATGCAGATGCGGGGAGAAAACCCCAAGCTACTGCGGTGGTCAATCTCCCTCCAGGGGATGGATTTCACCGTAGAACATCGCCCTGGTACGGACCACGCCAACGCTGACGGCGTCTCCCGGTTCTTCCGCCTCAGCGAAGAGAACCCCCCCAAGATGATGGGCAGTTCTCTCCGGCTTTCAGCTGGGGGGGGGGGACGCGTGTTGGACCCGGCCTCGTAACATGGCTCTACTGGTCCCCACACCACCTAACCTGGTACCGGCAGCCCCAATCCCCCGGCCTAACCGATCCTTTCCACCAGAACACACGCACCCGACCCGGACATCCTCGTCCATGGCCTCTCTCCCTTCGGCCACCCCGGGCCCGCGTGCCCACTTCATGCACCAAGATGGCCGCCCGGCCCCAGCGCGACCCGGGCCTAGAGGCGCCACTCCGGCTGGAGGACATCACGCTTCCAGGGGATGAGAGAGGGAGGAGCAGTTTCTATCGCACCTCTGGACTCCCCTGGGACGATGGGTTTCGATCGGCCCTCCGGCCTCCCTGAGGGCTGGCTCCACGCCTGCTGGGTGTCTGGGACTCCTCCCGACCCGGCCCTGAAAAGATCACAAGACAATGGCAGGAAACCCCGACAAGCGACCCCCAGGTGACAAGACCCCTGCCTGCACAGACTCCGGACATCAAAGAGGGGTCGACCTATAACAAGGGGTGCTCTGGGACTGTCCGGCAGATTCGACGCTGGAACAACGAGAGCCTGCTGACGCGGTCGCGGCTCCTGGAACTTAGAACCACCTGAGCCCTGCTGAGTGACTCGCGGCTCCCTGAAGATCGTAAGACCTCCGAACTGTACCTGAGCCCTGCTGAGTGACTCGCGGCTCCCTGAAGATCGTAAGACCTCCGAACTTGTAACTGAGCCCTGCTGAGTGACTCGCGGCTCCCTGAAGATCGTAAGACCTCCGAACTGTACCTGAGCCCTGCTGAGTGACTCGCGGCTCCCTGAAGATCATAAGACCTCCGAACTTGTACCTGAGCCCTGCTGAGTGACTCGCGGCTCCCTGAAGATCGTAAGACCGCCGAACTTGTACCTGAGCCCGCTGAGTGACTCGCGGCTTCCACAGACTCCACCGGTCCCGCCGGACCCCACGACAACCAGCCTACCCCCCAGATCGAGGATTGTGAGCTGTGCGCCGGGTACGTCCTGGCCTTGAACCCTTTACCAGACAGGGCTCGAAAAATCTGAAAAATGGTACTAGTCCTGCAGGTTTAGTACCTTGAAATATCTCCTCGACCTAACAGCAACCTACTTGACCTCCGTCTCTGAAAGCGGAGCAAATGTGACAAGATAATTAGATTTAAAGACATCTTTATTGCTCATTTGCTTTGTGAGCAATAAAAAGCTCTTTAAATCTTGTTATCTTGTCACATTTTCTCCGTTTTCAATGACAGAGGACAAAAGTTAGTATGTTTTTCTACTCGCCAGTAAGGGCGAGTAGGACCTAAAAATAGCTCGACCTCATTAAATTTACCTCGCAAATGCGAGCGGTCGAGTGGATTTGTCGAGCCCTGCCAGAGACTGTCCCGCTACCCCCTATCCCTTCCGAGACTCATTGAGCCCGTGCTCTCCTTGTACATATTTGCAGTGCTAACCTGTTTGATAAAGATTGGTTCCTAAGAACGCACGGGGTGGTGTTTCTGTGTCGTGTGGTGCCAGAAGTACGTCCTCGATACGAGATTTCTCCTCCTGAGGAGTCTCCCGCCAGTGCCCGGCTGCGATACTTTGAGGGTGGGTCTCAGGGTAGTCAGGACCCCCTTTCCGGGCTCCTCTGAGGTCGCCGTCTAACAGGGAAAATCCCAAGTTGTTGAGGTGGTCTATCTCCCTACAGGGAATGGACTTTCAGGTGGAACATCGGCCTGGAGTGGACCACGCCAATGCAGACAGTCTCTCAAGGTATTTCCGCCTTAGTGATGAGAACTCCCAAGGGGTTGGGTAGCTCTCCCCACTTTCAGCTGGGGGGGGGACGCGTGTTAGACCTGTCAGCCCTTTGGGTGGTCCCTCCTCATCATTATTTATTTTGTCCCACTTTTGCCTCAAACCCTGTTAGTATTTTTCCTTTTTGGGAACCACCAGACTTTTTAGTATTGATGCAGATTCAGGGAGCCATTTTATCTACCCCTGGAACTTCTGTCTGAGGGCCTTGAGCACAAAATGGTGGCCACCCATTGTCACCTGTGACATCACTGGAACCTACTAGAACCTTCTGCAACATTCTGGAACCCTGTGACAGTTGGAGGCGGTTTGGAATGTTGGGAAGCTAAGCCAGAGTTGACAGTTGGAGCTGGCAGTTGGCACCGGACTGGTGAAGAGAGAGCAGCAGAAACCTGAAGGAGGAAGGAGTGAGGCAGCAGGGGTGGAAACTTGTGCCTGGAGTGGGGTCCATAAACCCACCCTTGATACTAGTCCCTACTGACTGAGCCCAGCCTGGAGTCCTGTGTGGGAGAAAGCAAGAAAAACCATCTTACGGACCTGGACAGCAGGAACAGGCCTTAAAAGTAAAGAACAGCAAGTACCTGACCTGGTTACTGGTAACTACCTGAAGTCCGACGTCGAGAAGCCTGGAGACCTGGAGCCCGAGGTGGAGAAGCGGCGCTGACTGGAAAGCAGACGTCGTACCCGGAGCTGCCAGAGGTCGAGAGAGGGCACCGACGGAGGTCGTGGAGAGTCCCAGAGGTCGAGGAGGAAGTCACCCGAGGTAGAGTGTGCGGCGTCGACGGGGGAGTGAAGTCCGCCCTCCGGAGTCGCCGGAGACCGAGGTGAATCGTGCCGGAGGTCGGGAGTGGAGATCGCACTCCGGAGTCGCCGGAACCTGAAGAGAATCGTGCCGGAGGTCGGGAGTGGAGATCGCACTCCGGAGCCGTCGGAAGTCGACATCGAGCCAAGATAGCCCGACGTCATCGAACCGGAGGTCGACATCGAGCCGAGGCCGCCGACATCGAACCGGAGCCGACGGAAGTCGACATCGAGCCAAGACTGCCCGACGTCATCGAACCGGAGGTCGACATCGAGCAGAGGCCGCCGACATCGAACCGGAGCCAACGGAAGTCGACATCGAGCCAAGACTGCCCGACGTCATCGAACCGGAGGTCGACATCGAGCCGAGGCCGCCGACATCGAACCGGAGCCGCCTATCGACGTCGTCAAGAACTGACATTGCGCCGAGGCCGCCGACATCGAACCGGAGCCGCCTCACGGCGTCGACACGACTCCAGCGGCGTCGGAGCTTCATAAAAAGGGCAGTAAGTGGAATAGAGGGCGCCTAAGGCCCTGTGAAGCCCTGAGAGACTATCCTAGGGGCTAGAGAGGTGCTGGAACCAGCTTGATTGTGCCAGGGGTGAGCTGAGACTAATACAGAGGGGTTGTGTAGTGTGGGAGAGCCAGATCTCTAGATTCCCCCTTGATCTACCTCAGTTTAGGCCTCAGCCTTGTCCAAGCCAGGGAGTATACCCCTCAGGCCATCCAAATCTCTACAAGCTGGGATTGGGTCAAATCATCCCATAGAACCTCAGGAATGTGAACTGATTTTCAAGTGTCACTGTTGGCTTTTATTATTTATTGAGAGCACTGTATTTATTGTATTTATCGCCTCACAGTATTTATTGCCTCACAGTATTTATGGCCTCATAATATTTAATTGCCTGTTACGTAATGCACTTATATTTATGCCCTGATTATTTATGATCTACCTTATTTAGTGAATCGTTAAGACAGTATTTATTTGACGTACCCTTCCACAGAAAAAGCCTTGTGTACTGTGATTGTATTATTATTTATTTAATCAGCAACTAAGAGAAAAGAAGATAAAGAGATATATTTTCAGTATATTTTTTAAGGTGTAGAGTCGTTTTTGGAACGGATGCACGCATGGTTATTGTGTGGGTATGTCGTATGCTTAACACGGTGCCTTCCTTACCGCTCGAGCCAAGCACCCACAGCGCGTCTGGGAGAACACCACCACCACCCTTCCGGTGTGGGAGTGGGTTTTTCTAACACCTCCGGAGAGAGGCAGGTTCATCTCTGAAGATAAAGGCCCAAAAAAAGACCTGTGTTTGGTGTACAAGTTTGCAGTGTCAGGCTGGCTCCTATAGTTTCCCAAGAAAAAATCCACTTAAGTATCTGCTGGACTATGGGGGGGGGGGCGGTGACCAGTGAACAACACCAGAACAACTCAAGAGCTTTACATCAGAGTTTATATCACCCTCTTCGGAACTCAAAACAAGACAACATGATATGGGAAAAATAAGCAGTGTGGCCAGGTGAATATTCTTACAATCTTTTATTATGTGTTTTGGGAGATACGAAGTAGAGAATTCAGTCAGCTGAACAAACCTGGGCAGAAAAACTTCTTGCAAGTCTAAGCTTTTGAGAATTAAATTGTAAGTTCACACATTACACACCAACAAACACGTATTTACTGAGAAACAGACAACCTTTAAATGATTATATTATGGCTGATCTTATGGGTGTGGCTTAGGTACAGGACTTTCCAGCTATTTCCACTTAACTTTATGCCTGAATAGCAGGGCTACTAGCTTGATAAAAATCTAACAAGTGGTGGCCTACTGCTACATAGAATTATGATTCGGAGTTAAAAAACAGATAGAAGTACACTCTGAGAAACAATCAATTTCACAGTTGCCAGGTGATTACAACAAGAGGGAAGCAATTAAATTGTCTAGCTCAAAATCTGTTGATTGTGTTTTCAGCATCAGTTTTAAATGTTTGAAAGGTTTTGCAGGAGACAGATTATAGCAACATTAATCTTAGCCAACCACAATAAAGTTAACATTTAATGTTGAAAAAAACAAAGCAGAAATATTTCTGTGCTCCGTGTTCCTACTACCGAAGGCAGGATGGAATAAAGATCATAAATGACAGTTGCCAAATTGTTTAGATCCCTTACACCCGACCAATGGATTGTTAGCTAAAGAGAGGTTTTATTTCATGACAACTGTTTTCAGAGGGTTTCAGCTAAAGATTGAAAAGGAAGACTTCTCCACCGTGATGGAAATAAACAAAAGTTTTTAATTTACTAAAAGAAGGTTAGATCGCAGGGCTACCTTTAAAGATAAATATAAAGAATATGGATAGTTGACAGCGGTCTTCGAATCAGTGACAGCTACAATATGCATTTGGAAAGGAGTACATGTCTCCTATAATACAGCAACTGATGTCCTTAGAAGACCTAGCTAAGATGCAATCAGAACTACATTATAGTAAGTGCTATGAAATAGGGGATTTGTACCATTCTTAGAGAGCTAGAATGCGAGACACACTGAATTAAGGTTTATTGCAGACAGAGCTCAGAATCAAATGGGTAGTTGCCCACAGGGTGGAGATACTCCTAGCGCAATACATCTATGCCAAATAGGGTTAGTCTTGAACTGCAAAATCTAATGAAAATTAAAAGACTACAAGACCAAATGTTGTAATTTCTAAGCAACTGTAATGCATTTAATTTTTAACGAGGGTTCACACGTATAACCGAAAGGCACTAAAGCAGAAATAAAATGACTAATACATTGTTCCAGTAGTGAGGAGTACATCCATTGGTTTGAAATCTAAAAAACACAAGTTGCAAAAATTCTCATGCTACTGAGGCAGTTTATGATGGACATTTAGAGTTAGAGAAACTGGATGTGCCATCTCCAGTTACCCGGTCCGAACCCGATGCAAAGGCAAAGAATTAGGTAAAACGCACATAACAGCAAAAAAATAATTTGCACAAAGAAAAAAGACACATTGTAACTAGACAACATTTGCAAAGTGAAAGAATCAGGTTCATTGCACAGTTCAATTCTAATCAGATTTAGAGAGACAAAGTGAAGAGGAAGAGAAGAGTGGGCAGAAGGTGGGTGCGCAGTGCACTAAAGGTAAAAGGGTCGCCTAGAACGTTTCCAATACTGGCAAGATGCTGGTTCTGTACACAAGCTAGCAGTGAATAAAGCTTCCAAAAACTACTCCCTGAACTGCCGCTCTTCAAAACAATACAAATCTGGGGATGGCAATGTATTAAAAAATGTAAATTAATGATTAAATTAACAAAATCTAATTATTAATCCTTACCTTGCAAGTCCAATACCGAATCCTGCAAATCTATTCAACTGCTCTGAAATAAATTTTAAAGAAAAAATAAAAGTTTCAGGTTTTCATTCAAAAGTAGCATCAAATTATCAGTCACTTCTAGGATGAGTTTGAGCAAAAACAGTTGCAAATCATCGAACATTATGTAACTGAATGGCTTTGTATCGAATATAATTTGTGACGTTGCTGATGTTTACATTGTGGTCAGTACATCCGGAGAACTCTACTATGCAAGTAAGGTGGTACTATTTCTCTCCAGGATATACATATATAGATAGATATATCTATATACACACACACACACACACAAAAATACAAACATACGCAATTCAGTTTAGAAACTCAGTTAAAAATATACGCTGTAATTTACACTTCAATTATATTAAAAAAATAAACTTTAGAAATCAAGTTAAACTATAAATGTATTACAATGTTTTATTATGAATGTTTTAACTTTATGTAATTTAAATCAATGAAAACACTACATGTATAAATATTTATGTACTTTAAATTGTACAACTTAATTTAAATGGTTATCACATTAAAAAAATTCCCTTTTGCTAAATGCATCTCTCTCTCTCTATATATAAACACATATATACACACACACACACAGAGAAAAAAAAAAAGGATAAAGTAACTGTATAGTTAGGTAGAATGTTCAGTAACATCGTAACGTTTTAAATATATATTTTTTATTTAAAACACAGAAATTCACCAGTTTGTTATATAAAGTAACCTTAACGCGTGTCCTTAGGTAACTATAACTCACGCCCCCGCCATGCACAGTTTCTTATCAATAATTTCATTGCAAGTGTTGCAGTGATATTATCAATGATGTCATAGAAGAAGTCATGAGTGACGCAATATGTAGGGTAATTAGCAGTGTATGGTGGGGGCGCAAGTTATAGTTACTGGAGGTAAGTAGAACTGGTGAATTTCTATTTTTTTTTTTTAGTTTAAAACGTTATGTTGCTACTGAACTTTTCACCTACCTAGAACATTACTTAAATGTTGCTATTTTTCAGTGACTTTGTAGTTTCTTTTTTTTTTTTTCTTTAAGTAATATTTTGCTAGTATACATAAAGCCAACCCGCCAATCACAGTGGCGCGGGGGTTGGCCGCAGGGCCTGGCCAAAGGCAAAGCCCTGCTTCCAGCCCCCTACAGGCAGCCACCCCCATACTGCGAGGTTGGCCACAGGACCTGCAGCCAACCCACCCGGAGGCAGCCAACCTCACACTGCGCACAGCTTTTGGGCGTGTGTGGCAAGGAGTTGGTTGCCCTGTATCCAACCTACCCGAAGGTAGCCAACCTCACCGCAGGCTGGCAACTTGATGCCGCACACAGCCTTTGGCATGTGCAGCGTATGGTTGGGCTTCGAACAACGGGGACCTCATCCACCAGGACCAGATGATTGCCCGAGCCTTGATAAACCCCGGGGACCCCACCCGCAGGGTCAAATTGCAGAAAAAAAAAGGGGAGAGGGTGCGCAGCCCACCCTCCTTCAGCCTTATCAGGCTCTGGGGACCCAACCCGAGACCCAGGCCAATAACAAAACAATGATTGGCATAGCCAGTAGGTCTCGCATTTTGGCCCGTATTAGTGTTTAGACATGCAGCATAATATCCAGAACACAGTAGCGATTTTTTTTTAATGTTTTGGCGGTGCCTCTTGCCTTAGGCATTGAATGGTCAACTTCCTAACTTACACTGCCACTGAAACTGCAGATCAAGCATAAAAAATATCCTACTGATGTAGAAAACACATACACCATGATGGACGCTGTTAAACACAACGAGACATGAGACACGAAATCTGGATAATGAGTGGTGTCAGTGTGGTTACACATCCATGTAAGTAGCAAGGAAAGGCATCGACCTAGAAGCCAAGTGCTGGACAATAAACACATTTGGAGACATCATATAATGAAGCGCAGAAGAGCAGTGGAGTCTCAAAAGACTGCAGCAATAAAATCAAGGTAGGATGTGATTGGTTGGAGGATGTATAGCACCTCCCCATATGTGATTCCAGGAAACCACACACTCTGGAAATGCTAGTTACTTAAAAGAGGGATGACATGAACATAGAACAGAGAGAGCAAGAAGCACAAGCAAGGGGAAGAAAAATGTTAGAAGGAGCATAGGAAGATAGAGAAGATAACAGATCGATAAACTGATCGATAGATAGGTAACAGATCGATAGTCAACCAGATAGATAACAGACAGACAGATGTTGTATAGACAACAGATGATCTATAGATAACAGACTAGACAGATAGCTAGATGATAGATTGTGTGGGTTATGCACCTAATATAGTGCAATACAGTATCTTGTTATCGCAGTGCCATACTATGCTGTCTGTGTTTTTCTGCAGCATGATGTAGTACAGAATAGCGTATCGTACACTGTCATTAGGCGGAGGTGAGTATGGGTTGGATTTTGTATTGATGAATATATAATCTATAAGAAACAGCAGCAATACTTGTGGTGATCACATAATACCATTGCATGTACCATCTCTTTTTTCAGTTAAAGAGTTTATCTTGTCGGAGTTGTTGAGTCTGGTTTTCTGGAGAAAAAAAAAACCATGGTCTTCATATGAACAGCGTTTGCACCCTAGAGTCCCTTTTTTTTCATCCCGTCAGTAGGGGAAAATCTGAAGGCCTAACCATAAGCTTTAGAGGGCTCAAAAATCAATAAGTAAACAGAAAGTTAAAGACATCCCCTTTGCCGATGGGCTTCTGGAGTATGCTGTAAATCGCTCTAATTTTCAAACGCTCCTAAAACAAGTAATAGAAAAGCAGTGTTTAACATGACACTAACCGTAAAGGAATGGCACTTAAAAGTAGGGGGTGGACAAGGCATGGGGGTGCAGTCTTGAGACAGGTATAGTTAGGCCTGGTTTGCGCAGAAACAATTTGCAGAAAACACCAGACAAATTCATATTAATAATCCTGACCAGAGGATTATTAGCAATTTTAAAATTAAAGAAGTCCTTAGAAAAACCACACGAGGGCGCTCAAGACTAGTTGATGAAAGGCACTATTATTGATTCAGCTGGGATAGATTGGTCGCATAGAATCCTAGGACACATCAAGTAATTCACAGTATGGTTTCTCTTTTGAATTGCACTTCCTTTAACAACTGATGCAAAGCTGACAGAGTTTGGCTGTACTGCTTTGTAGCATAAAACATCATTCCGCAATAGAAGGAGCTGTACATACTGATTTTTTTCAGCAAAAGGAATTCGTATTAACTCGGATAACCAAGAGAAACAGTGAAAACGTTGAGATGGACAACCAAAACGCACGAGTGAAATCAGATGGGAGGGAACCAAGCACCCAAAGGAGGGACATGCAACCAACAAAAGGCAGCATTTCTGAATTGCACACCAAAGGACCAATGGTAATCGACAGGCGTGCTTTAAGCCCAAACAGTAGATACTCCCTGTCATGCGCTGCCTACGCTCGACGTAAAAAAAAGGGGGGGCGGGGGGGGAGGGCACGAGTGACTTACCGTCCCCCGCCCCCAAGCGTTCACAGGCCCCAGGGACCCCATCCCCGGGGCCATGTGTTATTTTAAACTGGCCTGCCTCTTGGAGCCTTATTAGGCCCCGGGGACCCCATTCCTGGGGCCAAATTAGATAATTAAGTAGAGGAAGGGCTTGCCGCCACGGTGAGGGTGCAGGTTAAAGTTACCTTAGGGCACAAGTTATAGTTACTTGAGGTAACTATATGTATAAATGCTGAATTTCTATGGTTTTGTGTGTGTAAAATATGCACCTAAATACAACATCCCTGTAACCTTTGATTTTTTTCGGAATTTCGAAGGTTTTTTAAATTCAATTTCTCAACTATAACGTCCCTGTAACCTTTGGTTTTCTCAGTGAATTTTGACTTGTTTTTAATGCTAATTCATAACTACAACATCCCTGTAACCTTTGTTTTTTTCAGTGAGTTTCTAGGGTATTTTTAAAGTAAAGTATTATTTAATTACCATAGGTTAATCCAATCAAAGCTGCGCACACTGCCTCAGGCCCTGCATGGCAGGCGTCTGGCCAGGCCCTGCGGCCAACCACCAGCATGCAGCCAACACCAGGCTGCATACAGCCTTAGACGTGCGCAGTGGGAGGTTGGCCGCAAGGCCAGGCCTGCATCCAGGCTCTGTGACCAACCCCCAAAAGGCAGCCACCCGCGGGCCCTCTCTCGGGGCCACTTTGGACCCTAAAGACACCATCCCCCGGGACCCACCAACATATATAAGGGGGAGGGGGCATATGCCCTGGGGCCCCTATCCCTAGGACCTGGCACATTTTTGGGGAGGAGGGGCAAGTGGCCCCTCCCCGGGTGGCTTTAGACCCTGGGAACCTCATCCGCTGGGGCACAGCAGATGATTTTGGGGGAGGGAGCACTTTGCTCCGGCCCCTGGGCCTGGTGTATTCTTTGAAGGCCGGGTGGCACGCTCCCCCCTCCCCTCCCCGGGCTGATTTCAGTCCTGGGGACTCCATCCTCTGTGACCTGGCCACATTGGAAAAGAGAGAAGGGAGCACGCAGCCCCCCTTCATGGGCAGATTTCCACCTTGGGGATCCCATCCCCCGGAAACCGGATGATTGGAAAAGGGGAAGGGAAGTAGCCAACCCCCCTTTCCCAGGGCAGATTTGGGCCCCAAGGACCATATCCCGTGGGCAACATAGGGTGGAGCTCACCCAGGGCATCCACTACACTTTCGTTGAGGAACAAGGGGGAAGCGCGGTTCCCTCCCCTTTGTAGGTACGGCAAGTCCCTGGGGCTCAATTCAGCTCGGGGAGTGGGCTGTGTGCCCCCTCCCCCTTTTTTACTATGTCTGGGCCCTGGGGCCGAAATCAGCCTGGGGAGGGGCCCAGGTGGCACCCCCATCCCCTTCTCAACATCAGCCAGCACCCGGGGATGGAGTCTACGGGGGTGAAATTGCCCTGGGGAGGGGGGGCCACCCATGTCCCCTTCTCCCCCAAATAAATATCAATGTTCCCTCCTGGACTTGGCCCAACCAGGGGGGGCTTAAAAATAACCAATAAGCACGAGAAACCATATTGATGTTTTTCAGCATACTTGAACAAGCACTAATAAAAGTGATACCTTAGTTGTTCTTAGTTGTTAATCTGAGAAGACCCTGTTTGCACTTCATATCAAAGGTGCTCCTTGGAATATGATGGGAGCCCATCCTGGTTTTTAGGGGCCAGGATGAGACCGCATAGCGAAGCATGGGACTCTCCACAACTTCAACAGGGAAAGGACTTGCCGTCTGCAGAGGCCTGGCGCTAATAGCACTGTCAAACACTGGATGACCCAACCCAAAACTAGACCCCACGCAGGTACACTTGACCCCATTTGAGAAATGACTGATCACCAAGCAGGACAACAAGGGCCTTCTCTCAGACAACTATGCCATTCTAAACAAAACAGCTAGCTCCATGAAGTCTCCAACCTACATAGATGAGAGTTAGAACTGGAATGCTCATTTTCAGCCAAGCAGTGGGCTGACATCTACAAAGAGTACAAAACTCCCGATGCAGTGCTGTAGGCCAGGAAGCACCACTCAAGGTCATGCACTATTGTTATTATACCCCTTCACAGGTAGCAACATTGAAAAATGGCAGTCCAGACACCTGCTGGTGTGACTGCAACCAAACCGGCACCTTGACACAGCTGCTGTGGCTCAGCCCCAAATTTAAACAGTACTGGGTAGTAGTGCTCAAAGATATCAATGAAATGTTTGATATGGACTTACCAGCCCTTCCCAGTTACATACTCCTAAGTTTACCGAACACATTAACCTACCCCCTACGCTCCAGTAAAGGAAGGGCAATCGTGATGGCACTTTGCACAGCTAAACAGGCCATCACCTCCAAATGAGGCAACCATCATACTCCCACCCACACGTACTGGCTGCACTAGCCGAGGGATATTATTAGAATGGAAACAATTACTGCCTCAACATAATCTAGTGTGCTGCAATTAGAAAAGATGTGGGGCACTGGTATCCGCTTCCTAGCATAGCTGTTTCATGAACTCTCCTGTCCGACATATCGCTGAATTCTCTGGCTCACGCAGGGCGCCCAAGCACGTCTCCCAATAACAGATGACACCAGTGCTACCAGAGAAGCCACATGAACCCTTCCTCACAACGCCGAGCCGGTCTGCCTAGGCACCAGAGTGCCTTCCCCTTTCCAAATGGACAATATCTGCTTACACTCTTCCAGTTATCCCGCCCCATGCACCCCATTCTTCCTTTCCCTTCCACTCCCCCGATTGCATCTCACCAACCACTAGATGTAGGCGAGTATGTGTTTTCAGTCGAAAACTATAAAAATAGATTTGAACTCTAAAATAATTACTGAGGGAAAGCACCAACGCTTCCCATAGAAGTCCAGTGCAAAAGAACAAGGAGTCCATAGCCAGTAGAAACTGCTGTAGAGTAAAATTAAGGTTCTAACAAGGAGCATGCAGGAACAGAGCATACATTCATTTGACTAATAAACCATAAAAACAGAGACTTCCCTGCAGCAGGTTAGGTCTAGAGAACAGCTTAGACTTTCACATAAAAAGACTGAGTGCCCTTTATAAAAAAAGAAGACGAATCAGAACTATGTGGAAGTTGGATGATGTCAGTGGTGTGAATGACATACAACCACAAAGGGCGCAACAATACCTCCAGGTTTGTTTCAACAGCTGAGCAAGGAAAAAACTGTGGCAAAGCATGTGCTCAATTTACATTTACTGATAATTTTCTACATCATTCCAATCACAACCTAAGAATAACATATTGAATTTGGGGTGATGGGGAGTAGTTGGTTAGTAAACAGGGTCAGACTGGGCTATATAATAGGCTAATAGGTACTGTTCAATAGGTTGAAAAGAATCTAATCCGCGAGTTGACAAGGATTGATTTTTATTTGAGTGTTCTACTAGGTATTAATAAGCGAAAATGCAAGAAGTTTAGACTATAAATTATTTGCTACCGGTGACCACATCAGAATGAGGGAAGAAATGCAGATTTGGAAGACGGACAACTGGGGTTTATGCTTCAATGCAATTAAGCAGAGTCATGACCTCAGGGGACAGCAAAAATGAGGAACAGAACAGGACAGGAGGTCTCCTGAAAACTCCTATCAATCTCCTCTTCCAACGCTGTACCATGTATCATTATCCCATCTAGCCTTCTGGTCTTCCATGCATCATTTTGATTTGGGATGATCCTTCCAATTAAAGATTAACCAAAATTTGAAGCATTTTAAGGTTGTAAATGGATGTCATTAGTAATAAAGAGGTGGAGAGGTGTGGCTCACTGGTTAGAGGCGGCAGACGCGTAAGCAGAGAATTGGCCATAGACCAGGGTTCAATTCCCGACGCGGCAGGGTCGTGGACCAGGGTCAAAACGGACTCGATAATTCTCACCTCGGTACCTACTCTAACCAGGAACACACTCGGCAACTCTGGGCATTAAGCTTGCCTTATCTCTACAACGGCCCCCCACAGACGCTGGGGATGCCTGGTTTCACCTTGGAGATACCCAGAAAGGGACCATCTCACAGGGATAGCCAGGACGGGTTCCCCAGCGGTCTATAGCGCCGGGACACCTCTTCGTGAGGTAGCTGTTCGCGCTCTACAAATATCAGTATTATTATTATTATTATTATTATAAATCACCCTAACAGAATTGTAGCCGGGAAAGATTTTTGTTCATTTTTCTTAGCTTAGATCCCACAAACTCTTTCCTGAAGCTTTCAGTGGCAAGCCAAACATCTCACTGAAATATGAACAAAGCGTAAGACTTACTTTTAGTTGGCACTCGTGGTACAAGGAATAACAATTCATAACAGTTATAAGAATAATGAACTTCAGTCCCAAAGAAAGTTTATAATTATAGGGAAAAAGCATTTACAAAATATCACGAAAAAGCAGAGATAAGTAAGATGGGAAAAAAACTGTGTTTAAGGAGTACAGTTTTCATTATAGGATAATTGGCCTTGAAATAACAATTGAGTCAATATGAAACAACACAAATATATAGGAAATTATGATCATTTAGAACAAAAGTAAAAAAGAAAACATGCCACCACCTAAACATAGCTGCAGTAATGAATTAAACAAAATACAAAATAAAAAGGCCGCCTTGCAATGGTATTCTAAATAGTGTATAGTTATTTTAAAGTTCTAACATGTCTATGTCTAGAAGCAACATGTTGGCCATCTGAGAAAGTACAATACTGATAATATCATTCGAAAATGGCTGTACGGTTCACTGGCAATAGCCTTGCAGGATGCCATGCTTTGCACATGAAATAAACAAGGTAGAGAGACCCGATAACACAGTCTGGGGAGGTGCATTACATACTAAAAATAATTTTAAAATGGAAAAAAAGAAGAGGAAAGGAAAAAGAAAAGTTAAACGGAACCCATAAAAAAGAGAAAACAGAAAACTAAAAAAGGACTGGCCCACAAGCCGTAGCACTTAAGCACAATCACTTCCGGGCAGATGAGCACATGATCGGGAAAATGCTATCACTTATACAGTAATAGAGCCAATGAATGAAGTAAGTTGAACCATTCCCTCATGCTGTATGCCATCATGGATGGAAGCAGCGCGAGAATGATACTTTACCAGACTAATGGCAGAAGAGAGCTAACTCCAAGCCCAATTAAACCTTTCATGCTATTGTAGTAAGTATTATTACAGTGCAATACTTTTATCTGCAAGTTTTATCATATTGATAATTAACACAAAAGTTCTTGCATAGTAAGGCGAGATCCATGCAACAGAATACCTGCAAATGCGTATTGGGCATGGCCTTTCTGCAGGCTCTCCCCCCCAAACAACCCCTCCTGTATTCTGAACACACATTTGTTGGCTTTTATGACCCTGTGCAATTCACCACTTATAACCAGTTCTAAAGTGCTTGTGTTCTTTCTTTGAAACAAGTATCAATTGACTGCAAGCCAATTTGAGATTTAAATTTCTTTATAAGTTCCTAGTAAAGTGGGACTAAATGCACCCAGGGCCTGTAAATTAAATGCTATTAGTGGGCCTGCAGCACTCCTTGTGCCACTACCTAAAGTAGCCCTTTAAATCATGTCTCATGCCTGTTATTGCTGCCTGTAGTGCAGTTTTAAACAACCAATTCAACCTGGCAAATAAAACCTTTGCCAGGCCTAAACTTTCCTTCTTAGTACACATCACCCCTAAGGTAAGTCCCAAAGTGAACCCTACCCTTTTAATACAGGGTAGGGTTCACCATATTAAAAAAAGTAGGACGTGCTTTTAAGTTTTACATGTCCTGGTAGTGAAAAACTCCTACATTTGTTTTATGCTACTGTAAGGGCTACCCCATAGGATAACACTGGATTACCTTATTACATTTAATTAGTGCAAACTTTTGATCGGAAACAGTTAGGGATGTCGACTTTGGACTCAAACATTTATTGTAATTGAAAATGACTTTACCATTAAAAAAGATTTAAAAGATTACAATTCTGAAAATGCTACCTTTAGAAAGTTGGAAAAAGGAGGGGGGAGTTAGCCTGTACCTCACGTTCTTTTGAAGCATTCACAATTTCGCTTTATGGCCAAACATATTACTTTTTGTTTATACCGGTATTTTATTTATACCTTTTATTTTCAAATTCTTTTGTACTTCATTAGTTTGTTTCAACATGAAAAAGACAGTTGTCCGGTCAGATCTATATATAACCATTTTACAAAACATTTTGAGTCCACATAGATGATAAAACATACTGTACATAATACATCACATTAAACATTTATATACAAAAAGCCTGCAGCTTCGCCCTTTTGGACTTACAAAAAAAGTGACAAAGTTTAAAGCTAGAAAACTTGACCAAGACTCCGTGCAAAGGCTTCCTGACTAGGATGACGACTCCTCAGAATACGCTGATTGAACTTGATCTTCTCAGGAACTCTTCTTCAAAGTCCAATAGTATACTGAGACCGGGCCCAATACACCTCGTGTAGCCAAACCATGCTCCATCACAGTCGGCCTTAACTTTGCCCCGGTCTCCCATACCCACGGGTGGCGCTTTGATCTTTTGGGTGCCATTTTCTTAAATTTAAATGCCTAACTGCGGTACTATGGATTGGATTTAATTTGTTTTGGTGTCATTTTATTTATTAAAACGTTTTATAGTTTTTCTAATTTGGTTTGTGATTTTTCATGCGTTATGTTTTCCCTTCAGTAGTGTTTGTGTGGTGCATAACTAAGTTAAGTCTGACTGCTTTTGTGTAAAGCTACCAGAGGGTTAAGCACAGGTTTATTTAGTGACTTTAGTGGTTCACCCTGACAAGAATTGTGGTTGTTCTTTTTATAGAAAAATACTATGAAGGCCTATTGAATTTAAATATGGTTTTTATAATAAAACCAGGCCTACTGCCTAACTGTTAACTTTTCATAACGCATTAAGACTACCGCATGTGACAAAACATTTTCCAGCGAATCAATTAGGTCTACCTTCTTTAAAATTAGCTTGACACCATAAACAACTGTAGCCTACTATGCTGAGCATAAGCTTTCCCACAGGGAAACCATCACGCATACAGTCATAAAATTGCAACTATATACAACATTACAGTTGTCAGAACAATATATGGGATCCTAATATGGATTCTAATAGTGCAAATCGTATACACCAAGGGTTTCTCAAAGGAGATAACCATCAGCCTAATAGGGCTATCCATGGTCTTCAATGTAGTAACTACAGTCTTTAACACAGTGCAATCGCTAGCAATCTTTTAAGGCCTATTGGCTTTAGTAAATGCTTTTCGAAATAAATATCACTGACATGGTCATAACTTTTCATAATAAGCAGATAATTAGGCCAACAGCATCTGCCATAACTTTTCTCAATGAACCTATGAAGACCTTATCAATGCATCATCATGAAAAGCAGCTCAGACTTCTGTATTATGCAAAAGATTTACCATAAAGCAATCATCAGCAAAAAACGGTCAAACTTATGGTTGGCAAAACAATATGCAACCTCTTTAAATTGGCCTAACCGGAAATAGCACAATGCAATTCTTCAAACCTAAGAGTATGCCAGAAGGAGTGACCAACACACTACTAAACGAACCAGTGAAATTCCATTTAGCAACATGACAGCCTACAACCTTTCATACAGTGTAAAAACATTCCATGCTTAAAAAACTATTTTATTACATACGTTGTTCACAATAAATATGCCAGGCCTACTGCCTTTGTCATCACTTTTGATAATAAATAAATCTGATCTTTGGAACCGGATACACAGTTCTATACATAGGGGATCGGTGTGGGCTAGTACCACAGTCCTTAGGAACACAACCAACACCACTTAAATCATTATTCAACCTGTGTTTTAACTTATATAAAAAAAAGTTTGTTAATACATACACACTAATCAATACTACACATTGATTTTACAAATATATACACAAGCTGGCAGGTGGAAATGTCAACAGGGATGCTCTCTGAAAGTGTACACACCTCAGAAAGTCTGAATTGTCAAACTATTATACCGCCACAAATATTGGGCACTCTCTAGAACTAGCTCCTTATGAAGCGTGCAACACTTCTGCTTCATTGAGTCCGAAGGACAATGGGGGCCACCCATGAACCACTTATTCTTCAAAGCACAGTGGGCTCATTCTTTTAGTTTCAGACCCCATGGAGTTGGGGGTGGCCAGAGCCACTACAATTTGATAAAGGATTAGGATATTCCCCCCAGCAGTCGTCTTCTTGTTCGAGATTAGTCAATTTTGAAGAAGGAGGTCACACAGGCCCACACCCAGGCATGGTTCATTAACTGCATGCCCAAAGTCACAAACATTATGGAGATCAACTGTTTAGAAAACAACATAGTTGGTACTCTTTAGAAAAGCCACCTCTCTCTGCTCCTCGGCCTGGTATCCCCAAGAACAAGGACTGACACCCAACTCTTTTAGTGATAAAGTTTTATATAGCACAAACATGAACCGTGAGGGTATCGGAATGCTTTACAAATGATCGGAAGGAAGAAACTAGAGCAAAACAACAGCATGAATCTAGACCGGTACATAATGTAGCAGCTCACAAATTGAGGAAAGACCTCCACAAAGTCCAAGTCGACAAGCCAACAGACACGATCAAACAGGCAAGTAATAGTCACACTGTATCATATTGTGTGAACTTGAACCAGACAGGCAGATTAACCAGGTTAGAAAGACTAACCAGGTTAACAAAGTTACCTCCTCCTGCCTGCTTCCACACCCTCCTGCTCCATGGGAAAGTTATCATCCAAAGAACCGCTACCCAAGCCCTGATAACAGGACTATGAAAATGCATTCTACGTATTGACCACTGTGCAGCTCACCAAGAGAATCCAATTAATTCAGAAAGCAGCAACCAGACTCACTCTTAAACACCCACTCCACACTCATATACCCAAGCTCCTCCTATGGCTGACCATACCCATAAGGGCACTTTTCAAGTACCTCACACATGTACAAAGCAGAAGTCAAGCAAGGCCCAGCATAATTTAAAAGCCGCATTAACTTCCACACATCGACCAGACACCTCCACTTTGCCAGCCTTCTTCTCACCCATGTCCCTTGTGTCTGAAGAGCCACAGCTGGCAACCACACATTTTCTAACTTGGTTCCCAAAATCTGGAACATCCTCCCCCTCCACATCAGAGCCACCATCTCTATCATGGAACTCCGCAAGAAATGTAAAACCTGGAAATTCTAATAGGCCCCTCCTGCTTGATATGTGTGCCTTACAAAATAACACAATATCCGCTAAATCAATTGTGTATTTGAACAGGATAATGTTCAATGTTTTTATTAAACCAAATAAAAAAATTTAAAAAAGGAGGGCCAGACTGTGGTGTTCTTCCCTACAGATGACAAGACAGAAGCCAAGGTGAGAAGAGTCTTTATTCCAGGCACCTCTGCCACCACCACATGACAGTATTCCTTCAACTGTCCTCCAACTCCATATCCATTGCGTTACCTCACAACATTCTCGTTCCCATTCTAGGAACAGTGTACATAACAACATCTCAGCAAAGCACATAATATATGTCATACTTCTACCTCCCACAACAGACACCCAAAACAACCATAGGGAGAAGCAACTAAATAAACATTTGCTACTAAAATAATCATATAACACATTGCATTGAAAAAATATACCAAAATGCTCTCACCCCAAAAATGCTACTAAAAGCTACGAACAATACCTAAATAGAATACACAAACCTAGTGAGTAGAACAGGAAAAACAGCCCGACTTGTGCGCTATGAAATCCTGTAAATAGGATGGTTTCTTAGTTACTTTCCTTCTCTTTTTTCTATCAGGCACCACCGCTGGAGGTCTATTGATACCTATCCATCGATCACACCATTTTGATTGTCTGTAGTTTTATTTACTTATTAATTTATAACGTTTTGTATAGCTTGAACATAACCCAAGAGGGTATCAGCGCTTCACAATTTGAATGGGTAGGAAAAAATAGTGGGAAAGGACCAGCGCTACTTATATATGGAAACGCGAACAAGGACCAAGAGTGTATCAGAGTACATCATATTTAGAGTAAGACATATACTGTACTGGGAGAAGAACATACATTACTTATATGTGCATAGCAGGTAACACTGGGATTCACAGGTGTAAACCAATCTAGCAAACATTCATGGGGCGGGGTGTAAGCAGTGGAGCCATGGCAGTTTAAGGCAAGAACTTGTTCATTATAATACAATACTCCTGCTCCAGGAGTATTGTACTACGAAGCATTTTCCTGTACGCCCACAACCCACCTTCGACTACGAGAGGAAATACCATCAGGACCCTTCCGCATGAAGACTTCTACCCAAAGTTTGTGGTCGGTTTGAACTACAAATTGCATTCCTGACAAAAATAAATTTTAATCTGTTATTAGCCCCAAAAACGCACGTGTCTCTGTAAAATCCAGTAATTGAGGCACTGGAGGACTCAGGATAAGCTTGAAGAATGTTTATTCTAGAGAGTAAAAGGTTTCATCCATCCAAAAGCTTGAGCCAGATGCAACTGACTCACATACCGAACACTAGATTCTACCACCATGGTGCTACTTAAATGGAAACAAGGAGCCAAACCTAAGTGTAGCTGAGAACTACATAAAGGCGGGTACATGCATAGGAATAAGCACATTGTTACAGAACTTCCCTCAATATAATACAATTAAAACAGTAAGATAAACAAACAAAACAGAGAAACAAAGATAAACCAATCTGGTTATACAAGTATAGAATATACCATTATCACTTCATGACAAAGTCTTTGAACCTTGAAGGTTGTTTTATTAGTCTTTTTTCACCTTGGAGTGCAGTTGGACGTGCAGTGGGACAAGAGGTTGAATTTGTCGATTGCCCCGCATGCCCATTGCTCAAAAAAGAACTATCACTCAATTGAGATTCCAAATACAAGAAACTTCAGTTTATCGCATTAGTTAAAAGCTTGACAACTCTGTGTGGTCTTTGGAACAAACCTGAAGCTTTACGCCCAAAGGGTGCCCTGATCATGACCAAATCACCTACATTCACAAGAGTGGTCTTGACTGCTTTCCTTGCATCATAACTCAGTTTCCATGCATCAATTTCTCCTGCCTTTCTCCTTCCATTCACAAAGCGAGAACGTCCTCCCTTTCCTTGATTCAACATCATTTACTCAATAAGGTGTTATGAGTGTTGGGATGTCTTCCTATGAATAATTCAAAGGGTGTACATCCAGTAGTTGCATGAGGAGAGATTCTATACATCTCCACCTTTTTATTAATCCCTTCTTTCCAGTCTAAATTGTTTTGTTTGGCCATGGCAATAGTTTAAGGACGCGGTTAAAGCCTTCCACTATACCATTCGTCTCGGGATGATAAAGTGAACAGTGTTTGATGGAACACCCTTGCAAGAACTCTTCCATATCATTAGAAACAAACTGAACCTCATTATCCGTTAATAGGAAACCAGGTAGACCTTCTTGTGTAAATACCTCTTTAAGAAAAGTAATAACATGTTTAGTGTCAATGCTCTTGGTGATATTTATTTCAGGCCACTTGGAGTACATGTCTGAGGACAAATACATAACACTCACAGTCTTTACTTTGTATGGGACCCAAGATATCTAATGCTAACTCCTCCCAAGGTCCTTTGGGGCGTTCTTTGGTGACCATGGGTTGTACCCTGAGTTTAAGACATTTTTCACTCAACGTAGATGGTATGCATTCTCTAACCAGAAGTTCAACTTGTAGATCCATCCCTGTTCACCAGTAATTGAGTCTTAACCTCTCTTTAGTTTTTGATACCCCTTGATGCCCTTGATGGGCTAAATCAAGCAATTCACTGCGAAGTACAATGGGGGGAATCATCCTTGTTCCTCGAAAAATAAAACCACCAGACTGACAACTCATGTCTTACATTCCAATACTTTTCGGGGTTGCCTTGAATTTTCTTATTCCACCCTTCCTTGATCAAGTTCTAATAATTCTTCATAAGATCCACACTCCTCACGCCACTTCTTCTCTTTCATGCCATTATTTTCAGTGCTACACACCCATTCACTCAGTTCTTGTTCCTCATAACCCAAATTGTCCTCAATGGAAGGTACAAGTCTTGAAAGTGTGTCAGCAATGCAGTTGCGTGCTCCAGGCAAATACTCAACATTAAAATAACCTTGAAGAGCCACAACTCACCTGGAAATTCTGCTCGATATTGCATGGATTCCTTTTTTATTAAATACTTGGGGTTTGTGGTCCATACGCACAATAAACTTGGTACCCCAGAGGAGATTTTTAAGTTTCATAGTGGCCCAGTGCACCTCAAGGGCCTCCCTCTCTATGACTAAATACCGTAATTCTGCCCCTCTGAGACTCCTAGAGAGGAACAGAATCACATTAACGGTGTCACCATTCTCTCGCTGCAAAACGACCCCCAGACCCTTCATGCTGGCATCAGTGATAAGGACAGACTTCAAAGAGGGATCAAAACTTCTCAACTTGGGGGTTTTCTTAAGTAATTCTTTCATCTCATATAATTTAGTTTCACCTTTGCACAACAGGGTCCGCATACAAACGCACTTTCCAGTAAAACCCTTGACAAATTTGCTGTAATACTCAGCCATGCCAAGAAATTTCATAAGCTCCTCTTTATTTGTTGGTGAGGCCAATTTTTGGTTGGCCTCAAACAACTCACACTTAGGTTCAACACCCTTCCCAGATATGGTGTGACCAAGATAGTTAATAGAGGATTTACTACATTTGCACTGGTCTATCCTAACCGTGAGATTGTGTTGATTAAACCTTTCTAACACCTGTTTAAGTCTCAGATCATGTTCTTCCTCATCGTTGCCGTAAATCAGATCATCTTGGTAGATTTTGCTGCCAAGTTGTACTCTTAAAACCTTTTCTAGAGCCCTTTAGAATACTGAGGCTGACGATACCAACCCAAACGGTAACCTTATAAATCTGAAAGTTCCGAATGGAGTGACAAAAGCAGTATAATCTTTAGAATCTTCATCTAATTTTATTTGATGATATGCAGACTTTAGATCTAAAGTGGAAAATACCTTAGCTCCTTGTAAAAGCATAAGCATATCAGATATTTTGGGAAGTGGATACCTATCCACAACAACCTGGTTATTGAGCTCCTTCAAGTCTATGCATAGACGAAGACTACCATCAGATTTGCTTGCGGCAACGACTGGCGCCAACCATTGTGTCCCTTTTGCCTCCTCAATTATGCCTTCAGACTTAAGTTTTTCCAATTGAGATTTCTCTCACAGATAAAGTAACACCACAAACTTTACTTGCTACCGGTACCGCCCCAGACACCAACTTTATTTTATGCACGTAGTCACGAAGGAATCCTAGTTCACTCCTGAACACATTGGGAAATGTCCTTCTCAGATTTGAAGTATAAGCATCATCACTGTCTTGAGTGTCAATTTCATTTACTCTAAAATTTTCTTTCAATAATATGGGAGGATCATTGTTGGCATCGAACATTATACCCAAATCCCTCTGGTGAAACCAGCTTAGAATGCTAATCACCTTTATGAGAAATGTAAACCTTCCCAGAGATGTACCTCCCTTTGTACTCGATCAAACCATGAAAAGAACCCAAAAGCTTTATGGGTTCTCCACCGTAAGCAAAGGGTTTGATGTCAGCTCTTAGAATTTTAACTTAATCTTTTAAGTAGTGTATGTAGAAATGCCTAGAAACAATGGTAATTTTCGCCCCCGAATCAAATAACACACGAGTTCCACTACCTTCAACCAACACTTCATCAAACGGACCCTTCCTATTGTTATCAGATACCTGTGACCTGTGATACTATTTTTCCACAGTCAAAATTAGAATCAGAGTCACTATCATTATACATGTGGTGAGAAATTAGATTTACTTTTGTCTTACTTTTCTTGGCTTTGCAAACAGCAGTGAAATGTCCAATTTTTTACATTTTGCACATGTGGCTTTCAATGCAGGACATGTCTTATCATTAGCGAGATGACCTGGATTTCCGTATCTGTAACACTTAGGTTGAAAATTTGATTTTTGAAAACTCTGAGACGCATTTATTTCTGTTTTTACCTTATACCCTTATTTAACATGCTTTTCTTTTGAGGATACCTTTACCTCATGCACAACATCACTCTTAGTTTCATGTTTGCTGAGGATTTAAACACATTTTTGTGAATGTTCAATTTGTTTGGCAATGGTTATCACTTCTTCTAATGAAGGATCATCTTTTTGCCAAACATCATCCCTAACGTTTTGCACATTACAACCTAACATAAATTGGTCTCTTATTCACTCTTCCAACAAAGCACCAAACTTGGATGAGAACCCTAATTTCTTTAGAGCAGTAATATTGTTCTCAACAGACTCACCATCATTTTGGCTTCTGCGACCAAAATGGTACCGCTCCAGGATTGTGCTTACCATAGGCAAGTAATGCCTATCTAGTATCAAAATACAAATTTCATACTCATTCAAATTAGAGTCAACAATCTCCGGTAAGTGATCAAATACTTCTTGTCCCTCTGAACCGAGACAATGCAGAAGAAGTGCCGTTCTCCTTTCCGCACTAAGATTAGTTCCACACACCTTGGAGTATCTTTCAAATACTTTTTTCCATTTCTGCCACCTGTTGGGTGGATCACCAGGCGACGACAGGAAGAACGGTGGAGTAGTTACATTCTGCATTGTTGTATACACCAAATAAGAACAGATTAATGCTTTTTATCCAGCGCTAATTATTTCACTTCACTTGGAGTCTGTTTTACTTGCTGGGATTGCGAGGTCCAGGGTGCGCAGCCACAAATTCAACACAGCGCACCTGGTCACTCTTCCCGGCCCCTCCTACTTTCACTATATGAACCCAGCCCATAATCGCGTTAGCGGGACGCGTGCGGGGCGTAGTCCGGGGCGAAGCCCGGGCAAAGGGCGGGCTCGTCTGAGCTCGTCCGAGGTTGGTAGAGGACGGGACGGGGCCTAGCTCTTGGCTTTTAGGGTACGTGGACTTACATTTGTTTCCTGCTGCCTTTGATTGCCTGTGTTGCATTCGATCCATTGCACTGCTGGCCCCTCACGATTATTGTTCCCTTTGCCCGTTATTGTTGTTGGTGTCTCGGGAATGGCAACTGGAGGTGTGGGAAAGGGGAGGAAGTCCCTTACTGGGCCCGGAGTTGTTGGCACACTGGATAATTGCATCACCAGGGCCTCCTCCGTCCTACAGAGAGAAATTGAGTTAACCGAAAAAAGGCTCTCTTTAGACCAAGCCTTTACTAAAAGGTCTTCTCTGGGAAAGATAGCTACAGCGCTGTCACCAACTAACTATTGCACTGCCAGTCATACCGCTAATTCCCATGGCAGCCTATTTATATCCCCAGCTTTGATCCACAATACCAATAGCTCTACTGAGCGTGAAGAGTTTGTTGATCAGGTTCCAAGCCTCTCTGCAACTATTGTGGGGTTTACTAGATCTGGCCAACCGATCCGTTCGGAAGTAACTAATGCTACTTCGATAAAACCGACTGTCAGACGTAAGCGGAGTGGCACAGTCTTGACTAATAAAAGACCGAAATATTCTAAGCGGCCTAAACTTGGAGCTATAGACTGTGCAGTCAACACCGAACCTGTCAATTTGGCGTCACAAAGTACTGAGTGCAACCTGGCCATGGAAGTTGGAGGAGAATTCTGGACTAAACTGGAGCAGCTACTTACTGCTACATGCCTTCCAATGTACAATAGACTTGACGTAATTGAAAAAAAGCTATCGGCTTTTGAATTGCGGTTTGCTGGTGCTTTGGGGGCTATTGAGCCTAATTTGCGGGAGGGCATTAATACCAATTCTTCTCTTTCTGTAAAAAATTCTGTTGAACCAATTGTTCCTGCACCTAAACCTCCTAATCAGAGGCTAGGAGCTGTAGTTCATTCTACCTCGCAGCGTGACAGGTCTGGTACCACTACTCAAATAGCCTCTGATAGCCCTGCCCCACCAACTGTAACTGAAAATGCTCCGAGCAGGGGTAACTTTGCTATCACAAATACATCTGCTGATTTGAGCACTAACAACGCACTACAAAATACACTTAGTTGCCCAAACAATGCCACTCAAGTGAAACCTAAGCTAACCTGTTTGGACCTTCCCCCTGAATCAGTTCACTATGTGGTGGTACTTTCAGGGGTTCCTACCTTAGATAAGGGCATAAAGGAGGATTTCAGTAAGATCAAGAATAAGTGTATTCATTGGCTGAACTGCCATAAACCCCTTCCCAAAGGGTGTAGGAGCGAAATTCTTTTTGCAAGACGGCTGGATTGGGTGGGGCATAGAACTAAAGATCTACAGGGTGACTGCGTTGTAATTAACTTTAGAAACCCCAGAACAGTTAGTTACATTTGTAATACGCAGTCACGCACCTCAGGCAGCTCTGAAACCTCCATTAAAGCCCTTCCGCTCACCTACTTCTACCCGGGTCCATCCTCATTGGGTTGTGAAGCTCCTGGGAGGAGCGGGGCGATTGGACCAGGTGGGCTTCTTTCCTCATTGTTCCAATGAAACACAAGTTGACATGCAATTTTGCCCACCTGCTCTTGAATCCTTCTATCATTTTAACAACTATAGTGTGCTAGATCAGGTGGACTGACGTTTGGACCCCGGTGTCTCTACCATCTTGACTGGGGCCCAGAAAGAGTTAAATAACATCAAGGTAGCTAGGGGGGTTAACTGTCTCTGGCCCGAGCCCTCTCCCCTTGTGCTCACACCTAACCCCAAGGTAGCCTGTCCTATGGAATGCTCTATTGTACACTTGGAAGATCCTCCCGTATTGCCTTTGCCGGGGGTGCTGGCACATGAATATGGTCGGGTAAACCTGGGCAAGGAATGTATTCTTTCCAGTGACTCCCCTACTAAACGAGAGCCCAAGGTTGATGTCAATCTTATCTCTTGGAACGTAGCGGGCCTAAAGAGCAAACAGATCTGCAAAGAGTGGGGTAACTTCATGGACACCTTTGATATCTGTCTGCTACAAGAGACATGGGCCACGGAAAATTACCAACGAGAAGGGTTTGCCTCTTTTGGCATTCTTGCTTCTTCTAGTGGCAGGGGGAGACCTTCTGGAGGTCTTAGCACCTGGGTTGCAATCCACCTGGGCGCCACAGCCAGGCAACTCCAAACGGGATCTGATGACATCTTATGTGTTCTATTAGACTTGCCTGGGAATAAACATTTAGTTCTTTTAAATGTCTATTCAAGACCCTCCCCAATTGTCAATATGAGCCACTTAGCCTCTCAGTTCAAAATGACCCTGTGGCGGAAGACACACATTTGAACATTCCTGAGCCTATGATTCCTGCGGTTAGAGCTTGGACCCCACTAGTGTTACAAATTCTTTCTCTTACCCTCTCCCTATCGTTGAGGGCTTGTAATGGCAGATTCAAATCTGACCAGCCTGGACAAACTACCTTCAACAGAGTTGGGCACTTGTCGATTTTGGATTATATCCTGATCGATATAAAATCTTGGGATAAGGTCCTAGATTTCAGGGTGGTCGTTCGTGATGAAAGTGACCACAACGCTCTCACTCTGAAACTAAAACCAAACCATTGGGGATTTATAACTTCTGTCAGTGGGGTGCTTCCTCCTCCGCAACCCTTAACTCTGCATAATAATAAACGAAGAGTTAGATGGTCAAGCATCCTTATGTGTCCTGAGAAACTGGCAGAAACCTATAGATCGGCACTTCCATGTCTTAATGAAATGGCCAGAGTTGTGCTGAATTGCTCTTCTACTGAAAGCTTATCTAGCCCGGTTACTATTCATACTCAGCTATCTATGAAACTTTTGGACGTTTTCTCTCGGTCTGAGGCTCCCAAGGCCCATGTGGCCAACAAACATTCCTGGTATACCTCCGAGTGCAGGAAACTAAAAGCTGAGTTGATCTTGGCAATAAAAGCAAAAGACAAATCCAGGACTAAATTAGTCCGAGCCCAGTATAAACAACAGATCCATAGGGCAAGGAAGTCTTGGGAAGACGACAAGTGGGAGGAGCTAAGAATATCATTACAGCACAAGGATTTTAGGACCTTTTGGGCCATTGTTAGCAATGGAAAGAAAGATCTTGATACCATTATTGGCTCCAACATAGCTCCTGCAGTATGGGAAGGGCACTTTGGGGGTTTATATTCCATAACGAATTGCAATTTACCCTCTTCAACTGATCCTCCCCCTAACACAACTTGTTGTGCTGAACTCATTCCACGAATTAAGATTAAAGAGGTTGAAAATGCCATTCTCATGCTCATACCTAATAAAGCGCAGGGCCTGGACAAAATCCCAGGCGACCTTTTTAGGTCTGAACCCACGATATGGGCGCCTTATCTATGTGTCCTATTTAACTCCATTTTATATGGTGCAGAACCACCATTAACATGGCGAGGTGCTGAGATAGTGCCTATTCACAAAAAAGGTTGTCCTTTACAGCCTTCGAATTATCGCCCGATAAGTCTAATCGACACGACTCAAAAATTATTCGGGCGTATAATTCTGAATAGACTACAGGCTTGGGAAGAAGAAAATAATATATTAAGCACTTTGCAGGCTGGCTTTAGGAAGGGTACTTCAACCCTTGACCAGATCTTCCGTCTCCAGGTTATATTCTGGAAGTCTGTGAGTGTAGAGGGTGGCAGCCTCTACCTCATCTTTGTTGATCTAAGATCAGCATTCGATCTGGTTCCGAGAGAAAAGCTCTGGGCCGTTCTGCAAATGCTTAATGTTCCCTCCTATCTCTTAGATGTTTTGAAGAGTCTACACAAGGCCAATTTTGCTCAGGTCAGATGTGGAAAGTATGGCGAACTTTCTGAACGCTTTCCTGTCAGCCGAGGAGTTCGACAAGGATGTGTGTTAGCGCCCACGTTGTTTTGCCTATACATCAATGGGCTTATAAAACATCTTTTAGCTCTAAAATATATTGATGTCCCTAGGCTTGCCTCGGGCAAGGTACCAGCCCTAATGTTTGCTGACAACACTTTGTTGTTGTCACGCACCCCCATGGGAATTCAGCGTATTTTAGATGGCTTTGTAGACTTCTGTAGTGACCGGGGTCTCGAGATCAACCTAGCCAAAACTAAATTTATGATTCTTAACCCTCCCAAACGCACCCGCCCAACCCAGTTTTGAATGGCATCCCCCTTGAACGGGTGAAAACGTTTACTTATCTGGGGATTACACTCCAAGAAGACCTGGGCTGGGGAGGTCAGGTTATTAATTCCACCCTCAAGTTGACCCAAACCACAGGAGGTATGGCTAGATTGTTCAATGGTTCGGTCTTCAAACCAGCTATACCAGTGGTAGAAATTTTTAAAACCCAGGCCAGACCTGCTTCAACTTACGGAGCGGAACTATGGGGTCATTCCAAAATAGGCAGTCTATCGAGGGTCGAAAACTCCTTTATAAGGAAATTGTTAAGTTTACCCTCTAGTTCACCGTTGGTCCCTATTAGGCTTGATTTGGGACTGCTTCCTATTGAAGAGGTGGTGGCGGCTCGGCCCGTCCACTATTGGAAGAGACTATGGTCCAATCCGGACCTGGAAACCTATAGAGATGAATTCTTGGAGCTCTGGCCCATAATAAAACATATGAACATCCCCTGGTTAATTCATGTTAGGGATACCTGTTGCAAGATTGGTCGCCAGGAACTCTGGGATACTCCAGGAATTTCCTGCCCAGCTGTTTCTAAAACCAATCTCGCTGAAGAATTTAGACACTCCCATTTATTATGCTTGCATACGAATTCAAATGTAGGTAGGCTGACTGAACAGTTTCTTCTGATTAAACCAAACTATGGGAGGGAGTTATTTTTGGATTTGATTTTCCCCCGTTGCTAGGAAGTTATATGTCCAATTTAGAATGGGCACTTTACCACTCAGGTCTTTTACTTCTAGATGGGACACCAACAAAAGTACTTCATGTCCCGCATGTGGTTACAATTTGGAGGATGAAAACCATGTGTTCTTCTTTTGCCCAACGTACCTTACTCATAGGAAACGTTGGGTAAAATCAATTTGCAGGAATCTTGGTTTTAGAGACTGTGCTAACGCCCTGCGAGTTTTAAAATATGACACCCATCCCCCAATTGTCTTCGCAGTTTCACGTTTTTTAAATGCTGTATGGTTACAGCGCAGGAAATTTTCCACCAACTGTTAATTACTTGAACATTTTAATTTAATTTGTTTACTGTATTCTGTTTTGGTGGCTAAAATCTGCTCTGCTTTGGACAAAAAATTGTTGTAATGTATTGTCGCTTTTATGGCCTTTGTGGCCGAAATAAAGTTTATGAATGAATGCTAAAAGTGTAAAAGGATGGTCAAAGTAGGCAATATTCATGTAAATAAATCATTCTAAAGGAGATTCCTAGTACCTTTATGCCTACCGTTGATAAATGTATGGCAAGAAACAGAATCTAAAAATAAAAATCCTAGAAAGGGACTAACCTGAAAAGAAAATGGTTGAAGGCGGTTAAACAAGAAACAGCACCACAACACCACAGCAAATAAATACTTGAATGATATGTTCAGAGCGTGGTGTAGTATAGTGTGCAAGTAACTTCAATGAAAGAAAATTGGTTACCGGTTGTTGATCAAATATAAAAGAATATTTTTGTGCTATATGAGTAATTTCCGCCAACGAGAAATAGAATAAAATTAGGCTGATATAGTTTGTTCGTAACTCACAAGTACTACGATAATATTAACGATGTTCCGGTGTGAAAGTCTCGAACTTCAGGCATACATTTTTTTAAAATGGTCGCCACGTCACGTACGTCGCGTAAAAACGTAACGTGACATTGTGATGTCAAAAACAGACGAGAAGATTCACAAAGCGGCGCTTGCGAAGGAGGGGGTCCCACGAGTCCAGAAAAGACAAGATCTAGATTCCAGGCAAGTGCATTTAAGTGTTTCAAAACAAAAACATGTATACTTGGAAAAGCTGTAATGTCTTTTTAAGGGGTTGCAAAAGAGACGTTTGAAAGTGAAGATTGTTAAAGGATTTCCACAGCGCTGGAGCCCAAATCTTCAATAACGTCACAAATAAAACTTGTTAAACTTATCCCAAATCATTACCAGCACTCCAAAAGGTCATAAGCATGAGCTCCGAGATTTAAATGCAGCAACGGGACGAATTCTCCTCCGCACTTCGAACAATTAAAATCACAGACAGTTCAAAAGTACAAAATCAAGTCTACTGCAGTACAAACGTGTTCGCACCCAACATACAAGCTTTTAAAAAACGCTGCACAGTTACACTCAGCCAGTTAACAAAACAGGAAAACAGCTCAGTCCTTAAATATAAGAGGCTTATTGCTCGTGAGACACAAATGAAGGCAGAGAGAGATAGTTAACTCCTTGCTGGTGAGCCCACACCGAACCTCCCAACCTCTGGTCTTACACAAAAAGGTGAGGAAAGCAGCAAATGCTCTCAACAAGAGGGAAGGGAGTAACTTGACAGAGCCCACATCGAGGCCTCCCAACCCAAAATTTTAATAATAAATAAAGGCGAGGCATGTGGCGAATGCTCCATTTCTCTCAAAAACAGTTAATGTAGTAACTCACGTGGTATGTTGAGCCAAGAAGCAGGGATAGCGGTTCTTTAAAAGGAATTATGAAGATGAATCACTTATTATTTTTCAAAAGATGTTGAGACCATACGTTTCTCTTCTAGGTACGCAGAGTAGGTTTCCTTCACTCGTCGCCAGAGTAAAATCAAGTAATTGAGGCACTGGAGGACTCAAGATAAACTTGAAGAAAGTTTATTCTAGAGAGTAAAAGGTCTCATCCACCCAAGAGCTTGAGCCAGATGGAACGGACCCACATACCTAACACTAGATTCTATCGCCATGGTGCTACTCAAATGGAAACAAGGAGACAAACCTAAGTGTAGCTGAGAACTACATAAAGACAGGTACATGCATAGGAATAAGCACATTGTTGCAGTCTCCCCCTCTATAACCGGACAGTTACATTCAGCATCTCTGAAGGCTCGGGAGACACATGCTGTAAGTTTCTCTTGGCCATTTCTAATCTGAACAAGAAGGGCCCTTTTGTGATTCCACTTGCTTCACATTCTTGAATTAGCAAGGGTTTGTGGAATGTTTACCACTGATAATTCTGTTGTCAAGGTGCTACTCTCGGAACTCAGAGTGGCAACTGACACTGGCTGGAGAGAGGAACCCCACATAATGAATAGTTGTGAATCCAATAAACCTTTCCTCAGGTACTGATGGTGTGATGAACTTTTATTACAGAATAAATTTGTCAACGTGGAGCTAACCAAGTGAGCTCAGACCCCTTCATTCGTGGATGTGAACCAACGTGTTAATGGCACACAGATAAGTGGTTCAAAAGCACTGCATGAGTCAACAGCACTGTATATTTCATGTGAGATAAGACGCAATGTGTATCTGGTAGCAGAGCGCAAGAGAGCATTATAGGATTCAATTCGCGCAAACACTTTGTTATAGACAAGCGATTTGAATGTAGCGCGAGCTTAGGCATTACCCTCCATGCGCTGCCCATGTGCGAAAAGTTGCATGCGCCGATATCACCATGACAAGAGAGCATGAAGACCTGCCTGCTCTGAGATCACTGTGACTGCAATGAAGAATCCTTTGTCATAGGCCTCCTACATGCGCTGCTTACGTGCGAGCTCCACAGCTGTTAAGTGCTGCATGCACTAGGGTCTCGAACGCTAATAAAAGGACACACCATTGCATGGAGGATTACTGGCAAGCAATTGCTCTGCTGAAAACGCACTTCTTCAAGACACGCTAATTTCACTGCGTTTGGATCTTCAAAGAAGCTTGTGCTCACAGGAGATTACTACACTATTGGCACTGCGTTGATACCGGCAATGAACAGTCTGCAGTATACACACCCATTAAATGAGGGAAGGAAGGAATATTAGCCACGTCTCTTTAAAGCGGGAGTGTTCAAAGGTGTGACAAATCTGCTTTTGAATTAAAGGCAGCTTTTAAAGGACATGTTTTTATGGAGATTTCTCTAGAACTGTTGGTATTAAAGAATACAATGTTATTGAGGCAAATAAATACTCTTAAAATGAACAACAAAACCACACGCATTCCTGTTGGCCTGAAGTATAGGGGAAACTACATAGAAAGAGAAAGGATGTCCCTGCCATTACACCGCCACCATGCTTTTTAACAGCTATAGAGTCGGATGAATGTATCGAAATGTTTGACAATTATTTGGAGGCACTAGATGGTCAGGGGTTTAGACCAAGTAGGAAGAGTGCAATTCTTTCAAGTACCCTAGGAAAGCAGTGGCAACATATCTTCAAGGAATTACCTGCAGTGGTAAATAATGATGGTCAACCTATAGAGAATGTGTACACTGAAGCAAGGAAAAGACTGGAGATGAGATTTGCAAAGGAAACCAATGTGTTGATGAGGAGATTATAAGTTATAAACTCAACCACAGAGAGTAGGCGAAACCATACATGATTTCAATACAATGCTACGTGAACTCTCAGTCAAGTGCAGATTTGGAGCAATAGCGGAGGAAATAATAAGATCAGCCTATCATTCAATGCAGGAGCAGGAAAACGCAGGAGTATGTGTGGGCTGCCAAAGATCCAGCTTCAAAGGATGCCTTAGAGATTTCATAAATAGCAAAAGAATCAGAGTACTTCATGAAAGAGATGGAGCGGAGAGACATTAAAGGAGACACCAGGGAAGAAGATGAAGCATCGGTAGTGGACAAAGTGGATGAAGAAATAGCTACGACGTCCAAGTGGAGATCGAAAGGAGGAAAGAATTTGTTTGGGGAACAAAAATGTTGGAACAAAAGTAGTAACAGGATCTATAGTAAGTGTGGGAGTAACTACCACGTTTCTGACTCAAAAAATTGTTTTGCAATTGGGAAGGAGTGCGGGCAGTGTAGCCACAACGGCCACTTTGCCTTTGAATGCATCCCTACACATCCTGGCAAAGTGCCAGTATTGATGGATGTAATATCTACAGCAGACTACAATTGACGACCAGATATAATTTTATATGTAGGTGGGTCAAACAGTGGAGACAGATGGCCTATGGCAGAACATAGTTTATGTACAGATAGGGTCTTATATGCAGGAGGGTCTAACAGTGAAGACAGGCAGAAGAATAGGACCAAAGCAGAATTTACCATCAGGAAAAAAAAGTGGAACTAATGGTTGATTCTGAATCATTATATAGAATGATTCCCAAAAGTGTATTCCGCAAAGAATGGCCAAGTGTAAGATTGTTACCAAAAGATATAAATTTGGGATGGTATCAAGGTGATCACATAGACAATATAGGATATATGCATACAGACATTGAGTTCAAGAGCAGGGACATTAAAGGTAAAGTTTACAGAGCGGAGTCGTGCCACCCATATTAGAGCGGTTTCACCAGTATGACCTTCATATAAGGATTGATCCACAAATATCAGTGCAAGTGATGGTTGTGGATGATTTAACAGTGGGTGACATCTTAAAAGGTGCAAAGGAGGTCTTCAGAAAGAGCTGGGGTACTTGCATGTGTGCATGAAATAAAGCTCAAACAAGGAGCCAACACAAGATCAGAAGGGTTCCGAGCATGTAAAGGAAGTGGTGAAAAAAATGTTGGATGAAATGTTGAGCGATAGCATTATTGAGCCCATCGAGGCTTCTGCATGGATTTCGCTAGTGGTGATCACTGAAAAAACAGATGGAAATTTGCATTTTTTTGTACCTCTGAGAAGTTTAAATAAGAATATGGTCTTGGATACCATTCAGCTACTGAACATTAACATGGGGATAATACTGTTGCGAGGAAGGTATTTCTCTAAATTAGACTTGCGAGATGCGCACCATCAAATTAGCCTCCATGATTCCTCAAAACCCCTGACGGCTTTCATTACCATTGAAGGCACTTATCAGTTCACAAGAATGCCATTCAGGCTGTCCTCAGCTGCTAGTATCTCCCAAAGGATGATAAATGGAGTTTAAAAACAATCTAGTTCCAGGAAGCTATAATGGTATTTGGTGATAGTGCGAGTACCCATAACAAGGCCTTGAAGGAGACATTGGGCAGAATTGCAAAGTCAGGTTTAACGTTAAGCAGCACAAAGTGTGCATTTCTGGTAACCGAGGTTGAATACTTGGGACACAAATTGTGACTGGAAGGAGTGAAATAAAAAATGTACTTACAGCAATAAGCACATATTCCAAATAAAAACGACCAGTTACAGTCTTTCCTAGGGCTAATCGAGTATTACTTGAAATTTTACCAAGTGATAACAAAGAAAGATCAGTGAGGCAAGCATTCTTGTACCATTAGATACCAAAAGGAACATAATCGTAACGGTTGATGCCATTGCAACTGCCATTGGCGCAGTGTTATCGCAAAAGACTGGCCCATCAGAAAGAACTGTTGCATTTGCTTCATGCTCCTTGACTGCTGTTGAGTGTCACTATTCTGTCATTTAGAAGGAGAACTTAGCAGCAGCAAGGGGTATAAAATATTTTTGGACATATGTGTGTGGACATCAGATTTCTCTCGTACTGAACATAAGCCTCTGTTGAAGATATTGTCTTCAGGAGCAGAAGGGAAGGATTCAGCAAGGCTTGCAAGACTGGCTTCTCGGTTGCAAGAGTACAATTTCCTTATAGAATAAATATCGGGCTAGCGGAATGTTCAGGCCGGTTGCTTGTCACGGTTGTCATTGGACTGGAAGAGTGTAGATGAGAAAGGTATAGGAAGTTGTGCAAAGGAAAGGGTTGTGGCCAGTGTGGAAGATGTTGTTCAGTAAGGCCAGGGAGCAGTTGGTAAGTTAGAGTGGTCTCATGCCATGGAGAGTGATGAGGTGTTAAAGGCAGTTCAAGTGATGATCAAAAAAGGAGGGTGAAGACAAAGTACCTTGTCTAATGCATTTAGGCATTTAAACAAAGTGTTGGATGAGTGGTCAGTAGTGGCTGATCAAGTGATTATGCATGGCGATAAGACTGTACTGCCCATGATGCTAAGACTAGACTGTTCGAGATAGCGCATGAAGGACATCTAGGCCAGACAGTTGCTAAGAAACTATTGAGAATAGAATTTTGGAGGCTGGGGATGGACAATGATATGGTGTTGTGGACTGAACTGTGTGTTGAATGCAAAGAATGCGAGAAGAGGTTGAAAGTGGGTGTCCATGCAGAACTAAGCCGTATTTGTGATCCAGGTCAAGTATGGCAAAGTGTGTGTCTTGATGTTATTGGTCCCATGGCACGAGTTGACCGTAGCAAAAGGTTTGCCACTGTGTTAATAGATGTTTATTCAAGGTGGTCGATTTCTTCCTGAGATTTCCACAAAGATCACAATTAGGGTTGTGTGTGGTTTACAGAGAAGAGAGTTTTCCTGCTGTACTTCTTACCAATAATGGAACTCAATTGACCTTTCATGAGATGAGAGACTTTGAGTGCACTCGCGCACAACACTTTACAATCCCCAAGCCAATGGGATTGTGCAAAGAGCCAACTGCATGGTTAAAGGCACACTAGAATTTGCCAACCTCAATAAGTTGGACGTTGAGGAAGTGGTTTCAGCCTGTGGGAGTACCGCACCACGGAAAATGTTAGCACCAAAGTGATTTCTGTTTGTGCCATGAGATGGAGGAAACCCACAAATAAGCTGTTACCTTCCTGGATAAGAGCATTGATTGCAGAGGAAAGTGTGTCAGTAACTGGTGAGGTTCATGGCATGGACCTGGGGCCATTAAGAGTAAGGGGAGAATCAATCCTGGTGATTGGGTCAAATTGAGGTGAGGACGCATTGAGAGGCTTAAGCAAGCTCCGTGGGCCCCTTCAGGTGAAGGAAGTGCATCAGCAGAATGTGGGGTTGATAAACGGGGAAAGAGGAACTCTCTGAGGAGTGGCCAAGTATTAATCTGCTGATAGTGAGGAAGGTAAACGAAGAATGAAAGAAGGTGGTGATGGTGTGGATGCATGTTGGCGCAAAATAGTTAGATAGTGGGGGATACAGGATTCAATGGCAATCTGCTAGCTCCAGGCCCAGAAGGAGACAACTAGGGGAGTAACAGAGTTCATACTGAAGAGGTCATAGAAACACAAAGTACTCCGAGACCTATAAGAGTAAGAAGGCCCCAAAGTTACTTGAAAAAGAGTATGTGTGCTAATCTTTATTCACTAAAGTTATTTTCTTACAGGTGGTACGAGAATTTGTGCACTCATGATTCTGTGTTCTATTGTTCAGTAAATGCAAATGTTTTACTTTTAAGTTTTGCTAGTTTTTGGTTTTCCCACGATTTTATGCTTGTAAAATGTCAATAACTGTACGTATTTCAGTTTGTCAATCAAGGTTTCATGCATGTATATCCACCAACCTATGTTTGCTTAGTGGTATGAAGAAAGAGACATGTGATCTTGGCATTAGAACTGATAATTCTGTTGTCAAGGTGCTACTCTCAGAACCCAGTCAGAGTGGCAGTTGAGCTGAAAATCGATACATCATCCTGGTAACATTTGACCCCAGAAATGCCGTTTAAAATCATCATTGCCCTTCGAAAAACAGACGGAGCTGAGATCAAACCAAAAAGCATTCTTTTAAACTAAACACTCCCGTTGCTGTCACAAAATCTGCAAGATCTTGTGATGCCTCATCAGGTTCTATTTGAGGGTGCACGGACACCAAATCTGGTGTTGCAAAAACTTTTGCTTCTGAAAAGGTTTAAATAATTTCCTCCATATTAGACAACTGAAATTTGCCTACAATTACCTCATTGTTGAGTGAACGCAGGTCAATACAGAGGTGTACGTCTCCATTCCACTTGTGTGCAACAACGAGTGAGAACTTCTTTGTTACTTTTACTGGTTCAATCACCTCTGCCTCACCGTTTTTGTACAACTCATCTGTTACTGCATCCTATATACTCAGCAGAATGCACCTTACTCTTGCCACCACAGGAACTACACTCTCCCTTAACTTTATCTTGTGTTTGTACCCAGTCTCCCAAGTCTGCTCTGAAACAGACTGAAAGTTCTTAATAAACCCATCATCCCCCGGATGTACCTTCCTCAACTTGAACCTGTGGAACCTGGTTGGGGTTTAAGCTTACTACTAAGCTACATTGATTAACACATCCCAACAAATCATATCCCTCATATGACACATATACTTTCCCATGTGTGTTCTTGTTTTTTTACTTCACTGCTTTCCTGAGAATATCCGAGCATTTTATACCATACCACCAGTTTTGACCTCCATTTTCATAAATTTTTTCCCTTTTGGAAATCATTTCTCCAGTGTGTCCTTGGAGATTATGGTAATCTGCGAGCAGGAGTCAAACTTCATGGGAACTTGTGCTCCACAAATCACCACTACATCTGTTGCATAACCCTTGGTCACTCCTTTTAACTGCAACACCACTTCTGAAATGTTAGTCTTGTACAATTGTTTCCCTCTGTCCCTACAACACTAGCTGAAATTGCCCTTACCCCCACAAACATTGCATGTCTGAAACCAGGCTAAACATGAATTGTCATTAGCTCTGTGGCCTTCTACACCACACCTAAAAAACGGCCCTTAAACTCTGTGTGACTTTTCTTTTGTGGAATCTTGGTTTTTACCACACACACTTCAGCTACATTGTATTTTACTACATTAGATTTGCCTCCCTTTCCAGCACCAAGTTCCTCTACACATTTCAACATGTGTTCCACACGCTTAGCTACCAAAAGCACCTCCTCTAATGGGGATTCATCTTTCATCCAAAGTTCCTCCCGGATCTTGTCACTGTTACAATGCAGTACAAATTGGCCTCTGATCCCCTCTTGAAATGTACAGTTCGAGGGCAGTTTCCCAAAACTAGTGACAAATTTCTCCACAGATTCATCTTTCCCTTGACATCTCAAACCAAAATGATACCTTTCGAGTATCAGGCTCACCCTTGGCAAATAATGTAAGTCCAGTTTAGTAATAGCAATTTTGTACTCATTTAGATCGCTCATCTCATTTGGAGTTAGCTCTGGTAAATTGCCAAAGTTCTTGTCCTTCCACTTCCAAACAGTGTAATAAAAGGAAATACTTTTTTTCAGCACTCAGAGTGGTGCCACAAACTCATGAATAATTGCCAAATACTTTTTTCCGCTTACTCCATTTGAGAATAGGTTCACAAGGTAAGGGCAAAAAAATGGTGCCGTGACATTTTGCATTTCACACCACTAATATTGTAAATAATGACACACAAAGTAAAAACACAATGTTGGCTGTAAAGCTATTGTTTACAGGTGGAGTCTGTTACTGTAAATTTATATGAAATGCTGTAAAAAACGAAAACAAAACTAGTCTTTCCAGACAGCACTCCTAAATGTCAGCTGAGTATTCTCACTGTCACTGCTTGATTTCACTTTGCTCTTCCCAAGCTAAAATGTCCGTGTTAGTTCTTTTCAATGCTCCTTGAATTACAACAATAAGATGAACACTCCGTTTTCACCAGCCGATGCTTCCTCATCAGTATGTCACTGTGTAATGAACATACAACTGTCTATTTAAGATGGCAGTTTGGGAATAATTAGCAGACGTCACTTGGTCTACACACCACTGTGTAATGGACACTCGTTGTCCCAATTTAAGATGGCCATGTACCCCCTGCCAACGACTGCGTCAGCACTGTGCTGATTACTAACTGTCTGGTTGTGAATTGAGCGCACACGACCTCTGTGTGCGTGTTGATAATCTCGCACTGACAGCTTAACGTTGACAGGCTCGTGCTGATTTAGTGTGTGTGTGCCCTTCAGCATACATAATCGAGCGGATACACGCACGCCACTTACTTTTCAGGACCGCCTCACTCCTCAAAGTATTCTCCACCATCACGCCTCCCATGTAGGCATACACTGCTACTGTCTCGAAGACGATCAACATCAATGTGATGTTTCTCTGCCTCTATTTTTAGGTTGAGCATCAGCGCGCATGCGACCCTCTGCAAGACCTGCGGTTATCACAATTAACACTTTTTTTCCTCCTCCTACTTACCATATGCCGCCTCCAGTGTCGATCTTATTTGCTGCCTCCTGAATGGCTCCTGCAGCCGATGCGGTAATTCCGTTGAAGGTTGCAGTACAGTTTTGTTCCGATTTCAGGCCATATCTGTTGTTTGGAAGAACTATTTTTGCATTCCTTTGAGCAGGTCTTGTCTGAGATCACTGACGCCATCAACTTTGAATTATGAATATATTAGAAAGAAACATAGGGTAAGAGGAGTTGGCAGCAGTGACTTAGAAGCTGTGTGATATCTGGTTTCTCTCCCTACCCCCTTGGTCTTGTGGACTACAGGCTGGTCAGTGCACAAACAAGTCTCTGGCACTTGTGGCCGGCCCTGGGTCTGCCCCCTTTTGCCCAGCGGTAGAAGCCCCTGTCAGTGGGAGGCACCCACTGACCCTTGATTTCACTTCCTTGCGGACTGGAACTTGTGCACTGGAAGCACAATAGTTTTATCACAGGTTCTACTTCAGCAACCTCATTGGACAAGTGGACGGTGTAATATTGAAATAGTATAGTTGGAGCAAATCCGCTGATGAAACACCTGAATGACAAGAATGTGCGCAAACTTTGGGGAGGGGAGAATGTGGGGTAAGAGGGGGGGGTCAGCAAGCCTTGGAACTATGGAACCGGGCTCAGTCTCTGCTCCACATCCTGCGATTCTGGGCAAATCACTTAATCACCCTGTGCCTAAAGAAATTAATGTGTCCGTCCATAATGTATCTGGTGGTGCTCATGGAAAGAGCTTCAATACATTCGGATCGAGATCGCGCTATATACAACTGCACAAAAAATTATAGATGGTACAGACACTGCATTAATTTCACTATAATAAATAGACGTATGAATAAAGCTACCACAACTGCTCCTTCCCTGGAGGAGGTCAGATTAAACCAGAAACAGCGTGGATGGAACAGGTGAAAGAGCGCGATGAGGCAGCCCTCAAAACATCAGTCCCCCCTTTGTTTACCACATCATATTCAACTGTAGAACAATAAATTGGATGTATTGTAATTCTACACAGACAATTTGGTTACGTACTTTGATAAAAGTATTTTCTTCTGGGAGCGGATCTCAGTGGCTTTAGTAATCCACTCTGACTTTGAGTTCATTCACCATCAGCCAATGGCTGCACGGCAAGTTAAACTCTACCTTTTCCTCGCCTTTTTATTTTATTCACAACTGATTATGGAACCTCTGGTAGAAAGATCCCACTCAACAGGGTGAAAACTTGCATTGTTTCTACCTACTTGTTTGTTTGTATTTCTTCGTACCTGCAGAAATGTGTCATTTCTGCACAGTAGGTAAAGATGAACAGCGTATTTGAACATCCCGGTAGTGTCTACGGAGGCCTCAAAGAGCAGAGGCTTGTTGACTCCTGAAAGGACTACAAGTCTGTTGATCTTTTACTCCATGTCTGCAGCCCTGGTGGTCATAATGATACTTTCTCTGCTCCCCGCTGCGAGACTCCTTAACCCCTTCTTGTCTCTATCGGACTGTTGTGGAAGTGACGTGCCAACCAATGCCCAGAAGCCTCCGAGTCTTGGCATCCTTCTCAGCACCACTTGCATTCCGTTCAGCCTTAAAGGTCCAATATACAATGGTATGGCAAGGGTGCGCCATCCTACTCTAACTTAAACAAATAAGAGACCTATTGCCTTTCCAATCCTTATATTCTTAGGGACATTTCAAACAGATTTTTTTTCAGCCCACTCAAAACACCTTTGCAAAGACCTTTGACCCCCTCACTCAACAAAAGGAGATAATTTTAACACAGGACAGTCTTCAGCTTGTCACAAACACACAACATGTTTGAGTTGCTTAGATTCCTTTTTAAATCAACTCATGGTTGTTCCCTTATCTAATTCCATGCAAGAGCAGTGTGACGTCCCCAGGCAAACATGGGAAAACCAATACTATCTGAGCCATTTTTAGGTCGAGTCTGGGAAGCGCGCATGCGCTGCCTGCAAGACCTGAAGTAATTCGTATACGGATAGTAATCCCGTCTGCTGCTTGGGATTGGATCTCTCTGGCGTTGCTCTGTTTTTCTGGCTCCTAATTGGCTGGTGCTCCAGAGACATCACTTCCTTTTCTCCGCAGGCAGCACAGACCATAAACAGTTGATTTGCGCTGTATCTGTTTGTGTAGGTACTACTTTTTTTTTTTTTGATCGCCATGGCTCCAGCTTCATGGGCCGCCATGCACATATATGTTTAATATGCACAGGCGTTTATCATCATTACGTTTGTATTACCATTGCGGCCATGCGCTTAACGTATCTGTGCATGGGTGCCACGCTTCGTTTAAGCGCAGCACACGTGAACATATTTCTACTTTCACGATCTTTCTTCTTGTGGCCTGTTTCTTTCCACACACTGCACGCCCCTGGTGTGATGGCACTTTGGTGAGCTCGAGAACATCTCACTGCATTCCGAAGCCACATCCTGCAATTTCATTTTCTTAGGATCGCACACAAAATGGTAAGTGGCTATTCTTTTTATCATTTGTCGGGCTTCACATTGCGCTGTGTTTTTTTACTTTGTCACTTGTTATTATTCCTTTATTTTTTATATTTTTTGGGCTTTACGTTGCGCCGTTAAACAAGTGAATTTATTTATGATTGATGGGTTCACGATGAGTCAGTAAGAAGGTTAACAGTGCGTTGAATTGCACCGAGTTAGTCTTTTTTCACAATTTCAGTCTTTTTTCGAGCTTTAGGTTGACCATGTGACAAACCACCAGGTCATTTAAACAGGAAGTACGGGTACTGGATAGGAAGTTTGACCGCGTTGCAAAGACCATTTTTTTGTTAGAAGTAAGCACAGTTATGTGATAAGAGCGTGTCTTTAGCCTTATATACAACAGAAGGGACATAATTTTTATTATGTCCTTCACAAGAATGATTGCTTCAGGGTAGCGACGAAGGGAGACGTGCAGTAAAGGCGAGTTCACGTCCCTGGATTCAATAACAATTGTGAGTATGAGCATGCTCAACTGGCCTGTAACAGATGCAGTTCAGAGGCTATGATACAACTATTAATTATCTTTAATATTCCCATTGCTTTTGTTGTTGGCGAGTCTTTGTTGGTGGCAAGCACGATATTAGGGTTTAAATACAGAAGTAAGAGGCACAATGCAAGTCGGTCTATATGGTTGTTGTAGTACAACATGCAAAATAAGGAGGGCTCTTTTTTGGACATATCATATCTAGTAGTGCGCCTCGTTTCTAGAGCACCGAACGGTGCACTAAGGTAGAAGTCAGTCTGCCTTTATTCTGCTGAAACATGTGCAATTAATTTCACAAACTGCCTCAACCAAACTTGGAGGGGACCCGTCTTAGTAAAGTTGTTTTATCTTACTTTATTGGGCAGAAACACAAGGCAGTGCATGACAATTTAGGTAGTTAAGGCAGCTAAGGAAAAGTTATTTTTGTATCAAATCCTTCGGCATGTTAATAGTAAAAGAACTCAGCTGGCTAATGCACTTGCTCTGATAATTCGTGCATAACCTGTACTTAAAGACTGGAAATCGTTTAGACGATTAATGTGTTTGCTGCAGAGCCTTGGGTGAAATCTATAAGCTACAGGTTTGGTTTCTAGCAGGGAAGCATGGTCAAATACGTTTATTATTGCGGACCTCTTTGCTTATGCTGCAGGTCACAAGTTCCAGTCCCCGTAAAACTACTCAGTGGGTGACACATCGGATACACACATCTACACATAAGCTACAAAACATGAGCTTGAATCCTTGCAGCGTTAAACTAAATGTATTCTTCTTATAAATTCAATTAAATGAGTTCTCCTAAATGTATTTACTTCTCATTCTGTAATTTTTGGTTTTACATGCATGGTGCAAATCTACCTACCCACAGGGTCAGCTGGGAGCTTTAGAGAAGGTACCTAAATAAAAGATCTGTTTGTATCCATTAAATCCTTGGGCATGTTATTAGTAATTTGCAATGCGGTCTCGTATTTGTGAGAGTTTGAGCTATTGGCATTGTAAATGAAAATGCCTTTTATTTATATGTTGTTTTTCAAAACTGTTAAATAAAAGGCATTGTCATTTACAATGCCAATAGCTTAAACTCTAGCAAATGCGAGACCAATTGCATTGTAAATGCTTATTATTTTGGAAGTTACGCTGCCGCTAATAAACATCGTCTCATTCTGAAGTCACTACCAGACTAAATATGAAAAAGATCACCCTCGGTGACACACTGTGGTCCTCACAGCCATGAATATTAACTTTCTGACATGACATCCATGTGTAAACACATCTGAAAGAAGCACATTTCAAACCTCCAGGCAACATAATTGCTTCCTTTCTCAGGCCGTTTCCAAACAGCGTGTTTATTTGAGGAGACATGATGGGATATAAATGAAGCAGAAAAGAGGTTGAAAGAAAACATATACTCTGTAACTAACAGGTGTTACTTGCAGAACACTGCATGTCGCTTCAGGGAGCATTAAAATGTTATAATACAACTTGCCGCCTTGCAACCCCATACCACAAACGGACTTGTCTCTTTGAAGTTAAGTTTTAATGAATGGGTACAGTTATTTAATTAGATCCGGTTATTTTTCTCCTCTTTTTGTGCATAACATTCTGCACTGACTCTCCTATGGTTAAAGGAGTCATTCAATAAATAATGTCACAATATATTTCAAAACCGTCCACGTTCCTCAAACGCATCTACATTCCCTATTCTCCGTGAGTGTTAGAAATTCAGCACTCCGTAAAAAAACAGTTTTTTCACTTCTCAATGTTGGATGGTCAGTTTTAGCTTGTTTATTGAAAGTATTGCAATAAAATGTCCGCGCAATCAGCTCGCTCATCCTCTGACCAAACTCAAAATCTCTCTATTTTCCAAGTTAGTTCTGTGCACAGGCCTTGGTATTTAACAACAGGCTCTACCCAGTTCTAAGCAGTAAGAGTCTAACCTAATGAGTTCTTTGCTCACAGTATTTGTTGTTTTAAGTTATGCCAATTGGTCTTATAAAGAGAACGTCTACCACCACATATGGATTATTAGCTCTATCAGGGCCAAAGTGAAGGGCAAGGGACGGGTTTAGGGAACATCCACTTTTGTTAGTGTTGCCTTAATTACATTTTCCTCTTAGTTGCATCTAGCAAACAATTAGGGGTAGACATACAGTACAGGAATAGCGGTTTCATTTGGAACACTGCCAATGTGTGAATTCCAGAAGTGGTGTGTTTGCCTTTTGTTGCACAACATCACTTTTGTTTCTATACCAATTGTTTCTCATCAAAACAGCTTTCTTTTAAAATTGGTCGATTTAGTAAAACAGAACGAAGGATTGAGCAAATGAATGCATAAATAAATGAAGATAAAAGTGACTATAGGCAGGAACTTTCGAAGCGCTGTATAACGAGTCAGTGGATTTCCCTGTACACTGCTGAGTCAGAAGGGAAGTAGTTACTGTTAAACCATTTTTTCTGACATACCACATATTTCCACTACACAACCTCACAATTCCTTGCCACACAATTTCACAACTAACAATTCCAATCCAACAACTCTCCCTTATGCACCCACTGCCCTTCTCATCTTTTCGTCACAGTCACGACCCCCTCTCATATCACAATCCAACTGCCCCCTCTCATAAATCACTCCCTCTCTCCTCTCTATACTGCCTGCTCACACATACTAAACACAGTTTCTTTCCTGTGCCTTTTTATAGTCCCTCAAACTTAAGCTCTCCTCCTCTTCTTAGAGTGTCTTCTGGGTATACAGGCTCTCCCCTTCTCACACACTTTCTGCTCCGCTGTCTCGAGTTCATTCACCACTTCCAGCACAAACTACCTATCCCTCTCTATCTTACTTTCTATCTATTCTGTGCAGCTCTCACCACTATCTATTCACCATGCCACATCATTTTATTACACAAATACACTCCACACCACAAAATTCCACCACACATAATTCCACAACTAACAATTCCAATACAACTCACGTTACCACATATATCCACTACACTCCAAACCAAAACACACAGGTTGTGCAATCTTGTAACATCCTCAAGAGCAGTAATGGAAAGCAAGCTGGGAGATGTGGTGCCAGTCAGAAAAGCCACATCATAAAGAGGAGTCTGCCTACGAATGCAGTCAGCGCTCTAGATCGTCTTCGAGCGCAATTAATGTTTTATTGCAAGCGTGGTAGGAGAACGTCATAAAACTGAAAGACATATGCACGCGCCTAACTCCACGCCCTGCATTGTAATGTTGCGTCGACTGCAGCCAGAATAATGCACAAGTGGGCATAATTGAAAGGATGTGCCCAGCACGCTCATTAAATCACCAAAAAGATCACTAGCAGCTGCAACACTTAGCCATGCCAGGAGAGGAGTGCCAGCAAGTGCGCATAAGAGTGCTGCCTGGCTCATCAGGCGGCCCAGTTGGTTGCCTGCCCTTGGATCGCCCGCAAGATAACCCACCTATTACATAACGGTGTATGTAATAAACCTGCAGCAACTTTACCCAAACAAAAAAAAAAGTGTTGTGTATTTATTTATTTGCATACATGTTCTGTTGGAGGGGTGGGAAATGATGCCAATGGTGATACTATTCCACCCCACATAATTCCACAACTAACAATTCCAATACAACTCACGTTACCACATATATCCACTACACTCCAAACCAAAACACACAGGTAACGCGCGACCTATTGCATTGAAATGCTGGTTTCTCTCTGCGAGTGCTTGCGCTCATAATCTAAGAGCTTCTCACCTGTGTTGAGGAGCCGGATACTAGTTTTCCTCCTTGTCGCCAAAATGTGGTGTTCCGTACAGATGATAAGACAGGGTGAGAAAAGACTTTATCCTAGGCACCTGCGCCACCACCAACTGAAAGTCTTCCTTCAATTGTCCTCTCACTACATTGCCTTATAACATTCTCATTCCTATTATAAGATTAGTGTACATAATAACATCACAGTTCAGCAAAGTGCTTAATATTTGCAAGATAGACCTTTCGGAAGCCCTACCGTAATGTGAGGACAACTGACAGGCAGGTAGTATGAAAGAATAGCCAATAGGCCGTTGTGCTTCTTAGCCTTTCAGTTCTCCTGTGCCGGTGGATAGTGTCTAGCTCTGGTCCGACAACACCTACTGTTCCATTCACTGCTCTGGACTTACCACCACCGGAACCAGGGGCTCCGCTTAGCTCCTCTCCCGGGGGTACAGGGCTGGGACAACCTCCGGTTTGCAGCGGGGAGCGCTCTCCCCAATACAGGTTGCGGCTCCCGGGGATGTCCGGAGGGCTGCTCAGCCAGGGCACTTCGGGGGCAGGAAATGACCTTGCGCCCATATCCTCGGCCGCTTCACGTCCTCCCCGGTACCCCACTCCATCGAAGCCATCCGGCCGCCGCGGCTGCATCAGGAGGCCGGGCAGGCAATGCCAAGCGCAGAGAAAGCTGCTGCACAGAGCACGGATAAGTACGGAAGCAAACACAGACGCACTCTGACACTGACAAGACCTCCATGGAAATAGAAAAAGGACACCACTGGTATAGCTCACGAGCCCGATCTTTTCTAGGTAGCGAGAATGTCTGGCGGCCATATTGAATTGAAGTTTAAATCGTTGATGCAAGCAATCCATGAAAAAGTACGTTTCTTTAAATAGTTGAAAACGTTGCTACGCAGTTCTCTGTAATATTCACAAATAATATTTATAACGGCTTAAAGTTAGTTGGCCACCGATTTGCATTCCCTTGTTTTTGGTTGGGCGTTTGTAGTAGTGGGTCAATCAATCAAGTTATTGTACGTCCTTTTAATGGAATATGGATTACAGTAGACAGTAGAAGGGCTAGAATGTTGGGGTAGTTCTTATAGATGCGTACAATAAAGAACTTATGAATTGATGTTCGTGTCCAGCTTTACTACAGCGTTTGCATAATTGATCATTGCACTGCATTGCACCCATCCTCAATATGCAAAGAATGGCCAGTGACACTCGCGCCCCTTCCAAAAAGCCAGTTCGACCCGCAAGTACCAGGCCTCAAAATCGTTCTCTGAAGAGCTAAAGACAGCTAAGCTAAAAATGCGACAAGCAGAATGGAAATGGCGAAGTTCTTACTTGGACCCAACAGACATGTAACTGAATTAAAAATTTGCAAACATTCGTGACAAGAATTTTCAATTCTATTAAGGACAAGGAGGCGAAGATTATGCTTTCTCATTTCTTTACTAGAAATGCTCAGCAGCCAATAAAAACACAGTAAAAGTAATGAAAAACTACAATACCCATAAACACCAGGGTATGACGTATATAACCATAGAGTCCACAGTATAAAAGGTAATATGGCAAGTACAACATCCTCTTTCTTTGGTGAGGAGAACAGCTCAAATAAAAGGGAACAGTTCAAGAGTCAAGATGACCAACAGGAGGAACAACCATCAGTAATCGCAGGAGTCCATAAGGAAAAAAAAAAAGGACGCAGCACTGGAAGGCCACAGGACCCTGGTAGCAGAAGGCCATCGGATGCAGAAGAAACCAGAAGAAGCAGTAACATCGTCACTTCGGGTCAGAACCTGAAAAGAGACAGACTGCCGTAAAAAACATCCAATATATAATAAAAAAGAAAAGGGGGGGAAAAAATATCAGAGAGCAAAGAATTTTCAGAAAATATATAGTACATATGCAAAAACATCAGTATGAATGCAAATAAATACAACAGAAGAAACACAATGGGTGGGATAATCTTCGCCTCCTTGTCCTTAATAGAATTGAAAATTCTTGTCACGAATGTTTGCAAATTTTTAATTCTATGTCAGGACAGGAGGCTCCGATTATGCTTGTTCAAAGCTTATCCACCACTACTGAGGCCACATGATCAATAGGTTTATAATAAAAAGATTTAAACATGGAATCAGAAGACCAATCTGCGGCCTTCATAATGTCAGACAATGTAACAC